>NW_025333640.1:18329166-19703750 GCF_019186645.2 Phyllostomus hastatus
GAAAATGAAGAACATAAAATGAGGTGGGAGCAGTGGCGGCCCTGGAAAAAGTAGTGAAAATTACAAGGGCTTCATATACTCAGATGAGAGGACTCAAGAGGTTAAAATAACTTCCCTAAAATAGTATCTCACATTTCATAAACACAAGGCTGATGTAGCCAAAAATTAGTTGCAGAATCTAATCTTATGGATTGCTAAATTTCAATGTAAATTGACTTTTTAACCTCTCCCTCTTTCATATAAAAGAAAACAATGAAAAGAAGTATATTTCTGAAAATTAAAATGGAACCACCAAATGGATACTTTGAGATCTACCCAACAGAGCATCCATGGCCAGTACCATCAACTCTATATGCCTAATCAAAATCCTCCTGCCATGCTTAAAGACACTGTACTAACCTTACTTGCAATGATTACCTAACAATGGCATGCCAGTATTTTCCTGCTCTATTCCTACTGCTTAATGTCAGCTTCAGTATGCCCTAGAGAGAATAAGTACAAAATATGACTGAGAAATAAATAACTAACACACCAAAAATAATTGCAAGAAGTTCATCTTTATACCAGAAAAAACCTGTGTGGGAAAAACATGTGTGAGAAGAAATTCTAAGAATAGAACCAGATAGGAAACAAAATGACTTGAGATTAGACCATGTCTACCAATATGGTTGTGACTATGAGTATTCTGGATTTATTAGTCTAGTTTCAGAATATGAGAGTTGATTCTTCTGTTTGATTAATTGACAAAAACTAGAATACTCAGTAGTACCCTATATTAAATAATGTTGAGAGTCCTAAAAATCTTTTCTGTAGTGAAAAATTTAAATTACGATAGAATAGTTAGAATAGACTTATCTTAAACTACATACTCAGGCTCTTTAATGATGTCCCCTGAAAGAGCAGAGTGTCTGTATAGCTGCACTAGTGAGTTGATCACCAGTACTTTTAAAAAGTACCGCCATTGTGCCAACAGCAAAGATCAACTCTAATTCTCTGATAGGACATGTGTACCTACAGGGACCAGCCAATTACCTGTGGCAGGTGAATGCTGTAATCACATTGCATCATGGACTTGGTAGATATTTTCCACACTTGAATAGTAAGCTGGTATGGATTTACCTTTCCTGTCAATAATACTTCTGAAATCAGCACCCTCTTTTGATTCACCAAATGCCTTATTTACTTCTATATAACCCACACAATATTGGTTCTAAGACAAATAACTCATTTTCATAGAAAATAAGTAATCAACATCACTATGAAATTCACTAGTCTTATCACAAACACCAATACCCAGAAGTAACTGGCTTTACAGATAAGTATAATGGTATATTTAATTGAGTACTTAGTCATGTTGCCAACCAGTAGAAAAAATTGCTGTGAATTGATGGTACAGGATGAGGTAGGTATTATAAACTGGTAAGCAGTACATCATACTGTTCTCCCATATCCCAGAACACCATGGAACAAAGGGACAAAAGGATTTCTTGCTGTTTCACTTAATAACCTACTCACAAATGTTGGCTCCCTCATTCTCCATCTTCAAGTTCTGCCACTTTAGTATTCAAGGGAGGGACACTCCTACTAGGACTTACAAAAAAAAAATCTCCCATTAAATTCCCACTATATAACTTTAGGAAATTGAAAAAAGAAAATTGGGAAATTAGTTATTATTCTCAAAAGAACAGGGTTGTGGCACCAGCATCTGTCTTGAACTCAGAAGATCCTTTGGACTAACTCAGAATATTTTCACAGGCATTGTTAAATATTGATGGAAGGTCATAGCAACCTAATACAGGTAAAAAAACACCTCATAAAGACTCAGAACTTCAGAAAAGAAAGTTGAGCCCACCCTACTGGGCAAAACAATAACAACAGAACTATAATGTCTGAGGTATCCTCTAAGGATGCCAAAAACATGAAATAGTGGAAGAAAGATGTTATAACACCAGATTGGGTACTGTGATCAGTTGAGAATTACAGACTGTAGAAAATACCTGTGCTTTCTGTCTTCCTGTATTCTGTGCCTACTATAAATACCGATCAATTTGCTTTCATACTAATCTACCTTTCTTCTCTGGTTTTAACGGTGGTTAACCTATTAATTTAAGCCTTCAGGTTAGAGACCATCATGTTGAGATTATGACTGAATTAGCATAAGGAATATCATCCCAAAGTGTATTCCATGACTAATAGAACTTAGTGTGCCTCCTTCTGGGTCCATAGACCTGTGTTGCAGAGGCATCTGCATCACACTATAGTGTGAATGACTTCTGGAGCTGCAGAACAGGTTAGGAATGTAGAGAGGGTTTTTAGGTACATCTGGATTTCTCCCAATTTTTCACAAAAAGAAACATAAAAGAAACCTGGAAATTTTTAATGGTTCTTTAAATGGTTCAGAGCAGAGTTTCTATTATATATTCTGCACTATTATATGTACTTAAAAGTTTTTAAAAATACAATAAAATACAAACATAATAAGGATAGATTCATATTTATTTGCCCCTAAACTTGCAAGTATAAATATTTGGATATTGTGCAAATACCATTTAATTGGTGAATTACTATGCAATTTCAGGATAGAAGCAGGGCCACTTCAAAGCCCTTTAATTCCCAAAGAGAAAAAATATATAAATGAGAATGAGAGCAAGATTTAGGAAAGTTTAATTTATTAAAAAAAAATGGAACAATAGAAAAAAATGCCTAATAAGAACATATGCAATACAACTGAATTGGAAAGAAGTTTTAAAATAATAGACGGCACTTCAGATTTCATGTAATGTTACTGTGTAGCATGAAGAAAAAAACCATTATTGGTTTTAGAAACATAATAGACTGGTTAAAGAAAGAAGATTATGGTGTGCATTTTGAGAAAATAATAAGGGATTATAGCAGACCAGAGAAAATGTTAATTGAATGGAAAATACAATGCGTGCATTCCTAAAGGCATTATAACTTTTTTCTAAAAGTGCAATGACACAAATCACAATCGTGAAAACCATGCCACTCTCCCCCAAAATGATATTGTTTGTGCCGCTCCACGTGAAACTTTAATTATTCTGTCTTTTCAAGTCACTCACCGAGCAACACCTCTTGAAACAACAACAGTATCAAGATCATTTGTGTTCCGGGCTCCCATTCCGCTTCAGATATAATTTACTTCAATTACCCTTAGGAATAATGTTACTTATATTCTATGATATTTATTTGTGGCAAATTGTGTAAGAGTTTATTCTCTATATATTTTATGTTGTCGTAAGTTTGGCATAAACAATTAAACTTCATGCTGCAGGGCATAAGTTGGTTGCTAGAGGGTTTTAAGGAGGTATTTTCCCTCTGTGCACAGAACTGTGTACGGAGAAATTAAAAGAGAGAAGGGTGGCTGGGTTGAAAATCTGCTCTCCATTGCTGTGTGGGGATAAAGCAGGGCTCTGGTCTAGAAAATTCTATGGAAGAGGTTCATTCTAGAGGTTCATCCTAAAGGTTCATTCTAAAAACCACAGATTGGTATTGTTTTCTTCAAATTATGATAAATCTACTCATTTTCAAAGTTTTACTATTTTCTTGCAATATATCTCATTTCATCACCTTGACTCTAAATAACTACTTTTTAGTTGGAATAGCAATAGTTTAAAATTCAATTTGAACAAAGTCCCCCATGCTTCCAAATTTGCAGGTGTTCTGTTTGTTATTAAATTTTTAATGTGAATTTGACAAACTCTGTGTAGTAGATTAAACAAGTTTCTAAAGCAGATTTTGTTTAACTGAAAGTTCTAAACAAACCAACTAAAAGGGTCCTAGCATAATTAAATTGCCAAAATCTGAAAGCATTCCTGTGAATTAAGCATAAATAAACGTTGTTCTTTTACACAAAATTATTCTGTGTAAATTATATTCATCAGATTTACTTTTTCCAAAAATAAGAATTGAAATTCCAAGATCAAAATACAACATTAGGTTGATTCAGCTGAAAGGTGTCTATTAGTATTCACTTTTATTCCTACCCTCTAATATTCTCTGCTTTGGGAAGCATGCTGATTTTCTGAAGAGAAATATTTAATCACTCCCCATCTAATGCCAACATCTCAAGGACTAGCGATGTTGGAGTTTACATAAAATAAGAGTTTTCCTGGGTCAGTGGTACCGGAATGCTTTTAACAAGCAAAGTTTCCAATAGAGTAGATCACAACTGACAGAATATAATGGATCACAGTGAAACCAGGAGTTCAAAGGACCACTGGGGGAGGCCCTGTGCTAATGAAGCAGATCAGAGGAAATATCCAGTCGGAACCATTTAATTCTCATTTATTTCTGGCCTGGCATTTGGCTAGTCAAAGGCCAATTTGTAAAGTGATTCTCTCTGTCAGTGAACAGAACACAGATAAATCAAACAATATCTGGAAGTTGAAATACAGCCAATCTTTTGTCTTCGCCTTCCCAAAGGCAAAATACATGCACATGGGTAGGAAACAAACCCCCTGCTTTTGTTCAGGGGAGTCAGACAGTAAGAAAATACAAGGAGGCCCCTGCAAACAATATCCCATTCATTATTTAACAACACCATAGAGCTAATATAATAAATTGATAAAGAAAGGCTTATTTATAGTATGGAAACTTATCCACAGATACTGTAAACAAAAAATGTATCTAATATGAAAATAGACCTAGGAAGAAAATTACTTAAGCCTTTTTCATCTTTCTTTCTCTCTACACCCCCCCCACACACACACAAAAACACATATTTTTAGGCAGATAGATTTACCAGAATATGCACTTCACAGAACTCTAAACAGACTTCAAACCAGTAAGCAGCCCTCAGTGCTAAGAACACGACACTTCAAACAAGCGACAATATGCTGTGCAAAATTATTCTGAGCCCAGAATATTTTACACTGCATTTCAACATTTAAAAAATTGAGCTATGTCAAGCCAAAATAAAAAGGTGAATTGTTTTAATGTCACTGGTACTGTCTGGTTTTTAAAAGTGAGACGCTGAAGAAGGTGAAGAGGCGGCCCGGCGGTGGAGGCATTTGGCTCTGGTACCTTTACCAGTCCTGATCGCTAACCTTCCTTCTAATACCTGTTGGAATCCTCGGAGGATACAGTTTCTACTTTCATTTGAGCTGATTTGAACGTTTGCATTTTCTAGGAGATCATCAATTTCGCCTCAATTTTTAAATCGCTGAAATTGAATTGCAGTAAGAATTGCTTGTGATTGTTTGTATTTCTTCTGGCACTTCCTATGCTTGTTCACATATGGTATTGGTCAGGCTTAAAAAAGGATTCTACATTTCATTAGCAGGATAAACAGCTTTTGAAAGTATTTACTAGTTCTGTTAATTTTTCTTTAGCATGTTAATCCCTGCTTTTACTTTATAAATTTCTTAGTCTTGATTTTATTTATTCCTTGTTCAGTTTTAAGATAAACAGTTAAGTTTTTATATTTTCTTTTTTTAAAGATTTTATTCATTTATTGTTAGAGAGAGGGAAGAGGGGAAAAAGGGAGAGGAATATTGATGTGTGAGAGAAACATCTATCTGTTGCCTCCTACGTGCCCCCAGTTGAAGACCTGGCCCACATGTACCCTGACCAGGAATCAAACCCGTGACCTTTCAGTTTACAGGTCAGTGCTCAACTCACTGAGCCACATCAGTCAGGGCAAGTTTTTTATTTTCAAATCTATAATAAAGAAGGTGTTTAATGATATTTCTTTTCCTCTAAGTTATCCAATTTCTTACAAGACCCAGAAGGTCCAGTTCATTCATTTATATCACTTATTTATTTCCCAGTATCATTTGAATTTGCAACCCCAGGATATCAACACTTTAAATATGGGAACTCACAGGTTAGAGCATATTAAAAAGTATAATTCTATATATTTTGATGCCACAGCCTTATTATATTCAATGCATGCCAGCTCAAGTCCAGGACACATAATATATTTTTTATATTTTACTTTTATTTTTTGACACAGAGTGAAATGTACTTTTACACCTTGAACTTCATGTGGCATCCAAACACACTCAGAAACAAACCACAGAAGTAGTGCTTTAGTCAGTACATGCTACAAAGTAAATCAATATTAAATACAAAGTTAAATGGTGACTTTGAAGGTGCCTCACAGTGAGATTTTTATGGGCTTGTTAAATGGGTGATATCAGTAAAAGCTATAGCCAGGTTTCAGTGTTTTCTCAAAGGCAAGTATCTTGTGAGAGATTTGTTTGGAACAGAACTTATTTATAGTAAAATATTCATGTCAGAGATAATATACTTTTTTTCCGTTTTTACACTTTGAACAAAATAGGCGTACATGATCTTTTGCAATACTGAATTAATGTAGTTCTATTGGAGATGTGCAGAGAACATAAGGCTGCTAACACTAATTTGATGTTTGTCTCATATTAATGGCTAAGCGTAATGAAAGTCTTTAAAATGCTGAAATCATAAAAACCAGTAAACACTCATCACCACGTGACGCACTCCAGTGCTCTCAGGAAGGAGTGTCATGGACGTCACTCCCTCAAAGCACAATGACCACTGAGGGAATTCAGCGTTAGGATGTACAGTGTTGCCTCCCTTTAAGAGAACAGAGTTTGGCATCAGATAAACATGCACTTTCATTCAATAAGCTGTGTTAAGATAGCAGAATTTTATAGAAAAAAATTAATGAGTAGTGCAGAAAAATCATAAATTTTGGGAAGATATTTTCTCCCTGGAAAACAAGATTGTCAACTAAAAACATAGGGGAGCCAATAGGAGAATACCAGAAAAAAAATCAATTACAAAGTTAATTACAAAAGCCTAGATGATCTTCTTATAAATTCAAGGAATAATTTAAAATATTATGCAAACAGACTAAGTTACAACAGCAAACATATGAAACTCTTAGAAATCAACTTAACAAAATGTGCAATATCAGTATCAGGATAACTAACTATGAAGCATTACTAAGAGATATAGAGGGGAATTTAATTGAGAGAAATTATGTTTTTATAGAAAAATCTAAATTCATTATTATTTTCAAAGTGAAACTGACTGGTATGACTGCCAACAAATATTCAATATAAAACAAGTTAATTCATAGTTTTAATACAATACATCAATAAGTCATTCGGTAATTTAACCGAATCATTCTAAAGTGTACATGGAAGAAAATGTGAATAGGCAGAAAGAAGTCTGAAAAAATGAATTATAACGAGGGGGATGTATGCCCACTCATAATGACTAAAATATTGAAAACTGTTCTTATATAAATAGAAGAAAATATTTTAAAAACATATAGGAATGTAATGTTACCAATAAATATTTTAAGTTTTCATCACTGAAGATTATCTTCACTAAAATCCTTTGAAACTATTTGACAGATTGGAAAAATGTCTGTAATAAGTCGGACATTATTACTGTTAATGTCTTTAACATATGAATCATTATTATATACTAATAAAAGTTAAAATATCTATAGTTAAAAAGAGCAAAGAATAAAGTATCTATTCAATATTTAAAAAATAATATTAGTTAAAATACATAAAAGATTATTTTCAGTTTCAATACAAAGAAATTTGACCTGGCTGGTATAGTTCAGCAGATTGAGCACAGGCCTGTGAAGCAAAGGGTCACAGGTTTGACCAAAGGGTCACCAGTTCAATTCCCAGTCAGGGGACATGCCAGGGTTATGGGCCAGGTTCCCAGTAGGGGGTGCACAAAAGACAATCTCACACTGGCATTTGTCTCTCTTTCTCCCTCCTTCCCCTCTCTAAAAATAAATAAATAATTTTAAAAATTTTTAATAAATTTGAGAAAGATGAATTTTAAGAAAAATTAAATACATAAATTTTAGTTTCTTACAGTTATATTAGCCAGCATAATAATATCTATCTACAATCTATCTATCTATCTAGCTAGCTAGCTAGCTAGCTATTTACCTATCTATCTTTAATTTATCTGCATATGATCATTGGCCAGACACTAAAGTATCAGGTCATTAACAGGAAATGTTATCAGGGGAGCATGTGGAAAGGAAGGATAATAGTATTTGCATAGCATGGAGTGGGGCGCCAAGAATTCCTGCCTTGTCATGGTGGCCCTACTATTAAACATTTCTGTCACTTGAATGATGGTTCACTCTACCTCTAAGGATTCAGTCTCCTGGACACTAACACACAGGGCTTTGGATTCGATAACTTTGAAATATCCATTTCATGCGATGTGATTTTGTGCTACAAAATTTCATAATTTAATTGACACCAGAAACTGTCACAGTTACATTATGTAGAGACTTCTGAAGCTAGGTTAAAATCTTTTTTATAATCACTGAATAAATATAATCACTGTATTTCAAATATATATATATAGCATGTTAAGCAGGTGGTCTCTGAAATTGAATCTGTTATTAGCCTCGGGGCATTGTCAATGTAGGTGCTAGATACAATATGTAATATTCTTTCCCCCTTATTTAACACATTTAATGTGTTCTTACTCAATCGTTATCAAAATACAAACTTTAGGTATCTAATTTCTGAAGCCACCAGGCTAAATTCAAAACCTCTGTAACACAGATTAAGAAAATATACTCTCAGAGGTTTTCTTCTTCACAGTGTTTCCACCTCACACATTACTGCAACACTTCCATGTTTTCTGTCCTCTTCCCCATTCTCCTTTTCCTTGCCCCCTGCCCTTTAGTTTTGCTATTCTCTCTCAAACTTCAATTCTGAAAATAGAATTTGTTTCTCATTTATGTTGTAATCACATATTTCACTGACAACATTAACAATATATAGGGTATTTATAAAACTTTCAGTTTTGGTATAATGAATACAGAGCATGCTATTTTTTAAGCATTATGGCTCTGTGGGATGCTTTTGAAAATTGACACTGCCTCAAATGTAATTCCCTTTTTATTACTTTTTTAATGTGGAATCGGTGGCTATCTTTGTGGTTTAACCCAAATGTATTTTGCCTGGGGCTTTATTTTTCCTCTTTTGCTTTTCCTATGTCTTTCAAGATGTTTACCAATCTGAGAGCCATAGATTTTTACCTTTTTTCAAAGCACTCAAAACTTTATTCCTATGCACTCAACAAAATACCTCCATTTAGTAAAACAATATCATGATTTTAGAATTTGAAAGATAAAGTATGTTCTATGGTTAAATGGACTAGTCTGTTTGAATATGTAGTTAAATCCCCAAGTGTATAAACAATATCTTAACATTATACATTTTCTTGTGAATTACCACCATGACTATTTTTGGAGTATTTTAAAGTGATAGCTTCTTTCTGTTAGAAAATGTCTTTTATATGTATTTATAAAAACTTAATTTACTGATGCACCAAACCTGAGGAAATCTATGAAGAAATGCAGCAATGTGAGCATGTAAAATGCAGCAATTCAGAGAGTTTGGAACTCAGATTTCCTATGTTCTTCTCCACCATGACTGCCTTATCTCTGAGAGAAATGAAGTAATTCAAAGTCTGCCCAAATCAAACACTGGAATGATAGTTTGTTATAATTGCTTATATAAGATTACTGTAACTAATGAAAGGTAAGTTGAGCATTAACCCCTTTGGCTACATATGCATTTGGAGAAAATCTAACAGAGAACAGGTCTGCTGTTTCCTTTTGAGTGCCATGAAGAAAGAAAAAGTCTTCAATATTCTTTTGCTTTGCTTGGAATTGCATTAAGAGAATAAAACCTTAGAAAAACATCGGTAATAGGTTAAAGTCCTGGAAGACTAAATGGATTGTAAAGACTAAATATCCTTGTTTCAAGCAAGTTCAAATTTCATGGTTTTAGTGAATCTCATCCTCTTCTTTCCTCACCTTCACACACACACACACACACACACACACACACACACACACACACGCACAGATTTATCAAATTACACAAAGAAGAGCTCAAGTTTATTTTTGACCAATTTTTCAAAAGCAATTACTGAACAACATGCTTTGGACACCTGCAAGCTAAAATTCTATAGAACATAGAATAGGTTGATTAAGTAAAAGTCACCATATACCAATTTTTCATTTTCGCTTTTGAAGGTTATCACGAGGGGAGAGGAGTAGATCTACACTGCACATTTTATAATATAGTGATGGAATGCAAAATTACATGCATTGATTCTAAAACAATTACACGTCCTTGCACCTATTTGAATAATCATTCATATTTTCAATATCTACAATTATGTTAATATTTTCTAAATTGTGGTCATTGCCTTAGATAAGTATATACAAAATGACATACTAATTTGAAAATAATATGAATATAAGTGGGAACAATGGATAAAATGGGAATTTTTAATCTTTAATAAAAATAAAAATAATGGTAAGATACTGGTTTAAGTCTCAATACACAGAGTCCACTAAATTCACAATAAAATTGCCTGACTTAAAAAGATAGGAAAAAAACAACATCTCCACCCTACCACCTCCCTGCAAAAGAACTCCCAAAAAACAAAAACAATCTGACTCTAGATTGTTGATTCTAGATTACCTAATGAGAGTCACCTTTCATGATATGGGGGTAAAAAAAGAGAAAAGGAACAATTAATTCATTACTAGTAACATCCATGCTTTGAAACAACTTCATATTGAGAAGAGAAGTTTGAGTGTAACTGGGGGAAGATCACACCCAGGGAACTGGCCTGTGTTCCAGGCATCCTCACACTTCACAAGGAAGGAGGAAAAGGGACTCTCCGTTCAGCGGAGTCAGGAGAAAGAAGAGGACTTGAATCAAGTTATGTAAATAATGGCTAATAAAACCAGACATTTCCTGCTTAGGGGTACAGAGTAGTATTTCAAGGCATACAACAGCCATGTTCAAATATTTCAAGGGCAACACTGTGGAAAGGATATTAGCAATTTTATGAATAATCTACAGAGCTGAATTAGCACCAGTAATTGAAAGCTGCAAGGACATAGATTTTAGTTCAAGATACCATGTTTTCAAAGTTGCAGTGATGAGTTTTATACACTTACTGGTGGCTGCAAGTTATTCAAGTAACTTATTATAAGCTGAATGACTGTTTAACAGGCATACGTGAGAGCATTCAATCAGAAGAAAGGACAATTATCTGGTACTAGATGATTTTTAACATATCAAAATGCATATAGTGTACTATCTTATGTTAAGAGAAGGAACAATCATCTAAACACATACTTATAAATATTGATTTAATCTGGAGGTACAAAGGGAACTATTTTATGTTAAAATCTTCAGGTGAAAAGACAACATTTTGACTCATGCTTTTCCCTCAAGGCGATAGTTGTTAAATTTTATCATAAGTCAGAATTATTAAGAAGGCCAATTTAGTAAATTTTGGTGGGATCGGAGAATTCACGTTTCTAACAAGTTTCCATGGGATGTTAATGGGGTTAATTCTAGCGTCGCACTTTCTGAATCGCTGCCTGAAGGAAGTGGGTTGGAAGTATTACTGCTAACTCTCAAGCACATTAAGCTTCTAACAAGACAGCAGGCCAATCTGAGCTTTGGATTGTTGTGCAGAATGGCTAGCCTTTCCAAAGTACGATGAACTAAACAGAGATAAAATGTTGCTTCTTTATAAAATTATTTTTCACTAATAATTACCAAAATATTTTATTAACCTTTAAGGCATATGAAATTACCAACTTTACATTATTTCTTCTTCTTAAACCCTTTTCATTGACTTCTTCTCAATCCTAGAAAAATTCAAAAGTTTTGCTAGTTTTTACAGTACTCTGTCATTGGTCTCTGCTTCTCATCCCTTCAAATGGAGTTAGTGCCTCTGCCTATTTTCCTATGGTGAAAATATTTAATCTTTGATAATATTGATCTCATTCTCAAAGTTTTGAAATATGCATGCCTTTATTTCTGCCTAGAACACTTTTACCCGTCCTTTTACTAAGTAATGCCAACATTTTTTCTTCCAAGTTTCAACTAAGTTCTTTCTTCACTTACCCCACCCTCAAACCCAGGTTGAATAACCATCCTCTGCATTTCCATACATCTTGCAGTTACCTCGAGTTTTTTGCTTGATACATTCTCTCTTTTCATAAGTGCTATAAAGTGCCATATACTGTTGAAATCTCTGCACTCACACATACTTAAATAAAAGTATATTAATATTGGGAAAGTTTAAACATCTAAGCCTTAGATGAGCATCCTGTTTAATGGTCTTAAACTACAATCAGTTGTGGTTAAAAACAAATATATTTTCTTAATTATAAACAGAAGCAACCTTGCTTAAACAAAGGTGTTGACTCCTAGGCTTTCTTTTGCCATAAACCATCATTAAAACATGTCTATGTGTCTTTCTCCAATCAACCTGGCAATTAAAGGAATGATTCAAATATTCCTTCTGGGAGTTCTGTCTTTATGATTTGTTTGGAGTTCATTCTCCCTAACCCTATTTGTGGTTTGACAAATTATAAATTTGATTTTTCTCTGTTAATATCATGTAGATAATATATTTAGCTACCCACTACATTCATCACACATATTCTATCTGCTTAATGTTGGTGCATTATTATTTTCTTTGGTCTTCTAATATTTGCAACTAAATAGTTGCAAACAGCACAAAGTTTTCACCAAAATAAGTTTCCTTTTATAAGGAATCAGTTTTCTTTATTATATTCAAATAATATACACATATTTTATACAAAATATGTATACTTTATACAAATATATGCATATTTAGACATATGTATATATTTTATACAAATATATGCATATTTAGACATATGTATATATTTTATATATAGATGCATATCATATATAATATGTAACTTTTATACATATATGCATATTTATAGAAAATATGTGTATATTTTATATATGCATCCTTATATGTATCTTGTATATATGTATATATTTATATAAAATATATGTATGTTATACATATCTTTATCTTTTATACATATATGTATATTTTATGCATATATTTTTAAATTTAGACATGTTCTACACATATTTCATATGTGTATATATAAATGTTCTATATACATGTTCTATATATATTCTATACATATTTTAGAATTCTACATTCTCTCTCCAAATAATCTTGTTATATGATTTATTACATGGAATTTCTAAGTTAGAAATACTTAATACTGCTTTTCAAACACAAATCAATAATCTTACGGCTTTATCACATTTAACTCTTTCATACAGAACTCTAGCCATCAGTACAAAGGGTGTCTACCCCGACTGCACTTTAGTATCATCCAGGAACCTTTATAAATATCCATGTCTGGGCCAAATCCAGAAGCTCTAATTTAAATTTTAAGCTCACATCTACAATTTTGTATCCTCCCAGTAGAATCCCAGTAGAATCCCAGATGATTCTAATAATCTGTCACAATTTCTAATCACTGCTTTAGAGGCCCTTAGAGTCAGTCCACACTCGTGATTCTTGACATATTTTTAAATCATTAAAAAGAAACAAATCTGACAGGATAAAAAATCTTTTCTCTGCAGGTTTATGCAATGTTTCACCATGAAGACACTAAATATATTAATTTTCTGTTGAAGTCAGTGGTATTAATATTTGTTAACTTTTCTGGTAGGTAGTAGGTAAAGTTTCCAGTATATTATCATTTTCTTTTCTATTAAACTTTCAAAAAGGGACTTAGAAATTTTGGAGCCTCAATTCTTGTATTTTTGAAAGGTGATTATTCAGTCATTTAAGCATCCTGCAATAGTTCTGCTCATCATTTGCCAGCAGCAGTAATAATATAACATCTGGTCACATTTCATTTCTTTCTATCTAGGTAGACAATAGGAAGATCTAGAAGTAAAATAATTGCTAAGAGCAATTCTGAAATATTTTACAAAAACAAATATGCTGGCACAAACAGCTTGGAAAACTTGGAAATCATCTATTATAGTTAAATATATGCCAACCCTATGACCTTATAATTACACCCCAAGAGAAATGAGTGGATATATCTGATAAATGGCACATATAATAATGTCCTAATAGCCCCAAATGTAAACAATTCAAATATCCATCAATAGTGGAATGCACAACTAATTGTGAATTTGGTGTAATAGGACATTGTAAAAAAAATTTAAAAAACACATTTCTGCTATCTTCAACTTTAGCATTGTTAGTTTCAAGAGAAGCCAGTCAGTTGACGTGTATAGCAGGATTAATTTTAAAAGCCACTAAAGCTGAGTTTTCCGAATTGTGTTTCCAGAACATCAGAAGGTGTTCAAAATGTTCAATAGCTAGTTCATTTAGTTGGGAAATTCTAGGTTAAGCAAAGTTTAGAATATTTTTTCAGACTTCAATATGCTTTTGTGCATTGTGGATTTCCACAGAAGCATAATAGGCAGTTTTCTCCAAATAACTTGGTCATTAGAATCCATTTTCAACAGAACATTTCAGAGAAAAAAATGTTCTCAGAGGTAATGAATATAGACTTCTCAGTGATGAATAAGGGACTTTATTATAACAATCAAAAGGAAAAATTACGAGATTTTGAGGAACAGTTACCAAAGAAAGGGTCTCTGAACACAAGAATAGGTTTTGAACTACAGCACAAAAACAATTTTATTTATGTTTTAAAGGGGAGGTGTTTTATTATAGTGAAGGACTTAAATAACGGTTAGGATTTCACAGTGAGAATTCACAAGTTATTTTTGTTAGGGGAGAATACATAGTTATTTGGAGTATCAAGTGCTGAAGACAAAGTTTCTATGTAGGAGCTGTAAATCCAGTAAACTTGGTAGAAATATGTTTGTGATGGAAATATTGAAACATATAATACATACATAGGCTGTGTGTATATAAGTCCTATGATAGAGTGTTTTAAGCAAATATATCAAAAAAGATATTAATGTGTTAGGTCCCTCCCTATTTACTCTTTTTAAAAAAAACAGAATTTTATTTCCAAATCTATTATTATTTCATTTTGCAACTTAGGCACATAACAATTAGGGCCTAATTGTTTTATTAGCAAAATAAAGATATTAGACTTGTGGACATATGAGATAAATTTCAAATTTAACTTGAAATTTTATAGTTTCACTGATGCTTTTATAACAAATGACTAAGTAAATGCAATACTCTAAAATATTTAATTCATCTCCTGGATAAAGGTTTTACTCTTGGTGGTTAAAAAATATATTTGGTTCTAAAGCCAAAAGGGGGTAGGATTGAGGGTGGGAGGTGGGAGTGAGTGGGACAGGGGAGGGCAGTGGGGTAAAGTGAAGACAGCTGCGCTTGGACAGCAATAAAAAATTATATAAAATACAGTAAACAGAAGATCAAAACATAATAGCAAGCAATTAAGTGAAAACAAAAAATATAGATGCATATATATATATATATATATATATATATGATATATTTATATTTAGTCCTAGCTAATATTTATACTTTGGGGATAAATTTGATTTTTGGACCTAGCCAAACCATTTGAAACCATAATTAAGAAAATCAAATTAATTGAGGCCATTCACTTGAATATGTTAATTTTCATTAAGCAACATAAATATTTTACCCCAACAAAACATTTATTAGTCAAAATATATGATAAGAAAATCAGAAATATTCTAGGAGAAGTGGGAGTGGAATCTAGAGGGCTTCCTGCTTAACTTTCCACTTGCCTTTCATTTTCATACATTATTTCTTGGTTACATCCCTGCCACCTTAGAGCTAAGCATAAAATAGAGTGGAAACTAGTAACGTGGTGCAGTAACTCATAGATGCCCACGTCCTCTTTCCCTTAGGATCTCTAACACTTGATTACTGTATGCTCACCACTCGTAGGAGAGAAATAGTTCTGTGGGCAGGCAATGGAGCCTTAAATTTTTCAGTATCGTATTGCTTAACTATAACAAGCTTAGTATGAGTTGTAAACTTTATTCACATATATCACTTAAGTATCTATAAATCCAAAATAAAATACAAATGCAAAAATATAAAAAGCTAACACTATTCAATTGGTGAAATGGAATCGATACAGTGAGTGGTATATTGTTGAAACTATATTACCACTTGCCACATGTGTATGGTACTGACAGGAATGTAACTCAGTAGAATTGAATATCTTTTAGTTTCTCATTCTTCAAAAATGAAGTAGAAGTTCATTTTTAAGACTTGTTAAAACTCTAACAATATGATAAAACAAGATAATTTTTTTCATTACAAGAGTTGTTATGTTCTTTTACTCTCTGTCCTAATTGAAGCTTTAATTCCTTCTTTTCAATGTTATTTCTGCCATTTCTGGTTTGCATATCATTAATCCTCTCAGAGGAGAGAGTCACAGAGATGACATACTAGGGAAACACTGTTTTAGAACTGAAATTGAGTGTGACTGATTAACTTTAGCGGCTCATAAACTAACTGCTGTAGATGAAGTCCCATTTTTAACAATGTAGCATCAGTAAAATAAATATGATGTTTTAGAATAATACATATAATTCTAGATATACATACATAATATAAATGTATACATATATAAATATCACATATATTTAGGTATAGTGTGATAAAACATTTTAGTCATATCTAATTTGTGTTAGAATTTATAGCTTTGATTTATAATTTAGTTAAACATTTAAAACTTCTGCCCACAGGTGAACTACTTTTATTGTCTTCACAATATTTTCTATGAAATCACACTAAAGAGGGTAACAATAGCTTTATCTTGTTTGAAATTTTACAATGACATAAAGGTTTTCATTAAGTATTTTTATTACTTTGAAGTACCGAGAAAACATAAAGCACTTCAACAACTGAATAAAAAATATACAAATAATGAGCAAAATATCTGAACAGACACATCAAAAATGAAATCTGTGAAGGACCAGCCCCCAGATGAAAAGATGCTCAGGGCCACTAGTCTCCAAGAGAATTCAAATTAAAACTATAGAAGACACTACCCTTCAGAATGACTAAAATTAAAAACAGAAAGAACAGAAAATATTATAAAACATAGGAAATAACTGTATATCTCATGCATTACTTTTGGAAAGGCAAAATTGTATAACGAATTTTAAAAAGTTCTGGTAGTTTCTTATTTAAGAATACTACTGCTAATTATTGACCCAAGAGAAATGAATATATAACCAAAAAGGAACTTAAGTATGCTCATAGAAGCTCTATTTATGAAAGTTTCAACAAGTTTCCATCAGTAGGAATATGGATTAAAAAAAAATACTGTGGTATATTCATATGGAGGAATGCTAATCAGCAATAAAAGGGAATAAAATATTGAGAGACATAATACCATAAGTGAATCTCAATAGCATTATGAGTGAAAGAAGTGTTACACAAATGTATACATATGTTATCATTGTCTTTACATGAAATTTAGGACAGAAAACTATACTACGGTGAAAAACATCAGAACCTCCATGGCCTCAGAGGGACTGGGGGAAGAAATGGACAGGGAAGAGGCATGAGGGAATTTTCTTGGGGGATGATAACATTCTATAAATTGATATACCTACAGCTTGATGTCTGTTATGCAAATTGAACAATCTGTGAAAACTCAGAGAATAAAGACATAGATTTGAATTTTTCATTGAATATAAAAGTATTTCAAAATCAGAAACTCTAAATATATAAATAACTCATTATTGATATATACCAAAGTTTTTAAGATAGTTTAATGTCTATAACATAATGTGAAATGAAAAAATAAAATTGATAAATAGATACAGATACACACAAAAACATACACATATGTGTGACAAACAATCAGTAAAATTATTATTTTGGACATGGTTACGTAAGTACTGACTATAAATTCTAATTTTCTATATGTTTAAATTTTATTCAAAATTTTAGAAAAGTTAAAGAGACATATAATTCCCTTCAATAATTTCCTAAACCCTATCACAATTAAGAAAATGATGTTTATAATACTTTGAAATACATATCTTAAATATGTATATCTTAAATATGTATATTGTATTTTTATTTGTTTTAATGTTATTTGAGTAGTATCATGACACTTATTTTTGTGAGGTCTTTGTAGAAGATTTATATAAACCTAATTGGCAAAATATCCTAATAACTATGTAAACTGGCAAGTAATAGTATTATATTCTTTTGAAATATATTATTTGGAACGAGTGACCTTCATGTAACTCTCTAAACCATAGGAAATTTTCAATAACTGCAACAGCATGGATGGACCTGAAAGCTATTATGCTAAGTGAAACAAGCCAGTCAGTGCAAGACAAATACCACATCATCTCACTTATATGTAGAATCTAATGAAGAAAATAAAGTAACAACAATAGAAACAAAGGCATGGATACATGGAACAGACTCACAGCTTCCGGAGGGAGAGGGGAGAGGAGGCTGGATGAAAAAAAGGTGAAGGTATTAACCAAAGAACACGTATGTATAACCCATGAACACAGACAACACTGTGGTTGGTGATGGCCAGAGGGAAGAGGGGGGCAAAGGCTGGGGGAGGGGGGCAAAGGGGAGGAAATGGAAACAAATATAATAGTTTAAGCAGTAAAAAATGAAATAAAAATAAGAAAATAATTTTTTAAATGAGAGATTTTATGGACAGAAAAATAATAATCAAGAAATATTATAAACAATTCTATATCTACACTCTTGATAATTTAGATAATATATACAAATTCCTTGAAACAAGCAATCTGCCAAAACACACATGAAAAGAAATATATAATCTAAATAGATCTCTATGTGTTAGTGAAATTAAATCAATAATTAAAACAAAAGTGCTAAGACCACGCAGATGGGTTTACCAGGAAATTCTACCAAACATTTGAGGAAGAAATTATACCAATTATTCACAATCTTTTCTAGAAGATAAATGCAAAAGGGAAACCCTAACTCATTTTATGAGTCCAGCATTACCCTAATGCTAAAACCAAAGACATTATAAGAAAACTAAAGACCAATATCTTTCATGAACATAGATGCAAAAATTCTCAATAAAATATTAGCTAATTGAATTCAACAATGTAGAAAAAGAATTATGCATCATAAACAAGCGGAATTTATACCAGGTATACAAACTGATTTAACATTAAACAATAATAAATGTAATTCATCACATCAGCAGGCTAAAGGGGAAAAAATCACATGATTATATCAATAAATGCAGAAAAAGCATTTGACAAAATTCAATATGTATTCATGATAAAAACAATAATCTCCCCCAACTAAAAATAAAGAACTTTCTCAGTGTAATAAAGAGCATCTAAAATAAACAATGCAATCCATGAAAGAAATACTTAGTAAGCTGGACTTCATTAAAATTAAAACTTAGACTCCACAAAAGATGATGCCAAGAGGATGAGAAGATAAGGCAGTCAGAAAGAAAATATTTGCAAAAGACACAAATGAGAAAGCAAAATTTTCCAAAATAGATGATAAATTCATAAAACTTAACAATAAGAAAACTAACAACTCAG
Source organism: Phyllostomus hastatus (assembly GCF_019186645.2). NCBI lineage: Eukaryota > Metazoa > Chordata > Mammalia > Chiroptera > Phyllostomidae > Phyllostomus > Phyllostomus hastatus. The sequence continues at coordinate 18,348,561 of NW_025333640.1, forward strand.
TTATAAAGTGGTCAAAAGACCTGAGCTGACACCTACACCAGAGAAAATACACAGATGGCAAATAAGTATGTGCAAATACAGTAAACATATATATTCAGTGAATTGGACATTCAAACCACAATGAGCTCGGAAGATATATATTACAATGGCCAAAATTTTTTTTAAAATGCACAACCAAACACTGACAAGAATATGGAGCAACAAGAACTCTCGTTATTTCTTGGTGGGAATGTAAGACAGTGTAGCCACTTTGGAAGATATTTAGCAGTTTCTTAGAAAACTGAACATATTCATACCATATGATATGTAGCTAAGTGAGCTGAAAACTGATGGCCACACAGAAACTTGTGCATAGATGTTTATAGCAACTTATTTATAATTGCAAAAATCAAGCAACAAAGATGGCTTTTAGTAGGTGAATGGATAAATAACTGCTACATCCAGGCAATGGAAAATATTCAGCGCCAATAAGAAATGAGCTAGCAAATCATAAAATTATATGGAGGAACTTAAATACATATTACTGTTAAAGAGAAGCTAACCTGAAAATGCTATATATTCTAGGATTAAACCTATTTAACATTTTGAAATAGGCAAAACTATGGAGATAGGAAAAAGGTCAGCAACCATGGTAGCAGTGGGTGACAGAAGAATAAACAGAGCCAAGAGGTTGTTTAGAACAGTGACATTATTTTGTATGACACCACAATGGCAGATACAGGTCACTATGCATTTGTTAAAATCCACAAGATGCATGACATCAATAGAGAACCTCTAAAGTAAATGATGTGCCCTGGGCGGTAACGATGTAGGCTCAGGGACTGTAACCAATGTAGGACTCTGGCTCTGGGTGTCGATAGTGGGGAAGTGGCATAGGTATAGTGCCAGGAAGGAGAACCTGGGAACTCTCCTATGGGAGAGTTCTCCTATGGTCTATGGGAACTCTCTGTAGTCTTGACTCAACTTTACCATGAACCTAAAACTGTTCTAAAAAAAGTCTATTAAAAAATTGAGAAAGAGAAAGAAGCCCCTTCCTCAGGAGGAAACAAACCACATGGCCAGCATTTCTGATAGTATGTGTAAACAGACTTCTAAGAGCATGTTTAATAAAGCATTTTTTGTTGGATGTTTCCACTGCACTACTCACCTTCAGACAACCCGGTGGCTAGTTCAATGCTGTAACTAAGCATATTTTTTTCTAGTGCCTCGTCCACCAAATATACCTAGTTACCCCCTCATTTGTTTCCCTGTAGCCTAGGCTCTACAGAGCAAACTCCACTGGTTCTCTCTGAAGCATCACCCCCTGGTTGCACATTTAAATAAGGTCTTGGATAGTGTTTTCAATCAATTCATTTGAGAGATTTGTTTCACCAATGATCACAGGCAAATCCACGTGTGAGTAGTTAAGAACTCAATTTGAATTATTTTGCTCAGTACCTTGTGTATAATAGGTATTTAACATATACTTATTGCAATAATGACTGAATGTACTTTTTGTCCATAAAAACGGACCTAAAAGAAAAGTGATAATTTAGGGGATGGTGTGTAAAAGCAAACAGAACTGTTCTGGAAGACAGGAAATCAAACCTTAGCTGAGCAGCACCTACCTATGTGGTCTTTACCAAACATCTATGTCCTGAGTTTTTTCTGGGTTCTCAGATTTCCCACCTGTATTATATTTTTTAAAACAAATTGAAGTTTTCTATTACCTTGTAGCTCTAAAAACACTAACAGTTCACATACAGGAGAAATGATGCCACAAATAAGCAGTGAGCTATATTAATTAAAAATATTACCACTCTTTTCAACTCTAGTTTATATACTATAAGGTTTTTATCTCTTAAACATGCTAAATATCAAGCTTATAAATGAGGATATTTTCTTCATTTATAATACAAAGCTTTCCTAATTGAATTCATAATAGAATTTTAATAATAAAAGATGTACAGGACAACTTATTATTAATTTAAAATTTGAAGTAGTGAATGCAAATGCTAGCCTGCAAATGCATTAATATTAATGATTAAATAAATGCATTTTTACTTCATTCGCCTGTTAAAAACAACCACACTTTTATATTTTGAACAAGAGTTAGCTTAATGCTCTTAATTAATGCAGATACAGATGAGTTAATAGTTTGTTTTTCTTTAGCATACTGACATGATCTAGGACTATCCTTCCTAGAGACATGGCAGAAAATATAACTATATTTAAAAACAAGAAAGCTTTGGATGTCAATCAAAAGAAAATGAACAGTAAAGAAAAACTGTTTAATTGCACCTAGGGCTTAATATTCTGGTGCTTCTATATTAGTGAAAAGATCAATGACTCTTCAGGGAAACAGGAATAAAGCCATATACTTTTCAACTATACTTTTTGCTTTTAATTATCGAGTTGGGTATGAAGAAGTGTAGTGGCTCAGGTCACTTAGAAATCCATACCCACCTAGTAGGAAGACCGTATCACTCAAGACTGGGAAATAACTAGACTTTTCCAGAATCCTGATAAGCCTGACTCTGCAGTACTTAAACAAACTTTGACTTTATTTGACTACTTTGTCATACTTTTAAAAGATATAAATAGAATGCTAATGCATCACATTTTTAACATTTTAAAACCCCAAATCTTCACTAGAAAGCAGCTCTATTTTTCCAAGTTATAGCTACTTTTAAAGCTTTAATCATAATACTTTAAAGTAGGGACAAAAAGGGGTAATGGAGAAACCTTTTTTCATGCCATTCTACACATCTGTAGTAACAGTACCCCTTTGAGATTTATTCTCAAAGGGAACAAATGATTTTCTGTAGCAGGTCCATATCTTGACAATTTTAGAAGTGAGATATATCTCTTTAATGACTTAGTTTTGTCACACAAAGTGACTCAGTTCACTGCATGCTTGGTTTACTGAGATTAAAAAAATATACACTGCTTTGAAGGAATAAACATGTAAGCAGCTTGTTCAATGGTTGACAAAATATTTTTTTTCTTAAAGTTGTTGAAGGACAAAGTTAATCAGGAAAAGGGCTGGAGGAAGCCATCATTATGTACTGGTGTTTCAAACCAACTGTGAAAGGCACACCACATTTTATTTTGGCTTTGACAGATTTACTTAATGGTAAGTCTGACCCTTTAACAGTGGTCCTCTTCATGTGTACTGGGAGAAGTCTTCCACGGGTCTCTCATGTTTCTGTAGAACTCATGAACAGAGACACTGACTGTGATTTTCTCTGAACTATCTGATCAAGGATGTTTGTACAGCAAACAGCAATGGTATGTTAAAAAAATATCTTCATCTGGAACCAAGGGCAAGTGCATTTACAGCCTTTGAAAACAGACTGTATCTCCATGCAGAGCAAAGGGTAGAACTACTTACTGTCTAACATGGTAAAGAAAATGTTTTCTTCTTGTGGAAAGAACAGGTATGCATACGGTCCGTACAATAGAACCAGCATCCTTCAACTCATAGATCTCCTCGTGTACCATATCCCATGGTGTATGCTGGTATGACCTGACGTATTTACATTGCCCTGTGGAAACTGAGCCCCAGAAACTAGCTTAAACTCGTGCTACTGCTGTTGCTATGAGCAATAAGCCATCCTTTATCTCTGACCCAGGGGCTTTATGTGTCTTCTACCACTGTTCATGAAACTATGCATGGCAAGCGAACATACTAGCTTGCAAAGAGGGAAACATCTCAAACCATTCACAGTTCTTGATAATATTCAAGTTCACTCCCTAAAAAAGAGGTTACTCATGAATTTCTCTATCCTGCTAGTTTTTAGAAGATGAAATGGAAGCACAGAATCTCAGAAGAATAACACAATGTCAACAGAAATATCGTTATAAAATAGAGTCCCTTTTAGAGGCATTTAGGTTGAGAATTACATTAAGAAAGCATCTATACCATCAGTAATATATGTATGGGTCATTTTTAATTAAAAAAGCTTAACAAACATCTTTGTGTTTTGATTTTTGCCTAAGACTCTCAAAGGACTAAAAAGCATTTTTGCTAAAATGTATGCAATTTCTTAGATTCATTCCTCTTAGTTATAAAGAATTTATAACTAAAGGAACTACTATGTGCTGTTAGATTTTATTAACCTCAGACTACAATTTTTAAACTATTCTTCAATTGGTCTTGCACAATCTTAAAATGGAGAGGTTGAGTCAGTTAATACTGGGTTTTCATTTATCAGAAAAAGAATTTCAAAAGTGTTTTTTTATTTTTCAAACATAATTTACTTTATTAGAAAAACACTTGAGATGTATTAATAATATTTAGCCATTATGATATATACAGGATATATCAATACATGCTAATTAATTGTTATTATATAATAAATAATAAATATCAAAACATTTAATTAACTTTTTTTTTACCATTACCCATTTTCTCCTATTATTGCCTCATTTTTTGTTCTCAGACAGTGGTCCACATTGTTTCCTGACCTCTGAAAAACATATAAACATTTTAAAGGGCCTTCCCTGGAGCATGCTTCAAGCAGTCAGGTATTTCAGATGGAATGGCACAAATTTTCCTCAGTCCAGAAATAATGCTCCTGGGTTTGCCTGAAGGTTCCCAGCCTCTAAGCACTCACAGTTTTGATGAGTTGTTTAATGGCTGTCTCCTTCCCTAGAGTTCTCTCCTGCCACTCTTCACCAAACCACATCTACGATTTTTTTAATACTAGAAGTAAAAATCACCTCTCACAAATGAGTGATTTGAATTACATTGTACTACAGTGCATAGCAACACTCTCTGGACTTGCTAAATTATGCAAACTCCTTGGCCCATTTGCACAGTAACTACTCTCACAAACAATTCAATTTGGGTAGTAAAAGAATTGTAAGGTAATTTTTGTTTGCAGGAGTAGCTCTGCATTGTAAAGGTGGAGGTAGCATTCTCCAGTCACATAAAAATGTCAGCATTTTAAGGTCTTTAAGGGGTCCCACTAGGTATACTCAAAGAGCACTCCTACAGTCCTAAAATTTTCCCTCAAGCAAGACTTTGATGATCATCCTCAGCAAACAATGCAGCAATATGATCATGCTGTAGGTAAGAAAAGGGATGTAAATGGTACTGACCCTAACAGAACTTATAGTCAACCAATGAAGGTATGTAGTAATAAACTAAAATAGTTGTGTGTACAGATTGTAGGGTTATAAATATACCAGGAAGTCAAATTGGGATGGGAAATAATGACACGGCAAGAAAGAGAAGAAAAAAAGAATGGAGAAAAAAAGATTAAGAAAATTCCCAAGAGTAGAAGTGAAACAGAAAGTCAAGATGGTACAGAAAAAGGAGCCCAGGATTTGTAATTAGGTGATATGAGTTTATAATAAATTCTAGTCTGTCTTTATTGGTGAGGGTAGACTATGGTTACGTTGAGATAACAAACAACTCCCAAATCTCAATGGTTCAGAACAGAAGCTTTTTCCCTCCCTTCACATTTCAAGGGAATCACTTAATTGCCCACATGTTTTATTCATTGTAGTTATTTAGACACTACAGGATGATTAAGCCACCACTACCTTGATCATCTGATGATTGCCACGCTGGAGGCAAAAGAGAGTTTAGGGAGATTTTACAATGGTAATCAAATGTTCAGTCCAGATGCACAGCATGACAGTTCTCACTGCTCATTGGCCAGTAGGAGACACATAGTCTCATCCCACCACAAAGGGACCAAGAAATAAAATTCTGTCTTATTACCATGGAATCAGAATGAGGGGAGAATAGGACATCTACTGCATGCAAGTCAAATTACTACCAAATGTACTTGTTGTGTAACTTGTCTTAACTTTTTATATTCTGTGTATTAAATCCTAAATCCTGCTTCCTAACTTGCTCACAATGTGATATTAAGTGACTACTAAACATTTGTGAACAACAGCTTCCTTGTCTATAAAACAGCAATAAAACCACTTACCACGTGGGAATGCTCACAATTAAATGACCAAATGTATTGAATGAACCTAACAGAGCACCTATTATACATGAAATGCCTGATGGTACCGAGTTATACAAAGGCTACTCTGAGTACAATTCTTTTGATGCTTTGAAATTTAGGAGACTTCATGAAGTTTATCACCCAAGCACATGGCAATGAATAGTTACAAACTATGCTCAGCACCCACATTCCTAACTACATACCAGCAGTTTCAGTGGTAACTATTGCTTTCTGGTGAGTTTTCATTGAGAAGTTGACCTTCACCCAGAGCTACAGTGACCTTCAGGAGAAGATGTGTCAGTCTGGCTAAGAAATGAACATGAGAATACTCTGGCTGTGCTTATGGAGGAGCAGGAGGAACAATATGAAACACAATTAGATGTTTCTCCTTGAAGTCAGTGTGATTTTGCTTTACCTTCATCACCATCGTTATTTTTTCTGGTTCCTTTCCCCATCTTTGTCCACCTTTGCTTTTATCTGCCTCTTACTGATCTCACTATTCTGTCTGTTCCCTCTCTTTTCCTTGGGAAAGTTACTTTACCTCTCTAGGTTTTAATAATATTATTTAGATAAACGGAAATAATAGTCCTTGCATTCCAGTACTATTATAAGACCAAGTTATAACAATTAATATATATGAAAGCTCCTAGCACAATATAAGTAAACACTGTTTATTTTTTAATAATAATAAGATAACCATTTTTTGGGATTGGAATGTGGTAAGTATATTTTACAAATCTAGAGTGCTAATGAATTCCTACATTTGATAATACATAAACTTGTTGGATAAACACATTGTATGAAATACATGTTAGCTTACTCAGACACGTACTGTGGACTATAATTTAGACTTCTATAATTAGCCCTGGTTGGTGTGGCTCAGTGGATTGAGTGCTGGCCTGCAAACCAAAGGGTCGCCAGTTCAATTCCCAGTCAGGGCACATGCCTGGGTTACGGGACAGGTCCCTGGTCAGGGGGTGTGAGAGGCAACCACACATTGCTGTTTCCTTCCCTCCCTTTCACCCTCCCTTTCACTCTAAAAATAAAAAAAAAAATAAAGCCTTAAAAATAAAGACTTCTATAGTTAGAATGATTGATTTATGTTATTTGTGCTTATCTTGAGACAAAAATATATTTTCAACCACATTTATGCATATATATTATTGCAAACCTTATAAATATATACATATATCTTTATATTTAGACCTATGATATGTCTATGCAATTTCAGAAATAAGTCTCACATTTTGCTTTTTGCTCCCAAGAGGGGATTCATTATATATTTGACACACAAATATTTGGTAAAAACAACTTCTATATATATATTGGTTCAGATTCCAAGTACTAAAATTCTCTGGGAAAAACGTGGAAAAAAGTTAATATGAACTAGAAATTGACTGCATTTATTATTCATGTTTTAGTTTTCTAGTCAATAACTAATATTAATATTAGTGAAACCTAATCGCAATAGAAAGTCTCCATGCATTCCCTCAGAAATATATAAATGTCTACAGACATGCAGACATTTATATATTTTTGCAATTTAAACAGAAACTAGGTTAAAAAAATAAAAGAAAATATCATATAATACTATTAAAATAATGTATACAAAATTGTTTTAAGCATTGCTCTTCTGATGTTGCCCTGATAAAATGATATGAAAACTTATACCCGATATATTAATTTAATTAATTATATAATATAATTATGTATGAATTGATTATAATTAACTCTTTCATGCAATTTATGTAGTTAACTAGTTAATACAAATATATATATATATCATCTTGATTTCAGTCTTATTCTAGTCACCAATGGAGTCATTCATTTCATATCTATTTGTTGAGTGTTTACCATCTGCCCAACATTGTTCTAGGTGCTGGGTTACAGGAAAATGAATAGTATAATGGAAGGAAACTTTCAGCAAACTAATAAATAAGTGAAATATACATCCTGAGTGATGGTGACAAATTCTATGGATAAAAATAAATAACAAAGTGGGGAGAGGATGTTTATGGCTTTTCGATTTTCAGTTAAGGTTTGGAAAGCCTCACCAATCAAGTGGCATATAGTCTGAGTTGGAATGAGAATCAGCAGAAAAAAAGGATGACCAGATTATTTTTGAAATGCAAATAATGATGGATAAAAAAATTAATAAATAAATAAATAAATAAAGGCTATCAGGAGATTAACTTTCCAGGTTTCGGGGAAGGAAAGGTCATTCCCAGTGGTCAGGTGGGAGTGGGGGTGACTGGAGATTAACTGGTGGTTCATGCAGGGGCTTGCACAACTCAGGGTGCTCCCTTGCTCCTCTCAAACACACACTGCCACACACACAGACACACACGGAGGCACTCACTCACATTTCTGTTATAGCTGATTTCACTTCTGTCCCAAGTTGTTTCCAAGTTAAGTACCACCATGACATTCTCAGCCCCTTGGTTTTAAATACCAACAATTACCTATTACTTCTAATTATTTAGAGGTAAAGGCTCATAGAGATTCAATTAAACAGTATCTACTGTGTTCCTGGCACAGGAGTAAAAGGATTGGAAAGACATAGTTTTGACCTTGAGATGGCAGACACACAGCACAGAATGTGTATTCACAGGATACATTGCAGTATGAGCCAATGTGTTGTATTAAAATTGTGTTTTGACAACATTCACAAAGGAGTTATTATTTCTAAGTATTGGGCTGGATAAAAGTGATTATTAGTCCATGAAATAGAGGTCATGACTGATAGTGGAAAGTTAGTGGAACAAAGCCAATTCTCCCAATGCTTTTACTCAGACTGGAAACTTTAAGAACTTACTTGTTTTTACATGTGACTAAATTTCTACCATAGTTGACATTAAAGTATACTTTCACATTTTACTTACTTTTTTGTGGCTATCAAACCTATTCTGCATGCTATGCCTAGACAATTAATATATGTAATAAATTTATGTATTCAGAAAATCCCTTATTTCCAAGAATTTTGATTTCTAATTTGTAAGAAGAAAATAGGCACATCTTCATAAGATTGTTTTGAAGATAAAATAATACAAGTATTGACCTAGTGTCTGCCTGCCACATACAAATCCCAATCAAGTTTCACTATTTTATTAAAACATTATAACACTATGAAGGAATTTCAGCAAAAAACTTATATATAATGTAAATGCCAAAGGTGTATATTGAATGTAAAGGAGAAAATTAATATATTTATTTATTTCAAAAGTCTTTAAAAACAAGCAGTATAAGAAATTTTAACTGGCTGGCATAGCTCAGTGGATTGAGCACGGGCTGTGAACCAAAGTGTCGCAGGTTCGATCCCCAGTCAGGGTACATGCCTGGGTTGCCGGCCATGAACCCCAGCAACCGCACATTGATGTTTCTCTCTCTCTTTCTCCCCTTCCCTCTCTAAAAATAAATAAATAAATAATCTTAAAAAAAAGAAATTTTAAAAATATATATCTTCTCTCATAACTAGTATGTGTTTAGTGTCTTTCCTATGTTCTATCAAAACCAAAACATATTATAAACTTTATTTGATTTAATAAAGATTTATTTGAGTTTGTTATTTAGAGTATCATAATCTGTGTATAAACTATGTAATTTACAGTATGCCTAAATGTCAATTTATTTTATACTTGAAAATATTTAACATAAAGGTGTTTACTATTAAAAGAACATCAGACAGCCCAAAATTATTTTTGATGAAATTAAAATTTACTTTAATTGCTTGTACAAAAGCTAATCCTTTACCAACCTATATATTTCCACATAATATAGACATCCTTTTTTGTTTATCTTTATGACAAATTAAAGAACATAACACCTTTGATTTTGTTCAAAAAGTTTTAAACTAAGCCCTGGCTGACATAGCTCAGTGGATTGAGCAGGGGCTGGGAACCAAAGTGTCCCAGGTTCGATTCTCAGCCAGGGTACATTCCTGGGTTGCAGGCCATAACCCCCAGCAACCGCACATTGATGTTTCTCTCTCTCTCTCTCTCTCTCTCTCTCTCTCTCTCTCTCCCCCCCTCCTCTCTCTAAAAATAAATAAATAAAATCTTTAAAAAAGAAGTTTTAAACTTAAAATTAATGTGGAAATAATAGAAACTATCCAATTGATTAGATCTTATTCCACTTTACATGTTTTTAAAAATATATTACTATTACTACTCATTAACTTGAAAAATGTTTTTAAATGAGCCATCTCTATACTTTGCTTAGAAGTATTTAATTCTCAAAATTGTAAATTTACATAATTATGACCATTTTCTGTGTTAAAATGTGAATTTTTCATAATTATATCCCGAAAGCATATTCTAAGACTCCAAGTGAATAATAAACCAGAAAACTAGTACTTTAGTTCCTAACTGCGAGGCACTATGAGAAACTTCAGAGTAGGGACTGTACCTTGTGACGCAATCTTATCAGAGGTTGGTAAGATTTAAGGCCATATCCTGCTTCTTTGGTCGGCCTTCCTTCTGACTCCAAAAAAATGAATCCAAGTACCAAAACAGCTGACCAGCACTTAAACATCCTTTTTGCTTTCCACCTGTGAAAATTAACATTATGAGTAATCAGAAAAATATATTATGTATTCAAGAAATGTATTAAGCAGTATTAAATAGCACAAAACAATCTTCACAGATCTAATAAAAAATTACCAGCAATTTCCAATTGAATCCATAATAGTTAAGCATCTTCAAATACAAGTTAAGATTCCTGACATCGTAACAAATACCATTTTTATTTTTCACTCATACAGCCCTACACAATGTTCAATAAGTAGAACATAGGGGCCAATAAAAATGTATTGAGAAGAAAATTAATAAAAGCAGATTGAAAGAAAATTACATAAAGAAAAAGAAAACATTAAACCATGGATAATTTTCTAAGCATCCACACAAAATACAATTATTAGCATGTTTGTAAATATGTAATTCCTCTTTGAGTATGTTTGGTGAATAATTCTTAACTATAGTTATTATAATCTGCTGGTAAGAATGGTGAGAAATTAAGAGTCTTCTATGGTAGGTACTTAATAAACTAAGGTAGAACAGAAATTATGCAGATAGGTTTTATTACGTTATGAATACATTTTCCCAATAGTATTTGAAAGGGCATCTTCTTAAAGTAAAAAATTAAAAGGATAAAATATAAAAAGGGATCTCCTAGAAAATTGCTTTATAAGTGCTTTAAACAAAAATTCCTGACTCTTTTCAATATTCTATGTTTTTTGATATTCGAGGAAATTATAAAATTGTATCTATTATCATACAGGACACTAAGTTTATGCTTTGCATTCAATTATAATTACACTTCACTATTTTCACCATTTTTGTACTTAGTGTGGCAATAGAGGAGCTCTTTCTCCTTCTGAGCCAATCTGTACATTTGATTTCTTGAATAATTTAGATCTCTCAAGAGTGCTAGTAAACTATTGTCTATTTCATTCTGTCCATTGCCTGACCATAGCCTATCTCACTCATGTTTCTATGTCACTATCAGTGTAACAGTTCTTTTTTTAAGAAACAGTCATTTGACTTGGTGTCTATGACACCCCTCCCCTATGTCTCTACAGAATTTGTAAAATTTCTTCAGCTATTTTGTGAGTTAATGCTACTCCTTTACTTTGCTACTAAATATTGCAATTTACCAAACCTCATTGCTGGCACTTTTCCTACCCCTTTCATTCCATCTAGATTTTTTCAACAAAGTCTATGGTTTTAAATACATGCATTGCTTCCACCTAATCTCCATACTGGTACAGCTCGCCTACTTAACAGCTCCACCTTCATGTTTCAAAAGCATCTCCTCATAGTATACACACCACCATGTAAAGTCATGTTTTCTTTGATTTTCATTCATCCATTTACTCAAGCAGAAACAAAGGAGACATCCTTGATATCGTTGGTTCCCTTACCTTCCATTCTAAGCCTATCAGTAAGTTCTGTTACTTCTACCTTTAAAATATATCTTTTAAACATTAGTTTCTCTCCAACTCTACAGTCATCGCAACAGCTCAAGCTATCAGCGCCTCTTCTTCCTAAACTGTCCCAATCACACCTGTACTGCCCTTCCACATTTACACACACAAAACCTCAATCCATTTTCCTCACAACAGCTGGAGTGATCACAACAAACCCAAACTTCATACTGTTATTGCCCTTGTCAATAATTTTAGGATATGCTCATTTACCTTTAAGATAAAAACAAAATTACTGATGGCATATAAGTTCCCAGAATCCAGGCTTTGCATATCTTTCTCTTCCTGTAAATAACTGCTCTCCAGTGGCACTAACCTTATTCACTTCTTTGAACTTATCTTGTCCATTCCGACTATTGGCTTTGGTATGCTATTTTCTCCATGGAAATGCCCATTCTTACCCATTTATGACCCAAAGACTTTCACATACCAAACATATCCTTCAGGGACTCTGGCTCATAACACCAAGCCTGAGTTAAAGGCCATAGCTGCTCACAATCAGAGATCAGTTTTCCTTTATTTCAGAGCATGTGTTTATAATTATACAAAATTAATATGATTGCTTGAATGTTGGCCTTCTTAACTAGGTTATGCATATACCTGTCTTCTCCTTCAAACTTTATGAATGCAGGGATATAGGGTATTTTTTTCTCCGCATTATATTCTGTAGGTCTAGCAAATCACCTGGCACTTACTCGACACTCAATAAATAAATCCATAAATGAATGTCACCCTGCATAAGGATAAAAGAAGAATCATGTTTTCTTGCACTCTGATAATGCTGAATGGAATTCCTATTTTCACTGCTGCTAAAAAAAATCAGAAAACTAGACCTGGCTGGCATAGCTCAGTGGATTGAGCAGGGGCTGTAAACCAAAGTGTCGCAGGTTCGATTCCCGGTCAGGGTACCTGCCTGGGTTGCAGGCCATGACCCCCAGCAACCACACATTGATGTTTCTCTCTCTCTCTCTCTCCCTCCCTTCCCTCTCTAAAAATAAATAATAAAATCTTTTAAAAAATCAGAAAACTAACCTGAGAAAACTAAATATTTTTAATAGCAATCTATCATTTTGCTGTGATTTTGATGTATAGTCTAATTGTTCTCTGAGGGATTAATACATGTTTATTAGACAAATGAGTGAAATATTTTAAATACAAGATAGAATCCCAAAAATAAAGCAAATGGGACAAGCTCAGGTGACGGAATATTTTCTCAGGTATGTGAATACTATGCTCCTTCTGTCATCAACCAGGAGAGGGAGGGAGGAGACATGATGTTAACTCTGTTGTTCATCACCCTGGATAAAGGTGAGGTCAAAAATTTCCTAAAAGTGCTCATATTGCTCATATAAGAGGTTTTCTTACTCTTTTCTCTCTGTTTCTACATACACATGCACACACATGCACATTTATACATATAATTGTATACATATATATGGTGAAATATATATACATATGGCTGCATATATTTCATTTACTATAAAATATACAACAAATTAACAATTAATTTTGGTAAGTAACCCAAACTCTCATATATGTTGGGTAAATAAACTTTCATACATTATTAGTACACTGATCAACTATCTACTGAAATATTTTCTCTGTTAAAGGAGATAGGCTAAGAATATATGCTTTAAGAAATTTCACAAAAAGTTGATAAAAATAAGTCAGTGTGTAAATCGTTGATATGCAGTACATGCAAACTACTTGTACTATTTTAATTAACATCTCATATTGTTAACCACGGTTAATTTCTTTATTGATAATGTTATGATTTTCAAGTCTAAAATTTCTTAATAAAAAGTATGAAAATAAAATATAATATACACAATTTATTTCAGCAAAAGCTATCAGAAAACTGGAGTAATGTACCTGGTATTACAGATAAAGTGAAACGGGACTAATATTATGTCAGATAACATTTTTTAAGAGAACTCTGATTTCTATTACAGATAGTCTTCTGAAGGCAGCAGTGTAGTGTTAGACAAGACAAAGAACAAGGACTAGTTTGTATGTTTATCTACCTTGTAAGAGTGTCTTCATCGAAATATTACTAAGAAAAATAATTGAATCCTATTGTATAGTCATCAGATAACCACCTAAACAAAAAGATAGCTCTTCTTCATGTATGCTCAGAAACTAATTATCATATTCTTAGTTCTCTTCAGCTACAGGATCCAAAGATGTCATTATTATGTCTTTAAAAATTTACTCATCCACAAAAAGTGTCCTGGAAATTGCCAATCAACAGTTAGCAATAGCATGATATACGGGCTGGTGAGCTCACTTTCTCAGTGTAGTAACCTCTGACAACCTGTTAGATTTTCATAATTAATTGGCAGATTGTTGACAGCTCAGCAAGAACACTGAAAAGCATGTGACTAAAACAAACCAGCTAGAACAGATGGTGCAATAATGATCCTATGACTTTTTCTTGCAACCTCAACATTTATATGGAAGCAGGAAAAACAACTATTATTAACTTTGAGAAATCAAAATGCATATGTAGCTTAAAAAGTGTCTGCCTAATATTAGAATTAATGGAGTTAGACCTAGAAATGGTTAAGTGATGAACAGAGGTTTCTCTTCTTCAAAAATAACCTTTTTCTCTGGATCAAACTATTTTATTTTACCATATGGCATGCTGCTTATGGCAGTAGGATTTAGAGTAGTTATGTTATTTAGTAGTTCAAATTTGAGAGTTTTTTATTTGTTTACACATTCTCTAGAATCTCACGTCTAATCATATGGGAAAACAAACTCTCAGGGTTAAAGGATTGCCTTAGGAACGAAATGTAGCATTTGAGGTGGGGAAGGATGCTCTCTGTGGTTTTGTGCCTATGATTGGGAAGAATGTCAAGATGAAGCAAATCCCCCACATTGGCAACATTATAAATGTTTCAGAAAAGTCAAGTATGCCGAGGGGTTCATCTGTACCATCCTCACTGGGTCTCACTCTATCCTGGAAAACCTCTGGAGGTTTTGCAAGAGAGAGCTCCAGCCACGCCCTTTGTGAAACCTTCTCTCCCAGTCTCACACAGGGTTTGCTGCTCCCTGCTGCAATTTTTACATATCTCCCTTATGTGGCTTTTTACTTTGCACTGTGGTTATTGATTGAAGAAAGGCTATCATCCTTATTTAATTATAGAAGGAAGCACACTAAGCTGGTTCCATCACAATCTAGCATATTTCTTAATTTCTACAAAACTCTCTTCGTTCTGTTCTGTAACAGGGAGGTGGCTTAAATAGTCATTAGTGCCTTTTTTTTGGTCTCTTATAAATTCTATGAGACAGAGAAACTAACTGTGTCTTGCTATATTGCCTAAGCAAAACCAATTGCCTTAGTAGTGCCCCATCTGTAAGAAAAATTTATGACCCGGTATAGCCTAGCACCTGCACCAGCTTATTCCTCGCACGTAGACTCATTGATCTGGAGATGATATGGGAAAGAACAAGTTTGAGAGAAAAAAGAACAATTTGTTTTTTGAGATGCCTTTTGGTAGCCCAGTTGGAGATATGAGATAGGTTTTAGGATATAGGAAACAAGTTTAGCTAAGAGGTTTGGACTAGAGACACCTGCCTGGGGTCCTTAACATTTATGTGTCATCTAATCTGTGCATGAATAAGAGAGGTAACAGGGAAGAGGATGAAAGAGTAAGCCCTCAGGCAGGTTTGATTGAATAGAAGATTAAATGCTACTAGGAGATAGAGAAAATAAAAAATAGCTAAATGATAAATTTGGAAAAAGGAATGAGGGAAATTTTCATAGGAATGGAATGATTGGAAGCCACAGCTCTTATCCTCATCTAACCTACTATATTTTTACTGGTTTGTTTGCTTATTCTCTGCATCCAACCAGAATGTTAACTCTACAAAATCAGAACTCCTTTATTAAACACTTGTGTGAATTAGAGTAGTACCTAGCATATAGCATGAGCTCAATAAATATTTTTGGATAAATAAATAAATGAATTAAGTAATGATAATGAGTAACTAATTTGACATAGTAAATATATAATAATACATTATTAATATTCTTCACGTAATGGAAAAAGTCATAAAACTGACTGAAGTCCAGCTAGGTGTTAAGTTGTGGCTATCACTAAAAGCTTTTGTTTTTTTTGTTTTTTTTTTTACACTTGGATCAAAATCAGGCTTTCAATGGAAAGTTTCTTTGGAAAAGCCCCCCTTGTCAAATACAGACAACCTTGTCATTCCTTAGCTCAACTGAACCTGAAAGGACCAGAGAGACATCTCTTACATTCTCTTGATATCCATCAGGCAAGTCAGCTATTCCAACAGTTTTCATCTTTGGACCCGTTCAAACTTCACGCCTACTTCTTTGAACTCTGTGGATGAGTTCTATCATAACATTTCTTTTAGAAAAACCATTCTCCAATAACCCAGTTTTATTATGGGCAATGGATCTCACCATCAATTCTCTCCACTAACTTTAAAAACTCATTCTAATTAGAGAACAAAACAAAACACAAAAGCTAGGGAGAGGAGCAAAGGAAAAAAGATCACATATATCCCATTAGAAATACTGGGATGGTGCCTTGTGATATATGATCATCTGAAAACATTTCCTCATAGATTTGATTGCTTACACTGAACCAATATGAAGAAAGAGAAACATATCAAGATAAAGTGTCGAAGTTCAGAAAGCCGGTTAATGTCACAACTGGTATCTGAACCCAAGGCTGATTCCTATCAGATACTGCCCACGGATCTGTCATATAATTCTACTTCTAAGACACACATAATGTACAGCACAGGGAATACAGTCAATAATATTGCAGTAACTATATATGGTGCCATGTGGGTACTTGAAATACTGGGGGAACCTCTTTGTAAAGTGTATGATTGTTGAACCACTCTGCTGTACACCCAAAACTAATACAATAATGCATGTAAAAGTATTTGAAAAATTAACAAAAAAAACCCCCACACATGATGATACAGAAATAAAGAGAAAGTCTGTAAAGAAGTAGCCATAGAGGAAAAAAAGCTAATTTTTCACACTGATTACTCCTGGAAAAGAGAATCTTTCACTTAAATTCCCTTTACATCAAGGTAAGTGAAGATACAGGATAAACACATGAAGTAATGATGGGAGAGCAATAGCCATGTGACTTCTATGCCCAGACTGCATAGAAGTGGGGGAGTGTCTGTCAAATCTCTACAGAACCAGTAGCAGACATGGAAGTTTCCTCAGTTCTGAATTATGTGATTATTAGTTTACATGGTGAAAATGTCCAAAACTTTTCAATGCAATGCTCCATGTTGAAAGGTTATAACATGTGTAGTACACATTTTTCCTCAACATCTGGGATAAGAATAGAATTAAATATGTTAATGACAATTATGATCATTAAATTAATTTCACTCTTTCAAAGAAGGAGTGAACCCAAGGAACCCAAAGGGTATAAACAATATTTTTTTTCATTGACATCTGAGTTCAATGACATCTGAATCATTAATTTCAATGACAAGCCCTTTAATTTCAATGACATCTGAGTCATTAATTTGGAAGAACAAAACTGTTCATATTCTAATCAATTATACCTTTCAATAGCCAGCGTAATCTGACGCTGAAAGAAGCTCAATGTAGATGAAATATGTTCATTGTCATTTTAGAGTGACTGCAGTGTAAAATGTATAATTTAAGGTTGCACTGAGAGAAAGTACTCATGCTGAAATTTATTTTTTTAAAAGATGCATATACCCAACAAACGAAAATTGCACATCACAGAAAAAGAATTTCAAGTGATAGTTGTTTTCCAAAATCATCTTTGCTTTGCACAACTATTGATGCTACAGTTATATGAACTCTTCTAGAATAATGAAAACATTTTAAATAAAATATTTAAGTATAACAGAGAACACAGATAACAGAACTGAAAAATATATTAGAAATCTAGTGTAATTCTTTCTTTTTATAGGTGAGGAAGATGAGAACCAGTGAAAAAGATGAGAAAAAGTGTGCCTACAAAGAAAATAAGATATGCCTAGCTGTCCTGATTCCAACTATAGTATATTTTTTAATATGAAAAGTCCCTGACTGGAATTCATTCACTATGGAGAGGAAAAACGCATGTGTGCAAATGCTTTTGGGTCTGAGGTCTTGGTTAGAAGCCACATCTCGGTGAGCCCCAACAACTCTGCATTTACTGCTCACTAACATTTCCAAAAGTCCACCGAGAAAACATAGGTGTCACCATCTTTACAGATCATACTGTTTAAGTACAACTCTTGGGAAAGAATTTTGTTTATACCCTTTTTCATCACAGTGATTTTTACTGGGAAGATAGTTATGTATGTTTAAGGTTAAAGTTATATGTAGATGGTTACAGCTGGGTTTATATAACTGCAGTTATGCAAAAGTTTTACATATTTATATACAATACATTAACATGTAAATTATATGTAATATATGCTATATAAGTAAATCAATAAATATATAAAATTGATATATATAACTTGAGAAACAATAATTATATAATCATACAAATGTTTATAGTTACAGTTATACACAGATAATTATATACAGTACAGAATACACACACACATATACATATATAAATACATTTTTAAAGCACCTTTGACAACTATAAAACAGAATTAACTTCTGGTTCTAGCTTACATAACCAAAGAGTTTCTTTAAATTTTATAAGTTTACAATAGGTAGGACTTCAAATTGTCTACACTGGTGTCTCAGACTTAGAAAAAAACAACACAACTCACAGTGCCTCATGTTCAATCTCCTTAAAGAGGCCCCTAGACTTTATAGTATATTCACGATCCAACAATCAAAAGGTGTGTTATATGTAGCCTGATATTAAATTAAATACACATGTCCATTTGTATAATGACCTTCAATACGTAGGTGATATTTAAAAAAAGTAAACTTTATTCAATTCTTTTTGTATAGCTCATGAAAACATCTTCTGTCAGTTTCCTTTTTACAATGAATACTCTGAATTACTTTAAAATAAATTTGATTGTAATACTCTGGATTATTTAATTTGGTACATGTACACAATGGACCATCAATCCTCCACCTTGCTGAAAGCCGTGCTCTGTGACATGGTGTAAAATGACTGGTTATAATCATGTTATCATGTGGCCAAGTTAATATGATATATCTCAGCATGCTGCTCTAGCTCTTCTCCACTGCAGGTCCATGCAGCTTATGTGTGACAAGATCAAAAGAAGAAGCAACTTCAGTATTCTTCTTTCATTTTTCAATGTGATTTATTTCAAACCTTGAATTTCTAAGTTTGGGTTTATTTTCACAGAAATCTGACATCAAAATAGGTACTTTTTCTTCTTGTGGTTGATAAACTGAAAGTGTGTATTTTTAAAAACTGTACCTAAAGTATTTTTAATGCTGAGCATCAGCATGCTATAGAAGAAAGGACAACATTTTAAAAGTCAAAAGATACAAATTTTACTAGAGGCTCTGTTCATAAACTGATCTTGTTAACTTTTGCATTACAGTTCTCAATCTGCTGTAATCCAGCTTCTACTAACTCATCTATTAACACTGCTCCAGCAGAAGCTGCACATTTACTTAACCTTTTCTCCCTTTAGCTTCAATCACACAATACCGTTATGATTTAATTTCACCTTTCTAGACAACCTTTTGCAGTCTGCTTTTCCACTTTCTTTCACTCATCTGATCTCTTAAACTGATACACCACAGATTTAGTACGTTAAATTCATAAAAGAAAAATCTAATCAGAATAATAAAGTTCATTTTTTCCTTATATTTTTATTTTCAATATTATAGTCAAGAAAATTTTAAGGAATGTCTGTTGGCATGGTAACATAAACTGAAGGTTATAGAAACTACTTAGTAATTCTTTTCAAAGTAAGTAACAAATAGATTTATGCAAACTAAAATTAATCAATGACATTGATCTTAGTTTTTGTGTTTTTTTTAATTATTTTCTCCTACATATGATGAATGTAACTTATTGCATATTGCAAAATTTTAACTAAAATATCAGAATTTAATATACGGTTGGTGTGAAAGACCTATTAACCTACTTTGTATCTAAGAAGCAAAATGTTTGATATACTATGAAAAAATGATGCTTTAATAATTTTAAAATAATAATAATAATATATTGGATGACCTTGAAGATAGTGCCCTTGTTCAAGGGAAGAGAAAACCATTGCAGCCTCTGTTTCTGAATTCACTGCCACCTACCTTGATGCGCACTTGAAGTGTAAATTAAAGAAGAATGAAGTTCTTAGGGTTGACTTCGCCGAAAATCCCAAAGATACTATGTTATTGATTTTATTTGCTGTTTTAAAACATCATTGCAATTTTGTCAATGTCAGGCAGATTTTAATTTCAACCTATCCCATATCAAGATTTCTAGCAACCCACGTTCTTTACATTGAGACTACATTTATTGCACAAGGAAAAAAAAATTCCGTTACAGTTTAACAATGAAGTTACACAGGAAACAACTTAATCTGCTTGGTATTTAAAACTGAAGTACCGCGGGAAAACTGCCCATTCACTCATGTCAAGAGTCTCAGAGGTACTCTAGGGCATTTCTGGAAAACTGTGAAGTACAAGGATGGAGTCCACAGTTAGAATTAAAAGTCATTGGGACCCAGGACATTTCCCAGAATGACCTTATGCCTCCCCCACCCTGGTGTGCAGGGAAATAGGTTAATGTTACCTAGTTCCATATGAGGATTTTCCTAAAGTCTTTTCAGAGTCAAAACCTCCACATTTTCATGCAAAATACGGCAGGTAGAGTGTAAACCAGACATACAGACAGACTATAGCTAAGCCAACCAAGCACAGTCCTACTGATTTGAACCAAACAAGAGTGGTTGAAACGTTCCAAGAAATTTCTCACAGGAATTAACTGTTTCATCTAGTTCTATAGTGGCCAGGATCAAAACACAAGTCATGAGCAAAAATAGCATAAAAGTGAAGTTAGTTTTCAGTAAGTGACATATTTTATTTTATTTTTTAGATCTATAATGTTTTTTTCTTTTTATTTAATTTATTGGATGACGCTGGTTAACAAAATTGCACAGGTGTCAGGTGTATAAGACATCACCTGTACACTGTGTTGCATGTTCACCACCCCAAGGCAAGTCTTATTCCGTCACCAGTTATCCTCACTATACCCTCCCTTACCTCCCTGCACTCCCTCCTCCCTTCCTGGCTATCATCATACTGTTGTCTGTGTCTATAAGTTTTTTTCCCCCTTTTTTCTTTTTACTCAATCCTTCCACCCCCCTGCCCTAGAACCCTTACCCTCCGAGAGCTATAAGCCTGCTCTCTATCTATCAGGTCTCCATTTTGCTTGTTAGTTCATTTTGTTCATTAGATTCCACGTATGAGTGAAATCGTATGGTACTCATGTTTCTCTGACTGGCTTGTTTCACTTAGCATAATGATGTCCAGGTACATTTCTCTGTCACAAGGGGTACAATTTCCTTCTTTTTTACAGATGAGTAGTATTCCATTGTGTAAATGTACCATAGCTGTTTTATCCACTCATCTACTGACGGACACATGGGCTGCTTCCGAATATTGCTTAATATGAATAACGCTGCCATGGACATAGGAGTGCTTATATTGTTTTGAATTAAGTGTTTTGGATTTCTTTAGCTATATTCCCAGAAGTGAAATCACTGGATCATAAGGCAGTTACACTTTTAATTTTCGAGGTATCTCCATACTGCTTTCCACAATGGCTACACCAATCTGCATCCCCACCAACAGCACATGAGGGTTCTCTTTTCTCCACATCCTTGTCACCACTTGTTGTTTATTGATTTACTGATGATATCCAATCTGACTGGTGTCAGAATATATTAATGATAGCCATTTTGATGGGTGTCAGAATATCAATATGGTGATACCTCATTGTTAACTTGCATTTATTTGATGACTGAGCATCTTTTCATATGTCTTTTTGCCATCTGTATGTCATCTTTGGAGAAGTATCTATCGGGCCCTTTGCCCATTTTTTAATTGGATTGTTTGTGTTTTGGTGTTGAGTTTTACAGTTCTTTATAAATTTTAAATATTAACCCCTTATCAGATGTATAATTGGCAAATATATTCTATTCAGTGGGCTGCCTTTTCATTTCATAAATGGTTTCCTTTGCTGTGTAAAAAATTTTTAGTTTAATATAATCCAATTTGTTTATTTTTTGTTCCCTTTGCCAGAAAAGATATATCAGAAAAAATATTGTCACAATAAATGTCCATAACTTTATTACTTATGTTTTCTTTTAGGATTTTTATGGTCTCAAGTCTGACATTTAAGTCTTTAATCCATTTTGAGTTGATTCTTCTGTATGGTGTAACAAAGGGGTTTCAAGTTTGAAAAACTACAAGGAAACAGTTGAACATCTTTCAAACAAACTATCATATTTAGAGAAAAAAACAGAGAAGATAAACAAAGGGTAGTAAATATGTTTTATAATATCACACTAAAAAGTACACATTGAATATTCACCACATTCCAGGCACAACTAGCACATGCTTTCACACTCTTGATAACAGTCTGCCAACACAAAATCTACCAATTTGGGTAGACTGGACATGTGAGTTCAGGCAATGTCTCCATAACTACTTTCTGGATTATATGTCTTTTGACACAAATGTTTCTAGAAGAAAATAAAGACAAAGACATGTGCCTGTTTGATCTCTGAGAATCTCACATATGAGGTGTTTTGGGATAACTCCTAATTTATTAGGGACAAATACTATGTGGAAATTACCTAGAATTGTAACACAAATTTAGTAGTATCATCAGAACCACAGATGACCTGCTTTAGGATCGTTGTAATTCTGCAAAATATATAATAACCCAGAGAACTAACTCTTAAGCAACTTTGGTTCTCTAATTCCTCTTTTTCTCAGACTAAAGAATATAAACTCCCAATAAAATAGGTTGGTCTTAAAATTATTGGTCAAATCTATCTCTTTTTTTCCTTTCTTATTAGAACCAGTAACAACCATAATGATTTCTTGCAGTTAGAGGATAAGAGAGATGCCTTTTGGTTGTTTGTTTGTTTTTTAATGAGACTCTATTGCAAACTGGGAGCTTGAACAGCCAGAACAGACAAGAAAATATCGAGTGCTGGCTTGAAAATCTATCAAACCTTCCTGCAGGCACGCTTCCTTTCATTTCACTTTTTATTTATTTTAATTTTGTTATTGTTGTCCTCATTTCCCCCACCACTCTTTTTTTTTATTTATGTTTTTATTTAAACACAGTTGCTATATAATCTTATATGGGCCATATGTGTTTTAGGCGTAAAATATAGTGATTTGACATTTTTATACCTTACAATGTGATCACCCCACCAACGCTAGTAATCATTTGCTTCTTTTATCTCATTACTCTTCTTGTAAAGCAAACAACACGCTTGACTCAGCCCAGGGATTGTCCTACAATTAACACAAAAATGGCTGAGGCCAGTCCCGCCAGGGGGCAGAAAGCAGGGAGGGAAACAGCTCAAGGACACAGCCTACCTCCCTCAGCTTCGCTCCTAAACTTCTTGTTTTTTAATAAAAATGTAATTACATTTTCTACTTTTACTTTTAATTTAAATTATAATGTATAGTTTTTCACTATAATGCATATTTCTAATTGTTCAATGGTTTATAATAAAGCTACAATGTTTAAGAAAACACCTTTGCTTCACAAAAATATCTCATGTTTGCATCCAGTTTTTCAGTTTAGTTTTGTAACTGATTCAAAAAGGTTTTGAAAAGATTTTACTTCATTTTACTTGTATTTTTTATTTTTAGTTTTGTTCTATTTAACTATAGTTTTTGAAAAAGTCAATCTGACTTACAACTTTCTCTTAGTTAAATGTTTTGGGTTTTTTTGAAACTGGTAAAATTTTTAAATTATATTATATTGTTATGCTATTACAGTTGTCCCAAATTTCCTCCCTTTGCCCCCCTCTACCCACCCAGCCCCCACTCCCTCAGGCAATCCCCACACCATTGGCCATGTCCACAGGTCATGTATATGTGGTCTTTGGCTACTCTGTTCCCTATGCTGTACTTTACATGCCCATGACTATTCTGGAACTACCAATTTGTACTTCTTAACCCCTTCACCCATCCCCTATGATCTCCCTCCCATCTGACAACCTTCAAAACCTTCTCTGTATCTATGCTTCTGTGTCTGTTCTGCTTATTTATTTTGTTTTTAAGGTTCAACTGCGGATAGATCTGCATTAATTTTAATTCTCTATTTGATGTCATTAACCTATCTACTCCTATGCAGATACCACAGATTATAATTACTAGAGTTTCATAATAATCCCTAATATTCAGTAAAAAAAAAAACATGTTGCTTTTGTCTTCCAAATCCACTTTGAAGGAACATGTAAAGTCCTTCATCAGAACTTGTTGTGATTTATATCTGGAATTTATGTAATCCAAAGTCATTTCTCATAGAGTCAGTGTAACACAGAGCTGAACTCTGATGGTACACAGCTAATTATTGATACCTCTAGTAATTTGTCTAGAATATTTCTGGACACATGTATAGGAATATGGCTGGATATATTTCTTAATATCTACAGTTCTTTCCAAGATTTATTAAAGATTCAAATAACTCCATATAATTATCTTAGTATTATAAAATATGTAGAAAAAAGATACCTAACTAAGAAAATGGAATAAAGATACTGGTATTTTCTTTGTCCTGGCCTAACAATGTGTTTTATTACTTTGTATTCATACTTCTGTAACAATGCTTATAAATCACATCTTTCTCTCATTGTGAAATGACTTTACATACAAGAGATTGTTCACACTTTGGCAATATGTCATCCTCAAGTTATATTTAGCTTTCATACCTCATTGCTTAAGAATTTATCTGTTTTCTGTTTAAGTAACTCAGCTGTTTTGTATTAAGTCCGCATTTTACATGAAGTATAATGCTGTGAACATTGTAATGGAAACGTTTTACCATTTGAATTTTAAGTTTAACAATATGTCTCCCAGAGAAGTCAGCTGAAGTTTAATATTTCCAAGTAAATCTTGGCGAGTTTCATACTCTTTACAAAAATAAGTGGAAAGAAAAAACTTTTATGGCACATTTGATGTTACATAGCAAATTCTTGATTAAATCATAGTAATCAAAAACATGAAGAGAACAGTATTTATGGCCTGTCCCACAGAAGAGTCTTAAAACAATGCTACATAATTGTCAAACTTTTAGAAACTGACAATAAACTCATGACAGTATTAATAGAAGGTGTCCCTCGGCTTCATTTTAATAACAAAATAAAATAAAAACAAAAGAAGCAATTGTAATTAAATAATAACTTAACACAAATGAAATAACCCATTTTTGTATAAATATCTTACGCAAATACTAAATTTTAATAACTAGTAGAACATAATTTTCCAAATTTTATGTCCGTGGAGATAGTACTTCAGAAAAACATCTGCTTTAGGGAAGAGAAGAAGAACTTGATCAAACTTAACCATCAATTCCTTTCAAATATACTCATCATAGATTTAGAATGTGCCCTTTAGAAAGGTAATATGCTACCAGTATAAACACATTCTGCGAAGACAATGCAGTGAGATTACAAATATGAAGCCATAGAATTCGGAGAACCTAGAGGGTAAAGTTCACACAGGTACTGAACATTTTTCATTTTCTGAAATCACCCTGCCATTTTAAGCAACAAACTGAAGGTCTCGTCAAATGATTGTATTCTGCTATCCCTGAATGCTTGAAGAATACTTTAGGAAAAAAAATCATCTGTGTCTGGTCTTTGAAAAACTTTCACTTTGCTTTATGTTTTCACTGTCTATACAAGTTCACTCAAGGAAGAAAAAATATTCCTATATCCATAAGTTTAGTATTACCTGTATAAACTGTTTCATCATAACTTTAAGTTCACCCCTCACAAAGTGCATAATAAGCAGGTTCATGGGTGTGAAAAGCATAATCTTTTCAAACAAGTTCAATCAAGCTTGAACGTGGTAAGCACTTTCTGTGCAACTGATTAGGAAAACTTGTGAAAAAAATATCTATGACCTGTGTAAACAGAAGCTTATTATCTTTCCAAATGTATTTTTCAATGATTGATAATCTGCATAAAATATGAAGACGCTCCAAATAAATGTGATTATTTTTTCTTCCTACCTTTTTTAATTTATGTAAGCTGTGTTAACTCAAAGACAACTGTAGAACATGCCCTTCCAGGCATGTCAAGGCCTATAGAGTTAAGACAAAATAATGATAACAATAGCAAATGTTTGCTGAGTTATCTTAATGAAGCCTTATAAGTAGGTTATATGAATTCGATTTAATGCTATGGAAAAAAACAACCACAACCAACTTAAACTGATGTGTAGTGATTTGGCTAATACAACCACACTGGAAAAGGATTTGGATCCTTGTTATCCATGGGGATCAAAAGTCAACAAATTCTAAATAATTATTTCACTATGGAACAGGCACTGGCTATATATTTTTTAAATGTTAACATTATCAGTTCACCATATCAACATTCTCATAGCATAGATAAGGTATGAATTATTAAATATGGTCAATAATTATGCCATAAATATATTTCTATGCTTATTTACATGATTTATGTCTTTAGCCATGCCAATTACTCCTTGTTAATATATGCATGTGCATCCTAATGGTGGTACCTACAAGCCACATTACTCATTAGATATGTGAATAATATTAAAAGGAAAATATCTGAGCCCTGGCTGGCATAGCTCAGTGGATTGAGCGCGGGCTGCAAACCAAAGCATCACAGGTTCAATTCCCAGTCAGGGCACATGCCTGGGTTACAGACCACGGCCCCCAGCAACCGCACATTGATGTTTCTCTCTCTCTCTCTCTCTCTCACTTCCCTCTCTAAAAATAAATAAATAAAATCTTTTAAAAAAAGCCTTCCATTTAAAAAAATAAAATAAAATAAAAGGAAAATAACTTTTAATCATTTATTATTTCACACAGTGATATGTTTCAACCCAGAGATAGACAGCCTATGCAAACCTACCCTGTGAATTAGGATACAAGTGGTATTATACTTATGGCCAATGTGGTGGTTTAATGGGTTCACATGACATTGTGAATCAAAACATAAAACCATGAAAAGACATAAGAATATACTTAAACAAGCAGGAACATGTTACTACACAGTCACCCTTTAAATTAAATAGAATCTCAGATATTATCTGGGTAATCTGAATGATCATGGGACATGATTTCTCATTAGAGAGAGTAGGCTCTTCTATTCTTTGTGGACTAATAAAACTCCATTAATATTTTATATTTAATAAATGAATCCAATACAGTATTTGTATAAACTTACACAATGAAAAAAATATTGGTGGTGATTATAACAAGGTCATAATTGTTCAATATCAAAATCAACTAGATTTTAGAATGTGGGGACCCTTTGGCCACTTAGGGGCTTCTTTGTAACTGGCCATATGGTGGCATCATTTCAAATTAAAGTCACATTCCAAAAGATGTGTACTGATTCTCCAGAGGATGTGGCCCAGCCATTCAACTCTCTTCACCAAGATTATAGTAATCCAATGTCACAATGACATAAAATTATTCCATGGAATTGGAGACTACTTTCAAGAGCAAGGGTTTCTTGCTGAGAGAAGATTCCCTGGGCTGGAAAGACACAAGCAGAATGTGAATGAAAGTCAAAAGCTTCCGCCCTAACGAGAGGGCCTAGAAGTGTCTATACTGACAGGGCTCTCTGCCATTCCCACCTGACGGGCTTTCCCAGCCTTTGCCTTCCTTTTCCCCGCAATCAGACCAGCAAACCTTTCACTACGCCTATAATTACCAGACTTAAGCGGGCAAGAGAATTCAGAATTACAAGTGCTTGTTAAAGGTTCCCAGGCTCAACCAAAGAGATTCTGATTCCTGTAGGGTGACTCCAATATCGGTAGGACAAGCCCTACATCTGTGAAAAACTACACTACACTATTACCCTCTTAGCACATACACTAAACTTGCATACCTAAGCCAACCAAAATATTTGTGGGTGAATATTTTACTTATTTAATGAAACTATGTGTGGGATTTCAGTGTCTGAATACAGGTTTTGTTCTTGATTTCAGCAGGGCAGGGAGACTTGTATTATTCAAGTATCTTCATTTACAGCCTAGAGGTGAGGGGGGAAATATTAGGGCACAGTGCTCCATCAGAGGGAAAACACTGCACACTTTAGAATTTAAAAAATTTAATCTTTCCAACCTGAAATAAAATTGTTAGTGGCATCAAAAATGCTTGCCCTGCACACTGTTTTTTAGAGTAACAGTAGGGCGTCTTTGCTGTAGATGACATGAAATAATCTTCAGAGGCATGAAGGAGAAGGTGCAAGCAAGAAAATTGTAGGTATTTATATTTCACTTTGGAATGTTACCATCTGCTTTCTAGCAGGAGCTAATTCCATTGTATGTTATAGAGGAAGAAGTTGTTTAGCTCCCCCCAAAATTATCAACTTGTGGAGTCCTGCATGCCATTACCATATTTTTTGAACCATAAATGCACCTAGATTTTAGAGGAGGAAAATAGTTAAAGAAATTTTGAAGCAAAAAATGTGGTGAAATATTTAATAACATAAATAACATAATATTTCACCACTGTAAATGTAAACAGAACTTAACAGCAGCATTAACAACCACTATTTCTCCCAAATTTGAAGGGGAAAAGTGAATCTTATAGTCTGAAAAATAAGGTGATTGTAACCATTTTTTTAAGTCTGACTTTTTAAAAAGTATTAGAAATCAATCAAAACTGTTACATTTCAGTGTGTAACAGAGAAGAGACAGTAATTCTAAAATTTTTCAGAAGCTTAGAGCGTTGAACTTAATCTAAGTATTTCATTTTTTAAATCTTTTGTTGTATTTTTTCCATTACCATTTATTCCCCTTATACACTCTCTCAACCCCTGCAAATCACCATACTGTTGCCCATGTCCATGAGTCCTTTTCTGTTGTTGTTCAATTCCCTCCACCCTCCAGCCTCCCCTCACCTTAGCTGTCATCTGCTCTCTATGAGTCTGTCTCTATTTCCCTTGTAATCTAAGTATTTTCATATGCATCTGAGCTTTTAACAATATGGATAGGTCTCAAAAACACTAAAAGGAGAAGAGGAAAGAAAGTCTGGTTTGCAGTAAACAAATAGGCCACTGAGAACAGATAAGTACCCTCTCTAAGATCACACAGAAAGTTAAAAGGTCACACCCTAAATTTCAGCTCCTGTGGTTCCCATTCCTGTTTTCTACAGGACACAAAGCAGGAGATTGACATGTACCATGTTTACTGATGGATTTTATTCAACTCTTTGTGCTTCCTTTCCTTCTTCTTCCTTCTCCACACCTCAACTTTTTTGTTTTAAAGGCATTTAAAGTAACATCTTATTTTAATATAAATATTGAAAAAATATCCATCCACTTTAAAATGCAGCCCTTCTCTCAGATTAGGTCCATGGTTTCAGCTGGTGTCAGCCATACAAATAGATACGATAAATATGTGTAGAGCAAAGGCATAAAGCTTTGTCATACATACTTCCCTTGAAATTATGAACCTTTCTAAATGTGTGATAATTGGTATCATAAAGAGATGCTCCATTTCTTCTGATTCTGCTAAGGAACATTAAATAAGCAGCTCTAAAATATAAAGGACAGAGATTGGAATGCACATTTATCCCCTTCTTTTCTCTCAGGACCTCATTACCAGGGTGCCTTACCCCCAGTTTTCCGAGGTTCTCTGACTACCTTGCCTGTTTCAAAAGGAGTGGGACTTGATTTTGCACTGGAAGCCACCTAGTCCTGAGAGCTGGGGACCACGATCAGGCCACAACCTGGCACTACATAGGGGAAGTCATTGTAATTGTTTTGGTGTGTTTCAATCAATCACGTGACCTAGAATGAAGATCTTCATGGTTTGTTAAAGCTTAAAATTCTGATTTCTAATACATCGGTTCCATTATTCTCCCATATTCTGTATAATGTATGTTCTCTCATATCAATCTCTGGGCCCCTCAATTGTAAAATGATGAGGCATAAGAATGATCCCGGGAAATTAAAGCGTGGTGACATCTCGGGCCAAGGAGGCTAGGCCCAAGTGTGCTGGAGGAGAGTAATTTTACTCAGGGGACCTAGGGGTATATTTGGGAAGGCAAAAGATTCAATTTTAAAATATGTGACTACACTGTCCCTGTAGTTTCTCATCTTGCAAGGTGTATTTTAATTGTAATTCATTAATGGGCTTCAGGCTAGCAATTACATTTTTCTGTTAAATGACATGGGAGACCACCTGAGAATATTTCAAAAATGTTTTAATTTGTTTATGAAATGTACCTGAAAGGAGAAAAAAGGGCTCAGTGGTTTCCATGGTGTATTGTTGAACAATACAATAACACTAGAAAACATTTACAATTTAACCCCTTCTCATTAGGCTCCTGGAGATCATAATTCCACAGTCCCTTCCCCACCTTGGAAGGAAGGGGGAACAACAAAGGTATTACCCTGCAAAGGCCTCAGAGGGGTTGTTTTAATAGAATGGAATCATGACTGCTGATCTCATTTTCCCATAAATGTGCACAGCTCCAACTCATGCAATAGCTGTGTTTACTACCACTGATGTTTATAATCAATGTTAACATAGGAAACTTAAGCAGTCAGCCAGGCAGTCCTTTTCTTCTCTTGTTAACTGGGCTAGTTATTACTGTTGCCGCCATTTCCTGGAGGATTCATGGACATAATCATGTCAGCTGCTAAACTGGTGGGAATTGAAGCTATTACGCATTTTGAAAGCAAGCATTAGCATGTGCCAACTTAAAAGCTACATAAATTAATGCCTTGCAATCCACTTTTTAGAAACTTACGGCGGCTCTAGTTTTTTTGGTGGATATATGTTGTCAGCATAGCACAAGTTGAATTTTAGCAATTATTTGCTTAATTAGATCATCATGGGGCCACTCATAATAAAGAAGTCCTTAAAACGGATGTACTTGGATTTTGTTAATGTTATTATTTGTTTGAGTCATTTTGTTAAGCCCTTTATGTTCATCATATTATTATTCAGAGAAAAATTATACTTCCAGTTCATTTATATTTTGAATGTAATTAATAATAATTTGGTAGAACAGAGTAGTTTCTTTTCTTTCATTTTCACATATTATTATCATTATAAAAATGATGTATCTCTATTGTAGGCATTTATTTAAAAAATGAGTAAAAATTCAAGAAAAAATGCTTGTAATTCCACAGCCCACAGTCAATGATACTTAGTATTTTGGTGTACCTCATGTTTTTCCTTATGCATTTTATGTAAAATAAATGCCTTACAGATCTACCCATTTCAACACAGCTTCTTCCACCACTGCTTCACAAAAAGTTATCTCACCAAATTTTCTTTACATACTCATTGCTAATAAATTTAATGAAAACTTCTAAATACTTCTTTTTATCTTGGCTTTCCCTAAGTATTTTGATATCATTGCATACTTCAAGCTCTGCGAGGTCAGGGATTAAACCTGTTGTGTTTACAGCTGCCATCCAGCATAGCACAGCGCCCAGCACCTAGCATGGCTCCTTGGGTGTTGTATTAAATAAACGGTCATGTTCTTTATCTTCAAAAATGTCTCCATTTATGGCATTGCAATAACCTGCATGGGACTGCATGGCAATAACCTGTGGATTTTCCATCGCTTATCTGAAAGGGTGTTTGAAATCTCTTTCATGTTTTGTTGTTCCTCTCTATCTGCTCTTAAGGGTAGTGACTTTCTGTTCTAGGTCTTCATCTTTCACACTCTGCCTCGGTCTCCATGCACTCCTGTGTTTTAGTTGTCATCTGGAGGGTTATGTTGTCTAAATCGAAATCCATCACAGATCCTTTCTTCCCAGAGTTATAAATGTGAGCCCTTACTGTAGTTTTCCACTTTGAAACCACATACATATCTCAGAAAGAATATGCCCTAAGTCAAAAACCTACCTTCTCACCTGCCACAAAATAACTACATCCATCTGTAATATCTTTAAGGGGTTGTTATAACTGAAATGAGCTTGGCTGTGTGGGATGACAAGACACCTTGTAAGTGAAAAAAGAGTGGACTTGAAGACAATCTGGAGGAATATGTCCGTGGTGACTACATTTGAGGTAAATGCATCAGCAAACCAAATTATTTACTAAGAGTATGTCAAATTTAGGATGGATTCATACCTAGTATCTATGTTTCTGGATGAACTGTGGACATTAAGAATTCCTGCCAAAGGGTTGGCCAAGGTGGAGGCATAGGTAGACATGCTTCACTCCTTGCACAACCATAAGAAGGATCACAACCAACCTCAAAACAAAAAGCAACCAGAACCGCCAGAAAATTGAACTGTATGGAAGTCCGACAACCAAGGATTTAAAGAAGAAATATTCATCCAGATGGGTAGGAGGGGCAGAGATGGGGAGCCAGGCAGGAGAGAACCTGGTGTGGTGGCAGCGTAGTGGTAGCAGCCAGGCAGCAGTGGCAGCCAGCAGAATGGGCAGCCTCACGTTCACATGTGGCACATAAAAACGAAAAGGGATGCCGGGGGAGCCAACAATCTGGCCCCAGGCCAGACTGCAAAGCCCAGGGTTCCAGTGCCTGGAAATAAAGCCTCATAACTTCTGGCTATAAAATCCCATGGGGTGTTAGTGTGGCCAGTCTCAGGAGAAACCGCCACCCACTCAGGAGAGTATGTCTAAAGGAACTGCACAGTCCTCAAATGTACACAAAACCACCCACTTTGGGATTCAGCATCAAGGCAGCAGCTAGAAGGATGCCAGTCATATATGGGAAGTGGGGAAAGTGACTGGAAATGGGGTGAGAGCTGAGCGAGCAGCATTGTTTCCTCTCTGACCCCTCCCCCTCATACAGCGCCACAAATCTGCTAAGCAGGTTGCCCCACCCTGGAGAATACCTCCTAAGTCTCCACCCCTTACAACGTAACAGGTAAGCTGAGACAGGAAGTCAAAGTGGCTCTACCCAATATAAACAAACACAGGGAAGCTGCCAAATTGAAGATACAAAGAAATATGGCTCAAATGAAAGAACAGATCAAAATTCCAGGAAAAGAACTAAGAGTAAGGAAGATAGCCAACCTATCAGATGCAGAGTTCAAAACATTGGTGACAAGGATGCTCAGGGAACTCATTGAGAATGGCAAACACGTAAGGGAAGAACTGAAGGCTACAGTAATTGAAATGAAGAAAAATCCACAGGGAAGCAACAGTGAAGGGAAGGAAGCTGGGGTTCAAATCAACCATTTGGAACATAAGGAAGAAATAAACAGTCAACCAGTACAGTATGAAGAAACAAGAACTCAAGAAAACAAAGAGAAAATAAGATGATTATGGGACATCTTCAAATGTGCCAACATCTGAATCACAGGGATACCAGAAGGAGAAAAAGAAAAACAAGAAATTGAAAACTTATTTGAAAAAATGAGAGAAAACTTTCCTAATTTGGCAAAGGAAATAAACATACAAGCCCAGGAGGCAGAGAGAGTCCCAAAAAAGTTAGACACAAAGAGAACCACACCAAGACACATCATAATTAAAATACCAAAGGTTAAAGATAAAAAGAGAATCTCTAAGCAGCAAGAAAAAAGACAGTTAACTACAAAGGAGTTCCCATAAGACTATCAGCTGATTTCTCAAAAGAAACTTTGAGGCAAGAAGGGACTGGTCAGAAATATTCAAAGTGATGAAAAGCAAGGACTATATCCAAGATTACTCTATTCAGGAAAGCTATCATTTAGAATTGAAGGGGAGATAAAGTGCTCCTCAGGCAAGGTAAAGTTTAAAGAGTTCATTATCGCCATGCCCTTATTATATGAAGTGCTAAACGAACTTGTCTAAGAAAAAGAAGAAGACCAAAATTATGAACAGTGAAATGACCAAAAAACTCAACTATCAACAACAGAATCTAAAAAAGCAAAAATAAACTAAGCAAACAACTAGAACAAGTACAGAATCATAGATATGGAGATCACATGGAGGGTTATCAGTGAGGAGGAGGAGGGGGAGAATGGGGCAAAAGGTACAGGAAATAAATAGCGTAATTGGTAGGTACAAAATAGAGGGATATTGAGAACAGTATTGGAAATGGAGAAGCCAAAGAACTTACATGCATGACCTATGAACATGACCCTATGGTGGGGAAGGATTGGTGGAGGAAAGGGGATAAGGGTTGGAGATGGGCATAGTGGGAAAATTAAGACAACTGTAACAGCATAATCAATAAAATATACTTTGAAAAAGAATTTCTGCCAAATGGGTAGACATTGAGAGGGAAAGTTGGTTAGAGAATTAACCAAAAAACCTAGACAGGACTCTAAAGCAGTAGACTCAATCAATGAAACAAATAAGTTATAACTCTATACCAGAAAATCCAGCCTGTGAATATAGCCATTTAGACACCAAAAGAAAGTTAATCCAATTTACAGTATTATTACAAAATTATCTACATTCCACAGAACACTAGTGATACATTAATTGGATTTATACATGGAAAAAATAGGTGGTCAAATAAAATTTAGGAAAGCTGGGATAAAAATAATTTTATAAAAGATTTTTCAGAGACTTCAATATAATAATGCATATTGGAAACAGCAAAGGGAAGATACGGTATGCAGAGTTTTTAAATTGCACCAAAAGTAATTCCCATTTTTTCAAAGAACATTTTAAGGGATAAATAGTCTTGTGATTAAACTTCAAATAGGATGTGATAAATAAGTGCAGACAACCTAACTGCATATAGTGAATGCTAAGTAAAACAATATTTTTAAAATGTAGTATATTGAAAAATGAAGAAAACGTTTAAATTATACTTTACATTTTTCTCAGCTATTTTACTATGTTGGGAATGAACCAATAGTTATGACAATTCTTCAAGCAAAAAGTTGATAAAAGCTGGTGGGTATTTTCTATATAATGAATAATTCTAATATGTGCCCTCAAATTTCAACATGCATATTTAATTGTTCATAAATTCCAAATCTTTTTTAGGCATTGTCTGGTTCACATCCTATGTAGCAAATTCCATTAATTAAAGTCTGAAGACTGTCTAATCATCCATCAGGATGTTAGGGTCTGGAGAATTATTAATAGAAATCATAGTGAGAAAGTACCTTCTTTTAGGAGCAAGGAATCTCAGTTAGACACTGAGAAATACAATAGGTATTAGCCATGCATCACAGACACATATACCTCAATCTTTTATAACATATGGAAACACATCTGAAATGTGTCTCCTTACTACATTCAAATCTCTTTGAAGAGAGCTGTGTATTTTTTTTTGCCATTTTTGCTCCAATTACTAATTCAGATCTTGTAATAATAGATGTTTACTAGACAATAAATAAATTGAGTTGTCTTCCTTTGGCAACAAGCATTTACATTATTTGTAAATTTAAGAAAATCAATTTGCACAAATAACATTTTGGGAAGGTTCAATATGGTTTCATAACTAAAAGGAAAAAATATTGCTTTTGTTCTCTAGAGCTGTTGCTAATTTTAACTATATTAAAATTAGTATATTAGGGTAGAAAAGTAAAATAATACAATAGCTAACATCAGAAATTAATGTGTTTGTTAACAAGTAAAATTAATCTACATACATTTTCAAGAAGGACAAAAAGCACAGTTAGGAATTAAGGAGTGGTGGGGATACATGCAGACAACTGTAATTGAACAACAATAAAATAATTTATTGAAAAAAAAGGATGTCTGAAACGTGTCAGTGGCCACCGTGTCACGGTAAAAAGGGCGATTCTCTGTTTCAGTAGCGCTCAGAAGGCTGGAGGGAAGTGCAGTACGAAAAGGGAGGCAGAGACAAGACCTGACCCAAACCTTCAAAAGTTTAAGTCTCTGACAGTCAAGCAGCACCATTATGAGGGCAGGAATGATAAAAAATACTTTCGTGTATTTAACATATATTAGAAATAAATATTTATATATATTATTTAATATATATTAGAAGTAAATATTTGTTTACTTAATTGTATTAATATATCATATATGAGAAAATAAATATTTATATATAATACATATATTTAACATACACTATATATTAAATACACATACACAAACATGCACATGATAGGTATAAATATTGTATAACTAAATATAACATAATCCTTCTCTCTTTTAAAATACACTAGATAACATATGTAGTTCAACAGTCCAGCTCTAATCTAAATATGAAGCATTTTTTTGAACATTCACAGTGTAATGAAAAGAATACTTCAGAGTATTCAATTAAGTAATTAAATTAATTAATCTGATTAGTGTTTATTGTAACAGCACATTCACACATTAAAGGATAGTGGTGGAAATACAACAACATGCAGCTATAATTCTCCTGATTAATTTGAAGATAACATATGATAAAAACATTTAGCATACTAAGAATAGAACTACTTACTCTAAAATAGGAATAGGACATCTATTTTAAAAATTAAAAAAACATTATGAATATCATACATATTGAAATAATCCAGATAACACACCAGTCAAAAAAAAATAGCCTTGATGTTATCATTATATTTAGGATTGTACTGGAGTCCTAGTCAGTGAAGTTAAAAAAATAATAAAATTAAGTCTGTAATTGGAAAGTTTAGGCAAAACTTTGTATTTAATGATATAATTGTCTCCATAGAAAGTTCCCAATGCATTTGTGTTCTTAGAATGAATACAGGTTGCTGAACTGCAAGAAAAAGTTGACATGCAACACGTAATCGCAATCCTTTAGGCCACAACATTCAGTTAGAAAATGTGTTTTTTACAAAATTAACATGTAGAGTGTCAGTTAAAAATACATAAAAGTCCCTATCGAATAAGCTAAGACATTTTATTGGAAACATTAAACAACATTAAATAAATGATGAATTATGTATATTTTGGAGAAGAGAACTCTCTATGATAAAGATATCCATATTCCTCAAACTGAGCTACAGTAAGAGTCAGTGCAATTCCAACCGAAATCCCAGTGAGTTTCTTTGAACGTGATAAGATGATTTTAAATTGCATATGGGAGAAAAAGGAGCCAAGACTTTGAGAGATCCCCAAAGAAGAACTAGGTGGGGAAATGGGCAAGTAAAGAACATGCTTAAAGGGTGAGGAGAAAAACTATAGGAAATCATTTAACCATTTGAGCCCACTGAGAACTAAAAACTGAGCCAAATGTTCAGTAATGCTCAGGACACTGCTGAGCGTGATGGGACTAGATTGTAGGGACTGGTCAAGTAGATTCAAGAGAAGATATATTTGAAGAGAAAAATTTGAGAGAGTTCAGTAGAGATTTCTTTTCAAGGAATTTTCCATAAAGCAAAGGATAGAAATGCAATGATAGCTAAAGAATAATCATAGTTAAAATCATTTTGCTTCTCTATTGAGTTTACAGATGGAGAAAATGGCAACATGTTTCTATGCTGATGACAATAATCTAGCAGAGCTGAACAAATTGATGAGGCAGAAAGGGAGGAGAGAACCCTTGGAGCAATGTCCTTGAGAAGCTAAGGAAAAATGTGATATAGTAACTGATATTTTCCAAAGTTTTTTCAAAAGTAGAAGAGGCAAGAACAGGCATTCTCAATCACGTGCATGAACTTTATTTTGACTTTTGTTGATTATTATAAACATGACTTTAGTCAAATTGTTTAAACTCTCTCTATTTAAGCTTCACCTGTGCAATCATGCCTTCTAAGGCTGATGTATAAATTAAATAAGACAATGGATTTTTAACATCTAATTTGAGACACACTTGGCTCTCACATAATTATAACTTAGTGTGCTGATTTTTTAATGAAAAAATCAACTACTTCATCCTTAAAATATTTCTGTTATCATTATCCAAAGTCTCAAATATAATATCAACAATTGTTTTAAAAATTATTAAAGATATGTTCTGCTAAAAAAACACAGATATCAATAGTAGCAACACCTACTTTTCATAAGTAATCTGCAACTTACATTTAGTTTGGTCATTTTGTTTCTTGCATAAGATATTAAATTACAATGGTTCAAAAATATCACTTAAAGGTTATTGATTGCAGTTTGATTTATATTAAGATTTTATATATGCTTTCCAAATATAAATTAAATTTAATTTTTTACAGATTTTATTTTAAAATTTTAATTATGAATTCACATTATCATTTACCAGTATTCTCTATGCCATTTAAATCTGAGAGTAGATGATTGTTTTTCAAGAACAGTATTTGTACTAAAGACAATCACGTATGTTGAGTGGTCAACATAATTGTTAATGCTCCTTGCTAAATGCATATGTAATTGATATCAATACTGATTTAAATGTTCAAAGCACATTAATTTCTTTCCATTTTTTCTTTTAACTGCAGTAGTTCATTGGCCTCCATAATTATTACAAGCCATACATTTTTTGAGTACCAGGGTTTTTAAGTCATTACGTACAATTTAAAAAATTACGGTTTAGAATCTCAGATCCCAGTAGGTAAAGTGACACTATATCTTCCCTCTATTACATCTTCTACCACACATACACCTGGAGAAGCATGATTATACAGAGTTTCTAAGCACACTTCTCCCTCAAGTTTTCTTTTTGTTTTC
This sequence comes from Phyllostomus hastatus, assembly GCF_019186645.2. Classification (NCBI taxonomy): domain Eukaryota; kingdom Metazoa; phylum Chordata; class Mammalia; order Chiroptera; family Phyllostomidae; genus Phyllostomus; species Phyllostomus hastatus. The sequence continues at coordinate 18,387,136 of NW_025333640.1, forward strand.
TCTTAAACTTATACGATCGGAGTATGAACATTGCTAGTCTCACAATACCATATATTTTAGAGTCAAAATTATTCACTGGAAAGATTCAAGACATTGAAACCCCCAGGGTGATGCCCCAATTTCAGCGCTTCCATAATTATGTCTAAAACAAAACCTGCTGGCAGAGGTGACAGCTTTAGCTAGAGCACTGTGAATGCAGTGAGGAGTGGTGGCGAAGGGCCTTCATTGGTCTCATTGGGAGAAGGGACTTTCCTAGTGACTGGTCTGCAGGAGATAAACAAAACATGTTCTAATGTGATCCAAAGTTAATGAACTTTCAAGCATGCATGAAAGGAATAAAATTCAAATGCACACATCAGTGATTTATATAAGTATAACTTAATTATTTGGGAGGAATTTCCATTTGTGTTATATGCTCTATTATCGATGCAACTCAATTGGATTGCCTTCTTATATTTGCATTTTAATGCACTAAAAGGATTTAATTTGAACTCTTCTCCCACAAGGCTATTCCAAATTGAAATTTATTTCTAGGTTACTATTTAAGCTGTATTCCATTCATTACAATCGAGCATGTCAGAATATGCTATGTTGCATGTAATCACTCAGAGTGTGTGATTACTATGGAATCAAATTCAACTTAAATTTTAAACAACCTTGTCAGTTCTGGAGGCACAATTCAGAGTTTGCTTCCTGGAGATGAGGTTGTAAACATCAAGAATAGCATGGTTGTTTTGAGAATTTGATTAGACAAATATAATGATTAACAAGGAAAAGCAAATGCATATTACATCAAGCCAACACAGAAAAGAAAAAAGAAAATCTGATATACACATATTAAAGTAATATGGTTTGTTTGATTATTTTTAAAAATTTAATTTTTGTTTGGAATCTTTTTATAAAAAGGCTCATAAAAATGTTGATTTTAGAATGTGAAACTAGATTGAATAGTAAATTTTCACAGAAAACTATTGTAGTGGTTGTAATTTAATAAGTGAGAATCCTCAAAAAATTTGAAAAACATGTTTCTATATTTTACAAAAGTATTTTGAGTAAACACACACACAGTTCTAGTACATATACAAACACAGAGAAAACACACAAGTGCAAATTCATACAACCATGCATATTTATATATAGTTATAAATATATAAAATATGAGATTTTAAACAAATAATGAAAGAAAATATTATGATTATCATAACAATGGATTTTAAGAAGTAAAATCAAAATATACATTTAAACACATTTATGAAAAATGCCTATAAAAATTACCATCAGGCATAATAATAATAATAATAATAATAATAAAACTTTATTTTCAAAAATCTATAAAAATCTAAGTTTGTAGATGATTTTATACATTATTTATACTTGATTGTCTAGGTTACACATAATTTAAAAATCTCATAAACCTATTTTTGTAAAAAGTGCAATTTTGTCTGTGCTATCTATAACACAGCTGCTCATTAATTGCATATAAATATATACACAAATCTGACCTTATAACATCCTCATCCCAACACACACATCAGAATATGCCATAGCAAAAGAAGAAAACCTAGAGAATCAGACACCAGTTCTTAAATACTTCCAGAGGGAAGTGACCCTATTATACCTACTCATTTCATTGGCCAAACAAGTCACATGACCACACCTAACTTCAGGAGGATAAGTCAGTGCAATCTTTTTGTGTGCACACATGGCGAAGAGAATAAAAAAAAAACTGGTGTGAAATAATTTCTACCACAGTTCAGGCATTTTAGTACTATGAAGGTTGTAATATCTTAATGTGTGTTATGATTTTCCTAGACTGCTGGTGAGACTATACTACATTTCCAAGCCTTTTTGGAATATTTTTTAAAGTTGAGGTATTTTTGGAGTAAAGTGCTATGAACATACCTTAAAATAGTTTATATGTTAACCTAGGAAAAGATAAGTTAAAATATTTCACAATTGCACAAGGGTAATTAAGATTTTGATGTGCTTTTATTAAACAATATCTAATTATGGCAATTTCTTATTTATATAGTATAACAGTGAAGGAAATAATAATATTTCTTGGAACCCAGACCTTAACTCATTCAGTTTTTATGTTATTTTCTAACACTTGACTTTGGGTATTTACATATCAATGATGTATCTACCTATATCTCTATCTATCTATCTACTTATCTATCATTAAAGAAGAGTTCCTCTTTAATGGAAATGCCTGTGAAGCTTCCTGGTGAATCTACTAAAATGCAGGATAAAATAAAGAACTTTTTAGGGTAAATTCTTTAATATTAACATTCTGCCATAATGTCTATGTGCCTTACAAAGAGGAATGAAAAAGTTTATGCAAATCTATGATTTCCCGATAGCTTAAAATTACTGATCATCCAAAAACTAAATTGCTATATCTATACCTAAAGTAGCCTTATCATCATGTATTCTTTATTTCACTCATTTAAGAATATTTTTATATTTTGTAAGTTTTAGATTTACAGAAAAGTTGCAAAGATATTATATATACATAGGCTAAGCAGTAACCACATAACCAATTCTTGGTATCTTATTTGTAAACATTGTACATTGATATAATACATTTGTCACAATTAATAAACCAATACTAATGCATTATTATTATTAAGTAAAGTCCATACTTTAATGTAAACTCCTTATTTTTATCAAATGAGCTTTTATCTTCCCCAAGAATTCAATGAGGACATCACATGACATTTAGTCATCTTGTTTCTGTAGGTAGATTTTTTAACTGTGAGTTCACTTGTTCTCTAATTTTACCTTAAAAAAATTTTAAGTAACCTTATTTGGGAATTAGTTTTTAAATTTATCTATTTCTTTTTAGGTCATGGTCCCTTGCTTAACATAAAAATATTACTTTTCAACTAATACCAATCAAGTCCAACATCAAGAAACATTTCAGGCAAATAATGGATTTGAAATTTGAAACAGCTCTTTGACGCTAGGTTTCCTAAGTCCTATAATATAAGCTGTAAGATTTTTTGGTAGTGCAGAATTACACATTCACTCTATTGCTGTGAGAAAATACAAAATAGATTGAAAAATTCAAATTGGATTTATACTTTTATAACATTTAAATTAATATTCTACTTGAGATCTATTCACTATCCTCTCTCAGTATGAACAGGTATTTTAAAAACACTTTTTATTGTTTGCATCATTTACTTAGTTTGTCTATTTGTTATTAATTTGTATCTACAAATTTAATGTTCTAACTATATAGACTACATAAATAAATGATAGGCATTTGTACCTGGCTGACTGACCCACCTTCATTACACACATCATAGTCTGTTATTGAGAACTGGTAGGTAGCTGGCCAATAGTAAATACAATTTTAAATTTAAAAGTAATAAAATTGAGGCTATCAGAAGTTTCCATATTAGATGGATTTGTGAACAAATTAGACTATTCCACAGTGATAGCCAAATTCTTCTTTATTTTAATTACATTTATTGGAGAGACATTGGTCAATAAAATCATATAGGTTTCAAGTGTAAAATTCTATTATACACCAACTGATATGCTACATTTGTGCCCACCACTCAAAGCCATACCTTCCATTATCACCATATATTGGACCCTCTTTACCCTTTACTACCCCTTTACCTCTCTTCCATCTGGTAAGCACCACACTTGTCTGTGTGTATAACGTTTTTTCTTGTTTATCCATATGTTACTTTCAGTTTTATATCCCACTATGAGTGAAATCTTATGGTTCTTAACATTTTCCGTCTTATTTCACTTAGCATGATATTCTCAACATCTACCCACATTGTCATGAATGGCAGTACTTCATCTTTTCATATGTCTTAGTAGTATTCCATTGTATATATGTACCACAAAGAAATTTCAAAAAAAGAAATGAAAAAAATTCATTTTGCAGTTGCAACAAAAGAAAAAATACCTAGGAATAAACTTAACAAAGTATGTGAAGGCCCTACACACTGAAAACTACAATGCATCATTAAAAAAGATTTTAAAAGACAAAATGAAATGAAAAGATATTCCATGCTCACAAACTGGAAGAATCAACATAGTTTAAAATGGCCACTTTACCCAAAGAAATATACAGATTTAATACAATCCCCATCAAAATCCCAGTGGCAGTATATAAAGCAATAGACTTTAAAAAATCAGATTTGCATGGAACCACAAAAGACCTAGAATAGCCAAAGCAATCCTTAGGGGAAAAAAATGAAGCTGGAGATATTGCATCCCTGATATGCACTCCCTAACTTCAAACTGTAATACAAAGCAGCAATAATCAAAACAGCATAGTATTAGCAGGAAAACAAAAGCACAGACCAATGGAACAGGACTGAGAGCCCAGATATAAACCCATGTACATGAGCAAATGTTTTTTTTTGACAAAAGAGCCAAAATCATTCAATGGAAAAAATAAAACCTCTTCAATAAATTGTTCTGGGAAAACTGGAAAGCCACATGCAAAAGAATAAAACTAGACTATAGTTTGTCTTCATATACATAAATCAACTCAAAATGGATCAAAGACCAATTCTTTTCTCCAGTATCCATAACCATCATTTAAAAATCTATCATTAAAAAAATCTTCAAACACAATTACGAATAAATTGAGTAAAATGTACTATTTGTATATTTTAGTCTATCATTAAAGTCTTTGACCCAATTAAAAATAAAGTGAAAAATACACGATTTTTATTTTTTGTTTGATAATTATTATCATCTTAAATTCCTCTTATGCCTTGAATTTGGAAGTTTATTGGATTTTCATCCATTATATTGAGCATATACATGATTCTAGTGGATCTTCAACTTTAAATATATCAACATAATACTGTATTGAAAATTTACTTATCTGTATATTAATAAGTATGGTACTGCCAATTGATTCAAAAGTTTAAGTGGCTTTATATCATACATTATTAAAGTAGAGTATTATATATTCAAGGTAAACATAATTAAACTTATTTACTGTCAATAATAAATTATCATATTATGTAGTTTCACTCTGCCCCAAAATAAGTGTGTTCACTGAAAACATGCAAAAATTTTATACCATGTAGCTAAAAAAATAATATAAAACTTCTCAAAGTGCATGTGATTTATTACCATACTTTGGTTTTCTGAATCAGGAATTATTAACTTGCATTTCCAAAAGGATTAATCTACCAAGTTATTTTACAAATCAATACAGCTTATCTTATTTGAAATAAATTGTAAGTGCTATAATGATCACAAGAAGTAAACTTAGAAGTACACGTTTAGTACTCAGCATTAAAAGAATACATATAAAAAGAAAACGAGCAAAACAACACTTGATGTTATATACTTTATGCAAGTGTGTATGAGGAAAAATATCGCAAAGTCAAAACCAAAGCCTTCTGTTTGTATCATTCACCATGTAACCACAGTTACGAGGCTCATAAATGAAGTTTTGTTTTCAAAGGTTATTATGATAACAATACACGGTTATTGTTAATAACCATACATGGTTATTAACATACATGATTGGGTCTAATCCCAATTAAAATAGGTTAATTTTAGTTCTTCTTATCGACTTAGATGATAATAAAGATTTCTGCCACTGAAAAGTCAATGTTGATTCATTCAGTTTGTGCAGATATTCACATTTACATTGTTATAGACATGCAGACATCTAAATATATATTAGAAAAATAAGATTTTAAAAAATATTTTTGTTCCTCATAAAATATGCTACATCATGATTCTACCTCATTTGAAAATCAGTTTCAATATTATGTTCAATTTAACATCTGTTTCTAGAATAAAATATTTGGAAAATGCCAGAAAGAAAATTTCAGGTATTTCCCCATTCACTGGTAAGACTTGAATGGAAAACAAAGAGATAACATTGCATTAATAAAATTAGTTATATGTCCTTTATAAATTAGGAAATGTTTTAATTTATGTTGCTTATGTCTTTAGCTAACAAACTAGAATATCTTAATTAAAAATAATGAATAATCAGGATTGCTTGGGAGTAATATATCTTTCTTTAGAATCTGAAATATTCAAGAAATGAGTCCCTTTGAAGAAATACTAATGGATTTGAGAAACTTAAGTGCTTTCTAGAAAAACATACTAAGCATAATGTATTTTTATTGAAGATTGTAGAATTTTAAAAAAACTTGCATGGAAAATAGGACACTAAAATCACATGGTATTAAAGACATAGATACGTAGTATTGGGACCTGTGAGTCTGGAAGTCCCGTGCGTGACTCCTGCCTGTCTGAGACAGTGTCATCTTTTACCTTCCCAGAAGCCTTAGGCTCAGCCTTGGTTCTACCGTAAAAGCTTTTCTAAAGTTTTAGTTAAATAAAAGACCAATAACTGCTTAATAAACAACTACTTCTGTTTCATAGAATCTAATTATTATTGATTATATAAAACAGTTAAGGTAGGGTTCTCTTAGATTAGTGGTCAAAGGACTTACAGAGAAAATTTATAACAGAATTGCTTCTAAAAAAATTATTAAAAGATCACATTCACTAATAAGCAAATGTAAATAAAACCTGGAAAGTGCAATTTTCACTGTTAAATTAACAAAATCAAAACATATTAACACTATAGTCAAATATCTCAAACATTATTAGCCTGTGTGGATTGATGTAATAATTATAGAAATAACACCATACCCCTGTCTGGCGTAACTCAGTGGATTGAGCACAGGCTGCAAACCAAAGTGTCACAGGTTCGATTCCCAGTCAAGGCACATGCCTGGGTTGCAGGCCATGGCCCCCAGCAACTGCACATTGATGTTTCTCTCTCTCTTTCTCCCTCCCTTCCCTCTCTAAAAATAAATAAATAAGATATTTTAAAAAAAAGAAATAACACCATAATAGCTATTTGTGCTCTTAAGAACAATCCAGGAATCTTACTAAGTAATTAATTTCTGGGAAATTTTATAATAATGATAAAAACTTTGAATGGATTCCAAATGTACACTTCAAAAGTTTGTAGGTCACACAGCATTCATATAAAAATCACATGCCAAACAAGAGAAAATAATGTATAAAATCCAAAAATGTCATTATGCAAGGAAAGAATCTATTTACTTACTTTAAATCAGGAGTAAATAATACTATCACACTCAAAGAGTGTTAAGAAGTTATTAGTAATAAAAGTTTAATTCCTTTTCAAGAATGCTACCTTTTAATAGATCCCTCTTACAGCATAGTAGGTTTTCATCTGAACCCTTAGGTTATGTTTGATACTCTGTGATACATAAAAAAATAAAAGTTTTAATGTTGGATAAAGTTTAATAAAAGTTGGAAAAGTGTTTAAATCAACATATTATATATTTCAACAAGACTGACACATCTTGTAGCAAAATCCTAATAAAAATAACCTGAGATACTTGCCACTTTTAAATATAAGGTTTATAAATATTAGACATGGTTCTTAGTATGAAGTTGCTAACAAAAACATTGAGTGTCTGAGGAAATGTGTCCTTAGCATTGTGCTAGATTTTAAACATATAGAAGCATGCTACTGCAGCTGTTGGGGTAGAACAAAAACCTGTGTTTAAGTCCAGTGTATTTAAACTAACCAGCAAAAGTTAAGGATACGATCTGACATTCTTATGACTATCACAGATTTCATTTAAGCCTGATGACACCTAATGATGTTTTATATAACTCTCTTGCATACTAGACACCTACTTTTTATGTTCTCTTTTCTGTATCAAAAATCCTGTACGCCCTGGCTGGTGTAGGTCAGTGGATTGAGTACCAGCCTGTGAATCAAGGGGTCGCTGGTTCTGGTCCCAGTTGGGGCACATGCCTGGGTTGCGGGCCTGGTGCCCAGTGGGGGGTGCATGGAAGACAGCTACATATTGATGTTTCTCTCCCTTTTTCTCTCCCTTCCCCTCTCTCTAAAAATAAATAAATAAAATGTTAAAAAAGAAGAATCAGGTACTAAGATCTAAACATTGAGGCAGTACAAGGCCCAATATCACAGAGTGGGGTCTGCATAGTGTTTGTACAATTTATAAATCAAACCCATTTACCTTCTGTAATAAATGAGACAAAGCAATTTAAACTGAAATGGTGAAGCTTTTTCAACTATTTACATAGTCATTAATTTCAGAACTTCAAAAAATTATTTTGCACTTAAAAATCTTTATTTTCTATACATAAAGAAGACTATTTTGAGGAAAAGCATGGTGACATTAGAAGACTAGTATCAGCATATCTTTAATGCCCTCTTGAGCTTCCTCTACTGAGTTTTAGACAGTTGTTAACCTAACCTAGATGTTCAAAACAACATATAATTAATGAGATGCCCAGCCGAGTGCTAGCATTGACAGCACTTTTCACACAGTTCTACTCCAGACATTGTCAATTAAGTTGTACTATTTGTGCAAAGACAGGGAAACAAACTCAACGAAAGCCTTCCACCTTCCTCAGACCTCAGGACACAGAAATAGAACACTTACCAAAAAAATAAAACAAAATAAACAGTCATAGAAGGTATTTATTGGAAATCTTTGTTGTCATGAATTATAAATATGTAGACTTAACATGCAAAGCATTGTTTTAGAAAAATTTTCCTTTCCCCCTTTAATTTATTTTTAGCTCAATTAATTATGGTTTCAGGAGAAATGTCACCAAATAATTCAGGCAAAGAAATGACACAAATTGTGTAAGTTCTTTCAAGCCTTAGTTTTCTTTAAATGCACTAACTTTTGGGGCTCTGCCAAAGGATTGACATACTGTACATCTAATAGCATTTACTTTGTAAAGTTGTGCATGTATTTTTACTACATTCATTTTTTTTATTCTCCCTTACATGGTCCCATGATGTCACAGTTTTTGTAAAAAGAACATAATCACATAAAAACTAATAAATACTGTGGTTTCTCAAGCATGTGCACAAATCCAAAAGGCATTCTAAGCATTTTTCTCCCCCTAACAATGCCACAGTGTATGGGATAATGGATCATTTGATATAAATACCAGCTCACTGGATCCCTGCCTCAACAGAGGATAGATTTGAGAGCGTTTAAGTTTCTATAAAAGAATGTGAAGGTCTGAACAATTGAACTGTACAATACACAAAGAATACAGGCTAATTTTCAGAAATTAACTTTAAGTCCCAGAATTTAGTTGCAACATGCTCTGTATAGTGTTTAAAAATGAAAATGAAAATTAATCCATGTAACATTTCAAATACATTTAGTGCCAAACAAAAAGGGGACCTAATATTCATTAATGAGAAAATCACGACTAATCATGTTTTTCATAGTGGGAGCCTTTGCATTTTTGCCAATAATTTGATTGCCAGGAATAAGAGAAATACTCCAAAAACAACACATCGCCAACAGGTATAAAAAGTTGCTCAACATCACTAATCATCAAATAAATGCAGAGCAAAACTGCAATGAGGATGGCTAGCATCGAGAGGGAAAGAGAGAGAGAAAGAGCTGCTGAGAATGTGGAAAAATTGGAACCCTGTTGCTCTGTTGGTAGAAATGTAAAGTGGTACAATCACTATGGAAAATAGGATGAAGTTTCCTTAGAAAACTAAAAATAGAACTACCATATGACCCATCAATCCCTCTCTAAGTATTTATCCAAAGATATTAAAGCAGGTTATCAAAGATATTTTCATTCCTGTGTTTATTGCAGCATTATTCACAATAGCTGTAAGTAATGTTAACAATATCAGAAACTACTTGATGGGTCCCTCAGAATGACAAGGTTAGCACCTAAGATGACCTTTATCTTGGGTATCATCTTAGGGAGCACTCTTATCCATTCTTTACCTGTTCTACTTTTCATCACAACACCTATCAATGCCAGACCTTATCTTTGCCTTTTTGGGTTTGCTTATCGTCTGTCTTTTCACAGAGTAGAGAAGAAATTTTGTTTCTATCATTTCTGCTCAACCCCATGACCCGGTAGAACACCTGAAGCACAGAAGGTACTTAATTAATGCTTATTGAATTAATACTCTATTTTATAATAAATATAATAACAATGTAAGTATTGTTTATTAAAATTAAAACTTGAATGTATACACTAAGTTTTGTCAGGTTTTATCAAATGAAATTACCTCAATTGTATTTAAACTCTAAAAGATATAACTATTATGAAGCTTTTAGTTTTCCGGTATAACTAATGGTACTAAAATAATTTTGCAGTTAGTTATCAATCTTTAGACCAAGAACAAAATTATTATTGATACATATGTAACATTCTTTTCAAGATGAATCTTCTAAAATTTGAAGTTATTTTCAAAGTAAATATAAATTTCTTGTACTTCCTAAATAGTAAACATGAATGTCATTTTCACCTTTTATATAACTTCTGTATCATTTATAAAACATAATATTAAATATAAGTTCCTCATTTGTATGGAAAGATTTTTTTGTTGCATGTAATAAGATAAGGAAATCGCTTTGTATGGTTTACAATTAGTCAGAGAGCAAAAACAAAAATGTGAAATCAGAGAGGATTAACCAAATCTAAAATCTAGAAACTTTAATCATGTACGAAACACTGTACAAATTGATCATGATCTTACATGCACAAAACACTGCATTATGTAAGCAAGCATAAAAAAGAATACACTTCAATGAGTATTAAGTAATGTATATGGATAAATTCTAAACTGCAAAGTTTTGTACAGAAGGAAGGAATTCCTAGGCCTGTTCCTTTAAAAAGAGCTTAAGATTAATTTAGAAAAACAGCCTAAGACACATTAAAAAATTTAAAAGCAATACCAGCCTGTCCACTTTATAGTTCAGGTCAATAAACACTGGGGAAGAGACAAATGAGCTCTTTGGCACTATGGCGGTGGAGAAAGACTCGAGGTTCAAGTAGAACTTGAACTGTGTATGTAGGCAAAATTCTAACAGGCATCTCGGTGGCCAACACTTACTTTGTGTGCAGGCAAACCCTTTAACTTGCTTTTGACCAACAGAATATTACAAAGGCAATGTAATATTGCTGTAGAGGTTATGTTCTGTTATATGGTAAACAGGATAGGTTTTAAGATGTAATTAAGGTTCCAAATCAGTTGACTTTATGTGCATTCAAAGACAGAATATTCTAACTGGACCTGAGATGAGCCCTTTAAATGCAGATCTAGTGGTTAGAAGCTGTAAGAATCAGCAAGATTATCTGGCCTTGAAGAAACAATCTTCCATGAATTCTGAGCTGTAAAGAAATATATCCTGCCAAGAGCCGGTGATCTTGGAGAACCTTGAGCCTCAAATAAGAACCCAGCACTGGCTGAAAACTTGATGTGAGACCCTGAGTAGAGGCCGAGCTAGTCTGTACCCAGACTTGTGACCCACGGAAACTATGAGATAATGAATGTTTAAGTGACTAAAGTTATCAACATAACTTTATGCAACAATAGAAAACAAATGTATACATGTTAAAAAAAAAGGAGGGCATCTTGGTCATATCCACAGTGCCACTTTTTGCAACAAACCTATGAACTCTGAGAAGCACATATGAGTACAATATGATCTTATACTAAGAGAAAACTTGGTTGGAAACAGAGGAGTGGAATGTACATTGGGGCTTCTTGAAAATACGACAGTCTAGACAGGGCGCTGTGTTTACATAGAAAGAAGGAGTCACACTTTATATATTGACCCATCTCTATTTTACTTATGTGCATTATTGCATCTATGAGAAAACTGAAAATCAGACTGATTACAATCTGATCAATCTGCAGGGTATAGAATTGATTAGAACGATCTTAAAAACAAGCAGAGTATTTCCACTTAATATAGTAAAAAATTAGAGACCCACTGACGATATCCGAACACAGTGACATTTGAATGCTTACTTTAATCAAGAGGAATTTAGAAGATGTTTGAAGTCTGTATTAGCAGAGGATAATGATTACGATCACGTAGCTGGCTTCAGACAAGCTTGGTCTGGGTCCCAGCTTCATTGGCAACAAAATTCTTTAAGCTTTGGTCTCCCAATATCTACCTTATAAGGTGTTGTGCATATAAAATGAAATAATGTTTATAAATACTGAACATCTTTCATGTACATGATGAATCACCAAAATTTTAGTTGCTGTTCATATCATTTATTATTACAGCAGAAGAACCAAGGAACAGGGATTAATGTAGACAATATGAAATAATTCCATGAGATGGGATAGTCTAGGTTAAGGCAAACTTAATAAGGGGGGAGAATAGAAAATAGAAAGGAGGAACATTAAAATTTGAGGACTCACTACACACAGTACAGTAAGAATGATGTAAGTTTAAAATACCTATAAACTTTTTAGACCAAGGTAAATGAAAAAGAGTGTGTTATTAACTGGCACGCAGAAAAAGTAGGATTTTTTTCCTAGTTTTTCTCACATGGGGACCATGTGAAGGATGAGAAGATGAGTTCATGGGGTTTGTGCTGTCGCCATGAAATCAGAATTAAAATGTTTAGCAGTGCCTTGTAAATACATTAATGGAGTTCAAATCTGGGCCAGAGCCATAGATTTGGACGATATCTCTGAAGACAGAATAATCGTAGCTGTTGGAGTGAATGGACTTCCTACGGGGCTCCACAGAGAATGAGAAACAGTGAGTTAAATGAATTGTATGCTAAGTGGTGCAGAAAGTTGAAGATTAAAAATGATTATACCAAAGCTGATTTCAAAAGTAAAACACTGGGTATTGCTAGCCAATATATAAAAAAGTTAACAAAAGCCCCATAAACTTTCTTCCCAAATCAAACTTTTTTATCTCCTTTGGGACCTATTTAGTAAGGAGAACCCAAAACTTGGATAATGAGGATTCACTAGGGAAGCTGATGCAAGTTCATGGCTGTCCCAGGAGCTGTGTTATAATTACTGCCACCAGTGCTCACCTCTTCTACTCAGACCAAAAGCTATATGAAAACAAGAAGTATCAACTAGTGGTCAATACTTCCATCTGTATCTCAAATAGAGTAAGAAAAAAAAGTATTTAATGTTTCCTAAGCATTCAAGAAATTACTTCTTTTTAAATTGTGTTTCAAAACTACTAATTTTATTTTGGCTACTTTATATGATCTCATGGACTATTTAAAATATTTGCAACTAATTAGCTTGGAGGTTTAAATATGAGTAGTGGGTAATAACACAGCTGCTCATTAATTGAACTGGGCTGAAGTTCAAGATGTATTTATATTTGAACTAGGGGTCCAGTAGGATTTCTTAGGGAAATAAGGACCTTAAACTCTTAAGAAACCTTAACCACTCTATTATATCATTTTATATTTCATTTGAGATACAAATATAAATATTGTTTGTTGTTAATATTTTCAATAGTCTATCGGGTCAAATAATATAGCAGCTCTCTAACATTAAACACACAGGAAAATCTCCTTAAGATTTTGGTATTTTGCATTCTAAGGATACTAAAGAATACATGCTATTAAATAACTTTAATGTAATAATAATTAAGGAAACAATTTGGAAACATTCACATTTAGTAAATAGGGTATCACAGAAAAAAATGTTCTAAATAAGGCACACCAAACTGAGTATTTGGCCTAATCAGAGGTTCTAGAAAGTGCAGTGTAGGTTAAAGGGGGATTAATTGGTTTAATTGAGTAATCCACCTATTCCTAGTTGTGTGACCATGGGCTGGAGAGGTGGAGAGCTTTGATCTAAGTTTCTGTTTTCTTATATCTAAAATGAAGATACTGTGAAATGCAAATGGTTATATAAATATTAAATGATTTAATATGGATGAAATGGCCTAATATAAATAAATACATATGTACATATGTTAATATTTTGAATGGGATATTTTTCTCCCCAGATGTATGAGCAAATCAAGGCTCAAAGACCTTATGCTCAAATATCAATAGGTAATGTATCATGAAACAGAAAATTTGTTTACTAGTAGTAACTCACCGGCTCTTTTTCTTTAGAAAGATAAGTAAAACCAACCTTCTTAATCCTAAATGAGGCAGCAGGATCTGTTTAACACCAAAGTCACAGCAATTACTGTGGCCTTGAGAAAAAGGGCTACATTACCATAGAGTGCATGGGGGCATTTATATCTTCATGAGAGCAAGAACCTTTACTTTCAGGCTTTTAGAAATTAGAAAAAGTAAGTCCCTGGTGGTCATTAAAACACTATCTAATGTGTTTTGTGGAAGTGATCCAACCCGGAAAGGTAAATTATTTCCATTTCATCAACATCTTTGGGGAACATAGTTCAGGTCTGTATGTTTTAATTGCAATTGTCTGTATGTTCTAATTGCTATCTTGGTGATATTCGTGCAGAGAAAATATATCACTAAAGTAATTTTCTTTTGATTGTCATTTGAATATGAATGTCAATGCAAAAAGTATTTCAAATCTTTTGCACTGTGCTTGAGAATTGCTGGCAGTCCTATGAAGTAGTTATGAGTTGGAGAAATGTTCTCTGTATTGACATGCAAATGAACTCACTAAGCAACCAATTTGCTTTAGAGATTTACATAATTTGATACCAAAAGCCACATTAAATTAATATTAATCATTTGGTTTTAAAGAAAGAAAGTTCAGAGTGAAGCTGTTCTTTCCACATTTCACCACATCTATGCATGAAAACATTGATTCACAAGTAATAAAAATGTTGTAGGTGTAGGGATATCCAGGATCTGTTTCTTAGAAGTACATGACTTATTACCCAAAGATGTATAGGAAGTAAACCTGAAGTATCTCTTTTAGATAACTTACAGAACTCTCATTTTCTCAGAATCAGTGTAGTGCCATAAAGTCTTCCTTATGCACACATCCATTTTCTTTCTTATTCCTGGCAAATTTTCATTTCCAATTTTCCCTTCCCTTGCCAATCATCAGGAGAGCTCCTGAATGATACTTTCATCCCCCAAAACTGGTGTGTCCCTAAGCATACTAGCTGAAATAAAAAATAACAATAATTAGAATACACATTTGCCACTAAAACAGTGTTATTGTATTATAGCTTACTATGTTAAATATTGTTAATTAAGCAGCATTTGTTGAACTTAAATGTTCTACTCCATTCTCATTGCATGTTTATGGTGGAGTAGAATTTAACAAAATTAT
Source organism: Phyllostomus hastatus (assembly GCF_019186645.2). NCBI lineage: Eukaryota > Metazoa > Chordata > Mammalia > Chiroptera > Phyllostomidae > Phyllostomus > Phyllostomus hastatus. Next base: position 18,402,203 of record NW_025333640.1, read on the forward strand.
ACACATGCACATACACACTCATGATTATGCTATTGTTTAATTCTTTCTCTTTCAGAAAGCCCATTGGAAGGCTCACTGGAATTCTGGAATTCTGAACTTATCAAAAACACTACCTCGTCCATTGTAATAATATTAACTTACTCAATTCCAAGGTGATTAAAGCACAAAAGGGCCAATTGTTTTGCTGTGTGGCGACCAATTTGATGGGAAAGTTAGGATATTCCACAAGGGACCAGAGCTCACCTTAAGTAGTCTATGCCCAAAGGACATTGGAGCTGTTGCAGTGCAAGTGATTAAGTCTGTTTGGTGAAGGATAATTGGTCACATGGATGTTACAATGATGTTAACAACAGGAAGTACTTTTTTTTTCTAGCCTGTTAGTTTGTAAGGATCTTTTGAACTTGGTAATATATTGAGTAATAAAAATATTAGAGTTAGTATGGCGATTTAGGGCAAATATGAAAAACTAATACAAACATATTCAGGGTCTTTGGCCCCACTGCTGAGTGAAGATTAAACATGAAAAATGGCCATTATTCAAAAAAATTTTTCAATAAAATATTATCTGTATAATTTCTTAAAGGTAATTTTAAAAGTTACTTTTAAAAAGTCAATTCACTCAAACTTTTTACCTATTTTAAGCTTTTAAATACTTTTCTGTATTCTTCCATTATACATGTAAGTAGATTAAATAAAAAAAAGCAATATGTAGCCTTGATAACTTAAAACCCAAATTATTTCACTTCTATATTAAATCTCACCAAACACACAGTTATCTTATTTGCAAGGAGAAAACAAGGTATCTGTCTAGCAATATTTTAAATTTCATTTTTGTCTAAATCAATGTGTTGTAAGAGACTAAGAAATAAGAAAGACAACTTGAACAGGTCATAACATAAATTATTTCAGTAATTTTCTACACACTTTGTAAAAAAGTTCATCTTGAATAAAATGTGCTGTATACATTTGCAGTGCCTATGTAATGAAATGAATTAATGTTTTGGTAGGCTATCCATTGTTGTATTGAACATGCCTTTGAATTTCACATGGACAAGTTATAACTCCAAAATATGGTCATTTCTTTGCATCATAAAGAATTAATGAAAGGTCATCCCATTTGAATGTTTTTTGGAGGTGTCTTCAAAGATAGCAATTTTATTTATTTACAGCAGAAATCATGTGCTATATTCAAATAGTATTTCCTATATGCTACATTGGGGCTAATTATGGTCAAATAATAATTTTACTCCTTCAGAACTAAGACACAAAAGCAAAATCTGTAAAAAAATTAGGAGAAATATTTCTAATATTTTAAATTTGTAATTTCAATGAATATACCTTGGGCTGATTTCATTTTTGCCAGTAGAAAATTTTGATTTCAGCATTTAAGCATCAAAATCTGATAATATTAAAGTTCATCCAAAAGAACTCCAGACATGGGTAGTTCATGCTAACTGTCCATACTTGAACAAAGACATACCTCTTGGCAAACTTTATACAAAAAGAAGTCAATGAGATACTCATAGAGTTGGGTGAATATAGTGTTTATATATGTTACTGCCTTTCAAGTGAGTTATAGAACTCAAATATATGTTGATGTTTTGATATAAGAAAATAAAATAAAACTAGTATCAAAAGAAGCATAATTTTGTTTCAAATTCCACCCACCATCTCAGTATACCAAGATGATTAGTTCTAAAAACAAAATATTAAAATGTATAGAAGAAAAGAATAATCCTATATATATTTACAGAAGTCTGTTTGGTATAAGGGACATGGTTCAGTATTTCATATATCTTATTTTGCCCCTGTACCTGGCTAGTCTTCAAAAATTTCTAGCAATAATTTACGTAAGATCACATGACTAACAGGAATCCTACAAAGAACATCTGTTTTGGGTAAAATGTGGGGAAACCTTAGAAGGATTTACATCTGACCCCTAGTGTTTGCAATAGCATCCATTTCTTGTAACATCTACTCATGAAGGACTATGTTGTAAATAAAATGAAAAATCTCTCTACCCAGAGGAATTATTTTAAATCATAAACTGTAATGTTACAGTTCATCCTTGTAAGTATAATGCAACTAAAGTAGAAATGTTTTATAATTAAGAATATTAAAAAAAACATTTAGATTGCTAAATGTTAAGAGTACTCTTAAATTGCTAAAAAAAACATACCCCTACTCAGTTGAACAATACTTATTAACTCTGCAACAGCTTATATTTGACCCATTCCTATTACTATTGGGCATCTGGCTGCAACCTGAACTCTCTCCCATGGAATGTAAAGGAACCCTCAACCACACTGTTTTTCCAGCCATCATTTATACTTAATCTAATGTCACTAAATGACAAATGAAAGTTCAAAATTCTATTTACCAAGCAAACCATCATGTGTCTCAAATAAAGTGTGATCAGTAATATGAGGTACACAGCACAGCTAACTTCTATCATTTAATACTTTTTCACTATGAGAAGTACTATTCAGTGTCTTTCTGCACTGATTCTTTCTCCAAACACACTCAAAACACACTGCCAACTGACAAAAGGAACATAGCTTCAAAAGAAAATCTCCTAAGTAGAGAAAAGCTCTCTGTTAAGCATGCAAGAGGTTAAACATTGCTGAAATAGCGAGACATTTTCTCAGCCCACGCTTCCCAGTTCCATTCAATTACCAACAGCGGTAGCGACTATAACACAAGCTAAAACTGTATTATTAAATCAGACCTTCCCATTTATATCAACTCTAACCTGAGAAGGTGGGAGGGGATGACATTTACTAGTCAATAGCAGAACAAACAGCCCCCAACTTGGAAATGCACATGACCTTGGGGTGTAGAATTTTCAGAGACTGAGTTTCACAAGTTTTATTTGGATCTACTGCATAACAATACATCCAAATGAACCCAGCATGGCATAAATGTTCCTATCCTTAGCACCTCCACTCCAAAAATGTTGAGAGCTCTACACTTTGTAGTCTATGCTTTACATACCAGAGGTAAAATTAATCAGATTAGTTCAAACCTCTCTTTAAAATTACATCTGTTTTTTAACAACTTGTTGGTTGATTTATTCAATGTAGTTTATGAACATATTTGGGGGCTTGCATTGAAAGGTTTCTGTTCTTTTAGCCATGCTGGAAGTGTTGGTCTACAAATATTTATATTTATAAAGCAGGATGTGACACGATGACATTAACTTCACCAAAAAAAAAACACAACCCAAAACAAAAAAACAAAACCAAAAAAATAAAGCCCTCAACTTCCCTTCTAGAATTCAGTGAATAATCACCAATAGATGCTCTTGTAATAATGACGATGATAATTATTTAAATAATTATTGCAATCATTGCCAAAAGTCTCGTTTCAAATTATAAAAATAATCATAACTTGGTTTGAAATTTTGTATGGCCGTCGGCGTTTCCCCCCAACATATGTAATTATTCAAAACAATATTTTTCTTACCTTATTTTAACAGTCAAAAAGTCTCCCAGAAAGATCCCTAAATGGTGTGGAAATACAAATCACAATAAGATAATGATTTAAAAAACTAAAAAGATCCTCTTAGCTGGGAAAAGATGAAAATAGTTTGATCTGAAACTATAGAAATCTCCAAAGTCACGCCTGAATGGGCGCCCAGGTGGCAAACAGAGGACTCTCTCTCACGTCTGCTACCACACTCCTTTGTCAAGTTGATTTAGTTGAAGCGGATCCGCAGGGCACAGAGGGCGTTGCCTGGAGGGCAACCGGTCTGCTCACGTCCCAGGTTCAGCACCGATAGCGTAGTGGACAGCACCAGTTCCTCTCACCTCCAGTTTGTCTCAGTCACTGAACCAGGCTGATTCTCGCACCTCCTCCCTAAGCAAGAGCTGCTGCCACTCAACCGGGCTTACCCCGCCCTCCACAGCTGACGTAACTATTTTGCATATCAACTCCAGGAGAGGTGCCGGGCGCCCCCTTGACTGGGTTTCTGCTGGGGTCAGCTGAGGCAATCCAGGGGACAAAATACAACCTCAGGATCAATGCGGGCATTCCTGGACTTCACGATCCATTCACAACCAGTCCTGAAGGAACTAAATGCGTTCAGCATTGCACGAGCCTCTGCCCTCGCTGGGACTGCCGTGTCTGTGCACTCTAAAAGATGCTGCTGGGCACGGCTCCGGCAGGCAGGCGGGCGGGGGAGGAGGCAGTGGAGCTCAGAGAGCAGAGGCTGGGCAGGTGGTGGGCAAGGGACCTGGGAACGCAATGAATCTATTCGGTCACCCCGAAAAGACTCCCCGATCCTTTTGATCTTCCTGGCCAAACTTTCCGCCTCCTCTTTCCATTTGTTTACTGAAAAGGATGTATTTGGTGCTCCGTTCCCTTTTCCTCGGTTCACGGAACTGCTAGAGGGAGTCGCTGCAGCAGAAACTTGTTCTGAGAAAAACATGCTTTGAGCACCAGGAGAAAATGGGAAAGCTTGCAGTGCTTATCATCATTCGTAAACAGAATCTTTTCTTAATGTTTGATATAAGTGCTGCATAATATATATCAGACTTCATATGTGTTCCTGCGAAATGTGCAGAGCCCTCCGTCTCCATTCTCATGGTTTAACTATACTGTCAAGCTAAATGGATTTGGAGAACACGGGGTTAAAATGAAAATCATTTAATAACGAAAAAAGTGAAACTTCTCATTTTGGCACTTCCACTGCCAAAATCTTGAAGGTTATACGATATTTGCCATGTCTAATGTATCAATTGTTCCCTGAAAGATGGGGTGTGCTGGAAGCATTTCATAGCCTTTAGCAATTCTTTTAGTATGCATGGTTTATTAACCTCTGAGACCCTGAGGATCTTGACAGCAAAGAAGGAGGGGCTGCCACGCCAGAAGCTCCCCAAACAAACAGCGAACAGAACTGATCAACCACCCAAAAGTGTCATTACTCACATATTATCCCCATGTCTCACCTACAGCCATCAGGACTTACCTATACCAAGAAATGGGCAAATAAAATTAAGGTTAATTTTCTGAAGCTGGCTAAAATATCTTTCATTAAAATGATTATTTAAAAAATTTTATAGTATCCAATATATTGTTTTCATCAAAATGCATATGTACTGATATGCATCATTGTATTCTAGGAGATTAATATAATTTTACACTGAATCTACTCATGAGTTTTTCAGGGACTCTGTTAAAATGAATACATTTGTTTATTTTTCTATCAGGAAAAAATATTTAGTAAATGTATCTGCAATGTTTAAGAAATTACTTGAGGAAGCATATTTACCTTGTAAGCATATATATAACCAAAATCCTTCTTAAGAATCACTTAACTAGGAGCAAAATTGACAGGAAAATTTTTTTTCTGCATTACACCCACAGAAGCCTTTCTTTTCAGCTTTCTTCTAGAATTGTCTGTTTCTTTCCCAAATAGTCAGTTTCCTGGGAACATCACCCCAACACATCTAGACCATATTATATCCAGGTCATCTGGAATGTTTTACTTTTCTCAGGCAACTATTGATTTTATATAAATATGTAAATAATAAGTGTCATGCCTTTCTGCACTGCTTATTACATAGATGTACTCACATACACACACATTCTAAAAGTCACTAACTTCCCAAAGTGATTTTAATAATGAGTTCAGGCACCATGGTATACTATGAAAGATAACGTTTGGAGGCAGATGGGCCTTCTACAGTTACAATTACATTAGAGCCCACTGTATAACCTATACTTAGACTGATCAAAGCGCATATCTTATGCTTCTTCTGGAAATGCCATATGGCATCTTTTGTTCTACTTCATGGCAACATGCCAAAATATCAGCTAAGACTTAAAAGTTCACTGTGGAAATTATATAGAGTGTATTATAAAAATTCTTATAAAAGTCCACCAAAGTCTGTGTCATATGTTGTTTAATAGGCACTATTAATCAGTTCACTTCAGTGATCATATTGTTTTGGGCTATGAATTCAATTAAGGTAGGCATAATATTATTCAAAAGCCTAAAGGGACAAGACTAGATAACAAAAATATGTTTTAAATATGAGGGGGAAAAAGCAGACCCTCTTCTCATTGTCTCCAAAAAAGAAAATTAAAAGAAAGAAAAAAAAAGAACTCCTTTGGAATGCATGCATGAAGATGCACACATGCAGGAAAGTATCGCGAGGACTGCACCTTCCCAGCGGGCTCAGGTTCTGTTCTATCCTAATTGGCTTTGTGACCAGTATCTTTCATCACAATTGTCATTTGTAAAATATGGATATTGTATGAAATTATCTCTAAATCCCTTACCTATTTGTGATTCTGTGACTCTATATTAGAATTTTAAAACATCAGAAATTTCTATATTTTAATATAAGACCTTAAGAACTTCCCCCTAAGGTGCAATAAACTGGCATCTGGTTACTAAGACAGTGAAAATGGTGCCTTAAGGCAAGGAGTTTGGGAAGGGTGGAAAGGGGCCAAGTGACTAGTACCAGGGGTGAGGCTAAGGGGGTCAAAAAATAAATCTTACCCACCCAGGATGCAACTAAGAGATGACTGAATGAGTCTGTTACAATGTTCACTTATTTTTATATATACAATATTATAATGTTCTCACATACAGTCACACATTAATTACTGTTCAAGATATTTCAAGTAATTGCAAAGCAACAATAAAATGTAAAGCATACAGAAAATGATTAAATGCATTTTAGCTGTACATTGCCATTGGAAAGATGACAAAAATATTAAGAAATATACTCAAGGAAATATCTTTAAAGCTGAATGACCAACATCTACTATACAATTTTAATTTAGGTAATTTACATGAAAATATTAAAATAAAATACACAGAAATTATTAAGTTCATTGTATTGGTGTTTTGGGTATGTACATTTGTACTTGCATGAAAGATTTACCTTTTACCATATTTTGCCATGTATAATGTGCACCCATATTTTTGGTCCAACTTTCAGGAAAAAAACTTTTGTTTTAATTTTTTATTTCAATTTCCTATTTATTTATATTTAGATACTTTTTGTATTATGAAGGAATTTTAGCATTTGCTTTTGAACACATTTTGGTACAAGAAATTTTATGTAACATAATTACAAAACACAAGAACAGATACAAGGCATTTCAGATACTATCCATGTATAACCCACATCCTTATTTTTTCCTCAGAAATTCAAGTGAAAAGGTGTACACTATACACAGCAAAATACAGTAATCATATTGCCTTCCAATTCTCTATTTTTGGACTCCTATAATGGCATCAAACTTTACAAACTCTTTCTAAATGATAATAATTCTAATGTATTTGTAGTATGTTAGTACTTATAAATACTCTAAAAACAATAACTGTATACTTTGTTATTTTTTGAATTGGTTATGAGGAGGTTTGCTACAAATTAAGTACATGCACATCTTAAAAAGCAAACATTCATTATTTTTTCTAGGTAATTTTCACTCTTAATTTTGGAACATTAAAATAAAGCAGAAACAGGGGGAAAAGTCATAGCTATAACTGACCAAGCTTTCCTTAATTTAAAAAACAATGTGGTTACAATATTCGCACAAATGTGTTGACGTTAGAGATCTCAACTCCTTCAATATGAGCTTCTCTATGATTGTCAGACTTGTGCACAGAGTGTTTTTAAAGAGCAAATGCTTCATTTAACAATTAGTTCCTATGAAAAAAGAATATCTAAAATTAAACGTATGTTCTTGCTAATTAGCCATTTAACAGCACTTCCAAATGCTATATATGCAGTTTCATACAATTTTTGAATATTTGCTATTTGAAAATATGTTCCTCTCCCAACTTCCTCTTTTGTTTTTCTTCCTTACTTTTATCATTTCCCTTCCCCCTTTCTCTCCCTTGTTTTCTCTGGGCCTTTAACTAACTTTTATTTTAATATTCTAATAATAAAACACTTATTAGTGATATGTCTGTCATATTATGGTGTATTTATCTCCAGTATTGTATTATTGGATGGAATTTTGATACAATACACTTAAGCAACCATGAATTGTGATCTTAAAAGCACTGTGTGTGCATGGGAGGGTGGGAGTGGGCTAGGGAAAGAAGCATTCATGGAAGAGGATTTTTAAATGTGTTTTGTTAAAAACATAGACATAAGGTTTAGGTTATAAGAGTCAAAACCTAAATACTAATATATGAAGGTACAGATGAAGAAGACTATTGAGTTACATGCACGCGAACACACACACACACACAAGGTTTTTGACCTAAGTGTTATTTGTAATCAGCTACATAGTATTCATGGAACAATTATTAGTTTAATTTTAAAACCTCTTAATATATGTTGAACAATAAAATTATGTTTAATTTTTGTCTCCACTGTCTACCATGGCGCAGGCAATATGTTAGTTTTAAAAGTGACGTTGTCACATTTATCATGAGTAATATGAAGTCAGTGTTTTTCTTACTAATATTTATTTAATACACAGGGAGATACACTCAGGAAGACTATTTGTAATTTTTAATCATGAATGTACCATCAAAATTGTACATGTCATAAAGGATCGGCAGTCTTGTTCAGAAAACCCATACTAAACTTGAATGTAACTCTTTATTCTACAGCCCAAATTCTCAGATCAAGGGGCATATGAACTTTTTAGTTCCCTCTGTGTATATATGGGCTTTTCAAATTCCACAAGAATATGGGCAAGTGCATAATATGATAAAAGTTATAGATTCAAGAAATTGGTTGACATCAATCTGCATGGAGACAACACTAAATAGAAAAAAGATAGGACATATTTTAGTAAATGCTGCTTCAATGGAAAGCTAAAATCTACAGCATTAAACAGAACAATCTAAGTTGGTTTTTTAAAAAAGATTTTATTTATTTATTTTCAGAGAAGGAATGGAGGGAGAAAGAGAGAGAGAGAGAGAAACATCAATGTGCGGTTGCTGGGGGTCATGGCCTACAACCCAGGCATGTACCCTGACTGGGAATCAAACCTACAACACTTTGGTTCACAGCCCGCGCTCAATCCACTGAGCTACGCCAACCAGGGCTAGGTTGGGTTTTAAGGAATAGATTACTCATGTCACCAATAATCTGGGGTTTATAATTCCCAATAATTATCATCAATAATTTGGGATCAAATTTAAATCTTGAAATTGGGTTCAGAATTAAACCCAATTTTGAAATTGGGTCCAGAATAACTTCCATTGCATTCCACAGGGGTCCTTTGAATGGGCCCATTCAAAAGACCCATGCAGTGGGTAGACTGCAATGGAAGTTATGTGTCATGGGTGCTGAGTATGGAAAGACTTGTAAATTTAATGTTTTTCTTATGGTAAACATGGATCCTTAACTTTTTTAAGTTTTGTCCTCTAAATGGAAGTGAACAATAAAATTGTGTCTTTACCTAAGCCTATCAAGGGAAATGAACACGAACGCACAGATTCACCAGACTCAGTTTTGTGTTCTTTAATCTGGTTTTCAACATGCCATGTGCTTTGTCTTACTCATTTAATAGCTCCTTACCTCTTCTGACTTCCCAGTGATACAACTAGGAATTTTCCCCAGAGCTATATTTTGACTTTTCTTTTTGGCTTAGTAAAGGATATTTTTTTTATCTTTCTTAGTCAGAAAATAATGTGAATAAGCTTTTAATAAAAACTGTCATCTATCAATATGTCCATGCACAGAATTCTCAGGCTCATAGGATGGTGTCGAAATATGTTGTTTTATAAAAAGGAGTATCAAATGAAATGAAGAATTAAGGAGATGTTTTTATAGAAAGTATAACTGAATAACTTAAAGAGTATTTTTATATAGCCACATGCCTACACAATTTGGGACTGCCTCATTAAAAAAATGATGGATATGGACATGAGCTTGCAAGAAAATAATCTGGTTCTTCATAAGAAAGAAAGAAACATCTGGGAGTAATTTTTTATAAAGTGTTTATTTATTTCTTTTTAAAGAGAGGTGAAGGAATGGAGAAAGAAAGGTAGAGAAACATTAATGTGTAGTTGCCTCTCACATGCCCCCACCTGGGGACCTGGCCCACAAACCAGGCACGTGCCCTGACTGGGAATCAAACTGGTGACCCTTTGGTTCACAGGCCAGCACTCAATCCACTCAGCCACACCAACCAAGGTGGGAGTAATTTTTAATAAACTGAAGGTAGATGGGAAACAACATAGTTCTATTTTCCTAGATTTATATAACAAATATATTTGAGTAATCTTTTTTCTATGAATCTACTTTAATGCTAAAATATCTAGAAGTAGAGAATTATAGTTAAAGAGCTTTCATTAATAGAGCTCAATTCACACTGCAATAGCTGTGCTATAGAAAATGATAGAAATTATAGTAAAATCAGAAAAATCTAAATGTAGCAGCCTATTCAAGCAAATTCTCTACAACTCAACTTTCTCTTTTTATAATTAATTAACCTTAGAATGATATTTATGCACTATAGTTTTGGCTGCACTTGTTAAAATTAAAAATAATCTATTTAAGTGGTTCAGATGTATCACTGCTTACACTGTAGTTTTTAAAATTAATTCTGGATTTCTCTTTTCTTTCTTCTATTATTTTAATAATCAGTGTTCGGGAGAAGTAATTTGGTATTTGGTAATCTCAAGAGTTTTTGGAATCTAAAAATGTGCTATTTCACAAGTGTAATTGAACTAGGAAAATAAAGTGTAAGAACTTACTGACGCTGGAATAGATGATTTTACTTCTTAGAGTTCTTGTGTTTAAGGGATCTCTTAGGGCATCTATTGGCCAGTGTTAGTATTACATGTGAAAATTTTAGTTCAGCATTGTGAACCCTCGAGTTCTATTTCAAAAACAGTTATTTATATACATGATAATATAATTTTGATGGAAATTTTTAATGCTTATTGTTGGATTCAAAGTATTATGCAAATACATGAAAACAAATATGGTATGGAACCAAGTCAGTCTTATAAAACTTTGATAGCATAATATTTTCATTTCAACATTTTCAAAATTTACAGAAACTCTTTGAATCTGTAAATTACTGTTTGGAATCACTGCTTTCAGTTTTTAAACTTCTGGATTTTTTAGGAGTGTCAAAATAAGTGACTTTTTAAATTTCAAAGGAAACACACAGAACAACATATTTTACATTATAATCTTTGAGAGTAGAATGTATGAAGACATTGAGATATTATTATAAATCTCAAGTTCAGAAAGATTATATTGTGTAAGAATACACAGTGTTAGAAGTAGAAATGATCTATGAATACATAGATCAAGCAGAGAGGTAATCTGGCCAAAACAATCATAGCTACTTTCTAGACATCAGGCCCCACAATGATCAAGGATGGGAAAGGACCTGGATCTCAGGGTCCATCATCTGTGTGTGTGATATATACTATAAATATATTATGCATCAAATAATATATAAACTGACAACTATATAACTTAAATTGTAATAATATAAGTAACATGGGAATCAAGCTATTAGAAGTATATATGAAAGGTCACAGGTAAAAATTACTGGTAAAATGTCATAGGTGCAAAGTGATAAATCCTTTAGAAAAAGTAAAGATGGGTTCAGTGAAGTGAGCAATTAGTGCGTATTTTTTCCTTGTTCTGTTCAGCCTCTCCTATAGTACCATCTTTCCAGGGCATGGGCCTGAGCAGCTGTCCCAGTCTGTTCCCGAGAATGGTACTAGCAGGATTTGGGAAGAAATATGCTGTGGACCGAACAGATATATATGTTACTTTTCTTGCAGTCTCACTCCATTCGTGTCTACTTCTATGTTTATTAAGATTATACAGAAATGACTTAAACTTAAAGACTGAACACTGTCCATAAAGAAACTTGAAAACACTTCTATGTAATAGATTAGGATTTCGTAATATACATCTGTATTCATTAATATTGTTCATAGGAGAATCCCAGTTTTCCTCCCATAAATGTGTTTTTTAAATAAATTTTTAATTGATTTTAGAAAGAGAAAGGAAGGAAGAGAAAGGGGAAGGAAGAAAAACATCGATTTGTTGTTCCAATTATTTATGCTTTCATTGGCTGATTCTTTATGTGCCCTGACCAGGGATAGAACCTGCAACCTTGGCCTATTGGGACAACACTCTCACCAACTGAGCTGTCCAGCCAGAGCCCATGAATGTGCTTGAATCACACTTAATGATCTCCAGTGTGAGCAGAGTCACATGCCCACTGTATGGAAGAATTATGAGCAGAAGTGACCCGTGCCACTCCTGTGATGACAATTTAGTAATATCCTGCAGAGTTTCCTTCTCTCTATCAAAGAAATTGGCAACATTTGAGGTAGTGGCTGCTCAGCCTAGATTCCTGAAGAACAACCATGAACTGAGAGGCCTTGGCTGACTGTGATGGTTAATTTTATTTGTCAACCTGAATGGCAAGGGGATGCCCAGGGAGCTAGTAAAATTATTTCTGGGGGTCTCTGTGAGAGCACTTTCAAGGGAGATCAGCACTGGAGTTGATACACTAGGTAAAGATCTCCCTCACCAATGTGCAAGGGTACCATTAAATCTACTGATGTCTTGAGTAGAACAAAAAGGTGAAGGAAGGGAAAATTCATGCTTTCTGTTTGAGCTGGGACCTCCATCTTCTGCCCTCAGCACTCCTGGTTCTTGGGCCTTTAAACTCAGACCAGAAGATACACCATTGATCCCCTCTCCCCAGTCCTCAGATCTTTGGACTTGGACTAAATTATACCAGCAGCTCTCCTTGTTCTCCAGCTTGCAGACAGAAGACCATGGTGCATGTTAGTGTCCATAATGGTGTGAGCCTAACAAATTTCCTATCTATACAACCATCCCTCCACCTCTCTAGCTATCTATGTATCTATCTATGTATCTATCTATGTATCTATGTATCTATCTATCTATCTATCTATCAATCTATCTATCTATCCATGTCCTTTGGTTCTGTTTGGTAACTAATACACTGCCCATAATGAACATGGAACATGAGCAAGAAAAAAATTTTGGTTGTTTTAAGACACTAAGATTTGATATTTGTTTCAGGCAATTGAAATTTAAGGCTTGTTAGCCTGATACCACAGCATAAACAGCTTAAACTAATTGATAAATATCAGCAACTGAGCTGATTTTGAGACAGTTGTATATGCATCAATCCCTCATATCACCTTAGTTACCTATTAGCTGACTTCTCTAGTTTCCTAAATGAAAGATGTCACTGATCACCTCACATGGAGGCTGACCTATTATTCCCTAGGTTTCATCTTTATCTGGAATTAAGTAAAATGAATGTCACCCTCTTAAAATCTATTCTAAAGTAAGTGAAGATTAGCCTGGCAAAATAAGTTTCCCTGTATTGGCCTGAACCAAGCTAGCTTTTCTATCATTCTGACCCAGATGTATTACTCTAGAGCTAATAATTTGGCTTTTTTTCTAGACTTTTTGTAATGTTTAACTACCCTTTAGTTAAAGATTTCATTTTCACCTACTCACATTTACCCAAAATAAGAACCAACTCTCTTTCTGGGTGGATCTTTCCAAGCATCCCTTCAATTATCCATTCAACAAATAAAAATCAGTTTTTTACTCTGAAATAGATGTTCTGGGAATTGAACATACAAAAATAAATAATATACAATACTTTAAATAAGACCTATAGGCTAATGTGCCTGGAATCACTCAGTCCAGTATGAGCCTTATGGTTGTTTGTACCACTAGAGACTAAAATTCTGCCTTTAAAACTCATTCTGAAGCACTGGCTGGTACTTTCCATGGACATAGCTCCCAGATATAAGTACCTGATCTCTAAATTTCAAAGTATCATCTGTCTGTTTTTTCTTCTTCCATATTTCACCCACTTGATTAAGCAATAGCTAGTTAAGTGCATGATATCCTACACTACTTAAAATTGATGGTGAATTACTTGCTTCTTTGAATATTGTGACTTGCTCAGATGCCCAAATTTCAGCAATTAGCATCCTTGATTTTTTAAGTTACTGTGCTTGTCTAGTTTTGTCAAGTCCTCCTGCTTTCTCCCCAGACTCATACTAGTCTAAAATTGCTATAATAAAACTAACTACTTAATAAATTTCTAAGGAATTCTACCTAGAATGCTAAGAAAAGTTATGGGGAAGGGAACTAGCATTAAATGAGAAAGCAGTCTGTATCAAACACTCTAAGTCCCTTAATAATTCACTAAGATACTTTGAGTTTATTATTATTGTCACTGATTTACATTTCAAGGACTGCAGAAAAGTAAATTAATTTGTTCATTGTCAAAGATCAAGTGAAGTAAACCAAAATTAATTCACACCTAACTCAGAAAATTTTTTATATTATCACCATAATCTCCAGAACCTTTAGTAATTCAAAATTGTTTTCTTGAGGTGTGATATAAGGAGTTAGGAAACACCACTTGTATTTGAACACATAAGGGATTGCTTCACAAAATGGGAAATAGTATTACAGACAGTGAGAAAAAGTGCAAAAATAAAGTGGGGCACCAAAGAGCTCATTTTTTTGATTTATAAAGTAATCTAGTCTAGAAAAGCATAGTGTACATAAGGTTTATGGAAGGGAATTCAATTAGACAAGAAGCATTTTGTTGTTGTTGTTGTTTTAAGTAAATCTAGTGATTATCTCTGCTTTTTTCCTTTTCCATTTAATTCCCCAAATGCTGTCATCTTGAATGTGTCTGCTTGAAATAATTCTTTGGAAATTGCTCTGGTCAAGGTCAAAATTATCTCCTTTTCAATAAATCTCAAGGACACTTTTTCTGCCCTGAACTTTCAGAAATACTGAACACTGTTGACCATTCCAGCATTGAAACACATTCTTCATTTGGCTTCTGTGACACTGCACCCTCCTTTTTTGAACAAATTGCCTGATTGTTTTCAGTTTTGTTTCTTTTACTTTCTTTTATTTTTCTTTTCTACTATTGTTCTTTCCTATCTCCTTCTTCCCTTCCTCCCTTCCTCTCTCCCTTTCTTTCTCTTTTACAATCCTCCTCCTTTTCCATTCTGTGATGATGTTTCCCAGGGTTTGAATCTCCACTCTTTTTTCTTTTTACTCTACATGTTCTCTTGGTATCTTCTCCATTCCTTCCATAACAGTATATATTTTGTTAACCATATTCACGGTTAAGGGTAATATCCCCCACTAAACAACTATGATTAAACAATTCACAGGTATCTACAACACAACATGTCCCAAATTAAATCCATATATCACACTGCAATCTTCTCCTCTGATGTCCCTTTTCTTATCAGACAACATGTCCGTCTATCATATCATCTATCAGAGCTCAAAACATGGTAGTAATTTTAGTTCTTTGTATGCCAGCTAAAATGTTACTTCCTTCAGGAAGATTTTCTTATTCCACTCTTTGCTGTCTTAATTGGGTATCCCAACATTATGGTTGATGCATCTTTAATTTCTTAAAATTATTAATTTTATTACATTATGTGTAATGACATATTTAAACATGCATCCTAGTTCCAATACTGTATGCTCTATAAGAAATTTCATTATAGGATCTTTAATCTTAGCTCACACATGCTCATTGTATAGAATCACTATTTCATAAAAGTTGTATTGTATATACTGAATTTTGTAAGTCTAGAATTTTGAGAGATTCCTACATCCTAACGGGTATCTTAAAAGAGACTGACAACTTGCACATTGAGGATGAGCTAGAGGAGCAAAATCAAATAACAGATATAGAACTCAAATAAAAGGTATTAGTCACCATAAAGATAATAATAGATGACAAAAAGGGTGATAATCATGTATAAACTAAGAACAAACCAAGTAAAACAGCAATTACCCACTGGAGTTTCAAAAGTATTATACAAACTTCATTGAATTTAGTTTAAATAAAGTATTAACAAATCTTTCACATGAAAATGTTTTTTTAAAAGATCAAGAATTATTGTATTGAAGAAGAACTGATAAAATACCACTACCCTCACCAATAACAGAAAACATTTAAGGAGCTACTATTGTCTACTACATTAAGTGAAAACTCCTAGCTTTGCTTTAATTTTTCAATAATGTAGCACACAATTAAAGTTGTCAGCACGAGTTTCACCACACTGTATAAGTTTATTTTGTCACTGCTATACACCTTAGTCCAATATGCCATCATCTAAGTTAAACATCATCTCTATCACATTGCTACCTGATCTCTTTATTATCTTACTTCCATTACAATGCATTTCCCACACAACAGTTATAGTTATTTTTTAAAACTGTGTCACATTGGACAAGGTAGAAGAAAACAACTAATCAAAGCATCAAAAACAGAAAAATAATTTAAAATAATAAGGATAGTTTAAGGGACCTCTGGGACAACATCAAGTGTAACATTTGCATCAGAAGAGTGCCAGAAGGAGAAGAGAGAGAGCAAAGGATTGAAAACCTACTAGAAGAAATATGACTAAAAACTTCCCTAACATGATGAGGGAAAACCACGCACAAGTCCAGGAAGCACAGATTCTCAAACAAAATGAACCCAAAGAGGCCCACACCAAGACACATCATAATTAAAATGCCAATGGTTAAAGACAAAGAGAGAATCTTAAATCCAATAAGAAAGCTCTTATAAAACTGTCAGCTGATTTCTCAACAGAAACTTTGCAGGCCAGAAGGCCTAGCAGGAAATATTTAAAGTGATGAAAAGCAAGGACCTACAACCATGATTATCCAGCAAGGCTATCATTTAAAATTGAAGGAAAAATGAAGAGCTCCCCAGACAACAAAAATCTAAAGGAGTTCATCCTAATCAAACCAGTATTACAAGAAATGTTAAAAGAACTTCTTTAAGGAGAAGAAAGAGAAACATAAATATGAATAATAAAATGACAATAAACACATCCCTACCATTAATCATCTTAAATATAAATGGATTAAATGCCCCAATCAAAAGACAGCGAATAACTGAATGGATAAGAAAGCAAGACATATATACGCTCTCTACAAGTAACCCACTTCAGAATGAAAGACACACACCGACTGAAAATAAAGAGATGGAAAAAGATATTTCATGCAAATGGATATGAAAAAAGAGTTGGTGTATAAATACTTGTATCAGACAAAACTGGCTTTAAAACGGAGTCTATAACAGACAAAGCAGGGCATTACATAATGCTAAAGACATCTATCAACAGGAGAATATAACTTTTGTTAAACATTTATGCACCCAACACAGAAACACCTAAATATATAAAGTAAATCTTGATGGACATAAAGGGAGAGATCAAAAGTAAAATAATACTAGGGGATTTTAACACCCCATTCACATCAATGGATACATGTTCCAGACAGAAAATCAAAATGGAAACAGCAGCTTTAAATGACATATTAGAGCACAGATTTAACTGATACTTTCAGAGTATTTGATTCCAAAAAAGCAGAATATTCAAATTTTCTTTTACTTTTCATTTTTTAAATTTAATTTACTGGTGTTATACACTTCTCCAAGAAGACACACAGATTACCAATATACATATGAAAAAGTGTTCAATGTCATTAATCAACAAAGAGATGCAAATTAAAATCATAATGTGATATCTCCTCATACCTGTCAGATCAATAGAATATACATTTTTTAATATTCCTGGCTATCATCAATAGAATATACATTTTTTTTCTAACCTGCAACAAAAGGTTGTGGGTTCCATCCACGATCAGGGCACATACCTAGGTTTCAGGTTCAATCCCTGGTTGGGATGCCTACAGGAGGCAACCAATTAATATTTTTCTCATGTCTGTCTGTCTGTCTGTCTCTCATCCTTCCTCTCCCTCTAAAGTCAATAAAACATATCCTCTGGAGACAATAAAAAAATTAGAGTGGAAATAAACAAAATAGAGTCTAAAACAAAGCAATACAAAAGATCAGTGAAACCAAGAGTTGGTTCTTTGAAAAGATAAACAAGACTAATAAGTCTTCAACCAGACTCATCAAGAAAGAAAGGCAGAGGACCCAAATAAATAAAACCAGAAGTGAAAAAAAAGTAACAACTGATGCACAGAAATACAAAGGAGTATAAGATAATACTACAAACAATTGTGTGTCAACAAATGGAACCATCTGGAAGAAATGGATAAATTCCTATAAATATACCATCTTCCACTGAGATTGGTGTGGCTCAGTTGGTTGGGCATTGTTCCCCAAAGTGAAAGGTCACTGCTTCAATTCTTGGTCAGGGCACATGCCCAGGTTTCAGTTTGATCCCCTGATGGGGTGTATATGAGAGGCAATCAATCAATGTGTCTCTCTCACATCAATGTTTCTCTCCCTCTCTTTCTCTTCTCCTCTCTCTGAAAATAGATAAATAAAATCTTTAAAGAAAAACACACACACCATCTGAGTCTGAATCAAGAAGCATCAGAAAATCTGAAAAACTTACAACAAATAAAACCAAAGCAGCAATTAAAAAATTCCCAACAAACAAAAATCTTGGACAAAATAGCTTTACAGGTGAATTTATTTTAGTATAAAGTTTTTATATAGAGAATTTGCCAGTTGGACTCAGTTCAGATGATCCCAATTTTGCTGGCAACACCCAAAGCATCATAGTCTGGAGCCAGTTGAATATATGCCTTCTCTCCATCATGCCTGCTCAAGGTGTTGACTTTGACCACGTCAGTGTCATAGAGCTTCTTCACAGCCTTTTTGTTCTGGTGCTTGTTGGCCTTGACATCCACGATGAACACTAGTGTATCACTTGCTACTGTCTTCTTCATGGCTAACTCAGTAGTCATTGGGAATATGATGATAGCATAGTGGTCAAGCTTGTTTCTCCTGGGGGCAGGCCCTCTTCTGAGGATATTTAGGCTGTCTTTGGAGCTGCAGTGTCTTAGGCCTTCAGAAGGTGGGTGACATGTAGATCTTATTTTTCTTGTGTCCGTGGTTGTCTTTTATCACTGCTTTCTTTGCCTTCAAAGCCTTTGCCTTGACTTTGGCTGGGAAGGGGTAGTGGCTTCGTTCTTTGCTTTGGGCACCATCTTCAAGAAAACTCTTTACAGGTGAGTTTTACTAGACATTCAAAGAAGTATACCTATTCTTCTCAAACTATAACAAAAAATTCAAGAGGAAGAAAGACTCATAAGTTCATATTACAAGGAAACCATTACCCTAATTCAAAAATCAAATAAAGAAACAAAAGTATAGGCCAATAACCCTGATGAATATAGATGCAAAAATCCTCAACAAAATATTAGCAAACTGAACAAAAAGATCTTACATTTTGATCAAGTGGGATTTATACCTGGGCTGCATGGTTGGTTCAATACCCACAAATCAATTAATATAATACATCACACAAACAAAATGAAGAATAAAAATTATAAGATTGTATTAATAGGTGAAGAAAAAGCATTTGGCAAAACCTAGCACCCATTTTTTGAGAAAAATTCTTAGCAAAGTGGGAATAGAGGGAACATGCTGCAACACAATAAAGGCCAGATATGACAAACCCACAGCTAACACTATACGCAATGGGAAAAAAATCTAAAAGCATTTCCTATAAGATCAGGAACAAGACAGGGATGTCGTCTAGTTTTACCACTCTTAGTCAAAAGGGTCCTGGAAGTCTTGGCCACAGCAATCAGATAAGAAGAGGAAATAAATCTGCTTGCAAAGGAAGAAGCGAAACTGTCATTATTTGGAGACTCCATGATACTACTACAGGGACCCCAAATATTCCACCTGAAAACTACTAGAACTGATAAATGAATTCACTAAAGTAGCAGGATACAAAATAAGTATTCAACAAACCATTGCATTTTTATACACCAATAATGAACTATCAGAAAGAGAAACAAACAAAAAATCCCATTTACAATTACAAAAGAATAGAAAATCTAGGAACAAATTTAACCAAGGGGATAGAAGAGCATACGTGGAAAATTATAAGACATTGAAAAAAGAAGCTGAAGAAGACACAAATAAATGAGTGCACATACCATGCTCATGGAAAGAAAGAATTAACACTGTTAAAATGTTCACAATACCCAAAGCAATCAATAGATTTATTGTAATCCCTACAAAAATACCAATGGTGTTTTTTACAGAACTAGAAAAATAATTCAAACATTTATAGAAAACCACAAACCATCCCTAACAGCCAAGTAATCTTAAGAAAGAACAAAGTTGTAGGTATTGAACCACCTGACGTCAAACTATACTACAGTAATACAGTGATCAAAACAGCATAATAATGGCATAAAAACAGACATACAGAACACTTGAACTGAATAGAGTCCAGAAATAAATGCCTATATGATCAATTAATATTTGACAAAGGAGGCAATAAATGGTGTAGGGAAAATAAGACAAATACATGCAAAACAAATAAAACTAGATCACTTTCTTACACCATATGCAAGAATAAAGTCAAAATGGATTAAAGACAAACATAAGACATGAATCTAAAAAACTCCTAGAAGAAGCCATGCGGAGTAAAATCTCTGACATTTCTGTAAGCAATATTTTCTTTCTGATATATCTCCTTGGCAAAGGAAAAAAAGACAAAAATAAACAAATAGGACCACATTAAACTAAAATGGTTCACACAGCAGAGTCACCAGCAAATATACGAGATAATCTACTAAATGGGAGAAGAACTATATCTTACTTTATGAAGACAACAATGAACAGATACTATTTGAGATACTTAAGGAAGATATAATCATTAATAGGAGAAAACTTGTAGTGAATAGAATAAATATTTCTGTACTATAGGATGTAAATACTATGTACAGGCTATTTACCTAATAACAAAGATTTAATTAATGTAATTATCATAGAACTCAAAATTTAGAGCAAATACAATATAGGTGTAATAAAAACAATGATGCTTAAATTATCCTCAATAGTGCATACCAATTATGAATAACAATACAATGTTACAAAATTGTTTCATAAAACTGTTGCCGAAAAAGTTTTATAATATTATTTATTTTATAAAATACTGCCTATATTATTGAAAATAGTTCTCTGAGGACATTTTATACTAAATAAATAAAAGTGTTTTATTAGCTAGTGAAATACAAGGAAGAAATTAAAAGTTTTAAAGAAAGAGAAATAACACATTTCAAAATGAGTCTTGAAGGTAAATATGTTCTATTTGCTATGTTTACTATTGAGCATAAAATATCAAGACAAACTAGTAAAGAAAATTTATGAAAAAACATAAAAGTAATCAGATATCTTAGATTTAAATAACAGCTCTGCACATACAATGCCATATTTTGTTTGGTTATTTATTTATTTTACTTCAAATCAGGCCCTATTATTGGCATACCATTTTATACACTTACTCTAGGCACGTGACAAAATTCTCTCAGCAGTAAAACATATATCCTAGAATAATCTTAGGTTACTTTACAGAACTACTTCCTAAGTTCACAGACCACCTGCCTTATTGTCTATCTTTGTGTTCAGTTAATCATTCCAGTTCCCCTGTTTCATTACCATTTTAACCTTTAACCAATCATAATTAAAACAGAGCTGAGGATACACAGCATTCTTGACCTCATCTATTACAGACCACATATTTTTTTCCTACAAATGTTCATTGCATGTGCTCCAAATTTAACATTTTCATAAAATATTTTGACAAAGATGTACGACTGGAGAATAAATTCAACTTTAACCATGTTTCAAGTCCATTTCCAAATATGAAAGCAAATATCTTAACAAATCCTAGAATGTACTTCTAAACTACATTTACATGTATATATTCCTGAAATATACACATTAATTTAATTGACTAATATTGTTATATAAGTACAGCTAAAATAAGAAAATAGTAGATTTTAGAAAAAGAGTTTGCTATGAAACGTTAAGGAGGGATATTATTTGATTTATAATTTTAATTTAATCATCACAGAAATACTGTTTTACTGGCTTATTGGACCAGGTGCTATAATAGGCACTGGGGATGCAGTAGTGAAAAAGTGGAAAAAAATAGTGCCTATTTTAAGGAACTTATTTTATAGTAGAAAAACATTTAATTTAAATATATATTTATTATAATAGTATAGCCCTGGCTGGTGTGGCTCAGTGGACTGAGTGCTGGCCTGTGAACCGGTCACAGGTCATAGAATATTAAATGTTTAAAGACTGAAAACTTCATCTTTAAGATCATGAACAAGTCAAGAAAGCTCACTCTTGCCAGTTCTATTCAACTTAGTACTGGAAGTCTGAGGAATAGCAATTACTCACAAAAAAGAAATAAAAATCATACAAATTGGAAAACAAAAGTAAAATGATCTCTGTTCATAAGCACAATCTTATATGTTCAAAACCCTAGGCTGTACACAAAAATGTTACAACCTTAAATCTATTCAGCAAAGTTAGAGAACAAAGTCAACATGAAAAATGAGTTGTGTTTCAATACTCTAACAATGACTACTCTTAATAGATGTTACAAAAACAACCCCATTTACAACAGCACCAAAAACAATGAAATACTTAGGAATAAACTTAACCTAGGAGGTAAACCATTTGTACACTGAAAACTACAAAACACTGATGAAGAATTTAAAAGAAATACAAATAAATAAAAAAGTCCTATGTTCATGAATTTAAATCTTACTTTTGTTAAAACGTCCACAAAAGTCAGAAAGATGTACAGATTCAATGGAATCCCAAAGAGGTTTTTGGTTTTGTTTTTTTTTTGCATAAATTCAAAAAATCCTAAAATTCATGTAGAATCTCAAGGGGATGTAAATACCTAAAATTATCTTGTAAAAAAAGAACAAAGTTGGCAGGCTCATACTTTCTAATTTCAAAACATACTACAAAACTAAAGTAATCTAGCTTTGTAATTGGTTGAGCATAAATACAGACATACAAACCAATGGAATACAATAGAGACTCCAGAAATAAACCCTCACACATATGGTCAAATGAGCTTCACCTAGGTTCCAAGACCACATGGTCTCTTCAACAAATAGGACAACAAGAAAACTGGATATCCACATATAAAGGAATCAGTTGGACCCTTATATATTATATACAAAATTAACTTAAAATAGGTTAAAGACCTAAATATAAGATTATACAAACTCCTAGAAGAAAACATCATGGAAAAGCTTCATAAATGTAGATTTGGCAATGATTTCATGGATATTACACCCAAAGCTCAAAAGCAAAAGCAAAATAGAAGTATGGGAGTACATCAAACTCAAGCCTGAACACATCAAAGGAAATCATCAACTGAGTGTAAAGGCAACCTATGAAGTGAGGGAGAATTTTTGGAAAATCATAAATCTGACAAGGGTTTAGTATCATGAAAATATAAACCTACAACTCAACAGCAATGACAACAGTAACTTGATTTTAAAATGGTTAAAAAGCCTGGCTAGTGTGGTTCATTTCAGTTTGTCCTGCAAACCCAAAAGTAACCAGTTCAACTCCTGGTCAGGGCGCATGCCTGTGTTGCAGTTCAGTTCCCGGTTGGGGTGCATGCAGAAGGCAACCAATTAATGTTTCTCTCTTGCATGAAGGTTTCTCTCCCTCTCTTCCTCTCTCCCATCCCTTCTCTCTAAAATCAAAAATAAAATAAAAAATTAAAAAGTGAGCAAAAGACTTAGATACTTCTCCAAAGAGGATATACAAATAGCCAACAAGCATATGTCAAGATGCTCAACATCACTAACCACCAGAAAAATGCAAATAAAAACTGTATCACCTCACACCCATTAAGATAATCACTATTAAAAAATAAAAAACAAAACCAAAAATAAAAACAAAATGATAACAGAGAATGTGTTGGCAAAGTTGTGAAGAAATTGTAAGCCTTGTTGAAACTACTGCACAAGTTTGTAGGAATGTAAAATTATACAGCTTCTCTGGAAAACAAAACTGAGATACCTTAGTCAATTAAATATGGAATCACTGCATTATCTTGCAATTTCACCTTCAGATATATACCCCAAGGAGATATTTGATATTTATGTTCATTGCAGCATTATTCATAATAGCCAAGGGATGGAAGGAAATGCTGATTAACCTCTAGGTTTACACTGACCTCATCATTACCCTCTAATTAGGCATGATTTTCTTCACGTGTCAGCTTATCTGATAAAATTATTTTCCTTTTTCAGAGAAATGTAATGTTTATTTTCAGAATTACCTTCAACCCAACCTGGCATTCAGTAATATTAACCTGTGACTGTGTTAGTAAGATTGTCCTAATTTTTCAATGAAAAGTATATCAGCACCATTTTTTTTTGAGGACTTAATTGTAGTAACCTAGGGCTTCTATTGGACTCATGGGCATGGACAACAGTGTGGTGATTGCTAGGAGGGGGAGTGGTATAAGGGACTAAATGGTAATGGGAAAAATACATAAAGGTTAAATCTAAGTAAATAAATACATAAAATGTTGATTGTGTGAGAACATATAATAGACACCATAACAACTTCTTAAAAATACCATTTGTGCTGGGAGAGAGAGGCTTGCTATGAAGTATAACAAAAACAAAGAGGGGAGAAAAATCAATTGCAAAAATATTGGAGCATATGAGTTTCCATGTTAATGCAGTTTTTTATTATTGTTTAATAACAGTTGTCCCTATCCCCCCCACCATTACTCTCCCCTGCCCCACCCACCTCCCACATGCAATCCTCCCCTTTGTTGTCTTTGTCTGTGGGTCCTGTATACGGGTCCCTTGACTTAATACAGTCTTAAAAATCATAACAGTTACCTGCAGTGTTAGAAATTCTGCTGACAAATATAAACTGGCATGTGAGTACTTAAAGTGGAATAATTTACAGGAAAATATTAGCTGAGAGAATCCATAATTGAAGCAGCTTTCTCAAAAAGCAAATAAATAAAAATGCTTTCAGACCAAGAACACAGTCACAAAGCCTTCCACCTGTTGGTGACATCGTATCCCCAGGCATTTGAGATCCAAACCTTGTAATCACTGTCAATTCCTTGCCCTCCTTCAGAATAGGTATTTAGCATCCAAGTACTGTTTATTTTTTATCTATAACATTACTCCATTTGGCTTATAATATTCTCTTTTCCTTTCCATTGTCATTGTCCCAGTTCAGATTTTCAGTACATTTCTGAGATCACTGAAATAGGCACCTAATTGGTTTCTCTGCTTCATCTTTCGTATCTTCAGTCCTTTCTACACATTTATTTCAGATTAATCTTTTTAAAGCATTGCCCACATCATGTTATTATCCCACTAAAAAGCCTGTCATGGTTCCACATTGCTCTAGTAATCATAGAATTTGTCACCCAATCTGGAGACATTTGGGAGTGAAAGAGGCATAATTAATAATTCGCCCTTGTGTGACAGGTGTAAACTAGGATTGTCCTGGCTGGACAGAGACGTCTGATCCTCCTACCCATTGCCACAAACCACCATGACTCTCCCCAACCTATAATTCTATTCAAAATTTCCACATTTTTAAGACAACCTGTATCCTGACTACTCACCTCAGTTTTCACATCAGTAAATTGTCAGTTTCACTGCTTGGTTTTTGTGAGAATACAATGCCAAAGTGTACAAACACATGGAACATAGACACTCAAGTAATGTCACTATCTGTCATATGTAATCCACACTATTAAAAATATAGAATATCTACTCTCAACGTGTTCCCAACAGAGAGCACTGGCAATGGGTGCATTGTAGGTAGTTTTACTTCTACTGATACTAATTAATTAGCATGTTTTCAACAATCGTTTAGAGAAGCCTCTGTAGAACTTTCCATTATTTACTTTTACCTTTTAACTATGGTAAATCTATTGAATCAATAAAATAGTTATTTTGGATGGGGGTAAATAATCCCATTCTAATTCAAGGCAGTATTTGTTATTGTTCTTACACTTTTGGAGCACATACACATACAATACTATTTCTAACAGTGTTGTATGTAGAAGGTAAGATTGTAAATTTGCATTTAAATTTAGTTATACCATAATGTTTCCCTTAATAATACAGAATTTGGCTTTCCTGAAGACGTATCTTGCAATCAGGTATGACATTTGATGTTTCTCTCATCCAACTACTACAGACATGGTAAATTATATCTTGATTAGGAAGGAAAAAATAAACACTTGTCAACAGGCCGATCTCTGGCATATCTCAGGGAGATATTCTGCTACTTATCCTATAATCAATTCATTATTTCATAAGTAGATTTATTGAAAAGTCTCCAATGAAATAACTTTGATCTAATTTGAATTACATTATCAGTGTGTTATGAATCTGGCCTATATTCAGACTTCATTCTCAACAGATTAAAATCAAATTAGCAAGAGTCTGTTTCCGATATTTCAATTTATCAAGTTAAATTTGGTAGTGATGGCATTTTTTATCTTGCTCTATTTCCTAAGATATTTGATATAGTAGAATAAATTTACTTCTAGTATCTTATTTTCCTCTTTTAAATTTTATCTCACTGTCTACATATTAGTGGAGCATTAATTTACAATGATATTGCAATTCTACATTTTTACAACAGATGTTTTAATATATTTTGTTACCTTTTTACTATTTCAATTATATTTTATGTTTATATTTAGTAAATTATAAGCAATATTTGAATTTAGTAAAATTTACCATTATTTACCTTATGTTGGATATTTTCTTTAAATATCCACACAATATTATATATTTTATATGTATTACTTAAACTGTGTCAACCTTTAGAACCCACTAAAAATGTGCTTTTCTTCACTAAAGAGAAGTATATTGTTATCATTCCTTATAAAATCTACTCTTCTATATATGTAGATATTTTAATACTACTATTTCTAAGAACGATGTTTTAAAATATTGGATGATTCTTGACAGTGTACAGTCAATCCCTTGTGTAGAAACCCAGGCTCATTCAGATTGCTTATCATTCCATCCATTTTTGGGTATGGGACCTATTTTTGCTGCCTCCACTACAGTCCGATGATACTCTGGATATACTGTGATGCTCAACCACAAAAATGTCTTTATAAGGAATTTTGGTATCTGACACTGTTTTTCATGAAGCTCATACACTGATAAGAATCAATCAGCAATTGGTCCAGCCAGGACACCTTACCTGGCTTTCTCAGATAAAGGACATCAAAAAGTTCTGCTTGGCATTCTCTAAATAATATTTGATTTGTTACTCGCTTTCTAAACTATAGTAATAGTTTCTAAGAAAATATTTTCTAGATACCTTTTATATAAGAAAGGTATTATTAGTTTCCACTATTTTATGTTCAGGAAAATACATGTGATTGTACTTCATACAAAGTAAAAAAGAGAACCAATATTTTGTAGGTAGACTCTGTGTGGACATTGGTGGGTCTATTTTACTTGATATTATTACTTTTAAATTATTACTACTTTGTTTATTAGAAACATTTTTACTAAAAGAGTATGTTTAATTATTAAGGGTACTAGTGCTATATTTCCTGACTTGATATGATCATCCAATATAGTATTAGACATTTTTGCTATTAGTAGGTAAAGAGAAATACAGTCATTAAGGATAGTATGTTGGTGATGAATTTTCCTATACCGGTATATTATTCACAACCATTCATTAATGAGTGGCTCATTATTTTGTTCTTTTCATTTTTTAAAAGAACAAAAGCAATAAAAAATCTACTGTTGAAGTTATCTTTAAAATTAACATGAGTTTATTTCACTTATGAAGTAATAAAAATGTCACATTTAACTTTTTATTTCATCCTCGATATATATAATTTAATCAGCATCCATCACACTGTAGATAGAGAGATAGATGATATGGATGATGTATAGACATAGATATAGATTACTGAATCACGGTTTATCTTGAGGATTTGGGAATATATTGATTACCTGAAAAGTAATTAAGATTCTTAAATGGGCCAATATAAGTTGAGGACAAGTAGTGATATTTTTGCTAAATGTGAATTCTATTACTGACTTTATCATTGGACTTTGCTCAAATATAAAAGATTATATTTAAACTCATTTCTCTGTCCACTATATAATTATTTTTTTCATTTGGAGACTTGTTGGTAATTAAAATGCTTTTTTAAAAAGATGTCATCTATGTATTTTTAGAGAGAAGGGAAGGGAAGAAGATAGAGAAGGAGAGAAATATCTATGTGAAAGAGAAACATGGATCAGTTGCCTTTCGTACTTGCGCTGGCCACGATGCATCCCATGTGCCCTGACTGGGAATCGAACCACTGACATCTTGCTTTGTGGGACAACCTGCAACCAACTGAGCCACACCAACTGAACCAACTTAGAGAGGAACTGTGTCAGTGTGGATAGGCATTGGGGCACGTATGAAATCACACCCATAAACAGGATGCTTAGGAGTTGTACTTTGTAGAAAGGTCATACCTTCCATTCAAACATTAGTATTATGTTAATTAAAAGTTTCCTGAGGGATAGTGTGATCATTTTAATATCTAATACTTAGAAATCAACTCTTGGCATTTTTGGTGTGGTGAGAACAATACATCCAGAAGCATTGATAAATCACTTATTAAACAATATTTAATAAATGCATATCTTTTCGTAAGCATTGTGCTAAGCTAAGAAGATAACACTTTTCACTAAGTCAGATAAAATAATAAGAGGACAACAATAATGCAGTATTTTATGAAATAACAAGTGTGTGCACTTAAATCTAATAAAAACTAAAATATTTTAGTGCTTTCTCTGTGTGTGCTGCTGACCCATCTCATTTACATAGGCGAGGAAGCTGAGGTCACAGAATCTGGTTAAGTTGTCCAAATTCACAAAGTAGGGAGCTGAGATATGTGTTCATGCTCCACTTACTATCTACTTAGACTTTAACAGGTGGCAAGTGAACCATTGGTTAATAAATCACATCATTTTGATGACTGTAAGATAGACCGTTAAGTCCACGAGTAATGCCATCTCATTTGTATATAGTGGTAAATTTAGACAAAATAAATGTAGAAACTCTCTCTGTCTCCCTATAAATATATATATATATATATATATAAAAAAATGTGTGTGTGTGCACGCATGCATGTGTGTACACACATGTATATGTATTTGCATATACTTGTGTATGTGTATATATATAGTTTATATTCATATATATACATATATATGTGTTTTTCCCTATTTCCTTTATGAAACCCGGAAATGAGAAACATGTAGAATATATATCTCTCAAGAAAGAAACTGGCACAAAGTTTGAATTACTACAAGAGATGTGTGGATATTTCAAATCACTCATCACTCTTTGCTTAATGGCCTAAGTTCTTTCTATCTTCTTTTTTTCTAATTCGTTTGCAACGTACCAGTAACAATTTATCAAGCAACACATGCTTTAAATAATAAATTATCCTTTTTTTCTGTGTCTTTTGTGCTATATTGTCTAATATTAGATATTATATCAGGTTTTACTTAATTTTTCTACAAGTTAGATTATAACACTCTAAGAATATGAGGAAAATACTATTCAGACTATCATCCTCTTGAAAATAATAATTTATTAAAATCATATGAATATAGGCAAGTTTAATACAACCATTTTTAAAGTTATAAAGGCATATTAAATTATATAACATTGGCCCTGGCTGGTATATTTTAGTGGATTGAGCACGGGCCTGTGAACTAAAGGGTTGCCAGTTCAATTCCCACTCAGGGCACATGCCTGGATTGCATGTCAGGTCCCCAGTTGGGGGCAGGTAAGGGGCAACCACACATTGATGTTTTTCTCCCTCTCTTTCTCCTTCCTTTCCCCTCTCTCTAAAGAAATAAATAAAATCTTCAAAAAAATTATAACATAGTAGCTGGTTTGCCCTTAACTGTTTAACCCATGAATATCTTTATGAACATCTTAAGTTAATAGAAATCAGTATATTAATTAGTCATAATCAGTGTTTCTCCCCTTGCTTGTTCTTGTTTGTGACTTGAAAGAAAAATTATTTTTTTCTTTTGGTACAGAATATTAAATTAACATTTTTCAGGACTTCACTCAACAAATTTCAATTATGTTTAATGTTCTCTGCTTGACCTTATTCATCTATTTATTGCTCTAAGTGAATTCTAGAAGACATGTTGTGTGACTGGCAGAGAAAAAGGAGAAATACCTCTACTCTCAAGAAACTCACACAGACACACACACACACACACACACACACACACACACACACATAATTACCAGTGCCAATGAATGCTATGACTAAAAATAAAGCAGGGAGAAAGATTGAAAAGAACAATGATTTCAGACAAGGTAATGAGGGAAGAACCTCCTGAATATGAAACATTTCAGTAGAGTCTGACAGTTGGGAAGGAGAAGCCATATGACCTCTTAACAGAAAGAGTTCCAGGCAGAGAGAACACTGTGTGGAGGTTCTGAGATCGAGTCTGCGTAACAAGTTTTGGAAGTAGACGAGACCAGGATGACCAAACAAGTGGGAGAGAACACAGTGAAGGAGACAGCATCTGAGCTGCAAGAAATCTGGGAGGTTGTGGGTGGGGGGTAAGCAAACAACGCAAGACACAGAACATTTTTTACCACCTCAAAAACTTTCCTCAGGCCTGATCTTGAAGTTCATAACAATAGGATCATGAAATACTTAACATTTTATCTGGTTTATTTTCCTCTTTATAGAGTTTTTGAGATTAGCCCACTGATTAGTGTTTCTATAATGCACCATTTCTTATTGATAGGTACTGGTATATTGTAGGATTACATCATACTTGTTTTCAATTTTCCTGATCATTGCTTTTTCTTACTGTTTTCTTTCTGAGGTCTACCATGATAAGCTGATACAAAAAGATTCTTGTTTGAGTCTGCTGACAGGTTTTTGTTTTGTTTTGTTTTTTTTTAGTTGAACACTACATTCATTCTCCAGGGTTGTTGTAACAAAATAACATATACTAGGTGGCTTAAAACACTGAAATTTATTGTCTCTGCTCTGGAGGCTAGAAGTCTAAAATTAAAGTGTCATTGCCAGCACCATGCTTTCTCTGAAACTGTAAAGGAATCCTTGCTTACCTCTTCCAAACTTCTGCTGGTTTGCTGAGAATTTTTGTGATAACTTGGCTTATTGTTACATAACTCCAATCTCTACCTTCATCACTACATAGTGTTTCTTATGTCTCCACAAATCAGCTAATGACAAGGGTTTTGGTCATATTGACTTCAAGACCCACAGTTTCCTTCAATATGACCTCATCTTTACTTAATTAATTACATCTGCAATAACTAAATTTCCTAGTACAGTAAAATCAAATGCTGAGGTCCTGGGAATCAGAATCTCAATATTACTTATTTCTGGAGGGAAACAATTCAACCCATAACAGACACTTAAGAGTAGAAGTGCTGGCCCACATGGTAGGGGTGTGTGTGTGTGTAACTTTACGTGGATACCCAAGTTACTGTACCATTTCACGCTCCCACTCCCATGAAAAATAAATGAGAGTTGAGATTTCACAGAGCTGTTCCCATAGCAAGGGTAAAATGATTGTAATTTTGGTTATCTCTCCACTTACTGCCCTATCCTTTACTTCCTTTTATAGCAAAGTTCTTCAGTTTTTAGCACAACAGTCATCCACATTGTGAATGGAAATTGCCACAGTAGTGTCATTTACGTCAAGGGAACTAAAATGAAGCCAGGATCCCATAAAGAAGTTCCCCTTAAACTCACCCCACTCGTTGAAATTTTGGACTTTTGAACCAAAAGTGAACTACTTCCTGAACTTTAGTTTCTTTTTATTATGGCCAGCACACCATCTGCAACTTCATCTTGAAAACAGCTGATTATTTTGCCAGCCAGCATCTTTCATTGATGACAGGACCTAATTGAGACTTGAAGACTTGGACGTTTGTGCCTGCTGTAGAATCTGCTGGAAACTGCTTACCTCAGAGTCTCATCAGTCAGGCCTGACCAATCCCTTTTGAACTAGTCACCAAACCATGTTAGATAGCCAATAGGAAAAGTTTCTTTTGTTATAGCTTGTGATCTGTCTTTCATTACCTTCCGAAGAGCACAGTTTAAATTGCTGCCTGAATCTGTGCCCTCTGGATTGCAATCCTTTGCTCAAACAAATACCATATTTTTGGACCATAAGACGCACCCCCCCCCCCAATTTGGGAGGAAAATGGGAGTGCATCTCACAGTCCAAATGCAGCTTTACATTTATATTGGTGAAATATGTTATTAAATATTTTACCACATTTTTTGCTTCAAATTTTTTTTTCTATTTTCCTCCTCTAAAACCTAGGTGCGTGCATCTTATGGTCCCAAAAATATGGTAGTTTTGATTCTTTTTGTTGTTGTTGTTGACAACATATCAAATTTTAGCTAAGTGGTGACAAATTTTAGCTGGGGGGAATTGATAATGTTATAAATAGAATTATTTTATTTCAAATGTTTCTTGCTAACATATAGAAATACAATCAATTTACTTTATGTTGACAATATCCTAAAACCTTGACAAATATACTCATTAATTATAGCAAATATATATATATATATGATATTCTATATATACAACCATGTCAATTATAATTTCTTTACACTTTTTATTTATTCTATTTATTTTTCTTGTGTAAGGTCTGGTAAACCATTAAATAGAAGATGTGAAGGTAAACATCATGGCATTCTCCCCCTGGTATTATAAAGAAAGTGTTCAACCATTGTACTATAAGGCTTAACACTGGCTATAAGGTTTTGTAGAAGCCCTTTGGAAAATTTAGGATGTCCTCTTCTATTCCTACTTTGCCGAAATTCTTTTCATCATAAACGCATGAAGGCTTTTGTCATATAATTTCTGTGTATCGATTGAGAAGATTATGTAGTTTTATTCTCTATTCTGTTAGTAGGGTGAAATATTTTAATTAAGTGTCAACATACCACTTGATCCCTGGATAAACCTCTTTTCACCATGTTGTATGCGTTACAGAATTTCATTTATTATTCTGCAGTGAAAAGTCCTGTTTCAGGGTTCAGGAAAGATGTTTGTCTTCTCCTTTTCTTGTAATCCCTGACCCAGCATTGAAGAGAAGGTGAGCCTGGCTTCACAGTGTGAGTGAGCTTGTCAGTGCTGCTTTCCTGTCTGCTTTGTGAGCTTGTCCAAGGACAATTTCCTGTCCTCCTTAAACACTGGACAGAAATCAACCTTCAAACCATCTCAGTCTATAGTTTTCATTGTGGGAAATATTTGAATACAAATTCAATTATATTTCTAATTATATTTATGATGACTACACTGTGGGAAGAATTTGAATGCAAATCAGTTATTAACTATTCAGTTGGAGAGAGTGATGTCAGAAGAATGGCAGTGTGAGAGATCACATTTTCAACAATTTAAAAAGCTGTAATTCAACCAACGAGTCCCTGCTCAACACACAAACATTCCTGAGATCTGTGCATTGAAACATCTAAAGCTGGGCAAGTGGAAGCAAACCGGGGAGGCAGGAAGGCAGAAACAATGAGACATGTGTAGCACATCGCCCTACAGTCAGGAGCTCACAGCCGGCTTGCCCAGAGCGGGGAGAAGTCAGGTAGTGGCTGGCATTTTCTTCACCCTGGAGAAGCAAAGGAATGCAGCAGGCACTCCTGCAGGAGTGGGCAGAACTGTGGCTGGGCCCATTGACCTGGGCAGGGACACAGCACAAAGGTGCAGCTGCAGTTGTCTGGCAGCTGGCCTTCCAGACAGAGAAACAAGGCCACGGAGCTGGGCTGCCCCTTAACCTCCCAGAACTCGCCTCACTTCACAGCTGGTGTTAGGTTGTGGAGCAATTACCAACAAACCTGAGAACTGGTACTACAGATTCACTTTTTTTCCCTGAGCAAAGGGTGCACAATGTGAACCGGTCGGTCCCAGGATCAGGGGTTCAGGGAGCAGTCTGCGGGAGTCTCAGGTCACCATTACCTGGAGGGCAAAGCAACTTAGAAGACAGTCTGGCTACCTCAGCCCACCCCACCCCCACACACTGTTGCTACACTGACCGTGGCGTCTGGGTGTGGTGCACAGCACTGGCATTTCATGGATTTGGAGCCCCACCACCCAGTGCATCCCCTGTGGGCCTGGACCCCTGGAAATGGGGCAACCAGGTCATAGGGGAGGCATGCAATTCCCATTTTCCACCACCCCACAGAGATCTCAAAAGACCTACAAGTGTAAGAGAGCTACGGAACTTGTGAGTCAGCACCACCCACTGTAAAATGATAGAAAGACTCTTTTCTATCAATTTACTAGAGAAGTGCCTCACATATATGGCTGCCTAGAAAGAGAAAAAGTATATCAAATACCATAAATAACCGAGGTACCAAAGCAACTCAGAAAGAAAATAAAAAATCTCCAGAATACAAACTTAAAGACATGGTAATATGTGATTTAAATGACAGATTCAAGATTGCAGTTCTGAAAAACTGGATGAGATGCAAGAAAATACAGATAAACAGTTTAATGAACAAAAGAAGTACTTTACCAAAGAGAGTGAAATTTTAAAAAAGAACCTAACAGAAATTTTGGAGCTGAAGTCCTCAATACATGAGACCAAGAGTGAACTAGTGGGTACAGGAAATAAAGCAGACCAGATGGCGGAAAGGGTTAGTGATACTGAAGACAGAAATCTAGAAATGACACAGAGGGAAGAAGAGAGACTGGAGCGTAAAAAGAAAAGACCTCCATGAGAACTATCCAACTCCATGAAAAAAGAGCAGTATAAAAATAATAGGCATACCACAAATTCAGTTAGTCACAAATCATAAAATAAATAATAAGTACACCTAATGATCTGTGACCACTCAGGTCACTTTCTTCAGAGCCTACTTGGGATTGGTCTCTGTCCACGTTATTCAGATCACACACAGTCAGCACCAGCAGGCAGATGTGCTGCCTCCATTCCTGCCAGTGATGAACTCACGTGACATTTTCCTGACATGGATGATAAAACAGGAAGTCAGCCAAGTGAGACGAAAGTGCAGCAAAAATGAAAAGTGATAACATGGGAAGTGGAACTGAAATCAAGCAAATTAAATCATAGAAGAAAAGCTGGGTGTGGGGATGATGGAAGTGCCTCTCATCAGGGGATTGGAGATGTGTAGCTAGGTTTATTTCACTAAATAAGTTCAGTGGAATAAAAAATGAAAATAAATATAAAGATGACTATGATGAAAAAGATGAAGACGTCTCAGAGAAAGTGAGGCTGGCAAAAACTTTACATTAGAATGACTCTGGAACATATTTCGTGACATTGAAAAGACAAGGGAAAAAATACTGGAAACCGATACAAACTTAAAAAGGCACATGAAAGATGTTTGCTTCATAATGTGTTGTATAATGCAAAGAAAGTGAAGACGGTTGATACTATTCTTGATTGTTTTTTTTTACAAAGAAATACAATATTTCTACTAAGGACATAATAATTTAACATCTATTTTTTTCATTCATATGTTATCCCTAGTACCTAGGCCAGTGCTTGATCTCTGATTATCTACTTATACAAAACATGAGGTATAATAATATGTTTCTAATAAATATTCTCAAAATATGGAAAAATAATAACAAATTTTGGGTACTTGACCTAAATGATAAAGATTCAATAGTCAAAAGATAAAAATAAAATCTATTAGATATAGTGCCTTCTAAATTTCCAAGAATACACTGTTCAAGGATTCCACATGAATACGTGGGTGCAACTGGCCCTGGACAACACTAAACAAGCTAGTCTGGCAACTAATTATGAATGATATTAATAAAGGAGGATGCTAAATTACTTCATTGACCAAAAGTAACCATTTTTTTTCTTAAGTAGAGGTGTATTGAGAGTTTGCTATTCTGAAGCTAATAAGATTTCCTCTATATTTTAAATTTGAAGTTAAATCAAATGTAAATTAAATTATGTTTCACCTTTCAAGTCCAACAGAATACAGCGAGAACAGACATAAAATTTTCCAAGTATAACTTTACAATGACTTGATTTGCAAATTAGTAAACTTGCTAAAGGGACAGTATCATCTTGTGAAGAGAGTACAGTTTTATATTGTCTTAGGACTTCTTTTTAATTCTACTTTTGACATTTTCTACTTGTATTGTCCTAGGAAAGATTTGTAAGTTCTGTAACCAGATTTTGATGAAGATGTCTTTCAACTATTATATTCCCTGCTGCAATAAAGTCAATGAATGTGTAAATTTTACTGAACAAATACTTGATAGATATAGGAAAATTGAGATATATTTTAGCTTTGGAGTAAAAAAGAATAAAAACATATTTTGAAAGCATATTCCAGTGTCAGGCAGAGAGCTTTGGTCAGCTAAAATGGATAAGTACTGTTCATTTGTATGTATGTATTTTAATGGTTGAATTGTTTAAACTTTCCTTGCTGGAATGCATTATTTTCCTCTTTTTTTTACATCATCAAATTACACATGCATCAACAATGTTGCAGATACTAAATTAAATAGCATAGTATCTACATTTTAAAAAGGTGATTATATCAAATAAGACTAACTATATTTCTATATGTCTCGGTGTAACACATAATACAATTTAAAATAGTTTTGGTTTCTGAAAGTGTGCACCAAGTTTTCTAGTTTCATTAGTGTAGGCAAATAATCAAAAGAAAATTCTGCAAAACCTTATTTATAAACTACCAAGTACTAATGTGTCTTTTTTCAAAAAGGCTTCTGCATCCTTTTTAGCTACACCATCTCTTCCGTCACTACTCCACTCTATGCCTCCATCACTTCTCATTTGCATTACTGTAGCAGACAAGAGATGCTGAACTCCCATTGCTATTGTTAGCCTCTAATTGAACCACACACCACAGCAACACTTTCTAATATATCATTTCTAAATATGATGCAAAAATGTTGGTGGCTTTGCCTAAAATCCTTATCTTTTGGATATGCATAAATTGCATAACCTATTTTCCTATATAATTTCTTATGCTCATCTTCCAGTTCATTAACTCCTTCTTCCTCTATGTCTAATCTACTAGGTTTTTAATTTCAAGTATTTATTCTTATTTCGATTAAGGTTTAATAGAGTTTTATTTGGCTATTTTTTCAAAAGTATCTTGTCAATTTTGAAACCTGTTCCTTTCTCAATTATACTTTGAATATCATCTTTCATATATTTAAATATAACAAATGTACTTTAAAAATATTATAATTTTTAAAGCAGTTCTAGGTTCACCACAACACTGACAGGAAGTACAGTGATTCCTATACACACCCTGCCCCTGCCTACACATACATAATTTCTCCCATTATCAACATCCTCCACCAGAGTGATACACATTTGTTTCAGTTCATGAATCTGCAGGAACACATTATTGTCAGCCAGAATCCACAGTTTAGAGTTTACTCTGTGTTGTATATTTTATAGGTTTGAACAAATTTATAATGGCATGTATTCACATTATAATTTCACAGAGAGTAGTTTCACTACTCTAAGAATCCTCTGTGTTCTGCCTATTCATCCTTCTCTCCTCTCCTAAATACTGGCAATCTTGATCTTTTCATTGTCTCCTTAGTTTTGCTTTGTCCTGAATGTCATACAGTTGGAATCAGGGAGAACATAGCCTTTCAGACAAGTTTATTTCACTAAGTAATATCCACTGAAGCCCTGACCAGCATGGCTCAGTTGGTTGAGCACCATCCTGCAAAACGAAAGGTCGCCAGTTTGATTCCTGGTCAGGGCATATATCTATGTTGTGGGTTCGATTTTCTCTTGGGATGTGTGCAAGAGGTAACTGATAGATGTTTCTCTTGCACATTGATGTCTCTCTCTCTCTTTCTCCTTCCCTTCCCCTCTCTCTAAAAATAAATAAAATCTTAAAAAAATATATCCATTTAAGTTTCCTCCATGTCTTTCATGGCTTGATAGCTCACTATTTCTGTATGTATATCTGCTGATTTTCATTCACAGTGGTTTGATTCCAGGATTACTTGCAATGTTTGTTTCCAGCATGGTTTTTGTATATTTATCTGTAGCTATTCTTTCAGGACTATATTTGTAAATTATCTAGTTGTACCATAATTCTTGGATACTATCCACCTGAAACCACTTCTAATTTGTTCTGCCTTGGTATTTTTCTGTTAGTACATGGAATGCCATAAGGTAAAAAAAAAAAATCATTTTTAACTTTCATTCTGTGTTATTGTGCCTTCATTTTGGGTTTGTTTGTTTATGTTTGCTTTGTTTTTCATACATTCTAAACAAAGCAGAGGCAGGCACATATCACCATGATCTCCCTGCACACTGTAAAAAGTTATCTAGTTCTCCCACATAAGGTATAAATCCTTATGATATAATATCTGATTCTTTCCCTGTTTTGGCAGTTTACCCAGGGTATTTCATGTCTTTTAAGTAGGAGCTCATTAAAGACATGGCTCTCAGCCACCTGTAGACAGCAAATAAGACCATGTAAATGGCAATTTCTTTCCTGGAACCAATTATTAAGTAGGAGCTCATTAAAGGCATGGCTCTCAGCCACCTAGAGACAGCAACTAAGACCATGTAAATGGCAATTTCCTTCCTTGAACCAATTATTATGTAAGTAGAACCAATTATTCTAAATTATTTCAAGTCTCAAGTTGCACAAAATTACTTTATGGTATCCTTAAAAAGAAGCTGGAAATCATTCTATCACTAAATCTGTGTTTATTATATTTTTAGACATTGTGGAGAGGTAGAAGAAAAATTATAACAGGTAAATATAATGCCAATTCTTTAAAACAATACGAAGAGAATGGGTACTGATATAAATGTCAGGGTTTCAAAACTGAGTTAAGAGTTTAGAAATACTTGTGTGCAAGTTGAGAAATGTACTGAATTGGGAAAGTAAAAGGAATGCTGAGTGATGAACAAGGTCTAGAGAAATATTAGAAATATATTTTAATTGGATAAATCTACACAATTACAAGTATTTGCTAGTTACAAAAAATAGATAAATGGTTTATATACACTTGAGGATTATGCTATAACAGTTATAGATTTAGATGTTTATAAAGTTAAAAAATCTTATGAACACAGTTTAAAAAAAGGGACCAAATTAGATGCTAGTCAGAGGATTACTTTTTAAGATAAATGCAAAACAAAACCTTTTGAAAAGTGTTATCTGCTCCTTCAAAGAAATAGAGTAATACCTTGGTGCTAATGATTGTGTATTTTTCTCAATTATTATAAAGTATTACTTCTTTTAGCTTTGACATTGAAAGAGAAATACATAATAATAATAATTAGGCACTTGAATATCCCACATTCAAAAATGAATAGAAAAACTAAACAGAAAGTCATCAAGGAACAAGTTGACTTGAGGAGTACTATAAACCAACTAGACTTAAAAGAAATCTACAAAACACCCAACCTAGAAACATCAGAAAACAAATTCTTCCTCAATTCATTGGAATGTTATCAAGGATGAACCAGGTTCCTAGGCCTTCAAAAAGTCACCTTAAATTGAAAGTATGTAAATCATAAAAGGTATGTCAATTTTATAGAACTTAAAAGATCCATATTTTACTTAAATGCAGAAATTAACTTTAGACATATGATTCATGTAAATACATGAGTGAAAACTATCAAACTCTTAGGGGAAAATACAGAAATAACTCCCCATGACCTTGGATTAGACAATAGCATCTTAGATATGACATCAAAAGCACAGGTGACAAATAAATAGGTCAATTCAACCCCTTCAAAATTATAAACTTTTGTACTTTACAGAACAAAAGAAAGTGAAAATACAGCCCATTGAATGTGAAAATATTTACATATCATATATCTGATAAGACTCTAGTATCTAGAACATATGATGAACACTTACAACCCAACAGTAAAAGACAATTTAAATATGGGTTTAAATAAACATTTCTCCAAAGACAGACAAACCACCTATAAGAACATGAAGTGATGCTCAACATAAAATACTAGAGACTTGTATTTTAAAACATTTGCCTTTTTTTGTAAATCAAAAATTAAAAATAGAACTACCATATGATCCAACAATTCTAATTATGGGTGTATCCAAAGGAAACAAAAATACTCTTTCAAAAAACATCTGCACTCTCATGTTCCTTGTAGCATTATTTATAATAGCCAAACAATGGAAACAACCTAAGTGCCCAAAAATGGATGGATGGGCAAAAATTATGGTATAAATACACAGTTGAATATTATTCAGCCATAAGAAATAATAAAATCTTGCCATATGCAACAACATGAATGGCCCTTGAGGATGTTATGTTAAATAAAATAAAATATCACAGACAGAGAAAGACAAATACCATATCACCTTACTTATATGTGGAATCTAAAACAAACAAACAAAAAAACAAGCTCAAAGATACAGACAGCAGATTGGTGGTTGTCAAGGATGAGGGGTGAGGGGCTGGCAAAGTGGGTGAAGGGGCTCAAAAGGCACAAACTTCCCATCATAAAATATGTAAGTCATGGAGATGCAGTGTCTAACATGGCAACTACAATTAATAACAGTGCAGTGTATATTTGTAAACTGGTAAGATAATAGATCTTAAAAGTTCTCATCACAAGAAAAAAATTTGTAGTATGCATGGTGATGGATGTTAATTAGACATATTTTAGGTGATCGTTTAGCAATATACAAATACTAAGTCATTATGACATACACCTGAAACTAATATATCAATTATACCTCAACTGAAAACAAAAAATCTCATTTGTTTGCATGCTGCTAAGAAAAATAATCATCTATGGATCATTTCCTAAATGTTTCTGACTTGATGCTTTTCTTTCCTGCCCAATTTTATTTTACATTTTTATTTAAGCTATTTCTAGAGAACCATTCGAGAACAAATCAAACTGCCGTCCCCAGAGCTCCCTCTGTTGGCCGCAGTGGGGCTGTAACAAGCAACCTTCCAGAGCGTGGCTGGCAAGGTTACGCCAGTGCTTGCACAGAACCTACATTCTTTATTCTTGATAAGATAATAGCTTTACCTGTACACAAGAGAAATGTGTGTGTTGTTTTTTGGTTTTGTTTTGTAGAGATGAAGCTTGTATTTTTATATATTATTACCAGTTTTATATACCTGAGGGCCTGCTATATTTTTTTGAACTAAAACAACAAAACTTGTACACATGAAAACAAAACAAAATAAAAACAAAAAGAAACTCAATGAGATGCCAGTTAACACTAGAAAGAATTTTTTAAAGCAAGGCAATACATTTTTTTGAGGATATAGAGAAATTAGAAACCTCCTACCTTGCTGAGGGACATGTAAAATGCCCAAAAACTGAAAAACAGTTTAGTTGTTCCACAATAAGTTGATTGTATTGTTATTATATGACTCACCAGTTCCATTCCGAGGTGTATAATCAAGAGGATTGAAAGCATATGCCTAGGCAAAAATGTGTATGCCAAGTTCAAAACAGCATTAGTCATAATAACCAAAACTGATAAATGGATAAAAAATGTGATATAAACATTGATAGAACAATATTTGACAATAAAAAAGGGTGAATACATTCTCAAAGGACTGATCTTGAAAACATCACACTAAGTAAAAGAAAGTAGTCACAAAAAAACAAATATTGTGTAATTGGGTTTATATGATGTATCTAAAGTAGGAAATCCACAGAGACAGAAAGTAAAATCAGCAGTTTCTAGGTGCTGGGAGAGAGGGTAACAGGGACACTCAGCCTTTACAAGGTTTCTGCTTGGAGCGATAAAATTTTATAAAATTAGTAATAATCTAATATATCTGTGAAGATAATCAAGTCCAGTGCATTATACACTTTAAAAGGGTGAATTTTATATCATATGGAAATTGTATCTCAAACTGTTAGAGAAAAATATAGTCAAGGAATAATTCTAAAATGAAGTAGATTTGAAAATTTTAGTTTTAACTGCTTGTGTGAGTAAGTTTTTCAAAGAGTAGAAAAAATAGAGTTAAGACAAATTTCCTCATATTAATCAGGAGAAAATTTGAATTGATTTACATAAGTGATCAATGTAAGACTATAGTAAAACTTTTCTTTCCTTGTTTTTTAATGTTCTTTTCTGTTTTATTTAAAGCTGTTTACACTATGTTTTTGTTACTGCTAATGAGTGTTTTGCTGATATTGATTTTTCAGAGATGATATTTATTTGACATGTTAAAGGCTATATTCAGGTCTTCATGCTCTCTGTGTTGTAATGCAAGTTTGAAAGCCCAGGAGTCTTTAATGAATCACTTTTTGTCCTTTTCTTTGTCTGATATGATGTGAATCATGCTTATTAGTAATTCGCATGTATACATGTATTCTGTTTGCAGGCTACAAATTTTGGCATTAGTCCGAGCTTATTAAAGATAAAAATGATTGTTTAGTTAGAAAACAGGTCTTTATTTAATCATCCTGAAAAAATAAAATCGGTAGTACAAATACATATGAATAATTATTTAAGCTTTTCTGATTAAAGGGGTCTTCTTTTAGGTATTTTGAAAAAGTAATGCAAAAAATAAAAAGTAACGCATTGTGACGTAATTGATGCAATTTTTGAATGAGAACATTTTCTTAAATTCAAAACAGAAAATTTAAATTTTGGAACCTACTTTATGGTTAACATTAATACAGCAAATACCTATGTAATGAGGTATCCTACAAGAAATTTGAAAATTCCATGCACATCAATGATTGCCAAATTTTAGTCTTCATTATGTCCTTCATGTGATGAACACTAGTATTTACCTTTGGCTAGTAGA
The DNA here is from genome assembly GCF_019186645.2 of Phyllostomus hastatus. NCBI lineage: Eukaryota > Metazoa > Chordata > Mammalia > Chiroptera > Phyllostomidae > Phyllostomus > Phyllostomus hastatus. The sequence continues at coordinate 18,444,847 of NW_025333640.1, forward strand.
CATGTCCCTTGAGATGTTTGTCCTTTGGGAAACTCAAACAATTACACCCACAAGTGGTGACCATCCCTGCTTACCTGTTCCTCTGTCCCTCCTACACCAAGCAGGACTTCGTTTGTTTATCCATTCCCCAATGTAGTATCATTTGCCTGTTGGTACAATGGTTTTAGTTTTGTCTAGGTCATCATTACGTGAAAATAAAGATGCATATAGAAATTTGTAAAGAAATAAAAAGTTTATAGATTCAGGTACCCAGGTGCACACAGGTGCACACACACATGGGTCTAAGCCCAGAGGTTTCAAAGCACCTCCATATCACCCTTCTATAGACTTACCTAAAGAGCCCTGATCTATTCGTCTGGACCCTTTTCTTTCTTATTGCTCATATCCTTTTTTAAGAACAAAGCATATCAATTCTGCCTCCAAAATCTCTTAACCTGCCATTTCACTGCTGTTTTTGATCTTCCCTCCATTATCTCCTAGCGTTTAATCATCTTAGCTTATTATAATAATCTCCTAGTTGATTTTTCTGCATTCCTATCTTATTCATTTCCAATAATTGTCATATTGTTGCCAATTTTATTTTTAATGTACATATCAGACAATATTATTGCATTTAAAACCTCTAAAGGCTACTTTGGGCCTTTCGATACCACCAAAGGCCCAAAACCAATCAAGATATTTTCTCAACCCAGATATGCACTATCATTCAAAATTCTCTTCCACAAAATTCATATTAAGTGCCTTAAAACATTTCCTGCTAGCCCTATTTGAGCTTTTTTTAAAAAGATTCTAACTTCAGGATTAGTATAATGCTTTAAAAAAGCCCATCATTGTTTAAATGACCACAGACAATGGCATTACAGTAGAAACATTAGTTATCTTAACCTGATGAAATTTACAATTGTGTTTAAGTTGCAAAGGAAACAATACACTGTCCACTGTTTTCTCTGGGCACATCTTTATTAAACATCTACTTTGTGCTCAGCACTGGGCTCATCAATAAACAAGGTAGGCAAAAACACCTGCCTTTATGGAACTTAGGTTCCAGTACAAGTAAGGAGACAATAAACAAAAGAAATAGTAACATCTGTATAACAAGCTAGGTTATACAATGTGTTACTGAGAACAAAAATATGGGAGGAAAATAGCATAGACAATATTTGCAGGGTGGGATTTTCACTGTTAAAAATATGTAGACATGAAAGTAACACTGAGAATATGATGTTTGAGTGAAGATCTGAGGGAGAGTAAGTAAACTAGCCTTACACCTGGAAGAGAAGCATTCCATTAAGAAAGGCATTCCAGAAGGAAGACTTAAATATGAGGATGCTAAGAGGTAGTACACCTGGCTATTGTAGAAAAAGCAAAGAGGCAAGTCTATATAGAAAAGAGTGAGTGAGTGACAGGGGTAAATCAGATCAGAGTGGTGTGATGAAATTTATCACAGCCTCGTTGTTCATTGAGATAACATTGTTTTTAGGTAAAATGAATAGATAAGGTGTCTAAGGGCTCTGAGAAGGTGAGATCCATCCTAATAAAAGTCAGTCTGTCTTTTCCTGTCATATCAATGGTTTCCAAAAGAACACATCACAGTTACAAAAGAACTAAAATTTTCTTATATGTGATTGCTTTCTTACCAATCCTAAATAATTCTTCTCAGTTTCTGAACAAAAATTACTAAAAAACTCAATTGTTGAACTTCCCTGTTTATTAACAGTATCTAATATAAAACCTTTGCCTTCCTAATGTCTTCTGAGAATCTTGTCATAAGATTTTGACTTGTTAAAAGTCAAAAACATATAACCTAATTTCAGAGTATTCATGTCATTTAGTTTTAATTTTTTTAATTGTATACATTATTCTGACACTAAGTATTCAACCAAATATTTCTCAAGCTATCACTGTAGAAGTCTAGGATGGGAAAGTTTTAATTCGGTTTCAAAATCTGATATTTGACTTAACACTTCCTTTAACAGAATGGTCAATTGATTTCTTGAATTGATTATTTTTATGACTTGATAATATCTGTTTTAAGCACTGCGAACCGCAGATAATCTCAGAATATGTTTAGAATGACTGTGATAGAAATCAGCTCCTCTACTTTTGAACCAAATTTTTAGTAATCAGTTGTTCACTTTTTAATAGAAAGAGGTAGCATTTTAATCCATATCTTGCATATAAATTGGATAAGTGTGAACTGAAATACAGTAGATAGTTGAATGCCCATAGTTTACCCTGGAAACCTGTAAGGATTAACTTTATCGTCTCCTGAGTTGTTTAATATGGCTATTACATCGGTTGGTTTTGTTTATTTTCTTCGGTAGTTTTATTCTAATTAGAGACCCAATGAGGGTTCTTTGATATGATATTCTCCTAATTGGCAAAATTATTGATGTCCTCACTTTTATGACAAAATAAAACAAATTAACATCTAAAGATTTGATTGCCTGATAGTTTTGCATAATAATGGGGCTTATGTTTAAATTTCATACATTATTTAAATCCTTTGGATATAATTTAATCTTTCAATTGAGCATATGAAGAATAGACTCAGTAGTCACACCATGACTTGCATATACTGGGGGTTGTCATTTTTACACTCAAACCTCTTAATAATGTAGTTATTTTCATTCAGTTATTTAAAATAGGGAAACTGAGTGCCATAAAACAGATGTAATTTTTTTAAGGATAACCTACTAATAAAAGCTATAACAAAGATTTAAATCAAAACCATCCTGATCAGGAATTAACTCCCTATACCTTTTGAGAACAGGCCTGGGTAGGATTGAGAGTGGGAAGTGGGGGTGGATGGGGCAGGGGAAAGTGTGGGGGTGAGGGATGGAAATGGAGACAACTGTACTGGAACAACAATTAAAAACAAAGATAAAATCTTGTCCCTGGTTGTAAGAAAGTACCTGCTAGAGAGAGAGATCTCTAACTCAACAATACACAGTGCATTTTATGCATAGAGGTATCCATAAAATTCTGCTCTGGTTTCAGAAAAAGGATAATTAAGTTAAAATCCAAAGCAATAGGAACATTCAAAGAGTAAGTGAGTCTATTAAATATTTATAAATCATCCAGATAAAGAAATGCAAAATAAAGTCAGTATTTTCAGAAGCAGTAGCATGTGTGAAGACATAAATGGAAGCATTTGACGGCAAGTCTCATTTGGAAAGCCATGAGTAGTTTCAAAGCGCTATGGCATGCATAACTACGAGGAAAGGCAGGCCATGAGGCTTGAGATACAGACAGAGGCCAGAGGATGAAGAGCTTGGGTCCTAAGCAAGGGGCTATAAGTCTATATTTATATTTTCTATTGAGTTTTGAAACATGAGAATATGTAATACTTACATGGAACTACAGGGTTGTAAAAATCTGACTGTAAGGCAAATCCGGTGTCAAGAGAACACTCTTCAATGATTTCTAAATTGTTCTTGAAAGTTTGCCTGTTATTTTCAAACACTTTTATGGAGTAGTATTTGTACTGGGAAAAGAAAAGTTATTTGAGTAAAACATACTTGGCATATTCGGCTGCCTTGGGTGTCCATAGGATTTTGATTAATAACCAGATCTATATTCAGAATTATAATTATTATTTCACCACATCAAATCATCTCTATTTAGGATTTCAGGGAAAATAATTTTTAAACAGGAATTATTAATATTTTTCAGCTGCTTTCTAATTTTTTTTGTTCTGAGCAGTTATGTTATACATCATATGCATTTGTGGAGTGATCAGAGGAACATAGAATGCCACATGTGATGTTTTTTACAGTAAATCATTTCACACTAACATTAGAGCATACATTATACATTTAAACTAAAGAACTTTTAAATGAAGAATTGATAACCCAAAATGTGAAGGGGCTCAAGGTCACAAACAACGTAACAAAAAAATTCAGGTTTGGGACACAGATCTTCTCAGCTTTATGGTAATAGTTTTATCCCCCTCTATGCCTTATTTTGATTTCTGGATACCTTACCCTACATACTGTTTTTCAGCAAATTAGTAAGATTTCAGCAGGGTCACTCTGTGAGGAGGAATCTTATGTTACTGAGAGCAACAAATCACACAGTGTGCTCAATGCCTATATGTAGTTTCAAAGTAGTCTTGTTAGAAAAGAGTTTGAAATATATTATGAAATGATAAAGTATGTATTTTTCTCCTTTCTATAGAAAGACTATGCTAGCAGTTTATCAGGAAAGACCTTTCTACACAAAGGGTTGTTATGTGATTAATTTTGGTAGTGCAATCCCAGAAGATTCAGATATTGTTTAGTTTGTCCAAAATGCCGACTGACTGATAATCTAAACAAATGGGATACATAAAATTTGCCTGGAGACATCCCAAGTTGCTTTGGTTTTCTCAAGAAAATTGGTATTTTATTTTTAGTTGTAGTAAACCCTAGAAATGTAGTTGTATAGAAATTTTAACATAAATACTAAGTCCCTGTTGCCTTTTTAAAATTTTTGAAAAAATTTTTGGATAAATCATATCCAAAAATTTTTGGATAAAATAATTGAAGAATTAGTTTTTACTCTGTCAAGCACAACTTCAATATAATACTAAATGAACATAGTGTAAGGATAATAAAAAAGTATCTTTATGTCTTTGAAAAGAACATCATTTTATAATTGTAGTTACCTGTATTTTTTGGACCATAAGACACACCTAGGTTTTAGAGGAAAATAGGAAAAAATATTTTGAAGCAAAAAATGTGGTAAAATATTTAATAACATAAATAACATAATATTTCACCAATGTAAATGTAAACACAACTCAACAACAACATTAATAACCATTGTTCCTCTCAAATTTGGGGGGTACATCTTATAGTTTGAAAAATATGGCAATCAGACATTGATTATTAATATTTTTCATTTTTTGTGGCTCCTTTGCATGTGGATCTAAGAACTGTTTTTAAATCATCTTTATTAAAATTTTAATGTCTATACAAATATACAAAATGACCTCACTGAAAGTTTTGGGAAAGGGTGTTAACTCAAGTAAGTTTGGATTTGATTGAAATATATAAGACTAAAGGCAAAAGGCACTGCACAAAAACACATTACTCTACTTGATATATTGGTTCTTCACAGGGTTTAAGGTTAATAATGCTGATGCCGTTATATAAGTATACTGAAACTGAACAATGGATGGTGGATAGTGGAAGCCGGATTTCTCATTGTTGGATTGAGAAATTTTAGAAAAACCAGAAAAGCAGGCTCTAATAATCAATGTGGTAATGGATTGGAGTTGGAGATATCAATACAACTCATGTTTAGCTTAACAGAGACACAATAATTAAACAAAAGCATTTACAGGTATGTGTACATACACAGATAGCAAAGGCTCATATTTTGTTGCTCTGCCATCTGAGGAGGTGTAGGAGCAATGGCATCCCTGTAGCAATAAACACACACAACCCTCACAATTGGCTTCCTATAAAAGAAAACACACATCCCTAGGAAATGACTGTTTTTAGGACTGAGGAAGGAAATACACAAGAGCCTGGAGCATCTTGTAGTGCCAGAAAGCAGAGACAAGCTCAAAAAACCCCACAACCGAGTCCATACTGACATCAATAATGATTAGATAAATAAGTAAATGGGGGAGAAAAGACAAACAACTCAAGCAAAATCCCATATGATTTATGGAGATACTCTACTCTCAAGAAAGAGAAGCATTACTTCCCACTCCTAAGTGTGGGCTTCCCATAGTGACTTTCCTCTAAAGTTTCCATAGGGGAAAAAAGAGGGACTTACAATGAAGAAACTTTGTGAGCAGTACACAGCCTGGTGATCCAAGTCAATATTTGACAGTGAAAAACATGCTGAGATTGTGTACTCCTAATGGGATGCAACGAATATGGTACTTTAGCTCTGCTGTGATCCTCCCCAAGCCCCGTAATTTCAATCTAATCACCAAAAGTGTATCAGAAAAATCCCAAGTGATGGACATTCTACAAAATATTGACCAGCAAATCTCAAGATGGTCTAGGTTATCAAAAACAATAAAGTCCGGGAAATTATCACAGCTGAAGGGAGCCCAAGAAAACATGACTATATTAAAAGGATGTTAAGAAAAAAAGAAGAAAACTTTTTAAATTATGAATTTTAATTAACAACATTACAGGAATACTGGTTCACTTATTGTGACAGATGTACCATACTAGTGTAAGATTTAATAATATGGGAGAGCTAGTATAAAATATATGGTAACTTTGTACAATCTTTACATTTTTCTCCAAATCTAAAATAATAACTAAAATAAAACTTCACTGAAAAAAAATGTGATAGTCTAGCAATGTAAAATCCGGCCAGACTTATAGAAAATAAGCACATTTCATCTATACAATAATTATTATGATGATTATATTAATGACAGTAAATATTTAGTAAAACATTTTTTGTGTCAGTTCTAAATGGTTAACTGTTTTGTTTCATTTTGTTTAATTCAATGAAATTACTTAAATAGAATTTTATACATGACAATTATGATAATGGCTTACTTCATAAAGTGTTGACTTTTCCCAAGACTTATGTCTCTACTTAACTCTTCTTCTCCCATCCCTGTAAAACTGAGCAATATCATTGAGTCCCCAAGGTTTCAGTCATCATTTACAACATTCAGTCAACAAGAATTTTTAAAAAAAGATAAGAAAAGAATAATCTTTTCAAATACTTTTTTCTCTTCTTTCCAGGTTTGGTGGCCCTTTCTTAGCTGCAGTCTATTCATTTGCACCTTCTGCAGGTCCAACATTTAGTTTTCCTAAAAATTAGCACCAGCAAGAATCTGGATACTTCCTTAATGCCTCAAATCCAAACCCTTTAGGGTGTCTTATCAACTGTTTTAAACTTGCTACCAGAGAATTCTGGGTGGGACTCTGAGGTGGGTTGAGCTAAGTCCCCTGAAAAGGTATGTTCAAATCCTAATCCTGGTGTCTCTCAAGGTAATGTTATTAGGGACTTTACGGATGGGATCAAACTGAGAATAAATCATACAAGATTAGGTAGGCTTTAAATCCAGTTATAGGTGTGCTTAAAAGATAAAAGGATTAGAACATAGAAAAGGAAAAGACTCAAGAGTAACAGCCGGGTGGTAACAGAGGCAGAAATTGGAGTGATTTAGTTGTAGGTCAGGCAGTCCCAAGGACTGCTGGCAACAGAAGCTAGAAGAGACAACAAAGGATTCTTTCCATGAGGCTTTGGAGAGGACATGACCCTGCCTTGATTTCAGACTTGAGCTCCAGAAATGTAAGAGAGTATATTTCTATTGTTTTACATGACTCAGTTTGTTGCACTTTGTTAAGACAGCCCTAGGAAGCTAACACAGACTTCTTTCCATTCCCAAGGTACACTGTGTATTTTACATGTCTCTGATTCTGGCCTTACAGAAATGCCACACTTCACGTCCTCCACATCATGACTTAGTTATTAGTCCCGAACATATTTCCATGACTCTCTTAGGTGGAATTACTGCATCTATCTGTGTTTCTTTGGAAACATTTACAATCATTTTATAAAACAATAGAAAATATTACTTTGTTTACAAATTTCACTGTTAAATGGTCACTTTCTCAAGAAAATGTTTCATTCTTAGCACTTGAGCTAGAGTATTATACACAAAATAACTATCCAATAAAATTTAATTAATGAGTGAATGAGTGGCATTTCCATATTCTCTATGTGTTTCTATATGCTTCATATGAACTGACCATCTATACAGACACTTCACATTTTGAAATAAATATTCATGCACAATTTGTAAAACACTAATTTAACACATTTTAAAAGATTACATGTTAAATATTTGTAGTATAATTCATAATTTAATATTTTAAGTACTATTTAATATTTAAATTAATATTTAATGTTGAATTTTACATTTAAAGTATTAGCTATATTTATCCAATGACAATTAATGGATTTTATATAGTAACAGTCTGACCATTTTTTTCAGTTAAAACATGAAATGACATAAGTTTGCATGAATAATATTGAACTTACTATTAGAATTGTCAATAGAGGTAAAAAATATCCAATCTAATAAGATACATTAACATGTAACTATAAACAAATGTTAAGAAAATGACAGAAATATAATTGCACCTTCTTACCAATTTAGGAATCTTTCCTGCTCTAATTAAAGGAGGAAAGAAAGGAACCAGTGAAGGCATTACCCAAAGTATTAATAGTGCAAGTGCCTAACTTAAATTATTTAGAATATCTTTTAATCCATATCACATTAACAATCATCACAAGTTTAGACAGAATCTTAATAGCTTTAGGAAACTCACATACAAAAAGGAAATATTGCTCACTATTGATTAAGGGGGAAATGAGAGGAGTAAATTATATGAAAATTTTAAGTTATCTCCTGTTCTTAGTCTAAATAATAATAATGAAAAAAAGAATGAAACAGATAGAACTGGGACACAATTTGTCAAATGTTTCATCAACAAGAATATAAAGACAGAGAAACAAAGACATTCTTGAGATAATCAACCATGTGTCAGACACAGGAGGAGCGTCACTAGTCTCAGTGCTATGATGAGCAATCGATTGTTCAGGATTCCACAGGGAAGAGCTCAGCGCAAGAGGAATACAAGTTAGATTTCCCTGTAGTACATCTACCAGACCCTCTGTCACATGAAGGAGGAAACCATAAATTTGAAAATGTCTTTAAGTTTGTTATTTCATTCTATGCCCATTCTGTAATACAAAATGGGGAAACATCCCCAGCACCTGGAGTGAGTAAATAAATTAATAACACAGTTTTCCCATTGTAAAATGTGGATGCTAGTAGTACCAACCTCAGAGCTGGTGTAAGAATTACATGTGAAAAGCTTAAATTAAATAGAAATCACTATAATAATAATATTATCCACTTCATTCAATTGCATCAGTATAATTGATACATTCTGTGTTCCATAATTATAAGGTTGTTATTATCTTAGTAATAACAATAATTTTAATTTAGAGGAAGTATGCATATGTATTAATGACAAGAGAAGATAGGTAACTTCCCTGAAGAATAAGAAAGGGGTCTTTTTCTGTATATATTTCCAGAATAGATGGTACACAATGTTTAGGGATGCATTGATTCTGAACATGTAGATCACTTACTCAGAAGTTACTTATTTTTTGATATATGTTTAATTTACAGAAGTAGCATAATACAATATTAACCAAAGTTTGTTGTAAAATTATAAAAATTATCTAATTTGGTCTGCATTCTTAGTTGTTTTTATTTTTAATTGCTGCATAATAGATATTATTAGGGTGCTAATGTTAAAATATAGGTTACTAATATTAATTATAAAAACAAATTATTTTTCTCAAAAATAATATATTACATTGATATTATCAACTATATCAGATTGATATACCAAATCTTCACCATTATATTTTTCTAAACTATTTTATTAAAATATTGTGGTTTGTGATTTTTACCCTTATTTTCCAGCTCAAATTCACAAAGTCTTCATGTTTTGATGCATTGTTCTGAAAACAATGATTTAGACACATGCTGTAGTTTATCTTACATCTGAATTTCTTATTTTATCACATTCATATTTTCCTTTGAGTGATTTCTCAATTCCATTTGCAATATTACAGTAGTTCACTATTATTTAATGCTTCTTTTTAATGATCATTTGTAACCGAATCAGCTTATGAATTCACACTTGTCTAAGTTCCACATGTAGCCTTGTCACACTTCCATTTACATTGTTTCCTCAATTTTCCACCTCTGTGTTTTTTTTTAATTCTCAACCGAGGTTGTTTTATTGATTTTAGAGAGAGAGGAAGGGAAGGGGAGAGAGAGAGAGAATCATCAGTATGAGAAACATGGATAGGTTGTCTCCTGTATGTGCCCTGACTGGGGATTGAACCTGCAACTTAGGTGTGTGCCCTGGCCAGGATCAAACCTGGCACCTTTTTGTTTTCGGGATGATGCTCCAGCCACCTGAGCAACCTGGCCAGGGCTCCACTTCTGTGTTTAATTTTAATTCCTTCTTTAATTCCAATGCTATATAAAATAATACTTTAAATTTTAACTAATTTCTAATTTTTGATATATTAAGATATAGTTGTGTACCTTGAGAAAATTAAAATTTCTGATTTCTCAACATTTTCCTTTTGGAGATTTTATAATGTGTTTTTGTTGATAAATCATAAAATCTTGAATGGATTATTCCTTAAACTATTGCATATATTATTTACATGAAATAAGCCCTATTCATTTCAAGTTTTCCTATGAAATCTGCTTAAAGAATAATGATGAGTAAAAGCATTTTCATACAATTTGAAATTTAAATTGTTTTAAATATCTTTATGTCATTACATGTTATTTATAATTTTATTAGTGTTCTTTATATTCTGCAAGCTCCTTAATGTCAGGAATTATGCTAATTTCTTATATTTACTTAGCACAATATTGGACAAACTCTCACTAAATGTATGCTGAATAAATAAATGAATGTACATTGTAAGCTTTAAATATCACAATTATGTTTCTTTTTAGTGTTTTAAACTAAAAGAAAAGTAAAAAAAATTAGAAAATAATTTTCAATTAGAAAATAATGTCAATAGAAACAGTACATAACAGCTTATAAAACACAAATACATCAATATAAAGTAAGAAATTCCTAAATGCAATTTATGTTATTTTTTTCTTTAAAGAGGCAGCACTAAATACAAAAAAAACAGTCAACCCAAAATCACGATGAATTAAAACTAAAAATTAAATAAAAAGGAATATATAATATATAGAATTTTTTTGTCTTTTTTTTCCTTTACTGTAAATTTGATGAGAAGAAATCTTTACTTTTAACTTTTCTGTACATTAATCTTTAGGTGTCTCACTTTTAAATGAGATATTAGGATGATTCTTTGCCTTATATCTTATTAAATTTGAAGTTTGTCTACCCCAAATCTGCTCCTAGTTCTGAAGATGCACAATTCATTAGGTTCTTTTTTTTAAGATTTTATTTATTTATTTTTAGACAGAGGGAAAGGGAGGGAGAGAAACATCAATGTATGGTTGTTTCCCACACACTCCACACCAGGTAACCTGGCCTGCAACCCAAACATGTGCCCTGACTGGAAATTGAACCGGCAACCCTTTGGTTCGCAAGCCTGCCCTCAATCCACTGAGCCACACCAGCCAGGACTCATTAGGTTCTTGAGAGGAAACATTTATTGGCAATTTTAAGTAAGCCGCCCTCATGTGCAGTCAAAGATATAACTCAGTCACACCCATTCTACAATGCACAGGTAAATATAATAGCCAACTCAAACTAGCATGTTGCCCTTCATTATTTATTTAATCCAACCTAGACTAGCATCTGCCCCTCTCTGTTTAATCCAAAACTGTCCTAATGTATATTTGAATTTTTTAAGTGGTTCACATAAAATTTATTCTTTAATTTTGTAATTAATATTGTTAATATAGTGGTGGACTTAGTTTACAAGTATCCTTTTATAGTTTTTTAAGAGAAATTTCTTAGAGATCAACTTAACTGTGGCAAAATGGAGTAAAATGTATTGATTCTGTATCTGTCTTGTATTTCTGCTAATTTACTTAGTAATTTTGTCTATGTTACTGATTGATTTTATTTTTTATCAAATCTTTTGGAACCATGTGATTTCACTCGAGTACGGGATATAAAACTATAACTTGCAGACACAGGTAGCAGTATGAGGTTACCAGAGGGAAGGGGCGGTGGTGAAGAGTCACGGAGGCCCAGTGTGTGGTGATGGGAGGCAATCTGACCGTGGGTGGCAGCCACAATATGCAATATATAGATCATGTATCATGGAAATGCATACTTGAAACCCATATGATCTTATTAACCAATGTCACCCCAATTAATTTAATTTAAAAAATGAACTTTCTTCTTAAGTGAGGTGGTAATTAGGACTTACAGCACTTTTTCTCAGCTTCTTTTGTCTCAAGTAATATTATGATGCCAAGTCATATTCATCATGATGCCACTTGAGTCCTGAGTTTTCTTTGGAAGAAATATGGATTGCAGGAGTGTGTGTGTGCAAGATGCAGGCATGCATGTATGCAAAATCTTTATTTTTTGTGTGTTTTAGCTACAGTTGTTTTTCTAGGAATATGTGCATTGCATTTATGTTGCTCAAATTTATGGCACAGTGTTATTTACAGAACTATTTTATTAACATAATAACTAGTTTTTATAGTAGTGTTAACTTTTTAAATACTAATATTGCTCATGCAATAGTTCATATATCCATTCTCTATACATTTCTTCATTTGTTTCTATGGATGCATCAATTTTATTATTCTCAAAAACAAATATTGGTTTAATTATTCTTTGTAGTATGTTCATTTTATTAATTTATTCTATTTATTATTTCATTCTTTCCATGTTTTTAATTTGATAATTAGTTTTATAAATTCTTGAGACTGCTTTGCTCATTGATTTTCCACCTTATTTTCTATTACATGCATTAAGAGATTATCTTTGTATTAAGTGTTATTTAGCTGCATCAGTCAAGTTTTAACATGAAATATTTTTTATTAACATGCACTTCAAAATATCATTTAGAGCACAGAAGTAAGCATACTGCTTAATTTCCAAGTATTGAGTATGTTCTAGTTTTCTGTCCCTGTTTCTAATATAATTATGCAGCAAAGACAGGCTCTATATTCTTTGTACCTTTTAATTTGGCTGAGAAAATAAACTTGGAAAAATAAAATTCAGTGGAAACAATCAGCTTGACTATGACTTCTCTAAATAAAAAAAAATGGTATATAACATTTTCCAAAAACTAAAAAGAAGTAAGTTACCATCCCAGAATTCTCGTTCTAGTGAAAATATATTTCAGGCAAACAAAAAAATAAAATTTATCTTTCATGCAAGCAAAAAACAAACTTACACTAAAGTAAATTGTAGAGACTACTTCAGATAGAATAAAATACTCAGTATCTCGTAGAGTGCCTGATGTATTTGTAAGTGGCCTGTTTTGAAATATTTCTGCTTGTACCTATTCTCTGACTTGGAAGAACTGCCTTTTGTATAGCTTCCTGTTCAACTTCTGGCCAAGGATTGGGAGTAGAAAGTATGCATATCACTTGTTGAACAGAGCATTTATTTGATAGGCAATGAGATTAAATATGGCTTTTTTAAGTCCTTTAAAAAGGCCAAACTATTGAAAAAAATTGAGATGTCTTCTTAATCAGCTTGTGTCTAAATGATAGCTTTGTGTAGAGTTTTCCATGATGGGTTTTTTAACAGCTTTAACAATCCTGTTTTTCTCTCTAGAAACTGCTGAATTTTTCTTAATTTAATGGAAACTTTAAATAAGTAATCTAATCATGGTTTCTGGGTTCATGTTAACTTTAACAATCATAATCATTGATGTCATGGTTTTTTCCTATGTATTTTAAATGTAAAAACTTTCATCGGTACATCCTTAATATTTCTTTCTCTGCAGTTTTTTAGTGGTTTCTTTCACTTTGCTGATCCTAAGAGACTGGATCTCACTAGATCAATTGTTGACTTAATAATTTTGTGAATAAACTTCAGATTCAATGGTTACATGGTGGATGCAGCAATCTTGAGCTGTAACTTTGGAATATGATCATACCAGGACAATAAAAAAAGACTTTATTCTTTTTGTTTGTATATCTGGTACCTTGTTATGCAGAATAATTATTGTTTTGGACATAAGAAACTAACTTGTATTCCACATTTTTCACTGCTTATTATTACTAGGCTTTATTCCAAGAACAAAACTAATCTAGGCATTTTAAATAGAAAGATATTTAATCCAGAAATTTTACAGAACCTTTTGAAAAGCTAGATGAGTGAGAAGCAGGTGGTCATGCTGAAGCTATTGATTCAGGGATAAGAAAGCCAGGATCAGAGGCTGCCACTGCAACTGTCTTACATGTCTTGTGAAGGCCTGGGCTGAAATAGGAGACACCTATGTCCTCATGGGCTAAACTTGCTGTATGAAAGAGCAAAACACTGGTAAAATAGCATCAGCTTCCCTTCTCCCTCATAAATCTTTAAGTTTATAAAATTATGGCATCTAGGACATCTAGCAAGAGATTATTGGAAATGTAGTTTTTAGCATTACTGTTTCTGCAAAACAGTAAGGCACGTAAGTGGGGAGAGTGGCTTTTGAGGACAGAGCAAACATATCTAACATGATCAAAATATCTTAACTTTAATTAGAAATTCTTTCATTTAAAAAACTGTTGTTAGTTTGATCCTCCATTTTGGAGTGAGTAACAGCAAATTCATGGTTAATGACCTCTCTGTTTTGTTAATTACTAGTGAGAACATTGGCCAAAACCTCTTCTTCATTACATACTGGACTTTGGTCTAGTTGCCAGATATGTGCTGCTTATATCCTGGTTGCAATATCATTAACTATATGCTCTACTCAAGTCAAAAGCTTGTGATTAATTTTATATTTTGATTCTGTTACAATCATCATGCAAACAACCAATGACTTGGAATCTAAATATACATGAGGCAATTTAATATTTTTCTTAATCTGGCTACTTGTCCCTGTTTTTCATGGTATAATTGAATTTTTAAATAAAAATCTAATGGGTATTTTTTTGAACACTAAAGTGGGGGGGGGTCTGTGTGATTCAGGGTCTTATTTTATTCCTCAAAATCCATTTTGCTGGTTTTGTAGCAATTACTAGGATGACTCCATGGGATTGATAGCTAAAGATATGGGAAGATAAAGTATAGTAAATCTTCACTTAATAGTGCCCATAAGTTCTTGGAACTGTAGAGATATGACATATAATGAAACTGATTTCACCATAGGCTAATTGCTATAAACAATTAAGTTCCTATGGCATTTCATCTCTGTTATAACAAAACAACATTGAGCATTATTTCAGTATTTGCTGTGTGTCATCTGGAGGACAGATTAACCAATCATGTTTAAAACATGCACTCCCAAGAGCCTACACTGTTGACTGGGCTCTATGATATTTCCAGATATTTAGAAAACCTTTCTACATCCTATCCTTTCAAGGATTAATTTTGTTCTAACTGGAAAGCTTTATGAACTAAAGGTGATAATTCTTGGGATAATGGACCTCACTATAGGAAAGTGGCTTAGGCTCAGACTCAGATTCCATGGAGTCTAATCTCACTTCAGCCTTTAACCACAGTTCTATGCTTTTTACCATCTCTATGAGTTCTGAGAAAGGGACTGGTAAAAGTAGCTTACTTTGAATTTACTTTACAAATTTATAAATTGGTGCATGACCATACATTGTGTAGTAACATCTCATTAGCATATTTCCCATGTGGATTGTGTTACAATAATATTAGAGAGGGAACAAATGCAAAAATAATATTCTTCCTCTAATTTATAATGCAACAGAATATGCAAGGAATATTACTCGCAACACTTCATTTTACTTGCTATATTTCTGTTATATATTCTTTAGCACGCTGGTTTTCTTTTGGGCTTTCTATCCTACACTAATAATAAATGACAGGGGAAGGTAGTAATGGAAGTCTGGCAATGACTGTGGATACACATATCAACCTGAGCAAAAAGTAATGTGAAGTGACTGACTTAGGATCGTAATGAGGATGGTGTAATTTAACACTATCTTCTAGCCTTGTTAAAAGAGATGGATTTTGTACCATACTTAGCTTATTATAATTTTTGTCATAAAAATGATTCACTGAATCTTAGTGCCTATAAACATAGCTTGATTTTGAATTATACTTCTACTGTATGCTGCCCTACTCTCAAGTTTAAAATAAAATACCTGGTTGATGTGTGAAGAAGTCCATGGCATTCAGATAATTGAGAATAAATTTCCTGGGCATATAATTTCAACTTAGACACCCGTTTTAAATTTTTTTCATGCTTTTTAAAACTTGAATTTGATTGAAAATGACCTGAAGTATAGTTTTTCCCTAATTGTTCAAATCTATTTAAAAATACCTACTGCTAGATAAGTGTAATTTCTTAGAAGTTATATATATGTTGTTTTGTGATATGCATATATATGTGTGTATGTATATATATATAGCCATTTTTATTTTTGACAGAAGTTGTCTTATGATTTTTTATGTGGAAAGATGATACAGTTTATTCATTTACTCTTCCAAGATACAACAGTGAAGAATTTCTTCGAACAAGGCTTTGAAGAATATGCTAACAAGGCCATAGAGTCGATTTTGACATAAAGCCTGCTCTCGAGGAATTTATAGTTCAGGACAGAACTTACAGTTGAATAGAACTGTTTAAATGTGTCCTGCATATAAATTGATAAAATACCTTTCCAAGTGGTATAGATGTTCAGCCTGTTACAGAAAAAAATCTTACCATATCTTTTCTAATTATAATAATTGACAACATTCTTCTAGTATATTTTAAAACTATAAACTTAATTCAAATACATAATACATATAAACTTGAATATAAAATGTATAAATTCACAAGGTTATGATTTTCTCCCTTACTATGTCATATTTTCTTTTATTTCTTTTTTTTTTAAAGATTTTATTTATTTATTTATGTATTTTTTAGAGAGGGAAGGGAGGGAGATAGAGAGAGAGGGAGAGAGAGAAACATCAATGTGCGGTTGCTGGGGGTTATGGCCTGCAACCCAGGAATGTACCCTGGCTGGGAATCGAACCTGGGACACTTTGGTTCCCAGCCCGCGCTCAATCCACTGAGCTACGCCAGCCAGGGACTATGTCATATTTTCTTAAGCAATTTGCCTTTTAGTCATTTTCGTAGCCTCAGGCCCAAACACCACTTTCTCTTTAGCTTGAAACAAATGAATTGCAATTTTTAAATAATATTTTCCATCCTACCTCTGAAATAATAATAGCTTATCATGTATAAGAAATTATTAATAGCAATATGTTTTTAATATTCCACACATCCCTCAACTCTATTCTTCCTATATCCTTTAGTGTAATGATGTGATTTTACAGTCTTTTCTCATTTTCATACTGAAGTCCTCCCTCTTCCAGCTGTTGAGACTGCTGAGAATTGAAACCTCACATTCCGATCCTCCCTTGGGAATTTACTTCTGTAGCAGAAAAATGTCTCATCAATTAATTTCAAGGGCTTTCTAAAACACAAATGCTCCCAATTATTGGAAATGACCTCTATGAAGGTTTGGAGGCTCAGATCCCATCATATCACGAGAGCTTTTCAGGGTCTACCCCTAAGAGTCATGCCCGGATAGCCCCTCCAATGCAAAAGACCGATTGCCACATTATCTCCCAACCCAATATTAAGAAGGAAACACAATGTGTGGTAGACATCTTCATCTTCAGCTTTTGAAGGAAGAATATTCTAAGGCTGTAAATATTCTGCTTCCCACTTACCATCTCACTCAGATCAGTTTCACGTTTGAGTTGGGGCAGAGTAGGAAAAGACTGCACCAGGTTTAATCAGGCTACAGCAAGAACAGCCCAGACATTTGCTCCATGTGATTTGATATATCTTGTATCACTACAGCCATCTCCAGTGGGAAGAGAAGCCATGCAGACTTTATAGAAAGCCACAATGGAAGACTTGCCCAGGGTTATGGACTAAGGCCATAATGTCTGCAAAATGCAAACAAAAAAACCCACTTTTATCATTCTCACATTCCTTGGTAGCCCTATATGACATCAAGTGACAGTAGAACCAGAAACATCCATTATGAGCTGTATTTAACATGCCTATCAACTCATAATATCCAGTGAGCTTAACAAAAATTCATCACAAAATTCAAGTGGAACATTCAGTATGCACAATTGCACTAAAGCACACAGGTATGTTGCGTGAGTTGGTTGCCTCAGTCACTGTGTCATCCACCGGAGTTGTGACAGAGCCTCATTTTTAGCTCAAACTCATAGCTACCTGGGAGTATTTCCCTTAAAGCAGCTAATAGGGGAGTAGAAATTTTGGATCTGGTTAACCAATGGATCAGTAAAAGTTTCCCAATGGCTAAAGCTTTGATTCTCTCACCCAATTATCCACTTTTCATAGAAAAAAACAAGGTAAGAATGAAGATCTACTCTTGGGAAATGGCAAAAAATGTGGAAGTGTGGATGGCTATGGGTGAGAAAGACAAGGAAATCTATGAAAAAGGCATATAAATTGGGTTTAAGAGAATGAACTTGAAATCTGAAGATTTCTGTATTTTCCTGAAAGCACCCACTATATACAATGCACTAGAGGGCTAAGTAGCAGCTAGTCAAAATCAGCCAGCCTTTGACCTCAGCCCCCACAGTCTTGCCACAAGAGATCATGGAGGGAATAGAAATTATGCCAGGGATAAACACTATATGTAAGCCCAGTAGCAAATATTCACATTCACCAAGACTACTCTAGCTGCTGCCATAGTTGAATGCCCAACCAACAGGCTAGAGTTCAACACTGAGTAGTCACTAGAACAACATCTCTCTCAAGGTAACCCACAATCTTCTTTGTGACAAGTAGTTTTTAAGTCTGGAATAGACAGCATTTCATCTTGGCTGGAATCAATGTAAAATCTAGTATGTCTGTCTTATCTGTCTGCATGTCCCTCAATAGTTTTACCTGAGCAAGTATAGAATAGGCCAGCCTTATAGAGAATGAGTGTGTGTCTAGGGAACCAATTTGAAGATGATATAATACCATAAGTATGGGGTTCCATTATTTAAGTTGTAATACACATCCTACATCTATTGATGTGTTATAATAACACTTATTATTATAAGTGTTTTGTGTCCATAGGTAGAATACACAGAGCCTGGATACAAAAGTAGTTTCAGTTACCATAATTTCAGCATCCCATATGGTAACTCATGCTTTCCATCTCTGTACTCTGGTGCACTTTATGTTAAAGAGCATGGATCCGGGGGGGATCACTTGCTTACACCTAGGAGCACATAAAATACCACATTAAACCTTAAGCTATTACTTCAACCTATTCACTTCAGTATTCCTGTGCCAGGAAATGAGCAGACAAGGAAAAGCATCACCAAGCTGGAAGGGTAATTGACGCTAATCATTATGAGGTGGGAGGGCTGCAGTTACTCAAAGACAACAGGGACAATACACTCGGCAGCCTGGTGATCTGTTGGATGGTCTCTCAGTACCTCCTCTCCCAGTTGGGATTGTAAATGGATAAGCGCTGCAGTCACCATCTGAAAAGTCATGACCAGTAGTTCAGGTGCTTCCAAATGAGGCTTCAGGTCACCATGCCAGGTAAACATACTAAACCAAGGGTTAAGGAGTGTGGATTGGTTAGAACAAGGATGAGACACTGGATATCAATTCTGGCCTTGAAGCCACCTCCAGTGGCATGCACCCTGCTTATTTCACACTAACCTACCTTTTGTGAGCTTCCTTAGGGAAAGACACATGTGAGAATCTTGAAGGAGATTTTCTCAGCTTATGTGAATTCACTACTGGAAGTAAATGGATCCAAGCAGTGCCAGGGATAAGCCGTACTGAATATTGTGGTAAGCTGCCAAATGCCCCACTCATGGAACTCTTTTTTGTTTTCTCTGGGGTTTTTTGCAGGGTTTAATTTCATACTGAACATTTTGGTTGCTTGTGGCTCACAGCTGAATTTTTCTCAAGCACTTTCCCTTGACAAAAGAGTTGTCTTCAGGCAGCTGATAACCGATGACTGATGGGTATGAGAGCAAAAACCCTGGCCCCTCTGCTTCTCTTTTGAATACCTCTCAGGGGCCGGCTCCTTCTGCTGGGCTCGCCCAGGCCATCTGCTGCAGGTGCACTGAAGTTCACTTTCTCTCTCTGCCCAGTTCCACTTCTCTCATTCTTTACAGGTATTATTCCCAAAGCACTCTCCTCTCTCTCACAAAAAAAATACCTTTAAGTAAATTTCTGCCTCAGAGAATGTATTTGGAGGACTTTATCTGAAAAATCTAATGAATAACAAAATTTTTAAATAACATTGACTCATTTTATAGTTTGGAAACAATGACATCCCAAAAGGTCTTGAATATCTAAACATATAATTCAAATAATTCTGGGAGAATGTGTTTGGATGTAAGAATATAGATTTAGATATAATATATATGTATATAATGATTTTTAGCTTAACTGAAAATGTTGCAACATTTTTCTAGACTCTAGTCATTTTTTCTTTCAAAATGATTCAACAAGCTTATTTTATATTGTGTGTAAAGCATAATGATATAGCTTTGTGTTCTGCAACCTATTTTCATGTTACTTAACATTTATTCTATATTATATGAAAATTATAGGCAATATACCATATTATGTATGGGGGTAAAATTATTAAGATATTTTGATAGTTAAAGTTTTTATTACTTTTATTTTATGCAGTATAAAACATTTTAACTTGATATTTAAGACCTGAAAGAACAGTAATTGCTAGAATGCACCTCAAATCTTAATTTTTGGACACTATTGAATAATACTTAGCTGTTTGTATTCCTTATGCATGTTTTGTTTTTCACAAAGGCTTTTTTTTTTTTTGTCTAAGTAGAGGGCATCATTCTTTATCTTTGCCAAACCCTCTCTTCCTCTTGAGCTGGTTAACTCCTTATGTGATTAGAGATTCTGTCAATGTGACAATTTTTACAGGAAGATTTCCCTGATAACTAATTCTCTTTTTCATTCAGGTTAATATTTTAGTCTCTGCCTATCTTTTCTTAGCAGGCATTATAATATATCATTAAATGATCTGTTAATATCCATGTCTCCCTTACAACACAAAGGATTGTGGTTTATTCATCTGTGCCCATCCTTCCTCCCTCAAGTTCAGCACTGTGGTCATCAGGCAATAGACATTAGGCAGCTTAGATAGGAATGGCAAGGCCCAATTCTTAAGTAGCATCAAGCTATCATGGACTAAAGTTACTAAATCAAACAGTAAATATTTCTTCCCCAATGTTTTCTTGGATTATGTAATGTTATACTTGTCAGTCAACCTAGGTTTTTAAAAAGTTAATAAACATACCCATTTAATGATTACCTGTACCCTTATTATCTTTGAACATTTTCACTTTTCCCTAGGTGATAAAAAATTTATATTCATGAGAATTTGTCTGAGTTGCTGATCTGGGACCAAGGGGAGAAAAACAAGTGTTAAACTTTTGAGCTGAATTTATGATTCTCACAAAGAGAAAAAAGGAAAAATAAGACAGACCTGAAACAAACATTTCCAAGTATAGGCAAAGTTGTACAGATGGTTAACCTTCTCCCTGGTTGGGTTTTTGGTTGTTATGGAGATGAAAAGGTGCTGAATCCTTTTGAGGTTTGTAAATTAGTTCAACAGGATAAAGTTATTTTCTAATTTATATAAAAATCATAAAATGATGTACTTTCAAGTGAAGCTAAGAACATTGAAGAACTCTCACTGGCTATAGAGGAAGAGGTACCAATATTTTTTAAGAAAAGATTTTGTACAATGACAATACAGGGGTGCTATTGAAATTTCACACTAACACCATATTATGAAGGATTAATGAGATAGGAAATGCACGAATGCCTAAACCTAAGTTAGTCCAACCACCTCCTCCCTCAGTGTAGTCATTAAATAAATGAAAATAAACAATGGAAAAGTAAACAAAGTAGTAGCTTATTAGTTGAGAATCAATCACCAAACTTTAATATGCAAATACAAAAGTACCTGAATCATATATATGGTCGAGAAATTCTTCTTGCACCCATACCCACTACAACCACCAATATATTAATTCAGATAACAGAAATGAACATTTCAGTGTCATGAATATCAGCAATAGCCAGAAAAAAATCAAGCAACAAAAACTGTAAAACTTGTCCCTAATGTCTACTACAGAAGAGGCTAAAACTGTACACTCCAGGCCTTCTCAAATTACAACAGAAATCTTTTGACTTGATGCTAAAAGTGGGAATACAATATTTATTCAAAGATATATCAACCTAGTCTATTAAACAAATAGTGCTGATTTTTGCTATTTTGACCATTAAGAGCAAAAAAAAAAAAAGAGAGAGAGAGAGAGAGACCAACCTCAAGGCACTGACAGCCTAACCTTGTTAAAAGTTTTAATACCCAATATAATGTCCTTCAAACTGATTGATTTATAGCAACCCTTCTCCTTTGTGCCTGTAGAAGTAATATGGCAAGAGACACATAAGATCTCTTTGTTCCCTGGGTGCAATTATTCAGCACTCAATATATGTTAGCGAAACAGAATAGATATACTAAGTCTTCTAAATCCGCAGAAAATGCAGACAGATAACTGATTATAATGGAAGGCACATTACAGTGAGTGCTATAGTAGAAATTGTATAGAAACATTGCTGGGTTTTCCACTGCAGCTTAATAATGCTGTGTTCTTTTTCATGTGGATGCATAGCAATACTTCAAGAGTTGTGTCAATTGAAGGTAAAAACAACAACCATAACATCACTCAGCTGATGTACCCTTCCAGCAGGTTCAGATCTGAGAATTTTATTTGGAGAGTGTTCACTTGTCAGAACTCTGAGGTACTTCATCTTCCCCTTGTCAAAATCTGATGTCCACTCCAGCACTCATCCCCAAAGACTATTTATTTAGGAACCTTGATCAAGTTTAGGCTTGTGCTGAGTGCATTGCACATTAAAGATGGGAATCAAGAAGATAAATGGTAGGTGAGAGTTCAGTGAAGTTGATAGGAATCATTTATCTTAACAGCATGATAGTATAATCACATTCTGATAGAGCATGGGAGATCCTCGAAGATTAATTTAAGGACAAAGTTCAGGAAAACTGACAATTTCCAAATCTAAAGATCTTTTCAGACTTGTACGTATTTTTCCATAGAGTTGATATTTCTTCTTTAGAAACTTACAAACAATCCTTTATGCTCAATAAAGTATGAAATATTACACAGAACATAACTAATGATATGAGATATTAAAGATTATATGTAATAATATTCTTCCAAGGTAAGCAATGTACAATATAAGATCTCTACATATACATGTTTTACAGTAGTATTTTATGCTGAAAATTCCATATTATTTATCTTTTCTTTCATATTTTTGCTACTCTGTACATAGAACATTAGACTCATGTTGAAAAATGTGCATTATGATAAGCACATATGAATAAGCATATCTGTAAAATTTTATATATAATTTACTGTGTTATTTCCAATATAAATTTCCTTTGGGACTTTCTAACAGTCAAAGTATTTAGTTCTATTTATTTAAAAATTCAGAAGCATATGGTTTTCCCATTTAAAATACAAAAATTACATCTAATACAAAATATGCTAGAAAAATTATTTGCAAGTATTTAAAACTTATGGTGAAAAATAATAGATGTAAATTTGTCCATTTAAAAAATATGTGACATGCCTCATAGTTGTGCAAAATTATGATAAGGTCTTAGCACAGAGAGTATTTGAAGGCCAATATTATAATTCATAGACAATTAAATATTAGATGAAAACTAGTATTCAACTATAACTGTACTCAAACATAAAATGTTATTATTTACATAAATCAGGAGTGTTATCATTATATATTGGCAATAGATATAATTTTCTGTTATATTTTTAGGGAATTAGTTGAAAGTACCAATACCACAACTATAAATCGGTATAATAATACTTATTTACTGCATAGGATTTCTGAGAATTATGGTTGATTTTTTTTGAAATTTTGATTAATAAAATGATTTTTTAAAAAATAAATTAAACTGAGCTTTCTCAATGTGACAGAAATCATTGTAGCTTTTGGGACTTAGAAATTAATAAATTAAAATAAATTTTTTGCGCTCCTTTAGGTTACATTCTAGTAAAACATCCAACTACAAGCCTCCTGAATGGGTTAGGGATCAAGTCCCGCACTTGGGAGACCAATGTAGTTTTCACTCCTGTTGAAGACTCCCTGACACCAGAGAAGGCACCAGTGCTTTCACGTAAACCATACTGATGGGTTCAGTGTTTTCTCACTGTGAGATCTTCTCCTGGAAATAAAGTGGAAATGAAAGTTGAAGAAGGATATGGGAATGAGCCGACAGGGTATAGAAGGGATTCAAACAGAAAGGCAGTGGGGTTCTTCACTATAAAGATGAGGGACAGAAAGGGCAGAGGAGAGACAAGATAACATACCCACCATCGGCTCATTTCAGGGACGTAAAAAGAATCAAGTGTACAAAGTACCTAGTAAACAGAACTGCAATTTGAATACAGGAAAATTTTGGTTCCAGATTGGTAGAACTTTGGAATAACCGAAATAATGCTAAGATGAAAGGGGCTGATTTTAGATGACATTAATATTAAATTGTTTAATGCTATTAATATCACAATTTATGTTTTCTTTTTTTTATTGTTGACACTAATACAAATGTTCCCATTTCCCCTTTGCCCACCTCTACCCATTCTCCACCCCCTTCTTTCCTGTAGTCTTCATCACACTGTTTTCTGTATCTGTGAGTTATGCACTTATGTTCTTTGGCTGATCCCTTTGTCTTCTTTCACTGTAATTTATTTTTTCAACTGAGTCTTGACAAAATATAAGTAATGCAATAAAATAGTATTACTATAGTAGCCACTTTAAATATGTATTATCTATTGAGAATAGATGACAAATCATTAAACTTATGACACTGAAAATAGAGATGGAGGTCTCAATCTCTAGGAACTAGGAGAACTGTACCACTTAAAGGGACTATTGTTGAGGTATCTCTTTACAAAATTATAGAGGCAGATTCTTCCCATAAAGTTTTGGGGTTTATGATTTTGGTGTAAATAAAAAAGTAGAATGAATTATTTTGGTATGAAACAAAACCATACTTATTTTAATATAGACGGTGAAAATAAAAATACATAAAATGATATAAATAATAGTATTTTTCCTAATAGCTTCCAAAGTATGTTTACCACTTTGGTAAAGAAGGAAAATAAATTACATACAATGTAGTAGAGAATTGAGGAAAAGGAACAGTGAATTTTGAATTACTGGAACATAATCAACAACAAAAAAAAGCAAACAAAATATAACCAGAGTCATTGAAATTAAAAACATTCTAACAATAGCCAGAGGGGAGTGGGGAGGGGACAGTGGGAAGAAGGGTTTTCAGGAACTACTATAAAGGACACATGGGCAAAACCAAGGGGGAGGGTGGAAGCAAGGGAGGGAGGTGGGTTTGGAGGGGGTTGGGGAGAGGGGTGGGGAGAAAATATAGACAACTGTAACTGAACAACAATAAAATAATTTTTAAAAAAGGAGTTACAATTTTAGTGAATGCACTATTGTATCACCAACAGCCATTATTTCAGGATTATTATCCCATTTCCTTAGCTGTTAGACACACTAAGCTTAAAGTTTGAGAACTATATTTTCTACTCTAACACTTCAATATTTCTTAGTGTTAGGAAGAAAGCACACCCCTCTCCATTTGTATCTTTATCCATTTTATCTCTGACATAGCAAATGCACTCGTTCCAGATTCATAAAATAAATCAGCTCAGGGAAAATTATTGAAATGTATGCATTATAACTTTATTAAAATAAAAATTAAAGTTACTTCCCCAAATTCTTTAAATATTACTTCTGAATGCTTGAGTATGGCATATAGGCATTCATATAACATAAACAAAATGGAGCTGACAGATAACTAGATCTTAAGTACATTTCCATGGCTCTAAATATGCATATATGCATCAGGTTTCAACTGTACCTTGAGAATTAATTCATCCTTCTTCTCCCCTTAAATCACAAGTAATTATGCTCAAATTAAAAATACATATATTCTGGGAGGCGTAGGTAGACACACTGTGCCTCCTTGCACAACCAAAATAAGGATAACAAAAATTAAAAAAAAAAAACAGTACTGACAGAAAATTGAACTGTTTGGAAGTCCAACAATCAAGGAGTTAAGGAAGAAATATTCATCCAGACCAGTAGGAGGGGCCGAGATGAGCAGCTAGGTGGAGAGGACTTGAGGCAAAGCCATGGCAGGCGGACCCAGTGTGGTGGTGGATTGGGGGTGGCGCGGTGTGCATGGCGGCTGGCAGACCAGGTGGTCCCACATTCTCGGGCAGATAAACCAGGCAAAACTGGGGAGTGAGACAAACGGCACAACTCAGGGTTCCAACTCCGGGAAATAAAGCCTAAAAGCAGCGATTGAAAACACCTGTGGGGGTTGAGACGGCAGTGGGAGGAGAAACTCCCAGCCTTACAGGAGAGTTCCCATAGGGTCCTAAAATATGCACAAGCCCACCCACCCCAGAATCAGAACCAGAAGGGCCCAGTTTGTTTGGGGGAAGCAAGGGAAGTTACTGAAATATGGTAGAGAGCAGAGCAAGCACCCTTGTTCCCTCTCGGACACCTCCCCCACATACTGTGTCACAACCCAGCACTAGGTTGCTCCACCCTGGTGAACACCTAAGGCTCCACCCCTCAACATAACAGGCACATCATGACAAAAAAAAAATGGCCCACACGAAAGAACAGATCAAAGAGCCAGAAAAAATACAACTAAATGATGAAGAGATAGCCAACCTATCAGATGCACAGTTCAAAGCACTGGTGATCAAGATGCTCACAGAATTGGTTGAATTTGGTCGCAAATTAGATGCACAAATGAAGGCTACAGTAAGTGAAATAAAGGAAAATGTACAGGGAACCAATAGTGATGGGAAGGAAACTGGGACTTAAATCAATGGAGTAGACCAAAAGGAAGAAAGAAACAACCAAACAGAAAAGAATGAAGAAACAAGAATTCAAAAAACTGAGGAGAGGCTTAGGAACCTCCAGGACATCTTTAAATATTCCAACATCTGAATTACAGGGGTACCAGAAGGAGAAGAGGAAGAGCAACAAGTGGAAAACTTATTTGAACAAATAATAAAGAAGAACTTCCCCAATCTGGCAAAGGAATTAGACTTCCAGAAAGTCCAGGAAGCTCAGAGAGTCCCAAAGAAGCTGGACCCAAGAAGGAACACACCAAGGCACATCTCAAGATTAAAATGAAGGAGAGTATCCTAGAAGCAGCAACAGATAAGGAGACAATTCCCTACAAAAGAGTTCCCATCAGACTGTCAGCTGATTTCTCAGAGACCTTACAGACAAGAAGGGGCAGGAAAGAAGTATTCCCAGTCATGAAAGGCAAGGACCTACATCCAAGATTGCTCTATCCAGCGAAGCTTTAATTTAAAATGGAAGGGCAAATAAAGTGCTTCTCAGGTAAGGTCAAGTTAAAGGAGTTCATCATCACCAAGCCCTTATTATATGAAATGTTAAAGGGACTTATTTAAGAAAAAGAAAATAAAAAACATGTATAATAAAATGACAGCGAACTCACAATTATTAACATCCACACCTGAAACAAAAAGAAATTAAGCGAACAACTAGAACAGGAACAGAACCACAGAAATGGAGATCACATGGAGGGTTAGCAACAGGGGAGTGGGAGGAGGAGAGAGGGAGAAAAGGTACAGAGAATAAGTAGCATAAATGGTAGGTAGAAAATAGACAAGAGGAGGGTAAGAATAGTATGAGCAATGTAGTAGCTAAAGAATTTATAAGTATGACACATGGACATGAACTAAAGGGGGGGATGTGGGTGGGAGAGGGTGTGCAGAGTGGAGGGGGTGAAGGGGGAAAATGGAACAACTAATAGCATAATCAATAAACTATATTAAAAAAGAAAAATGCATATATTCTTTTGCTGATATCCATGTATGTTGTTTAATATATATTTCTAAGAAATATTCATGATCAGAACTTAAAATTAAATAGGCATTTATACAACTTACATTTTCTTAGATACCAATGCTCTTACAAATATTTGGTTATTCTTAAAAGTGATAAGTAAAATATATCACTGATCTATTGAACTATGAATGAGTGGCCTCATTCATGTATTCATGAGGCCCTCTGAACATTTCTTGGAGAAAGAAGGGATATAGAGGAGAAAGAAGGCCACTAGTGAAATGTTCCCACATAGCTTTAGTCAAGTTTTACACAGAAAACTTAACAAAAAATAGTCAAAGTTCCTATTTCATTCTGGTTGACTTCACAGCAGTACATTTCACTCAATTTCACAATGCTTTCCAGAACTGTACTTAGATTAAGCGTTATAGATTTCTTTTGCTGATACACATTTAATGTTCCATTTGACACATAAGCAAAAGGAAGTTTTCCCTGGAATAGGATATTGGTGAGCATTTTGTTAGATTTTTTTTTTGAAGTGCAGTAACTCCAGCTCATATTATATTAGGTTGTTATTCTAGGGCATTTGTTCCATGAGATATTTTGATATTTTATACCTGTCATACTTTTGTTGTTAAAGAACAGGAAACTTCTGCTTTTATGTTATATTTTTATCTTACTAATAGCTCACTTTAGAAAGTAATAGAAGAGTCTTATCATGTCAGAATCATGAAAAATTATCTCTAAATAGCCATCAGTTCAAATACATCTTGTAACCATTCTTGTAGAAAGCTATGCTGAGAAGTGTAGGGCACACGAGTTTTGTTCTTGGAGTAGAATGAAATAATTCAAATAGAAAACAAATGTGAACAAATTATTATATGCTATTTTGGATGATTCATTAATTTTCCCTTAAACAATACTGCAGCTCATTGTGGAAGTATAATATGACATTTTACCATTTTATGCACAGCAATGTGCTCCTATTCATGTCATGAAATGGGAATTTAAATTACAGCAATATCACTGAGGAGAATATATCCATTATCCATTTTATTATGTTTTATGATATACATGAAGACACTAAAGTATATTAGTCATTCACGTAATGACTAGATATTTTGCTGTGTAGAATTTTAATGAATAAATGGCATTTGCATTGGTTATTTATCTACACTACTCTTTTATATCAGGAAAGTATGCCTCTATTAGTTACCAGGGGCTAACTCTCTATCACTTGATACAGACATAGTGAGGGCATTGGCAGGTTAACAGGATGATCAGAACTCTTTCACCAGCCTCTCAATCTTACTTCTGAAGATTTAGAGGGTGAGAGATGTTCCTGCTGTATTTGTAATGAATCAAAGAAAGATGGGTGGTCCACATGCCTGTTTGCTCTGAAGCTTAAACAAGATAGGTTCAGAACCTGATTCTGATTTTAACAGCTTAAGAGTTCTTGGGCATGTTACATGCAGTCTCTCAATTTTCTCCCCTGTAAAGTGCTAATGATAGTAGCTAAATTCTTTGTTTGTATATGAAGTATTTAGAAAGTGATTGGCACATGCTACATAATATATAGAGTGTTATTATTACTATTATCATGAAGATTGGCTGGAATAATGAGTGGGACAATAGTTGTCTCATACTTTTCATCTTCCTGATTCTGTATACGTCATATCCTATTAGCACTATTCAAGTAGGCGTAGGTGGAATTAAGAAGCAGATTAAGACAACTCCTGCACCACTTAACTAGACCTGTCAGAGCAATTTTCCTCCATGGTGCCTCTTGGATTCTGGCTCCCTGTGGCCATTTTATTGTCCTATTGCTGCTCTATGCTTTTCCACAGAACAAAGGCAATTCTGAAGAGGAGCTCTGAGTATAAGTAAGCCAAAAAACAAAAACACATTTCACCAAAGATTTTCTGAGGAAAATAAGAATGTATCCTAACATGAAAGGAGCCTGAAACATCAATTCAAAGGAACTTATGCATCCCAATGTTCATAGCAGCACAATTTACAATAGCCAAGTGTTAGAAGCAACCTAAGTGCTCGTTAGCAAATGAATGGATCAAAAAATTGTGCTACATTTACACAATGGAATACTAGACAGCAGAAAGAAAGAAGGAGCTCCTACCCTTTGCAACAGCATAGATGAAACTGGAGAGCATCATGCTAAGCGAAATAAGCCAGGTGGTGAAAAACAAATACCATATGATCTTACCTATAAGTGGAACCTAATCAACAAACTAACAAGTAAGCAAAATATAACCAGAGACATTAAAATAAAGAACGCACTGACAGTAACCAGAGGCAGGGCAGGGGGGATAACAGGAGAAAAAGGGGAAGGATCATCAAGGAACATGTATAAAGGACACATGGACAGAGCCAAAGCAGGAAAGATCAAGGCAGGGAAGTGGGAATTGGGCGGGGGGGAGCAGTGGTGGGAGAAAATGGAGACAATTGTACTTGAACAACCTGAATAAAAAGTTAGAATTAAAATTTAAAATAATAATACAAATAAAATTTTAAAAAGCACATAGCTTAACAATGAGCAAAAAGAAATATAAAACTTAAATTACATTAAGAAGCAGCAAATGACAAGTATGAGTAAGAGAAAGATGTCAGGGATTAAAGGAGCTTCGAGAAGGGAAAGCTCACAATTTAGGAAATGTCACGGAGAGAACGAAAACTATAAAAACTGAGATCGCCTCAGGTAAAGGCAGAAGTAGGAGATGGCGCTTTATACAAGGGGAAGGACTTTTGTGAAGGAGAACAGCATGTGGAGGGAGTGATATGTAGATTAGTGTGTTAGGTTAATAAAGTGATCATTGGACATAGTGAATTTGTTTCTTTTTCCACCTATATATTCACATATCTGTAACCACTTTCCAATTATAAACTACTATATTCTATAATAACAAGCACAAGAAAGCTGGTATGATTGTATTAATATCATGCAAGGTAGACTTCAAGACAAGAAATGATGTTAAGATAAAAGAGGAATGCATCATAATATTTTAATAACAGAATATTAAAATATTATGATGTATTAATATATGGATCAAGAGAAAATCCTCAAGGTCAATGTCTACAGTGACTGAAAATGTAATTAGTAAGAAAAACCTAAAAGTATTAAGTTTGAAAAAGACAAATCCACAGTTACAATTTGAGATTTTGGCCACTCTTCCCCCATTAATTGAGAGAACAAGTAGGAAAAATGTCAGTATGGATACAAGCATTTTGAACAACATTCAACATTAGCAACTAACTTTATCTAATTTATATTTATAGAACACAACACACAATAATTACAGAATAACATTTTAACAAGTTCATATTGATTATTCTGTAAGATAGACCATATGCTAGGTCATTAAATAAACCTGAATAAATTTTACAAGATTGAATCTTACAGAGCACGTTCTCTGAGCACAATGGAATTAAATTAGAAATCAATAACAATAAGGTATCTAGAAAATCCAATTATATTTGGAAATTAACCACGTACTTCTATATAAATCAAATGTCAAAGAAGAAAATCACAAGGAAAAAACAGAAGTTATTTCAGACTGAACAGAAATTTAAACACAAAAAATTCAAAATTTACAGGGTACCATAAAGCAATGTTTAAAGATTTTAAATTGTAATTGCAATTCTTATGTTAGAAAAAAAGATTAGTATTAGTGATATAATCCTCCACCTTAAGTCACTAGAAAAAGAACAGAAGAACATTTCTATTACCAGAAATAAAATAACTCCTACTAGAGTAACCATTTGCAAAAACACAAGAATAAAAAGAGAATTTTAAGAATAATTTTATGACAATATATTTAACAACTTAGATAAAATAGGCAATTATTTTAAAAAACAAACACCAAAACTAACAATTGAAAAAAATTAAAATAGCCATACTTCCAGTAAAGGAATTTAGTTGGTAAATTAAAAGCAAATAAACAACAAAAATCAAACAAAAAAAAATAAACTTCTCTTAAAGTAAATTTTAGGCCCACATGGCTTTACTGGTTGTCTATTAAGTATGTATGGAAAACTACTATTATTTTTATACGAAATCCTTGAATAGTAGAGAAGGGAACATCAATCAGCTTATTTGAAGAGGTCACAGGAACACCAGAGGAAAAAAATTCCATGTTAATATCTCTCACAAAGAGGTCAAAATTCTACATAAGGTATTAGCAAACAAAAGCCAGCAATATATGAAGAGTTACACATCAAGAGCAAGTAGGGTTTACATCTGAAATGAAAGTGTGCTTGAATATTGAAAACAATGTGATTTATCACATTAACAAATAAAACAGAGGAATAATTCCATCCTCCCAACAACAGCAGGTTACACTTGTTATGCTAGTAAAGCTTTACAGAAAATTATCTTAAGAACACAGATAAAGAGCTGGTTAACATAGCTACCAAGAATAATCATTGACTTCAATCTTTGTATACTGGAGGGAATTCTGCAGGTGAGAAGACAATGCAGACAAAGAGATCAACAAATTTAAAAACATACACAGACAAGTATGAAAACAGGAAATGAGTCCATGTAATCTTAGTGTTGAATAAATGCATGTCAGGGAACGATACAAGAGATTGTGTAACTGAGGCCAAGTTGGGTGAATAATGGCTCTTTTTTCTTCATATCACATTTGGACAACTGGTTATCCCTGGGTTGAATTTTAACTACAGATAGTTTATTGCCTTATGAAAGGTGTTTAACAATTTCTGAATCTGTTGCAAACATTGAGGCACTGGGGAATTTCTCTTAAAAAACAAAATGCCAATCTTGTGTTGAAAAATCAGAAGATCTAGCAACACTATTTTTTTTTCATAAGTTGGTAGTAGGAGCTGAATAATGCTCAGTCTTTCTAGGTAAAGTGTACATCCTTTGTTCCTATTAAATGGATCTTTTTACTCACTTACATTACTAGCCAGGCATTTATTGGCATTTGGGTTGGCTTTCCCTACTGTGCATGATACATAGTTAAGGAAGCTTGTAGATAAATTGTTTAGTAAACAGATGTGTTTAGAAATAGAGTAAATTGATGACAATATTGTCAGTGCAATAATTCAGGTTGCCTTATCATGAAAGTAGGAATAAAAGTGAGCAAATAGACTCTCAGAAGTACACATGATATAGAATAAGCATAAGATCAAATCTCATGGGTAGAGATTGCTTACCAAGGGCTATTTCCCAGGTATCTCTAGTATTAAGGATAACTATGGTTAGGTTAATGCTACATTTAGACATGTCCTTGCATGTAAATTAGACATTTCACCATTAAATATAAACTATAAGTCTTAATAACTCAGATAAAGAAATAGGCAACACAGGGAAGAATCTTCCAAAAAGGGAAAATGAATGTGGTTGGCATCGTGAAGAGGAAATAAAGGTATTACAAAAATGGGAGATGTCTGTTTCTTCACCATCAACAACCTACATCTTGGTCTCTCCTCGAGGGCCTAAACTTGGAAATGATGATTTTAGAAATGGGGAAAAAACATTCGGGGACTCTTGGTCTGTCTCCTCACCCATAGCTAGAAGGGATTGCAAAGCCTCTGGAGACTAGTGTTGGCTGTGCTAAAAATCCTATGTCCAGTAAACATAAGTGTAATATTGACTATGGTTTTCTATGTCCCATGTATAATATGCAGGGAATCTAGAAGATTCAGTTTGCCTTTCTCTGAGGTTGTAAAGATGGTGGTGAAAGTCTGTGGACTTCTAAATGGCTGAAACAGCAGGAAGAAGCTTCAATGAGTTTGTGGAAGGGGGCACTGTGACTAAAGAAAAAATATGATGTTTTGCCATGGGTACAGCATAGCACCCCAAAAACCAGGTGGAACCACTAGTATCTTAGCAGCTGGCAGTTCAAAAGTGATCACAAATAACACACTTCTTAAAAAATGATAGCACAAAATTGTACATAATCAGCACAGATGTCTTCTTTTCTCCTTAGCTACCATAAAAATACCTTCTATATGCAATAGGAAAGAGGGAGAGAGAAAAGCAAACTCTGATATTTAAAAGACAGTGAACATAAAAGAAAAAAAAGAGGTGCACCAGTTTGTAAGAAATGTGAAATGGATCTGGTTCTCACTGACTGGGTGTAAATTAACTCCTTTCTGTACAAATGGGAATTCACAGGAATCCCTGAAGAGAATAACAGAATATGGATGCCCAAAATACATTCTTCATTAGAATATAAATGTGGCTGAGGCCATGAAGATGTGAACATAGGAGAGCAGAAGGATTTCTCATCCTTGCCCTCGTGATGGACCCCATATTAGGGGTATCAGATTGCATAGAAAGATGTTTATGAAGATCTGCTGATATTCACATACATCAGTAATATGTTTGTTCTTTAAGAACTTAAACAAATGGATCATCTTCCTTGAAAAAATTTTAATGAGCAACATCATTTTATAGGAAAACATCGATTGAGCCATTAGAATCATATGGTATCATTTAGAGACATACATACTATTTCTCAATCAATAAGTAATCTAAAAATTGGAATCATAAAGTGCTAGGGCTGGAATAGACTTTGGAGGTCTTTCATTCTAAGACAAGTTTAGGCCTCAAATGAATAAAGCAAACCTGCCTACAGAGGGAATTTGGCCAAGTAATTAAAAACTAAATAAGAAACTACAGAGACATCCAAATGAAATAAGAAATATATACCCTTGCTCAGAGATTTACAGGGTGTAGAGGAAGAAAGTAATTAGGATTTTCAGGAATTCAAGATGAGATCTATTACCTTAACCTTTACAGCAGAATAATGGCCTGAAAACTTCCCAATTAGCCAGCAGTCTCAACTCACGTAAACCTAGCATAACCTCAGAAATCCAAGACAGAAATCAGAAAACAATTAAGCTTTAAAATTTGTGTTCCTAGTTGTGCTAGTGTGCTTGTGTTGCTAAAAACTGAAAAGATGTAAGTAGCCATCCGAGACAAACAATAACAGAAACTGGAAAGCCTTCTTGAAGACCACAATGAAGATATTTCAAGGAAACTTCACAACAAAGTAGCTAAGCATTATATTTTATTTTTTACTCTGACTTTCACAAGAATTCGGAATCGTTCTGTTTTCTTAGCTTACTGTGAGTAAGCTCCCTGTCCTGTGCTTGCAGACTGGTTGCGGAAAGAGTAGAGAAAAAGGGTGAGAAGATGACAGTTTGTATCCTCACAACTATCTTAAATTATTAGATAAACCAAGTTTACCTAATTTCATGTTTATTCTTTCCCATAATGTTTAATTTAAACAAGGATTTCATACACAAAAAATTCAGGAAAACAGACAAATTGAGAAACTCAATTGCCACCTAATCGACATGAATTTTCATCACCCCGTGCTTTACAACTCCCCCCTTTATTTTTATGTCTGATATTTCAAGTAACACACTCTTGACAAAATACACATGCACCCCCCACACCCACATGTTTTACCACTCACGGACATTTAAAGGTTTCTGATGTCTAATTTTGTGAAATATAAATAAAGTATGTTTCCTCTTTATTTGTAGCACTTTGTACTTTAAATCAATTTAGCTTTCAGTTTGGAAAGCATTTTTAAAAGCGCATAAGTGTTTTCTTTTTTTTTCACTAGGAAACTGAAGTTAGGTAAAGAATTTTTATGATAAGCACTTATAAAAATATATGAAAATCTTAAGTTCATGAATAGATTGACCCATTATTAAATGAGAAATATTATTAAACAAAACCCATTCATTTCCTCAAATCAAATTTAATATTTTCAGAGTTATATCTGATTTCATAATATAACATATGTAAATATAACATAAATATATGTTATGTATTATATAATACAAATATGTATATTTCATATAGCACATATTATTTGGGGTACCTCCAGTGATTTTAAAGCCACAGAGAATGTCAGGCCAAGTGCTGCCTAGGAAACAAGTGATAGACTGTCACATAAGCAAAGTTTTCTCCCGGCTGACGCAATCGCTCCAGAGTTATAGCAAGTGCTTACTGCATGCTAGGGCACTGTGTTGTCTTTTAGAAATATTATTTCATCTAAAAAATATAAAACCTTACATGGTAGGCACCACTATATTATACTCTTTCCACATATGAGAAAACTGAGGCCCAAGGAAGTTGAATAAATTGTCCAAAGTCATCCCATCAGAAAATGGATGAGCCAGAAATCCAAAGGAACCTGACCGATGCAAGTCTATAGACACCCTTAGCAGAGTTTAGCTCCTTCCTCCCAGCCAGTCAGCTTCCAGAACAAATGCCAGCCAGTTACAAAAAGTACAACAAATAAGGAAGAAAATTAATTTTTCTTCATCTTGGGTTCTTATAAACCAGCTATTGATGCTCTACATTTGTGGTAAGTAAATTTCTTCAAACAGAGAAGATGTCTCACTCTGTTCATCTGTAAATTAAGAATGACAAGGAAGCATTCCGGAAAAAATCTAAACAAATGACTTTGAATGCATTCTAAAAACTATGCAAAACAGAGTCACTAAGAGACTTTGACATTACCTTGGGGAAAAAAACACACGAAATTGCCCCAATTATTGTCATTCTCAATAGTTTCCTTTATTAAATTTGTAATGCTATGGTAACGCATAAACAGGCCATGAATGACGACAGATTTTCTGGGCAAAGAGGTCGGCATATTAGTTAAAAGGAAAAAATGAATTTGGAAGATGCCGGGAGCAATACTGACCAGCAGAACGAAGTGCTATGGTGGGCGAAGGAGAGTGAGAAAGCTGATAGAGACCCAAGAAAATGAGGTAGAGTTACCCGTCCTGCTTGAGATCTTGGGGACACATGAGGCTTATGTGTGTATTCAGGGAGGACTAAGCGAAAACTCACGCTATGGTGCCACCACACTCTGAGCCACAAGAAACAAACCCAGTGAAGGTGACGCTGACAGATCAAACATTCATTGACAATCAGTGTGTGCCGGGTCTCCGTTAGGCTTTCTCCATGACTTTTTACAGATTTCAAAAGGACAGAGTTCAAAATAAATGACACTTGTTTAGGGATCAAAGATGCTCCTATCTGAATCATGGAGAAAAAAATTGTTAAAAAATATATTTATATTTTGTTTGTATAACATATTTACATGTAAATATAATAAAATATAATACAAAATAGCATGATTACAATAATAAGTCTATGCACAAATTGTGCATGCATATTCCTCATCAGGCATTGTTCCTCAGAGGCTTAAATACATTATTAATTTATTGCTTACAATAATTCCACAAGGTGGGGTTTTACTTATAGCTCTGTTACCTGCAAGTCAACAAAAGCTTAGGAAACTTATGTTGTTCACACAGCCAGTTGCTATGTCTACAATCAACCTGTAAAGCCAGCAACGAGAATGATCGTCCTGTAAGAATTTCACGTCCTTCAGTCACTCCACAGTCACCTGAACAGATTTTTAAAGAACCTAGCCGCTTCAGAGTGAGACAGTAATTAAGAATCACATTTTAACTAGAACATAGGCAATGCTCATTGCACAGCAATGATTTATCTATCCGTAACATATTATATTAAAGCAGTATTTTTTATGGAAGTTACAGCCTTCTTGTTACAGAAATGGAGATTAAGTCTATGAACAGGCTATGAACAAAATGGAGGATTTATCAACAGCAATGGGAGATGGAGTAAAGATTTGATGTAATGTTCTACTCTTATGTTTTTTGTTGTTTGTTTGTTTGTTTAGCTAAGGAGCCAATTATTGAGCAACACTAAAATAAAAGTTTTTCCTTTAAATAATTTTTTAAAACTTAAAAAGTAAACATTGGATTTTTAAAAAATTTTATTGTATTTTTCCCATTAGCATTTAACTGTCTCCCCCCTGCAATCACCATATTGTTGTCCATGTCCATGAGTCCTTTTCCTTGATTCCTCCACACACTAACCTCCCACCCCACAATAGCTCTCACCCTGCTCTCTACCTATGAGTCTGTCTCTATTTTCCTAGTTCAGTTTGTTCATAAGATTCCACGTATTAGTGAAATCATATGGTATTTGTCTGTCTCTGACTGGCTTACTTCACTTAGCATAATGTTTTCCAAGTCCATCCACGCTGTCACAAAGGGTGAAATTTTCCTTTTTACCGCTAAGTAAAATTCCATGGTCTAAATGCCCCATAGCTGTTTTATCCACTCATCTACTGATGGACCCCTGGGCTGCTTCCATATCTTGGTGATTGTAAATAACACTGCAATGAATGTAGGGGTGCTTATGTTCTTTCGAATTAGTGTTTTGGGTTCCTTTGGATATACAACCAGAAGTAGGATCACTGCATCAAAAGTCAGATTCACTTTTAGTTTTCTGAGGTATCTCCATACTGCTGTGCATAGCAGCTGCACCAATCTGCATTCCCACCAACAGTGCAAAAAAGTTCCCTTCTCCACATCCTCATCAGCAACAATTAGATTCTTGTTAAAGAGATAACTTATAAAACCTCATTTTTTCCTGCCACTTGGAGAATTCAATTTAGTGGTTATGTATTTTATATATAACTAATAAATAATTCATAGAAATATATTCTGAACACTGGTGCATATGTTACATATATATATATCTTCCAGGGTTTTAAATATTGATCATTTTAGCCCTGGCTGGTGTGGGTCAGTGGATTGAGCTCTGGCCTGCCAACCAAAGGGTCACTGGTTTGATTCCCTCTCAGGGCACATGCCTGGGTTGTAGGCCAGGTCCCCAGTTGGGGGCATGTGAGAAGCAATCAATTAATGTTTCTTTCCCTCTCTTTTTCCCCTCCTTCTCCTCCATCTGAAAATAAATAAATAAAGTCTTTGAGAAATAGTTATCATTTAAAGGGTTATGTTGCAGTATTTTAACTTTCTAACATAAGTTTTAATCATTACTAGAACTGTAGAGCAAAACATGCTCACAAGACATGAAGGAAAATTTAATTTCAATCACTATTGCCTGAAGTGAAAACTCCTGTAATCTATTGAAATAGAACAATAATGCAAAATAAATTCTTCTTATAAGGAATTTAATGTATTATAGTATATTTTTTTAGAAATTATATAATGTATCAAGGTTATATCAACAAAAATCTCTTGACCTTCCTTGGCATCTCAATCTAGAGTTGATGTAGTATAATTATTAAGGGGCCAAATACTATAAAATACATGAGGCTAAAGGGAAGTTAATTTTTCTGTCCCATCCCCTCTTCATCTTCTCAGACCTTCCCTTTTTCTTATTGACATAACCATCACTTATTACAGAAACATCTAAAATGATCAATGTAAAGAGGATGGTATCCAGTTTAACCTACATCTTCAGCAAATAAAAATGAAAAATGGCCTATATTGGGAATATTCTAGAGAACAAAAATATGATGATGATGATGATGATGATATATAGATTAAAGTCATTTTCAGATGTCATGTGGTGGTAATAAAATTTGGTGGCAATATGTCAAACAGATATACATATAAATGTCTTTAAAAGGGAAGAATACAACTGTCTCAAAAGACTCAGCAAACATTTCATAATTTCTCACAGCTTTGCCTTCCATGAATCTCTCTTTCTAGCTAAGGAAGCATGATATGTTGACTGGCTAGTATCAATCACTGCCCTTTGGGGGAAAAACATCGTTCAAATTAAATAGGTGGTTTCCCAAAGGTAATTTTGGATCTGTTTAACCCAGATTAGGTCAGAAAAAATATCAATTATTATTAATAAAATTATATAGATATAAACTTTTGAGAAATAATGGTATTTATTAAGAAATGTTTGAAAGATACTCAGTAAACATCTATATCATAATTTGCCCAGGCCAGCATAGAGCTTAGATTTTGTCATGTAGGACTGCCCTTTGACTTTTGTTGAATATGATGAGTTCTATTAATATTTTATTGAAGAAAGTTAGAAGAAAAATATCAATGTTTATTATAATCCAGATAAGTATTTTTTATATTTTGTTGCCATTGTGCATTATTAATCTGTTCAATTTCTCATTCCATTGTAATTTCCAAAACTTAGTATCAAATCTATGGTCCATTCTTTGTTAATAAGTGATTTATAGTATACCGTTTGTGTTAACTGATCCACAATTTTAAACCCTACTTTTCTTTTGATGATTACCTTATGTTATCTACATTTTTCATATATTTAATGATCAACATTAGGGAAATGGGGGATATAAGAATACAGTTAAAGTATAGACTGTTTGAAATCTAAGATATGTTGTTGAATCTAGGCTCATTTTAGGCCAAATGATATATATATATCACCTTGGGTCACATTTATCTAGTCTTTTGAGTCAAAAAGCTAGAGTATTATGATCTCTGTGACTAAACCAGGAAAATGCAACACCAACTTAGTAAGAATATGTTTTCTCATGGATGTAATTACTCTAAAAGTCCTACATTATGTTCTTTCCACAAGAATTTTACAAAAGATAGAGGCTAAAACAATGAAAAAGCAAGGGTTTTCAAATTTATTTCCAAACTACCATCATTTGCTTCTCACAGATTTGGCTTATATAAGCTATATAAAAACATTCTTCTAAGTGGGTAATAAATCCATAGATTCACACACACATGCATACACAAACACACATAATGAAAATTTCATTTTGAATGATTCAGTATGCATCATAAAATCAGGTGTATGTAAGTGGTAGAATTTTAAGTATTTCAATACAAATTATATGAATCCCATCTATTTTCCACAAATTGTAGTAGTATGCTGGCATATAATTGCACATATTTACATTTAATTAGCTGTCAAAACACCTATGGCTGCATTTATCCAATTTACAAGTATAAAGGAAAAACCTATGAAAAAGAGGTTGCACACCATACTTCTAGAATACATGCTATGCCTGCTTTTGCCATTTAATATTCATGTTCTTAACAATAAAATTAAAATATATGATACTTATTATTGGTTTGTTCCAAAACATAAATAACATGTTGTACTGAAATTGCTAGGGATTAAAATAAAGAGAGTAATGGTCAACACGTAGGTATAACAGATGTAATGTTGCTTTTCTTTTAAAGATCTTTAAAACAAAAATAAAAGAGAAAGAAAAAATAAAGAAAAGTAAATATAGAGAATATAATATATAGAATACAGTGAATGATGGTACAAGCCTTAAACAGAACTAATTTAATCTTTAGAATTAATTTATTTAGGTCTTATATTACTACCTCTTAATGATTTTCTAAATTGCAACCTCCAAAACTTGACAGAAATGTCAATGCATAAATGTAGTAAAGTCAGAAAAGATAGTATTATATGATACCTGTAAGCATTGTAAAATAATTTCTTACTAAAATATAATCAATTTGAATGATTTCATTGTGTGCAAATTAAAGTTACTTTTTATAATCCAAGTTTATATAAGTGAATTATTAATTTTTATGAACTGTAATTTGTATATTCATTTAATTACACAATTTCCTCAGTGTTAGTCTTAACGTTTCTAATGCAAAGTCCTATTTTAAACTATATTTTATTATGTTTTTGTTTTGTCTGTTTTATTATTGTATAGACATCCCTCAATTATAATGGGTATTTTTAAGGAAGGGATATCTTATGAATAAATATTTATGTTATATTTAACTAGAATATTGTATTAAAAATGTCTCAAACCAGGCAGTTTATTCTAATCTCTCTTTATATTATATACTATATATAATGCATATTTATATGTATATAAGTATAGACACTAAACTTTGTTAAATTAAAAGACAGGAAATTACAGACTTTTTTAACCAGAAAAGACCTTAAATATCATGTAACAATTTTCCATATGTTATTACAACCTTTTCTGAAAAAACTCTCTAAATCATATTACACTGTAAAATGTCTTTATTTTAATGGAATAAAATAAAAGTATAAACTTAAAAACATAATGTTTCTCTTTTTTTCTTGCTCATCTGTCCACACACCCAGATAGATTATTTGGGAATTCTTGGCGCAGTTGATTAGCTGGCCGTGTCGCCCTTCCCTGACAGGTAGGAAAAAAAGGAGGTGTAGCTCCTTCATGTCCCTAGCAGAGTGACTCAGCAGCTGTCTACATATCAGATTAGCAATTTATAGGCTATAATCCCATCACCATGTGGTTTTTTTATTAACTTTTCTTTATCTGTGGTAAGATATGACCTTTAATTTAGACTTTATTCACACAATGATTCTACAGGATCGCCTTCCTACATTTATAGCAACTGTTGTACCTAAGTTTTTCTATGCACAAGGGCATACAGAGCTGCCCTCATCTCTCCAGTGATTGGAGCTAAATTGTATTGTGATAGATTATTCCTAATTTTTAAAAAAATGAATGAAAATTTTACAAAATGGCACCCAGTACCATATATTCTCTAGGTTATATTCAATACTAGATATTATAGCATGCAACTTAAAATTTTTTAGAAAGATCACTTTGTTAATGTTATAAAAATTGTGTTATATAATTTATAACACACAATTATATTATACAGAATTGTAGGACTTTCTATGAGATCTACTGATTCTCACTTCTCTCACGCCCCACCTCCAACAGTGTATCTCAGTCATTCTCTGTTCTCCTTAGACTAACTAGAGCAAGAATATGGAAGAAATATAGTGGGAAAGTCTGAGCTTCAGTGAAGAACCTCTAAAAACTTTCTGTCCTCCAGTTTACAGATATCTTACATCTAACTCTAACTCTCCACTACTCTCCTCTACTCACTATACTATTCTTAATCTACAATAATCTCTATACTTATTATAGTTTACTTTGAAGAAGATTAAGCAGCAGGTGGTAAAAAGAAAGAAAATTCATGTTGATGAATAAAGTTTACTTTTTTATTCTGGTAAAATATATATAACATGAAATTTACCATTTTAAGTATTTTAAGTGTTTAATTCAGTGACATTAAATAGCATTAAATACATTCGTACTGTGAAACCATCACTATTCCCCACTAACCCCACACACTAGCCCCTAGTAACCACTGTTTTACCTTCTGTCTCCATGAATTTCACTATTCCAGGTACTTTATACAAATGGAATCATGCAATGTTTGTGCTTTTGTGTTTGGCTGATTTCATTTAGCATAATGTCCTCAAGTTTCGTCCGTGTTTCAAACATGCGGTAGCATGTTTCAGAATTTCATTCTTTCGCAGATAGAGATTTGCTCTGTTTCCACCTTTTGGCTACTGTGAGCATGCTACTATGAACTCAGATGCACAGATATTTCAGTCCACGTTTTCAACTGCTGTGCCTAAATGCCGAAAGGTGGATTTGCTGGACAAAATAATAATTCTGTTATTAATTTTTTCAGGAACCATATTTAATATTATCAACTTTTCTATTTTATTAAACTTTAAATTGTGATTGAAATTTTAAAATGCTCACTTATAACTGAATTTCTTAAAGGGAATTACAAACAGTGTCAACACACACTTAACACTTTATAAAGGTTAATAGTATCTTCATAAAACTGGATGGAGTTTTTGTAGAACCGGCCTAACACAAATGTATTTGTTGTGTACTGATATGTGTAAAATAGCTGAAAAGGACTCGATACAGTGCAGTCTGTGTTTGGGTCTCATTCACATATTGCAAGGGAGATGGCCATTAAAGTTAAGCAAGAATCTAGTAGCTGTTTTTAAGAACAAGAGTATATCCTATAAACAAGCTTGGAAGGTAAAGAAAATGGCCCGCGGACATGGACAACAGGTTGGGGACTAACTATGGGAGTTGGGGGTGGGGCAGGAGAGAGCCATGGGGGAAATTGGGACAACAAAATAGTACAACAATAAAAAAACAGACAGACATTCCAAACATAAAAAAATAAATAAATAAATAAATAAATTTTGAAAGAGAATATTGAGATTTTAAGTAAATCGTGCTTTACATTTAATATTGATAATTCAGGGACAACTCCCCTCTGTCTTTCTAGCGCACTCACTGTGCAATTGGTTTTGTGGACCACCCAGAACAGTTTCCTCACATATGAGAGATTTTATTATGCTTCAGATTTTACAGCAAATTGGCACATAATAAGTGGAAGTTTTAAGTTCAAAAGAGTAAAAGATATGGTAAGTTGGTAAAATACTTTCTTGATTTCTCTTTGTATTGAGTGCTATAAAACTCATTTAACAATTTCCTTATAAAAAATATTTAATATTCTTTAAATAACTGCCTTTTATTTAAATATTTATGTAAATCCCACATAAAACTACACAAAACAGTACATCTGTAGTACCTGGGAATAATACTTTTGCATTAAAGAAAAAACACACTGAACATGGCAAAGGAATAATACTTAGTTTGCATTCTGTAAGTTTTTAGGCAAAAAAAATGTTGTATAAACATTGCTTAGATTGCTATATATCATGTAGTTCAGGCAGATTAATCAGGGCCTCTATTTGTATTCATATATTTGAAAACATATTAAATTTATATAGTTTCAGTAACACTCATATTTAATAGTTGTAAAATATTAATAAACAGTTTCCATAATCTTTTTGGTACAATGATGCTGCCAACAGCATGTTTACTGATCATCAATTTTCTTCTCCTACTGCACATGTTTGGCACACTCGACATATTAACCAGTGATGTGTAGAAATGTACCATAAACTTGGTATTGTTTTTAAGTTTGAGATTATAGTGAATAAACAAGGCCTTTATAGATCGCCATTATTTCTCCTGTGATTAGTAATTTACTTTGAGGAATATAGAAGATAGGTTAAATTAAGAATAAGTCAAGTGCAAGAAAAAAAATAAAGATATAAGAACAATCTCAATTCTCTGTATTGAAGTCATAAAATTACATTCAAATTGATCTAACAAGACATAACTTCTGAGATTTCTTAAGAGCCATAAAAAGTTACTCTTTTAGCTAAAAAATGTTTGAAAGCAAAGATATGTGGACATAAACTAAATCAACTGTTCTCCACACCAGGCATAGACACCACAAGAGGCAGACTTGCATGGAGGTTATGCAAAGCTAGAGCTTGATGGAAGAAAAGAAAAATCCTCCTACCCAGTTCCAGTTCCTGATTAAAGGGGAAAGGAGATGTCACAGAGGCATGTGGCTTAAAGATTAACATGACAGCAAGGGGAGGTACAGACCTGTCAGTCTAGCCTATGGAATTGGCTGGGGAAGTTGGACCCTTCTGGAGCACACAGAATTTGGGGC
The DNA here is from genome assembly GCF_019186645.2 of Phyllostomus hastatus. Lineage (NCBI taxonomy): Eukaryota > Metazoa > Chordata > Mammalia > Chiroptera > Phyllostomidae > Phyllostomus > Phyllostomus hastatus. The sequence goes on from NW_025333640.1 coordinate 18,489,661, forward strand.
TGGGAAATTTAAAGAGAGGGAAGGCAGAGACTCACCCTTTCTCTTCCTCTGGGGTCAGGCACAGACAGCAGGCTGGAGCACTTGTGTGGCAAGGGGGTGGGCAGCCTTGTGGGCCAGATAGAGCCCCTGAACGACCAGCTGCAGCAAGTGGAAGTGGCCCCAGGCCCCAAAGTGGGAAGCTGGGTATGGTGATGGTGGCCCTGGCCCCAAACGCACAGACTCCAGAGAGTGAGCCTCAAGTCAGACAGCAGTCTGCTTAGCAGCCGCTTGCTCCAGAAGGACAGATGAGGGGAGTGGGATCTCTGGGCATGGTCTTGGGTTTGTCTTTTTGGGATATCTGTGTTTTGTGCAAGTGAAGAGCTTGGAGCTGGGGGGTTCCCTGTTTCCCCAAATAGTGTAACAATTTAATAAGGACTGCTTCCCTTCCCCTCTCACCTTCTGTCATGTGCCTGTATTTGGCAGTGGGCCACCAAACCCCAATTTCATTCCTAAAACATTAGGTACCGAGTGGAATTTTTGATTAAACAACAGTATGTGTGAAGTAATAAATTAGTAACTTTTCTAGTAACTAAAATGCATCATTTAGAAATTCTGACCACTAGAGAAATTCTGTCAAAGCACAAAGTTAATATAACTGCATCTAAAAGTAAATAAAGGTCTCAAAGTTAGTCTTTACAACAATATTATGATTTATATTATGCTTATTCAAGTATGACAAGTTGTTTGAGAATACAGTACTAATCATTCATTTGAATAAACTATAGGAACCAGGAGACTCCAGGCTGGAAATCAATTGAGATCAGAGTCATCTGCTTATACAAGCGGTTCAAACCGTTAAGCTCTGTTATTAATTCCTGAACCCATTATACAAATTACAACACGCACAAGAAAAGACAACATATGTTTTCAAAGAATTAAAAAAATAAAGTCCAGGATAAAAAGAGACTCTAGATGGATTCAATATTATTCCAGTCCTTCACTCTTGTTTGTACTTTCCACAGCCATCACACTTTCACTTTAATTTCTTCCATTACTTTCACCACAGCATCCTTTTTATTTTTATTAAACAGAACGTTATTGAGATGTAAGGTACATACCATAAAATTTACCCATGTAATTACATAATTCAGTGATTAAGAGTAAATTTGCGGAGTTGTGCAATCATCAAAATGATTCAGTTTGAAAATGTTTTCATCATCTCAAAGATATTCTTTCTGCTCATTTGCAGACAACCCTGATTCTTACCAACCAACTCTCAGGAAACCAGTAATCTTTCTACTCCTACAGGCAGGCCTTGCATATAAATGCAACCATATGCAATATGTGATCTTTTCAGGATGGTTTCTATTAACATAGTATTCTGAAATTCACTCATGTTTTTGACAAGGAAAAAATGCTGAGATGTTCTAAATTAAATTACAGTGGGCCAGAGGGTAGAAGAAAGAGAAAAGAGAGGATAATTCATTAACTACTACAGGGCAAAGCCAACAAAAGGCTATTAGTGTTTCAGTATGTACGTTGAAACTTTGAGTTAATTTTCAGGTGGCTATTTCCACAATGTTCTACAGAGAGTAGCCAGGTGCCATGGACCACTGGGTGCCTCCACTTCTCACTTACATACAAACTTTCTGGACGGTGTCCACAACCAATCCAAAGGAGCAAATACTTCTTCATGGCCTCTGCACCCACCCCAGAACTAGCCCACCATCAACTTCTCCCACCACTTTTATCTATAGCCAATGTAAATCCTTTCAAAACAACTTGCATCTCTCTTCCTCCTTGTTCATGCACACACACACACACACAAAAAGTCCATTAACTTCAGGTTGCCTTCTTTTATCCAGCCCTGCTGCTGCTGGTGATATAGATTTCACACCTTAGCACCAGGTCCTTTCCTGGCTGGCATTTGGTTCAATAAACTCATTCTTCTGAAAAAGCTTTAAGTCATGAAATTTTTGTAATACTTTATTATATGTCAGAATTGTATAGCTTTTTGTCCCTGAATGGTATTCAGTTGTACTACATTGTGTGGATTTTCTAGGGCTGCAGCAACTAAGTACCACATCCTAAGCAGCTTAAAATAACAGGTATATATTCTTTTACAGTTCTGGGGTTCAGTGGCTTATAGAAGTGCCACTCCAAAGTCTGCTTCTGTCATCCCAAGACATTCTTCCTGTTTGTCTCTGTGTCTCCTCTGTTTTCTCTTAGTATAAAGACACCAGGCATACCTTAATCCAGCATGATCTCATTTACCTAATTGCATCTGTAAAGACCCTATTTCAAAATAAGGTCACATTTTAAGGTTCTAAGTGGACATGGATTTTGGGGGGAGACATATTCAATTGTCACCAATAAAGGGACCAGGCAGGTCTGGCCCTGCACAGTCTGGGATGTGTGGGTTCTTGACTTTGTGCAGGAGACATGTCAAGATAGGAGTTCAGGTGATTTTGAGAGTATGTTTATTAAAGCTGGGAACAATGCAACCAAGGAAGAGCTTAGGATAAAAGAAACAAGATCACAGAAACAGGATTGAGCCAAAGTGTGGCTGCTTCAACCCTGGAAGAAAGTCACAGAGACAAAGAAGGGCCCTCGGAGAGAGGGTCAGGGGATTAGCCTGGGAGGAGCTGCCACTGCCCACTGCCTACCTACTTACAAGTCTTTTCTGAACCCTTAGAGCTTAGGAGAAAGAAAGCAAAAGTTCACGCCCGAGGAAAGTGGGACACAGGTGCGCTCAAGGGAGAGTGTGCATTGGTATCCTTTGTCTGAGGTTTTTATTCATTTTTTGGGTTGATTATTTTTTTTTGTGGGCAGGTATTTTAGGAAAGGTTTAAATCAGAATATTCATCAAATTTTCAGGTGTGTCTTTTGATATGCTAATGAATTAAAATGAGCCTATAATGGGGTTTGGCATCATTTTATGGTCAGATTCACATCTATCTTGGATTTGTCCGGCTCTAATTGTTTTTTGTTTTTTTATCCTTCCCCACAACTTCCTCTGTTCTTGGGACTGTTTGGCACTAATGACACTAATTGGGTCTCTGTTATCTACTTCCCTGACCAGAGTGATGTGAGGTACTTGCTCTCTGGTTGCAGAGGAGAGATGTAAACCATCTGCTCCTAAGTGTCTTTGGTTAGGGAAGATAAGTTGTCTGCTAAGACTCCATTTGTTTAGCTATTTGTCTCAGCCTCCCCATTTCTCCTGCCAGCGAATTTTCCTAACTTTTCCTATTCTGCCTCGCCACCAGTATATACATTTTGTTTTTCCAACTCACCAATTGGTAGACATGTGGCTATTTCCAGCTTTTGGTTGTTATGAGTAATGCTACTATGAATATTTGCATGCATATGGTTATATGGACATATGTTTTCATTTCTCTTAAGTAGATATTTAGGTGTGGGATTGCTGGGGAGTATGAGAAATTTTTGTTTGACTTGAAAACTTTAAAGTATAGAAGTAGCATCTAAGTAAGAGGTAGCTTGTACCAGGCTAAGTCTCCACATGCATTATCTCATTTAATTCCTGTGAAAACCCCATGCAGTAGACTGCTGATTAATAAAAAGCATCAGCCAAGCTCTGTCATTGTATTCCAGCAAAAGAAGGAGAGGTAGGTAACCAAGTGAGAAAGCCTTTACCCCCAGGATCACACCAGGGGAACAGGAAAGAGAAACTTAGACTCCAGTGCACTATAAAAAGTCAAAAATCAAATTGAAAAATTATAGTCTACAGAAGACAATCAGAGAAACTCCATTTTAGGGAGGAGAAATTGCACAGATGCTGAATAAGAGTGACAAATACTATGGGGAACTATCTGAGGTAGGAAAGGTCAGGCAACTTTCATAGGCTTTGGCAAATTGGAATAGAGATTTTTATATAAAAACATGCATTTGATATAAGAACATGCATTAATGAGAAGAAGACAGAAAAGTCAGCAGAGACTCAAGCAAAATGAGTGTTTTAAATTGTCTTTAAAAGACCCAGAGTTCAGAAGTTTATGCCTGCTTCATTTTCAAATGACTCTCCATGCTGATTAAGATGTGCTTCAAAAGCACAAGGAGGTTCCTTACTTTAAATTTATCGGGTGACACCAGTTAACAAAATTATGCAGCTTTTTAGGTGCACGATTCTACAACACATCATCTGTACACTGTGTTGGGCGTTTACCACCACAAGGAGGTTCTTATCATATTGGTCTAAGTTTCCTGGAGACCAGCAGGAAAATTAATAATTTTTTGGAGGTGACTTGACTGTGTACAGTCTGGGACCATAAGCAATAGTCCAGGTACCTTATTCACAATACCCTTTGTTCTCACACTATATATCTATGCTCCTACTATGTAAAATAACCCGCCGTATCATATGATGACCTTTTATTCTGAAGTTCTAAGATTTCCACTTTCTTGCATAACTCATCTACCATTTCAACATCCTTTTTTCTTATCTACATATGACATCTTTATGCTGAAAAATATGCTTAGAAGATGCCAGCAAATAAAGAATTAGGCTGATACTTTTAAAACCACAAACTTACTGTAGTTTAGGTTTTTATTATACTAACAAAATATTTTATTTTATTTAATTCACAAGTTCGGTGTGTAAAATAGATTGATTAAAATTATAATTTTCGTGTTGACATAGATTTTCCTCCTTTTCTGAATGGACTAGAGATCAGCAGCAAAATATACTTAGAAAAAGATTCAAAATTGCAATAATTCTAATTACACCCTCTATTCCAAGCTGCCACAGCTTCCCTAGAGTCACAAGGATAACTTTCATTAATCTGAAAGAAAAAGTTAAGTAACATCTTACTTTCAAATCCCAATTTAAAGTTAACTAGAGTTAAAAGAAAAGTCATGTCTGGCAGTGCTTCTTTATTTCACTACCATAAAACTGCAAACTTTTATCCTTCCCAGGTGAGCTTCAGAACAACCTGCAGGCCCTTTGACGTACACGTGTATCAGATTTCTGAGCCCCAGTACCCTCCACCTTAGCTCTGCTTCCTTTCTTCCAACCAAATGATATTCCGAGACCCAAGTGATATTTTTTTTAACTTGGCACTTGTATTTGACTCAGCCTCTTTTCTCCTCTCAGATTATAAATTGATTTTATAATATAAAATCACTCTTTCATTCTCTATACTTATTGATGATTTTTGCATGAACACCCTGTCTATTATTCCACAGAAATCTCCTACTACTCACAAATTTTCCTTAAGCCAATACTACCTGCTAACAGCTAGGGCAAATAATGACAAAGTGGAACTGAACATAAGCAGTTTCTTAGATCAAAGTCAATTAACACTCAATCATGGACCTACATGGGGACTACAATGGGATCTTTATCTTCTAGAAAATTATGTGTAAAAGAACTCCATGAATCCAAATCATCAACTTTTTCATTGGTTATAAAAACAAATAGAATAGTAACGGCATGTGCCATCAGGCGGAAAATCTACTGAATGACATCAATGACATTTGATTCCACTTCAACACATTCTGGAAAATTACATTACAGAGCTGTCAACACAAATTCCAACCAAAATGTCATGTTCATACCAAAAGCAACAATCTGGAGGACAGGGCGAAGCCTGCCTTACTCTGGAACCTGCAAGGCCAAGCTCTGCGTTAACTCTAGTCCTTTGGAGATGAATCTGATTTCACGGAGATTTTAACTTTTTCTGACATAAAGCGGAGATAAATGCTAGCACCCTGTCATTGATTACTCAATAGAAAAAATAAACTTGGCATGTTTTACTATTTTATATAATGATAATTAAAAATACATCAAAAGTTTCTTCTCTTACACGAAAAGTAAACTACCCATAATAGTTGATCTTTACAAGTCAGTTTAAAGGAAGTGTATGATTATTTTTCCCACTTGTAAACATGCCAGGCTGATTTTGTACCTTCCTTCAATCATCTATAAATTCATTGTATGTTCTTTAATTACAAGTTTTAAAGTCAAAATTCTGAAATGTTTGTGTCTTTATGCCTTTTATTCTAATATAAAACCTTAAAGATAATTTTCTCCTATTATGCTTCCTACCTACTTGGTAGTTGGCATTGCTTTGCTCTGAATTTTCATCCACGAAGGAAGAATAAGACAAGGCACAGGCCGTGTAGTTTTCCTTATTTCCCAGTAGTTCACTACTCCTTGTTTACACAGCACTCACTTCCCTTGCATGCTGCTCTATTATTTGTAGTCTTTGGATGCTGACCTTGTGCTGTTTACTCGACGTGGACTTTCTGTCTGCTCCTTCCTGCATGAGGGCTAGCCCTGTTCCATGAAATTGGTTTAAATCACTGAAAACTCACTCAGATATTCTATCCCAAATCCCCTGGTCTCCTATTACTTATAAGCCTGGATTTAAAAAAACAATAAAAATGAAATATCTTTAAAGCACTATGAGGGCAGGAATCTTGGTGTTTTATAGACTGCTTGATTCTCAGCATGTGCAAAAGTGTGTGGCACATGGACGCCTGCCTATAAATATTTGTTTAACAAATGCATTAATCCTCTTTCTAAATTTAATTACTGCCTATACTTAAATACATTTCTGCCAAACATGACATGTGCCAGAAAAGCCGATCACGCCCAATGTTTTGCCTCAGTTACCTTTGGCCCGGTTACCTGCAAGACCCACATCACCTGTCATGGACATAGGAGAAGATCATTTTCTAAGGATAAAATGTTAGTCTAAAAAGCAGGAAAGACACAAAAATTCTAAAACTTTGAATTTAAAGCTTGTAACTGAAGAAAATAAATCACAAAAAGTAATACTTGGCTAGGACTCAAAGTATATACACCTAGCAAGTAGTATGAATGCATGTCCTTCTTAATTTATATTTTAGCAGATGGATTACATAAGGAAAACAATTTGAAAATAAAAAGAGTTTAGTTTAATGTTATAGAAACTAAAATAGATGAAAGTGTTATCGAAAAACAATATGACTTATCTGTGAATTTTAACTATCCATCTTTTCTGTATCACTTATGATATTGAGGACCATGTGTTTTCAAAGAGAAGGGGTGGGGGGGGGTATTCCAAGGAAGAATAGCTCAAAAGAGGCCTATGGTAATTAACTCTGTATATTAAAGACCATAAATGCTTACGGTGATTTGAAAGTTTTAATAAACACTAGCTTAGGTTAAGTAACATTTTCTTAGCTCAACTTAATAAGGCTCCCATTTTATGTATCCAGGGAATTTTAATGAGTTTTTCCTTCAATGCCTATGACTTTACCTTGGTCATAATCATTCCATATGTGAGAAAATACACAAAACAAAGCCAGAGTGTATAATGACATTTTAAATGCTAGAATTATACATGATCATCTTAGACAGCAATACAGTTAATATTTTAAATAAGCAACAATGATTATAGGTTACTTCGCAATCAATACGTAACATTTACTTTCAAGGTAATATCTGTGTTTAATATTAGTGACATAAGAAATGCTCACAATGACAAAATACTTTATACAGAATGCTCATCTTGGCATATTTTTATTAAAGTAATTTATAACCTTAATGTAAGTCTGACTCTTGTATGTTATTTATTCATTCAGAATTGCTAGATTTTTTAGTTTAACTTTTATTTTCCTTGTGATGAAAAGAGTTATTATTTATTAATAGTCCTTAGAATTAAATATGTAGTTCACATTAAATTATACAAATAATTTTATTGAAAGCAACTAAGTTATAAATTAAATATGCATCCACCTTTGTTTTGAGAATCCTAACATATAATTAAAATAATGCTTTAGGGGAATACATATCAAATAGTATAAGGAACATACATTTTCAGTTCAAGACTTTATTCTGAAAGAACCTGATGACATGAAAATGCCTCATTTGCTTTGCTGTATGTCACTTTTCTTTTTCAAGAGAAAGGCCTATAAAACATATTTCATACTGATTCTAAAAAGTACACTCATTTTCAGAGCCTTTCACATTTTATTGTAGCTCTCAAATATATAACCTTTGCCAAATACCAAGCTCAGTTCTGTGTCTCTCGGTGGTAATACTAAACTCTCTTTTTCTAACCTAATTCCTTAAACTATATCATAATTTCTTTCTGGTCCTGCTTTCCTGCACCTGTTGTTAATTCCCAAACATCCAAATGTCAGGTGGTTGGGTTTGTTAACTGGGAGGGCTTTTCATCTTCCTGTGGGGGTGTTTTGCCCATTACTAGGTGATTTTTTTTTTATGGGCAGGATAATGATATTCATGGGAAACTGTCTGCCAGAGAACTAGGCTGAACACTGCAGCAGATCTGCATCTCAATGCACTGTCCTCTTTTTACGACCGGCAGATAGAAGTAAAGCTGTAAGGACATTTCCTGCGACCTTATTGTGGACTCCATGTAGAAAATTGGTTTGCGATCTGATTATTTAGGAGGATATCTCACAAGAATATTAATCAAGTAATAGCATGAACAATTTGAACTTGCCTTTTTTTATTCCTTACAAACTCCTCGGCATCTTTTTTTTTTTCTTCCTTTTAAAAAATGTTTTCAATTTGCAAGTTAAAGAAAGAGACAGGTGCAGAATGGTGACTTGTACGGGGACATGTGACTCTGCGCTGACATAAAGGGGATGCAGTAGTGACTTTAGAAAGAGGCAATGTGAAGGAAAAGAGAAAGCCATCTGATTGCATTCTGACCTGCAACAACCGCAGGTGAGCAGGTGAGTGATCTCAGGACAATTCTGTAGGTTGTCTGGGGATCTGCATGGCGGTTTCGGAACCACAGTCGTAAATGTTATAGACACTAAGCTATGTGGGTGGCTGCAATCAGGTACCAACCCAGTAAAAGCTCAAGATTATCTTACAGAAAAAAACACCTATCAGTCAGTACATATTTGTTGATTTCCAGGCAATTAATTATAATAAAAAATTCAATGATGGAAAAACAGATATGATTCTAGGACATGTAATGCTTACAGTCATTCTAATAAGCAGAGAGTAATTAAATAATGCCCAATTTTATGTTGTAATCTACGATAAATCCTAAGAGAGAAATGCACAGAGAAGTAGGCCTGATGAAGTTTCCTGTGAGAAAGTAACATTGGCCTGTCAAATAGGAATTAACTAAGAGAAAAGGGCAAAAGTAGCCACCCAGTTAAGAAAAAAATAGCAGTTTACAAGGACTTGAAGAGTCTCTAGTCATTGCACTTTTGAGAAACTGCTAAATTTTGAAGAGCTTGAAAGAAAGCACTGCCAGGTTGGCATCTGCATTTGTGACGTGATCTCTGTGGTAGGAGTGTAGTGACCATGTTTAATGAGACATATAGATATGGGGACACTAATGAGGAGACAATTAGCTTTGGAAGGAGATCTGCTTTCTGAAACACTGGATCAGCATAGTGGCACTGTAAGTGGGGAGAACTTGATTATCTGAGAGATGTTCAGTAAATTAAATACAGTGGACTTGATGGTAAGACTACACATACTTTAAACAGGCCATCACCAAGATGATAAGGTCTCTCCTGTGAATAGCAGTTGGTCAAGGAGACTCTCACTGAGCTGAGAAACACTATGTCCCTGACTCATGGGTACATTGCTGTAGTGGATGTGAGCCACTGTTGAGATATTCTAGAGAGAAGCTGGGGGAGTCCACTGGCTATATGAGTATGGGACTCAGGAGAGAAATCTGGAGAGGAGATACAAGTTTGAGGCATTCAGGTGTGGGTGGTAAGTGAAATGACAAATGTGAACGAAATCTACTTCAACATCCTGTCTCAAATTAAAAATAAGCTAGACCTTGAGAGGACTTTGAAGAAAGAAATCAGTAAAGAGGAATGAGTCCCATAATATACAATAATTTTATTTTTGAAACTATGTGTAGAAACCTGAAGAAGCTGATACTAAGGATATAAAACTCAGTAACAATTCTTCCACTTAAAATACTGTAGCCAGTATAATAGACTGTTTTAATAGAAATTATTTGCTTTCAAAATGTTGGCCATATTTAAAAATATTTGAGTTTTCAACATTTAATTGTGAGAGCTTTTTCAAAGAACAAGCACCTATGTAACAACAAAACCCCCTGCATCTTCTTAGAGCTATCTGTAACAAATTTAAAATTTTGCTTACAAATATTCTTAAAGAAGATATAAGGACATTATATCTTAGTATAATTTGTGTAAATTGTGCCGTTTAATCGAATTTTGCAAGCATTGACAAATTTCCGGAGGAAGTATAGTTATGGTACTGTCCAAAGAAACCCAAGAAACAGCTAAGAGGATAGGCAGCAGGGTAATGTCTGTGAGGGGGAAGTTTCACGAGTAGTGATGCTGAGGCTGACATAAACAAGATGAGTTACACATTGCTTTTGGTATTAACTTGTGACCACCGTCCTAGCAGAAATTGCAGGCTGCTTTATCTTCGGTCAGAAATATCTGTACTGCTAGGTCACGAGGTGGGTTTGCATAACAATTCAAAATTCATGTTTTAATTGAATGCAATTGCGCTGAACTTCAAATGAGCTAGATGTTTCTCAAAATATAAGGCTGAAACAGGAACATTTAATTATAGATGTGGGTTTCTGCGTGACTACATATCTGATTATTAAACTGATTGGCAGTTTTATCAGAATTATCAAAAAGCCAGTTAAGCCTAAAATTATTCTAACTTTGATGGAAATAGATAAAGTTTCTTTACACTATATATGTGAACTCAATCTTAATAATATTATCTCTTATTTGAAAGCAATTTTCTTCTTTGTAACAGAATATGCACTTCCCTGGAAATTTGACTTAATGAATTAATTAACAATGAAAGGAAAAAATCTTGAAAACCTACCTTCATTGTGTTGCCAACATCAGCAGTAATGAGATATCATTACTTGACCAATGTTAAGTTACAACAAAAAGAAACTGGAAATTAAACTAGAATATAGTCATTAAAGCAGACACACTTTAAAAAAATAAAATCAATAGCCAGGGCTTTTTTCTAACTATGTGCACATTATAAGAAGAGCAAAAAAAAGTGACACGCTTGAAATAGAGTAGATACTATTTTTATCAGTTCAGCTTTTTCCTCAGGGAGTAGCAGAATATGTAGCCCAGTCTTTTTCTTTTTTTTTAATCTCATGCCACAAAATAAAACCACCTAAAAAGTAAGGGATCAAGTCTCCCCATAGGCACAAATATATAAACAAATGGATAGGCAGATAAAGTGCTGGTGTTCCTAGCACCTCCAGAGTCATTTTAGGAATATTTAAAATGAAGGGCTGAGTACCTGTTGTGACTTGTCCATTCAAAAGGCCTGTTAAACTACAGTATGAGTCCTTGTAAATTCAGTGCCTGCGCTGGTAATTGGAAAACATGGTATTTCCATTTTATTCAAACTTTCCATGAGTTCATTACCTTATTACCTTTTTTGTTTAGAAATTGATAATATCCTTAAATTAGAATAAAATTCTGTGATAAATGAGTAAGTCATGGTTGGACACTGAAGTCTCTTGATTTTATGGTATTTACCAAAATACTTCCACTGTTTCCGCTGTAAGTAAATTAATCAGTCCCAAATTTAATCAGTAATTTAAAAATTCAGTCTAAATTGGAAGATCTTCTGTGCCAAAGTTTTTAAGTAAGTCTGTGGCATACCATATAAAATCAAGTCAACAATGTAATTTGATTATTTTTCTTAATAGTATTTAATTAACTACAAAATTGCTACTTCTAGGTTACAAATAAAAAGATTTTAAAATTGTGTTCAAATATTAAGGTATATTTGCTATGAATATTTGACTCAACTGCAAAAAAACAACAATTTTCATGTCAGGTAAGTATTTCACACTTGTCAAATTGTCAAATGATTTTTATCATAAAAAAATGACTGTCCTCTGTGGCATTATGCACAAAGTTGGATATCATTTCCTTTGTTAATCCAGAATTGATTTAGTGTTTAGGCATTTTGCCGAATATCAGCCAACAGTAGGCCAATGTCAATAATCTGCCCCAAAAACCAGAAGCTCCGCACAAAACACCAACCACAGCTGTTTGGCACCACTGCAGCGTTTGGGGGCGATTACATTACATCTTAAGACAAAACTCTCCAACAATTCACGAAAATTTAAGTAAAACAGTTAACGCCTACATATAAAATGGGTCATGGTAGGGTGCACGACACTTTAAAAAATCAGCATTTCTGGTCATTAAGCAGTTTGTATGACATTAATGAACACTTGCTTTTTATATAGCGGCACTGATGATTTTCTGCCAGCAATGACAGAAAATAAGCAACTAAATTATTTAAATTAGATCATGATATGGGTTGAAATAGTTCATAATTGGAAAAACACTAAATGATCTCTAGCAGATAATAAATGCTTAAGTTAACGTCAGATATAATGTACAGGGTGATCTATTGGTGTAAATTGTTTTGTCCTCAGAATAAAGCCTCCTCTGTTAAAAAGGTACCACACAGAGTAGCTCCTTTGTGACGCCTGAACAGTTCCGTATTTTGACTGTGCTGGGAATCTGCTGAATCTGAAGAAGGTCTGTAGACTGCACCGATGCCCGGTTCTGGGCCTCGACCCTGCTCAGTGGTTGTATAAGGTGTTAGCATGGGGGCAAGCTGGTGGAAGGGTGCGCCTGATTTCTCTCGATGAATTTTGTAACCTTCTGTGAATCTATAATTATTTCAAAATAAAAAGTTAAAATCATTCAGACTCTAGGAAGGTTTCCAATCCTACAAACTCAATTCCACTTGTTTTCATCAACAGGCACCACCTTAAAGGAGTGAGGAAGACGGACTACATAATGTGAAGGCCCAGTGAAAAATAAAAATGCAAAGCCTCTTGTTGAAAACTATTGAGAATTCCAAGATGGCAACAGCAGAGCTTTAAACCCAGTGTGGAGGGATCCCCAAGGTGGGGCCCTGTGAGACTGAACAGGTCCCATGACCAACAGGCCGCCCCTGGGAACTAGAGACACTGCTTCGTGAATCACTTTTGCTAAATAACATAATTAAAAAGTTAGTTTATCTTGATACATCGATGAACTACAAATATTTGAGATCGCCTGAAATTTTCTAGGCATGTAACTATATTTGAGAAAAAGTATGTATCTAGAAGACAAAGAAAGACATAAAGTGAAGAATACTTCCTTTGGGTTACGAAACTTGCATGATGTTTTATAAACAGTCAGTGAAGTGGCTTGAACAGCAGCACTGCAGTTCAGGTTCATTTTACTGACAAGGGACATGGTTGTTGCAGTCCCTTTGAAAATTTTTTTTGCCTTAAATTAGAACAGATAACAAATATTTGATACCTTTTTTTAAAAAGTTATAATAATAAAAAATAAAGCCTGCTATATACCTAGAGTTTTCTCTGGGTTTTTTCCTCACCTTGATGCTTCTTCCACTTGGAAAGAGACAGACTTCAGGCAGCTCTGATCTTATACTCATTCATTTAGTACTTGCAAAGTCCTCTTACTAAGCTTGCTCAGTTTTTTATATGACAACAAGAAATAAATTTCATCCACTCCAGAAATACTTCTTTAAGATATAAACTTTACACCACCATACAGGATTTAAGAAATGTCAGAAAGTATACAAATCGATATACAATTACTTAACTCACTTACAATATTCGACTCTGTGAAATTTACTGTAAGCCTAACTCACTATGAACATCATCTAAGAAATATTTAGTTTCAAAAGCATCAGAAAAAAGGCTTGACTTTCCTCAAGTACCAGGCCAACTGACTAACGAACTAAAGAATGTGAAAGTTTACGTCCACATGTGCACATCTATCACTCAGCATTTAGCAATATTAATTTTTGTCCATTTTTTTACAATGGCTCTAAACTGTATTTTTTTAATTAAGTAATGTAAAAAACTTGCTTCTTTACACTTAATAGTTCTTTTCAAAACGGCCCAGCTACAGCCACTTACCTAATCACAGTAATTTAAATGTTTATTAAAAAATACTATCAGCTAACTTACATTGTAAAAATATGATGGAAAATCCATGTGTATATTTTTGTAAATGTATTTGTAAGTGTGTGTACCTGTGTATAAAGTCACTAACTGGACATTTCCAGAAGTGGTATTTATAGCAGGGTCATTTAGGGGGAAACAAGTGGATCTGCATCTGGGCGCTTTATAAGTACAGTCAGTAAGTTAAATAAAAATTAGCAATACTGCAGGTATATACTGTATACATTTTTGCTTGTTAATAAATACATAAACCCATTGTCATCATTTTGACCAATAGAGCTTTCCTTTTAAGTATACCATTCATTTAACCAATCTCCTCCTGAAAAACATTAAAGTTTCTTTCAATTTTTCACTGGTATAAACTGCTTTAATACATCTTTATAACTACCCCTTAACATACTTGCCTATCGTTAGCTGAAGATAAATTGCTGAAAGTGGATTGCTAAAACAAAGTCCATAAACTTTGAAGGCTTTTGATGATAAAAGACTGTATATTTCTGCACTGTAAGTCATGATAGTGTCACTCATCACTTGTAGTGGAAATAAAACAGATAAAATTATATTTTTTATTCGATTTGCTTTTATTTGTCTACAAGTGTGGTCAAATATGTTACATGTGTTTATTTGCCTTTAATATGTATTATTTCCTAATTAATCTATTTCATTTCTATCATTTTTTTCTTGTTACACTTTTAATATTGACTCATAATATCTCATTAGTTAAAGAAATTAAACTGATCTTTTCTTTGTTTTCTTTAGTTTTTATTTTATCTTTGATTTTTCTTCATGTATTTTGATTATAGTAGCTTTTTGCTATTGAACATACTACTTTTATTCATTCCATATATTTATTTTTGTTGTTTTGCTAAGAAAATAATATTATAGCATAGTAATAATAAAAATACATCAAAACTTTTGTCTGATGATTATCATGTTTATTTTATATTTTATAAATATTGGTTTAACTTTTACTCACACTGAACTCATTTTGGTAAAGTGAGAAATAAAAGCATATAACTTTGTTTTAAATCCCAGTATCTAACAATTGCCCCAGTTTTATTTTTAAATATCTAATTATTTTTCTGTTAATACCAGACTTGTAGTCTGCAGATTCTCATTTGATTCTTTGATCTAAGTTTTTATTGAAGGGCCAATATCACACTGGTTTAATATTGTAAGAGTATATTTTAATATCTTCTAGGACAATCTCCCTCTCATTCCTCTGTTCATAAGCAGTAAACTGGGCTAGTCCTATCCATTTATATTTCTAAACTTGATGGCAGAAAGAGTTACTTCTTATCCAGCATATCTAGTAAGGGGCAAAAATATCAGATTCTAAGACTCTTTTTACCAGAGCAATTTTAAAATTCCACCCATATGGGATTCAACATTATAATAACATAAATTCTTCCCAGAGTAATTTCTAATTCAAAGATACCTCTAATCAATATAAATAGACTACTTTAGAGATAAGAATAGAATTGTAATATTCACATGAAGAATAAGTTGAGTTTTTATTGTATATTTTACAAAAATGTGTTGAGTTTAGTAGTGGGGTAAAAAAAACATTAATTGTAGAGAAACAACAGTTAGAAAAATGCTCTCAACTTTTAACCACATATGACAATAAATAACTTCAAAGAAACTCAGACTCTATTTATAAAAACTACCACTTGATAAAGTTAGTCAAGTGTATGGAATTAACCTGTATAATTCTTACCTGGCTTCAGATAAATCACTTAGAAACAAGATTACATCAGCTGAGGCACTTATTCCCTCTAAAGATAAATTAAAAATTTCAGAGTGAAAATTACTCTTTGAGATAAATTATCAGATGAGGAGCTGGAGGTCTAGAGAATTTCAGTGACTTTCCCCAGGGCACAATACTATTTAAGTGCTCAACAGGGAGTAGCAATCAATCCCCAAAACCAAGTGCAGCATCTATGCACTTACTTCCCAGGCCTTTCTACATGATCTTTTAGATTTCTTTTTTTCCCCTTAGTTTCACTGCAACCATGCTGAGAACAATATTTTTTTCTAACCAAGATAATTCAGTTATAGTTGGGCAAAGAGGGTAGAATCATGTGTGATTAAATGCCTCAGGCACTATGATAACGCTATTATAATTGCTTGCTAGATATTAAAAAATTTCCCGGTGAAAAACAGAACCTTGGGGAACCAGAAGGCCAATCTTAAAGAAGGCTGATGAATTCTCTTGAGGAATATGTTAAGAAGACATCCCACTGCTCTCATATATCAACACCTTAAATTCTTTTAAAATACATTTTAGTGTGTTTAAAATACTCAGTTTTCATCAACAGCAGGAAAATAATTAAATGAAATCTAGTATATACATTCTTGAGAATACTGTAATATTTCATAGATTACTGTAATATTTTACTATTACAGAATACTGTAATAGTTTCTAAAATTATGTTTTAAAAATACATAATGGCATAAAAATATTTTTGATAAAAACCTTAAATGAAATAATGTGACAGCGTTATTTTATTTCTCAAAAATGTTTATGTCCATATATGTATTTATTTGACATACTTACACATATAGCCAGAAGCATATAGGAGATTTATTAACCTTGGTGATTTTTGTTGAGTCCCTTTTTTATGTTTTCTGATGTCTAAAATTAGCGCACATATTCCATTGATAAGAAAAACAATACCGAAAAAATATTTCCTAAGTTGTGTCATAGCAGAGCTAGACTAAAATCTTGACAGTGCTTTATATTTGAATGTTATAAAGTTTATAAAGGTTTTCATACGTGCTACATATTCAAGAATTGAAGGATTAATCTTGTAACACATGCATTGCCATTGCTGTAGGTCAGTGACCTCCCACCCAAGGGTTGCAAGAGGCAATTGGTGTCCTGCAAGAATCTGTAAAACAGGCGATGCCTGACTGCTTAGTCAGGGTCACTGACCTCTTTTCCATTAGATTGTCAAATGAAAAAGATAACAACAGCCAACACAATAGCCATCTTGTGTGAATGAATCAAAATTATACCCCTTTTTTGTTAGACTGGCAAAAAATATATATTTTTGGTGTGCCGCAAAATTTTAGTAGTTTATGTGACCATGAGATATAAAAGGTTGAACATTGCTACTTTACGTGAATCAGCTAAGCCTTAGTTAATAAACTGAAAATAGTAAGAAAAATAAATTTAGTCTATATAGGGAAAACCAGACCTGGATTAAGATAGCTTAATAATACACAGTTTAAACACTAGAAAAGTAAAATTCTTCTCATTGCATAAAAATGTTGTGTAACTTTTTATTTTTAATTGCCTGAAATAATGGATATCAGGTGTTTTCTTTTTTAAAAAAAAACGTATATGTAGTGAATTTAAAAGCTAGGTAATGCTAAATAATCATTAATATAATTAGTAGACCTAAAACCAATTAAAGCGTTAATAAGTAAATAGAATACCACTCAGGAAACCCAGTGCTCACACAAACTTCGAGGGAGTTGGAGTCATATCAATGTACATTAACTTAGTTTGGAATATAATGCTCCTAAGGAAAATAATTGCTTCCTTGTTGCATCAGTCTCATGTGATTTGGGGGATAATTACATAAGGCAATGCATATAAATAGCTTATCAGAGTTCCTAACACCTAAGTATTCAGATCTATATATTAGGTTATCTCCAGTATTATCATCAGTATCATTACCCATGTGTATGACAAATCACACAGATAATAATCTTGTGAATCATACCATTTTTGCTCAAACCATAATAATTTTGACTGTTTCACCATTGATATGAAACCTGTGGGAGACATGAATCATGTTAAGATAGGTTGTGTCAGAATGCATATTATTTATCTCAACAGATTTTTGGTTCTCAATAGAATTTTCTGCGTGTTTTATTTTTATTCTTTTTTGTGTGTTTTTATCTTTTATTCAATGATGTATTTGAGCTTAAGAGTGATCTAAGATGAGAAAGAGAAAATGTATGCTTTTCTCCACCATGAGATAAATATCGCTAAAACAAGCAAGGTGAAACAATCTCAGGGACTTGCAATTTTTTAAAGACTTGACCTAAAAGAAATAATGTCTATTTTTTAACACGCACTTTAATTGCCTACCACAAAACTCTATCTAGTTTCCAAGGCTGCATATATCAGTATGGCACCTCCCAACCTAAATGAACTCTTGTCTGTATAACCATATCACTATATCAACCAGTACCCCTGGCATTTCTGCCAGAGCACTAAATTCATCCAGAATATAGGGGGAAAAGTCTACTTTGTTTTGTTTTTGTTTTTAAATATGTCCAAAAATTCTTTGAATCTTCCCATCAATAGGTGTTACCTAAATCTCCTTCTCTTGTGGACAATGACTCAGTGATTGGCTTCTAATGAATAAAATATGGTAGAAGTAATCATGTGTCCCCTTGGAGACTAAGTCACAAAACACATTACAGCATGCTCCTTTCTCTTGGATCACTCACTCCTAAAAAAAGCCAG
The DNA here is from genome assembly GCF_019186645.2 of Phyllostomus hastatus. NCBI lineage: Eukaryota > Metazoa > Chordata > Mammalia > Chiroptera > Phyllostomidae > Phyllostomus > Phyllostomus hastatus. The sequence continues at coordinate 18,508,093 of NW_025333640.1, forward strand.
CTCTTCTGTCATGAGATCAACCTTTCAGCCCTACCAAGAGGCTTGGTTAGAGATGGCTAGCAAAGAACTGATGCTTCCAGCCAAGTGCCATGTGAGTGAGCTTGGAAGAGAGTCCTTCAGACCAGGTCAGTCCCTCAGATGACTGCAGCCCAGGTCACTACCCTAACTGTGACCAGACGTGAGACCTTGAGTCAAAGTCACCCAGTTAAATTTCTTTTTCATTTCTGACCTATAGAAATCATAGATGATAGATGTTTTCTGTTTTAAGTTGCTATGTTTTGAGGCAATTGTGACAGCTACAGATAACTAATACTTGTTTTGATGCTGGATATAACGGCAGTGCAATAAAACCTACATTATTGGAGTGGATTGGGAAGCTAAAAGGTATTTGGGGAAAATATTTGTGAAAACATCAAGAGTCTAGAAGAAACTGAAAAACTTTATAAACTATGGAAAGGCTGCAAGTGAGGGCTTATAGGAAATTATTTAAAAATCTTACTGGGAATGCAAAGAATAGGAATGTTTGTTTCTCAGTGACAAAATAATTAGCAACAAGATAATCTACAGTAAGGTGGAAAAATGAAAATATACATGCTGAACTGAGTGAGGTTAGGGTATTTCTAGGTAGGGTGGTGAGGTGGCACCCAGTTTTGTCTCGATGCTTACAATAAAATGTAAGAGAACTGAGATCCACTAATGGAGGCCAGGAACCAAATGGAGCTGAACTCCAGAAATAAAGACACACATACATGGTTGATTGATTTTTGATAAATGTTCCCAGGCAATTCAATGGATAAAAGAATTACTTTCTAAAAATAATGCTGAAGCATGTAGCTATATAAAAAATAATGAAACCTTATCCACATCTTATATAATTTCCAAAAGTTGATAATGTCACATACCTAAATGTAAGACCTACAACTATAAGAAAGTAAAGGAATATTTTTGCTACTTTTGGTTAGGCAAAATGATCTTAGATATAATGCAAATCAGTGGGTCACAAAAGAAAAAATTTGGTAACTGGCCTTTATTAAAATTACAAACTCCATGGAAATGTATACCAAAAAAAGTGAATTTTACTGTGTGCAATTATACCACGTCTTAGTCTGTTTGCACTGCTATAACAAAATATCACAGACTGCCTAGCTTATAAAGAACAAACATTGTTTCTCACAGTTCTGGAGGCTGCACAGGCCGACATCATGGTGTGGCCAGGTTCAGTGTGTGTGAGGAGCCACTTCCTGTTTCTGAGATGGACCTTGACCCTGTGTCTGCACATGGCATAGGAGGCCAGGCTGCTCTGCAGGGCCTCTTCTGCAAGGGAACCCATTCTATTCATGAGGGCTTTGCTCTCCTGGCATCATCACCACCCAGTCACTCAATCTCCTAATACTATCACCTTGCAGGGTTAGGTTCTACATGCAAAGTTTAGGGGGACACAGTCATTCAGTTCATAGTGTCATGACAAACCTAACCTTATAAAAAATAAATAAATCCAAGTAAAGGATCTTTGCTATTTTGTTACTGATCTCTGATCTTATTAAATCCTGATTGAAGAGTATTACTTATAATAATTTTATGATGTTAAACTTATTTATTTTCTGTTTTTATTATTTAATATGTTTTATTTGCTCTTGACGTAAAGGAATATTCTTGGTTATCAGAGTGTGATATTTCATATTTATCCATATTGTCTATCCCTTTGATATTGATTAGATTTTATATATGTTTATTTACTTATTCGTCCTCTTGAATTACGTTAACACAAACTTGAAACAAGTATTAAACTTCCCTAGTGCTTTTCTTCTATTTCTCCTTGCATATGCACAAACATCGACACTGTGTTACTTGGTACACAGATAATTATACCTGTCAAATACTTATTGAGAATGGAATCAGTTTGCATCATAAAGAAGGTTCCTTTGTCTGCTTTCACATATCCAGGCCTGAATTCTACCTCTTCTGACGGAAGACCACAGCTCTGCTCACCTGGGATTCCATCAGCTTCATACCTCTTTGTTTCCCCACCCCCGCGCCCTCTCCGTCCATGTCATTTCTGAATCTCATTTTTTTAAATAGGAATTTCTCAGATTTTACTCTGGAAGCAAATCTTTGACTAATCTTTTGTTAGCTCTTTTTACTCTTCTCTTAAATCCATATGTACTCATATCAATGTCGAATATGAACACACTCAACACTGCCATATCGTTTTATTGTATACATACTATGTCTGTTATATCGCTTTGCTATTTTTTTATATTTCTTTGTCCTCAGTTGAAAGGTGGCTTGAGTTATATTGTTAATTAGCAATAAAAATAGGAAATGCTAAGCTAAAGTTTAACCAATGCTAAATTTTTATAACATTTTTAATTTTCACCATAACAATATAATTGTATTATGTATAGTTTGCCATTTTTATTTCTTCTATTTATTTATTTTAAAAGCTCTGATTTCAATAAAACATTTTAATAACAGACCCCTCAGATAAATAGACTACACCTACATTTTTGTCCAAAATTTTTAGCCTATATTCACTGATCAATAAGCAGAATGCCTTAGTACTGTATTTGTCAATATGAAATCTGTGTAGAAAAGACATCACAATCAGAAGTGATAAGCTGTGCATTCAAAGTCTCAACATTTTTCTTAATCAATATCTCTGGGTTCAGGCCTAGGGTTTTTCATTGCACTTAACATCTAAAATGGAACTATAATGTTTATTGAAAGTAAAGGGCCACAATACAATGGTCATGGAACAGAAATAAGGTAGACGATATAGTGTAAATGAGGCAGTACTCGGATTCTTCCCTTTGATTCTTTCCTTCAGTATATCTCAACATCCTTCTTATAACCCTCATGTAGCACGATCATACATCCTGGCGTGACCCAGAAAACTCTCCCATCTCCATTTCTTCACCTATGTCCCTGGAAGCACAGGCATGCTGGGCACTCATCAGGTCAGCCGTGTGGTGCTGGCAACATCAGGCACAACTATCACCTTTGTGCTGCTTAGCATGCACGCAGTTTACTGTTCTGTGGCCAGTTCTCTACTAGGAACCGCTGTGGGAGACTGGTCATTAATGCCAGCTTTGACAGCAGTGAGGAAACAATTCCAAACCTGGATGATAGTCTTAGTCTTGATGGTAGCATTGACATTCTAGGGGTCCACACTGTGATGAGATAATAGGCAGTAAGTAATGCACTTAACTACAGCAAAAGTTAAATATCACCACCTAGTTTGCTGGCTCAAAGAAAATGCTTGTAGTTTCTGCTACAATCTACAGTTTTCTGTAGGCTTCTTCAGCACATAAAACTGGGGCTTACATGCCAGAGGGAAATGATATAGGAATTATGTACCAGAGAGTTATGAAATTCTGTTAGATCAGCACTCGGGGCACCATCATATCTGAATGAAGCACATTCCGGTTAATGAGGCAGTTAACACTAGTGTAGCTTGTATAAACCTGGTGTAAAGTTAGGTTCTACAATATTGGCAAGATGGCCACATTTCCTACTGTGAAGAAAAACATCGAATTTCTATAAAATAGTGTGGATGGTGAGGACATAGTTGTAGGTTGTAAATGTGAAGAGCTGGGTAATAAAGAACTTCAGCTTGAGCTTCTTGCCATTATCAACAGAGAAGTTTTAATCAGCAGGGAGGCAAATCTAGAACCATCTCTTCCACAAAAACTATGTCTCATAAGACACCAGATGGGCTAGCACCTTGACTTTGGACCTTTTAACTTTCAGAACTGTGAAAAATAAAGAAAAATAAATTTGTTTTGTTTTTTAAGACAACCAGTCTACGGTATTTTGTTATAGTATCTAAAAAAAACTAAGCCAATATAGCTTATTATAGCCAAATTTTGAATAGTCCAGTCCTACAGTTTGCTAAATTCAAAAATTCTGTCCCAGGATGGGGGAATGGAGTAAATTTCCTGATTAGTAAATTAGGGGACAATATATGTTATATGCTCAGATCACTTTCTCACAAATTTCCTTTCTGGAGTGGAACCACTTTCATGAAGTGAGTTCATTTGCTTCTCAAAGCAAGCTCCTGAGTGGTTGAATGTCTGACCAATGACAGCAGCCAATGGTTGGCAAACATTTACTCAGCACCTATCAAATGTCCCAAACACCAAAAGAATCAAAAGTATTTTCCAACGTATATAAAGAATATATTGGGGGCCTTTTCTGAGAACATTAGATTAGGCCATATTTGTGAATAGAGAGGCCAATAAAAGAAAACTGGGACTCCTATGTGATCTGGTAGCCATCTGTTTGGTTGAGTAGCACCTGGACATCATGTTGACCTATGGTAAAAATTTGGACACTGAAAATTAATCTGTATTATGTAATGGGAATAATCAGAAGAGCTTGGGAATGTTAGAGGAGCTTATCATGTGAATCCTATTCAATCATCGCCTCCCGTGTCCCCTGGGAGTCCTCCTAGGCTACCTTTTTGAAAACTGTACTGGTGTAGATGAGTAGCAATGTGAGAAGACATACCTTCAGTAGCTGCTATGTGTATTCTGAAGGTGTATGTGGGAAATTATGCCACTGAACAGGGGTTCCTGATTTCAGTGAAAATAATATGATTCTCAGGTGGCTGAGGAAGTTATTTACCAGATAGAAAAGTAGCAATAAAGAACAGAAAAGTAGCAATAAAAATCTCTATATAGGGCATTTTTAAGGGAGTATCGATGGCATCGTAGTACAATTTCTGCTAGATTTATAAACCGAGAAAACTTTAAGTCTGGGGATTACAGAGCTGATGAAGGCCAGTATAATAAGTCATTATAACCCTTCCCCTTTTCCAAATGTTAACTAAAATCACTCTGTGTGAAACAGAGTGTACATACTCTTGAGGAAGGACCCTGCTATCAATTTTCATATATATATATAATCATATGTTAATACATGGATTTTAGGCCTGTGTCTGCCTCTTTATCAGCACAGAGGGACCCCAAACCCATAGAATGGTTAACCTTCCTCCTCTGAGCATGTAGTTGGAATAGTATCAGGGAAAATATAGAATTTATTGATTGCTTCCATGGTCACTGGCATAAAGAAATTTGATTTATTTAAAGGGTCAAGATGATATGCTCAGAAATGATCTTCACTATCAAAAGAGTAAGAAAAAGCAGTTTCATATTCTGACATAAGCATAGTGTTAGAAGCACATCAATGATTTTAAATTTTTAGAAGTGATTATGCCTATCATATCATTTAACCTACCTGTTTGTACTCTGAAAAATAGTGGGTCTTAAGAATAATCATGGGTGTGGGGTGAGAAGTGGTGGTGAGAAAATGCAGACAACTGTATTCAAACATCAATTTAAAAAAGGGGAAAAATCATGGATTTTTATAAACTTAGTAAGGTGGGTTTTAAATTGAAATTCTGACAGGTATGGTCCCCTTATCGAAGCAGAGAGCATATGCCCTAACAAGTGGTATAAAGCTATCTATGGAAAATCACTAAGCAGCAAACAAAAGAAACATTTTGCTTTCTCCTTGAAAAAATAACAATGCACATTCTCTATCCTGTCTCAGTGTTACACCAATTCTCTACATGTGCACTATGATTCAGTTTAAATAGATACTTTTTATCATCAATCCACAAGACTTCACAGTGTTTCACTAGGTAGAGTATGTACCCAAACACAGCTGCAGATGCACAGTGATGTACTTGCTCATGAGATACAAGCAGCAGAGATAAGGATTATCTTCAAACGAGCCCTGAAGGAAGACATTCCATGTGCGTCTTCTTACCTCACCACTAGACTCCCCTCCTTTCAATTCTAGGACCTTATGGAGAAGTTAACTATGATCCACTGACTGAGGATGAATAAAATTGATGATAGTTACAGGTGGCTCTGCACAGCATGCTGGCAGCAGCCAGAAAGAGCTTCTGGAGGATTTATCTCAGTCCTGGTCAATGTGGCCTGCAAGTCAGTGGAGAAGATAAATTATTGCAGGGAATTCAGATGCATTGCATGGTCTACTTTGGAAGGTTGAGCACTTAAAGTACTTTAGACATTAAGCTCCACTCCTCTTAGGTATTTTCCTAAATATATTGATGTGGCAATCTCACCTTCAAAAGTATAGATGAAACTAATACTAAATGTGTTTAATATACATATTGAGCTGATACTACAAAGCAGATCAGAAGCAATATAACACGGATAATGAAGATTTAACTGTACATACTTTTAAATTATTCTAGCAGATACTTTAATCTTGGTATTTACTGAAAAGATTAAATTATATTTAATTTTAACAATTCTCTTTATGCTATGTGTGAATAGAATGCCATTTAAAATTGTTGCCTTTACCACATTATTAAAAGAACATAGAAAAATATAAAAATTACTTGTCTCAACTATTTTTAATATCTGATGTTACTTACAATGTGAAGTTTAAGTACAAAATAAATACAGCCAGTAATGAGACTTCACAAAGGCATAATTTTACCTGATTATAATACTGTAGGTTTAAAAGATTAGCAGAGAACAACTGCCTTTAAGAGGGTAATCCAACACAGAAAAAGAAGTACATTAATTTATTACTAAGCTTTAATATCATTCACTCTTGTTTCAATACTGAAAACAATTTTTAGAATTTTATACCAAAGAACATTCTTTCAATTCTCAATGTGAAAGAATTACTTGTTCTTATTAAGCTTTGGTTGCTAAGACAGAATTATTCATAGTTCATTATTGTAAGGCAGCTCAGGGGCAGCTGTGACATGTAAGCAACAGGAGAAACTTATTTTGCTTATTTCTGGCTTCTCTGTTATGTTTCCATAGAAGCATATAAAGAGCTTTCAAATCATTTGTTTTCCAGAATTCATTCAGCCTATTTTCATATATCACATGTTAGAGGCCAGATACTTTTAAACTCATGAAGGAAAATTCTTTCATAGGTTTACATAGGGCCCAGAAGGAAGGCAATCTATTTGTGCTCTAAATGAACAATTGTTTTATTTCTTCCACATAACTCTACTCTTACGCTCATGATATGCAATAAGCTACAAACTAAACACAGGTTTCGATCACTGACAGGAATACCAATAGGTTCATATACAAGTTCTACATTTGGCCCAAGTATAACCTCAGTTCAAACAAGGCGTGAAGCAAATCTCTGAGAGAAGGCAGTGGGGCGTAGCTGTGAAGTGAGCAAGCATCGCATACAGAGTCCCTGATGCCCATCTGTGCCCACTACCAACTAGCTTACTAGCTCAGGCGGGTCATTTATCCTCTCAGTCTTGATCTCCTCTTTTGTAAAGGAAGAAAAATAACAGCCCCTACCTCAAGGGGCTGCTGTGAGGATTAAATGAAACAATATATATTAACAACTTCAGACTGAGGCCAATGACTGTTAGAAATCTGCTTGGTTTTTCTTTACATTTTGTAGGCTGGTATTTTAAAAAAGAGATCATGTTATCTTTTTCGAAATTAGTAAATATATCAGCACACTACCTAAGGATCCTGATACAGATATAATCAATTGCCACTGTCTTTAATGATGAGACCTACTACAAAAGCTAACATTTAAAGTCCTGTTAATGTCTACCAGCATGCTTAGTTAAAAAGATGATGAATTATTCATGATAATTAAAAGGGTTGATGCTTTATTAAAATATGATACATCAGAGTTTTATAATAATAAGTAGAGTTTTGTTATTTATTAGTCAGACTTTGTAAAATGGCAAAGTTTAGGTCTGATTAGGTAAATAAATCAAAACCAGAAAAATTAAATTATAGACTTAGGACACATTTCATGACCCTCAAGATTGTGCCGCAACCACCAAACTGTCACCACAGAGCTGAGCTCGATCTCATCCTCTGCACACACTCCTCCCTGAAGTTGTGACATGGCTACCATTCGGCAGTCTTCTATAAAATCCCCCTGGGGTTTGTGAGATTAGCTTTTTTCAGTCCCTTGATATAAAAATTAGAATCATAATCTAATCACTTTTTATTTTGTACTTGGCCTATTTAATTGGCCAAGAGCACCGTTTTGAAATGAGAACTACACTGCACAGTGGGCATCATTATCTTGCTTTTGTCTGTAATGAGAAAAAACTCCAGTGTTTTACCATTAAGTATGATATTTCTGAAAGGTGTCTGGTAGGTCCCGTTTGTCATGGTGAAGATTTTTTTTGCTTATGCTAAATGTGCTGCATAATTTTACACACATTATTTCACTTATTTGTTGCAACAATTAACCCTTATTATCATTACCCCTCAGTATTATTATCCCTTATTTTCAGATAAAGAAAATGATACTCAAAGAGCTAGCAAACATCAACTTAATGATACTAGCTAGTGGGGCCAAAAACCAAACCAAGAGGCATGAATACCATAAACTTTGTACTACAAAGCACTTCTTTACTCCATTTTTCTGTTTCTAGTTTCCCTCTTTCACAACATATCGGAAAACTCATAATCAAATGGAGGTTTTAAAGATGGCACATTCATCATTTTATTACTTATTTTCAGAAATCACTGGTGAATCTTATTACCTCCTATAATATTTTATTATATCAAGAAATCTACTTGTTATTGTGTGGCTTAGGCACCAAGATCTATTCCCTTTTATTCCTTACTGGAAATGCCCAGCTCATTCAGATCAAACTAGCACGCATGAACAGGCTCAGTATTGGGCACACACAACAACAAGACATTTCCTATAATTTTTCTCTTTTCTATAGGGTTAAAAGTTTGAATATTTCATGTTCCAGGGGTCCTGGCAGCTGAAGGCAGCCATGTGACATGATTTGGGCCAACAAGATATATTCACCAGTGTTTCAGGGGGGCTTCTTGGAAAGCAGTTCAACAGAGACAGACTCAGCGGGCATCCCTTTCTTTTGTTCGGCCTCCAGGTTGTCCTCTTCCTCCCCATTGGAATGCAAGCACCAAACCCAGAAGTGAACAGACATAATGTAGAGTTAAAGGCTCCAGATAAAAGGGGTTTGCTGGGTTGATGATACAGGAGCTGCAACACTAACTTAGCTCTGCCTAGATCTGGAGTCACTTTTCATTAAAAAAGAAAAAAGAAATTTACATCATTATGTGATATAAATATTCCCTGTCTTATTTCCTCCTTGTTTAATTCCCATTTCTATGCCTCTCTTCCATAGCTGATCTAGTATATTCAATATGTGTCCTTAATACACATGTTATTTAAAACTATGTACTGTTGTCTCTTGAATATGTCCTTTTAATTTAAACAAATGGTACTAGGCTGTAAGACTTATTTTCTATTTTTCTCATTCATCTTTGTATTTTTGAGGTTTATCCATGGTGCCATATATATTTTTGTCCCTTCCCTCTTACCTTTTCTAGCTTTCCTTAGTATTACCTCATTCCTTATCTACATACCTGCCATGACAAAGTTCCCATATATACCTTCTTACAGGTCTTCTCAGGTCACTTGAGAGTTTTTTTCCCTTTGGGAACTTAATTTAGGAGTAGAATCACTGAATCTTAAAGAATAGACATGCTAAGTTTCCCTAAATGCTGTCATGCATTCCCTTTCTCCACAACCTTGTCATTAGTAAATTGTACTCATTTGTAAACATTTTCATTCTGATGTTTTAATTTGCACTTTTTTACAATTACTTAACAAGTTTACACAGCCATTGGGCTACAAATTTCTGTTCATTTTCTTTGTCAGTTTCACCACTGAAATATTTCTCTTTTTACTCTCCTGTATTTAGAGCTTTTATTAGTTATATTACTTTTGAAAAATTTAAGATATTTACACATTTAGAATTTTTTCACTGGTTATCTCTACGTAAATTTGATTATAGAAATTGTTATTAAAGGTAATTCTTAAAAATATTTTGTCATATCAAATTTGCCTTTCCCATATCATATTTGTGCTTTTTAGATCTCATTTAAGATATTTTTCTCACCCCTTGGTAACCAAAAAGTTCTTCCCAGTCATCTTCTATTATTTTAATAGTTTTTATTTTCATGACATTTAGGACAGTAATACATGTTGAATGCAATGCTGTTTGGAATAAAGTAGTGATATAGCTATCCTCTTTTCCATGGAGTGGATAGTTTTCTCAACACTACCTACATCCTCTCCCTATTTGTAATAAACCATGTCTCATTTTCATATAACTACACACAGAAATATATATATATATATATTTCTATGTACAGGGATGGGGAAAACTAGGTTAATCATAAACAATACAATAATTAGTTGATAAATAATAATATAAGAATAAACTTTAACATACTCATAACTGTAAACCTACTTTTGCCCACCCTTGTATATCAAAAAACATATTTGTGTGTGTGTGTGTGTGTACACACACCCACATGTATATTTTACCCAGCCACCTTAAACTTTTTCATCTGTTGATACTCTTGAGCCTCTGTTTACATGATCAAATCACTATAATCCTCATGCTTCTTATATATTTTCTTATAGCTTTACTTATTACTCCCAGAATATTAAACATTACAAGAGATAATGTCAATGATAACATATTAAATCAACTATATTAATAGAAATGCCCCAAATCTCTCTATTAAGTATAATATTTGTTGCTTCTGTCAGTGATATATCATTTACAAAATTAGATAACATACATTCCTAATACTCATAAATTAAATGTTTTTTAGCATACTGAAATAGTTAATAAAATCAGTTAAACAATTTATTTCTTTCCCATAAATAAATTCCTTTTATAACATAATGATTAAATGTTCTTACAAATTTAATAGATTTCACCTCTAATGGCATGGACAATAAATATTATACCCCACAAATGTTAAATAATAAAATATTAAATTATGCTTGTTACTTCTCTTAGAAGTTGATGTTTAAAGCAGATAGTAAATAAACCCAAACACATAAAATTTGTATAATCCAAGTACAAAACTTTAACTGATGGCCTTATAGAGTACTGCATACATCTAAACAAAAAAGTCATGCTTATATTAATCACCAATAAAAAATTTAACATTTACCAGGAAATTGTGTACAAAAAAGCCTTATTTTTTCCCAAAGAATCAAGAGCAAAGTGTTCTCTACACTAACAATGCAATAAAATAGAAATGAATAATTTTTGTTTAAATATGGCAAAAAATACCAAATGTTTGCAATACTAAATAAAATACAATTTACTAACTCTTTGGTCAAAAGAGGAAACAATAGGGGAATTAAAAACACTTAGAATTGAATGTCAATGAGAACATTAGGTGCCAGAATCTGTTGGATACAGGAAAGGGTACATAGAGAAATTTGGAATTTAGACATGTTTATGAGAAGATAAATTAGAGAAATAAAACTAATGAGCTAACAACCATTTGGAGAATCCAGAAAAAAGAAAAATTAAGAAAACTAAAAACAGGCATTAAAATAATAAAAGTAAGCATAAAAGTTAGTCATATAATCCTTAGTAAAACAAAGAATATGTCAATAAGACTTACAGAGCCAACAGCAGGTTTACAGAAAAGACTGATGAGTGAGGCCAACTTCTAGTGATGCTGACCAAGACGGAAGAAGGCAAAAAAATATATATAAAAGTGTTAAACATGCACTAACACCATAGAAGTTTAAATAATAATTACAGAATATGCTATTATAGAATTGGGTAAGAGTTAGGAAGCTTGAATAGACAAGCATACACCAAAGAATCTGAAGTGAAGTAAAAGCTAACCCTCTTCATTGTTATAACCACAGTTGATACATATGACCCCTCCACGGTAGGCGGAATAACAGCCCCCCAAAGATGTTCAAGCTCTAATCCCTGGGCCCTGTGAATATGTTATACATGAAACCACTAAAACTGAATGGGCCTGTAAAAGTGGAAGAGGAGGTAGAAAAGTCCAAGAGAGGCGTGCAACAATGGAAGAAAAGGCAGAAGAGATTCTAAGTGTGACAGGTACTCGGCCGTCGCTGCTGGATTGGACATGGGAAAGGAGGCCCGAGTCAGAGAACGTGAGCAGCCACTGGATCTGACAGCCGTCCAGAAAACAAGGACCCACAGTCCCAAAAGGGTAAGAAACTGGCAACAATTCAAATGAGTAAAGGAATGGACTCACCCGGGAGCCTCTACAAAAGAAAGCAGCTCTGCTGAGACCTTGCAGTTATTAGCCTCGGTATCAGATTTCCTAACTGCAGAATGCTAAGATAACAATTCTGTGTTTTGTCATTAAGTTTGTAAAAATATTTTACAGGAGCAATAACACACTAATACATGATCTGAGCTTATTTCAGCCTTTATTTCCTGCATCTCCTCAAATATCCTATGCTCCAATTATATTCATTTACTTTCCATATCACAGATACCTAATAGTGAATTTTAAACTTGGACACTTTTTTTAAATTATTTTTTTCTTGTTGTTTAATTACAGTTGTCCCCATTTCCCCTGCCCTGCCCACTCCCCCACATTCAATTCTCTCCTCTGTGGTCCACTTTTAAGATATTTGTTTTTCTTTGGAATTCCCTTTCTAAAGAGTCCTGTTTAATTATAAAGCAGAACAAAAAGGACTCTTCTCTGTAAAGACTTCTCACATTCCCTCTTCTGCAATTCTCTGCTACCTCTCTTCTCCAGTCTCTGGGAAAAATAATAATAAAACTCTGAGTTTGATAGGACAAAAGCCATATCTTATTTAACTTGAAATTTCTGGCGCAGGTCTCACAAACAGAAAGAAGTGATAAATACTTGTTTTATGAATGAATGGCACATTGGCAGGAAATCCCCTGACTTTATAAATCTAGAGAGTCAATCAGCATACAAAATAGGAAATAAATTTTGGGGTACACAGAGACAGAGAGAAACATAGAAATGAGGTTTTGGAAACATTTATAACTATCCAACACTGGAAAAAACATTTAAAAAAAAGGATAATGCTTGGATGTGCATTTCCCCCCCTGGAAATTGTCTTTCTGTTGATCCATGCCTCAGTCAATTCCCTTTGACTAATAGGCTCCTGCATCAATAGTGACAGATCACTAAACTCTGGTACACATTTTGGGCCAGAGGAAACATCTTTGAAATTATTTCCAGGATTGCCTGACTGCCTACATGTCCTCATCTTTTAAATATTTTATTTTTGGTGTCTGCACAAATGCTATCTATCTCTAAAGGAAAATTCCTGAGGGTAAACACCAGGTCTATATTTTATTTACCTCTCAATACTTTTTTTTTAGAGCCTGTAGCCAAATATTCTGTACCATGTACATATTCAAATGATCTAAATCCTTTTTTTAATTTAGAAAATGAAATAAACACGATTTCACTTTTCCCTAGATTCTCCCTCACTAGCTGAGTGAGTTGCCCCACCTCTCTCTGTGCTGTGCGCGCATTTACACAAACGAGCAGTCATTGTTGAATGCTCAGAGCTCTTCAGGTGGCTTTACAATTGTGAAACCTGCGACCTGAAGTCTGGTTGAGCTTATCTCTTGATTGCAGTTCATTCTGGGCTGCTTAGATAGTCAAATGAGTAAGTAGTGCACATGTATGCCTTGATATATTTTACGTGCTCTGTTTCTTTTTTAATTTTCATACAATTTGTTGAAAGTAGTAGTTGAGATGGAGTAGAATCAACACTGAGCTGAAAAAATTTTTTATTGTTTTTCAATTACATTTGTCTGCATTTTCTACCCAGAAAATTATTTTAATTTCTACCTCCAATTTTCCTTGATCATTCATAAAGATTTTTTTAAATGGCTGTTTACATGAGTTTGATAAATCACTAAAGAATAAATAGACAAATAAAAAAATCTATTTTTAATGTTAAATGGTCAAAAAATGAATTGAAAACAAAGTACTATTGATTTCAAATAAAGCTGCCCATTTTAAGCAATTTATCATATGGAAAAGTTATATTTTAGGACTTTCTAAAATAAGACAAGATACATACTCAAAAATCAATACAACACTGATCAATCTTTGACCTTCCCAGTATTTCAAAACCTAGAACCTAAAAAACAGTTAGTTTACATAAACCAAATATTTATTTTGAATCCTTAGGATAATATTATGAAAAATCAGTATTATAAAGATTATGCAACATTAGCTGTTATTATTTATCTTTTGGAAGTAGGAAAATGAGGCTCACAGAGATTATTTTAAAATAACCTAGTATATTGCAGAGTCAGAATTCAAATTCTATCCATTTACTCCAAAGTCAAATAACATAGCTACTATTACAGTTTTCTTTTCTCAAGTTGATGAAAAAATAAATGTGACAGTTTTTTATTTAGCATATACAAGAATCAGAGTATATTTATACACAAAATATTCGTAATTCTACACAATAGCCATGTACAGGATTGTTCCCTAAATAAAGCACCTAATATAGTACCTGCTGTAATTAGCACTCACTGTTAGTGCCTCACACTGTATTATTGTTATTCTTGTTACCATCTCTACTTTAGAGATTTAAAAACATTGAACTCAATAACTGAGTAATTGGGTTGCAGGCCAGGTCCCTAGTAGAGGGCGTGTGAGAGGCAACCACACACTGATGTTTCTCTCCCTCTCTTTCTCCCTCCCGTCCCATCTCTCCAAAAATAAATAAATAAAATCTTTTAAAAATATTTGAAAGCAAATTTGTTTCTTGCTCTATTTAATAGTATAAGAGTCTACCACACAAAATGTGCCAACTATCAAGTGTGCAAGTCCAAAAGAATAGCATTTTAAAACGTTATTGGTTCTCAGACCTTCGGCATCCTGATAGCAATATGTGCATCGCCCTAGTGAGGTCTGTGCCCCTTAATAGAATCTCCTTGATATAATTTAAAACAAATTCCTCTCTTAACTATTTATTTTGCAAAATTAACCTACTAACCCAACAGCTTTGTTTCTGAGCATATACTTCACTTTTGTGTATTTGTTATGTCACCCGAAACATGTAAGATTGAAAATATAATATTAATTTGTATTTGTAGAAAAACAGTATGGCTTTCATGCTATGCTGACATTTTCATATAAATATTCATAGAACCCCAATAGCAAATTTCTGCAAAAACCCGTGAGATAAGACAAATATATTTTACTGCATTTATCAATTAAATAAGTATAGAGAAGATGAACAATATGCAAAGTGAGGCAGCTAGACAGTGTCAGAGCAGCAACCGGAGGCAGACTTTCTATGAGCGATTCCCCAGGCTTTCTCGTCTCACCCAGTCTCTGGAGCCCCTCGACACAAAAACATGCAGAAGCTGCTCATCAAGAGATGATGGAGCCCGAACAGATATTCAACAGTCCTCTTCTTAAATTGTTGTCCTTTCATTTTTCTTTAATAAGGGAACACATCAAGTAGGTGAGAAAGGATAAAATATTCCAGGATCTCTTTGTTGTTAGTCATTTCATACTCATTATAAAATTAAAATTCTATAAAATGTTCAAAATTCCATGAGAAATTTTTTTTCTATGAAGTAATACCACAAATGGGAACATTGTTGATATAGTTTCTGGTTTATGTACATCCCCTTCCACCTATAATGTTAAATATGGAAGCACACAATTTTGTTCATTTCATAGTGGTTTTAAACATGAAATTGCTAAGGAAAATGATATCTAATTATCATGTCTAATTTGAGGTCTGTTAGACTTCTAGTGTCAGTATCATTTAATCTATTGGTCTTACTTTTGGAATTATTGACATATTTTAGCCTTGTATTTGAACAGATTGAAAGTCTTATCTCCAAGTGAAGAGCATGTGATTTAAACTTCATGTAATGCCATTTGACTTTTATATTGAAACTCACATTAAACCATATTTATATGGAATAGAAAGGAAATATTGTGTGTCAATTGGCTACTGTTTTATTAATTTCCATTCATTTAAAATGTCAAAAGTGAAGGAAGCAGTTAATCTAAAGCACAAAGTTAAGCTCAAGAACCTAATGAGGTATGATGTGATATTATTTAGAAAAAGTTTTATTACATAAATCTATAAAAGTTTCTGCCATGAGTTTAAAACCCTTATCCTCAAGTTTATAACACTTTAATTTCTTTAATTCTTGAGTGATAAATTTAAAGAACCAAAATTTGTTCTGGCAATAAAAAAAAGCACTTTCCCTTACACTGAGTTTTCTTTTGACCAGCCTTTAAAATTAATCATCCAACACAGTATGTCAGCCCATGGAGGCTGGCTATATGTTCTTTATCACTTGTAGCACCTATTCTTCTGTCCATGTGACGGCCTCTCTGGTCTGAGCACATATTTGATTCCTGAATTTCTTAGTATCTGTGATTCAAAATTGAGAGTTAAAATGTCGCTGGTTGCTGATTGAGTTGTATCACTTTTTTTTTGTTTTAGTTTTGATTTGTATCAAAAATATTTGATTCCTGTAAAGAAGATAGTATAACAAAGCCCCATGTGCCTACATTCAGGTTTATTGAATATTACTATTTGTCATATTTTATCAAATTGCTTTTTGAAAACAACAAAAATATTACTATGCTGCAACTTGCTCTCTTTTAAAAAAGAATTCTTTCAGCCTTATCTATATTTGGTGTATGCAGGTAGCACAAGATCATACATTGTCACTTTTCTATAAATTTAATCACATAAATACATATGCCCAGATATACCTAGTCTCATAATGTAGTCTCTTCCAATTCTCACAGTTACAAACAATTTTGCAATAAACATCAGAATAATATTCTAAGTTAATGTATACTTGTGTAAGTGTTGTAGAACATACGCCTATTCTATTTTTGTTACTTATTTTTTAAGTGCTCTCAAAGGTAGTTGGCCCAATTCCTACTGTCGCTAAGAGTGAATGCTTCTATAACTATTTTCTCACCAAGGCTAGATGTGGGCAGATTTTACATATTCTCCAACCTGTTATATGCCAAATTATATCTTCCTCTTGTTTAATGTTCATTTTAGTGATTAATCATAGGATGAACATCCCTTATGTTATTCAATCACCTTGTGAATTGATTGTTAATAACCTTTACCTATTTTCTATTTAATTGTCCTTTGCTATTGATTTGTTGGAATTTTTAAAAACAAATTCTGCACATTCATCCATTGTTGGTTATGTATGTCACAGGTATGTTTCCAAAGTCCATAATTATATATATTTTTTCTTGGGGATAATACATTACCTTGCACAGAAGTTTTTCCTTTAAGTCTGGTCAGATTCCTGAAGCTATTCCTTACCGGTTTTATCCACTTACGGCTATTGGTTAGAGATAGGCTTCTTGCTTTTATTCTAAAATATAAAAATTTGTTTTGTCTTATGTTTTATATCTAAGTGTTAAATATACCTGAAATGGATTTCTTTGTGCAGTTGAAGAAATGATCCACTTCTGTATCATTTTTACATGTGAATAAGCAGTGCAATTTTTTCCTCCAATACATCTCACTATAAGCAGTCAGGAGGAATCAAGGCACTCCAACACCTTCCTTAGAAATCTCTGCAGCTAAATATACAATTTATTCAGAAGACCCACCTTCTACAAAACACTACAACACAGTTCTGGCAAGTTCTTTTCCACTTTATACAAGTATCACCTTTCCTTCAGTTTCCAATAACATGTTCCTCATTTCTGTTTTGGACCTCACTAAAATTGCCCCTAATATACATTATTTCTAGCATGACCCTCAAAACTTTTCCAGCATCTTCCTTTTATCCATTGTGAAAGCTTTTTTCACATTTTTTAGGTATTTGTTACAACAGCACCTCACCCTTAGTATCAAAGTCCATCTTAGCTTAGGCTACCATAAAAAAAAATACCATAGAGTGGGCGGTTAAACAACAAAAATTAATTTTCTCACAATTCTAGAGTGTGGAAGTTAAAGACCAAGGTACTATCATGGTTCACTTGTGGTGAGAACTTGCTCTCTGCATTATAGACGGCTACCTTCTGGAGTGTCCTCTCACGGCAGAAAGAACAAGCAAGCTTGTTGGTGCATCTTCTTATAATGGCACTAATGCCATCATGAGGCCCACACCCTTGTAATCCCACATAAATCTAGTTCTCTCCCAAAAGTCCTTTCTCCAAATACCATCACATTGGGGTTAGGGCTTCAACATATGGACTTGGGGGATTCACAGTTCAGGCAATAACAGTGGGTACTGAGTAATGGGAAATAATTTTATTTTTAGGATTTTTAAAAGCTGTCTCTATCTTACACAGATTTTTGGACACCAAAACATAACTAGTTCACTAGTAAGAGTTGGGGCAGATGACATTCAGGTGACCAGTCTAAGATTTGTCTCTCGGTTAGTTGAATGCTTCCTTGATCCCATCCTGTGATTATACAAGCACTGAAATGCTAAATAATAATAGCAACATACGGCAAATGTCAAAGTTTTTATATTAGTTCCTTGAGAGAGGTCATGAGGCTAATTTTGTGATGCAAACTCCATAGATGTCACAAGAGCTTGTTCAATCTACCAAAATAGTAAATCAGAGCAGATTTGCATTCCTAAAGAAAAAAAAATTAGATAGTAGTGACACCACCAAGGGCTTGAAAGAGGCAGGGGATAGTAACTCCTATCCCCTTCACAGTTAATGCACCTATTTGAATTGTGCAGAGGAGAGCTGTATTTTGGATAATGATAACAAATTTTTATAAACATAAATAGGCAATGACCTCAATTACAGTTGCTAATCCCAATATGGTTTCATTGGTTGAACAAATGAACATATGCTCTGGAACACATATGTAGCTAGTGAACACAAAAACTTTTTTCCTCTAAACTTGTGAATAAATACCATTAGAAACCATTTGCTTTCAGGTGGCATGGCCAGCTGTACATCTTCACTGCTGTGTCTCAGGTTTGTATCGACAGACCAGGCCTACAGCATAACATAATCATAGGAATTATATCATATCTACATTGTGCAGCACATCAAGTAGGCTTATTAAATTCATGGTATTATGCTGATCAAATCCTGATTAACAGGAAGTAGACACATCAGTAAGACACATCCATGCCAGAATGTGAGAAATAAATACTACAAAAAACAATGGCTGGTCACTCAGTAAAGTTCTTAAGTGTCCATGGTCTTGGGCAGGATTTGCCAATTTTTTAAAGAAGAAAATCATAAATATTTTAGGTTTTGCCATACAGTTCTATCACAACTACTCGATTCTTCCATTGTAACATGAAACAGCTATAGACAATATGTAAAGAAATAAATGTGACTGCTCTCCAACAAAACTCTCTTTACAAACCAGACAGTGAACTGGATTTGGCCCACAAGCTATGGTTTACTGACACTTGATATAAGGCTGGTTGAGACGTCCCTTCCAAAAGAAAAGTTGCTAAATTTAGCCCTTTCTCTAACTAAAAATGCCTTATGGTCTCTTTGCACTTTTCAGGAAAACTATAACTCATTTGGGCACATATCCATAACCCATTTCCGAGTATCCTGAGACACAGCATGTTTTCAGGGAGCATGCAAGAGAATATCTGCTTCAGTTCTAGACGCCATGAAAGCTGCTTGACCACTTAGGCCAATGAGCCAGTAGATACTATATTCTGTGAAATTTACGTGGCAGATAGGAACGACACGGAGCCTTGAGACAAACACGGCAGATGAATCACAGGAAACACAACACAAACCTGTTAGGTGTTGAAACAAAGGAATTCTATCTTCTGCATTAACTTTTCTTATTTTGAAAAGGCTTCATAGTAGGCCTTCATAGTAATAAATACTTGGCTAGGTCACAACAAGTTGCACTGCATCCTGAGTTGCCCGTCATAAATGAGTAGCATCTCACCCACTAAACCATAAATTTGGGCATACACAGTAGCATACCCTTAATAAATGGAGATAGGCTAGGTGAGAATGGCATCAAAAAGGACCTGGGAAAACAAGTAAGTTGCATGATCTAGTGATATGGATATGATTCAACAGGTAAGAAATGGATCGACAACAAAAATTCATATATTTGATTCTGATATTGGTGGTCATCATTTTGGTATTTTATGACAATGTATGAATTTTAGGATACATGCAGAATCTACCCCTTCTCCATTTTTAAAACTGCTACTCTGTGCCAAGCTGTCTTTCGTAGAAATTAATTTAATAATCTCCCAATTTCCCTTAACCCCATAGAATTAATTCTTCACCCAGCAACCTGAGTGTTTTGTTTTGTTTTAATGGAAGCCACAGCACATCATTTCTCTGATAAAACTCATAAATTATATTCCACTTCAAGTACAGTATTATAATGTCCCATGTGGCTTCTAACAGTCTACTGGTACCCACATATCACCCTTTGGATGAATAAACCTCACTTCCATTTAGTTCTTTTTACTTTCTCCAGTAGTAAATGTCATATTGAGGATCATATGGTATTACAATATTTATATCAATTATGGCTTATAAATCATATATTTACATACTCGTATAATTATAAGGAACATTTTACATAAATACCCATAAAAATATAAAAAAAAGAACAGTCTATTGTAAGCACCCATATTCTGCTCTTTCCACTGTTTATGTTTCCTCCCTGATACTCCCGGAGTCCTTCCTTAATCGTTGCTTTTCTGTTTGAAAAGCTTCCTTTAGCCAGTTTTTAAGTGTAGTTCTGCTAGTCACAAATTCTCTCAATTTTCCTTTCTGTGAGAATGTTCTATCATCTTATACTCCTTAAAGATAATTTTACCAGATGTGGAATTCATGATTGACAATTCCTTTATTTCAGCTCATAGATGAATAATATGCCACTTCTTTTTGACCTGCACAGTTTCAGATGAGAAACTGACTTTCATTTGAATTGTTTTTTCCTTGCAAATAATGTATTATTTCTCCCTGACTGCTTTCAAAAAATCATCTTTGTTATTTAATTTTTTTATTTTAATTAATATTTTATTGTTAATTACAAGTTGATATGCAATATTATATTAGTTCAGGTATACAACAGAGTGATTAAACACTTATGTAACTTATGAAGTGATCAATCTGATAAATCTAGTACCCACTGGATATTACTTTTCAATAGTACAGTCAAATTTGATGTGTTCTGGTATGGTTTTCTTTGGGTTTATCTTACTTGTTGTATAAATGATGAAAATGTTATCTGCTAGGAAACATTATAACAATTTATAATGTGGTAGCACAACTGGTTTGCTAGTAATAAGATAATAAAAATAATAATGGAGAGATCAAAAAGGATGTCTAAGGCAGTTTAATATAAAAATGTAATAAATTTCACATGAATTAAGTATTTACAATAGAGCAAGAGGTAATTCAAAATTGCAGGTATAAAAAACTTGAAAAAGAAAGGCTAAACAAAAGTAATAAAGGTCATGGACAGATGTTCTGTTGTATGCTAATGATTTTGGCTAGCCTTTGTTCCTGGTTCCAGGGAGAGGACCTCTAAACCTTTAGGATTTCCCCACTATTAGAAATGTCTTTGTTATTCATGGTGTCTTCTAATTAATGCTAACAAGGTGATTCATGCATGGTATGCCCTTAATGAGATATCTCAAGATGTGGGCTGGCAATGCCAGAGAGACCAACAATGTGATTGATGAGAGAGATGGGGATTGAGCTACTTGATATCAGCCGCACTTCAAGGGAGTGAAGGGGGATATGGATTGAGTTCAATTACATGTCAATGATTTCATCAACTGCATCTATATAGTGAAATCCCAATAAAAATATCTAGACACTAAAGCTCAAATGAGCTTCCCTGGTGAACAATACTCTGTGTATTGCTACATATTTAAATGGGAGAAGGATGACAGATTCTTGAGGACATGGAAGCTTTATGTTTGGGACCCTTGCTCCACATATCCCTCCTTTTGGCTGATTCTGATTTATGTCCTTTTTGCTCTAATAAAGTTGCAAGTACAGTGTTCTCAACTAATTCCGTGAGTCACTCTAATGGATTACTAAATATTAGGGTATAACAGAAACTCTCAAATGTGGAGCCAGCTGGTCAGAAGTATGGGTGCTTGGGAATCCCCCAAGCTGTCATCCATTGTCTGAAGTAGGGGAAGTCTTTTTTTTAAAATATATTTTATTGATTATACTACTACATTTGTCCCATTTTTTCTCCCCTTTATTTCTCCCATCCCAGTACCCCCCCCATCATTCCCCCACCTTAGTTCATGTCCATGGGTCATACATATAAGTTCTTTGGCTTCTCCATTTCCCATACTATTATGAACCTCCCCTTGTCTATTTGTACCTACCATTTATGCTTCTCATTCCCTGAAGTGGGGGAAGTCTTATCTTAACATGCCAAGTTTGGCCTAACTCTAGGTAGTGACCTAAGTCATTGAGCTTCTAAAAGAGCTTTGGCTGATACTTTTTTTTGCCAATGCTTAATACATTTTTTTGCCAACGTTTAATACATTTGTCAATGTATTCAGATAAATCCTTAGGTTAGATTTTTCCATATTTCCATTTGCAGATCAAGAAAAATTTCTTAGTAATTAACATTTGGTTTATTTTACATTACAGTATGGTATTTTTTATTTTCTATTGTAGGGCATTTGTGTGCTTTTAAAATGCTTATTGTGAGTGTAACAATCAATAAATGAATTGTTACAATCATTACAATATATTTCACAATTTATATAAGTTGCTATTTTCTATTTTCAATCAAGTTAAGGTTTTTGGTGGTGGTAAAGGACAAGAGACAAAGCAGTCTTCATTTGATTTTCAAGATCTTATGTGAAATAAATTGCATTATAAAATACACAGGCATTTGATTTATTTTTGTGTATGTTCTATATTGTATTACCTAATGCCCTTTTTTTCTTAATCAATAGTGTCTTTTTTGGAATAGGGCATTTCAATTCAGCACTGTTATAAAAAAAAACTTGGAAGAAAGCTCTCTAAAATGTTATTCTTTCTGCAAAATGATTACAATTGTGGTGGGGGTTTTGAGTGTTCACTTAATAATTCAAATAGAATTTGAAGATGCACTATGATGTGCTTATACCAAAAGCTTTTTGCTTTAAGAGCATGTTCAGAGAAAGTTTACTTGTCAGAAAAGCTGATGTTTCGATCACAGACTGTCCTAATGGATTCGTGCTTGAGAACTACACAAAAGAGGTAGATTATAAAGTAAAACAAAAATAAAATAAATACAGAAGAGATTGCCTAAAACTATCTAAGGCAAGGTATGACAAGTACTTCTTCAGAAAGTCTCTGAGCCTAAGAGAATGTATCACCAGGGAGAGAGAAGAATTGCCCAGCACTCCCCCAGGGGCAGAGCGAGACAGCTTTGAAACCACTGCCACCTCAGTGAGTTTCTGGGGAGCACAAAGGGGGCACAAATGCAGGAGCAGCAGGCGTGCAGGAGTGCATCAAGCAGTGGCAGCACCCACTACACTCTGCATTTCCTAATGTGCCGTCAGTAGTGTGTGAGTGGAGATGTAGGGACAAAAATACTCAGGGTGGCCCCATTTCTGCCAGGCATAACACCGTTGTGCCTTTTGAAGAATGGTGAAACAAGTGTGGAATTGGCAGAATAGCACCTAGCAAAATAAATGTGCTTGTAAAAGACAAATGGGGCACGTCCTGGGACCTCCAAAAATTCCCTGAGAAAGAATAAAGAAACATTTGAGATGAAAACATCAAAAGGACCTTCATGATAAGGTGTAGGTGACATGAAACCCAGGGATTTCATGTTAATATTGCTGTTGTGATCCCCAGGCATTTGATATCTGGGGAAATTCAGGTTATGTATAGGCAAAACTTTTTAAATTATATTCTTGCTACCAGATAGTAAAGTTGTAGTTACAAAGAATGGATGGTTTATTAAACAAAATATATGTTTAATAATTTCCTGAGTTGCTGTTATTGCTGACACATAAATGCTGAGATAAAATTTAAAACAATATAATATAAAATATTTTAAAAATTATTTTATAGAGGTAAAACAATAATTTGCCCATTACTTAAAAGTTTTGGCTTCTCCCAGGAAAAATGGTCAATAATTTATCTGGAGTAAATCCAACAGTTTTTTATAATGTATACTAAGCAGTATTTTATGAAAATATCTTCTCCTTCAAAGAAAATATATTTTGTTTGTCTTTTCATGAAACACAGATGTTTCTGAGACACAATACTGAATAATATTGTGAAAGAACTTGTCTTTGATATATGCAGTCCTCAAGTTGTGAATGAGTTGTGTAGCAAGAGTTCTTGTTTATTCAATTTATTCAATGTGAGCTCAGAAATGCACGCTCCCACATAATTAACGCTATAAGGATTCTTCAGTGCAAAATAACTCTTCTACCAAATATTCACAATACCTGAGCGGAGCAACAACTAATTGGTGGCGATAGAACAGTGGTAAGATTAAGGAGGGAAAAAATTGGACTAAAGACCACCACATTACTTTCCTTCCTGAACTTCGTGGACTGCTGCCTTGATTACTCCTTCTACTCTGTTACATCCCTTTATTTACCAGCCTTAACATTGTTATTGCAGCCTCATGCCCTCCCAAACCCAGACCCACTTGAGCCCTTTTCAGGTTCCAGGGAAAGGCACTCTGGAAGCATGGAAAAAAAGCAGGAAAGGAAAATCCTCTGGCTTGCTGTCAGAGCCAGAATGAAGTGTGGAGGTGGAAGGATGAATATCTGCCATTCGAAGTGAAACTTAGCAGGCAATTTATTCATTCAACAAAAGTGAGATGACATAGATACACAATGATATCTATCACTTACTTACGCACTCTACATTTGGTTAGACTGCGTCACAAATGTACCATTTCCATGATGACAGATTGCTACTGCACTACCCAAACTTGGAATTTGTCACATCTGACACAGCAAATCTGCATGTGTCAGCTCTGATCCCATCATCACTCACTGTCCTGCGGTCAGGTATTCAGTCTCTCCTGAGATTTGGTAGCATGTCAAAAACTGCTGGCTTCTGTAGGTTTTCCACTATTGAAATAACAGCCTTTCTCCAGATAGGTAGGAGTCCTCACTGTTATTCCCCTATTACTGTTTCCAGAAACTCAATACAACAAGCTGATTTACGTCCAGCACTTCCAGATCTAACATCTGAAATGACTGAGCTGAAGAGCTGCTTGCATCAGAACCTGGGCCTGCTTGCAGAGCCTTCTGGGCCCACTGAAAATTGTAACCTAGAATTACCTAATACATAGGTGGAAGCCGTATTCCAAAAAATCAGCATTCTGCTGCAAAACCCAAAAACGTCTACAGAGTGCTGTTCTTTTTCTTGGTGGTGGGAGAGATAACATGTGATCATTTGCCCTTCTATTGAGAGAATGTCCTGGCATCTCCAGATAATTGGAGCCCTTAAAGACTTCAAAGAGTGATACTCTTTGGTGCCTATGAATCTTACCAGCAAAGTGACATCTTTCCTAGATGTTCTTTCCTGGAGATTGAAAATAGCATGCCACCAGATCATTAGTTACATACCAACCTCTAGAGCTAATTAAACCTTTTGTAATAAAAAAAATGACACCCACCATAGCAGCCACCTTTGGAACTACAACTTCATTATGTTTAGGCAGTCCACTGTCTTCTGTCAATATCTACTTGTTTCTTGCAGTGGTTTTATTAGCGAATTACATAAAATGTGATGAGGAACTAGTTACATTGCAACCTTTAAAAAATGTATCGCTAACATTCCACAGGGGATATGGCACTGATTCTGATTTGCCATCTTCTCTACTAGAGCAGGATGATTCAGGGACTTCCATCTGGCTTTTCTTACCATAATCACTCTAATTTCCTGGACCAGAAAACCATTGTGAGTGTTCTTCTGGCTACTAATTATATTCATCTCAATTACACATCTACAGACTAGAAAATTAACTGCCAATTTGGTCAGCAGAAACATAAGACTCCTAGGCAATGGAATCGTACCAACATGCCACTCATCCTCTGGCTTTTTTAGATCTCTGCACTAAGTGGAGAGTGGCCATGATGGTGTCTGTGTCAGCCAAACCCCACGGGTTTCAAAGGACTTCGTTTTCTTTTTCCTCAAATGTAGTAACTTAGATAAAAATTTAGGTCCTTTGGGAAAAGTCAGCTGATATTTATTTTAAACATTATGATAGCACTGAAGGACTCTTCCTCAAGGGAACCTGGTCTCCCATTCCATCCTTGAGTTCTTGGTCCAAGAACCACTTAGATCTGGAAACTATCTGAGAGACTATGCATTGCCATTATAGCCACTGGCATCAGCATTTTTCTCATTGACTATTGAAATTTTTAGTTTATAAATTAAGCAATATTGTCATGGGCTGCCATTTTGCTATGTCCTAAGAACACCATGGCTCATCAATTATCATCTCAGATCCCTGCAAGGTAGTAAACCCATTTGCTTCTGAGGGTTCAGTAATACCACTTACTCTATGCTCTTCCAGAACAGCATCCTCCCCACTGACATTATCAGGCCCCACCAACATTATCAGGCCTCCCCACCAACAATGAACGCATCTCACTGGCAATAGAGCAGCAACTGCTCTCATCACTTCTGGCCTCAGAGGACTGTTGTATAAATGGCCCCCAGCCACACTGAAGTCATCAAATGAAGTGATTTCCAACATGACAACTCCTTTCCATGCCAACTTCTTCAATGCACACAAACTTTTACTTAGGGGGAAGAGGAGAAGGAGAGGAGTGAAGAGGGGAGGGAAGAAGCATGGGAAGGGAGAGAAAGGGAGACATCATTTAAATACCCAAGTAAAAAGATCAAATCACTGTTATGAAATGAAAAAACAAAACAACATATACCAAATTGAAATTGCTATACAAGTTTTCAACAGCAATGTGTTATGCTGAAACAAATATATTTAGGGTTGCAAAAAAATGAAAATATAAACCAAGCATTTTATTAAGCTAAACTGGTTTTCGAGTGTATAAGCTACAGACAGTTTGGAAAAAGGAATCTAGTGCAGCTCGGATCTCAGAGAAACAAAATGATGGGGCGGACACTGCCATGAAGACATGTGTGCAGTAAATAAAAATCTGCATTAGCACAAAAACTAAGTGGGTATTTTAGGACAGAGAAGTTATTATATACAGTCTATATGCTCTGTAAATGTAGACATATGACTATTTAAACATACAGTGAAATAAGAAGTGCATATGAACAAATACACAATTTATTTTTGAATCATAATAGTTGTAGCAGGATTAGCATAGTTAAATAAGAATAGTGAACAATTATGCGAAATTCTAATCCTGTTATCCTATCTGTCCTTAGAATCTGCGATCCTCAGTGTGAATAAAGAGATACAGATGTATCTGCAGCAGAAAACACAAGATATGTCTAGAACATCTTGTCAGACTACATGCCAAGGAAACTATCAAAAGATTAGTGTTATATCAAAAGTTATCTAAAGTCAATGTGAAGAAGCACTGTTGAAGGTACAGGAAGAGATAACATTTTATTTCACAGATCTTCAGCTTGAGCTTAAAAAAATGCAGTAAAATATAAAATTAAGGTAGGGTTGCAAACCTATAGTGTCTGTAATAGTCAGTCAGGAAAGATACAAAATACAAACATGAACAAAGAGTCACACTTTACAAAAGTATTTTTCTTACTTTATAATGCAATTTAAACAACCTTACACATTTCTAATCAACATTCCCCTTTTCTTGTATGACAAGGATGTTATAAAAGATATACATTAATCATCAATACAATGGAGACACCAAACCACTAGCAAGGACATCAGCTGCAATTATCGAGTGGTGCCACACATGGGCAGAATCCACCTTACACACACTGGTACCTTGGTACTGGGAAGGTGGTGAGCAAGTGACGATAGATGAAGCATTTTCTCTCACAGGGTGGTGACATGACTCACACAAGTTCTAGCAAGAGTGATGAGTGGTGAGCAAGCACCCAGTGCTGGAAATTTTTTTCTAATCCAAATGTGATGAGTACCAGGTTTGGTGGGTTCTGAAGCCAACAAGTACCGAGATACTTGGTATTTAAGAACCACATTGAGCTAAAACCCACATCAAGACAGAACCATTTGAGAAAATAACTCATTAATACCCAGTAATATAGTACACAGTATAATTTTGTGAATGCCTTGCATGCTATAGACATTGTGATAAGCATTTTAAATGTATCATCTCTAATTCAACAATCATAATCATAAAATAGTCTCTCTCACTCTCCATATGAGGAATGAAATCAAGAGTAAAAAAGTTTAAATGACTTACCCAAAGCCACATGGTGGAAAATAGAAAACCCAGCTATCAATTCATTTGACAGTCTCTGAGGTTCTTCTTTTTTCCCACTATAAAATTAAAATATTTTCTACTATAACATATGCCAAAATATTTATTCATTTGAATACAACTTTTCCATTAAAAACTAAGATAATCGAACATATTTCCTGATATTTTGTTAATATAACTTGATCTTTTCTCATTCTTAGTATTAAAATAACAAATTTTATCAACATTTTATGTTAAATGTGGTTAATACTACCATATAGCTATCAATTTCATTTTGAATCAGTTAGGAATCTAAATGACAAACTATGTAAAACCATGTCTCTTTAATAATAAAATATTTTTTAAGATTTTATTTATTTATTTTTAGAGAGGGAAGGGAGGGAGATAGAGAGAGAGAGAAACATCAATGTGCGGTTGCTGGGGCTTATGGCCTGCAACCCAGGCATGTGCCCTGGCTGGGAATCAAACCTGCGACACTTTGGTTCGCAGCCCGCACTCAATCCACTGAGCTATGCCAGCCAGGGCTAATAATAAAATATTTTTAAAAACAGATTTGGTTAGTTCATATAACTGTCAGGATAATGAGAAAATTAAGTTTAAAAGTACACAAACAGAAGAAAATACACCAGATTTTCACTGAGATTAGTCATCTGAGGATTTAGTTGCTGCAGCAGACAGGATGCAAAGTGCTGTAACCAGCACGGCCAGCACTACATTTCCAAACACCAGACTCCGCTGATACCTAGGCCACGACTTCCCAAAGAGAGGCCCCAGGCCACACATCCCTGAACACTACGTGCCCCCTGAGTTCTAGGTGAACGCATCTCATTGTCAATTTTGGTCGTGCTTATGTCTTTGCTACAAAGGAGAATAGGAAAGTGAGATCCTGTCATCTCCACTCTCCAGTAGCTGGCACACTCTGCATTCCAGCACAGCTCCAGTGGATGAGGCCCCAGTGTTAGAGAAGGTTCAGAGACTGAGTCACCAAAAGAATGACAAGCCACCACCACAGCCAGGTTTCCTGCACTTTAAATAACATTGAACTTCCTAATTTCTCTACTTTTTTTTCTTTAATCAGTGTATTTTGGACAACTATAACTAAATGGGTTTAAAAATATTTTATAAGTTAGTTCTTTGTCCTTTTCATGTACTTGTAGGCAGGTATATTTTAACAAGATACAGAAAACATATCTCCCTTTGTTTTAGTTAGTAGAATATGCTCTGTCATTTCATTTTTTTTAATTCTGTAGGACCAGAGTATTTAAGAGCTAATGAGTACTAATCTCATAAAGACACTAAGATTAGCATAAAACAGTGTTATTTCCCTTGAAGAATCCCAGGAGCTTAATTTTATGTATGCTAAAGGATACTTTTGTCTATTCCTATCCCACAAAGCAATTTCAAGTAGAAGGGACCATTGCGCTAATTACATTATTTGTATTTACAAGGAATAGCAAGTGAGGAGGTATAGTTGCTTTAGAGAGCATGCACATTTTATTAACTTAATTAAAAAAGTAAAATGACTTCATGTTGGGTTGGCCAAAAAACTTCATGTATTTTTTCCATAAAATAAAAACACATTTTTTATTTTCACCAATAACTTTATTGATTTGGATATTCTGAGCATGTTGGCTCTCTCCCATGTGGTCTAATATTGATTGTTCTCAAGCAATGTCTCGATTTGATCACTATCAACTTCAACTGGTCTACCCGACGGTACAGCATCATCCAGCAAGAAATCTCCAGCAAAATACTTTGCAAACCACTTTTGACACGTTCCATCAGTCACAGCACCTTCTCCATACACTGCACAAATCTTCCTTTGGATTTCCATTGCATTTTTACCTTTCTTGAAATAATAAAGCACAATATGCCAAAAATGTTGCTTATTTTCTTCCATCTTCAATATTAAATTGGCTAAACAAAAATTCAACAATTTTGATGTTTTTCTTTTAAATATATGGTGATGTGACAGCTGTCATAATACAATCTAACAAAATTGTTTCTGATGAAATTAAAGACAACTAAGTGCTACTAAAACCATCTTTTGGAAAAAAGCCAAACACACTTTCTGGCCAACCCAGTATTTATGAAGCACTTTTGATATAAAAAGTACAAACTATTTGAAGGCTTTCTTCCCATGAATTGTAAAATACTCTTTATACACAAATTTCATATTTTATATATATATATATATATATATATATATATATATATATATATACACACACACACACACACACACACACACACACATATCTGTTAGGTAGTAATTATGATTTCAGTTATTTTTACAGTTGAAGAATATGAAATACAGAAAAGGTAACTATAAAAGTTTTTCCTACTATAATAAATACCAGTTTGGTGTGGGAGGAGAAAGGCAAGAACTCACTATCACTGACTTCAATTAAAAAATTTTGGAGGACAATGTTCCTCACATTAATTAATAAAATCCAAAGATATGGTGAACTTACATGAACTAATTTTTAATAAAGTTATACCAATGTATAGCTGATACAGAACAATTCTTGATTGAATGTATAATAACCAGATAAACATTAAGGTGAATACCATTTCCTACTACTAAGGCAATCTTAAATCATGAGAAACTCAATTGGCAAGATTTCAAATCATCTTCTTCTTCCTGAATATAAAAGCTAAAACTACGTGTGTCTGTCCATCCCTTTCTGGTATCCCACATACCAGAACAGTGGTTGAAGCTGGGGTGCCAAGCTCAAATACCTGAAGGGAACGAGAGGTTAAGCAATGTTTGAAACACCAACTAACACAGGCTATAATATGAAAAAGCATTACAACTTTTACCTAGTTATTGTTTTTTATTTAATGTTAGGCAAATAAATGAAACATTTTAATGGGTTAGAAAGATATTTGTTATCTTCAGTTTTGGATCTGTAGCTATATGGACAGTGATAATTATTGAAGATGATTCTGTGTTCATGTCTTTCATCTATGTTACAGAAAAAATATTTATATTTTCTTTCTTTGTGCTAAAGCAAGAATGTTCATATGTTCCCTTATACATAAAATAGTTTCTATTTTTTTAAATCCCAACATATGCATAGTGGAATATGTATACTGTAGTCACTTTTTAAAAAATTACTTTATTATTGTTTAAGTACAGTTGTCTGCATTTATCTCCCTCTGCTGATTTCACCCCCTCCCCTTGGTTTTGTCCACGTGTCCTTTATAGTTGTTCCTAAAAACCCTTCCCCCTGCCCCCCCCATTATCTCCTCCCACCTCCCCTCTGGTTACTGTCAGATTGTTCTCAATTTCAATGTCTCTGATTATATTTTGCTTGCTTGTTTGTTTTGTTGATTAGGTTCCACCTAAAGGTGAGATCATATGGTATTTATCTTTCAGTGCCTGGCTTATTTCACTTAGCAGAATGCTTTTCAGTTCCATACATGTTGTCACAAAGGATAGGAGCTCCTTTTTTCATTCTGCTGTGTAGTATTTCATTGTATAAATGTATCATAGTTTTTTGATCCATTCATTTATACCAATCCATAACAACCTATGCACCCCAATAGTCATAGAAGCATAATTTACAATAGCCAAGAGCTGAAAGCAACCTAAGTTCGCATCTGTAGTCTCTTGCTCACATTTTGAATTAGGATACATAATTTTAATTACCTAAAGAGTTTACTTTACACTTATAGTGTACCTCTATTCTTAAAAACAACCTCTACTTCTATATTGTTACTTTGAGGATGAAAACTCATCTTACAAAGCATTTTTGATTGGATATAATATAGAACAAATGATGATAGGCTAATTCAGATCCAAGTTAATAAAAATAATCTAGTACTAATTCGGCCTTTTCACAGAGGCATTGAACAGAGGCATGTTGAACTCCATTAACACTTGTGCTTTTTCCATGCCTGGGCTCAGGTGTCATCACAGAGGAAGGTCGCCAACAGGCCTGCAGAGAGAGGGAAAAGGAGGAGAGTACGGACAAATCATAAAACGGGTAACTAACCCTTGAAATAATCTAAAGTTGACAGCTGTGAATAAATGTTAGTACCTTGTTATAGTCAAAGACACTAAACACTTCAAAAGTTCAATAAATAATTTAGGTCCCTTTTTGCATGATATTTCAGGAATAACTATTCAAGCACACTGCAGGCGGTGTTTGATGTAAGTAAAATATTCATATCTATTCAACTGCGACTTAATAATTGCACACACTTTAATACTGTAATTAGGAAAGAAGCAATTCATTTTCTACACTTAAAAGATTCTAATTCTGCTACCAAACACAGCATGTATTTCTGATTTTCATACTTTGAGGAAAGTTTTTTTATTTATGTAAATTGTAATATTGGTGTTCTGCCTGCTAAAAAGTCAAGGGAACTCACAGAAAAAAAAAAGTAATGCACGTGATCAAAACTGCACAGAGGTAAAAGATGAAAAAAAATCAAAATGTGTCATGGTGTTTGTACATTTTAAATACTAGAAATATAAAATCATACACTGTAACCACTCCATAGTCTATTATACATTATATATATTTTTGATGCATAATACAGTGATGTGTAAAGAAGTTTCAAGCTGGGAAACTACTTTTATTTATTTCTTTACAGCAATTAAGTTGAGGAGTTCAGGCATAATAATTCCTGACTTCCTTATATTTACCTCCCATGTGACTCACCTGCAGCGTATCCGCAACATGGAATACAACCGGTTTCGAAATTGAATATAATGGCGTAGAATTTGACAGAGTGACTCTACAGTATAAGTTATAGAACGTTAATAGACATGTGGTAGAGCAATGATTTGAAAACACTGATAAATTATACTCTTCTACCCCTGAGCTCTCTTCTGTTGAGATTGTTAGAAGTGTATTCTACAAGGAATTGTCAAAATGAATAATACAACTCAAATGCCAAATAACTGGCCTCCAAGTTAAAAAAATAAAACATTTTATAGGTCATTTGAATTGAAGGCAAGCTGCAGAATAATGTTTTTCACATCCTCCCAAACCTCTAACCCCCTATCTCGTTTCTAAAAAACCACCCATCCGGTGTCAGCCCCGCTTCCCATGTCCTCCTCAGAATCATTCAGGGCAAGTCTGTGTTTGCGAAGAAAAACATCCTCATTTGATATTGAGAGTGTTTTCAGTTACTCTGGAGTTCTCTTCCTGTTGCAGAAAACAAATCTCACTCTGCTGAACTACCAGTTTGGTTCTTGGTTGTCTCCAACTCTTTAATATTAATGACTAATAACTGTATTTCTTAATTTGCTATATTCTGTTTGCTTTATAAGTACTTTGTTTACTAGTTAGTCTTTTAAAACCTTAAATATTTTTATTTAATAAATTAAATTTATAGCCATGATGACTTTCAGGCCTATTAAATGTTTATAAATAGAACTTACATAATTTTAATGGAATTTATTGGGATGACATTGGTTAATAAAATTGTATCAGTTTCAAGTGTACAATTCTGACACATCATCTGTATATTTCATTGTGTGCCCACCACCCGAAGTCAGGTCTCCATTTGTGAACATATCGCCTTCCCTTCAGTAACCAACACACTGTTTCTTTGTCTACGAGATTTTGTTTGTTTGTCCAGCTTACATAATTTTTAAGATTACTAATCACATTCTAAATCAATTTCTCAATTAAACATTTTAAGTTAGAAAGTCAATACCAATCTGTTTTTAAGTAAATTAATTTAAATATTACAACTACCCTTTAAAAACTACAGTATTTATTACACTGGGTAGTTATTACTATTTATTTGATTATCATTTTCATACTTTAACTTTCTATTCTAAAATATTTATACAACAACCAACTATGCTAAATAAGAGTAATTTTGAGTAAATAACTGAAGATGGCCAGATAATGTTTATTGTTATCAATCAAAGCAATTTTCTCCACTTTTATTGATGTATATCATATATAAAGAAAACTGTACAAAGCCTAAGTGTATAGTTCTGTGAATTCGCACAAAATTTATAAGAATACCCAGAATATAGGACAGAAAATAGTATTATCACCACTCTGGAAGATGTTTTATATCTTTCCAAGTCAATATGCCACAAAGGAAACTATTATCTTGACTTCTGTCATCATGGATTATTTGTTTATGCAACTTCAAATCAATGGAAACACACAGTATGAAATTACGACGTCTGTTAGTTTAGGTTTCACATTGACCAGAGAATTTCCCTAAAATTCAGAACTACAGAGTGCTGCCTCCAGTACTGATTGGATCCACTGAGCCCTGTTGACAGATGTAATAAGAGAAATCTTATAATTTTAAAACATTGCTTAGCTTTACTTTAAAGCTCACATGTCAAACTTATAAATTATATCCATTACCAATCGTTTTTATACTATGAGAAATATGCAATCCCACAGATTAGATTACAAATAAACTTTATGTGTTATTAGTTATACATGCATTTTAACCCCTTTTAATATACCTAGATAGGGTATTGACCTTTGTTTAACTTAACCTGCTTGCTACTATGTGCCACAAATTTTAGTTTGCATATTATGTTTGCAAACAAGTTTGAGTGATAGGAATTTTAAACAGCAACATTCCTTCTGTGATAGTTAATTTCAGGTGTTATATATTACTTGCACATGTCCTGATATTTTGCTGAAATGGTGTCTATAAAAACCTGAATTTATTCAGTTGGGAAGGGAAAATTTACAATAGAACATATAATATTTTTAGGCATTGCTTGACTTAATTAACATTGTGCAAACATGGTGCTCTTATAAAATTCTTATCCAAAGCTACAGTACAAAGTACAAGATTACTGTAGTTTTGAAAATAATTTTTGACAAGATTAACCAGTGATTTTGTAGACTGAGTAAAGCAGATTGTCCTTCCAAATGTGGACCAGCCTCACCCAATTCACTGAAGGCCTGCATAGAGGAAACTCAGGATAAGGAAATATTTACTTTCTCTAATTGTTTGCATGCTAGGTGGGACATTGAGTTCTTCCTGACTTTTACACTCTGACTTGTATCCAAACATCAGCTATCCTGGTTCTCAGGCTTTCAGACTCAGATTTAAACTATACCACTGGCTGTCCTGGGTATCTACCTTGCCAACTGCAGATCTTAAGACTTTTCAGCCTCCATACAACCATGTGAGCCAATTCCTTACAATAAATCTCTTTATAGATACTATATTAATTTTTTCTTGAAGATCTGTCATTATTTAATAAGAAATCTAGTGCTCTCTATGGAGGGTGTCTCAGAAATACTTTAAGTGTTTCTGCATGATAGAGAAATAACAAGCACATAATTTAGAGACTGGTGAAAAGACCATAGGAAGAAAAATGACCCTTGATGGAGGCAAGCTGTCTTATTGTTGCATGGGTATATGTTTATCTTGCCTATGTGCTCCTAAACAGGAAAATAATACACAAAAGGGAATTTCAATCAGATTTTTGCAACTTACATGTCTATTTTAAATTACTCAAATTTTAGAATGATAAAAGAAACACTTTAATGCTAAGCACACTATAGTATTTACTTTTAAAGCTAATACATTTGAATCTTAAAGTTAACCAGTTTTTCTCATGATAGAAATGCCAGAAATAAACTATTTTTATTGTAAATAAATGTAAGTAAATAATTTTAATTGGTTTTTATTTATTTTCATTTATTTTGAAAAGCACAGCTACAATCACCTTTTGCTTACTTGGTATATAAACTGTTAATAGATTAGTAATGACCATTTAAAATTCTGTTATTGATTCCTCATTTCCTGAGGAATAATGGTGAACTTCCTGGGTATCAGTTATATGACTAATAACAACCTCATTAATGTGTTCATATCTCCGGTGTCATTTCCTCCATCTCTTTGTCCCTTGACCCTGACACATGTGATTGACCTAAGTGAACCATGCTATCTCAGGTCCACTCTGGTTCCCTTTGTTTCATTTCCTTTACTCCCTCCTTAATGAACACCTGTCAGTTATCTGTAGCAGAATGTGATCATGCAACAATAGGAATGTAGTCAAGTGTTTTGATTCATCGTAAAATGTCTAGAAGCCGTAATCGCTTGTATGGAATCTCCTGAGTTTTCATTGTTGCAGGGTAATTCCTTCCTTCCCTCTTCCCTTTGTTCTGTAAGGGTCAAGTCAAATTGTCAAACTGACACATGAAATTAACCATCACAGAAAATACGTTGTTATTTCTTCTAAAATTCCCATCACTCAAACTTCTTGTTTGCATGCTGTACTACACAAACTAAAATGCATGTGGCACATTGCAGCAAGGTATTTAAGATAAATAAGGTCAACACCTTTTCCAAGAAAGTCATAATATTTGGGGGATTTTTTTAGACCTAAAAGATTAAGTTAGGTTAAATTTAACATTGAGAAACCGCTAGTGTAAAATGTTCTGGCCTGGCCACAAAAGCATAGTCTCTCCCTTAAGGTATGAAATATTTCTCTCTCAAAGGTACTATGGATGTCCTATTATAATTCTTCCTGCTTCCCAAATGATTAGTATTTCAATAGACCAAATGAAATCTCCCTTTACTTATTTTTTATTTCAACATTTTAGCAACTGATGATGTGCACTCAGTATGACAAAGCTTGATATTGCTGCTTCTAATTTCTCAAAAATTTAAATTACAAGATAAATTCAGTTACAAAGATTAGTTATCTTCATAAGGAAATATACTAAATCTTCTTTAAATACCTATAGATGATTCTCTTGTAACCCAAACAGACATTTTATTTCACAAATAAATCTTTTTTCCAATATTAGCAATTAATTAATAAAAATTTATTGAAAATGGCTTTACTGTGGTAAACCTAACAGCATTACCTAAGCCTCCCTTTATGTCATGCTTCAAAATAAAAGAGACTTCAGGCAGTAATCTCAAGACTTATACAAAAAATGAGGTGAAACAGGATGACTGATTTATATTTAAAGAAGGAAACATGCACTGAATCACAAAGGATTTATTTGTCCACTAAATAATTTTTTTAAAATATTGTTTGGAATTTTATTTTTCCCAAGTACTGTTCAGCTATATATTCATTTTTATTTGTACTTTCGTTGGCAACTGAAGTAAGAACCTCTTTCTAATTAGACATAAATCAGACTTCATTGGCTCAGCTCCACAGACTGCAAGCCTAGAATCATGACTTGGGCATGATTCTCGGCCAAAGGTGTCGGTGTCAGCCTAGATTTATGTGGAGGTTGTCAAGAGAACTACTAAATTTTCCAGAACATATAATGTTCTAATAGTGCGAGAGTCAGGGAAGATTAGAAATACGGCATCAAGGTTTTTGTGGATGGTGCACCCTTTACGGGAAGGTGCATCTGCGATAGGCCCAAAGTTTTTCAAGCCTCAAGTCACACTCATGACTTCAGTTATCGCGATGACTGCAAAATCTGTTACGTAAATTTAAATAAAATGCAGGGTTTTAAGACTTTGTGTGTCTGACTTCTTAAATGGGAGATGCTTAGCTCATTTTTATAATCTAAGTCAGTCTTGAAAGAAACTTTCAGTAATTAGTGGGATCTTCAAAAACTCTGTTGCGTTTAATTGTTTACAATAGTTTTACTCAAATTTCTATTATATTCTCCTCTCCAGTCTTTTTCCCCATCATTTCCCCAGACCACTTCAGATGGGGCCGCTGCAATTAGAAATGTAATAAAATAGAATATTTTGCTTTCACCGCTCAGACAAGAAAAGATTGGTAGAAAGTAAGACTTTTTTCTTATCCTCACCCAGGAACAGGATTATTGATTTTATGGAGAGAAGGGAAGGGAGTGAAAGAGAGAGGGAGAGAAACATGGATCGGTTGCCTTCCACACATTTACCAACTGGGAACCAAACTTGGAACCTAGTCGTGCACTCCAGTTGGGAATCCAATTTGTGACCTTTTGGTTTATGGGATGATATTCCAACCAAACTGAGCCGCATTGGCCACTGCGAAAGCAAAACTTTTATATCATTTTTGGGTTTTTTTTTTTTTGCTTTCAGTGAAACTCAACCTGACAAAGGCCACTGATAACCCAAGAAGACTCAGTGTACTTACTTACTATCTAACAAAAGTTACAACCACTTCATATGTTAAATGGTTATAGTTCAATAGAGTTTATAGAGCTATAAACCATTTTTATACACAGAAAGATCATTACAAAAGTGGAAAAATATCATGAAAGGATAATATTGATTAAAATATTCAATTGAGGGAAAATTGAATTAAAATAATTATATGATAATGAAAATAAAACTTTTTTTCAATAAAGAATGGAATCATTAAAAATCATTCAGGAACCTAATGAAATTATTAGGAAGATTAAGATATAAATGCACTGTCAAAAATGTAGTGAAGAGTTAATTTATCCTTTTCAAGAATATTGGTAAATGAGTGCACATAAAACTGATAAAATCTGAGTAAGCTCTGTAAATATGGTACCAAAGTCAATCTTCTGCTTTGATGTTGCATTATAGTTATACAAGATATTACCATCGGAGGAAACAAAATGAAAGGTATATGGGATACACCTGGATTCTTTGGTAATTTCCTGTTAATCTATTACTACTTCAATATTAAAAATTAAAATTAAATAAATACAAATTTTTAAAAAAGAATATTGGGCCTGCCAAAAAGTGTGTTTGGTTTTTTAAAATACAATTATTTTTTTTACTGGTGAATTTTTGTGTAGCCAATTTAATATTGAAGATGGAAGAATCTAAGCAACATTTTTGGCATATTATGCTTTATTATTTTAAGAATAATAAAAATGCAACTGAAATGCCAAAAGAAAGATTTGTGCAATGTATGGAGAAAGTGCTGTGGCTGAACAAACTTGTCAAAAGTGGTTTGCAAAGGTTCATGCTGGAGATTTCTTGCTGGATGATGCTCTAAGGTTGAGCTGACCATTTGAAGTTGATAGCAATCAAATCAAGACATTAATTGAGAACAATCCACATTATACCATGCAGGAGATAGCCAATATACTCAAAATATCCAAGTCAATAAAGTTATTGGTGAAAATGAAAAAATGTGCTTTTATTTTATGAGAAAGTACATACAGTCTTTTTGGCCAACCCAAAATTTTATATGCTGGATTTTCTCAATTCTATTCTGTCTAAAATATAGATCAGAGTGTTTAGCAGCCCATGGTGATGTTATTTTCCCTCTCTTTTGATGTTCCTGATGCCTTTTCATGTGGTACTCTAAGAAAGTGAAGGCAAAGGATAATATGAATTTAAAATTACTTTAAACATTATTGATCTCTGAGTGAATTGCTTTATATCAAATTGCACGTCTTATTTTCAAAAATATTTTTTCTGTGTAAGTTATTAGCCTGATTTTACCCTTTCCTGGAATCTATTTTGAATTTAATTTCCATGTAAATCAGTTGGTTTCCAAAGTTCTAATGCAAATTCATTTATGTCCTCTTCCTCCTGTGCTTGAGTTCTAACTCTGTTTGACTTCAGACCCTGCGCCTTTCATCTCCTACTCTTCCAAACGTTTTTGAGATATCTGCACAAGAATGTTCCAAATCGCTCATATTCACCATAAGCTAAATCAGGCTCTTTGTGCAGATCACCTCGAGTGAGTGCATGTGTGCAAGACAACACCGAAGCCAGAAGGGGGTCGTTGTCCTTGTCTGCTCTCACAATTCTTTGTTCAAAGAAAAGGTAGCTACAGCAAGTTTTATTTTCTAGTTTCTCCATTTTATATTATGCACAATTTAAACTAGAATCTGGTATAATAAAATCTGTCTCTTTTAAAATTTCAGGTCTTGCACAAGTCATGTTATTTATATCACTGCATTTTTTTTCTGTTTTCCTTTCAGCTTTCAATTCCCATTGCCCTTGTTTTAGCCAGGCCTTTATTGCACCAAGTGTAATGTCATTACTAAATGCCACTTTATGTCTTGCTATTGTTTGCTGCTGCTATCCCAGCCTCCTTCACATGCTGTTCTATGATATTCTTTTGCTAATTCATACGCTACCCACTGCACTCAAAAGCATAAGACAGAAGAGAAGGGGAAGAGGTTGATACAGGAGAAAGAAAAAGGGAAAAGAATGGAGATAGAAATCTTATTTATTCAGCCCTTCCAGAGAGCTAGTTATTTTCTCTATTCTTTGCAAAGATGCTACCTAGCATACACTCTACACCATATTTTTCAATGAAAAAATATAAATGTTGATCAGAAAAATTACTATTTGTCAAATACTGCATATCATATAAACAGATGTATTCACAATTCATAACATAACTAACCTTCCCTTGTTCCAAAGCCTGAATTTATTTTTAGTTTCTAAACAGACAGAAACTGATAGAAACACACTCCTTATGTGTGAAAATACCCCAATTACTGGAAGAATCACTGACAGGAGGTGCAGGGTGATGACTGACGGATGCCACGGAGCCAGCAGCAAACATCCAGAGGGACAATGAGACATGATCTCTAGGAGGAGTAGACAGGAATATGCTTCACTCAACCCAAAGACATTCAAGTCAAAGGTCACAACCACCGCCAGCAAAGGGCATCATTGTATATTCAAGGATAAACGAGAGAAAGAAAAACATGATTACGAAGTCTCAGGAAAGTCTGAGACAAGGTATAGCCTGTGACAAATGTATAAAATATTATATATAGTTACAAATAAATAAGAATGTCAAATGAATGGATACAGCAAACAGATAATTCTGAATAATCATAACAATGTCCTTCCTGATTTTTAATATGTTCCAACTTATGCTACATGTTGCTCAAGTTTCAAAAATTTGATTAGCTGCTATTAAATTATAGTTCATTTGCTCATTAGGCCAATTTTTTAAATATCCATTCACACATTTCAACATCTATAAATTCTGGTGTTTAACTAATTGTTCTATATAGCAAGC
Organism: Phyllostomus hastatus; assembly: GCF_019186645.2. Taxonomy (NCBI): domain Eukaryota; kingdom Metazoa; phylum Chordata; class Mammalia; order Chiroptera; family Phyllostomidae; genus Phyllostomus; species Phyllostomus hastatus. The sequence goes on from NW_025333640.1 coordinate 18,549,126, forward strand.
AGCCCTGAGATCTTCATGCAATGAGTTTGGAAGTTTTGAAATGCTGATGTTAAAGACTATTTTTGTAAGGTAAGGAAAACAATTGTGATGGATATAGTAACCTTCAAATTCTGCATATGTGAAAGTAACAATTGAATTGTGATATATATAGATGTAATATATAATTCATATCTACATATATAATAATACCATTTAATCTGCAAATTTAACTTCTATCAAATCCCCCATACTCAATTTCTCTTCCCAAATAAATGATCTAATGCTATGATTAGCATTACAAGTTAAATTGGTGAAGATTGCAATTTGGTAGGTTGCAGTTTTATATCAGTGAATTTAATAAAGATATGTCCTAAAATCACAGTAATCTGAGCAACTTTGTCCAAAATGTTCTTACTTGTCCCAAAGCAATAATAGATGGGATAACAAGTATGTAATTTTTTCCTCAATATCCTGGGAAAGCATTTGACTAAACTATAAGATGTTTCACCTCGACTTTTGCAGTGGAGTCATTTTCCTCAGTTCATGTCTAGTGTGATTCAGATGAAGTTGGAAAGAGAATAGATTATGTCTTTGTGAGATATTTTGGGGGTTAAAACCTGAAGTTGATATGACTCTTCCTGCATTTACAAGGGAGCAAGCATTTTTAAAATTAATTTTATGTGTACATTATGTGACTTGACTAGAAAATTACAGAAATTTAAAACTCAACAATTATCAAATAGTAGCACATAAAATTTTATATAGCATTTTGCCTTATGTACAAAAACAATGTTTTGTAGATACTGCATGATCTCACATGTTGAATCTAAAAAGCTGAACCCAGAGAACCAGAAAATTGAATGGTGGCTGCCAGGGTCTGGAGGTTGGGAAGAACTGGAAGATGTTAGTCAAAGGGCATAAGCCTTTATGTGGGAAGTTCTGAGAATCTAATGTACAAGATGGTGATTAGAGTTAATAATATCATACTGCACATGTAATATTTGTGAGGGGAGTAGAATCTCAAGTATTGTCATCACCCACACAAGCACACACACACAAAAGTAACAACGTGAGGTGATGAGTATGCTAATTAACAGGATTATGGCAAGTATTTCACAATGTATATTTATATTAAATCATTACCTTGTATATTTTTAAAAATCACATTATACAACCTAAACATATGCAAATTATATTTGTCAGTCGAACTTCAATTTGGGAAAAAAATAAAACAGACTCATGGTCCTCAAAATACCTTTTTTGAAACTAAGTTTTAAAAACATTTACTATAATAAGTTAAAAGTGTATCAAAAATGTTAAATTCACTAATAAATTGTATTTTCTTGATATATATAAACTTTCCTCATCATCTCTAAACTCACAAGTGGTAAACATTTTTATATTATGCTATAAACCATTTTTGTCAACTTTTCGCCCTTCAGAAGTTATGACTTTCAAACAAAGAATTTCATAAAATATTTTATCAGGACTGTTTAGTTTACTAATGCATTCTACTTTCTCTGTGTGGCAGTCTAGTCTAAGAGACAGATTTACAATCAAAAATATAAAATCAATGTTTTAGCCATTATATTAAATCCAGTGCTATAAAGGGACGACAAGACTCACCGAAGTCAGTCAATAGGAAAGTTGTTAGTTGTTTGTTTTACATTCCTAAGCTATCCCTAAAGATATAATTTGTTTTAAGCTACTTAGTTCAGACCAGCATTCTCCCAGGGAGGCTGTATGAGCAGGAAGTGGGTGTCAGAAAGGAAAGTGGGGTGGAGGGAGGTGGAAGAGGGTAAAGGGGTATAAATGGAGACAGAAGGAAACTTGATTTTGAGTGCTGAACACATGATATAATATACAGATCATGTGTTACAGAATTATACACTGAAAACCTGTATGATTTCATCAACCAATGTTATTTCAATACATTCAATTAAGAGAAAAGAAAATCTAGTAAATTTTTAATTCTACAAATAACCATGTTCACAGACTCTAATTCTTTCCACCCCCATTCATTCCAGATATGTGCAATTTGCTCTAATCATTATATGTGTTTTTAAAGCAATGGCTCCTTGCTAAGCACCATCATCTTATACTTGAAAGGAAGAAAGAAAGCATCTTGGACTTGAAACATAAATAACATACCATGTGCTTGACACTCTCCCCTGCTTCATATTGTGCTGTCCTAGCCTTTAATTACCTGGAAAGTGAAAGGCAAGTGTTGGCCCAGCTTTTTTATTCAGGTTACTCTTGTTGGATTCACTTGACATTTCCCCAGCATTTGTATACTTTCTGTTCAAATTTTGATTATTTACCTACCTTACTAACATGTTTAAGCAAAGGTAAATGAACAGTGCATGGTGAGGTTAAATTGATGGCTGTAAGGGACTCAACATGGGCCTTCTCCGACTGTGTGTGGAGCAAAGGGGCTGGCTGAAAAAAAGTGCAAATCTCATATATTCTTCGGAATGACACTACAGCCCCTGTGCACACACCACATACTGTCCACACTCAGAAAGACAATGGACTTCAATCCCACAGCTACCTCGGCTCCCTGAAGGAGCATACCATAACAGCCCCCAGGGTTCTGTAAGTTCCACCATCTATATAGGTGCTTACTTTCAATGATTTAATATTATTTTGTCATCAAGGGGAAAAAAAAAACATTATCACTCTCCTTTTCCACAACACCCAAGACCTTTAGGTCTTCTTACTAAACTCACTGTTCCTATTTAAAGGAGAAAGGCTAAGAATCTTATTCTGTGTACACAGTGTATTTGCAAAGGATGAGGTGCATAAACCTTTGCATTAGGACATGTGTTTTTTGGTTTCTTTAAGCAGTTAAGACAGTAATAACATTGCACAGAGTTTAATGCATGCTTGCTTTTCCAAGCACTCATTTACTGTCAGTTAGATGTGACCTAAGTGATAATATGCCTTAGAACCTTTAGGAAAGAAAAGCAGGCCCTCCATTACGAAGCCTGTATTAAATATTCTGCTAATTAGTGGTAATCTCATAAGATGCTCATTAGATTACAAGAAACACATCCTTGTAATATGGTTACTAGAAAGACCTCACTGTCTTAAGAACAAGAGAAATATATTAGATCATATTGCTAAGCAATTTTTCTTGCTGACAAGGACAATTTTTCAGCAACAGCACTACATTTAGAGCAGCAACATAATGGGAGAGTAGAGCAGATGCTGAAATTTAGTCAGACATAAATCTTTCTCACTTTATCTCCTCTGCAATATAGAGAAGACAAGAAGAAAAACAAATAGCCCAGAGAGCAAACAAATGACGGTGTCTCAAGGAAATGTAATAATGTGATGCCCCAATATTGAGATCACACACATGTTGAAGGACTGACATCTGGAAAAATAAATAGTGTTTAATTAAATAAGATGACAGCAACCAAATGTCAGCTTCCCCCCCCCCCCCAAATATCATGTAACAAGCACAGGAATGAAATGATCCTTACCCATTTTGATGACCTGTTCAAACATTCAATAATTCAAGTTTTTGTCTACAAATTCAACCCTGGAATTTATAGACTCAAAGATACATCCATTCATTGTATCAATTAAAAATTATCATTTACTTAAAGCTTGACCCAGAATTACATATTTTTCAAATCTCACTGCTTCTGAGGTCACTTTAATTCTCAGGCTTTTTACGCTTTAGGAAAGAAAAAGCAGGGGGTCACAAGATCAAGGTCACAAGATGAAACTCCACTTGTTGAATGAAACTGTTCTGACACTCTGATGCACACTGGTTTTTCCCTCATCTAAACACTGATTAAATTTGTGATCATTAATCATACAACTGAGCACAAGTTCAACTTTATCTGGATGTAGCTTTCACTTTCCAACAATATTTAACTCTCCATTCTGAAGACAGGTTATTATTTCAAATATTTTTTCTTTTGTTTAATATTCTCCCAGTGCATTAAACATGGAGAATATATAACAAAATTATTTTTCTTTTACAAATAAGTCTCTTCCAGTTTTAAAAATCATGCCTTATTTTGAGGAAATAATAATAGGATTTAACAAAAAATGTAAAAATCACCTTAAACCCACTTCCCAAATCAACGTTAACTTTTCAGTAAATACTTTATAATCCTACCACCCACTCCCTCTCTCACCCTTTCTCCTTCTCTATTTATATATCTTTATTTATATTTTTACATAAAGAGTATACAATAATATTTTCCAATAATGCTTGTTTATATTTACTTAGTTATTGCAAATATATTTATACTTTGATATCAGACATGTATATATATATATTTTTTTTTTGGAGGGGGGAGCTAGAGGCTGGAAGGGGGAATGAAAAATCCTTGTTCAGCAGACACAGGTTAAGAGCTCTGAGAGATGACAAGAGTCCTACAGGTGGATGCTGGTGATGGCTGAACAACAACAGGCATGTGCTTCATGCCACTGACCTGTCCACTTCCAAGTGGCCAAGATGGTACATTCTGCCCCAATGAAGAACAATGAGTTGAGACATTGCAACTCAGAAGTACACAACAGCCTGGCCTCACACACGCATGCTACACACCACCTGGCTGTAAACAAACAGAGACTGTCCCAGGCTCCAAACGAATCTCAGTTCTGTATTTCTCAATATCTCCATGTACTGTTTTAAACATTATTTTCTTCTGTAGAGGTAAAATAATTAAGTATGAATGCTACTTGAAAATGTCTGTAGTTATTTTTAGGAAAACAAACCAAATATTTTGTGACCTAAAAATAACAGTTTTGCTTACTAAAACAAGTTGTATTTGTAAAGGTAAGCACAGATGGCATTTTGGACTTGGCTTTGAAACTGGGTGAAACAGGACAGTATATTTTAGTGGGACTTTTTGGCAACAAATAACATAAAAACAGTAACAACCTGATATGGGTTTATGCATTCAAGGAAACTCTTTTCCTCAAGGAACTAGAAATTCAAGTTCAGTTTAACTAACACATGGCTCATTCCTCATGTTTTTCCTCATTTGTTAATGACATCATTTGATTGCAATCCCTGGATTTGTGCTGATAGGCAGCAGGAATACCAGACTTCATAAACACTAACCCATTACCCAGAAAGAGATTTCCTCTGTGCCAGGATTTCCAGCCAGTATTGTGAACTTAATTCTAAAATAATTTTAGTTGTCAAGTAAGTGCCATGGGCTGATTGATTTAGCCCTGTATTAACTAACGCAGTCACTGTGAAAGTGTAAATAAACTTACCATGCTTATTTTAGATTGATTCAGACCTACTCCTATAATCTGGTGTATTTGTGGAGTAGTGTAAGGTCTGGGGCCAAAGAAATGATGCAAAAACTAAGTCCAAAAATCAAAACAGGGTCACAATTTAGAGACACAGCCAATATGAGGTATTATATCATAATCAATTCATAGCAAGCAACATGAGGAAAAGATAGAAGGGTCTTAATCTAAGATTACTCAGAACTTTACTGAGGACCCACCGTTTGGCATAACAGGTCAGAAGAGCATCACGCATGGCCGAGTATGGTTTCATTTTACATTCATTCATGCAGCAAATATTTTTGGGTTCCACTATGTACCAGTCTCTAGTGATAGCACTGTGAAAAAAACAAATTTTCTGCCTCTAGCACATACATTCAAGTGGAAATGAAGCACAAAATAAGTCAGGGAGATAAGAAGTGCCTTTCAGGAATCTTGTCTTGTCATATTTTACATAGGATGATTGAATATAGACTTACTAAGAAAAAGATATTTGAGCAAAAATATGAAGAAAGCACTCAAGACTGAGAGGACACCAGGTACAAAAGCACTGTAATGGAAGCTCACGGAGCATGCTCAAGCATCAGCAAGTTCACACAATGGCTGGGAGGAGACTGCGTAAAGGGGAGGCTAGTAGGAGACAATGTCAAAGAGGGAGACAGCCAGGACCCACAGCGCCTTCTAAGCCATTGTACGTGTTTTTCTTTTTTTCATAAAAGTACGAATATTTGAAGGGGTTAGAACAGAGAAGCAATGTGATCTGATTTATATTTAAAAGAATTACTTTTACAGATGGGTTGAAAATAATATACTAAAAGGCTAGAAATAAAACAAGGATATTAAGTAGGAAATGATGCAAGAAATCCAGGTGAAAGATAAACACAGTTTGGGCAAGAGTGCTAACCATGAAAGCTATAAAGAAAATGTTGCATTATGCCTATTGATTATAGAATAAACAGAATTTGCTGTTAGAGTTAGATGTGGGGTATAAGAAAAAAAAAGAGGAATCGAAGCTAACTCCAAGTGTGGCCTGAACACTTAAAAGACCAAAATCATTTTGGCATATGTTAAGTTTGTGATGATTATTAGATATTTCTATGGTGATACTAAACAGGCAGCTGGTAAACAAACGTGAGGTTCACACAGATAATCAGACGGTGAGTTTGAAGTCAGATGTGTGGTTGTTACATAATCCGTAGGCTAAATGATACTTCCAGGTGTATGACTTAAAAAAAAAAAGTGCCTGGGACTCTCCAACATGTTTGGCTTAGGGAGATGAAAAGCAATAAAAAGAGAAATGAAAAGGAGAGGAATTTAAACAACCATATGGCGGGGGGAAAAATGTCTCAATAAGGAGAGATCATCCATTTCCAATACCACTGAGAGGTCGCATAGGATGAGAAGTGGACTTGCTGGATGGATATCACCCTAAAGGGGTCGTTGAAGACCTTGATAGGAGGTGCTGCAGCACAGGGGTAGGAGCATAAAACTGTGGAGATGTTTGTTTGTTTTTTTAAAGATTTTATTTATTTATGATTGGAGAGGGAAGGGAGGGAGAGAGAGAGAGAGAGAGAGAGAAACATCAATGTGCGGTTGCTGGGGCTTATGGCCTGCAACCCAGGACTGTACCCTGGCTGGGAATCAAACCTGCAACACTTTGGTTCTCAAGCCTGTGCTCAATCCACTGAGTTACGCCAGCCAGGGCTGGAGATGGGTTTTGAGAGAGAATAATGAAGAGAGTTGGAAATAGTAAATACTGACAATTACATATGTGGATTGTTGCATTAAAAATTAAGTGAATGTGCCTTTGAATCAATAGAGATTATTGTTTGTTTTCAAGTGATGCCATAACAGGGTGCGTGTACACTGATACAACAGAGAAGGGAGAATTGCGGAGAGCCAGAAGAGGAAATGTGTTGTAGAGAGCAAGGCAAGGGAATGAACTTGGCTTGGAGCTGGTTGGATTTACTCATCAGCATGTTTTTAGTTTAAGAAATATGCAGTCATTCACACTGAATGTTAGAATGTGAAGATGACTTTCTTCACAAAAGAGCTTATAAATCATAATATACTCAATATGAATACATTTCATAATTTAGTTTATTCAATAAAAGTAAATATTTTGAGGGAATACATTTAAACATATGAGTAACAGAAATTCATTTGATACTGGGAAAAAAGCATAAAAAAATTAATTAATAAAAGCAAATCCAGCAGGATTTAAACAAAGCTAAACAGACTGTTAATGTTCAACAAAAACATGAAAATGAAATTTTATTCATGTGGGAGAACACTTGTGCATAAAGGAAAAGATTTTGTATAAAAAATGATGCATTTAAACACTAATGAACTCAAACTATTTCCTATTTGGCCCTTCAGTCTATTTGAAAGAAATACAGCTATCACCTTGGCCACATATTCTTGAAAACAAGGGCATAACAAAGTAAAACAATCTAAAGAGCGATTCAGTTACCCATGGCTGCTGTCAGTCACTTCAGGCATGATAGTTGCAGCTACTATCCTTGCCTAAAAAGTAGAATGAAATACATGACTAAATGCAGGCAGTTCACAACACAAATCCAGCACAAAGAACTGCAGTGGACAGGAATAAGATAACCATGGTTTTAGTATACTGCAGAGTACTTACTACATACGTTTGAAATGAAATGACCTAGCTTTGAATCCAGATTTCACCCTTAGGAGTTTTGTGGTCGTATATCATGTCCTTTTAACAAGCTTTTAGTAGTGGCAAAAATTAAAGAAGATAAAATGATGGGCCTAGCATATATTAAGCAATACATAAATGCTAGGCATGAGATAGATAAGGTTCAGCCTCCTATGACCTATTACTTAGTATAATACTTAGCAATATATCCATTATTACTCTCCATGTGCAGTACAAAAGCTGGAGCATAGGGTATAAGTGTCGTTCCAACTCTACAAGGACATGGTGCTACTGATGCGAATAAGCACCAGATAAACAAACACGCCTGCTGAAGTCCCCTGTGGCTCCCATCCTCCTTTAGAGATGAAATCTCAGCATACTACAATGGTCACATGAAAATTTTATAAAAAGCTGTTCTTTGATTATTCATGAAAAAAATTATTTACTGGATAATATGGCAGTAAAAGGGTCACAATGAATTTATAAATTAATTATGGTGACAAATTCACAAAAAGAAAAATACCAAAGACCTCTTATTCTAGAAAAGAATTCTGTGTAGGAATATGGCCTACATTCTTCAGACATTAAGAAAAAACTCTTTGACCATATTTTATTATAAAGAGAACAGGATTTATTGATATTTTACAAAAAATAATAATCAGTATAGAGACAGTGTTGCTGCAAGAGCCACTCTCAATGGTGAAAGTAGTGTTGAGTGATGCTAACATCTAACACTACCTAGGGTAGTTAACATTTGAGGGGGGTTGAGACCAGGGATTAATTTGAGAATTAAAAAATCCCCTGTACAGGAAAATGCACAAAACTCACCAAAATGATCATGAACCACTTGAAATTTCCAAATGCATGGTATGTGAAAAATCCCATTTGCAAGGACTATTTTACGAGTCTACGATTTCTACACTGTGAGGAAGAAGCATGGTTTCGCACTTACTACCAACAGAGAAATGGAGGCAAAGCATTGAGTAATTTTCTGAACATCACACACCAGAAAGTGGCTGAGCCAGGAACTGAACACAGTCCTAGAAGGACACACCCTTTGCTCCTTCATGAGTACCTGGCCGTCTGACATGCAAAAAATTATTTGATTAATACTCTTGCTTTACTGTAAGAAAATTATCTGCATCTAATCTTACAAGATTTCCTTGGAACATCTGAGGAGTTTTAAAAGAAATACCTCCAGAGGCCCTTTAGTTCCTTCATTACCCATTTGCCTGGGAGGGGAAATGTTTTCTAAATGAGGCAACTGCTGCCAGCTCAACGGGACAGCAGCCGTCCCTGCAGCCAGGGCAACGCACACTCTGTCTCCATCGCAGAAGAGCAAAACTGCATGGGCTATGAGGTGGTCAATGTTGCAGCAAAATGAAAAAGAAAGTGATGGCAGGAAAAGGACTGACATCATTTGTCAGCAACCCATTTATTATTTTCAGAAGAACAGTTTCAGAGGTGTAGAACTATTTCATCAACTAAGCTGAATAAATTTCATTTAAATGAAATATTTAGTTTCTAATACGAAGTAGCTATTGTGTCAATCATATTCCAGAGGGCATCATGGAAATGAACAGTGGGGAAATCAAAATGTGTATCATAGTAGGACAAGAGATGTGAATGATCAAGGAATATTTGTAAAACAAATACAATTGATGGGATCATAAGTAAAATAGAACTTTAATTTGATTCAATGAAAAGACAACTACAATTAAATCTTAATATTGTGATCGGTAGACATTATCAGCAAGACAAAAAGAGTTAAGTAAAAGTTAAATTATTAATATTTTAAAATAGCAATGTGTTGTTGAAACTATTTGAAAGAGTTTTAATGGAATTCAGAATGCCGGATCTTATTGACACATCTCAAATTCTCCAATTATCTCTATCACTTCTGTCAACCCAGAGATCCATGTTGCTATCTTGGCTCGGGCTAGCCTAACAGCCCTCTAATTAGTCTTCCTGGTATCCAGCTCTGCCCTCCTTCGATCTATATACTGCAGTCAGAGTTATATTTTCAAAATGAAAATGGAATCATGTCATTTATTTCTAAAACCCTGTACCAGTTTCCGATTGTGTTTGGGGACAGAGAGCAGAACTCTCAACGCCATGCAGCAGGCTCTGCAGCCCACTTTCTCCCGTCTCACCATTCTTACCTCAGACTCACCCTACCATCTTCCTGACCTGGCTAGCACCACCTTCTTTAAATGCCTAGGAGGTCATTCTCCCTCCCATTCCAGACTCTGCATAATCTGTGCCATTCACCTGGCACACTGTTCTGTGACATCTCCCCAGCCACTTGTTCTTAATTAACAATTCTGGATTCTTCAGATCTCGCTAGAAACATTATTTTCTCAGGAATGTTTTTGTTATTCTCCCAAGAAAATCATCATCATCTTATTATTACTATTTTCCTTTACCTTCTTCTCCTCCCTCTTCCTCCTCCTTTTTTTTTTCTTCTTCTTGCTGTCATTATATGTTCTTAACAGATGCATGTTCTTCTCCAGTGGGTGTGTAGCATATGCTTGTAATTTTACATGCATTGGTATGATTATTGGATTAATATGTGTCTCCTGCCTCGATGCTAATTTAAAGCCCCTTGAGATCCTAAGACCTGCGATTGCCTGTTTTCGGTCCCTATTTTACTTTCATCTTTGATCATAGCACTGAACACATTAGAGGCAGTCAGCAGATGTTTCTTTGAAAAATGACAGAAGCCTTTAACCAAAAATGATTATAAACATAAAACAAGATTGAACTTTATTTTTTTAACTTAGGTTTATATTCAGGTTAAATGTTCTCTTATTAACAAGTAATATGGTTTACATTGAAGTAAAATGGTCTTATATTCATTACTCTATTGTTGTTATAGCCTAAGAAATATGTGAAATATTATTCCAAGTTCTTCCCATGAATAGATACCTCTACTAACCCAGGATGCCTGGGCACTGAGCCTGGAGACACTGGGATTGCCCCCATCACAAACAAAGTAAGCAAGTAATTCAGCCTTTGGTTTGCACCTTATCACAAATCAACTTGAGTGAGACCTCCTCTGGCCATTAAATCCAGTGCTCACTCTCCTTAAAGAAACTGCTCATACTGAACCCAATAGGGCCATTTATCCTTGTTTTCAATAGTCAACACTCAAAACTAGACTCCCTGGTATTCCATTCCATATGTTTCAAGTGGCTTTGCATGTTCTTGAGACCAATCGCCCTTTCTCTTCTTCCAAGTCTGCTGCCCACAGCCATGGCTCTCCATCATTTACAAAACTCCATTATGTCAGGGAAATTCCCTCTACTTCCAGTCATCCGCTGAAGATTGGCTTTATTGTAAAATGCTTTTTTATTCAGTCTCCCAAATATATCTGAGGTTTCCTTCCTACGCTTATTCAAGCAGTGTTATATGGTGGCCACATGCACTTGAGGGGAGACCCAGAACACCAGAATATATATATATATAAATTGTATATTTATTCTTACATGTTTAAGCGTTGGTCATCTTCAAAGTACTCTCCATTTGATGCAATGCACTTATCAAGGTGTTTTCTCCCACTACTCAAAATAGTTTTTGAACTTGTCAATTTTGATGCCTTTTAGTGCTTTTGTTGTCTTTTGTTTCACCTCTTCTACATCGGCAAAACATTTCCCTTTGAGGACTTTTTTCATCCAAGGAATGAAACAAAATAAAAGACATTCCGGATGAGATCAGATGAATAGGGAGGGTGGGGCATGGAGCTCATGCCATTTTTGGTGAAAAACTGCTGAATACTCAGCAGGGTGTGGGCTAGTGTGCTCATAAATCACCCATCAAGAAATGGGCAAACACATTGAAAGAGCCTTCAAAACAAAAATCACTGAAGCCAAACACAGCCTCTCACAACAACGCCAGCTGATGTACTGACACAGATGGGTTCCTAGAACACTCACCTAGCAGGGGAAGCCTGTACTACAAGGGGCCCATGCTCCTGAAGATAGTTACAGGTTTTTTGGGGTCCTCCTTCGTAGATTCTTCTTCTGACTACTGGAGTTTAAGTCTAAATACTTCCACTTAATAACTAGAAACATAAATAAGATAATCTATATACAGATTTTAGCACAATTCCTAAAACACAATATTAGCATTCAAATAATGTAGAATAACATTATCATTTTAAACCATTGCTACCTCATCCTTGTTGTTATTGATGAAAAAATAAAAATTAAAACCTGATCCTTTGAGGCTAATATGGATACATTATACTATGTCTTTACTTTTTGCTTTCAGCCACAAATGTTGCAGTTTTTAATTTATTCATTGAACCTTTGATATCTGCCTCATTCAGCCTTATATCTTAATCCTACTATCCACTTGAGTAATTTGACTTCAATATCCCATTGGCTGATACACCTAATAATTAACTTCTCAACTCTTTGATATATTTACCTCTAGTGATTTATTCTTCTACAAACTACACTTGTTAGTGTTTTCATGCAAGAATTTTTCCCAGATATTCTTAAAGAATAATACTTTACCAAATTCCTCAGTCAATAAATTTTTTTAAAAAATGGGAACATGCATTCATAATTCTATTGAAAGAATTAGAACTTAATGGCCAACCTAGACATATTTCTCTTTGAAAATATCTACTGATGTGGACTCAAAAGCAAAATAGGACACAGTGACACAGGAGGTTAAACCTTAACATTTCCAGGAACACAAGAACATGTGGAAGAATGATTAAGACCTGATCAAATCATTCAGACTACTCTGTAGCTGCTGTCATGTTATAATGTATTTATGGCAGCATCTACTGCTAAGAGTGAGTCCCTGCTGCAAATAAAATATATATTAATGCTCTTTTGGCTTCTGCTTATGATGTGGAAAGATGAAAGTGCATCATATCTACCTTAAGAAGGAGAAACTGAACAATCTACCAAATTATGATTTTTTTAATTGACTTAAGATCTGGATTTGGACACTCCCTAAAGTTCTCTTTTTCACACAACCCAAGTAAAAGACTGTATTTTAGAATTTGTTTAAAATCTTTTCTTAAAGCACTGTCCTCTTGGCATTTCATTAAAATCGATGTTCAGTCCTTTCACCTCCTCTGACACTCGTCAGGACCGTGCAGTGACATCCTTTTTGTCCATGCAGCTATTGGGTTTCCCCAAGGCTCACATGGGAACTTCCTCCATTTGCATGTATACACTCCCCTCGGGTTATCCCCTTTTTCCCATAAATGACTCCTAATCTCTCTATCCCTTTACTGAATAGTACCATCCTCTATACCAAGTTCCTAACAGAGACATCGTTAAACTGATTGCACTTCTAGTATGTTCGCAACAAAACCCTTGACCTTCTACAAAACTCCTGATTGACCCACAAAACACACCTTTTTGATTGTCACAACTATCTGTTCTTCATCCTAGAAACTCAAGATTTCTTTTGGAGTTCCTGAACTATCCCATATCTAGTAATTCTGGTCTCCAAAATATATCCCTAAATTCACTGTCAAAACCATAGTTCAAGCTACATCATCCCATCTTGACTGAATATTATAACACTTAAAACAAATTTGTGGAATTAATGAACAAAATAAAGTGGCAAACAATAGAAACAGAGGCACGAATACAGACTGGCAGCTGTCAGAGGAGAGGGAGCTTGGAGGGCTGGATGAAAGAAGGTGAAGGAATAAAGCAAAACAAAAACATATATATAACCCATAGGCACAGACAACAGTGTGGGATAGCCAGAGGGCAAGGGGGTGAGGGGTAAGTGGAGGTGGGCAAAGTGGGGAAAAAGTGGGACAGAAGGAGACTGCTTGAGGTGGTGGATGCACAATGCAGTGTGCAGGTGATGCTTTTTTGAGTTGTACACTTGAAATCCATGTGATTTTGTGAACTACCATCACCCCAATAAATTCAATAAAAATGCGAATATAAAAATTCAAATTTGTCCTCCGAAACACCTACTGTCCATGTGAAATCAGACATGCTAGAACTCATAAAATGTATATTGAAGACAAGCATTTGAAAAAGCAGGGGTACAGGAAAGGGTAGGAGATAGGATAGGGTATTAAAATAGAGGTATAAATAAGAAGTTCCTAACAGTGGTTACCAAACATAACTTGAAGCAATATTAGTTAGAGGTTAGAAAATCATTTAAGTAGTTTATGTTGTTTCTATGGCGTAATGACAATTATGATCTCAAAGGAACATGGAAAGGGCCATCAATCTCAAACTTCACAGATACCAAAAATTCTCTAGGGACCTTTACACATTATTTGCACACAAATAACACCTGACATAAGAGGAGGAATAGTGATTGATTTTGTCTTAACCTCCTTCCTTCCATCATCACCAAGCATAACTACTTTCCAATAATTACATTTGACAAAAATGTCTGTAAGTCACAATTGCCCACTGTAAAAATTAAATAATAGACTTGGAACAGGATGTAGATAATAACTTTTAAAAATCTAAATTGTTATATATTTGCCCAAGTAAAGAACTAACACTTTCAGTATATTTCTATTTAGGCCACTGTATCTTCTTTGTTTCTTTCTTTTATATTAGGTGATTAATCATTTACATACAATGAAATGAATCAATTTTATACATACAGTTCAATGATTTTTCCCTAATTTAGAATTTATATAAATGTAATCATACAATTTGCACTGTTTTGTATTTAACTTCTTTCCTCAACATAATATCTTATCTACTTGCAAGAATACATATAATAAAAATGATATATATTTATATAAGTATACTACACTATGGTTATTTATTCACCTAAGGAAAGACATTTCAGTCTTCTGTGTTCATTCTGATAACAGTCTCTCTGAAGGTCATAGGCTTTCATTTCTCATCCTAGTGCTAGATCATAGGTTCGGTAATTTTTAACTCTTAAAAAAACTGCTAAAATGTTTTCCAAAGTCAGTTTACCATTTCACATCCTCATGAATATTATATGATAGTTCACATTACTCAATATTCCTGGAAATAATTGATATTTTTACATTTTTGCCATCATTGTGTGCATGTAGTAATATTACATACCATCTTCGGTGAGATGCCTATTGAAATCTTTTGATATTTTAGAATTTGAGTTAATTGCCTTTTTATTATAGTCTAAAGAGACTGAAGAGACTAAAGAGACTAAAGAGACTAAAGAGACTAATTACACATTTTAGGTATATATTTTATCCAAAAAGGATGTTGCAAATACTTTGCCCCAGTGAGTGAATTATTATTCTTATAATGTTATTTGAAATTCAGGATCTTTTTTTAAGTGCAATTTAATAACATTTCTTTTTTGATATATATGTTCTAATCAACTTTGCCTGACCCAGGTTAGTGTAGGTGATATACTGTGCTTATGCTTTCTTCTAAAAGTTTTAAAGTTTTTACTTCACATTTAGAGGTATGATCCACTTCATATTAGTATTCCTTTTCTTTTCAGTTTGAGGTAGAGATTGAGTTTTATTTTTTTCTCTCATGGAATATACAGTTGTTGCAAGCCATACATTGAAAAGTTTCTGTATTTCTATTTTATTATATTGATAATTTAATTGAAATAAATCATGCTTGTATACGTGGGTCTATTTTTGGACACTGTCTCATTCAGTTGAAACACTTTTTAACCACAGACCAATGTAAACATCTCTTCATTACTCTCACTTTATAACAAGTCTTAGAATATAATAATGAATATCACCTAACATTTTACTATTTCAAGATTACTTTTATTTAAATACTTTATACCTCTATAAATTTCAGATACAGATTTTCAAATTCTCCTAAAAGAGAAGCATGCAGCAATATTAATTAGCATTGCATTAAATCTATAGATCAATTTCAGAAACACTGATCTCCTAGCAGTGATTTTTCCATTATATGAATAAAAATGCCTTATATCTTCATGTTCCCTCTTACATGGGTGGTAGTCAAGAAATTGTTAAAGTCACTAAAGGAAAAACTATTGATGTCATCTAATAAGTTAAACATATATATTAGATTTATATAAATTTACATATCTTTACAAGATATATAAATTTAACTTATTAGTTATTATATATTTATAATTATAAATTATATATAATAAGTTATATATAACTTATTTTGTGTGTGTGTGTGTGTGTGTGTGTGTGTGTGTGTGTATATATATATATATATATATATATATATATATGCCCTAGGAATATAACTAAATCAGATATGATCCCCAAAAGTTTTGTCCTAGAATTTTTTCACATTCTCTATAATAGCTACAAAAGGAGACACCTTAATTTATATGAACAATAATAGCTTGTGGTATACTCTTAAAATAGAATATTATTTAACAATAAAAAATGAACTACTTACTACTTAATCTAAGAGCATTGTTGAAGTTCTCAAAAATACTATGGAGTGGAAAAGGTCAATTATGAAGGGATCTTTCTCATACAATTTCATTTTTTCAAGTCTAAAATAGATGACAGTGACCTTTGATTTTACAGGTCAAGATAATGTCACCTGTTGGGAAGATCCAGGACATAGTAATCTTTTCTCTTTTTTAATCTTCACAGGAGGACATTTTTCTCATTGTTTTTCAGAGAGAGAGGAAGGGAATAAACAACAATGTGAGAGAGAAACATCTATCAGTTGCCTCTCATAGGTGCCCAGACAGGGATCGTACGCTCCCAGACAGGGCATCAAACCTACAACCTAGGTATGCACCCTGACTCGAATCAAACCTACAAACTTTTGTTTACAGGATGGTGCTCCAACTAACTGAGCCACACCAGCCAGGACCATAGTTATCTTAAGGAGACAGGATGTTTCTGTTGTTGATAATATTTTATTGGGTAGTGGTTTTAAAAAGTGGGTTAACTTTGTTTTGATCCATTGCTATCTCCACTGAGGACCTGTAAACCTTTACGTGTTCTACAGAAGTATAAATATTTGTTTTAAAAAAGAAAAAATAAATATTAAAAAATGTGTACATTATCGACACCAGTGCAATGGTCACAGAAAAGACCATCACTGGCTGCCGGTCAGATGTGGCTCTGCTCTGGCACACCTCGTAACCCCGCGTCGGTGCCCCTGCCACACCTCAGTCTTCTTTAGAATTAACGAGACTGGAACCTCAGGAAAGTATTTTGTACAAGTTTTTGACATTTGGGATGTCTTTCCTTTTTGGAAATATGACTGGATATTGTGTATCTGAAGAGTACTTAGAAGATGATATAGGCTGTATAGATTATGCATTAAGAAGGGTTCTTTTGAGTTTTTAAATCTTTGCTGCTTTCTATTCTGTATGCTTCTTTTGAAAAACTTATGTATATTTCATATATTTTTTCTCTTCCTATGCATAAAATTTTCTTATTCTCAAACTTATTTCTCTCTCTGCTTTCCACTGCCCCCTCCTTCAGGACTATCTTTCTTTGCAAGTACCATACTATTCTCTTTCATTTACAAAAATCCCGGTCTTTCTAAATCTATTAACTTATTTTAGTACAGACATTAACATTTCTAATTTTGTTCTTCTAGTCTCTAATTCTCCTTTTTCATTTTCAAAATTCACTTCTCTGTAATGGGTCCTGATTTATCTGCTAATTAATCTTCCATTATGCATAATTTCATTTCTAACAGCTTTCACTTCCTTATGCAAGGGAAGGTCTGGTACATAGAAAGGAAGTTATTTTCCTACAACTTTCAATTATGCACAAAAATCTCCTGTCACACACTTGTGTCAAGCTGTGCTGGTAATATGGCCATTTTCAATTTGCTTCTACAAATTACCCCAATATTCCATTTTGAATTAGCAGAACCTACAAGCCTACCATTTGCCATTTTATTTCTCCTGAATTCTAAAATATGAAATTTTCACACCCAAAAATGTGACATCATTCTAGCCTCTTAGGTTATTTTTATAGGTTTAATAATATGTAAGCTTATTTTTTTTATTTGTTACTGACAAACTTCTTGATGAAATTTTCAGTGTTTTATACCTTAAAAGAAATTCCTTGTTATTTAATCTAGTGTCATTATCACACACGTGCACACACACACACAACAATGGAATTTGTGCTTTTGCTTGTTTTAATCCTCCCTATCATGTTCAGATGGTTATATTTTTATATCCACAGCTTAGTCACTATAGTCACTACTTTTGCACTGAAACCATCACCTACCTTTTTGAATTTGTATGATTATTCAGGTAATAATTCACCTCTGACATTTTTGGTATATGGGCCACTCAATTCAGTTTTTGACTGATGTTTTTAAATTTTTCTCTGCAGGTTTATGACATTTAATAAAGGCATCTCCAGTTACCATCTCTTTCATTTCTGTCTGATGTATTTTCACGTCTCATTTTGCATCCTTCCCACCTGAAAGTCCCACTTTTGTATTCCTCCTCTTTACTGCCACTTTTTTTTTGAATTACAGAACAGAACTAAGACAGCTTCCAGATAGTTCCCTGCTTCTTTTGCCTTTTTAAAACTCAGTAGGTCCAGCAATCAACTTGTTCTGTTTTTATTCTTTGTTACTTTTCTCCCACCCCTGATTTCTCTTCTGCTGAAAAGGTTTCATTTATTCTTTAAACACAATTATTCTGAAATGTTATTTTTTCACATATCTGCCTTAATACAATAATTCCATATTTTCAGTGTTACCTAAATATATACCTGCATTATTATTTTGTAGTCAGTGAGAACAGGATTGGAATCCTCCCTCTGTAATCTAAAACTACTCAGTCTTATTTTAAAATCTAATTTATTGAGGTGAATTCATTAATAAAATTAAGTGTACAATTCTATAATACATCACCTATATGTTATATTGTGTGTTCAGCATTCCATCTCAAATTATGCTGAGTGAAATAAGCCAGTTAGAGAAGGACAATTACCTATGATTTCACTTATAAGTGAATACAATTTCACTTATATGTGAAGTCTAATAAACAAAATAACCTAGCAAAATAGAAACAAACTCATACTCAGTCTTTAATAAGTAAGTTATTTGTCTTCTTAATCATGCTGTCTTAAAAAGTGAGGTAATAACATAATTTTCATGAGTTGATGACAGGATATGGTGATGGAATATTTTAACATGCATGCATACTTAGCACAGTATCTAGCATTACTCAGAACTTTAAACATACAAATTCTTTTTCACTGGTAATATTTTAACTCACTCATTTTATGTTTAAACAAAGATGTACCCATAGGAGATTTAGAAAGTTAACATTCTGAAAAGGCAGAATGGGTATAAAATTATCCACATAATTTTACTTTTTTAGATAATTTTATAATTATTTAATTATTATTGGCTAATACAAGCATGTGATACTTAAAAATTCAAATGTTTAAAAGGGGGGCAAAGAGTTAAAGTAAGCCTGCATTTCTCCCTCAGTCCCCTTCATGAGAGTAATAACCCTTAGCCACTTTCTTCTGTGTCCCATCCGAGATATTTGCTGTGTACACACTTTTGTGTTCACCTACATCTCATGAAGCCAAACATTTATAAAATAATATGTTTATATATATATATATATATATATATATATAATTGGTGTGTTCTGTATGTTAAATACTTGATAGCATGTATATTATGTATGTTAATATATTTGACAGCTCTGCTTTTTGAAATGCAGGTACAAATATTTCCAAAGAATCCTGTAGACAGACCTTGCTGACCTAATATCAGAAAGTGGCTTAGGGGTCAGGATAGAGGCTTAGGTTTTATTAATACTTTCTTGATGCATGGGTCACCGGCCAGCAGTGATTACAGAACGCTGCGGATGGCTCGTCAAAAACTCAAGAAAAAACATGCACAGAGACAGACTAGTTTCCATGGAGAAGTAGGGACGGGATGGCCACCCCCTCTAGTGGGAAGCACACTGATTTACCATCAAAACCTGCTTTTATTGGGCTCATTTTGCATAAGAATTCAGTTAAAGCACATTACTCATTACGAGGAAGTAAGGAACAATAGATAACAAGGAACTCTGAGGGTCTATTATGAGTCAGGGTCAAAGAGCTGTAAGACTTTTAAGGAACAAACTAACTTCTTCCTTGGACCCTTCTCATTCAACTAAGAGCATTTTAAACAAAGAAGGTTTCACAGTAATTTACATGTTCTTTCTTAGGCCTGATCACCCAGAGAATCCTCCCTTTTCAGCACAGAGCTGCACCACCCTGTCATTGTTTCAGGCTTAGGTGGAGCAAGGGAAGTAAGGCAGCCAAGGGGTAAGGAGATTTTTCTCCCAGACAAGAGGACTCAGGCTATATCACAGCCGAGGAGCGAGGGTCCATCAACCCCTTTTGCAGTAGCCCCCAAAGTCCTTTCTTGGGGGCCTCCCACGTGATCGTGCCTGTCTTAAATCATTCCCCACTTGGGGAATCTTACCCGTCATTGAATAACCGACCAAGCTTTGGGGTTCAGTTATGAATGAAGCAGCAGAAGCAGTGCTCCTGTTGTTACAGGGTGCAGCTAAGAAGGGGAACCCCAAATGGGCATTTAAAATGGGGTCCAGAACTCAAGGTGTCCAGGGGATTTTTGGATGTCCTCACTCCCACTCCCCAGGTGTGGGTTGGGGGAAGGGACAAATGGAGCAGGGCCATTGAGAGCTGTTTTGCATAGCAACAGCCTTGTAGCTAACCTCTGGTGTGGTCATTTAACATATCTATAGCCTTTGGCTGGTCACTTAAATATGTTAAATAGCTGTGGCCAGGCTCTGAGCCAGGGGAATGGAAGTAACTTCCCCACCAAGATGTGACTGGGGGCAGGTCCCCCGAGCTATAGCACCTGCGTGGGAGCTTGGAGAAGACTGGCTCCAGGACATGGGGCCACACCTGCCCAGACTCATGATGGGAGTCCAGTAAAGCTGAAAGGGTATGAGTTTTGGCATGTGAAGCCGAGTGTGGGAGGAGTCAGAAATGGGGCTGCAGAGGAAGATTGGCGTGGGGATTTAAACCGAGATGCAGCAGCCACTGGGGAGAGAACCACACAGCTTTAGCAGAGTGAAGACTCCCGCAGCCCTGAGGGAGAGAACCACGTGGCCTTGACAGAGTGGAGACTCCCGCAGCCCTGAGAGGGAGAACCATGGGACTCTGGCAGAGTGGGGACTCCCGTGGTCCGGGGAGAGAGGACCACGTGCCTTTGCCAGAGTGGGGACCCCCACAGCTTTAGGAGATATTGTACTCTGGACTGGGGAAAGGGGGAAGGAAGGACTGTCTGTTTGTGGGTGTTTTAAGGGACTTTGGGATTTTGGTAAAGATATTAGGTCAGTACTTTAAGTTTGTATTAAATAAACATTTCCTTTCCTTTTCACAAATCTCTGGCATTGAGAGATGTCTTCCCTCTGGCGGAGGACATAACGGACCTGGAGGCTTCTTTCAGTAATAGTATATCGTGCCAGCCCCCCCTTTTTTGTTCTGTAACACTGCCAGGGAGATAAGCTTTTGTCTCCTTGCTGGCTTACGGTCCAAGGCCATTCCCTCAGCCTTAGCCCAGGTGGGGTTTACAGCTTCTGGTACCAGGCAGGGCGGTTCCCAACACTTTCTTATGCACATTTTAAGGAAGATTTTCATAAGTTTAATTTTTACTAGCATTAATAAATATTAAACAAACACAATCAGACAAACACCTATTATTTTCATAGGATATACTAAGAAAGTATAATAAAGGAACACACACAAGCACACTAATAAACAGTACATGTAAACCTTAAATATAGGTCTCAGAAAATGACATTAGTTCAATCCTGCTTTCACCAGTGGTTTTAAATATGCAGGCACCTGCTCATAATATTTGTTTGAAGTAGTAAATCTGGTAATCACTAAAATTTCAGAAACAGGAAAGTATATAAATGAAGCTTAATATATTTGTATTATAGGTACCATAAAACCATTATAAGAATGAAATAGACCTTACATAATGAAAAAGAAAGGGATACCAAGGAAAGTAGATACCATTTTTTTTGTAAAAGGAAATTAATTAGATAGACAGACAAGTAGCATAGACATACATATGTGTAATCTCAATGCATGTATAAAAAAATTTTCAGATTACATCTTCCAACTGTTAACATTTGCCACCTGGATACAGTGGGAAATGGGCTTCGGAATGTGAATATCACCAATTTTAATTTATGCACTACTTGTGTTTTTTATGATTATTATACCATCTATAAGAAATATGGCATTTTTTGAAGTTTATTCTTTTTTTGACATTTTTTATTGTTGCTCAAGAACAGTTGTCTCCACTCTCCCCCCAGTACTCTCCCCCAGCCCATCTACCCCCACCTCCCACCCTCTATCCTACCCCGTTTGGCTTTGTCCATGGCTCCTTTATACATGTTCCTTGATGACCCTTCCCCTTCTTTCCCTGTTTTCCTCCTCCCTTCCTCCCTCTGGTCACTGTCAGTTTGTTCTTTACTTCACTTCTCTGGTTTTATTTTGCTTGCTTGTTTTGAGCTTTTTTTTTTACACTCTTTCATATCCTTTTCTCAGGCTACTAGATATCATTTTTTAAAAATGATGCATCATTAAATTCACACCTCTGCTTTGTACAATATTTTCGCCCTTTTCCTTATTCTTCGATAATTCTTCATCCCCTATCATGATCAAGTACACAATTTGAGCTGATAATTACCTAATATTTCATGGTGAAAATAGAAACTGTCAGACAGAAGCATTTCAATCTTCTCAGGACTGAGTCTATGAACAAACCAGTGTCTGCCTCTGTTTTGTTTTTCTTTCTTTTTTACTACTTCTGTGCAAGAACCATCCTTTATCTTTTCAATGATCAGTCCCTCCCTCCCTGTGTGACCTGAATTATCTCTTATCTTACCAAGAATTTACACCTCCATTATCCTTCCTTGATCCTTTATCAAAAATCTCACTCTCCTAAAGACCTGTTTAGCACAGAAAAATGCCACATTATTGCACTCTTTAAACACAGGAAAGAGCAGCTTCCTCTGATGCCCAGTAACATTACTAGAACAAGTCTTGGTTTTCACTGTTTAGAATCAGCTTTCCTAGAAAGTTACTGTGCCCTTTCAATGCAACATGAATTTTCTTCATGGGCAAATTTTAGCTACCTCTAAAACACAGCTGGGAAATAATTTAGCTATCTTTCTAGCTTTCTCATTCTTTCTCACACAAATTCCCTTTGTACTCACTCAGTGTCTTCATATGAGTGTTATGCCAATTCTTTTTGCTACACATATCTGAAAGAATTGAATTTTTCTAGAAAAGCTATTCACAAGGTTTTTTTGTTGAGACGGCTTTGGGCCAGATAAGCTTTCAGGCCAAGTTCTGTCTTTTCCAAGTCAAGGGCTGTCTTCTCTGTGGTCACACTGACATATTCTGCCACTGATATTTGGCATATCTGAAAGGCCACACCTCTTAGGCCTCTAAGAATTTATGAGGTTTAGGAAGTGTTGTATCGATGGCTGTGACCTTCTTCAGTCCCCTCAAAAGCCAATGCTCCTTGACTTCCAAAGTAATAGAATTTCTTCAAGAAGGTGTATATTTGGCAGGCATTTTCTCTATTCTCCTTGGGACTCGCCTAGCATTTTTGTACTTGATCTCTTCAGATATCACAGTTTTCATGTGTTATTTGATCTTAGCCCTTTTTATAGAAATTTCCATTTAGAGTGGTTTCTTCTTATAGAAAACTGATTCAATGATCTGGCATTATTAGATCCCTCTGTATGGGTCATGCTTTTTTGCTATATTACTGTAACTTCTAATGGGACTTACTGAATATTCAGATTCTCTGAATTTCTTTTGGGAATTTGTACATATAAGTTGTAATTTGAGGTTTCTTCAAACTCTTAGTTTTTCTAAAAAAAATATTTATATTCGCTTTATTGTACTTCATTTTTTCCAGGAAAAGAAATGTGATTTGGAAGTAATTGATCACTATCTTTCCTCCACTGGCAATGCGTTAGCATAAATTCAAACACAATCCTGAATAAGGGTGTACCATGTTACATAAATATTTGAAAAACTGTTTATTCACCTAGAAATTAAGCCCAAACTAGTAATTTCTATATGAATTTTTGTTGTTTTTTTCTAAATAACAAATTGTTTCTATTCTCTATTTACATTTGGTATGCTAGTTTTGCAGAAATGTTTGTTCCTACTCCTCTCTTTCAATAGATCAATGTAATGAAACCTGCCTCTACTGTTCGCTAAAGTCAAAGTTGTAAAATATACAGTCCAGCCTCTGGATTTTCACAGTAGAAATTCAATCTGTATTTCCACTTTGCTTGATTTTTGAATTCTAATGATGCATCTACTTTTCTGCCCATTGAACGTTTATTTTTATGGTGCAGCCACTGTAGAAAACAGTATGGAATTTCCTCAAAAAAACATAAACGGAGCTGTCTTTTGACCCAGGAATTCTACTCCTAGGATTATATCCTAAGAATCCTGAAACACCAATTCAAAAGAACCTATGCACCCCAACGTTCACAGCAGCGCAACTTAGAATAGCAAAGTGCTGGAAACAGCCTAAGTGCCCATCAGTAAATGAGTAGGTCAAAGAACTTTGGTACATTTATACAATGGAATACTACACAGCAGAAAGAAAAAAGGAGCTCTTACCCTTCACAACAGCATGAATGGAACTAGAGAGCATCATGCTAAGTGAAATCAGTCAGGTGGTAAAAAACAAATATATGATTGCACCTATAAGTGGAACCTATTCAACAAAACAAGCAAGCAAGCAAAATATAACCAGAGACATTGAAATAAAGAATAATCTGACAGTACTCAGGGGGGAGGGAAGAGGGGGGATAGGGAAAGAAGGGGAAGGGTCATGAAGGAACATGTGTACAGGACCCATGGACAAAGACAACAGAGGGGAGGATTGAATGTGGGAGGTAAAAGTGGGTAGGGCAGGGGAGAGTAATGGGGGAGGGGAATGAGGACAACTGTAATAAACAAACAAATAAATAAACAAAATGTTAATTTTTTGGAGTTTTTGTAGCCGTGTTTTAATATTTAATTCTCTATGTTGCTCAACTTAAAGCCCCTATATCCTTTCTGTCTTATTTTAATCTGTATTCAACCTCAATTGCTGCAAAAGTGACAATCTATTTTTAATAATAATTAATGACCTTCATTTTGTCAAAACAAGTCCTTAAACTTAAAATCTCTCTCATCGTCTCAGACCCCTGGCTGGTGTGGCTCAGTGGACTGAGCTCTGCCTTGAACCAATATCTCTCTCATCTTCTTAAATGTAAATCTCCTCTATGGTGGCTTTTGTGGGGAAACAAACAATAATAACCAAAGCGAACAAACAAACAACAACAGAAAAACCCACTCAGAGCCTTTTTAACACATTTGATAGTCAAATTTGTTTCATTTGGAAAACCTTTCATCTAGAATTTTTAAGCCTGAGGTATTTTCTTTCTATATACTGTCTCTGGAGGTCATTGCTTCATTCTCTTGGACTGAAGTAAATATAAATACTAATTAAATGTATGTGTCACATTTTCAGGGCTTCCTAGAAATGATGTATATTTTGTATAGGGGACAAATGGCATCTAAATAATAAATCGTATATGTAATAAATGACATTTTTAGATGATACAACTATTTTTTATTATGACAGTTTTTTCAAGCCTTTTTTTATTGTTGTTCAAGTACAGTTGCTCCATTTTTACCCCACCACAGACCCGCACCCCACCTATCCTTGTCTCCCACCCTCGAACCTACCATTTTTATATCCTACATGTAACTTTGTGCCTTTAGTATGAGATCCACAAACTATATTGTTACTAACATTAAGTTTTCAGATTTTATTGTCTGAAAACAACAAGAAAATAATCAAGCACGGCAGTCTCCTTACTGCAGGTACTGAGAAAATGTATGGCCAGGTCTACCGCCACAGTGTTCTCTTCTGTGCAACATGGATCTCTACTGAAAGTATCTGCTCCTCTCTCTTTAGTCGCTGTGTTTCATGTCTGCATGAGAGTGAGCCTCTTCATCTCTAACACCATCTTATGTACTTTTAATGTAGGAAAGGGGAACTTTTAATGAAATAGGTAAAAACAAAACTAGGTAAAGTCTGTCTATGTCCATGCAGTACTGCTTATTAAAAATCTCAAAATATCTGAAATATATCAGAATATACAGAAATACAAATATATTTGAAACATAAATCAATTTTTGAAGGTAACATTGTGCAAGATGTTGAAAGGTATTATGTAGATGCAATGAAATAAAACCAAGTAATTTACTTAAATATAAGCAAATTGTAGTTAATACAATATACTTAGCTTTGTTAGCTTTGCTAATTGCTATAATCTATCTCTTTGACACTTCCCAATATTCAGTAGTTATGTAAATATTTAAACAGAAGAAACTCACAAGTGTCACATTTTCAAGCTGGAGGATTTACCCATCCACCACATCATAGCCAGGGCCCGTGAATACCAGTTTCTCATACGATAAAAAAGTGAGTACAACAGCATTCAGGGATTACCTAAATAAGCTAAATGAATTTAGAAGAGAGTTGTGAAAGAATAGATTTCTTACAACAAAAACAGTGACAAAACCCCAGAAGACAAACAGAATTGGACTAATTCCTAGAATCACATGTTGCTGTCTTGTCTTTTCTGCATCCATCATGCTACACTTTCTATTATATTCAGGCAGATGTAATCAAGCATGAATCACAGTCAGCAAACTTAGGTAGACAAGATACACACTGTTACTTTTCTGTAACTCAACCTGATTCCTGACTATGAGCCTACATTCTTCAAGGCTGACAAGAAAAATTAAAAGTCAACTTTTACTAGATTTAAACTTAATTGCTCCTGGGTTTTGCCACAATTGTGTCACCAGTGATTTCAACTCTTGAACAGTAAGGATGGCTATAAGGCTGCTGACCTTCGTTTTCATTTGTGCACCTTCATTCTTTTTTGGTCCAGTTGTTTTCTAATGCTTCTGCCCCATAATTTAGGCACAGAATCTTCATCTGTGTGAGCTTGCATGTGGTCCTATGTGCATGGATACAACACAGTTATGTGTTACAGGAATCTTGCTGGCTCTCAGGAATGGTACTGTGAAGTGAACAGTGCCTGCCTGTCTGCAGACTAGTAGCCTGTTTTCATTCTTTTCATCCATCCATGGTTCTATTTCTTTCAACCCAAGAAAATCTATTAATATTATGGAGAACCTACTTTTTCCAAACCACTATACTTATTTGTGGGGAAGCCCAAACCCCTATGAGATACAAAGGCACGTGCACTGCTCCGGCTCTCTCTGTCCAGTGTGCCACAAGTTTGTCAAAAGCTTACGTGCACAGTCAGCATTTCTGTATGTTTACTGAATGGTGACTTAGAAAAAAAATACCAACAGAAAAGAAATAACAATAATGTCCAGATACCACATATCTCACACAGTGATATCACTTTAGATTAAATGATCGAAAATATTTAAAAACAGTAGATACCAAAAGGAAATCTCTGGCATATTTTGTCAGCTCCACAGCATTCTTCTGGACACTTTTATTCAGCTGCCCATCTTAACCTTTATTCAGCTGGCCATCTTAACCGAGTGGACTCTTATCAGTGGTTTCCACAATTTGCTTGAATTTTACACATCAAATTGTTTTTGTAAAAATATTTCAAACAAAATTATGCATGCATATATTTAAAAAGTCAAAGAAAGTACAAATGCCACGTGTATAGTCAAAAGCAACACCATCGTTTGTTTTTAACACTGACCCCAAGTCCTACTTTTCTGATGCAGTCTTTCCTTCCCTCCTTGTGTATTCTGGTATCTCTAACACGTTGATGCAGCTCTTTTATGGACTTAGCACTTTATACTCCTCTTTTTATCCCCTTTTCCCTTCCTCTCAATGTGTTTATATCATTGTTATTAATTATTAAACTTCAATGGAGAGAGCTTGTGCTACTGGATGCAGAGTCTCTCTCTGCCACAGGTTCTAATCAGGAGGAGTAGGACAGTGACTTGGAAGTGTCAAATGACATGTCAATAAAGCAACCTGATTCCTGTCCCATTTCTTTCTTCCAGTGCCTCCAGCATTTAAGTCCTGAGCTTCTCTATGGTTCAATACAGATTAGTTCCATTTCAACATGTGGCCTTTTCCACATGTGCTATAATTTCCTCTTACCTGTCCATCTAGTTCATGTTTCTAGAATCTACCTTCCCTACACATAGACCTCCTTCTCTTTTTTCCAGAAACCTTTATTCTCCACATATATTCTCTCTCATTCTTTTATTTTGTTCATTATTATTGGCACAACAAAACAAGAAATAAAAACAACTAACACAAACAAAAATGAAACAGAAATAATTTTTGCAATCATATTTTAGTGAACCCTGTAGAAAAAAGGTGATGACATAAAGATCTTTGATCAATCTGCCTTTTGAACAGCCATAATTTTTAAAATATTTCTTTACCCACCTTCATTATACTGTTTATCTCTTCTTTCCATCAATGCCATCGACTTAAAAGGTAAGAATATGAATTATTTTGTAATTAGATGTTGATTACTATGTGCTTTATAATGATTTAATATGGCCCTTTTTGGTACAACATCAATTTCAAATACTGTCCAGAAACAAACATACAAATAACAAGGAAAATGTTTTAGAATAAAAAGTAATTTTCCTTTTGGAAAAATTAAAATAAAAATATTTTTATAGATATGAGGTTACAGTTTCTATTCCAGGTTATAACTAATTCAAGTGGTGACGTCCTTCATATCCTTCTAGAGCACACACAATCTTCATGCCTGAAGATTACTTCTATCCTGTCCACAGAAGTATGGGTTTGGAAGTCACAGTTTTCTGTGTTTAAGCAGGGAGATTTCACATCCAGATTCATGAATTCTCTTGGAAAACAAGTACCTCTGAAAATCCTGAGCCTGCCTTTGTCCTTCAATATTAATCACAGTAAATGTGAGTTCAGTAGGTTTAGTCTACATCAAGTTGCCATAGTTCTCAGCACACCTATTTTTTACTCAATTTCAGAATGGTTGCACTTCGTTACATTCTTGCAGTGGCTCTTTGTCATTTTAATTTACAATTTACAATAAAAGTACAATTTTTAACTCATGTAACTCTAAAATATATATATGTCACATATATAATAAAAGAAAAATATGAATTTGTGCCAAATGCATCAAAATATTTTAATTGGTAATAAATTGATAATTTAATCTTTCATCCATCTTTATGAATAAGGATTGAGCTACCACCAAACAATGGATACTAGGGAGCCCCTTGAGTCCATCCATCATGTCTGAGATGCCAGCCTGAGCCACAAAGCCAGTTCTTCTGCTGAACAACAGGATGAGCTCACATGCATATTCTCTCACACAGCATAGCCAACATTAACACACAGAGAAGCACATTGTCCTACCAACTCATTAGCCTCAACTATCTAGAGCCAGGGGAATACTTGAAAATAAAGATTAACACATTAGATATGCTATGCTTACTTCCAAACTGGTCATATTAAAGTAGGTGTGACAAATGGTTAGTTAGCATCAAGACCACTAAGAAATAATATGAAATTAAATTCAATACCTAAAATTACAAGAACAAAATACCTACTGTGTATTTAGAAGGTAGACCCAGGTGTCTAACTGCTTAATTTCTATGAAGTTGAGATTTTTTTGTTATCCTTTGATTTACTTCCCTCAAATTTCTAGAAAAGTCCTTTACAAACCTCATGTCACTACCCATTGGTGGTTGGTGTGTAATAAAATAAATGTAGTAAGTTGCAGAAGTTTAAAATGAAATAAATAGAAATAATCACAACATATTATGTGGTTTCTTAGCCAAAACTTCAAGACCCATTGCAATAAATGTGTTATGGTATAAAACATATTACTGTACCTTCAACAAGTTTGTAAAAAAGAGCAGTGGAAATATCAGATTTTATTTTAGAAATCTATGTGTACAGGCAAATAATTCAAGAATAAAATAATTTTTGCTGTCAGACATTTGCTTAACTACAACCCACCCCCCATATCATTAGTGAAAATAGGCCTTCTAAATCAGGACTCTATCACTTTTGATTTTTTTCTTTAGTTTTTAGAGTATCTCACAGCAAAATAAATTTGTTAATTCTAAATATGACTAGAGATCCAATACTGTAATCTTCCTTAAAATAGAGAATTTTTAAATAGCTGACATTAAAAATCTAACTTAAGCAAATGTTCTATTTTAAAATTACCATAAAATACAATAAATAGAAATTCAGAAAAATGTTTGAATTCCTAGTTCATCCTTTTTGTAGATTTAGAAACTAATTTCTTTTTTGATGGGAATTTTGTCTTCTATGCCTGTCCCCCATCCCAATCCTTATCAGATCCACTTCCAGAGATTTCAACACATATGCAGCAATTCATATGAAGCTAGGCACTCAGTGGACACTCCATAAATATTTGTAGATAATTATAAATTTGTCTTGACCAGATTGCTCAAGATAATTGCTTTAAATCTCCTGTGACAATTTAGTTACACTGTGTGGAATCTGGCATGTCAATTAGAAACACCCTCCCCAAATTTGCATATAGGCAGATGATGGTTTCATCAAATTAATTTAGATCTTTTTATAACAGACCATGACAATATCTTGAGATCCAAAATTTACTGGCAATTAAAATACTCAAATATATCATAACTAATCCTAACTATGCTATAAGCTCTTACTGTATTTCATCTGCATCTGGGGTATATTGAGAATATTCAATCAATAAATTAATGATTCTATCTATCAAAAGTCTATAAAGCCAAAAACTGACACCAACTATATTACCAAGGTAGACTTTCAATGTTACTGTCTATACATGAACAAGAAGATTAAAAAACACACAAGGGGAACTCATACATTACTCACTTTTCCTTCAATGAATTTTATTTGTTCTTTAAACATATCTACTGTATATTTTATTACTTTAAAATTCACTCCACATCTTCTATAAATCTGTGTAGCAAATAATATAATCTGCAAAATTAGGACATTTTTTTTCCATCCCAGAGACATGCATTTACAATTTTTTTACTTATTTTGTAAACCCAGAGTATTCAAATAAATAAGTGTTACTGTACTTTCAATAATTAAACAAAACAACAGGTTAGAAACTTTAGACAAACATATCTTTAGACCTTCTTAATTTTACTTGCTCTTCTATTATCAAAATTCCAAATCTAGGATAATTTTATAGTCCTTTATTAATGCAGAGAATCCTTCCATGAATACCTTAATTTAAATTAAAAAAAAATTAAGAATCTTCCCAGTGTCTCAAATACCTCACTCAGGAAATTGTAAGTAATTTCATGACTTTTACTTTTCATTTCTATTGGTGTTTTGTTGATCAATGGAGGACTAGAGGGACAATTACTTCTGTAAAGTACTTCTTCAGAGAGAACACACCTGCTCTAGAAGCCAAATTAATTCTGTTATCAAAGCAGCCCAGCCGCGGAGCAGAAATGTGTATAGACCGAAACCTCACAGACCGTGGGAGGGCCATCTCCGAATTCTGGTCACAATCCCTCCTTCTGTCCTGAACCCGGAGTGCAGACCTGACCTGCATTATCCAGGGGCGTGTGCTCAGAGCCAGGGAACTCTGCTTCTGAATGAACTCACACTGGCTGCGGCAGGACACTCACTGTAGCCACCAAAATAGCCTTTAGCACGGAAACTACCAACGAATTTTCCTGCTTCTCCTCTAGTTAGTGTTGCCGCATTGCTTGAGTGTGTTTTCCCCCACCCTCCAATATATTTCAGTCTGTTTTGCCTATGCCAAAAAATCTGCAAATGTTTAGCTGGAAACTTAGAAAGTTGTTTTTTTTTGTTTTTTGTTTTTTTCATCTGAGGCAATCTTAATTTAAAATGTCTATTTAAATGCATCTCTTTCTTACTTTTTCTTTCATCCTCCTTTTAAAATCAAAACTAGTACTCTGTATGGAATTGTAATCATTTTTAATTCTATTTTAAAGAGTTAAAACAAAATCAGGTCGCATATGTTGGGAATAAGGAAATTAAAGAACTAAATTTCACCCTAGTAAACGAGAACCACATTGTAGCTAAAAAGAAATGATAAGGGAGACATAGTGCAGTTAAGCAAACATCCTGTGTTGAGCAGATGCTCTCCCCTGGGTAGGCTAGATAAGCAATGCTTTGTAGTTTTTAATGAGAAAATAGGAACCTAGCTAGCTAGAGCCAGGAGATTACTAGGTTAATGAACAAACATCCTGCCTTCCCGCCTTGTGCAAGAATGCTTGGTTTGAAATTCTCGCGTGCGGTCTTTGTAAGCGAATTGCTAACTGCCACGTCTGCTTCTGTGTAATGCTTGCTTGCCCGCCCTTATATAAGGATGTAGTTGTAAGCGCTCAGCTCGGCTCTCGTTTGCAGCTCCTTGTGGGCACTGTGTCACTGGACACTTTGAGAGTTCGCCCCTGCGCAGGTTAAACTTAGCCAATAAAGTAACATCTTTGATACCCTGAAAGTCTCCGATATTTGTTCCCGTGTTTGCTGGATGCTACAGCATATATTACAATCCACTTCAGTAGATGCCAATAGAAACATCAGACTATTTTTATATCTTTTTGTGTATGTGAATATGTTCCAAAATATTGTTACCTCCCTTTTCCTCAAAAAACCTTCAAATTCTCTTTGTTTACTACGCACTGTTTATATTAGATGCTGACTTCATTTGTCACGTTTTCCAGTTTTTTTTAATTTATTTTTCATTAAGTTCATTAGGGTGACATTGGTTAATAAAATTATATAGGTTTCAGACATACATTACTACGATATACAATATGTATATTGCATTGTGTGCCCACCACCCAAAGTCAAATCATCCTCTGTCAGCATATATCTGGCCCTCTTTACTATACTCATCCCTCTTACCTCAGTTTTCTGTGTCTATAAGTTTTTGTGTGTTTTTCTTGTTTGTTCATTGAATAAAACTAACAAACCTGTGGCTAGACTAACTAGGGAAAAAAGAGAAAAGGCTCACATAGGCAAACTCAGAAATGAAAGAGAAGTTACCTTAGACACCACAGAAACACAATGGATCATATGAGAATACTGTGGAAGACTGTAGGCCATCAAATCTAACAACCTAGAAGAAATGGCGAAGTTCCTAGAAATATATCATCTTTCAAGACTGAATCATGAAGAAGTGGAAAATCTAAATAGACCCATCAATAGTGAGGAAATTGAAACAATGATCAAGTACAGCATAGGAAATACAGTCAATAATACTGTAATTTCCATGTGTGTTGCCATTTGGGTCCCGGAAACATCAGGGTGAGTGCTTTGTAAAGTATATGATTGTCTAACTGCTATACGGCACACCTGGAACGAATACAAAACAATACTGAATGTATACTGTAAATGGAAAAAAAAAAAAAAACCTTCCCAAAAGTAAAAGTCCAGGACCACATGGCTTTACTGGTTAATTCTACCAAACATTCAAAGATTTAAAACCTACCCTTCTCAAACTCTTTGAAGAAATTGTAGAAGAAGCAATACTTCCTAATATATTTTAAGAGGCCAACATAACTGTGATACCAAAACCTGGCAAGGATAATATATGTAAAACAGAAGACTACAGACTGACATCTCTGATGAATACAGATGCAAAATTATAAACAAAATACTAACAAATGGAATGAAACAACACATTAAAACATCAATACTTCATGATCGTGTGGGGTTAATACCTGAGGCACAAGGATGGTTCAACACACACACAATTAAGAATAAAAATCATGTGGTCACATCAATAGATGCGAAAAAAATCATAGGATACAACATCCATTTAAAATTAAAACAATAAAATGGGTATAGAAGGAAAGCACCTTGGCATAATAAAAGCCACATATGACAAACCACCAGCGAATTCATACTCAATGATGAACAACTAGGATCTTTTCCTTTAAGGTCAGGAATAAGACAGGGATGTCCACTCTCACCACTCCTATTCAACATAGTACCAGAAATCCTAGCAAGAGCAATCAGGCAAGACAAAGAAATAAAAGTTCACCTAAATTGGAAATGAAGAAGTAAAATTGTCACTTTTACATTTATTTTCAAATTATATTTGACATACATTATTATAGTAGTTTCAGGTATATAATATAGTGAGTAGACATTTACACACCTTATGAAATGATCAACCAAATAAATCTAGTAGCCGTCTGATGCCGTACATAGTTATTACAATATTATTGACTTTATTGCCTATGCTGTGCTTTATATCCTTATAACTATTTTTATAACTGGCAATTTGTAATTCTTACTTCCTTTCACCTTTTTCATCCATCCCCCCTACCCACACCCATCTGGCAAACATCAATTTGTCCTCTGGATCTATGAGTTTGTTTCTGTTTTGTTTGTTCATTTATTTTGGGTTTTTTTTTCTTAGATTCCACATGTAAGTAAAATCATATGGTATTTGTCTCTCTCTGACTTATTTCACTTAGCATAATGTCCTCTAGGTCAGCCATGTTGTTGCAGAGAGCAAGATTTCCTTCTCTTTATGGCTGAGTAATATTCCATTGCACATACATTTCATTGAAAAATTTTTGTTCAAAAATTCTAAGAATGGCAAAATTCTATTTTTTATCATGTACTAAGGTAGGTGCTAATCACATCTCTACAGTCCCTCAAAAATAATAAGCTAAAATATAGCAAATTGAGGAAATCACTATTTACTTTTTCATTCCTTCAAAAACATGTTTTCACTCATCAAATATATACCACAGGCCTACTATGTGCAGTACAGTTAAAAGTGGTAGATTCTAGGTATTAACAAATTAGGAATGAATGTCATTTCAAAAACACATGAACATACTCATTTACACAATGAAATAACCTAAGCCAAGTTTGATGCCTCAAATCAAGAGGGTCCAGAGACCTGGGCTCTGTCATTAACCGGATTCAGTGTCAACCTCCGTCCTTTCTTAGAATAAAGGAATGGACTCCAACATAGATTCTGAAATTCCCATGTTTCGCACAAAGTAAAGCTTTCTATTCCCATAGCCAACACTGTCAAGCCACATTCTCCTTAATCTTGAGATACAAACTCATCAAAATAATTATGTCAAGAATACCAATATACCAGTATGTTTATAGGGCACATGCTTTTATATTGTGTATTTCTTAGAAAACCTTTTACTATGATTGACACCAAAATTCCCTGTCACCTGGTACTGTCAATTCTCCCCCAAATATGCCTATCAGAGTCAGTCTATCCTCTCCATTCCCCTGTCACTGTTTAGGTCTGGGTCATCCTCATTTCTCCCTGGAATGATTGTAACAGCACCCTCTTAGCTCTCTTAACTGACACCCCATTTCTCCCTCAGTCTACAACATCTTCTATATAGCTGTCAGAGTTACATTTCTAAAAGTAAAATACTACATGCCACCCAGCTGCCAAAGAATTTTATTTTATATAATATAAAATCCAATTTCCATAGGTTGGCACAATCTGTCCTCGACCTATTTGCTCATTCTCATTCCATCCCAACACCTTCCAGGCCCAATCCCCAATTTCAGGGTTAGCACAGCGTGAATTTTTAGCTCATTCTAGCCTCTGTTGTAACACATTGCCTCATGGATCCCTGGCAGACAGGAGGCACTCAATAACTATTTCTTGATTGAATAAATAAATTTACATGCTATTGCTTTCACTTGGTGTATATATCTTTTCATGTGTTTTTCAAGTCCAAGTCACTTTTTAAGTTCAGTTTAAATATCACTTCTGCAATCTCCCTCAACTTTCCCAGACAAAGCACATCATTTCAATAAGCTGTCTTCAACAGCACTAACAAAAATTCAGTTATCTGTTCATGCTTAAATGAAAAATTGTATGACAAGTATGACTATACATAAATATATATATATAAATATATATATATATATATATATATATATATATATATTTAGTACATAGTATACTCCCAGGAGAACAGTACAAACTTAATAAATGTTGTTGGGTCAACAAAATACATATAAAAACTTCAAGAATAGAAAATACATCTTTATGAAATTATACCTACAAAGTAGTTTCCCACTATCAATGAGAAAATATAAAAGATTATTTCACAATATGGCATTAAAATATTTAATTTAAGCATAACACTATATAAAGGTTAATAAAGAATGAAGAACAGAATAGGATCTGTAAGTATATAATACGGGAAAAAATTAATTCATGTAAATGTCTGTATAGGACTCATATTAAAATAGTACAAAACTGATAATTCTGATGACCACAGTAGCAAAAATTTCCTTAAAGTTTAAGATTATTTGAAGAAATTTAAAATATATTTGTGAAAACTACATTATATTTAATTAATTGATGTGTTTAAATTCTATAGAATCATGACACTGGTGTATTATTTTAATTAATAATACAGTACTATAAATTAAAATATACATCTAACTTTGTAGAAAAGAGTTAAAATTAAAGTTATAGCAACATTTAGCATAAAAACTTGTCAAAGTGAAAGTATGTAAAAATTATCTGAGTTCAGAGCTTTTCATGATTATCTTTAATTTTAATAAATGGTTTAGTAATATATCCCCAAACTTATTATTTATGACCATTTTTTAAAATTTTATGATGGTGTTTCAATAAATCATAAGTTCCTTTAAAATGTATGCTTAAATTATCATTTAATAAGAAAAATTGCCCTGGCTGGCGTAGCTCAGTGGATAGAGCGCGGGCTGCGAACTAAAGTGTCACAAGTTCGATTCCCAGTCAGGGTACATGCCTGGGTTGCAGGCTATGACCCCCAGCAACCACACATTGATGTTTCTCTCTCTCTCTCTCTCTCTCTATCTCCCTCCCCACTCTAAAAATAAATAAATAAAATCTTTAAAAAAAGAAAGAAAAATAGATATACCATTTTTAAGTCATGAGTTTCACCAAAGTGCAAAACTAAAAAAAGAATCATCACCAGACTTTGCTGTATGTTCATACCAACAGCTGCTTAGCTTATGGTATGTGTGATTGTAAAGTCACACACATGACAGAAATCATCTTGTCAAAGCAATTTTACACTGGTGTT
This sequence comes from Phyllostomus hastatus, assembly GCF_019186645.2. NCBI lineage: Eukaryota > Metazoa > Chordata > Mammalia > Chiroptera > Phyllostomidae > Phyllostomus > Phyllostomus hastatus. The sequence goes on from NW_025333640.1 coordinate 18,586,097, forward strand.
GAGAAAACTATAGTTTTTCACTACTTTTAAATAAACAACCAATATTAACCTTCTAAAAATATTCTGTCAAAGATAAATATTTATTTGAATTTAAAGACAAAATATTTATACATGAAAACTGAATCAGTAAAAACTGGCGACACTGTTTTCTTTATGATTTTGGGTGTGTGGTATTTTTTAAAAAATAATTTTTGCATGTATTATAACCAAATTCAATAAGTATCATTCAAAATCAAAAAGCAAAATTATGGTTTATCATATTTTGATCAATACATGAAATTAATCTTTGGGATAGGTTATGTTATATGCTGTAAAGGTGACCTCCAGGTATAGAAGGTGGATAAGATACAAAATGAAATAAGGAAAGATCAAACCAAGTTTAAATAAGAATTCAAATAAGAAAGAAGTTATATCTAATTGAAGAGAGGATGAGAGATTCAGAATTAGAGGAGAAAGAAAGTAGTATGGAGTTGAACAAGATTTCTTATAATAGGCAAGGAGAAAGAGGTCGTGTTAAGTATACATAACAGGATTAACAAACATTGAATAAAAATGCCATTTAAGTGCCTAAAATGATACAGTTCATCTATGTAGTACCTAAGAGACAAGTGTGAAAATATGAGTAAAACTGAATACATAAAAAATAATTCATTTAATTATTTAATTAAGGTTACATCAAAAACACCTTCAGTTACTTTTATTATTCATACCACAATGAATAAGTGCATTCATACCAGTTAATTTTGACAATGACGTCCTTACACTTAGAATTTCTAGCAATGCTTGTATTTCAGGCACCCATTTGTGCCCAGCAATGATTAGGTTGAATGGCATCATATCCCTTTGTCTCCCTCATCTCTTAGCCTATTCATTTCCTTTAAAAACCAATATTGGAGGTAATATTAGGAATGCCATTCACTCTCATTTTAGGAGAGAAGAGAACTATTTAGTAAAGAAGATGAAGAGAGCAAAGGTAACAAAGTGGGAGAGATGACCAAATCATTTTTGTTCCTTCCTCGTGTTTGCCTTAAAAAACACTAGACATAAGAAAAATGTGAGAAAAGTAATAATAATTATAAGCATCAGTAATTAGTCATGTGCCATCATTCCCCCCATCCTTATTTTGAAAGGATAAGAAAACTCTAATAGAAGTAACTGGTGGATTAAGGAATGGATGGCCGAATTTGAGAATCTGTAGATTTTCTGTCTCTGGAAGTGTGTGAGCAGAGGCCCAGTAACCATTCGGTAAGGATGACTGGGAAGGAATTCAAGATGGCTTCCTGTGTGAGCTGGCCTGTTGCAGAGCCCGGAAAGGGATTAATTTTAGTTCAGTGCTCTGCAGTTGCTGTCTTGAAATTCTTAATTTCTTGGACAAGAAGCACCACATTTATATTTAGTGTTAAACCTTACAAATTACATAGCCAGTGCTGAGCATCAGACCAATAAAATGAACAGTAAACTCTTAAAGACTCTTCTGATACTGAATCCCTTTGATTCTATGTGTTTACTCTGGGAATTCAAAGTGAGAAAGACAGTCTTTAAAGAAATAATGTTGAATGAGACCTTATGGAGAAATAGGAACTAATATCCAGAAATACAAAATAATTAAATCAATCTGTGCTTATGCAATCCATGATGAGCTAACTAGAGGAATATGACTTGGCCAAAATGGAATAGTCTTAAATTCTTAAAATGGAATTAAAGAAATAAAATGAGACAATTGTGGAGGGAAATGGGCAGGATATCTAATTACAGCTATGACATCTGTACAAATTGAAACAGGCGAATAGGCAATTAATGATTCTAATAGTAATGGCAATGCAGGGTCCATGATGTCATGGGCAAGGCAAGAAATTACTTGTGCAAATGCCAGAGGCTAAATAGCCTATTAACTGTATACATGGCCCACTTAAAACTGTTAATTGTAGTAGATATTATATTCTTTTTTCTTACTAAAATTGGGTTATTTTTCATCCTACTGCTACATTAAATCCTTCAAAAATTGCATTCATACATAATGAGGTTTCTTCAAAACTCAGTAAAATAGTTACAATTTTCACATTTCCTCAAATATCTTCAGAGCAAATTCTAAAGGCACCTCTGAAAGAGAAAACACTGACATTAATATTGTCTTGATCCTCCTCCTTAGATGTCTCAAATATTCTCCACAGTGGGTGTAAGTAGTTTATTTCCCTTGACCCTTCTAAAATCCCCATTTGTAATACAGTGAAATCTGGAAAGCCCATATGGCTCAGTGCAATTTTCTTATAGAAAGCTCCTGCTAATAACACTTTCTCTTGAGTCCCTGGGTGAGATGCAAAGCTCCTTTATCATCACAGGTGGAGAAAAATGAATCAAAAGAAGGGAACAATGTCATTTAAGATAAAAGAAAATTCAACACAAACACCTCAATTTTCAGTTTGAAATTTAAACTTTTAGTTTAAATAAAGTCTGAGGTCACATTTTCAACTCAAATAATAATTTAATACCTATTTGTGTGTGACAGGTTACTCATTAAAATATGAAGATTGGAAAAGTTGTTTTCAAGGAAAATATTAATAGTATTTTATGAATGTCTGAAGTTGACAATATTATCTGTGTTACTTACATAGCAAAGAAGTAGACCCAATGGATTTTGTATATATACGTATATAATTATATGCCATATGAATATAGTATAAAATATATGACATCTGTTCAGAAAAAGTCCAGCCATTGTTAATATAACAAGAACGGTTTGCACAACATCAATGTAACCTGGCAGCCAAGGAGAGTGGACTAGAATGTGCATATGTGAACAATGAAGACTCTGCTGTACTAGTCAGTAGGGGTGGTAGATGCCAGCCAAGTGAGCATGTGTACTGTGTGGCCATCATATTAAAAATAACTGAGCAAGTAACGCAATCAATCTGCATCAAATTTTGCATTAAGCTTGAACATTCCTCTATGGAGGCATCTTCATCATGACAATGTGCCCACTCATGCATCACATCTCATGAAGAGTTTTTTTTAACGAAACATCAATCTCCTATGTGAGCCAGGCTCCATACAGCCCAAATTGGGCATTCTGTGACTTCTGGCTTTTCCCAAAACTTTTGAATAGGAAAAGATTCCACACTGTCAATGAGATTCTGGAAAACACGATGGGGCAATTGATGGCAATTCCAACAAAGGGTTTTGCAGAGTGTTTTGAACAGTGGAAGAAATGCTAGAAGAACTATGTGAGGCCCCAAGGTTCCTAATGTGAAGGGGACTAAGGTGTCATTGTCCTGTGTACAATGTTACCGGTATCTTGTATATTCTTCAAACAATGTCTCTATTTTCCATAGTGCATGGCTGGATACTTTCTGAACAGACCTTGTATATAGAATAATACATTTTTTAAATCTCATAATATTTTTAAAATAGTTCTTGTTATTGATTTCCATATCTCCATAAGGTCTCATTCAACAATATGATTCAAGATTGTGTGTGTGTGTATGTGTGTGTGTGTGTGCGTGTCAGAGAGAGAGATTTTAAGAAATTGGGTCTCATGATTATGGAGGCTTTATAAATCTAAATCTGCTGGGTAAGTCAGCTAGAGTCACAGAGCCCATACAGTCTGCTGGCACAGTTTCTTTTTACTCTGGAAAAGCCAGTTGTTGTTTTTATTAAGACTTTCAAACTGATAGGATGAGGAGCACTGCATATGGAGGACTGCTTTACTCAAAGTCCATCAGTTAAAATGTTAATTTCATACAAAAAAAAATACTTTCACAGAACAGAGCAACGTCTGTCCAAATATCTGGGCACCATTGCCCAGACAAGTTGACATAAAATTAACCATCTTGATTCCTTAAAGAGTTCATTGCTACTAGCATAAATTTTTAATAAAATAAAAATGTCACAGGAGAGGGTTGGGGATTGTATGAAAGAAGATGAAGGGATTAAGCAAAAAAATGTGTATATATAATGTATATACATATATGTATATATACATATATATTATACATAAACGTGTGCATATATACATATATGTATATAAATATATTTGTGTTTATATACATATAAATGTACGTGTGTATATTTATAATGCACATATACATATAAATATATATATTTAAACACAGACAACTGTGTGGTGATAGCCAGAGACAAGAGGGAAAGGGGGTTGGGAATAGGTGGAGGTAGGCAAATTGGTGGGAAATGGGGACAGAAAGAGACTTTGCTTGGGACAGTGGGTGCACGATGCAGTGTGCAGATCATGTTTTGTTGAGCTGTACACTTGAAGTTTGTATGATTTTGTGAACCAATGTTACCCCAACAAATTCAATAAAAAAGTCCAAATGTGAGTAAAACATCCATATAGCAGTAGCTACATTCTTGCACAATCTACCATCTATAATTCGAGAACTATATAGAGGAAAAAAAAGAGTAATTTTTAACTCAAAAAAACTTCACATAAAAAAATCCCACGGTTTTCAATATCTTTCCTTATATTTTCTCTGAAGGTAAATCTCATTGTTCAGCTCCTGCTTCCTCATACTTGAAGAGAGCTCCTTTATTTTTGGAAAATTAGGTTCATCTTAGCCAAGGAAAGAGAATGTAGAAATAAAAACAAACAAACATTGAAAGAACAGAACAAATTATGTATCTTATAGGACACAGTCTCATAAAAAACAATAAAGAATATTCAATAATACAATAGTTGAAAAAAATAGAATGCAGAGTAAGTTAACTCTGCAGCTGATGATTATTGAATAAAATAGTGTCATAACTAATGGCAAGAAATATTTGTCATGTTAGATAGCTTAGGGAAGGAAAACACCAATAATTATTACTAAATTATGAAGTCCCACTGGCTTATAGAATAAGACTTGATTTTCAACTCTTGAAAGATAAATGCATGCACAGGGTCTCAAGAAGTGTAAATCTTAAAAGGAACAAAGAAATATTGTCCCTAAACATCTCCACTTTACTGGTGAAGATACAGAAAAGGATGAGTTAAATTTTGCTTCATATACAAGTTCATTTGATACATGGATGTAATCATACAGGAGAAGTGCTTGACCACAACTAAAAATTAAAAATTCAGAGAATAGTATTATGGGGTTGAGGTAAAGATGATGTGAATAACATTTTAGTAAGCCCGTGTTAAATGTATCTAAAAATACTAAAGCCTATAATTTGAAAGCCCTGCCATGTTCCTGGCAAGAGTTGGGTCTACAGACAAAGATGAAAATAAAAATTGTTTTCTTATTAGAAAAGTATCTTTGAACAAAAAATGCAATACAGCTTTACTAACTCTAAGGGAATATTTCAAGGTGCATCTCTATTTAAATTTCATGCAGCATAAACCATGTCTAATCGTTCCCTTCTTTCATCTCAGGTGTGTTCCAGGTCAGGATGTTACCTCACTTAAGTGAATTAGTTCTAGGTTTATGCTAAGGCTAGGATTTGCTCAGAGCATATCCTATGAAAGGCAAAACCTGAAGCGTAGAGAATGACACACAAAAATTGTTTAAATGTTCAGAGTCTAAGATGTATGTTACCGGAAGGTACCGAGTTCCAGTTTATTCTGTCTAACTTGCTGTGGGCTGGCAGTTTCCTTCATTACTCTGGGGTGCCGTTTTCACTTTCTTGTAAAATTAAGGCTTTGGTATAAATCATCTTAATATATGAAGCTCTTTATCCTGCAAAACTAAGAAGACAAAATTGTGAAATCCAAGAACTTATCAATGCATTTTGTGTGTAGGGAAGAAAGATGTTAAGAAATTAAAATCATTCATGCTTACACTGGAGTTTTATCCCCCAAGAGATTTGTGTCAAAATAAAAGATTTATAAACACAGGCACACCAATGTACTTTTACCTGAAGTGGCGGAATGTTATTTCATTTGTGAGATGAAGACAGGATGATGAAGCAATTTGTTGGTCTCTATGCATTTTTTGTATTAAAACTAAAATCATCAAAAATGTCGACATATAGATTAGACAATTGATATGAAATTCAGAAGTCCTATTAAAAAGACAAATTCTACCATGTGACATATCTTGACTTTCTCTTTAGACATCAAGTGCAGCATCGCTGTTTACAGAAGACAAGTCCTGAAGATCCTCAATCAAAGCAAAAATGTAAATCGAAAGAGCATAGTTTATTCCGCAGGTTCTTTGCTTGGATCTGAACAACAACGTTGCTGCTCTTTTGTGGTGGGAGAATTCTGTATTTTTTCTTCTCTTTTTTAAACTGGAGAATTTTAACTCTAGAGAGTTCCTATGAGAATGAAATATTTTATGTACTCTGTATATTCCATGTATGTGCCAGGATAAAAGAGCTTTAATTTCCATTATTGCTGTGTATAATGCAGGGCCTAAAGAGGAAAACATGCAGCCAGAGCAGAAGGCAGTTTATTGTGAAATTGATGCTGGGCTCACTGATCCAGAACACAGCATGAGTGAGAATCACTGAATTACTGATCCATAATGTATTTACTGCTACACCTTTATGCCGTTTACACTCAAATCAAAGGGAGAAGATGATAATAATTCTCTAAATTAGAAGATAGTAATCTTCTTCTAAATTAGAAGATAGAAAAGAATTGCTAAATGAGATTTGAAATTATTGGGGAACTATATGTATATAACATTAGGGAAAGGAAAGACGTATCAAAGAAATCTTGGCTACTGTTGCTAAATTATTGTGATTTTAAATATTTTAATAATTTATGAGTAACAAATATGCAAAATTATTTCTACATATCATTCACGAACCAGGAGAAATTCATTCACTCATCTTAGGTATAACTTACATAAATTGAACTTACAGATTTTAACTACAGTGTTTGCTGAGTTTGGGTAAATATACCCGTGTAATGAACAGTCAAATTAATGTAAAGAACATTATCACTATCCCCACAAGTTCTCTTATTCCCTTTTCTAGATAAGAATTCCCCTCACCCTGGAAACTACTGTTCTACTTTCTATCACTGTAGCTTAGTTTAACCTATTCGAGAACTTCTAGGAACCTGGACACTGTAGCCCTGGCTGGTGTGGCTCAATGGATTGAGCACTGGCCTGCAAACCAAAGGGTCGTCAGTTGGATTCCCAGTCACAGCACATGTCTCGGTGGGCCAGGCCCTCAGTAGGGGGCACATGAGAGGCAACCACACACTGATGTTTTTCTCCCTCTCTTTCTCCCATCCTTCCCCTCCCTGAAAATAAATAAATAAAATCTTAAAAAAAAAAAGAAAAGAAAAGAAACTTGGACAATGTAGAAGATGAATTACAAAGACAGTTTCTGTTATCTGCTTTATATGAGTACTGAGTTGAACTTGTGAACTTCATTTAGATTAGTCTATTATGTCATTATGTCATGAATCCCAGGGTGAAGTCATTAGTCTTTGACTCTCAGGACATGGTCCTTTTGCTTGTTTGAAGACAATGGCCAACTTCTGTACCAATCCCCACCAACTTAGTGGGTTCAAACTCTAAATAGCATCTCCTCTGCACTGAGAAGCAACTGAAACACTGACTGCTTTTCTTCAGTATTCTGTCTGTTGTTTCCCCCAGATTTTTTGGAATTTCATCCTGACACATATATACTTCAGTGCTCAACTAAGATTCGGCGTGAGTTTATACACAACTTTTGGGTTTCCGCATTGTTTCTCCCTCCTTTTCAGATCTCCCTCAGTTCCCATATTGCGCTGTCTCACCTCCTCTGACCCTTTCACCAGGGTGTCAGACACTTGCTGCTTGCATTCTACTGATCCCTCTGTAGACAGGGTGCCCTGGGGGGGAACACTATATATAGTGCGTAATTCCCACAGCATGGAGCTCTTTGTAAGAGGGTAAATTCACCCAGTTTCTGAAGGCTTTTGTTCACCCACCAGTAGAAGTGGGCAAGGTTGGGGGAGGCAGAATGGGAACATTTGTAATAACATCAACAATAAAAATAAACAAAAAAATTTAAATACAGTGTAATAGGTTTTCCAAGGTCCTAGGAAGCTAGCCACTTGACATTTCAGGATAATAATCATTTCTGTTATGAGTTTACTAAAAATACCCTTCTGTTCCAAACTAAATGCTCATTTGTGAGTCTTACTGATCATATTTTCTCCATGTAACATGTAGCCAGGACATGTAGTCCTGTTGAATAAAATATGAGCAAAAGTTGCTGGGCAGGACTTTTGGAGAAGCTATTTAATTGAGAGCAGGTTCCACTGACTTCTCTCTTTACCTCCCACACTCTGCTCTTCATCATTTGCCCTTTTCCTGGCTACCTGCCTGGACAACAGATGGGAGGGCCAGAAGGGGAGCAGCCAGGTTACAACTGTGAGAGGAGGCAATCATATGCTAAAAATGGCAGAAAAGGATGGATACACCACCCCCGAACTAGTTTTCCTTGTACTTACCATTACACCAGGAAAATAAACCCCTTATTAATTAAATTAAGTTGTTGAATATCTGTTACATGCAACCAAAAGTATACTGGCAGAGAAAATAACCCAGATTTTAATTCTATTAAAATAGTACTATGTCTTAAAAGTAAAGTATTTGGATTAAAAATAAACACAATCATATGTTTTTTACCTCTCCATTTTCCACCCCGTTTTCTCCTCTCACCCCTTGTAGTCAAGGAAAGTGTAATCACAGTGGGTGGTTTCAGTTTAGATAAAGTTCTGGATCCCATGGGAATGCAAACTGTATTTAATGCCTATTAAATAATTTAAATGTATCAATATGATGCAAAGTCTTTAGAAAGAACACACGCTGATGACCATTATGCAATAAAACGAAACCTGAATTGTTATAGTGGATCTTTAGTTTGGTTACTGCATAACCTTAAGCAAGTTGCTTAAAGTTTCTAAGCTTCTGTGTCCTCGTCTGTATAAAAGCAATAACAATATTTATTTTATAGGATTATAATGACTAGTGACCTGAATTTCATAACAAATGTTCAGTAACCTATATATGTTAATTTTTTCTTATATCTTTTCAGGTACAGTTATTGTTAAAGAGAAAATATTTTCTAGACAGCCCAGCTTTGCCCTGGGCATATAGGATTAATGTGAGTTTTGAATGATGTATCCCTTTTAGTGAGCTGATTATTCTTCAAGAAGGGAGAGTGTTGTTTTTTTCAAAAGAGGATATTAGAATCATCTATTTTTATTGAGTGTGCTACAAAAAAAATAGTTGTAATAAAAACATGGAGTATGTTATACCTAATTCTGGGACAATTCGGGGAAAAGAAATTGTCGAGGACAATGACAGAGGCTGTGGAGAAAACATCACTTCCACACTTGAAACAGAAAATCTTTGCAGGCTGCATACGATCAATTGCTGTTTAGCATTTGCGTGACACCTCCTAGACTGAGTCTACAGGACCTGGAAAATGAACACTGTGTTCCTCAGATGCTCTTACAGGTAGGGTCATTGATGCATATGAGAACGTGGCATTTGTATGCATTTACTTTACACGAGATGTAAAATGTGAAAATAAAACAGAAGGTTTTTTGCATTTATTTTTCGATATTTTCTTCTTGCAACATGGTGTGGGTGTGGGAATTTTCTATAGTATCACCGAAGTGTCCAATCTATAGCTTAGTAGGTATTGAGAGGTAATTTTATTCTATCTTTTATATGGATAAATCACAAATCAGTGGTAAATTTTTAAAACTCAGAAGATTCTGTGGCACCATTCTGATACCTTCTTAGCTGTGCCTTAGGCAGAGCCCCTCTGCGGGTCATTTTACAGTGTTCTGGGAGTCCTGCCAGGACACCCCAGAGTCGAACTCAACCTGACAAATTACAATGAATTTGTAAACGCCAACTCTGACAAGTTAAATTTTGTTCTGGCTCAAATACCTAGAGTGGCTGGTTTCTTCTACTGAACCCGGATGGAGCTAGACTATTAACCAGAAAGCACTTTCAAATTCAATTATTCTTTTAACAATTAGGAATTTTCTTTCTTCCTCTCCTTTCTAAACCCTGTTTTGTTTATTATCACTATCTCACCACTATCCCATTAACATAACAGCTTTATTTAAAAACAGTTTAAGCTGTTTTATATAAAACTGACACTAAAAGTTTTATATTATTTCTCCTATCTTGTTAGCCTTAATGCTTTTACTTTATCTGTAATAACTGCTTTTTTTTCTGAATAAACAAGTTTATTTTAACTCTAAAGGGACAATGGCACAATTTCTCTAGCAAATGAAAGTTGTCATAAATGGATTAAGGTAAATTTGAAATCTACAAAGGCTTTTATTCTAGATACTGCCCGCTGTGATGAGAAGATACTATTGTACCAGTGAACAATAAGCACTGTTTTCTCTGAGTCTATTTCCAAGCATTTTAATAATACCCCAATCAAGAAATCATATTTTTAAAACATTTATGCTTATATGCACATTTCACACTTTTGGTCATGACAGATGCAGACTGGGTGCAAGGAAGGAAGAGAGGAAGGAAGGATGGAAGGAAGGATGGAAGAAAGGAAGGGCAGATGGAAGGAAGGATGAAAGGTTGAAGAAAATATATTGAGTAGAAAGATAAGAAGAGTTTTTACAGTCACAGGAATAGAAATATTAAACTTGACATAAGAATTAAAAGTTAAGTATTTAGAGGCTATAATATAAATATATAACCAATGCACAAGATGTATCTCTCTATTCCCACCTGGTATAATCATCTTCTAAATCACCGCAGGATAGGTCTCTTGACCAGTGGAATAAGTAGAAGTGCCCGTATGTCACTTCAGAGGTCAGGTTATAAAGATTGGAGGGAATAATGCTGCAATGAGCATAGGGGTTGAGTATATCTTTGTAAATAAATGTTTTTGCATTTTGGGGGTAGATCCTCAGAAGAGGGATTTCTGGGCCTTATGACAACTCTATTCTTAATTTTTTGAGGAACCGCCATACTGTTTTCCACAGTGGCTGTGCCAGTCTACATCCTGACCAGCAGTGAATGAGGGTTCCTTTTCCTCTGCTTGTTAGTACTTGTCTTGTTGTTAGTAGCCATTCTCGTAGGTGTAGGGTGCTATGTCATTGTAGTTTTGACTTGTGTTTCCCTAATAGCTGATGAAATGGAACATCTTTTCATGTATCTGTTGGCCATTTGTGTGTCTTCTTGGGAGAGGTGCCTGTTCAGGTCCCCCGCACATTTTATAACTGGATTGTTTGTTAGTTTGGTGTTGAATTGTATGAGTTCTTTATATATTCTGGATATTAACCCTTTATCAGAGCTGTTGTCTTCAAATATCTTCTCCTACTTGGTTGGTGGCCTTTTGTTGTTGTTGCTGTCGGTTTCTTTTGCTATCCAAAAGCTTTTTAGTTAGATATAGTCCCATATTTATATTTGCCTTTACTTTCCTTGCCTTTGAGGTTAAATTCATAAAATGTTCTCTAAGACATTACTCACAGTGGCCAAGACATGGAAACAACCAAAATGTCCTTCAATAGAGGGCTGGATAAAAAGATGTGGTACATATGTACAATGGAATACTACTCAGCCATAGAGAACAGATGAAATACTGCCATTTTCAACAAAATAGATGGACCTTGAGCTATTTTGCTTAGTGAAATAAATCAGTTAGAAAAACTAAGAACCATATGATTTCACCTCTGCAGGATATAAAACTGAAACTCACAGACACAAAGAGCATGATGGTTACCAGAGGGAAGGGGGTGAGGGGAGACTAAAGGGAAAAGGCAGCCAAATATACTGTGATGGAAATGATTTGATTGTGGGTGGTGGGCACACAATACAATATATACACCATGCAACAGAAATGTAAACCTGAAACCTATATGATCTTATAAACCAGTGTTGCCTTAATAAATTTAATGTAAAAAAAAAAAAGACTGGAGAGAGTTTTCTTTTAGGCTCTCTTGCTTGTTTGTGCTCTCATTTTCTCTCTTTCTTCACTCAGCCTCGGAAGGCTGGCATTCCTGACAGATGAGCAGCCCTACGGAGGAGCTCCCATTGCAAGGGAGCTGAAATTTCCTGCAATCAGCCCTCGGAAACAGTTTGGAAGTAGAGTGCCAGGCCGGTCAGGGACTGTAGCCCAGCCCCATCAGGGACTGTAGCCCTGACTGGCAACTGAAGCACCACACCAGAAAGGCACTGAGCCAGACTCGCCTAGCTAAGCCATGCCTGGCTTTCTGACCCTCCAAAACTGTGGGAAATAATCAATGTTTTCTCCTAAGTTTTGAGGTAATTTGTTACATAGGAACACATATCTAATAAAATGTATAAACAAACAAGCAGATATATTGTTACATATGTATATGTGTGTATGTATATACATAAATATACACACAAAGATACACATATTTATATTAAACTTTGATGAATGCTGCTGGTTGGAATAGATGGCCCAATTCCTTAAAGTAACTTAAAATATAAACTCCTACTGCCATCTACTGGTGAGTTAAATCACATCTATGCTTTTTTAGTAATTTCTTTTTAGGGTGAGCTATAATTGAATATGTACAAACATAGTCCAAGCTTTTGTATTAGTGGTTTAATATCAAAAAAATATTTTGTTATTTATATCAGAGAGTTAGATAGCTTATCCTAAAGAAAATACAAGATGAGCAAAAGTAATTTTGCAGTTGTCCATATGGAAAAAGACATGCAGGCTATGATTGTTACAATAGCTTTATTAACTCTGTTTTGTGTACACAAAACTGTAAACCTGCCTTTGCCTTTATATGACCTTTATAAAGTCAAAAAGTTAAAAATGACCTTTTTTGATATATAATTATTTTTAATTTTATCAAAACTTTCTAAATCATTAATGAAAGCAAATTTATTTTCAAAGTAATTTTAGTGTAAAAAGCATTGCATTTCTCCCCTAAATCCTAAAAAGTTTGATAAACTGGCAATGACTATGAGTAATGAAGAGATTATTCATTACCCAAGTTGCATTATTCAAAACTACTGTTAATTAATCGACTTTTTTTATATTGAGTAAATTGTGGGGGCCTCCACCCACAGGGTCCGCCCCCCGCCCCCGGCTGCCACGGGTGATGATAAATCTACCGAGACATGATCTGCCTGGGGAGGAAAGGTGGCCGATCTCTCAAAGGAGAAGAGCCAACAGCCTTTTCCTCAATGGCTCTTATTGGGCTCATTTACACAGGAGTTCAGGTAAAGCTCATTAATCATTACCAGGAAGTAAGGATCAAACAATAGATAACAAGGAACTCTGAGGGCCTATTTTGAGTCAGGGTCAGATAGCTAAAGAGCTGTAAAACTTTGAGGAACAAACTTACTTCTTCCTTGGACCCTTATCATTTAATTGAGAGCATTCTAAACAAAGCAGGTTTCACAGGATTTTACATATTCTTTCTTAGGCCTGATCACCCAGGGAACCCGCCCTTTCCAGCACAGAGCTGCACCACCCTCCGTCATTGTTTCAGGCTTAGGTGGAGCAAGGGAAGTAAGGCAGCCAAGAAATTAGGAGATTTTCTTGCAGACAATGAGGACTCAGGCTATGGCAAAGCCGAGGGGCGAGGGTCCATCACCCCCTTTTGCTGTAGCCCCCAAAGTCCTTCCTTGGGGGCCTCTCATGTGATCGTGCCTGTCTTAGATCATTACCCCCTTGGGGAATCTTACCCATCATTGGCTAACTGACCAAGCATTGGGGGCCAGGCAGGGTGAAGTAAAAGGAGCAGAAGCGGTGCTCTCGCCAGGGAGATAAGCTTTTGTCTCCTTGCTGGCTTACAGGTCCAAGGTCGTCCCCTCAGCCTTAGCCTTAGTGGGGTTACAGCTTCTGATACCAGGCTGGGCAGTTCCCAACAATAAATTAAATATAATATGTGTCATCTGTGGTATTTATAAGTTACTCATAGAGAACCCTTAGATATACAAATGTAAAGATCACACTCACACCTGGAACGCTATTAGACATCACTTTCACAAAACTTTCTGAAGATAATGAAATGCTTCAACTTGCTTAAGTAACCAAAAGTAATAAAAGGCAGTTACCAATTCTCACTCTGCACTTCATGCAGAACTCTTCTCTTTTAGAACTACTATGGTGACAGCAAAAAGTTTATATACCCTAGTATCAAATTACTGTTAGTTTTCTTCTCATGATTTATTTCCTCCATTTCCTTAATATTGTATATTGCTTGTCACATTTTAAGAAGTTCCTAAGTTAAATAATGATGACAATGAATGTCTCAGAAACAACAAAGCAAGACATAATTGCACAATGAAAGAACAGATAGATAATAGGATGGATAGATAGATAGATAGATAGATAGATAGATAGACAGAGAGATGATAGACAGAAAGCCCACTTGTGAGGTTAGACTAAAGACTCTTAAAGCAGTACTAAATCCAACTCAGATTGAATTTATTTTTTTGTTAGACTGGGTTCTCCTGTTTATAAATCTTTCTGTCCCAGTGAGCTCGTCATTATAGATAATTGGTTAGTGTGCTATTTCCAAGCTGTGTACAATAGTTATATTACTAAAAGCACTTTTATAGGCAGTATATTGACATGCATAATTTAAGAAAAATGAATCCCATAAAACACCTGGTGTTCATTAGTGTGTTTCATCTATGTGTTCTCTGTTCAATCTTTGGTCACTCACCCTCTTCTGTGTAGTTGACAGAATAAAGCGCTCTCATAAGTAATAACTTATTTTTATAAGCCAAGCACAGAGTGCAAAACAATGCATTTATTTTCTTACTGTTCCTCGTTAATGCTGAAGATGAGACAGAGCTAGTGAAGTATGTAAGAAAGTGTTGATTGAGAAGAAATTTATGAGAACACAATTGGCATTATCTCCTTTTTGACTTACATTTTCTGCCATCTTGTGGGAATCATGGCTGAATCTGTCAAAAAGAAATTAGCAAAGATTCAGGGATAATTGCTTAATGTACAATTAATGAGCAGTTTACTTTGATGGCTGTTTTACAAGCATAGTATAATATAGGAAATTGTCCACCAAGGACACCCCATTCTCCTGTTTATAATTAATTTGGACTTTGCTAGCAAATATTTTCTTGCAACTATACTGATCTTATATACTTGTGTTTCAAAATCATGAAGCAAATATTTAAACAAGGGTTTATTTTGTACTCATCAGGAGCCAAATGACAAAAATATAATCATTTTAACGTAATGTTTTTCTAAAAATTTTTATGTTAAGATGAGTTGTGAAGATAATTTACTATAATATACATTTTACTACAAATTATACAAATGAGTGCAAATTTATATAAACATGAGTCATTAGTAATTATTTCTGTAGATCGAATTAATCATCATATTTGGGGACCCAAATTCACCAGCTACCTTGATACTTGTTATATATATTGGTAAATGTTTACATCTAGTCTTTTAGTTTATTCTAATTATTAACTCTGTTGTGTTCTGTCAACTAACATCTATCTAGAATAAAAATAATAGTAGAAATTGCTGTTGATTATGGAAGCCACAGCTCTAATTTAATTTGCATTTATGACCAATAGGTCAGACATTGTGCCAGAGACTCACATCTACACGGTGAGTACACTTATCACATAGCCCAACCTTGCTTAGTCCACATTGACACTACTGACTTGAATATATTCCTCCAGAAGATAGAAGCTGGTATTCTAGAGAAATAGACTAAATTAGAAAAATAAAGTTAAAAGAGTCTTTGAGAATATATTAACCCATGGGAGCATAGAAGGCTTCCTTTGATCATAAAATTGAGGCAGGATAATAAGAAGCTAGGGAAATTTCTTGGCAAGTAGAATGGGGAAACTGAGACAGATAGCTGAACAAACTGTCCTAGCCGTTTACAGCAGATACAGGAGGTCACCGGCCTAGAGACGACATCTAGGCCTCAGTTGTATTTCAGCTCCAGGCCTAGAAAAGCAGCAAAACCAGGTGGGTGATGCCAGGACCAGCTATGTTGACTAAAGCCCTCCTGCCCTGCCACTGACCAATCAGTGACGACCATGACCCTGAAAGGATACACCTAGAAAGCTGATGAATATTCAGCTGAAACCCTCCCCTGAGATCTCCTCTAAGATATCTGCCTGCAAGAGACAGAGATAAAAGCCTCAAGACAAAGGACCCAACATGCATTCTCCCTCTGTGGGGCATGCCCACACCTTTCCCTTCCTCCTCTTCTTCACCCACAGGCACCAACCTTCTAAATTCTGAGGGGTCCCATGAGACTTGTAACCAGGGGAGCAGTGGACAGAGGCAGCTCATCCTGGGTTAAACCCCTGAACCTGTCTCCAAGGCCCCCATTTCTGTGACTTCCAGTGAGCTAAGGCAGCCCAGCCCAGGCTCTCCTGTTGCTTCTTCTATGCTAAACCCTTCCTTGTTTAACTGTCCCCAGCTTTAATAAATGTACCCTCATAGTCACCTGGACTTCTGTTATAAAATCTTTCCTGCACAAAGTCAAGACCCCACATACTACTGGTGGGCCCCAGACAGACATGCTTAGGGCCAGGTCCCCTTTCTGGTAATGACAGTTAAAGAAAGGACAGTTAAAGAAAATGACAGTTAAAGAAAGGAAAAGCATCCCTGGGTGGTGTGGCTCAGTGGATTGAGTGCTGGCCTGTGAACCAAAAGGTCACCAGTTCAATTCCCTATCAGGGCACATGACTGAGTTATGGGCCAGGCCCCCAGTACGGGGCGTGCAAGAGGCAACCACACATTGATGTTTCCCCTGTCTCTCTCCCTCCCTTCTTCTCTCTCTGGAAATAAATAAACAAAATCTTTAAAAAATAAAAAAGAAAGGAAAATCAGCTATATGAGATCAAGGTAAAAGAGAACAACAGCAAAATATTCACACTTACAAAGTGGAAATGAAAAAAAAAAAAGATGTTTCCTAAGTATATCTATAGATCCCACCTCACTTGAATCTCTATAGTATAGAGATTTTTTAGGTAAGTGGAAGGACTAAAGAATATTGCTGGAATCAGATTATGGACTGAACTCTTTGAAAATGAACAGAATTCATAGCACCCGCTTGTTCTTTAATTTTTCATTCACTTATTTAATAGCTATGTGTTTAACACTTTCCATAGACTCTGTCCCAGGTATTATTTCACAGTGAACAAAATAAACACCTGCCTTCGCTGAGTCTCAATTTTGGTACTGCCTCATGCTGTAAGACTTTCACTTGTCATGTGTGTTTAAATGTTTACCCTAAAAAAGGTAATGAGGAAGGCTTCCTACATGGATGTGCTTGGGTACAGTGTCATTAAAACAATCCACATCTGACTGGTACTTGCAGATTAGCCTCCAAACTTGCTTAATTAAATTAGTTGCAATACTTTTTCTCTACTTTGGGATTTCTGATAACTTATCACCTTAGTGGACTGCTTGTCAGTTTAGTTTGGGGACTCTTTTTGTCATGTCATTTTCAAACAGACTGCTCCCCAAATGAATGTCTGACGTTTTCTCTTAATAAACACCTCCAGATTACTGTTCATCCTCGTTTTCCCCCTGGCCATGGCCTTGATCTCAGAGCAGATGAACAAAGGTGCTCAGTAGAGGTACAGAAGAATGACTTTCTTCCGTAACCCTCACCCTCAACTTGGAAGAATCTTCACATTGAGGAAATGGGGAGAAGAATGCAATGTAAACTTTTTAAGAAAACCTAGGGGTATAGATTCCTTAGTTACACAAACACTCTCCCATGTTCTAGTGCCCATGACTGCAAGTCTAAAAGTATAACTTCCATAATCAGCTGGGTAAACGGCTCTTGCCCCTATTTCATAGGCCTAAGTTTAGGAACATTGACTATTCAACTTGACCAAGGGTCTGTACTGCTGAAAAAACAGTGATAATTAAGAAATATGCCCAACCTTTTGTTTTCCAACCCCTCTACTACCATTCTGTGTTTGGGGAAATAGCTTACTGCAAAGAACCAATCATTATTTAGCATATGACTGAGATAAGACTCAGAACTTCCCAGTAATGTTCACAATGACTCCTTTGTTTGCCTGTGACAAAGCCAGACACAAGACTTTTCTCTTCAGCCTGAATAAGCTGACAAGGTCAGACACAAATCTCCCCACTCCCCATTCTTTGCTGGGTGAATGATTAGCTGAGAGTCAAACTGTTTGTCTCATGAAACTAACTAGACACAGAGATAGATAGACATTCCCTGTACAGCTTAGTGGGACTTCCTCTGAGTGCAAATCAACCCCACTTCTAAACCACACTACCTGCACCTTCTGCATTCCCCCTTACAAAACCTAAGGTACAACCATCCTACCCAGACACTGTGATTTTCATATTTAGGGTGATCTCCCTATTGTAATATCCTCAGGGAAATTAATTTCTAACTTGTATAAAAATACAGAGAATATTTGAGAATATTATTCAACCAAGCCCCATCAGTCTGGAGTAGCTGTGGATGTTATATAGATTATTGTTTAGTGATTAATGCATTTACACCAATAATCATATTCTTCCTTGTGCAGCTCCAAAAATGATGGGGTACACCTGACCCAATAAGGCAATCTGCATGTAGCCTGCATGCAGGCAGTACTGTCTGTTTATGGCTACACCTAATGACTGGAGAAGGACAAACCCACTTTACTTTAACATTGCTACCCACACCTGTGCTCCCTTTAGAATGCTATCAATATCTCTATTATTATAATGCTAATTTCCTTCCGCATTCTTCACATAAACTGTCTTTATTTAAAGAATTCTTATCTGTGCCTGAATTTTACTCCAACCCACAGCTACCACTGGCATTTGACAAATGTAGTTGAATCCCATTTTGTGGCAGTATCTAGTAAGAAAACTAACCATAGAGAGTCTCTTCATTTCTGCAAATTGCATAAATTACTTATCTGCCATTCAGCAACCTAAGTGTAAAGGTACAAAACAATTCTTGCAACAGAGATGCAAAACTGTGTACTTTTTCCTAACAGTATTGAGCTTGGTAACCTAGAACCAGAATCGTCCTGCCTTCTGTTGTATTACCATCAAGTTTCTACAAAGCATCCTTTCCTCCTTTATTAATCTGTTCTAAGGTCTGAGAGACAACAGGAAAGGTTTAGGTGCTTCATGTTTGCAAAGAAATGTTTCCCATCTCACACTCTGCTATGACAACAGTCTACATTTTCTTTAGGCATCTGCTTCTTATAACCACACTCCCTAAAAGGGTGGTTGTGAGGGTTAAATGCAACATGTGAGTACATTCTATACAGGAATAAGGGCGACCACATGTAGCACCTTCTTGCACCTTGCACAGAAAGTGTCAGTTCTATAAATTCATCCCCCCTGACTTTACTTTTAAAAGCCAAATAACATCATTACTGTCATTAACTTCACTATATCAGTGCTTTCAAATGTTCCATGCTGCATGTCTGTTTTCCACCACTTTAATGTTCTCAAGGTTATTTAATATTAATAGATTACATCCACAGGGCAAGGGAAAAGATATTTACTTTGAGCTATTAGCTCATGTTTATCCAAGTCACATTCACATTCAGTCCTTCTACGAGTCATTGACATTTCTAGATAAATGAGATAACACATTTCAGTGAATACAAGGAAAGTCAATTCGCTGGAGGCTAGAGCGAAGGATTATGGGGAAATTTATTTTCCTTGACTGTTGCCCCTCATTAACAAAAATGAGGAGCTGGGATCATTAAAGCGCTGGTTGAGAATTAGAGAGAAAAATAATAGTGTTACACATCTTAAAGAATAATAGTAAGATAAATAATGTAATACTAAATAGGCTTATGTCTGCTAATCCCCATTAAAGCACAAATCTCAGCACTGAGAGTTCTAGCAAGATATTTGGCAGGACAAATACTGATTGATATTTAAGTTACTATGCCTTTTGAATTCAAACTTGTATTTATCTTATAATTTAAATAACATGCTTATACATATACACATAAACAGATATATGTGTATATATATATACAAGCATATATATATATATATATATATACAAGCACATATATATATATTGTTTGTACATATATAATTAATTATATTCTTTCTCAGGGAGTAAACTTGAGAGAAAGAGCTTATCAGAATATTTTATAACACTGTCACTCTATCTTAAATTCTAAAATCCTGTAATCTTAATACATAATGAGAAGGGACTAGTGAATAAAATATGCTTAATGCTTAATTCCTTCTAATCACAAGAGAATAGCTTGCCTTGTGTCATTTGGTTCAGATTTTTCCTAGTAAATTGCAAATCCCTCGCTGTTTGTAATAATCTTCCTAAGTCTACAAAATAAGATAAAAGAAATGAAAGCTTCAATATTGTCCTTAACCATAAAACCTAGTGAATTCCTCTGAGTAGCTCAGGTCACAATAATAGGATTTGGGTGACAGGTTTTAGAGTGCTCTATAAATGAAATTAATGGACATATTATAGCATGTTTTTAATGTATAATTAATGACAACATTTCATAACATTAAGTGTTGATCAATACATAATAGTCATATTCTGCACATGCATCTTTTCTGTCCATGTTTAAGTGTAGCATAACTGATACTGCTATTCAATCTTCCCATCAGTAACAAACATGTCCACAAAGTTTGGAAATAAAGGTAACCCTTGAAAAAAGAAGCAAATAAGCAGCACATAGGTAAAATTAGTTGTTTTGGTAAGTTCCTGAAGAATTTTTGTAGATGTGTTATTCAGTAGTTTAAGAAACAAATATTTTAATCAGAATTAATGGAGTATGAAAAATTAAAGTCAGAATACATCGTTTTGAATAAAATCTGTTTGATGAACTATAAGTTATACCAAAAGGACATGTTAATTTCATAAACTATAGAAAAGAAAAACTAGAAATACATAATAGTACACAAAATTTTTCTATCTCTGAGCAGGAAGTAGAAAGATAAATTGGAAATTCAGTACCAGAAGATGAGTTCTTAAAAATGCAGATGGGAGACTTCATCAGTCTTTTTTAAAAACCTGGACAAAATTATTATATTTTCAACTACCACATCCTTTTCTCTGATTCCTGTTCTCTCAATTTATCTTCTGGTCAACACTTGGAATTCTCCAGTAACAGGATGCTAGAATGGATGGTTCCTAATTTGATTTGTTCAAAGAGTTATCTCCAGAACACCTAACCTACTATACACAATGCAGTGATTAAATGAAAATAATTAGAATTAATCCTTGTTTTTCAGCATTTAAAAAAATTAGGGTATGTGTACTCACACATACAATGGCATATATATGTATATGCGGTACGTGTGTTTTTAACTAAAGATGGACCAGGAGTTTTCCAGAGAAGTATACTTGCCCACAAGTTTTCTGCCTCCCACAGTGGCCAATGAACAAGTATCTTTATTTTATTATTATTATTTGAAAGTTTTTTGAAATTCCAACTACAAAACACATAAACAATGTAATTTTAAAACGTGAAAGTGCCCTGGCTGGCATAGCTCAGTTGATTGAGCGCGGGCTGCGAACCAAAGTGTCGCAGGTTCAATTCCCAGTCAGGGTACATGCCTGGGTTGCAGGCCATGACCCCCAGCAATCACACATTGATGTTTCTCTCTCTCTCTCTATCTCCCTCTCTTCCCTCTCTAAAAATAAATAAATAAAATCTTTAAAAAACAAAAACAAAAAAATGTGAAAATGAACATTTGAATAATAGGTGTATATACTGAGATTAAAGAAGTTCCTTTCAGTTTAGGAAACACTTCTAGGGTACTGGTTGGTACTCTGGGCCTTGGGCATCGGGTCTGGGACAGAACAAATGTCTCCTCAGATTGGCCGTCCACAAGTTAAGGAAGTGCCTCTCCTCTCTTATTCATTAAATAAGAAAAATATCAGCAGTGTTATTGAATGCAACAAATCATTATAAATCATTTAAAACAGTTTCTAAAGCAAATTCAAAAACACAAATGCCATTTTCAGAATATAAAGTGTTGCCCAGGCTGGTGTGGCACAATGGATTGAGCACAGGCCTGTGAACCAATGCATCACCAGTGCGATTCCCAGTCAGAGCACATGCCTGGGTTGCAGACCATGTCCCCAGTAGAAGGTGTGCCAGAGACAACACATTGATGTTTCACTTCCCCCCTTTTTCGCTCCCTCCCCATCTCTCTAAAAGTAAATAAAATCTTAAAAAAATAAAAAATAAAAATATAAAGTGTTTTATATGAGACATGAAAAAATAAAAGAGTGAGGAAATTTTTTAGAAAGTCGAGTACAATTAAACCTTATTTTGCTTTAGAGTTTTAGTCAAAAAGTCTTATTGGTTTATTTTCATCTTCATTCCTGTGCCTGTGTAGTTATTTTACTGTTATTACTGTTTTACTTCTACATGGAAAAACTCTCAAAACTACGGATAAACTGACAGAATGGTAAAACAAACACCTGCAATTTCTTTACTTAGATTACAACTGTTAACATTTGCCTCTTTTGCTTATCTATTGCTCTCCATGTATGTTTTTGCTGAACTGTTTGAAAATAAGTATGGAACATCTTTTTTTTAATATATTTTATTTATTATGCTATTACAGTTGTCCCATTTCCCCCCTTCACTCCCTTCCACCCTGTACACCCTCTCCCACCCACATCCCCTCCTTTAGTTCATGTCCATGTGTCATACTTATAAGTTCTTAGCTTCTAAATTTCCCATACTATTCTTACCCTCCCCCTGTCTATTTTCTACCTACCATATATGCTACTTATTCTCTGTACCTTTCCCCCTCTCTCCTCCTCCCACTTCCCTGTTGCTAACCCTCCATGTGATCTCCATTTCTGTGGTTCTGTTCCTGTTCTAGTTGTTTGCTTAGTTTGTTTTAGTTTTGTTTTAGGTATGGTTGTTAATCATTGTGAATTTGCTGTTATTTTAATATAAATGGGTTTTTTTCTCTTCTTTTCTTAGATAAGTCCCTTTAACATTTCATAAAATAAGGGCTTGGTGATGACGAACTCCTTTAACTTGACCTTATCTGAGAAGCACTTTATCTGCCCTTCCATTCTAAATGAAAGCTTGGCTGGATAGAGTAATCTGGGATGTAGGTCCTTGCCTTTCATGACTTGGAATACTTCTTTCCAGCCCCTTCTTGCCTGTAAGGTCTCTTTTGAGAAATCAGCTGACAGTCTGATGGGAACTCCTTTGTAGGTGACTGTCCCCTTATCTCTTGCTGCTTCTAGGATTCTCTCCTTCATTTTTACCCTGGCTAATGTAATTATGATATGCCTTGGTGTGTTCCTTCTTGGGTCCCACTTCTTTGGGGCTCTCTGAGCTTCCTGGACTTTCTGGAAGTCTATTTCCTTTGCCAGAATGGGGAAGTTCTCCTTTATTATTTGTTCAAATAAGTTTTTCACTTGTTGCTCTTCCCCTTCCCCTTCTGGTACCCCTATAATTCGGATGTTGGATCATTTAAAGATGTCCTGGAGGTTCCTAAGCCTCTCCTTATTTTTTTTTTGAATTCTTATTTCTTTATTCTTTTCTGACTGTATGTTTTTTTTCTTCCTTCTGGTCCACTCCATTGTTTTGAGTCCCAGTTTCCTTTCCATCACTATTGGTTCCCTGTGCATTCTCCTTTATTTCACTTACCGTAGCCTGCATTTGTTCATCTAATTTGCGACCAAAATCAATCAATTCTGTGAGCTTCCTGATCAGCAGTGTTTTGAACTGTGCATCTGATAGGTTGGCTATCTCTCGGTTACTTAAAAGGATGAGTTCTGGGGCTTTGATTTGTTCTTCTTTTTGAGCCATTTCTCTCTCTCTCTCTCTCTCTCTCTTGGTCTGTTCACACCTGTTACCGTGAGGGACAGAGCCTTAGGTGTTCACCAGGGCAGGGCACCCCAGTCGCTGGATTGTGATGTTGTATGTGGGAGCGGGGTCAACAGGGAACAATGGCGGTTGCTCCATTCTCCGTGGGGCCTCAGTCCCTTCTGCTACTTCCCCCAAGCAAACTGGGCCCCTCTGGTTCCAATTCCCATGTGGGTGGGCCTGTACACGCCATGGGACCTTCCAAGGACCTCTCCTGTGAGGCTGGGTGTCTCTCCATGCGCCTCAGGGTCCACCCTCTGCAATCTCACATGCCCCAGATGCCATATGCACCCAACTCTCTCTGCTCTCCGAGTCTCGACTAGCATCTGGCTGCTTGTCTCCGCCCCTCCTACCAGTCTGGATGAACAAGTCTATTTCAAGTTCTTGGCTGTCCGACTCCCATTCAGATCAATTTTCTATCAGTTCTGGATGTTATTCTGCCTCTAAATTGTTGTTGTTCTAATCTTGGTTGTGTGTGGAGGTATGGTGCATCCACATTTGCTTCCATCTTCGCTGGAAGTCAGTAGGGAACATCTTGATCTTCCATTCCTGTGTTGGTTTTGTAATGTGTCATCTTGGCTATGTTGAACTACATTTCCCAGAATTCCCTTCAGAATTTGTTTGCTTCTGCCAGCAAAACATTTCTTGTAGATTTGACTTTTGCAACTGAGGGTGTATCGTGAGATACAAGGGTCTAGACACTGGGCCAGAGATAATGAGATTGTCTTACTATTTTGTTGTGTGCTGCTTGATACCTGTCCTTTGGATATAAGTAATATTTCTTGGGAATTACTATTTCCTGTCTTTTCTTTTTTATTTATACTTTTATTTAATCTTTATTGTATTTTTTCCATTACCATTTAGTCCCCTTATATCCCCCTCCTTCCCAGCAATTACCTCACTGTTGTCAATGTCCATGAGTCCTTTTTCCTTTTTGCTCAGTCCCTGTACCCACTAACCACCCACTACAACTAGATGTCATCCTGCTCTCCATCTATGAGTCTGTCTCTTTTTTTTTGTTAGCTCAGTTTGTTCATTCCATTCCACATATGAAACCAGATAGAATTTGTCTTTCTCTGACTGGCTTATTTCACTTAGCATAATGTTCTCCAGGTCCATCCATACTGTTGCAAAGGAAAAAAGTTTCTTCTTTTTTACAGGCAAGTAGAATTCCATTGTATGACTGTCCCATAGTTGTTTTATCCACTCATCTATTGATGGACTCCTGGGTCCTTTCTTAATTTTATAATTAGGACCAATTGTATCAGTAGTAGATTGAGGAGATGCAAAATTATAGCAGGATAAATCCTAACTTCTTCATTAGTCTGCATACTTGTATGATGAGACACTTACCCTCATCAACTATTTAGTTACCAAATATTACAGCTTATTTAGGAAAGATAGAATAAAGGTGGATTCTTTGTGTTCAAAAAAGACTTGGTTCTTTAGCAAAATCCAAAGTGACATGTCATGGTCTTTGTAAGCTATAATTATAAGTTCATAAAAATAGATGATATGTTAAGGTCCATTGCAACTGTTATTCCTAGTGATACATAAATTGTCCCAGCTACTTTCTATGAAAAGTTTCAAGTGGTTCCTGAATCTTTTTTTACAGCTTAACTGAAGTATAACCAACAAATAAAAATCATATATATTTAAGGTATACAATATGATATTTTGATATAATCACTATAATCAAACTAATTAACAAATCCATCACCTCATAGTTACCATTTCCTTTCTCTGTGTGTGAACACTTAAGACCTACCCACTTAGTAAATTTTAAGTACACAAAAACAGTTTTGTTAACTACAGCCACATTGCTGTAAGTTAAATTTCCAGAATTTATTTAACTTGCATAACTAAAACTTCGTACCCTTTGACAAAACACCTCCCTATTTACTTGCTGCCACTCCTGGCAGCCGCCACTCTACTCCATGGGTTTGACTATTTTGATGTTGTATGTGGGTAAAACCATGCAGTATTTGTTTTTCTGTGTCTGGTTTATTTCACTTAGCATAATGCCCTCTAGGTTTATTTGTGTGGTCACCAATACCAGGATTTCCTTCTTTTTTTTTTTAAAGCTGAATAATATTTCACTACATATATATTTTTTTACATTTTTATCTGTTTATCTGTCAATGAACATTTAGGTAGTTTCCACAGCTTGGAAATTTTGAGTTGTGCTGCAATGAATATGAAAATGCAGATACCTCTTCGAGATAGTGATTTCACTTTGTTTGGATATATGCCCAAAGGTGGGCTTGCTAGATCATATGGTAGTTCTATTTTTGTTTTTTTGAGGAATATTCCTACTCTGTTCATAATGGCTACATCAGATGAATTCCAACAGTGTGCAGGACTTCCTCTCCTCCCTCCTTCACAACCCTTGCCTTCTTTTGTCTCTCTGGTAATAGCCACTCTCACAGGTGTGAGGTGATATCTCCTTGTGGTTTCGATTTTAATTTCCCTGATGATTAGTAAGGTTGAACACTTTTTCATATCCCTGTTGGTTATTTGTGTGTTTTCTTTTAGATATGTCTACATGTTCTATAAATTGGACAATGCGTCATTATTGTCTTTTACTTTAGATTGCCAATTGTCTTTCAACAAGATTAACAAGATAAGAATTTCATTTCTGCTTTCTCACACATTTACACATATATGTATCATTTCCAGCACTTTTATGTGTAGACCCAAACTTCCACTTGGTATTATTCCCTTCTATCTTATAAATGTTTACTAACATTTCTCACAAGGCATGTCTATTTTTGAGTTTTCTGTCTTTCTTCTTTATGATGAAGCCTTATTTATCTTTCATTATTTAAAAATATTTTTCCTGTATAATAAGTTTTACCACTGGTGAAATTCTTAGCAATCTCTCAGCAATACCACTGCTACAGTACGCCAGGAACGCCGATACTGCATCTAACACCAGTGGCGAGGTTCTCCATGCCATCCTGCCAGTGAGCAGTAACTAAACCCTGTGAACAGAGCCTGCTGCCCTAGAATGAATATATTTTAGTATAAAGATGTCCAGTGCACTAGAATATATTTCAGTTAAATATATTCTAAAATACTATTTTTGTCTGAAATTCTAATTTAACTGAGTGTCCTGCATTATTTGCTATATCTGATATTTCTCTTCTCCCTACCACTAAAAGTGGTTTTAAAGACTCAGCTTTGAAGTCACTCACTCTAAAAGCAAAAGCCTTCTCTGAATCTCAAGAATAAATATCAGGTATCTCTTATGTAAAACTTCAGTTAAAACTTAAAACTTATATTAAACTCTGAACGTTTTATCCAAACACACTGGGAGTATTTACTACATGAATCTGAGAATGCTTATGTAGGTATTAGTAATTTTTTAATCCCAAGATTTTGAACACATAGCCACAAATTTAATAGAAAGATAATGCTGTGAGGTCTCATACAATGTTTGATAAACATGGACTTTAATCTAATTTTAACAGAGTTTAAAAAAAACTACATTTATTCTTTTATTAAGTTAGAAGCATAACATTTTTGTACCAGAGCTCACCATAGTCAAATCTAAAGGCAGTTTTCCTCAGTTAGAAAACCATTATTTTTTCAGCAACTGACAGATTTTAATATATGTATCCTGATATCATATATGCTACGTTTTTATATTCTCATTTATAAGCAGAAAATGGTCATGAACTTCATAATGCATGGTCTAAAAGCTAATGCTTTGAAAGCAGAGAAGGACCACAAATAATCTGAATTGGCAATGTGTTCCTATTCTATATAATTTCTTCTACAGTCATCACTGATACTGAAGTTTGTTTTCATTTTAATTGAATATTCTTCTATCACAGGAGAACATTTTCAAGGTTCAACTATTTCCTGAAAGGCAAGGCTCAGCTAATTTTCCCTGCTGCCTGATTCATCCATGAGCATATTCCCTTTATGCACATTATACTGTCAGTATATTTATATACAGACGAGGACCAATGTAATAAGATGCACTTTGAGTTTTAAAAAATAATCGAAACTCCATTAAATGTTGAGAAGAAAAGCAATGGTCACTATCAAGTCACTTTTATAATTCTGCTTTCCAAATACTTTTTCAGAGAGAAAAAAGCCATAAGCTGAGTAGTTTCATGAAAAGTTGTTACATGATATTGTCTGAGAGTAAAGTATCTTGATTACATCCAAGCAACAATGATAAATTTAGGGAAGAAACAAAAGGAAAATAAATTTGAGTAAAATGATTTTGAGTTTGATTTCCACCTAATCTTAGATTGGGACTTTTAACAAACTTCTTGGTTTGGGGTGGGGGGAGATTGCTCCAACATTAAAAACAAATTCCATAACAGGGTATATAAGTACACATTCTGCAGTGGGAAAAATTATACTGTCAACAGCTGATGATAAGACTACCATGAAGAGGACTACTCTGGTCAGGTAAAGTCCCTCTAAGAAGAGCAAACTGCTAGATTTACGTAGGGATTTTTGGTAGCATGGGGGTCAGAGATTGGTAGAATATCAAAAGACTTAAGTAGGCTGAGAATTAGCTGTCAAAATATGGCCATGATAACCAAAGTGTTGTCAAGTGCTGGGCATTCAGAGTTGTGTTTGTGTTTGTCCAATTCCAATTGTTTAACTTTCCAAAATAAAAGGCTGTTATTGATTGGTTTGCTTGTAAAAATTATCATCAATCAAATGGGTTAAAATCCAATTTGTGTGAATATTTGAAAGTTATAGAATAAGCAGTCTTTTCTTGGGACTATGGACATACTTTGTTCTCAGTTTCCTATTTTGGTTTTCAAATAACCAAATCTCCATGCAAGACCATCAGGGATTGTCTATATCTCCACTACTATAGTGGAAATAAGGTTTCATTGGCCAATAATTATTTTTCAGTTTGAGCATCAATCAGCTGATTTCATCATGGTTTTGTCTTTGAGTCACTTTTTGAGTCAATTGAGAAAATTGAGAAAATGCCTATCCAGAAGCACTTAAGATTTAGGGCAGCAAATGTCAAAAAACTCTAAGACACCCCCGCCCCCCCCCAAAAAAAAAGAAAAGGAAGAAGGAGGAGGAAGAGGAGAGAGAGAAGAAAGAAGATGGAGACGGAGAAGGAGAAGAAGGAGAAGAAGAAAACATAGAAGTATTTTTTTTAAAAAGACATTCTGAAACAATGGCCTAAGACTTTCCATGCTTGACAGAGAAAGCAAGCCCCAAAGACTTCTGATCTTACATAGCCAGGTTCTCATTTCTCTAAGCTTACATAGAGATTATTTCACATTTCTGATTCACATGAATTGCTAGCAATGGTACAAACTCTCTTTGAACAACAAAAAGAAAATCTTATCTAAGAAATTCAAATTGGTTTGTGCTGCCCTAGAATTGAGGTGTATTATTTATTATGTTAGCCAAAGTGATAAAATACTTCAAATCACGTGAAATCTATAAGAGTTTGAATGTTCCAACTCTCATTCATGGAATTAATACCCTTAGAAGTTTCTTCCAGTCATTGTTATTTGTACCCTTAGACAGGGTGATACTCACCCAGACCTTTGAAATGAGCCAACATCTATCTACATAGGGTATTGGAAAATCATTCACTCAAATAGTATATTAGCCACAAATGGGACATCCCTGCCTTGTTTCCCATCTTAAGAGGAATGTTTGTAGTTTTTGCCCATTGAGCATGATGTTGGCAGTGGGTTTGCCATATATGGCCTTTATTATGTTTAGTTATGTTCCCTGTACTCACACTTTGCTGAGAGGTTTTATCACAAACAGGTTCTGGATTATATCAAATGCTTTTTCTGCATCTATTTATATAATCATGCAGTTTTTGATCCTCTTTCTGTTTATGTAGTGTGTCACATTTATTGATTTGCAAATGTTGTACCAACCTTGCATTCCTGAAATAAATCCCACTTGATCGTGGTGTATGATCATTTTTGATGTATTGCTGTATCCAATTTGCTAATATTTAGTTCAGGTTTTAGTTCATCAGGGATACTTGCTAATAATTTTTTTGTAGTGGCTTTATCTGGTTTTGGAATTAGGATAATGCTGGCCTTGTAAGATGAGCTTGAGACTCTTCTCTCCTATTGAATTTTGAAATAGTTTGAGAAGAAGAGGTGTTATTTATTCTCAGAATGTTTGGTAAAATTCCTCTGTGAAGCCATCCAGTCCAGGGCTCTTTTTTTTTTTTTTAAGATTTTATTTACTTATTTTCAGAGAGGAAAGGGAGGGAGAAAGGGAGAGAGAGAGAAACATCAATGTGTGGTTGCTGGCGGCTGTGGCCTACAACCCAGGCATGTGCCCTGACTGGGATTCGAACCTGTGATGCTTTGGTTCACAGCCCATGCTCAATCCACTGAGCTACGCCAGCGAGGGCTTGTCCAGGGCTTTTGTTTGTTGGGAGACTTTTTTATTACTGCTTCAGTTTTACTAGGTGTAATCTGTCTATTCCTATTTTCTGATTCTTCCTGATTTAGTTTTGGAAGTTTGTGTGATTCTAGAAATTTATCCATTTCATCTAGGTTGCAAAATTTGTTGGCATGTAGTTGCTCTATATTTTCCTACAGTCCTTTGTATTTCTTTGTTGTCAGTTATCAGTTCTCCTTTTTCATTTCTGATTTTATTTATTTGGGTCCTCTCTCTTTTTCTCTTGACAAGTCAACACCAAAAAAACCCACAAACAATCCAGTTAAAAAATGGGCAAAGGATCTGAATAGACACTTTTCCGAAGAGGACATGCAAATGGCCAATAGACATATGAAAAGATGCTCAATGTCACTAATCATCAGAGAGATGCAAATTAAAACCACAATGAGATATCACTTCATGCCTGTTAAAATGGCCATCATCAACAAATCAACAAACAACAACTGCTGGTGAGGATGTGGAGAAAGGGGAACCCTTTGCACTATTGGTGGGGAACACAGATTGGTGCAGACACTGTGGAAAGCAGTATGGAGAAACCTCAAAAATTAAAAATGGATTTTTTCCCAGCTATCCTACTTCTGGAAATATAGTGGAAGAAACCCAAAACACTAATTCAAAGAAATATAAGCAACCCTATGTTCATTGCAGTGTTATTTATTAATCACCAAGTTACAGAAGCAGCCCAAGTGTCCATCAGTACATGAGTGTATAAAACAACTATGGGGCATTTGCATGATGGAATACTACTCTACCATAAAAAAGAAGAAAATTTTACCTTTTGTGACAGCATGGATGAACCTGGAGAACATTATACAAAGTGAAATAAGCCTGTCAGAGAAAGAGAAATGCCTTATGATTTCACTCACATGTGGAATCTAAAGAACAAACTTAACTAACAAGGAAAATGGGGACAACCTCATATATAGAGAGCAGGATGACAGCTGGTGGGGGGGGGACATTAGTGGGTGGAAGGAGTGAGCAAAAAGGGAAAAGGACTCATGGACATGGACAACAGTGTGGTGATTGCTAGGGGCAGAGGGACTTAAGAGGGACAAATGGTAATGGAAAAAAACACAATAAAAAATAAAATTTAAAGAAAGAAAGAAAGAGACCATGAAGGTGTAAGGAAGATATGATAATCTTTAGTGCAACTACAGGTATGTTATGCCTGGGTGTTGGGATGGCAATCATCATTGTATCTTTCTTCATTTAAGGAGCATCTACCACAAATGTCATTATTGGTAGTTTTAGTATAACATTCTGTTAATTTACAGGAACCCCTTAGGATTTTAAAAGGTTCAATCTTTGGGGGAATTTACCTACTATAACAGAAACACCATGAATAACTGCTAAAGACATGCACTTTGTACTAGTGGAAAGATTAATTATTTAAAATTGGTAGGTTTTACATTATTGAATAAAATCTTGTAAATCCCATCTCTAAAGTGACACTTATAAGTCTGGTTTCAATTAGTGTATAGAGCCACACAACAATTTAAACATGGAAGGTTTAACCTAAATATTCATTTGTGTAATAGGAAAGTCAGTGTAAAGCTGGAGACCTATTAAGGACCCCAGAGCTGAAGCAGAGCACGCAAGAAAGAACCAATGTGGGGGAGTAGATCTGCACCAGGCTGGAATCCAGACCTGACGGGGGAAGTGGAGTTGCTCCCACAAGATGGCTGATGAGCTTTCTGGGTTTCTGGGGCCAGAGGTGGGCCCCATCACCACACTAAAAGAAAGCAACAGTCTGGGCTGTGGGTGAGCCAAGACTGGTGGGCAGGCACACGACAGTATCAGAGCACTGTGGTAAGAACCGTGGTAAGAGGCCTGGACTACAAGATGTCTGTGTTAAAAGAAGACATCATGATTGGCAAGTACTTGTACCTGGCCATGTACCTGGCAAGATGGCCATTGTAACTAAGCAGATCTGTAGCGTCACCAAGAGACAGCTCACAGAACACCTCTGTATGTCCCACACAAAACGCGGCTGAAGGACTGCCGAAGGACCAAGAGAAACCAAAACAGGAATTGAAACCAAAAGCTGTTTCACCAGCAACGTCTCTTCAGTGCCCTCTACTGATAAAGTGTAACAGGCTCACTGTAGAGAGGAAATGCTTCGTCAGTTCAGTATTCCAGAGTAGATAATGCAGGAAAACCTGCAGCTCAGAGATAAGAAATTGATACCTAGCACAAGGAGAAACATTGCAAAAGTATTAATATAGACTTAAGATGTTTTAAGTTAATATAAAGTGAATTATATTAGAAACCATTTTATTATGAAATAGATGCAGTAATTAATTGGTTAATCAAAAATGTTAAAGAATTTCAAGTACATAAAAGATAAAGAAGCAACATAAATATATTTCAGTAGGAGAATGGATTAAGAACATTGAGTATATTAATTAATAGAATTATTTATTCTTCAGAAAAAATACTAAACTAGAAATACATATATATCCCACTACAGCTACATTCACCAACACAATGGAGTGAAAATATCAAGTTGAAGAACACATAAAGTATGAGTCTACATGTATGATTCTTAAAAAACAAAAACAATGAAGATACAAAGATATGCAAAGACCTTAAGGTGTGTAATCATGAATTTTGAGAAAATAAGAGACAATGGGATTGTTGGGGAAAAGGGGAAAAGACTTCGTATCAACAAGTAGCCAATCAAAATTGAACTGAATTTCTTAAAAGTCACGCTAGAATGGAACAGAAAACGGAGCAATAATCTACCACGTGAAGAAAAAAATTATCTCCATACTAAAATTTTAGCACAATATTACCAAAATCTGAATATAATTTAAAACATTCTCAGACATACAGTGTCTCGAAAATATAACATCCAAGGTTCTCCTTGAAAGAAAACAGAGGCTGCGCTCCCCCAAAAGGAGAATGTAAATGAAAGAGATGGGCGTCTATAAATGTCAGTAGATTATCCCAAAACTTTGAGAAATTAAAAATTATACTTCCATCATTTCAAAACGTGGTATCAGTTGAATTCAACTGAAATTTACAAGCCTTCATTAGTAATACTAGAATAAATATCAATCAGTGTTTGGCATAATCAGAGTGAAACCTCAATGCAACTTTAAAGTTTTAAATGTGTAACTTTTCTTCTTGTCAGTGTGCAGGAGGAGGGCAAAAGTAGTTCTCCAGTTGTTCATATGGAAAATAATACAATAATTAATATGTGATAATACAAGAATAAATTCTGTTTTGCAATCTCATAACTGTAATCCTACTTTTGCCAACTCATATATTTTATTGAAGAAACACACTTTTTTATTTTTTATATCTGAACAGGGATGAACCTGCCACCTAGATATGTGCCCTGACTGGGAATTGAACCCCACGAGCTTTTGGTGTATGGGTCAACCCTCCAATCAACTGAGCCACCCAGCCAGGGCCGGAAACATACTTTTAACCTTAGTCCTTATTATATACATCACCTTTTTAATTGTATACCCCTCCAGAGCCCTCTATTTTCAACTATCCATCCTCACTATATTCTCTGATCCACAGAATAGTTTCTGCACTAGGATTAATTTTTCTTAGCACTCCGGGGTAAGCTCTAATGTTTTACAGATCCTAAGTTCCTCTGTTTACCATACGATTTTCCAATTTTTCCTAGACTTCTTCTTTAAAGACTTTCTTATTCAAATGAAGATACATGAATCAGTTTTTCTGACTTTTTGCCCTTCCAAATTAAAAAAAAAATCATTTTATTTCAAATGCTTGATAATATAACTGTATAAAGAACTCTAATTTTAAAGCAACTTCCTTAGAGGCATGAAAACATAGTTTTCTTGCCTTCCACCACGTTATGTTAGTGATGAAAAGTCTGAAGACTCTCCAGTGAGGGCTGCGGTCCTTTCTCACCATGGTTGTTTTTCCTCTCCCCTCCAGAAGCTTTCCAAGGCTTGTTCTGGCAGCTCAAAACCTCACAAGAGTATCTGTAGTTGCCCTTGTTTTCCTGTGGGGAGGAGAGTGTTAACCTACTTTGTTGCTGGTTGAGCCCTTTAATGACCACATATGGTTTTCCTTAGCTCCGATAACTATTTTTTCATTTGTTATTGTTGGCACTATTACAGATGTCTCCCATTTCCTGCCCCTTTGTCCCCCTCCACCCAGCTACCCCACACCCACCTTCACCACACTGTCCTCTGTGTCCATGGGCTATGCATATAAGTTCTTTGGCTAATTTCTTCCATTTCTCTACATACCCCTCCCCTTTGAGATCTGTCAGCCTGTTCCATGTAGCCATGCCTCTGGTTTTATTTAGTTCATTAGCTTATTTTGTTCATTAGATTCCACAAAAGCGTGAGATCATATGGTATTTGTCTTTCTCTGACTGGCCTATTTCACTTAGCATAATTAATGATCTCCAGACCCATCCATGCTGTCACTAAGAATAGCCATTGTTTCTTTGATTATTTTTCCCAGTCCATTTTCTCTGTTGCCATTTTTAGCGGGTTTTAAGTAGGAAATCATTAAATTTTCCAGATTAATCTTTCATTTTATAATATGTGCTCTTCCTTATTCTTTATTTTAATGTTTTGTACGTTTCCTGAAGTGTCTTTTACAACCTTTCTACTGATGTTCTCATCATCTATAGTTTTTTAAAGTTGTCAGAATTTCTTCTTTGTTCTCCAACTGTTCCTTTTGTGATCTTTTTGAGCTGAGTTATTTAAATCTCTCTGATAAAACATGTAATTAGTTTCCTACTCTATTCTCTTCATTTATTCATTAGGCAAATTTTATTCAGTGACCCTAATTTTCCTAACCACTGTCCATTACCAACATTCATTCATAATATCTTTCCACTGGTGACAAACTGTCTTGATCTTCTCACTGTTAAAAGTTTATGAACTTTGCCTTTTTTTTATTAGCAGGTTGATGAGATTTTTCAAAAGGAGAGAAATTAATGGGTTGCCTATAGCTTATAGTGAGCTATTTTAAATGTTCTGAATTATTGTTAATTATGTACACTTGGCATAACAGCATCAATGGTCCAGAGTTTTTACAATTAGTATTACTCATTTAAAAACTAGTTAAAGCCCTGGGTAGCTCAATTGGATAAAGCATCGTTCAAATATGCTAAGGTTGTGGGTTAGATCCCCAATCAGGGCACATATAAGAATCAACCAATAAATGCATAAATAAGTGGAACAATAAATTGATGTCTTTCTCCCTCTCTCTCTCTCTCTCTTTCTCATGCTCTCTCGCTCTCTCTCTCTGTCTCCCTTCCCTCTCCCTCCATCCATCTCTCTAAAATTAATACAATAATTATTAAAAATTAGTTTAAAATATAATAAAATTATACCGTTCATTTTATAGATATGTATATAGGCAGCCCTCACATTGCACTGTAGCAGAAAAACATAAAAATAATCATGAAAGTTCAAACAATATGGGGTAATCTTAATAATCAATGGGAAAACTAAGTTTCTTTGGCTGTGTATCTAAAATTTCTCCACTAAGTTTCTTCTGCTGTGTGTCTAGAATTTCTCCAATATTGACAATGCTCACATTCCCAAGGTCAGCCGTGCCTTCTATAACTCCATTATGTTTGTTTGAATTACTGTTCATTAATCACTTTTCACTTTTTCGGCTGCACTTTTATCTTTGCTGTTCAATCCTATCTTTTAATTATCCATTTTAGTTCAATATTCCATGGGTTTCTCATTGGCAGACAATGAGGCAGCACAACTGCATGCTTTGCTGTGTGTGTGTGAACTGAATAACAGATGTGAAGCAAATAATCACCGCAAGACTCTAAAAGAAGTAACTCAATTAGCATGTCAGCTATTTGTGTAGGGACTTGTGGAGTGAAATGCTAGCACTGAGGTTTGTGCCTTATGCGACTTTTCACAGTGAATAGATCATGGTAGCAAAAATCTGAACGTGATTGTTGGGGAACCAGTATTATTTAACTAGGCCATGGTAACTAAATTCCTTGCTTGGAACAGTGGGATATGATGAGTGCTAATATGTGGTTTATATTTCTAAAATAAATTTTAAGTAATAAAAAATAAATTGGGGGATTACAGGATAAGAAAATAAGTGACTAGTACCTACAGAGAAGAAAAAAGAAGTGTTCTATATAACTAATGTAGGCAACCACAGCTTCGTTTTAGGGTGAGTACATGAAAAAGACACAATGTCTATGAATATTTTGCTTTGGAAGGTTGTGGGGTGTTTTGTTTTCTGATACAGAAAATGGGAAGTAGATAGCTGAGTTTCCTTATGAAATACATTATAATAATAAAAAATCCTATATCTGAAATTGTGTACATAATTGTCAAGATCTAGTACAAAACAAAAATGTGGGGTCCCCTGTTAAAAAATGATTAAGAATTTCATGACAGCAACAGCAGAGAATTAAAGAAGTGTGGTGACCTATGAGACACACAGGTCCCAGTCCACAAAATCCACCTTGTGACAACTTAAGCTGGCAGATTGTTAGGTAGCTTATTGGTATGTTTTTGATTGCCTGTGCAGTCTGTTTTAAACAGTTTATCTTGGTGTGGTTATTTATAATACATCTTTCACCCTTAAAATCGTCTCACTTATGTAGATTCTGAATTTCATACTTACTGTGACTAGAAGTTAGGATGTTAAATCTGAGATACTCTTGAAAAATGAATTTTTTATAACTTTTATGACTGATTCTTATAACTCATAGATATTTACTTAATCAGGATAATAACACATCTGTTCTCTTCATGACTCTGGTATGCAGGATAGACAGTTGGAAAGGGGGGGACAGGAGTGAGGCAGAGAAGGACATCTTCTTGGTTATGGCCATGGCTCACTCTGGTGGACAAGAAGAGGAGCACCAATGGTTCCAGTGTAAATGACACCATGATCTCTTCACACTTCTGCCCCCAACATTTCCTCATAAGCCAAGACAAAGTGAAACTGTTGGCAACTGATGAATAACAAATAGCATAGCTATTTTATTGGTTATACATAGTACTGATATATAACAGATCTATATAAAGATATATGTATTAATAGATGTATATAGCATATCTAATATATAACATAGATTTGATAGAAGTAATGTATTTTATGTAACATATATTATATAGACAGCTACATTTGTACATACATACACTATATAATATATATTTGTGCGTATGTAGGTATTTTAACACAAGAAAATTTATGTCAGTCATTGTTTTATTTGTACTAAAAATTGTTTCTTAGAATTGCAGCCTAATATTTAATTTTTTTCTAAATTTTTCTTGGTTCACCTAAAAATCAAGAGAAATCAAGCTCTTTAGATTATTTCCTTCTAGAACCACACAGTGGCAGCAAAGGATAATAAGATCACTGCACAGAGCCACTGCACTGGAAGAGGAAAAACAGAAACCTCTCAACCCTGCTGCGGAACAGGCATGCAATTACAGAACAGTCACGAAGCATAAAACTGATTTCTATTCTATGGGTTTGTCAAGACAGGAACTATACTGATACTCAAATGTCTTATAGTTTGTCATTCTAATGATTCAATACTGTAGCCATCAGAAGTTACTGTGTTGACTATAACTCACCTTAAGCCATACACTTAGACCTATACTTTAAAAGTAGTCCCCGCATTCTTAGCCATCCATCCCATCATTTTCAACTTTTCCATGATTTTCAACTTTTCTCTCTACATAAATTTATTTTCATCCCTTATCATTATTTAGTCATGAACATAAAGACTTTCTCTAGATATAGATCTGTGTGTGTGTGTATATATACATATATTTTTATATATATAAACTTTTCTTCTTTGCACTTCTTTCAACTACTACTTTCAAAATACATTTTACTTATTTTTATGTGGTATATGTGAAAATTTGTGATCTAAATGCCAGATTCTGTGATTATCATACAGGAGGAGGGGGGCGCCCTACTAGCTATTGACATCACAGCTGTCACTCACCAAGAAGTTGGTGACAGCAAGTAGAACTGGTGCCTGACCACTGCAAAAACTTATATCTGAGAAAGTCCACCTTTCCACTACTGGGGAAATGGCTTCTAACTATTCCTGCCTTTCAAAACTTGTAGAAATGTACTTAATTGGTAGCGAGAGACAGAATATACAAATTTAAAGGTCAGATCATATATAATAAAACTAGTATTCACAACCTGCCCATGGGATCCAATTCTATCTACAATAACGGTCCCATAAGTCAGTCTGCTGTAAGTCAAGATTTGTAGGAAGTC
Source organism: Phyllostomus hastatus (assembly GCF_019186645.2). Taxonomy (NCBI): domain Eukaryota; kingdom Metazoa; phylum Chordata; class Mammalia; order Chiroptera; family Phyllostomidae; genus Phyllostomus; species Phyllostomus hastatus. The sequence continues at coordinate 18,624,496 of NW_025333640.1, forward strand.
AGGTTGCTATCTGTAGAACAATTAAGGAAGCTAAACAATGACTTATATGAAAATCTCAAATGGCCAGGACATGATTCATAACTGACTGTTTCCCTGATCTTTGTTCCCATTCCAAGCTAAGGACCAACAGGAGAAAGCCAAATATGCACCTCTAACCAATCACACAGGATGCCCTGATTCTGGTGACCCCACCTCCGGATGCCTGTGCCAGCAGAACACAGTAGAAATGAATGCCACTGTAATTGCAAGCACCAACTATTCCCTTCTGGCTCCTCAATACCCTTATGTACTTTTCTACTAATCATCACCTCCAACAATTCTCCTATTATAAACAACAGTAGCAAGAGAAATGGCTCTCACCTCACATAACACAACTATGTTCTCACTTTCTAAACTTGTCTAAAAAGTTGACACCCGAGTCCATTAGCCATTGTCAAACTCAATTGATATCTCCTCCATGTGAAAACCTTCTTGGTATCCATCAGCAACACATCTCATCAAAATACAGAAAAGTAATATAAAACAGTAGAGAAAAATAAAGGATAATAGTTAATATATATGTATATATGCAACTGGTAATGAAGCCCTAGTTAGAAATTATAACTTCCTTATTCATACCCACTATATGCTCCCTTTGCCCTCAGCCTAACTGCCCCCTGCTGAGGTTCTTTGATTAAGGCATGGCCCAAACTTTCCATTTTGAAGCCACCAACAGAAAAGTACTAACGGGTAATCTGGGTGATGCCCTGGGCTTCACACATACTTTGTTTTATTGTGTAACACAGTACTAATTTCTTCTGATCATCAGGATCAGGCTAGTCCATACTGTAATCCCTTCTATGCCTTTGGCAACAGTCTCAGTGCCTGTTTTTGAATCAAAACCTCTAAACCACCAGTGACTGCAGTAGTGAGATTGATATGCAATTATTTTCTATGTGGATCATCAAGCGTTATAGTGAGGAAAGACATTTCTAATCCAAGTCATTCATATCCAGCCTCACCAGTGCAGCTGGGCTATAAATGAATGGTGAGTGCCAACAGACAGTAGCTAGTATACATGCTGGTCAGTTCAAACACTTCGTTGTGTTCGAAATTTGGCACTGTACAAAATAAATGAGTAGAAGTTTCTTGCTCTCTAGGAGTATATGTTACAAATGTTGGATCATAATTTCCAAGATCTGATGTAGTATAATCATAAAAAGTCAGAAATTGTTTAATGATTACCAAAACATGTTTGTTTAAAGATTCCAACTTGCTCTGTATATACTGAGCCAACCTGCCTCAGACATTTGAAAAGGTAACATTTCCTCTCAGTTTAAAAAAACACCTAAAACTCAGTTGTTACAAATTCTACATATCCTTAGGAATTAAGAGAATTATTAACTAATTAATGCTACAATGAATGTAGTCAATTATTTCATTTTTACTTCAATGATTTTTTTAAGTATTAAGACAATAAAATTTGGATTCCTGTAATGTTTTTTTCCCAATGTTTTTTTCCCAATTTTATTTTAATCATTGTTCAAGTACAGTTTTCTGTCCTTTACTCCCATCCCAGCCCACCCCCCAGCCCTCCCCACCTCCCTCCCATTTCCACCGACCCCCCTAGTTTTTGTCCATGTCCTTTATATTTGTTCCTGTAAACTCTTCCTATTCTCCCCTGAAATTCCCCTGAAATTCCCTCCCCTCTCCCCTCTGGTCACTGACAGCCTGTTCTCTATTATAGTCTTTGGCTACATTTTGCTTTATTTCCGTAATGTGTAAGATAATATTTAAGATATATAAAGGAAAACAAAATAAAAGGAAAAAAGAAGAGTGACATTTCACTGTACTTTCAAATTATTTCAATATCTACTACAAAGTGTTAAAGGAATTAATGTTCTAATGCTTTATTACTATTTCAGGCTCAGAGATATTAAGTAATTAGGCAAGATCAATGGCATATCATTTGAAATTCCCCGATAATTAAAACAACACTGAATGGTTTTCTAGATAATGTGAAATTTTCCATGTATGTCTATTTTCAATATTAAAATATTAAAATTACTTTTAACATGTTATGAAAAAAATATTTAAAAATCCTATATTTAACTCATTATGATGGACTCATAGAAACAGATCCAAGATGGATTCTGAGTCTCATGACACAGGGTTTAGTTGTGGCACTGTTCCACTGGACAGAGAATTAGCAAGGACCAAGTCAGCGGAAATCTCCGGGGATTCTGCTTTGGGCCCAGTGATTCACTCACTGGAGAGCTTTCAGTGAATTGCCAAGGCCACTTTCACAGCACTCTTGTCCTTCACAACAGACTTTTCTAGAGTGACCTAAATTGACCTGGTTATGCTGTTGAAACTACATGAATTACTTGCAAAATCAGCTATTAAAAATGAGTGTCTAAGGTTTAGGAATATTAAGATAAAGATGACGGCGATGAAGATGCTTGAAAGTAAATTCACCACTTTCAGTATAATGCAACGGCCATCAAAGGGAAGTTAGTGCCCTACCCAAATGTGTTAATTTACTCATCATCTCAAAAAATATTTATCTTAGGCCAAGAATTTGGACAAATATTAAAAATTAATGAAACAAAATCATTTGGTTACATTTTTGTTTCCCACTTTGTGCTTCTCAACAAATCTTTTGAATACAGTTTTATTTATGTTTCAATGTATTCTTCCTTTGTTTAATGAAAAAACATTGCTTTGAGAGCCACTCCTGACAGTTCTAGCAATTATCATATACTTTAGATCACCAAACAAATTCTGTGTTATTATGTAAAATAACATTAATCACTAAATTATCAAAATGTTGTGATTACTTTCTAAAGAAATATGAATTGTATTGTAGGTGATGAAACTATACTTTTCATTTGAGGAATACATAAATATATTATATACAGTAATATTTATCCTAAATTGGAAGATTAAATTTCATAAAAATAAGTAATGATTAGAAATAAAGTATTGGAAATAATTATAAAAATCCCTATAAACTGTTAGAGCTCAGAAGAAACTGATTTATAAAATTATTGAATAAAGGACTATTATTTGCATATCAATTATTGGAAAATTAGAGTATTTTTTCAATAGAACAATACCATAAGTAATCATCAATTTCACTGGCTAGTTTACAAAAGTTCTAGAATTTAATATTACACTAACAAGGTAAAGTTTATAGTGCACATTTCTATGAGCACAGAACAGAAGCTTGCTGAGCAGTACCATAAACTTTTCTAGGACCACAATGAGATTAAATTTATACAGACACAGTAACATCAAGCAGAGGATTTAGAATGCAAACACAGGCTAAAGCTATTGGTGTAAGAAGTAAAAAATATAATACTCAAAAGTTTAAACAGGAAGCTAGCAGATACCCCAGCACTTGGACAGTGCTTGGCTATGAATTAGCTAGGCAATCAGCATTGAGGTCTTAGCTACAGGAACAAGTGGTCAGAGATAGAACTCCAAAAGGTCAATGCTAAACCAGTTAAGTAAGCTTAACCCTTCTGGATGAAGCTCTTGTGAATTTAAATTTCATACAGTACATAAATCTAATATTCCACCTTGGTCACATCCGGTTTTTGATGATTAAGAAGAAAGCTGCCATATATGTCATTAGCATTATAAAAAAAATTGCCAGATTGTTTTCCACTGTGGCTGTTTGACTTTACATTCCCACCAGCAATTAATGATAGTTTCTGTAATTCTGCATTATTGACAGCATTTGATAATGTTAGCTTTTTTGATAACAGTATTGTTAGCTTTCAGGTTTGAGCCATTCTAATAGGTACATTAGTGGTATTTCATTGTTGCTTTAATTTTCAGCTCCCTGGTAACAAATGATAGCATGCATATCTTCATGTGCTCATTTATCATCTGTATATATTCTTTGGTAAATTGTGCATTCAAAGCTTTTGCCTATTTTTCTTATAATTGCATTGTTTGCTTTCTTATTGTCGAGTTTTGAGTCCTTTGTATATTTTGGATGCAAGTCCATTAGCAGGTATGTGTCTTCTAAGTATCTTTTCCCAGTTCATGGCTTGCCCTTCCATTCTCTTAATAATTTCTTTCACAGAGGAGCAACTGTAAATGTGTGGCCCAGTGCTTTCACCATCCATGTTGTAACTACACCTCCAGGTGCTTAAATACTAACATTTAATAACCTATGGCCTAGTAAAAGCTAGAAGACTTTTGAAAAATAAAAAATAAAAAAAATATAATTTATCAATTTTTTTATTTCAAGGATCTTATTTTTGATATGGTTCTAAAACCTCATTGTCAAACCTAATGTTCTGTAGATTTTCTCCTATGTTTTCTGCAAGAAGCTGTATCATTTTGCATTTAAATTTAATTTGATGATTCCTTTTGAATTAAATGTGAAATCTGGAAGATTTTTTGTTTTTTATTTTGCATGCAGATGTCCAATTGTCCCAGAATTGTTTGGTGGTAATTCTATTTTTCCTCCATTGATTTCTCTTATTTTTTCTCTTCATTGAATTTATTAGGTGACACTGGTTAACAAAATTATGCAGGTTTCGGGTACACAATTCTACACCACAGCATCTGTACACTGCATTGTGTTCACCACTCCAAGTCAAATCTCCATCCACCACCATTTATCTCCCCAATTTTTAGACAATGGGATTGAATAAAAAATAACTTAGATAATAAAGGCAATTATAAAGAATATGTCTGTGGGCTGAGGCCTGGAACATGTCAAAATTTAACAGTCTGAAAGATGAGAAGAAACCAGCAGGGAGGCTGAAGATGAATTACTAAATATGTAAATGCACAGCCAGAAGACATTAGGACCTGTAAACACCAGTGAAGGTAGTGTTTTAGTAAAAAGTGGTGACCGACTGCACCTTGTGCAACAGATAACTCAAGTCAGTTAGTTTCTAAGAAATGTCCAGTTAATTGGTAACATGGATGTCAATGGTGACTTTAAAAGAAAAAAGCTATTTTACTGAAGCAAAAAAAAAAAGTCCCTCTTTGGAAAAATTCCAAGAAAAATACAAAAGGATATGAAGTGAATACAATATCTATTAACAAGTCTAAGGAAGTTTTGCCATAAAGGGAAGTAGACACATGGGGTAGATGGATCATTTCTAAAAAAAAAAGGATGACATTTTAGCCTTTGTATGTTGATAGAAATAATCTAGTGGTTTGGTGATAGAGGAGAAAAGGAACATTTATAAAAGAACATCTTTGTAAAACTGGGAACTAATCGATCACATGATTATATGTGATTGGCGACAAGGGAGCACAGGTCCATCTAACATCAGGGAAGGTGGAGGATGTAAGTGGAGATGCAGAAAACAGGCAGATGCCATTATGGTCTATGTGAACAAACTACACATAAATTAAAATGACTTCGTGCACATTAGCTGTAATAGAACATCCCCAAAATATCTCAAAGAAAATCTAAATTACACTTCATGTTGACAACAGAATAACATCATGGTCCCTCTGCTCACTTGCATATGTGAGTTCACAACCACAAAATATTATCTAAACACTTAGAAATGAGCCACTAATAAGGAACAGTATTTACTACCAGATCATGGTTCAACATATATGGAACCTATACAAACTGATTTTTAAAAAGCTCTAAAAGAATACATATATATTTGTATACATACACACATGTAGAAAGAAGGAACTGGCCTAGACTAATATTAATATTTAGCCTCACAATAGTCAAAGAACTGAAAATAAAGAAAACGCAAAAAAAGAAAAGACTCAATAGCAAAATTTAACTCACAAGTTCAGGCTCTATTAAGGTGGGCATTCAAAACCACTTTTTAAAAAATTGTCTTACATTTTTATATTATCTAATATTTCTATAACATATATTCAATATATAACCCATTTCTTATCCTGATATAAAGTACCTCAAAAAATTGAATACATGTCAATGTGATCTTAGTTTAGGCATGCATAAAATAGTTAAATTAAAAATAACATTCTTGCTCCTATAAAAAAATTATTTTTTAAAAAATTACAATGAAATGGGTGCTTTGATAAAAATTAAATTTAAAAAACCTCTAGTTCTGTAGTAACTTCTTATGCAGTGTAACTATGAAACCCTCTGGTGATGGCTAATTATTGTCAGAGTTGATATTAGTATTTTAGCTTCCAACACTGTGGAGACCTCAGTGCAACAGAAAAGAAGCACTGGATGCTCAGGTGGCTGCAATTTTGTCCTCAACAAAAAGTATAATCAGGTTCATAATGTAAGCCTCAATGAAGAAGCAGTGTACTATAAAAGAAAAGTGCATTGAGCAAAAACTCAGGAAAAACAAACTCAAAATTAGTTACCATCACTTAGTAAGTATGGGTTTGATTTGTCCTTTATTGCTCTAAGCCTCAATTGTGCACCTATGTAATAGAAATCATAATACCATAACTGGCTTACTTGCTCATTTCAAGTATAGTTTAGTATATCTGTCAGATTTCAAAAGAAACTCTGCATGTTTTGTTGTATGTGTGTATTGCTGAGAATTAGTCTCTTATTTTCCCTCCTCTACCCTCAAATCACATGACTTCACTAAAAAATATCAACTGCAAACCCTGTCTGGGTAGCTCAGTTGGTTAGAGAGTCATCCAGATATGGCAAGGTTGAGGGTTCAATCCCCAGTCAGGGCACATACAAGAATCAACCAATGAGTGCATAAATAAGTGGAACAACAAAGTGATATTTCTTTCTCTCTCTCTCTCTCTCTCTCTCTCTGTTTCTGTCCCCCTACCCACTTCCACTCATTCTCTGATATCAATAAATTTTTAAATATTAACTACATTAGAGCAAGGAGCCAACTACCATGGACATAACTACTATTAGAAAATTATTCTGAGAAATATATTTACAGATTCTTTTACTTAAAATACGGAATTTTAAACGTATATGATAGCACCAAATTAAATGTGATCTTTACATTGTTTACTTAATTTTACTTTAAAGCTGGTACAAATAAAAATAGTGCAAGATTATAGATCTTAGTATTTCTCCATGGACAGAGTAGGAGGCTCCTGTAGGCTGTAAATTCTACAGCTTCTGAATCACCCATCTCTTCAGCCGCATTTTCCCTTAGATATTAGGCAACTGTCCACATTTCTTAAAGAGACTTCCAAAATAATATATGTTTCTTCTCCCACAAGCTCACCTCCCTGCTGAGCCTCTATCAAACCATTATTTCAGTAACATGAACTTTCTTGAGTCTGTTTGCATCCCTCTTTATTCCTCCACCCTGCGGTGCTGGTCAGTGGAGCAGGGAGAAGGGCAGTGCTTTATCATCACAGCGAAACTTCAACACTGCCCTTAATGCTGTCTTTCTCTCTGAGATTAATTCTAGTTACCCGATGCATGGAGAACAAGGTGTTTAACAAGCAAACCAGAACATGCCCACAGCCTCAGCTTACAATTTGTCAATACCTCTCATTGTTCTCAGATAAAGAACACAATTTTAAGTATGGTTTACAAATCCCAGCTTTACCTACCTTGCCAGGCTCATCTTAACCAAGTGCCCCTCCTGGCTTAGCTCTAGGCCCTCTGGCCTTCTTTCTGTGCTTTGAATGTGCACGGTGCTCCTAGTACCCTCACTGTCTAAGAATCGCCTCCCCTGTCCCCTTCAGATGTCAGCTCCATCAGCATTTCCTTGGAAAAGCCTCCCCTGACCTTCTGAGCGATCACAATCCCAATTTTCCCACCTCTAGAGTTCAGAAATGCAATTTTAACAATAAAGATAATGTTCCGCATTTCAAAAATTGAAGTGCCATAATGTCCCGTTTTAGTGATGGTATGGAGAAATTTGAGTTCTCACATATTGATTTTTTAAAAGATGTTATTTATTTATTTTTAGACAGAGGGGTAAGGGAGGGAAAAAGAGAGGCAGAGAAACATCAATGTGTGGTTACCTCATGTGCCTCCCCTACCAGGGACCTGGGCCACAACCCTGGGATGTGCCCTGACTGGGAATCAAACTGGCAACCCTTTGTTTCGCAGGCTTGCATTCAGTCCACTGAGCCACACCAGCCAGGACATGAGTTCTTACACATGGTTGATTAAAGCATACATGAGTCCCAGTTTGGGTATGATATATAAGCAAAATTAAAAAGTATATAAAACATATGTACATCATGAAGCAAAAATAATATTAATATTAAAAGTATAATTATGTTATATATTACTGGAAAAGATATATAATGAGTCTATGTAAGTAAAAATTATATTTTACATATATGTTTTAATGGTGTGTTTTAGTGGTTGCATAATGCATACTAAAAAAATATGCACTTTAAGTATAATGCTATATTAGGCAATTCAGTTCATTGTTAGAATGATTCCAAAAGTCACCAAAATGCTCTGAGTAACTCTCTCTGTTGATGAGTTTTGGGTAGAAAAACTTCAAATTAGTTTCTGGAAAATGAATTATTTGCTTTGAGTAGAATTAGATCACCGACACTCACTAAAAGCCTAGGCCTATTTTCTGGAAATTTCCGTTGACTATACCTAATGCAGCCACTTACTCTAATGCTATGTTTAGTTGTTCTCTGCCACCATTCAGCTGTTTTTATTTGGCCTGTCATATGTGCTTACCCTCTCGAAGCTGGACTATTCCAGGAAATTGCCTGTCAGACTTCTGAACATCTACTGTTCTGGGGCAATCTGGTCACCCCCACCCCCCACCCATTATTAGTTTAATTCAGCAAAGAGATTTTGCCTTAAAGATAAACCAAATATATTTGAAATAAAAAATCAAAATTTTTCTCTAAAGTAAAGAAGGGATGAGTCAGATTAAGCTCTGTTTATAGACACTGATGTATAAAAACAATAAAATTAGAAAACTAGAATGAATGTATATTTTATTTTAGTATTCACCTAGAAAATGATAAAAGTATAATGTTTTTTAAGTGGGGAAAAAAGGTAAAATAGAATTAAAAAAAACAGACCTGACATTTCTTACTGTGTTCTAGTTTGGATCCTACTCACAGGTATTTATTTTTCTAGACTTGGGTGTGGAGATTAAATAAGAGATATCATAATGTATAACAGAGGTGAGCTTTATCAGTAATCATCTTGGGATCAGATACTTACCAATTGCATATTCTCAGATAAATCACTTTCTATCTCTAATTTTTTGTTTCCCATTTGTGTAAAATGAAGATAATTAAAATACTTGCTCTATATGCATCATAGGGCAAAATAGGTAAAATGCAATGTATGCTATGAATGTGGTAAAACATGTTAACACATGCAAGAATCCTTTATAAATTGTCATGCAAATGATAATTGTGTTATTGTGTCAGAGCTAGGATTGGATGAGATTCTCCAATTATCCACAAATATTGATGCCACAAAAACTTATGAACAATATTATTAAGACACATTACTGCTTTTTGAAAGAGAAAGTGGAAAGAATATAGAGCACATTTTACTCACTGATATTTCTTAGAATTTTCCCTGATGGCAATTCTTATTGTAAGGAGTAGTTCTCCACTTTGCTATGAGTAAGAGAAAAGAAACTGGCACTAGTAGCCCCAGCCTTTGAAGAGCATTCCCTCTGGCTAGGGCAAGACAGAAAAAGTGCGATTAAACGTGAGTATGCAAAAGAGAGGACATGTAAGATTTTTAATATTCATCTCCTGTGAGAAGTATCACATTTTCCAGTTTGTATAAAGCACAATGAATTATAACTCCCCAATTAAAAATATGGAGAAATCTAATAAAGTGTGGAAATACAATGATTCCAGAGAAAGTTGGAGGAAGTATTTAACACAAATGATAAGAATTTATACTGAATCTACTAGTCACCTTTGACTTTTACCCATAAAATAGCCATGGCCATTTGCCATAGCCAGTGAAGAAATCTTACAGGTATTATCTATCCCTGAGGTTGGAACTTAGCAGGACACTGAAGAAAGACTTAGAGATAGCTCAAGGAATAAAATTCTTTGGATTCATTGGAAAGCTTTTAAATTTAACGGTTTGGGATGTCTGTCTTTACTTACTAAGGCAGGAATAACAGAAAATAATATTCAGAACAAAAGTAGTTAAAGACAATAGAGAAGAGAAATAATGAGGTGTGCATACCTGGTTTGTAAGAAAAGGCTGAAACTCAAACCATCCTCTGGATTTCTGTAGCTCTCTTTACCTATCCTGTTCCCCATAGGGATAAAATGAACCGGGAGTTCCATTAAATGTGGGAAGAGTACACTAGTAGGAGCCTAGTGGGTTATAAATGAGTTCCATATATATTTAGTTAAATGCATATCTCCAAAGGATATAACTGCCTTGTACATAATGCAGTGATAACATAGAAGGACAAATTTCAAAAATTCTTTCATTTGATGCTAATGTGATGCAGGTAACTATGGTAACATTTCCTGACAGCCTCAATTTAAATAGTAGATTCTGAAAAAAAAAATCCAAATTGACTCCAGAAAGGAAATGGATTAATTAATGTCTACATAAATCTAATTTAAAGAAATATTTTATACTGAGTAGAAAATCTTTTCCCAAATTATTTTAGTTTTCTGTTCATCATTAGCAATGATTTATTTACTTTCTAATGTATTTATTCATGAATATTTTTTATTTTTAATTGCATTTTATTGATTATGCTAGTACAATTGTCCCAGTTTTCCTTCTTTGTCCTCTTCACCCAGCACCCCCATTCCCTCAGGCAATCCCTCCACCATTGTTCATGTTCATGGGTCATGTGTATAAATTCTTTGGCTACTCCATTTCCTATACTGTACTTTACATTTCTGTAGCTATTCCATAACTACCTATTTGTACTTCTTAATCCCCTCACCTCTTCATCCATTCCTCTACACCTCCCTTTCTTCTGGCAACCATCAAAACACTTTCTATATTCATGATTATGTCTCTGTTCTTCTTGTTTGTTTAGTTTGTTTTTTTTTTTAGATTCAATTGTTAATAGATATGTATTTATTACCATTTTATTGTTCATAGTTTTGATCTTCTTTTCCTAAATAAGTCCCTTTAACATTTCATATAATAATGGTTTGGTGATGATGAACTCTTTTAGCTTTTTCTTGTTTGGGAGGCTCTTTCTTTGCCTTTCAATTTTAAAGGATCTCTTTCTTGGGTAGAGCAATCTTGGCTGTAGGTCCCTGCTTTTTATGACTTTGAATGATTTCTTGCCAATCCCTTCTAGCCTGCAAAGTTTCTTTTGAGAAATCAGTTAACAGCCTTATGGGAACTACCCTGTATGTAACTAACTGCTTCTCTCTTGCTTTTGAGATTCTCTCTTTAACTTTTGGCATTTTAATTCTGGTGTGTCTTGGAGAGGCTCTCTTTGGGTCCAGCTTGTTTGGGCTCTCTGTGCTTCTTGGACTTGCATGTCTATTTTCTTCACCAAATTAGGGAAGTATTTTCATTATTTTTACAAATAGATGTCTTTCTCTTTCACTTCTCCTCTGGCACCCCTATGATGCAAATGTTGGAATGCTTGAAGTTGTTTCAAAGGCTGCCTACCCTATCTTTATTTTTTCTGTATTCTTTATTCCTCTTGTTATTTTGATTGGTTGTTTTTTGTTTCCTTATATTCCAAATCATTGATTTGATTCTCAGCTTCATCCACTCTATTGTTGTTTCCCTGTAAATGGTTCTTTCTTTCAATCACTGAATCCTTCATTTCTGACTGAATCTTTTACATGCTGTTGAGGTCCTAAGTTCCTTGAGAATCCTTACAACCTTTTCCCTAGTTCTTTTCCTAGAGTTCTGATCTGTTCTTTCATTTGGCCCATGTTTCTTTGTTTTTTGTTTTTTGTTTTTCATTTTGGCAGTCTCCCTGTGTTTGTTTCTGTGCATTAAGGAGAGCTGCTATGATTCCATGTCTTTGTAGTACAGTCTAATGTAGTAGGTGTAGGGTCCAGTGGCACAGCCTCCCTTATCACTCAAGCTGGGTACTCAAGATGTACCCTCTGTGTGGACTGGGTATACCTGCTTCTTGTAATTGAGCCTTGAATGTTGTTGGTAGGTAAATTTGAGGGATTTACCCAGGCTAATTGGCTACAAGGATTGGCTATGATCAGCAATGTCTGCCCTCCACAGAGGATCAGCTATGTATTGGCAAAGTGGTGGTGCTCCAACATGGTCTGGAGCTGTCCCCTGGGTATGCAGGTTCTGGGGTTTCCCAGGTGGTGTAAACCAAGGTCAGCTCTCATCTGTGTTTTTCCTGGGACCACTCTGCCTGGATTATAAAGCAATCTGAAATGGCTACTACTTGTGCTGGGCTGGGAGATTCAGAGGCAAAGCCGTGAACCTAAGCTGGCTGCTGCTAGTGCAGGGCTTGGGGCCACTTGCAAGAGATGTGGGGACTGGGGACTCACTGAGGTTGGCTATTGCTTATTTGAGAGGATTTGGGAAGTTGTGAAGCATCAGCCAAGACCAGCCATTCATATGGAAAAGTCTCTGTTAACAGTTTGGGTGGGCCCATAAGTTGGGTGAGACAGAATGTCTGGGGATTCCCAGGCAGGGCAAACAGTGTTAACCAGGTTGATGAGGTATTATATTTGGCACCCACCTGCCAGCTTCGTGGATCTGTTGGAGAAGCATTCAGAAAAGCGACAATGGCCTCTGCCTGCCTTTTTGTCTGGGAGAAAGCTGTACCCAGCTCTTGCCTTGATGTCAGACACTTCAGTTCCTTCCTATATGCCACTGGTGACTCTCGAACTGCTACCTTGGTGCTCAGAGGGAGTGAGCCTGAGTCAGTCTGTGTTTGGGTTATTTAAGAGGGTCTGCTTGGGACTCCAACAATGTCTTCCACTGACTAAGTATCTGCTGGATTCTGTAGCCAGAAGTTTTAGAGACTTATCTTCCTGGCACTGGAACCCTGGGATGGAGAGCCTGGTGTGGGACTGGGACTCCTCACTCCTAAGTTATCCCTCCTGAATTTTTATTCACCACATGTGGATATGGAACTAGCTTGTTCCATGTCCCCTCCTATCACCCCTCCTATCAATCTGGATGGGTGTGGTTTCTTTAATTCTGTAGTTGTCAGACTTCCATTCAACTCAGTTTCTGACAGTTCTGAGTGATGGCTGTTCTATAATTTAGTTGTAATTTTAAGGTGATTGCGCAATGAGGTGAGTTGTGTTTACCTATGCTGCCTTCTTGACCACAAGTCCATGATATTTCTTAAGTAATCACCAAAAGCTTTCTATTGTTTTTTTAGTCACTAGGACATATGCAACAATGCTATGCTTGCATGATTAAAAAAAATTAGTATAGCAAAAATAAAAGCAGTGTTCAATTTCACAAATGTATTATGATGAGAATTCTAAGTAAGCTAGCTAGCTAGCTATCACTGACTCTGTTGACCAATTCCCTGTCTACTAAGAAATGCACTATGCACCTATATGTATTTATGAAAAGGAGATCTTCACAAATATATATTTATTTATTTTTATAATTTTTTAAAATATTGATAAAAACATACATTCTTTTTTTTAAGATTTTATTTATTTATTTTTAGAGAGGGAAGGGAAGGAGAGGGAAGGAGAGAGAGAGACAGAGAGACATCAATGTGCGATTGCTGGGGGCCATGGCCTGCAACCCAGGCATGTGCCCTGACTAGGAATTGAACCTGCAATGCCTGGTTCGCAGCCCGAGCTCAACAAATATATATTTATGAAAAAATATATATGTGCACATCTATTATATATTATTATATACTCTGGCTTCAAAATTTGTGTAGATTTTCTCACCTTATATAGGTGGACTCATACATAAGCTCATTTGACTCTTTAGGAAAAGGATTATATTTGAGTCCAGTCAGACATGAGTAGGAAGTACAAGTTTTCTTACATCTGACCTCCTTTCTTTTTCCTATGTGTCCTTTCAAGCAAAAGGCATATTCTTAGGCTGAGTCTCATCACATTAATAAAATAGAAAAAATACAATCAAAGAGGACAGAGAATTCTTCCAAAGCACAGTTAGTTTTAATCTTTTTTCTAAAAACTCTAACCACAACTGGTGACCCTGCCCTATCATTGATGAGTCTATGTCTATTATGTCTTTGTATATTATATCAATGTTCTCTTTGTTGGAAGAGAGAAGAGGTAAGAAGCATTCTTGAATTTCTCTTGACAGTTATGTCACTAAAATGGATTATTGCACCTTGTGAACTAATATTTGAAGTAATGTTTTCTATTATTCCACATGCATATTAGTAACATATTTCAATCACATACTAGGTATATTTTAAGAAGTATATATGATAAATGTGACAATAGCATGAGTATTTGTTAAATGAATGAAGGAATGGATGGATAAACTGCCTTCTGTCAGGTCCAATTAAGTTCTTCAGAATCTTTCAGACCTAAAGTAGATGGCTAATAAAGAGCAAAGAAAAAAGAAATTCTGAAATGTCTCCTTCCTTATTTTACATACATTGCCTAAAATTTCCTGATAATAAATAAAGGAACAAACCTAAACAGTGTTGTCAATTAACTACTTTCAAAATTTGGTAAAAATAGATTTGTGTAGAACGACTAGTATATTTAAGGAAAGTTGATTCATTTCATTTCACTTCATTTCAGTGGAATTCACTTCACTTGTTTTAATCAATCCTATCATTTACAGAGATTTGAAAGCAGCTATCAAAAGCACTGTGATTTCTTTCAATGTTTCTCATTCAAACTTCATGGCAATACTCTATAAATAAAACATCAAAAAACTTAGCCATGTCTATTTTACTGATTTTTTGAGAAACAGTGATTTGTTGTTGCATTATTTATGCATTCATTCATTCATTGATTCTTATATATGGCATGACTAGAGATTGAATATGCAACCTTGATTTATGAGGATGATGCTCTAACCAACTGAGCTACCCTGTCAGGGCTTATATATCTCAGAGGGGAATGGGGTGCGACAGACTGGAAGAGATTAGCCAAAGATCATATATGTATATATTTATAGCCCATGAACACAGAAAATAATGTGGCGAAGGCAGGGGGGCAGGGACTGATTGGAAAGGAACAACCGGGGGGAAAATAGGAGACATCTGTAATAGTATAAACCATATAAATAATATGGATATTTCACATAACTTGGTCTATGCTACTATCACAGCACTATGTTCAAAGGCACATTAGGAGACTTTTATGAGCTTGTAGGATAATTTGGATCAATTTGTATGATATATAACATACATACTTTTTATATTACAGTGAGACTTAAATGTATTATCATTGCCAATTTTTTACACGGCTACACATTTTCAAAAACATTCTCAAGAGAATTCATAGAATACAACTTTTCATAAAAACTGGTTGTTGCTTTAGCACCAACAGAAAGGCCATTTATCGTATTCTATAAAATGTATTAATTCTATCACATGTTTAATTTGATTTTAAAAATCTAACTGATCTTTTGAATATACTATGCACTCTTTTCTGTCAAACATAAACTCTTAGAACCTAAGTATTTTAGTAGTACATCTATTATCTATTCAAGTCCTTCAATTTTCTGAGAACTGGGCATGCAAAATCTGAGACGTTTTTCAAATTTGTACTAGAGATGTCATTAAAGCCTTCTATTTTTATCAGTGTTGTCACATTTCTGGTGGTTATTCGCCTTGTACTGCATACCTAATCAGTGTTTTCCATTTTGTTTTCAGCTAGGCAATTGTAACTACAAAATTTAAATACAAGCATAGATCGTTTTTGCTTATATATTCATGTTATTCCAAGAAATAGGCCATTTCACAATAATGATCCAACTGCAGCTCAGTTGGTCTGATATGATTTCAGCTCAAGTGCACATAACCCAGGTCAATAACACTGGCCCAAGATTCAAACTGAACAAGAAGAAAAACTATATGAAAATGGTTGAATTTCAGTTTAGGTGGTCACTTTTGATGCTGGTAAAGTAATCAGCACTCCATAATTTTTCCAAAACTTTATCACCTGCCCTCTGTATTGGTTAAATATAGAGACAAGCTAAGAAAGTAGGTAAAACATTTGAATAGAAAGTCCTTATACTTAAGTGTCAAATGTCATAGAATGTAGGCTCTATCACAGGTTTACTTCAAAAAGACATAGAGTTAACTTAGATGTCTTGGAGGCAATTTTATAATTTCTCTTGACTTACTCTAACCCCTGACTCTGACTCATGTTTGAGAGTCCTGATGTATAAATCTGTTTGTGGGTTTATCTGGTCTGCCCAGAGTCATATTTTTTTAATCTAAATGTGGGTAGTGGCTCCTGAGAAATTAAAATTAATAAGCTCTTGAGGTCAACCAGAGCCTACCATAACCCAAAGTAATCCACATAGCACTTACAGAAAATCAGTGAAAAAGTGTCCGCTACAAGTAGATGCAGGCCAGTGGGCCGCAGAGCAGGGCCAGTGGGGTGAAAATGCAATTCCAGAAGCCCTTACTGGGATCCTTTTGGTCATTACAATTTGCAAAATAGACTCATTTTTGGCAACTTAAGATTCATAAAGACAAGCTCCCAGAATAAACCTAAGCTACTAGGACAAAGGTTGGGGGATTTTTTTTTTCAGTTTTACTGAGATTTAATTGACATACAACACTCTGTTAGTTTTAGGTGTACAGCATAGTAACTTGACTTACATATATCGGAAAAATAACTAGTGAATATCCATCATCTCATACAGATACAAAAAAAGGTTTAAGAAGATTTTTCTTTATGGTAAGAACTTTAAAATTTACTCTCTCAGCGACATTCAAATGTACTATACAGCAACATTTACTACAGTTGTGATACACATGTTACACATTACACCCTTGGTACTTACTTATCTTATAAATGGAAGTTTGTACCTTTTGATAAAATGGGGACTTTTACTCTCCTCAGAGACTGAGATTGATGCCTACCCTAGAGGATAAGACCCATATGTGTGGGGAAAGAGAGATGCCAGGTAAGGTTGTATGAAATGGAAGCCAGAATATTGAGGACAATTGAAAAAAAAAATGCAGGTAAGGTTCACAATTTGTTCCCTTCAGGAAGATGCTAAAAATTACTGAAAGAAACTGTCATTAAAGACAAAATCAAAAAATAAAATCAAAGCTGGAATTTCTACATGAAGCATGGCTGACTGCAGGAGTGAGTGGTTTTCATTACAGATCTTAGCAGGGAACACACTGCAAAGGAAAGGGAGAGAGCTTGAGTAAGTGAACGGAACTGACAGCAAAGCTGTACATTGATCATTTTGGAGGACGCACACATCTGTAACGTGTCAGACACAGTCAAGAATCAGCTGAATGTGATCCATGTACACTTTCAACAAGCAGAACACCTGATAGGTTGAACATGTATGGGCTACAATCAACAAAGATCAGTGATGGACAGTGTAAGAACTAGCTGATCTGGGGATTCTAAAAACTACTGTGTCCGAGATTTTGATGCAGGATCTTGGCATGAAACAGGTCATGGCAAAATTTGTGCTGTGGCTTCTGCTACCAGAGCAGAGGGAACACAGTGCTGCAGTTGCTAGTGACAATTCAAACCACTACCAATGAACCAGATTTCCTCAAGAAGATTGCAACTTTGAAGGGGACTGCGGTGTCATTGTCCTATGTACAATGTTCCTTGTATCTTCTTCAGGAAAAGTCTCTATTTTTCATCGTGCATGGCTGGATACGTTCTGGACAGACCTTATGTATCCCTAAGAGGGGTTATTTGGGAGTTTGGGGAGTAGAAAATTTAGACAGGGAAGCAACAGATATGTAGGTGTTACTTTGGGGTCTTGAGGGTTGAAAATTGAAACTGGGCAGCAAGAGATGTAGGTATCTAAACTCTTTTGAGATAATTTTCTCCTTTACTAGCACTATTACCTCATTGTGACCAATTCTTTCCTCCTTACGCAGTCTCCACTTATTCCTCTCACTTCCTTTTCTACTTTTTCCTCCTCCAGCAATACTGGCTGTCTGTCCTGCAGCTACAGAACACATCAAACACAGTTTCACCTTATGGTGTTTTAAGCCTTTGTTCTATCTAGCTGGAATGGTATTCTGCCATTTACCCCCACAGGTCCCCTCTCCCCCATCCATGTAATCCTGGTTTATCTTCAAATACCACCGCATAAGTGAAGGCTTTACTTATTGCTGAATTCCAAGTATCATTCTTCATTTTAGGTCTCTTATTTGACTTTACTATTCTTTAAAGCCCTTATCATAGCAAACGAAATATAACCCGAGTCATGGAAAATAAGAACAATCTAAAGATAGCCAGAGGGGAGGGGGGAGGGGAGAGTGGGGAAAACGGTTTTCAGGAACTACTATAAAGGACACATGGACAAAACCAAGGGGGAGGGTGGAAGCAAGGGAGGGAGTGGGGTGGGGGGGATACAGACAACTGTAATTGAACAATAAAATAATTTTTAAAAACCCTCATCAATACCATATTTTATGTATTAATTTACTTCTGATTGGTTTTGTCTCTAGAATATAAGTTCCACGAGAGTTACATTTTGTTTTTCACACTGCATGCCCACAACACCTAGAAGGGTGCCTGTCTGCTCATGAAATGCTACTTGGATAAGTAAATGACTGTATAATGTAATGTCAGCCTGCCCCAAATATATTGCACTTCTGAGGTAAAGCCACTTACCCTTAATAGCCAGTGTGTTTGTTAGAGGATTCCTAATATCTTTCCAATTACATTACTTCTGTTTTAGACAGTTCTCTCCCATTCCAATATCACCTTCCATCATCCTCTCTCTTTAAGTTTTGGCATTCAGTTCAGTTTAATGAAAAATTCAGTTTCAAAGTACACTCCTATAAAACATGCTGAATCCTACTTAAGTAAACAGGGG
The DNA here is from genome assembly GCF_019186645.2 of Phyllostomus hastatus. Classification (NCBI taxonomy): domain Eukaryota; kingdom Metazoa; phylum Chordata; class Mammalia; order Chiroptera; family Phyllostomidae; genus Phyllostomus; species Phyllostomus hastatus. Next base: position 18,643,307 of record NW_025333640.1, read on the forward strand.
TTTTGGGCTTTAATAAAAAGCATATGTAACTTAGTTCTTTCCTACATATATGTCAACCTATTTTCAAAACTACATCTAAACATTAGCCTCTGCTAGTAGATACCCCTCTTGCCTGCAGACCCTAATTATCTATTGCAGGGTTTTTTCACAAGTGTCACATTTCCTGCTGTGCTGCCTAAATATCTGCCAATGCCTTTCCTGGAATGGTGGGTGTTTGGGCTCAGGGAAAAGACAAGGTTTAATGGCTCTGCTCTGAATAAATTTTGGAGATCAAACCATCATTCCATCCCAGCCTGTCTAAGATTTCATATTTATTTATTTTTTGATACCTAGGATGTCAGATTAATAGTTGATATGGATCTTAAAATGATTTAGGGGTCTATGTATCAAAGAAAGAAGTAAAGATACTTCTCAATAATGTAAATATGAATGTGATTTCTGATTCCTCTATGAGCTGAGAGGATTTTAAGCAAACCATTTCACTTGCCTGACATGGTTTTCTTCATCTGTTAAGTCTCTAGTCATAGTATTTCATAGGAATATTGAGATAATTATATGAAATAATGTATTAATTTGGAACATAGCTTCTGCCCAAGAACCATTGCCTTTTACATAATAGCATTCTAGTTTAACAAGCCAAGTTACTAAGAGTCATGAAAATAAAGAGAAAAAAGGAAGAGAAAGCTCCAAAGCAGGAGTGATAATGAATGAAAGAAGGATGATGAAAAATATTTAAAATTAAGAAGGCAAATTTACATACACAGATTAAAGCCATGAGGAGGAGAGTGGGATCAGGAAGTCACTGGGTTATCTATATTACAAAGATATTTAAATTATTTTATTCTCTGACTCAAGAATGTAAACATTTTGCATGCAGACAGCTGCCTCATCAGGAACTCAGAATATATGGGGACACTGTTCTTAGACATAATTAAATTCAAAAGTTGATTCTGAGGATCACTGAGCAAATAATTGTTATAGACTACTTGTGAACCATTATGAATTATTTTTATAATCATTATTATGAATCAATCTATACTTAATTAAAGTAGAGATAGAAATATAAGTAATCATTACAGTGGGGTAGTCATTATTCCCTTGGAGTCTTTGTAAATTTCCAAAGGAGCAAAATATTATCCCCTCAAATGTTTAGTAATGCATTTATGAAAATAATTTACCTAAGTAAAATTTTAAACATTATATTCACAAATATATTGCTTCTATAAAAACAAACAATAAAAACACACAATAACTTGTTAGTCCTCTTGAATTTAGTTTTAATCTTCCTGAACCTGTTTGCTGATGTCTGGTTGCTTTTCCTACCTCATTTATTTCTACCACATTCATTACAAATCAAGTTCTATTTACAACTGATCTTTCTGTTCCTGCAATAAACCATACTCACTTTGCAAACTATTTCCTGAACAGGTTCTTCAGAAAGCCTTTCTCGACCTTAATACATTGGATCATATGCCTTTCCTAATTGCCCTGAATGTTCAAGACTTTCTCAACCACACACCTGTAGTATTGTAATTGCTGACTTAGTAGACTCGTTTCACCTGCAAAGACAACGGATGCCATGAGGCCAGGGACCACAGCTCCTTTGTTCACACTTAGATCACCAGTATCTGGCTCAATAAACAGCAAAAAGATGAACATGGGTAAGAAAGAAAATTAGATAGATACACTTACAGGATAAAAAATTCTAATACACACATTTGTGCACAAATTTGGAAAAGGGTTTTTGTTAATGTGACAAAAACAATTCATTATTTCAGTTTGATTTCTTATCAAGTTCCAAGAAGTTTCCCTTAGGAGGTATGTGAGTATAGCAGCACTGAAGTTGGTATTTCTAGTACAATAATATCATCAAAAAAGGATAATATTCGTTCTGACCATGGATCAACTTTTGACAAATACTCCTATGAGTTCACAGGGGAGGCACAGTCCTTGCTTACCTAACAACAGTGACAGAACTTGAAATCACTTACCAGGATAAATAACACCTGGACATACCAACAGCATGCACAATTTATAAGTTTGAAGAGACTGCACCACATAATAGGTTATTAGTGAGAGTGGTGTAAGAGTAAGCATATTTATTTTGTCCAAAAATATTTGAGTTCATACTCTTCATAAGTCATTCTGCTAGAATTATGCAGAACAACTCCCAAAACTTAAATGCGCACACATACACCCATCTATGGTGACAAGTAGAATGAGATAAATTTTTTTAAGAAGTAGATATATTGCTTATTTAGAGACTGGGATGATCAGTTCTTGCTGAAAAGACCAAAATATATAGATGCATCTTCATGAAACTCGTAGCATTTAACCTCAGCCTTAATGGGAGTGAGTGATGATGGGACAATAAATGAGTGGTCTGTGAAAAGTGCAATTAAAGTAGAGCTTGTGTTGAGAGACAAAAACAGAGAAGGTAGGAGATATATTTGGGAAACCTGAGTAGTGTGTGGAGTCATGCACACTGTGACAAGCCATAGAGAAAAGTCTGATCTGAAACACCCACAGTTCTGTGTAAGAGGGTAAGGATCTTGGATGTAGTGAGATTATTCAAACATGACTGTCTGCTTCCAGATTTCTTCATGAGAAATAAATTAACTCCTGTCTCTTATATGCTACTACTATTTACATTTTCTGTCCAAGAGAAACCTAATGCTAAACAACACAGGAAAAGAACCACCTGTCTCTTTCTCAACAACTTCATTCAAATTGCTACCAAGACAGACTTGTTTTGAAAGTCTACAAGGATCAAGTTGGGATTAACTGGTGAATTTACAAATAAACAGATATCATTTCATAGACTATTTACTGAATTTCTACTATGTGTCAGACACTGTACGAGGCATCAAGGATACAGTGTGAACTAATCTAAAATGACCCTATCTTCCTAAAAGTTTCTGTTTGATTAAAGGTAAGTATTTTAATAAGCTAATTTTACAAAATAAAAGTAATTACAAGGTGGGCAAAAGTGTAGGCTTACAGTTGTTCATATGGAAAAAGACATGCAGGTTATGATTATTACAATAGTTTATTAATTCAAAAGAATGTCACAGTGGCACAGTAAACCAACTTCTGCCCAACTCTGCATATAATTCGGGAAAGTTCTATGAAAGAAAGGAAGCAAAGAAACTCTCAGGCAGGCAGACTCACCCATATGTGGAAAGGCTACTAGTACCATCTCATTTTGTTTGTTTTCAGGCTCAAACTGAAAATGACAGCTTGAGACTATGGCGCAGAAAATAAACCACCTGAACTTAAAGATTCCACACAAACCGTGCATAGATCCTATGATTTGAAATCTAATAGAAATTATTCAAATTATTCTATAAATTGTACAGTTGTTTAAGAAATAAATTCTCAGTGCTCTGTTTTAAATGTTATATAGCTCATAAAATGTTTTTGAGTTCTGGTAATGGGTACCTTGATAGATTGCATGGTCTTACAAAGAGCATATTGACCTCTGGATTTATACTTAGGTCTCCTCAGTAGTTAGGATGCCTTCTTTCTTCCACCATAAGATCTGACACAGGGGCTGCATATATTAAATGCTTAATGAGTATGTGTTGCCAAATAACTCATCTGCTCTCAAGCTGATGCTCAATTTAACCTCTAGGAAGCCAGATAGTTCCAAAAAGACATTAGCTTCATGTTTATAATGTAAATGATTGGGGGAATTAGAAGAAGACAGTATAGCAATCTGATCATGTAATTATTTCATTAATCCTGTCAGGTGTCTTATTCTAGTGAAAATAGCACAGTGCCTCACAAACAGTTAATGTGCATGTTTTTTTAAAGCATTCTGCTGCAACATTAGGATGAAGATATATACTGATGTGTTCTTATTAATTCTGAAGTGGTGTGTTTACTTTCTTTAGGCAATCTATTCTACTTTCTAAAGCTGTTTCAAATTTGGCTTGGCAGTCAAAAGTAACTTAAAAGTGATCTCTAGCTCTATTTACAGAAGCAATTTTCATCTTTAAATGCCCTTCAGGAGCATTTCATTTTCTCTCTCTCTAACTTGTATTGGTTTCTCTCTCTACTAACTACCAACTCAAAATAATGTGACAGTGTGACTTACTTTATTTATAAAAGAAGTTCTAACGCTTAAAAAACATTAAGTGGCAAAATCATATTAAGGGGGTGAGTATAAGGGCACCTAACAGTATTTCTGAAAGCAAAACATATAATTTAAATGAAAAACACACCAAGTTTTCCAAAAAATTCTCAAAATATTATTTTCATCTACAGCTCCTAAGAAAGTAATGTGTTGGCAAACTTTAAAGAAGCAATATTAATGGACAGAAACTCAAGATGAAGGTAAGTTATGGGGTGACTTTATCTCACAGAATGATTTTCAAGGATCTCTAGCTATTTGCCAGATAACAGTGTGTGATGAACATTCCCACATAAATGCTTTCTGATCACATCACTTTGGGAAGTGCTGGGTAACAGACTCTAAAATATTTTTGTAACATTAACCTCAGTCTCCTTTGTTTTTACACAGCATTTCACATGACTAATTCTGAATGATTCATCCAAAATGAAGCAAGCCTTACTTCAATTTAGAAATTTGGGGCTTGGATCTATGGGTTCGGCAGTCTTCCATGATTGAATTGCACAGAGCACTACACACACAAACAGTGTGGTATCGCGAAAAGAGCTCTGTGAGAAACTAGACACAAGTTCAAATCTTTACCATCTTTCAGTAGATACACTACTTTAAGCTATTTCCTTAAATTTTATGACTTTCAGTGATCTAATTGGTTAAAAATAAATCAAATAATATAACAACAACAATAATAATAATACTATGCTATCTACCTGATGCAGTTTATATAACTTCTGAGGATGCAATGACCAAAAATAATTTTTGGTAGATTATAAATTTAAAAATGATCATTACTATTACTTAATTTTATGTTCGTGCCTATTTAGATTAGCACTATTTAAACATATTTAAACATATAAAATATATTTCTGCAATAATATGGGCTTTTCTTCTTATGCGCTGAGGTAAATTTAACTTTCAGGGATAAGGGAAATCCAGTGACAGTTACATAAGTGCAACAAAACACACCTACCCACATACACACAAAATGCTTATGTGGGTTCAGTGATTATACATAAATCAAAGCGGAAACTTACAGCTCTTGACAGTACACCCTCAAACCATGTTTCTCAGTGTGTTTGTGCCCATGTTTGATGAATGATATGCAAATTTTCACCACTATTTCTGGTTTCTGAGTCTATGCAAAAGAGTGTATATTTGAATCAATGTGTGGCTTATGAGAGGGGGATTAAATAGTGGTGATGTGAGTATAGTTAGATTTCATATTTTATTTTGATAAACTGTCCAAGTATACTAAAATGTTATAGAATTATAAAGCCATGAATTTATAAATCTATTCTAAATTAATCATCATAGGCTCTTTAATTCTTAAAAATTATGACTTATCTTTCTGTGAAACACAATTAGATTTATTTGGAACCTGTTACTGACAGGTTATAAGGAAAAAATATTGATTAGGCAAGTTTTTTAGTAGAAATATGATTCATGTCAGGTAGTCATGGCCAGAAAATGATGCAATGTATGAAAAGTGTATAGCACAAGAATCTAAAATGACTTTTCTGTTTAATTTGGAGAGAAAAAATAAGGAGGCACTGAGCAATAGAGAGAAACACCTATAGGGAAGACAAGCAGCCATTTAGAAATATTGTGAAGAAAAAATATAATGATTTTGAGTCATTTGGGGGAAAAAATGAACCTAGCCTTTGAAAACCAAAAAGGACTCAGGAAACTGAGAGTGTAAAAGGAATTTTTTTTTTATGAAATAACTATATCTGGTCACAGTGACATTATTCCGATAACTGAATCAATTTCAGGTTCCCACAAGTGGTTCTCAAGAATCAATTTACATTAATTCTGTATTCACAGTTTCACTGTGTTTTGAACTGTAAAAGTAGCATGGCTACATTACTTAACAGAAATTGCTTTAGGATATTTATTTAAGTAACCAGGGACCTAGTCAACAGAGAATATTTGTTTATACAGAACTTAAAATCTAGCTAAAAATAAAATAGCTACCTCTGAAGAAAGATAATGATTATAAAGAAAATTTCCCCCTTCCCAAATGCCTATTGAATACTCAAGATTTCAAGACGCAGACCAAAAACGCTTTCTCTGTGAGACTTTCTTGTATTTTCAGACTGGAATTATTTTTTCTTCTTCTGATTTTTATCATACTTTTATCTTTTGAAGTCATTCAGTAGGTATTTAGAGATACCTTTTTGGTACACATTTTATTGTGTTGAACATTTAAATATATATATATATATATATATATATTGCCTTTAAGAAACCCAAATTCTAACTGTGACAAAAGACAGAGATATAACATTTGAAAGTCATTTTGTCACTTTCTTTCAAAAAAAATCAGATAGGGGCCTAATTGTACAGTGTGCCTTTTGTGATGGGGGTGATGAAGTATGGGGAAAAAGGGATTACAACAGATTTTCAGAAAAAGAGGCAGTGTCTGAAGCAAATCCTAAAGAAAGGGGTTACTGGTTAGACAAAATGAAAAGAACCTATGTACATTTATTATATTATATTAAAAATATTTCTTAATGCTTGTGTCCCCCATACATCCTCAACTTGAGAGCAAGGATATTTATCATAACTTAATTGTTTATTCTGCTAGCACTTAGAAAAGTGCCTGGGTTTTAGATGTCACTCAACAAATCATTAATAATAACACATAACCAAGAAAAAGATAAAAATAATTTCCCTGATGCAAGTGCTGATTTGGAAAATGGGAAGACTGGGTGAAAAGATAAAGGTTCTTTTAATAAAAAGTTCTTGGCAATAAGGTTCTGGCAAGAACAAGTCGTGCTGGTATACCTTTTGAAGTTGTCTAATTCTTTAATAAAATCTGTGGGGAACCAAGCCCCCAGGAAGGGGTCAAGAGTTAGGGTCCTGCATTGTGAGAATGATGCTTGGGCCTGTTCCTTGGCCTCGGGGGAGGTGACCTGACATTACCCCGGCCTTGTTGGTTATCGGATTGTTCCCAAGAGAAGGACAGGGGAGGTGCCGGAGCCTTGAGGCGATGCGTCGTGTCCTTGGAGTTAATCTAAACCAGAATGTTTGTCATGTCTCGGGATGTTCTGTACGTGACCTGGAGGGGTGTGTAAGCTTTCTTGAACAAAGACTCTCTTCGTGTAGCAAGCATTCTATTTTTAGAACATCTCACTATATAATGACAGGAGTTTTCAATAAACTTGCCTTTTGCCACCAGAGCAACTGGTCGCTCTCTCTTTTCAGTCCGTCACTGCGCGTCTCGAACCCACTGCCTCGCTGGCCGCGGCAAGTGGCGCCCGAACAAGGGACCGGAACCAGAGGTCTTCAGGGGGACCACCAGAGTCCTGAGATTGACGACAGCAGAGCCTGACAGGACCGCTGCTACAGGGGGCCCAGTAAGTATACGAAACAAAAAGAAAAAACGGAAAGTAGCAGGGAGCAGACGAAGAGAGCTAATAAAAATGGGGGTTTCACTTTCTACTGAGAGAGAACTCTTTTGAGCAGGTATTATGTTCACTATTGAGGGGACGGGGAATTTCCACGTCGAAAGGGCAAATCCATCACTTTGTAGATTTCATTCAGCAGATCTGCCCGTGGTTTCCCGGAAGAAGGGACTATAAATATAGATACGTGGAAGAAAGTGGGGGGAGCGCATCAGAGAACATTATCAAACTAATGGTCCTGAGAAGACACCTGTAGATGCGTTCTCTCTTTGGTCTCTTGTTCGAGACTGCTTAAGGGGGGATTCTGAGCTTGCCAAGTGGGAGCGCAGCACGCGGGGCAGTCTCCGTGCTGCTCGCTCGGCGGAGAATCTATATTCCCCTCCACCTCCGCCGACCGCACCCCCCCTAAAATGGGAACCGCCGAAGTATGATCAGTCAGAAGTGAACTTATCGGAGAAATCGCGGGTTCCCGGTCCAGCAGAAGTTGATTGGGGGGACCTTGCTGAGCAGACAGCATCGTATCACCCCCCTCAGGAGGTGTTCCTCGCCTCGGCTGAGGATGAGAAGCCGGCCGGCGAGGCGGATCCAACCCTGAAAGAATTATTGTCTGTGCTTAAAGAATTAAGGGATGAGCGAGTTCAAGAGGGCGTGAAACCGTTAAGAAGTAAAGCGGGTGCGGGTCCGCGCAGTCCGCACGGAGGATTCAACCCGGCGGCGGGTCCGGCCGTGCCGGCGGCCCGGCGGATCTTTCCCGCTTCCCCGTGCCTCCCGGTCCCTCCCCCCGCCCTTCCCCTCCCCCGCCACCCGGCGGGTGCGTGGGGGCCGGGCAGGGCGGGGCCGGGGTGGGGGTCGCCGGGGGACCGCCCCCGGCCGGCGACCGGCCGCCGCAGGGCGCATTTCCGCCGCGGCGGTGCGCCGCGACCGGCTCCGGGGACGGCTGGGAAGGCCGGCGGGGAAGGTGGCTCGGGGGCCCCGTCTCGTTCCCCCCTCGCGGGGGGGTCGGGCGGGGGCCCGCCCTCCCGAGTGTTACAGCCCCCCGGCAGCAGCGCTCGCCGCATCCCGGGGCCGAGGAAGCCGAGACCGTCGCCGCGCTCGGCCCTGGCAGTTAATTATCATTCCCACTTCGCTGACACCAACAGGCGTTCTCTACCAACAGGGTGTTTTGCAATGGCTCCATGGCTCTGCCACCCCGCGGAAAGCCCTTCTTTCCTACCCTACCCTGGTGGCGGAGCGCGTTCAGCAAGGCCGTAAATTATCTGTACAAGTCCTAGGCAGAGATCCTCCCACAATTATTATCCCCTATACTGCAGAGCAATATTCTTGGTTGATGAATTTTAATGACTCCTTTGCTCTTGCTTTTGAAGGGTTTGCAGGTGAAATAGCTCATCACCTCCCGCATGACAAGATTCTACAGTTCGCGCACGTTGCCTCTTTCATTTTTCCTAAGGTTGTCGTCAGTGACCCCATCGCAGGAGCCATTTCTCTCTTCACTGACGGCTCCTCTAATGGCAGAGCATCTTTAGTTACTCCTGATAAAACTTTTGTATGGTCCACCTCCTTTTCATCTGCACAGGAAGTTGAGCTCTATGCAGTGTCCCGCGCGTTAGAGCTTTTTTCAGCAAGCAATCAATCTTTACACTGACAGTCAATATATCGTTCGTGCCTTATCTGTCCTTGAAACAGTCCCTCTGATCCATACTCACAACCCTACTATTTTCCAATTATTCCTTACAATTCAATCCCTCCTTCAATCTCGTTCTTCCCCTTGTTTTGTCGGACATATTCAAGGTCACTCCCAGCTCCCCGGTCCTCTTACGCAAGGTAATCATTTTGCTGATCTTCATACACAAGTCTATCTGTCACAGGTACAGCAAGCTACGGATTCTCATGCCCTTCACCATCAGTCAGCCCGCTCGTTACGATATCAATTCCGCTTGACCAGGAATGCCGCAGGACAGATTGTCAAGTCATGCTCTTCCTGTGCTCCCTTATCCCCTGTTCCTCATTTTGGCGTCAACCCTAGGGGCCTTCGCCCTAATGATCTCTGGCAGATGGACGTAACCCACCTTCCCTCCTTCGGAAAACTTCAATATTTACATGTTACGATTGACACCTGTTCTCATTTTTTATGCGCTACACCCCTTCCCGGCGAAAATACCCGTAACGTTATTCTTCACCTCCTTTCCTGTTTTGCTATTTTAGGAACCCCTCGTGTACTGAAAACTGATAATGCTCCCGCCTATGCCAGCCGTACTTTTCACAATTTTTGTCTCTCTTTTTGAATTATTCACAAAACCGGTATCCCTTATAATCCACAGGGCCAAGGACTTGTTGAACGTGCCCATCTTACTTTGAAACACCAGCTTACTAAACTAAAAGGGGGGAGATGGTATGATCCTCGGTCCCCGAAAGTTACTGTTAGCCCATTCCCTTTTCGTTTTAAATTTCCTCACTCTAGATACCGAGGGCGCTCTGCAGCTGACCGTCATTGGAGCCCACGTATGAGTCAATACCCACAAGTTTATTGGAGAGATCCCATTGACGGGTCACGCCATGGCCCAGACCCAGTATTAATATGGGGAAGAGGGTATGTGTGTGTTTTTTCCTACAGACGCTGAGACTCCTCGTTGGCTGCCTGAACGCTGTGTTCGTCATGCACCCAGTCACTTGGGGAAGACAACGAGTTCATTCCAGTTTATGTCAACAACACCCAAGTACTGGGCACCCCTTCCGTCGGACACGTGATACCAGTGAGTGCGATGGTCAATTATTCAGGCATATCTACGACGCAGCCGCTTTGCTTCTCCACCTCTCTGGAAAACTGTACTCTTATCCAGAGGTATGAGGACTGGGACAGTGACTTTAGTAATGGGACTCACTGAGGGTGTTGATATGCTGTATTTGAAACGCAACAATACCTCCGCCACGATTGGCGTAGGAACTCCCCCTGCCGACATTCCAACTTGCAGAAGTCGGACCCCATCGCCCAGCCAATGGGGACCGGCCTGGAGGATTTGCCATCTCAATCAAACAGTTTGCGACCAAGGGGTTTGTGACTGGAGTGACTTTCGCAACGGCTCGTTGCGACCTCAAAATCTTCTCTACGGAATTTGGACCAAAAACAATAGAACCTATCAGACTATGTTGTGGAAAGCTGTGGCCTCTCTTCAGTATATTACCGTAGCAAAGAGAGCGGTCCAGTGGATGCACATAGGAGCTCAGGACGCCATCTCTTGGTCTGGAAATCAGAAGAATGTTTCTGTGATAGCTTGTGTACCCGACCCTTTCGCGTTCATCGCTGGAGACTTGCAGGTCTCTCATAATACTGTATATAACCTAACCTGTAATCAGTGCTATCTAACTAACTGCCTTAATTTATCTATGAATGTTAGTTCATTTGCTGTATTGAAACAACCTTCTTTTGCCTTTGTACCTGTTAACCTTTCCACCCCTTGGTATGAGGACCCTGGTTTTGCTATCATCCAAAAAGGTTAATGACTTAATGTTGGCCCGCACAAAACGGTTCGTAGGAATGCTCATTGCAGGAATATCTGCCTTAATTGTCCTAAACAAGAAAGGGGGAGATGTGGGGAACCAAGCCCCCAGGAAGGGGTCAAGAGTTAGGGTCCTGCATTGTGAGAATGATGCTTGGGCCTGTTCCTTGGCCTCGGGGGAGGTGACCTGACATTACCCCGGCCTTGTTTGTTATCGGATTGTTCCCAAGAGAAGGACAGGGAGGTGCCGGAGCCTTGAGGGCGATGCGTCGTGTCCTTGGAGTTAATCTAAACCAGAATGTTTGTCATGTCTCGGGATGTTCTGTACGTGACCTGGAGGGGTGTGTAAGCTTTCTTGAACAAAGACTCTCTTCGTGTAGCAAGCATTCTATTTTTTAGAACATCTCACTATATAATGACAGGAGTTTTCAATAAACTTGCCTTTTGCCACCAGAGCAACTGGTCGCTCTCTCTTTTCAGTCCGTCACTGCGCGTCTCGAACCCACTGCCTCGCTGGCCGCGGCAAAAATCTAATAGTACAAACAGGACAAATACACCAAGACAAAAAAACTCATGGAAAATTAAAATAATAACATTAGGTAGAAAAAATATTCTCACATGCCCCAGAATAATGAGTGGAAGGAGATAAACCACCACCGACTGTTTCAGTCTGCCCTGCCTGATCTTAGGAAGCTGTAACCCCCTGTGACTTAGGCTGACTGAGAGACCTCCAGACCAGGAGCCACTAAGGAAACAAAACTTATTTCCCTGACATGAACACTGCCTGTTCTGTGCCTGGCCTCCTATGCTTCATCAGTTAGCCAATGACGGGTAAGATTTCCCATGGGGGGTGGGGGGGAATTGCCTAAGACAGGCATGATCACAAGAAGGCCTCAGGGAAGGGACTCGGGACTGTGGAAATGAAGGAGTAATCGACATCGACCCCTGCCCCCTCGGCTTTGTCAAAGCCTGAGTCCTTGTTGTTAGTTGTGAGGAATCCAAGTGTCCTGGCTGCCTTTGTCTCCTCTGCATGACTCAGGCCTGTGGAAATAACAGGGGTGGTACAGTCCAGACCAGAGTCAGTGGACCCCTGGGTAATCAGGCCTGGGACACAGAATACGCAAGATCCTGTGAGATCTGCTTGCTGGAGGATGCTACTGAATTAGAATATGAAGGCACGGGCAGGAAACAAGACTAGCCTTTTAGGTCCTGTAGTCTTTTTAAGTGATAAAACACAAACTCTCTGCCCAGAATCCCAGTGGGAGTTCTGACAGCACCTTTGAAAATTACCTATTTGTTTGATCTTCTCTGCCAGACTGGAATCCACAAACTGTGTCTGTATTCTTAGTAAAAGCCTACTCAGGTGGGGGCTCGGGGCGTTCTCCACTAGAGAGAGTGGCCGTTTCATCCTTATTTCCCCACAGCACCCAGTTGTCCCTTTGTATGTTTTTCTTGTGTTTCGATTAGCCATCCGCAGCATTCTGCAGTCACTGCAGGCCAGTGGCCACGTCAACCAACTAAAAAACCTAAATGGAATTAGTGTTTATGCATGAAGACATAGCAAAAAGTAACAGAATATCTGACAGACCTGAAATCTTCAGTATAACCCTAGTTAGCCCATCATATTTAGTGAACTGGTTCCAAAACTGTAAGGAAGGGGTTAACAAACTCCAAAAGCAGGTGAATGCAAGGGTTATGGTAAGGTTTGTAAAGGGAAAAGTCTGTCCCTCACAAATGCTCAAAACTAATTAGCCACAGCTCACTTTCACGACAAAGATCTATTCTGAGGAAAATTATTAAAAATAGATCCCATTGTAACACAAGAGAAACAACAAAGACAAAGGATAAAGAAGATCCAAAAAAAATGGGTGAAGGAATAGAGCCAGTAAGTCTCAAAAACAATGCCACATATATTGTATTCAAAACTTTACAGAAGAGTTTTGAACTCCAGAGTTATGAAACTAGAGAAAAATCATATATCTCCCATCTAAAAATTCAGAAACTTTGCAGACAAATGGGCAACAGAAAAGCAATGAGGCCAAATCCCATACAATGTTATTTTTACAAAGTAATAAATAACAAGAACGGTAAAAATTGTCAAGAGCAGATGAAATATACGGAATGAACTAATAGCAATACTGACATGAAATGGGAATGAATTGATAACAATACTGAAATGAAATAGCATTGGTTTACCACATAGTCAATTATTTTAAAGACAATCAATGCATCAATGCATTACTTATTTAAAATCACACATAATTAAAAGATAAAATTTGTTGAGGTCTGGCTTTCTCATGTCTGGGATCTGTAGCTGGGCATGGGAGTGGTGATGGAGTGAGCCCTCCCAGGAACCTGGATTCAAGACTCCTACCAGGGATTTCACAGGAAAAGGTGATGGACCTCAATGACTCAGAAAGAAATCTGGTTCATTAAAAAAACAACAAAGAGACCTCCCATCAAGATGGTAGAGTAGTTAAACACCATGCTTGCCTCCTACAACTGCATCAAAATTACAACTAAACTACAGAATAACTATAATTGAGAACCACTACCTTAGTGTCATTACTGAGTATATGCATAAAAAGCTGCATCAAGGTTGGTAGGTGGGACAGAGATGCAGAATAGGCAGGCCCCACACCCATGGTGAAGCAGTTCAGTAGCTAGGGAGTTTCTCCCTAAGGAGCAATAAGTCCCAGCCCTACACCACGCCTCTGAGCACAGGGTTCCAGTGCTAGGAAGACGAGTCACTATAACTTCTGGCTGTGAAAACCAGTAGGGATTGTGGCCAAGTGGGACAGAGGACTGTTGAGTCCCAGGCATTTCTCTTAAAAGTCCCAGACACAGACTTACTCACTGATGAACTCATTTGCTCTGAGTCCAGCTCTGAGGCAGCAGCTCAAAGCCACCAGAGACATAAGGGAGGAACTAAATTTTGTGGCTTCAGGGTAAGGGCTGGAGGGGCAGCTTTTTTCCAAGATAGAAATGCTGGCAGGTACCATTTTTCCTTTGTTGAGCCTTCCCCCTGTCTAGTCTGCAGACACAGGAAGACATCAAGTAGGTATTCTATCAACCTAGCTAACATCTTTTGCCCCAAATTGGTGATTCCCTCAGACACCACCACCCTGTCTTGGCTTGGCTCAACCTGCAGACTTTCCTAAAATCTCTCAAAGGTTCACAAGCTCCAAACAAGCAGTATCTGACCTCTGCATGCCCTGTAACCCTTGTTGAGTGGGCCAAGGCCAGCACTAGTGGTAGCTGGCCTTGGTTCACAGCTTAGCCACTTCCAGGCACCTCCAAAACCAGCACAAGTGGCAACCATCTACACATCACTTTGTAGGTCACAGCAGATGGCACTGGGCTAAACACAGGCAGAAAATGACCTCAGTAGGCACCAGAGCCCCGCTAAAGTGAATTCTGTGTGGGGTCAGCCCCTGTACAAGAGCTCCTCTTTTGTAGTCACAGCCATTCCTCATAGTCAGTCAATCAGCCTGAGGGGTCAATCCCTCTCCTGATGTGTCAACAGCAATAAAGGCTCGGCTACAATAGGAGAGTGTACATCCCTCCTATATGAGGGACACACCTGGAGCACCTGGCTCAGGTGACCAGGGTGACTGTGTCACAGGGCCCCACAGGACACCTACTAGATAAGGCCAATACCATGACTAAGAGATGTAGCATATCTACCCACTACATAGAAACAAATACAGGGAGGTAGCCAAAATGAGGATATAAAAAAAAATGTCCCAACTGAAAGAACAGAACAAATCTTGAAAAAGAATGAAACAAAACGGAGACAACTACCAGATTCAAAAGTCAAAACACTGCTTACAAGGATGCTCAAAGAATTTAGAGGAAGAGTAGATAAACTCAATGAGAAATTTAGGAAAGATATAGGAAACATAAAATGGAGAAAGGAAATATAAAAAGCAGAGGATCAAATCAGTAATTTGGAAGACAAGGTAGCAGAACAGCAAAACAAAACAACAACAAAAAAGAATCCCCCCAAATGAGGATATTTTAAGAGGCCTCTAGGACAACATCAAGTGTACCAACACTTGCATCATAGCAGTACTAGAAGGAGAAGAGAGAGAGCAAGTAATTGAAAAACTATTGGAAGAAATATTGACAGAAAACTTTCCTGACCTGGTGAAGGAAATAGACACACAATCCAGGAAGTACATAGAGTCCCAAACAAGATGAACCTAAAGAGAACTTTTTAAAAATTATTTTATGGCTGAGTAGTGTTCCACTGTGTAAATGTCCCATAGTTGTTTTATTTACTCATCTACTGATGGACACTTGGGCTGCTTCTATATCTTGGTGATTGTAAATAATGCTGCAATGAACATGGAGACTGTATGGTCTTTCCAGTTAGTGTTTTGGGTGTCTTTGGATATATTCCTAGAAGTGGGATTGCTGGATCAAAAGGAAAATACATTTTTAACATTTTGAGATATTTTCATATTGCTTTCCACAGTGGTTGCATACAATTTTACCTTTTGTGGCAGTATGGGTGGACCTGGAGAACTAAGTGAAATAAGCCAGTCAGAGAAAGACAAATACTATATGATTTCACTCATATTTGGAGTCTAATGAACAAACTGAACTAAAAAACAAAATAGAGACAGACTCACATAGAGAGCAGAATGACAGCCATTGTGGAGTGGGAGGTTAGGGGGTGGAGGGATTAAACAAAAAGGAGAAAGGACTCAAGGACATGGTCAATAGTGGTGCCTGCAGAGGGGACGGTGGTGAAAGGGGGTTAAATGGTAATGGAAGAAATACAATGAAATTTTTGAAATAAAAGAGGACCACACCAAGACACATCATAATTAAAATGCCAAAGGTTAAATACAAAGAGAGAATCTTAAAAGCATCAAGAGGAAGACAGTTACCTATAAGGGTACTCCCATAAGACCATCAGATGATTTCTCAACAGAAACTTTGCAGGTCAGAAGAGATTGGCACAAAATATTCACAGTGATTAAAGTCAAGGACATACAACCGAGATTATTCTACTCAGCAAGGCTATCACTGAGAATCAAAGGAGAGAAAAACAGTGTCCCAGACCAAAAAAAAAAAAAAAACAAGAAAAAAAAAAGAATTTATCACCACCAAACCAGTATTACAAGAAATGTTAAAGGGTGTTTTAGAAGAAGGAAAAGAAGAAAAGGAAGAGGAAGAGAAGGAGAAGAAAAAGAACATAGTTATAAAAAACAAAATGACAATAAATACTTAACTATCAATAATCACTTAAAATGTAAATGGCTTAAATGCTCTAATCAAAAGACACAGGGTAGCTGAATGGATAAGAAAACAAGACCCATATACATGTTGCCTACAAGAACCCATTTAGATCAAAAGACACACACAGAGTGAAAGTAAAGGGTTGGAAAAAGATATTTCATGCAGTTGGAAACAAAAGAACTGAGGTAGCAATACTTGTATCAGACAAAACAGATGTTAAAACAAAGGTTACTAACAACAGATAATGAACAACCCAATAATTCTATTTCTATGTATTTATCCAAAAAATACTGAAAACACTAATACTAAAAGACATATACATCACTGTGTTCATTGTAGCATTATTTACAATAACCAATATATAGAAGCAACCTAAGTGTCCATTGGTAGATGAATGGATAAAACAGAGAAGAATCTTCTTTTGCTACAACATGTATGGACCTAGAAGGTGTTATGCTAAGTGAAATAAGTTGGACAAAACCATATGATTTTACTTACAAATGGAATCTAAAAGAAGGAAAATTAAAAAGAAACCAAACATAGGGGTATTCAGAAGATGGGTGAAAAGGAGGAAGGGATTAAGATGAGCAATTACCAGTTACAAACAGCCACAGGGATGTAATGTGCAGCGTAGGAAATACGATCAATAATATCCCATGCATGGTGTCAGATGGGTTTTAGACTTACCAGAGTAATCATTTTATAAGTCATATAAATGTCTAATCACTGTGTTGTCCACCTGCAACTAATATAATATTGTATGTCAACTATAATTGAGAAATAAATTATTTTTTTAAAAGATGTAATTTTTATGGACTTTAAGGTATAAGAAAGAAAGTGTTCAATTTTGGTCTCCTGTGAGACTAAAAGTTCCTTGAGAGTTCAAATCATTATTTAAACTTTAATATAGGTTCTTCATGTTATTAATTAATGAGTAAATAAATGGATTAATGATTAAAACAATGATTAAATGATATAATGTTATTTCCTCCATAATAACTGGAATTAATATGCGGTATTTAGAACATGAAAGTCAGAAATTGACTATAGGAACTGCTAACTATTCCTCCTCCCACCCCAAACAAAACGCACACTCATACATGAAATTAATCAGATCCTAGACACTAATCAAGATATATGAGAATAAAGACATCTCTAGTTCAGCTTTTTTATAATTTGGTCTTAACAACCAAATTAGTAGTTGTAAGATTCTTAAGAGTTAAAAAACATTACCATTTTTAATCCATTTTACCATTTCTAATCCATGAAATGAAAACTCTCTCTACATATAGAATTCAACCAAAAAGGGTAAAATATCTATGTACTCATTTTTTTTGACCAGTGAGAATTAATGTAGAGAAACCTAGCACTGCACTTGTGTCTCTGTAAACACACATTTCAAATTACTCAAAATTCAACCAATTTGACACTACCCATCTATATACTATCTGAAAACACTGTTTGTGCCTCAATTGCTTGAAATAGTTAAATCAATCTCTTAAACTAAAAACATTTTTGTATATAAAACAACTGGTGTGGTGCATCTGACATCTGGACCAATTGTCAGCTATGAATAATTATGTCCCTTAATGTTCCATGCATCTATTTTCAATCCAGTTCAAATGTTGTAATTAAAAACTCTTTAAATAGGATACAGCTTTTCTGGATCATGCAAAGCCATGATTGATTTCAAATAAGAGATGTGATATCAGAGAAGCTCTGTCTCAAAAAAGGCATTACATTTCTAAAGATTTTATCCTTGCTTGCCTAAAAGCAGTGTAGTAAGGTATTTTATACATATCCACTAGCATAGCAGTTTTATACGACTTGAAATCCTCTGCTGAATGAATCAACACCAGGTATGTCCAGAAAGTATCCAGCCATATAATATGAAAAAGAGAGGCATTTATTAAAGAAGATACAAGATACACGAAACATTGTACATAGGACAATGACACCTCAGTCCCCTTCAAAGTAGGCACCTTGGGACCTCACACAGTTCCAATTGCCATCAGCTGCTGCTTTATATTTCCCGGAATCTCACCGACAATCTGAAATCTCTTCCCTTTCAAAGGTGGTTTTAGTTTGGGAAAAGGCAGAAGTCACAGGGCATCAAATCTGGGCTATAGCGGGGATGAGTCACCTGGGTGATTTGATGTTTTGCCAAAAAACGCTGTACACAAAGTGATGCCTGAGTGGGTGCATTATCATGATGAAGCTGCCAATCAGCAGTTTCCCATAACTGTGGCCTTCTGAATCATCCACATAGTTTTTGAGGAGAAATGCTCAGGCTTAATGCAAAACTGGATAAAGATTCGTTGCTCTATTTACTTAGTCATATTAAATGCCATGGCCACACAGTAGACATGCTTACTCAACTGTGACTATCACCCCCCATGAATACTGCAGTAAAGTCATCACTGTTCATGCATGCACATTCTAGTCCCCTTTCCTTGGCTGCCAAGTTACATCGATGTCGTGCAAACCATTCTCGTTATATTAACAATGGTGGGACTTTTCCCAGACAGACTTCATATCTCTGGCCATGAAATTTCCTACTTAAAATGAAGTTAAGTGACCTGCTTTTAGGCTGATAATAAAACATGTTATTATCAACCTTGTTAATAGAAGTGTATGGATAGAAAGCAGTAACTTTTCACTGAGGTTTAGATGTTGGGCCATTGTTAGGTTTTCTTCATTGTCTGAATAAAACCAGGATTACATCTGTTTCATTCCCAGACACATAATAATTACAACATGTTGCAGATCTTCAGATTCATTCACAAACAGTTGAAAATCCAAATTTTGAATGCCTACCAACATAGAGTTGAGATTTAAAATGACATATAACATTAAGAATTGCAAATAATATGGATTTACTATAGTACAAAAATATAAAAACATATAATCTGTTCAGTATACCTTCCCTCCTCTCTTAGAATTGTCATTACTATCTTCCTACCAACTCTTCTATAATCTTGCACTACTGTGGGACAAAGTATCCTAGAAAAAAATGACAACAAAATTCATGAACACAGACAACAGTTTGGTGACTACCAGAGAGGAAGGGCAGAGTGGGGAGGCAGAAGAGGGTAAAGGGGGGCATGTGCGATGGAAGGAGGCTCGACTTGGGTGGCGAACACACAACACAATAGACAGATGATGATGCTGTAGAACTGTGCACCTGAAGCCTACATAACTTTGTTAACTAATGTCACCCCAATAAATTCAGTCTTAAAAAAGGAGTGATAAAGTACCTTCTTAGAACCAGAAAACTGACAAACTACTAAGTGCAATGAGTCTGTCCTCAGCATTAGGACAGACAAATAGCACAAGGAAAATTAAAGTAGTTCATTTATCGCTACTATGTAGGTCAGATGTCAGTAAACTATGACATAGGATCAGTCTTCTTTTTATAAAGTTTTATTGGAACACAGCCATGCTCATCTGTT
Organism: Phyllostomus hastatus; assembly: GCF_019186645.2. Lineage (NCBI taxonomy): Eukaryota > Metazoa > Chordata > Mammalia > Chiroptera > Phyllostomidae > Phyllostomus > Phyllostomus hastatus. The sequence goes on from NW_025333640.1 coordinate 18,663,042, forward strand.
CACATATTGTGTGTGGCTGATTTCAGACATGGCTGCAGAGGTAAGGAACAGCAACAGCTATCATATGGCCACAAACTTCAAGTACTTATTTCCTGACTCTAAGAAAACATTTGCTGACCCCTAACCTAGATCATTACAGCTGCTCCAACTTCTATTCTTTATGGGCCACTGGTTCTCTTTCTATATTTGGCTTATGAAATAACCTAGGTTCTTATTAAAATTTTATTTTTTTCACCCTGGCTGGTGTGGCTCAGTGGATTGAGTGCCGGCCTGTGAACTAAAGGGTCACTGGTTCGGTTCCCAGCCAGGGCACGTGCCTGGCACGTTGCAGTCCAGGTCCCCAGTAGGGGGCACACAAGAGGCAACCACACATTGATGTTTCTCTCCCTTTCTCCCTCCCTTCCCCTCTCTAAAAATAAATAAATAAAATCTTTTTTTTAATTATTTTTTTCTAGGTTTGGGAAGAGTTGGTATGTCTAGTTTTCAATCGAAAATGCCAATTGATCAAAAAATGGTTCCAGGAGAGGGGGCAAGCTGTAGACTCCCTGATAAATGTGAAGTATTTGGAAATATTTACTCATGTGTAGATGGGGAAACAGCAGTGAGATGAGATGAGACAGTAACTCCCCATGATATGCAGTTGCAAAGCAGTTAATTAATCCATCAACTGTGCCACCTGGATCCCTGAGATAACTGTGGGGGCGGGGGGCAGTGGATGCTACCTGCTACTGTAGAATAATTTGAATATCATGAATAATGTAGAAACTGTGCAATAGTATGCTTATGACAGTACTGGGCAACACAAATCTAATGATCGGTTCACAGACTTTGTCGTACTTATCCCATCAGTAGCAGAAACTATATTTAGTTACTATCATCACCAATGTTGAAAGAGTAAAAGTGTTTTCTTTAGAGTAAAGAACCAGTATTCTTTATATAAATATTACACAGAAAAATAAAAGCAGGATAAACTTTTTAAATTGTTGCAATAAATAAATAATTAAATGAAAGACATAAACATCTATTTACATAGAATGCACATATAAGACCACATGGTTTTGGAGGAATTGTTTTCAGTGACTGGACTGCATTTGGTGTTTATGTGATTGTGATTGTTTTTTCTCTGCTCACATTATTTCTTCTGTTTGTCGTGTGTGTATGCACACGTGTGTGTGTGTGTGTACTCTTTTTTCTTCATATGTGAGCCATTTTTACCTTCTGATTTGTTCTTTTGGACAAACAACAAGTTTATCTATCTTGTCTATCTGCTTAACGTTGTCAGACATCGTTGAGCTGTTCTTTCTACTCTGGACAGACAGACGAGAAGGCTTAAAGGCTTAGGAATTTGTTCTAGACTTAAGGAAGATGAGTGAAAGCAACCTTAAGGGCTCTTGTTCTAGATTATTTAATTCGTTTTAATCAAAACATGAACAATGCTAATAATGACACAAATAGTGTACTTCAAACCTGATTAGCTGCCTAATCATTACATTTATAGGAACGAATAGCTGATTCCATTAGCAATTAAGACATTATTTTAATACATGCCAAACACATATTAAAAAATGAGAATCCTCTGAATTTTATACTATAGTCTTTTCAGATTTTATACAGCCTTTCATTTGGTGGTGTCTTATTAATGGATTCTAAGAATTTTTTAGACATTGGAATTTTTTAAAATCTAGTATTTATTACTTTTTGTGAATAGACACCTTTGCTTATATTGACTGCTGAAATAATTATGACAGATAATTTTCACCGAGCAAATTTATTTGTAGTATCCTTTCAAAAATAGCATTATAATTATAAAAGAATAGTGTCATAAATTCTTTAGAAATCCAAAGCTATTTAGAAATAATTTCCTGCTCAATAAAGCTGTTTTGCTAACAAAATTTAATGTGCATCGGTTTGGCCAAAGCAACAGTGGAAGCTCATTAGGTGTCAGCTACATTAACAGAGTGTCCTGATTTCTAATTGCTAGGCTGTACTGAAAATCCTAGAGTAAGATTATGTGACAGCTGTTCTCTGGTTTGTCGAAAAAATTGAGATGTTTGTTTCATAAAACAATCCCTGAGATCAAGGATTGTTTCCAATATGCAGATAGTAGGTTTATTGAAATAAGGGAAATAGGAAACACTAATGACACAAATGATTAAGTCTCAGTGTTCTTGCCCCATCGTTTGTATAACTGTGCACAGTATACATGCGTGCTTGTGTTTATAAAGTTTTGGGTAACATACATATGTAAATATATATATTGTTCTTCTATGACATAATACAAATATCACAAAAGAAAAAGGCCACAAGAAAAACATGATTAAATAGGGGTTATGAAATATGTCAATATAAGGACACTTTACCAGCCATCTACAACATTCCAAAAGTATATTTCTCTACAAGCAAAACTATACTATATGCATTTAAAATAAACACTTATGCCATTGAGCTAGACATTTAATTATAATTATTTTAAACAATATTCAATAGATTACTTTAAAAGTGCTTGATGCATCCCACATGCTTAAGTCATTTCTCTTCCTGTAAACACCCCTACCCATCTTTCAATTTAACATGTATCATATGGTGTTATCTTAAGATTTTTAAATAATGCAGATTTTCTTTTAAATTGTCATGTGAAAAAGTACTTGCTTCTCTTCTAGACCAGTATTTTAAAGAAGAATGGGGAATAAATGGTGGTAGAAAATAATTAATTAGTTAATTAATTAAAAGAATAATATCATATATTTCTCTCTTTATATTTCCAGCACCTGGATATTGTGTGTGTGTGTGTGTCTTCAGATTAAGAGGAAATCCTGAGTGAAGATGCTGTCATTGCCATATAGATGGCATTTACCTGGATAAGATTACAAAGGGAGGAAGAGATGAGTGGGTGAGATGAACGCGAAGCACGGGGAACACTGAACGAGAGTCTTGCTGCACTTACATAAAGGAAACTAGAGTGCGCTGTTTACAGGAGATGGAAACGCTGTTGAGAAGTAAAATGTGATGTAGACAGAGCGCAGATTACTGGACTTGGCAACGCAGCAATCTCTACGATGGTAAGTGCAGGTTGGATGGAAGAACTGTGAGCGTGAAAGCCTGCTGAAATATGCTTAAGACAAAAGAGAGAGAAAAATCAGAAACAGGAGAGCAGAGAGAGTTCTTTCTAGGTGTTTTACTTCAAAGGGTAGCAGAGAAGTGGGATGGGAGTGGGAGTGGAACTGGATGTCGGGTCAAAATAAGAGTTCGTGTCGCTTTATATTCAAATGGGAGAAGTGGAGGCCGCTTGTATACCATATGTTGTGAATCACCCAGTACAGAAGGAAAAACTGGTGAAGTGGGAGAGAGCAGAACTGAGGTTTTCCTTCATTAGTCTTTGTTCCCATGAAGAAAGCTCAAATTAGTGTTATCATTCAGTCATTAAAACATACTTGTTTAAGACTAATCAGTAAAAAAAGTAAGTTATTACACTGCTCTTAATCCTAAAGTGACATTAGAATACTTTTACCTCAGGCATAAACCTAATTTTATATGTCTCAAGAAAATCAAATCAGAATGTCAGCATTTAAAAAAGTAATTCATGTGTAGTAAGACAAATACCTACATATGCAATTTGATGTGGCCACATGCCAAACAGACTAGGTGTGATTTTTAAATAGGCCTGAGATGTGGAGTTGTACAAACGATGTATTACTAAATCTTTGACTTTGGTGATAGAAGGTGAGACCCCCACGCAATAGTAATGTTTATCCACTTTACTCACTTTATTGTACTTCTGGAGTTAAACTTTTACCTTTAAGTCCAGTATTTCCATGATCTCACTTGTTATCTTAAGGCAAGGATTCAGACCCTTTTAAAAGTATATGATCAGGACACTTCTGGCTAAGGCAGTGGAGTTTGTGTGTGGCCAAAGAATTCTACCATGGAAATAAACTAGAAAAGCTAAAAAAAATTGCAAATATGTTTGTTCACTAGTTGTTTTTAATTTAAAGCCTGCATAATGCTGCTGAGGTCACGGCGAAAGTCCTGCATTCTACAGAAGGGACTGCTGAGAGCTGAGTAGATACGCTACATCCACTTTTTCTCTGAGGACATTTCTGCTTGTATGTGTGTGGCAAGAGGCTGAGTTTGCCGAAGGAGGACTGAGAAAAGGACTGCGGCTCAGGGTCAGAGAAGTCAGCATGTATTTTTGTATCGTATGACTGAAAACATGAAATTTGCAGATGGGAGTGAACGGAGATTCTGATAAAAATAAGAGTGTCAGAACCCAGCTATAAATACAGATTTTTTTTCTCTCAGGATATTTTCACTATTATGACTTATGTAGATAAGAGGTGAAGAAGGTGATACGAAACTTTCTGAAAAGCACAACAGAGTTTCCTGTAGTCTCACTGTGCTGAGTAGAGAAAGACTGTAAAGGTCAGAACCCCCTCGGGAGCTAACCTCAATGAATATTCGTGGCTCTCAGCTGGAATCACTGGAGGGACATGCTGAGAAGTGGTTGTAAACCACATATGGACACAAAATTACTGCAACTCTAGCCCATCCCAAACTCAGCAAGTTCATGATTAAATTAAGTTCATCAATCACCTGCTCTGCCTTTCTGACAGAGGAAAGGCTAAACCCCCCTTGAGGGAAGATAGCACAATTTGAAACCTCTACTATTTAAACAACATCCAATACTCAACAAAATCATTAGGCTTGCCAAAAAAAAGGAACAAATAATTAAATGTATAAAAGAAATGTAGACGATAGAAGTAAATCCCAGGTAATCTAAATATTGGAAATAGCAAACAAGAATTTTATAATATTTGTGTTCAATATTTTTAATGAAATAGAGGGAAAGATGAGGAAAAATAGCTGAAAAGATAGAAAATAACACCAAACAACTGGAATCTGTAAAACTGAAAATGAAGCACAATGCTTTAGACTATTTTCACTCAAAGTTTTAGTATACATAACTCAAACCATACGAAAGCTTCAATATTGGGACATGACAGTTTTAAACTATAATATTATAAGTTGTACCCTTCTTGAATGCAAGTGTTAGTTAAAGAAATTTGTAATACATATTGAATAATATTGTAATATGTTTTAGTAGAAAAATTTAACTCAAAAAATATTTCAAATAAAATATATAAAAAAAATTGTCAATTTCCCTTAGCTTCATTTTTTAATGAAAAAAATTAGGGTAAACTCTTGAACTCTTTCCTCATCCCATATTAACCACTTGAAGTAAAGAGTGGATTTAATTCTACAAAGGCCCCAAAGATTTCAGTCCCCTGGTGTTGATGCCCTTTGTAATCTCCTCTCTTTGCAGGAAGAAGCAATGAATATGATGGAACTAACTCTCATGAGGATATTACTTTACATAGCAAAGGTGAAAGCTGTTGGAGATACAAGTAAAACCCCTAATCAGTTTGACTTTGAGGTAATCAAAAGGAAGATTTCTCTGGGTGGGCCTATCTCATCAGGAAGAGCCCCTAAAAGACTCTTTAGGCTTTTGTTGGTATCAGAGAGGCTATCCATCTGGTTCTGAATAAGCAAGCTGCCACGTGTTCTACTGCTGCAAGAAAACGAACTTGGCCAATAGTCACGTGAACTTGGAAGAGGAACTTGCGTCTGAACCTGCACCTCGGTTCTAACCAACATCTCTCCATTTGGGATGTGAAACCCTGAACACAGGACCCATATTAGCCAGGCCTGGACTTCAGACCTACATGTGAGTGTTGTTTGAAATCTGTGGATTTTTATGCAGCATTAAAAATCTAATACAGCAAGTTTAGGAGATCTTAGTGAGAAAGCATTGCTCCACGACTTATTTTCCGGGAGCTGCCTGACCATAGATGCATGTGACCATTCTCTCATGGAAATCCTGTGATTTTTCTACTGGTAACCTAAAGGAGGGCAGTTATTAAACTGAAACCAGAGGTAACTAGTAGTAAGTTCTCTTCACATATATATAAAATCATGTTCTTCATTTTAATAATAAAGGAAAAGTTTGGGTCTTAATCAATCTAAATCCTGAATAACTCTCATATGGTTATAAATTAATAGGGAGAAAAGAAATACACATTCTTTATTGGATGTTTACAAGCCCCCCAAATCTCCAATACTGTCACTTGTCATACAATAATAATGCATTACCAATATTGCACATCATTACTGCTAACCAAGACAATTGGAAGAAAAATGAGGCAACTAGTAAAATAAAATGCATCATAGGGAAAATGGTGCTCCTCCATCAAAATATATAACAATTGCAATGTTGTCATCAAAACAATCACCCCTGGGTTTCATTAGTTTCTTCCTGATGTTCAAAGGGTAGAAAATATAACTCACCTTTTTAACTGCATATTTGCAAAGATGGTCAGGGTGAAAGAAAACCATTACAAACATAGTGTCCTTGAATGACATCTGAGTTGTTTGCAATGAATTTGCATAACTGGCAGATCTGAGCTTCCTGAATCTCCTTGGCAGAAATAGTGTCCAAATTGTTTTTTCCAGAACCAAGATAACAATGTCCTTACATAAAATTGGCACTAAATTTCCTTTTGAATTCTGACTACATGATTGAAGAAATATCGTCTGCCGAAACTGTCTGTGAAGATAAGCATTTCATGACAGTTAATATATTTTGTATGCAAATGTTTTGGCCTCTTTTAATATTGGAAGCATGGAAGAGACATTTCTCTATCTATTTAATTTAGAATGTACTATCAAACCAGGTGTGTAAGTACCTGAAATTAAATAGCTATTTTATTGTATCATGTTATTAAAATGGTACATTCTGTACTGAGGACATATTCAGTGACAATATGCTGATTGTGGTGTGCATGAAGTACTACTAGAAATATTTTTAATTGAATATAAAGTATTCAAGTGAAATCTGCAGTCTTTTCAAAATCATTAACACACACCCCCATATATAACTTCAACATGGCCTGACACCCCTTTTACCAAATTCATCTGAGCCCAAAATTAAATCATCATATATTTCATCATAAATATCCATGGATTTCTTGAAACTATTTTGATTGAATCTCACCCGCTTTTCTGTGTATATACTTTGCTAATATTATTATAATTTATCACCTTAATCTAAAAATAAATAAATAACTTCTACATGTTAAAAGATTCATAGGAGTTATTTTTCTACACACTATAAGCTTTAAATCTAATAAGCATTTTACGATAAAGCAGGTGAGAAATATATTAACATTTGTATTTTAGAAATATGTGAATTACTTCTCATTCCGTAAAGGCAGTTTTATGTTTGCCCTTTTGAATACCAACTTCCCTCCCTTCCTAGGTAGGGAATAAGCAGTCTTTGGTAAAAATTCCCACTCTTTAAATATGTGATTCGGTTGTTATCTCACTGAATGGTGGACCACCTTGAGTCTCCCACAAACCCCTTTGGTTACAGTGCTAGCCCCTCCTCTTCAGTGCTCTAATTATAGATTTTTTTCAAGGACACCAAAGTATTCCCTCTTGCAAGAAACAGTTGCTATTTATTTCCAAAAGTAAAAACATGATTCTGAAAACACAACACAGAAAAACCATTTGAATTCTCAGAAACATTGAACGTCTTAAAAAAAAAAGAGTCAGTAGGAAGATAACAGGCAAAGGATCCAGAGGTGGGAAAAGAGAAATAGGAGGAGGGAACGTGAAGGAATGGGCTGTTAGATGCAAGCAAATATTAATAACCTCCTGTGGTGTGATAAAATATAAAGAGGGGAAGGGAAACAGCAAAGCTTTATGAATGTCAAGAAATGCAGAATAGAAGGCCTGAAAGCGAGAGTGAATAAAACAGTCCTATTGTATTTGGAAAGAGAAAGTATTTTCTGCAAAATGCTAGATAAGAAAGTCAAATTGTATGGAGATGATATTTTACCTATTATCACAAGGTTGATCTCTACCTAGTCTTCCCAATTAAATCTATTCTTACGTAAAATAAACTAATATTATAATATTTAATTTTCTGTTCTGTATAAAGGAAAAGTTATGTGATCCTCTAATGAATCTCATACTTATTTCTGCAGCATTCTATTTTAAGGAGGTCACAACAAATGTTAAGTGAAAAGTTGAAAAATTAAAAGGAGAGATCTTATTACTATAGTCTTAAGTCGTATCAAACAACCCTGTCCTTTACCATAGCATAGATTGGTCTATCATCAGGTTTCCCCAAAGAAACAGAACCAACTATATAATTTATTTATATATATTATATATATATATATATATATATATATATATATAGTGTGTGTGTGTGTGTGTGTGTGTGTGTTGTGTGTATAAAGAAATTTAAGTGAGGGATTTGGCTCACACATATAGGACTTGGTAAATTCTAAACCTGTAGGGGAGACTGGCAGCCTGAAAATCCCGGCAGGACTTTGATGACACAGTTTTGAGACAGAATTCCTTCATCAGAAAACCTCAGTTTTTGCTCTTAAGGCCTGTAACTGATTCGATGAGGTCCATCCATACACTCAGGAATAACTACTTTATTTAAAGTCAACCAACTATAGATGTCAGTCACATCTATAAAATACATTCACAGCAACATTTAGACTTGTGTTTGAACAAACAACTTGGCACCAGAGCTTAGCTAAGTTTACATAAAATTAATCATCATAAGCCCTAACCAAAAAATAAAAATAAAAAATAGGAACAGGAGAAAGGAAGTAAGAATGGAAAGAATGTGGTCCTAAAAATAAGTTGAAATAAAAAATATTACAGAAAATAATCTTTTAGATCTCCACAGCAGAAAATCAGAGAGTTACAGTAAGATATTGGTTTAAAACTAGCCTTTCTCTTCTCAGTCAACCAGGTGAGACTACCACTCTGGAGCACCTAGTTTCCTCTAATGATGACAGTGGGCTTGGAGTGCTGGCTCCCTCTTCTCAACTCAGTCTTAGACATTTTGCAGAAACCAAGTATGAGTTGAAGGATCTATCACATTAACATAAAAGCTATAATAAAACTCTGCAAGACAATTTTGGGGAACCAGATGGTAAGGGAAACATTAGCCTAAGTTAAATAGCCTGGGCATGAAAACAAGAATATTTTTTAAAATGTGTGATTATCTCTTTTTCTTATTTTCCTGAAAACCTAATAGCCACAGAAAGACAGAAAAGCAGTGACCAACCCAGCCAGGACCCCTAGGTTACGGTAGAGGCAGTGTCCAAAAGTAATCTGGATAATCTTCCTGTCCCTCAGATGATTGTCCTCCCCAATTTGTATCCTGGAGCTAAGCGATTTTAATTAGGACTAATAACAAAGGTACAGAATGAAATCCTATAGGCTGTCTTCTGGTATACAGCTTATTTCTACCTCAAAATAATCACACAAGGCACAGCCAGCATGTAGCTCCTTTAGGGGCTCCTCCATCATATAGATAATCAACTGCCATGAATACATAGCTCCAGAAGACTAAGAACTCACAGGAAAATAAAATAAATATGCAGTATGCTGTAACAGAAAGAGAAAGAGAAGCTAGAGCAGATGAGGCTGAATTAACACAAGCAATGAGCAATAATTTAAAATAAACATATCAATATCTGCAGATAGATAAGGGAAGATACTGGAGCAGAAAGAAAGCACACAAAGTCATTAAAAAACAAGCACATGGTGTTGTTAATGAATAGCAATAGTTGAGATAAAAATTCAACAGATGGACTGAATTCTAGAATGAACTTAAGAGAGGGATGAATTATTGACTTGCAAAATTAGGCAGAGGAACTCTGAAAAATAAAAGTGGAAAATTTCAAAATTTCCATCTAAATGAGAGGAGAGGAAAAAAACTGAAATTCTAAGCAGCTGTATCATGAAATGAGGCAATTGAAAGCAATGACTCCAAGGCCTATTGTGAGGAAAATGGTGATCTACCAGTCTCTCCCTGGTTTTATCAAAGAAAACCCATGGTTAGTTGACTTCCCCATCCCTTTTCCTCTTTGTTCTGCAGGAGAAAATAAACTCTCAGGTACATTCTTTGAAGAAAGTCATTGGCGAGTGGAATGGAAATGAAAATATTCAGGGGAATCTGAATCGCAGAAGATTTAGGGCCACGTGATCTTCCAGGCACCCACCAGCTATCCTCCACGGACCTACGTAACAGAGGACAGGTACACCAATAGTGGTGGTCCCATTCTGTTGGATGTTGAAGGAAGGATGTTTAAAGAAAACTATGAGATCACCAAGAGAAACCCAAGATCCTTATGCCTTAAAAAAATGAATGGGAAAGGAAATGCAACAAGACAAAAAAATGAATGTCACAGGGAAGCAGGGCTATGTGCTTTCAGAGAAGAATATTTTAAAGAGGTAGATTGAAATTGCTGATTCAGAGTATGTGTAGCTTCACTTTATGGCTTAAGTACAACCTCTTTTCCAAATTATTTCACCAGTTTATACCCTCACCAGCAGTATGAGACTGCATTGTTTCATTGTCCCCAATATTTTATTTTGTAATACACACAAAAACATTTTTACTTGTTAAATTTTATTTTATTGATCAAAATAATAAAACCAAAATTCAATTCTTTCAATCAAGTAGTTTTAAATTGGTAACACTGTCACTTCATTTCTGTATTTATGATTATTAATTAGATTATGCATATTTTCATAGGTTGATTTGCTATTCATAATCCCTCTCCTATAGAAAGTGTCTTCATGTTATTTGACTACTGTCTTTTTCTTATTGATGCATAGAATTATATATTCAAGATACCAGTTCCTTATTGATTAAACTTAGTGCAAATTTTGCCTTCATGTTTCTAGCTTATGTTTCCATTTTTTATGGATTCTTCTAATAAACACAATTATTTAATTCTAATATGAGGTAACCCACCAATCATTCCCATTATGGTTTGCAGGGTTTGTGTGTGCATGTGCCATGTTTAAGAGAATTTCTCTATTCAAGTTTATTAGATTTTTCTTTTATATATTCTTCTAAATTGGTGGAAATTTTTGTATATGGTTTAAGGAATTTATTTATCATGAAAAATTAATATCCAAGGAACACCTGGTAAGTTCACCATTTTTTCTCTGATCTATTGTACAATACCACATTAGATTAGTCTAAATGTATGGGTCTCTTTATAAAATTTCTATATGGAGCAGATAACTAGATTAATATCTTAATTACTATTTGTATAATTCAACTAGAAGTCCATTGAGGTAGTATTACTCATTCTTGTTCTTTTTTATAAAAAGTGTACTATCTATTCATTGATCCTTATATTTCTGTATTAATTATATAACCAGCTCTTCAAAATTTTATGGGGAAAAAGTCTATGGGATTCAAATGGAATTGCACTGAGTCTATGGACTAATTTAAAGGTAGCTCATATATTTTAATATTGGCTTGTTATATATACAAACTGAAGTTCTGACAGGTTTTAAAAGAATCAATCTGGCTTCTGGTGTGAAAAAAATAGAGAAAAGGATGAAGTTAGAGGGAACCAGCTTGGAACTCTTGTAATTTTACAGATTATAGTATGTGGTGATAGAATAATGCCTTTTCCCCAAAATATCAATGCCCTAATCCCTGAAATCTGTATATATGTTACCTTAATGGCAAAGGGACTTCACAAAAAAGGTTAGGAATCTTGACACAGGGTATATTCTACCGGGTTATCCAAGTGGACTGAATGTAATTACAAGTGTCTTTATAAGAGGAAGGCAAGAGCATCAGAATGAGAAAAGGAGATGTGACAATAAAAGCAGAGGTCAGAGACAGATGTGCAGATGCGACAATGCTGACTTTGAAGATGGAAGGAGGATCTGTAAACCAAGGAGTACAGGTAGTCTCTAAAAGCTGAAATGGCCAAGAAAGGACTCCCTTAGAGCCTCTAGAATGATGCAGCCCCCCTCGCACTTTGATGTTAGGTCTTTGGAACTGTGAGATAGTAAATCTTTGTCGATTCAAGCTAAACTGTTTATGGTATTTGTACAGCAGCAATAGGAAACTAATTCAAAGTGGATGGAAAGTTGGATTAGGAAGTCAGCAGTGCAAGTGCTAAGATTTGGGTGAATTAATCATAGAACTTGAATGAGAATCAAATATTGTTGATTGATTCTTATGAATTATGAAAGTCAAAGACAGCTCTAAGGTTTAAAACCTCATCAACTGAACATAGAAAACTACTGTTTACTGATATGTAATTTTTCTGGAAAGAAAAATTAGGAACAAGGAAATGGCTCTTAGTCACTTTTAAAGCTGAAGTGCCTATTAGCCATCCAAATGGAAAAGTGGAATTGGCAGGTGGAGTCAGGGAAGAGGGCTGGAGTCAAGATATACATTTAGAGATTGCCTGTACAAAAAAACAAAAATAAAAATAGAAAAGAGACTCCAAGAATAAATTAGATTATCTACTGAGTGAATGAAAACAATAGATGGACCATGGACCGGGCACTTGATAGCTGAAAGATCAGGAATATGAAAAGGAATCACTGTGGGGGAGGAAAATAACTCCTTGAAGCAGGAAAAAATGGTGTCACATTCTGAAAGCAAGTGAAGAATACGAAGGGAGCGATCCAATGCCTTCTATGACACTAATCATTCAGGAACGATGAGAACATTTATGGCAACTTGGACCACAGCTATTTAAGCAAAGTGATAGGAATAAAAATCTAAACAAGACTGCAATAAGGAAAATAAGAAATTTATAGTGAATACAGACGTTTTGTTAAGTTTTCTGGGAGATGAAACAAATAAGGTAGTTGAACAGAAAGGCAGGTTTGCTTTTTTTATTTTGAGAACACAATTTCATCCTAAAGAGAATGATTTAGTAGAAAATTGCTGAAGTGATGAGCTTGGCTAGAAGAAGCAGTGGGACTTCATTAGAAGTCTGGTTTACACAAAGGAAGGAAAAAACATGGGCTCAGATATGGTGCTCAGAGCCTGTGGGTTTCCTCTACCGATTTAATTTTTTCCAGTTTTCTTGCAACATAATTGACATATAACATTGTATAAGTTTAAGATGTACAACACAATTATTTGATATATGTATATAATGCAAAATAACTACCACATTAAGTGTAGTTAACATGCATCACCTCATGTTAATATGACTTTTTCCTTATGACGAGAACTTTCGAGATTTACTCTCTTACGGACATTCCAACATGCAATAAAATAGTGTTAACATATAATCATCATGCTGTACAGTACATCCCCAGAACATTGATCTTACAACTGAGAGTTTGAACCTTTTATCATCTTCATCCAATTCCCCCATTTTCCACCCCTCATCGCTGCCAACAACCAGTATGTCCTCTGTTTCTGTAAGTTTTTCTTTTTAATTTGATTTATTTTATAAGTGAAATAGGCAGCAAGATCAACAGTTGAATAAGAATCAAATACTGAATGTCTGAAATAAAAGAGAAGGAATGTAATAGCCATATATGAGATTATGATTACAAAATGTGGTCAGACTGTTTGGCAGGCATGACCTGGGTGGATTCCGATGAAAGCATGGCTGGAATTCTGCCAGGTTAATATGATCAAGGGAGAAAAAGTCAACAGTACTATGGGTTCATGAAAGGGCTCATGAAATGGAATGATGATGCTTATTGCCAACAGTATTGAATCTCAAAAACAAGGGCAATTGAGGACATGAGGAAATGGAGATACTGTAGAATGGTGGTAGGATCAATCAATTAGAACTCCTAATGGAGTTAACAATTATTGGAGTTTGGTTAGTAGAATTTCTGACTGGCAGAAACAGGGAAGACACTGATGAACGGAAGTAACTACTTGGTGATTATGGAGGCACCACAATTTTCAGTGACAATGACATGTATAGGTGTAATCATGGCTGAGGTGGTGGGAGGGTGCTGTTTGAGGAGGAGGACAAAACAACCAAAATATTAGACCATTTTGTGGATATTAAAATCATCAATAATTATGATAGCAAAGACCTGAGGCCAAAACTTCAAAGCCCAGGATATTTTCAAGAGAACTGAAAAAGAAAAGGCTTAGAAGTATCAAAGCGAAGCCAGATGAGGACTACCACATGTTCAGACCTGATGGTGTGTGAGCTGGCAGAGCCCTGTGAGTGCACTCCAGAGCAAACCAGTGCTAACAAGAAAGTGAACAGAAATATCAGGGGAGATGTCAGTGATAGAGGAAGCGTGTTGCAGGAGGGCTAAGGTTCCAGAGTATACAGGGAAAGCATTTGTGACCGGTATAAAACGGGGTTGGATTGGGGGACACACAGAACTGCAAAGTGATGAGTGTCCTCATGCAGTGAGGGCCTGGGAGTCTTGGGCTCATTGTGGTGCCTGTGGTGACTGTGACCAATGGAGGTACAAGGCATCATGGGGATCTATCTCTTAAGCAGATTATGTTGCTAATGCTCCCCTATGGGGTTTATATTTCAAATTGATGCTGTAATCACAAAAAATTGAATTGTTATCATGGAGAATGAGAAAATATGTCAGTGTTGAGAGAGAATTTAATTATAAATTAGATACAAATGTTCATGAATAACTAATGCTGTTAATTAATTCCAAACTGAAAAATTATAACCACCTAAAGGTTCACAACTAAGAATTAAAATTTACTACATTCAATTTATCTAAAGATCCAAAAGACCAATAACCTTAATCAATCTTTAATATTGCAGTCTCAAACTCATTTAAAACCTGATTGTATTAAGTCTATGTAACACGCTACGAAGTGACTTCATTAATAAGCTCAATTGAATTATTCATTAGCTGATGTATTTCAAGCTTTGGTGATAATTTTTATGTATTTTTGGAATCAAAGATTTTTAAATGTTTGGGCTTATTTTATTCAGTTATATAATGTCCCAAAACAGGGCTCATAATGTGAACTGAGTCACCTCATACAAAAGACAACTTAGTAATAATAGTGAAAAATGCTAATATCTCCAAGAATGTGTTCCATGTGGGATTCTCTCTGGAACTTAACACAAGCAGAGTGGCATCTAATTGTTAGCATATGGCAGAAAAGCAACTGTGATTAAAGGAAGATGCTACTTGATTCTTCATATCATGGCTACGCTGAGTCCCTGTGATGAACCCTTTGCCTGCTCCCTTATTATTAGTTTACTTTCTAGTGGATTTCTAAATACAGTGTGAAAATTATATCCTAAATAGTTTCCAAATTTCCAAGGAATTCTCTTTTTCATCATTATGTTTCGAACCATTTTATAGAAGGATTGTGGGGAGGGAAATCTCAAGGAATACTGGCAAAAATCAAGTTTCTAAAAGGCACGTATGCTTAATATGAGGATGGAGGCAACCGGTAACTAAGGGTGTATATGAACGAGAAAAGCAAGCTCTGATAGTCCCCCTTTACACTTTCAGATCCTTCTCTGAAACCTGCCACGACTTCTGAAACGGATGCCGCTTCCGACCTGAATCAGAGCTCTCTGTTTTGTAGCATTCCAGCAGGATTGTGCTTTCAAGTAGCTGTCAATCAACACTTGACCAAGTGAACTGAAACTAATTGTAGATTCATTTAGTTAGCTTTCCCAGGAGTTAGTATCCTCAGAGGAAAATCAAAGATGAAACAAAGAACCCACCTCCTTAGAAAACCCCTACCACCTCCACACTTCCAAAACACAAGGGAATAAACCTTTCAATACAGAATTTTCAAAATTGTGATGAGAACTGCTTAATATGCCATTTATAATACCAAGTAAGGTCTGTCTTAATGTTCTGACCCTTTGTGTCTTCATTACGATGAAGTAGTTTAAAACATCCACTCTTGCTTATCACCTAAGTGATAATTGCTTTTTTTTTTTTAATTCTAAGAACTTAATTTACAGCCCACATAGCCTGGGCCATGCAGCTGCTAGGGCCACATGGTCGCACCCTCCTGGGCAAGGGAGCATATGAACAAATGGGGCCAGCACCTCACTGGGTGGGGGCAGGCGAGGGAGAGGACAAGAGAGAGTGAAAGAGTGAGCAAGTGCTTCTTTGCCCCGCCCCCCTGGGTTTACAACCAGGATCTCCAGTTCAGGATGGACCAGGTGCTTTCTCAAAAAATCCAATCAACTCCCCAAACTGACAGGTGCATTCCCTAGTCAGACTGACAGGCCTCTGTGGTCCAGCAACTTCCAACAATCTGGTACTGGAGCTGGGTAAAGAGGAGTGTTAATCCTTTTAGTGGAGAAATGCTGCAATCCCCTGGGGTGTGAAGCTGTGTGAAGCTGTAGCGAGAATACTTATGCTTCCCATTTTATTAAGCTGAATGTTTAGTTCCCTTAACTCTCTTTCCCTTATCAATATCTAGCTAAACATTGACAGAAACACAATGAAATACCCAGTCTTAAGCCAAACAGCTCTAGGTGAATATTCATATGATCTTTTCAAAGACTTTTTCCTAAGAACAGCTTTAGGTTCACAGTAAAACTGAGAGAAGGGTACAGAGGTTTCCTATATTTTGCTTCCTGCCCCCAACAGAGCCTCCCCATTATCAACATCCCCCACCAGAGTGGTTCATTTGCTACATTTGATGAACACACATTGACACATCATAACCACCCAAACTCCACACTTCACATCAGGGTTCAGTCTTGGTACTGCATGTTCTATGTGTTTGGACAAACACAGAGTGACATGCACCCACCGTTATAGTACCACACAGAATATTTTCACTGCTCTAAAAATCTGTGCGCCGTTCATCCTTCTCTCCCACCCACCTCTGAAAAGCACTGATTTTTTTCACAGAACCATAGTTTGCCTTTTTCAGAATGTCATATAGTCAGATCATATATAATATGTAGCCCTGCAGATTAGCTTTTTCATTAACATTATGTAATTTACATGATTTTTACATCCACTACATCTTAAAGAATGTTGATTGCTTGGTAAAATCAACTGTTATTGATTTGATATAGAGTGGAATATAAAAAGGCAAATTTCAGGGAGGTTATATGAATTGGCCAGGACTATTTCCCAGCAATCAATTGTGCTTGTTAAATTTTAATAATAATGCAGTCTCTAATTGGCAGAATCTATGTTTTTGGCAAAGATAAATAGCCCTCAACTTCATTGCTTCAATGTTTGCCAGAAATACCTTCAAATTTTAACTATCAAAACTAATGTGAGATGAGTGTATTACTCCTCAAATTTAGAGAATTGATAATACTAAATACAGCATATTTCAAGATATATTCCCACACGCTAGCATTAAAGAAGCTCTCATTTTCTTCTAATCCACTGCTTCTATTTTCATTGTAAATATACAGCAAAGATACTCAAGTCCCAGAGCAACTGTCAAGTGCTGCAGTCAAGAGTCCAAATAGCAACTCTCTTGTTCTGACCTTTTTACATAAAACAGACACCATTTCTGGAGAACAATGAGTTGATACATTTAGTAAAATGTATTTAGGATTTGTTTTAATCCTGCAGGTTCAGGTGGCAGACAAGGAGACAAGCTGCCTTTGAAAGAATAGTTTGTTACTAAAAATGCCCAAGGGAAGGAATGGGCATGCCTCGGGAGGTAGGGGTGCCTGGGAAGGGCCGGGTTTGTCTGCTGGCAGAAGGAGCGAGGAGAAAGCAGGGTCCAGGGCATGTGTTGTGGTATCTGCACAAAGAACACTGCCAGGCTGGGTATGCCAGTTGGGGCATATTTAGAATTGGATGATTCGAATATTTTTGGTGTAGCCTGGGCTAGAGAGGTGGTCTGTAGTTGTCAAGTATCTTGCCCTGGCATGACTTAGAACAGAGGAAATGCTGCTTTGGTATGTGAAGAGTCTGATAAAGAAGGTATTGGGTACACAGCTTTGAATGGCTTGGTTTGCATATGAAAGTTGTTTACTCTCTCTAGGTGTTAGCTAACTGGGGGGTGGGGAGGTGGGGACTGGCCAAAGGGGCCTCAAGAAGTAAAAGAATCATATAATAAAAAAACAGACAACATGGTTAACTCAATATATTACCCACAAAGAACAAATCTTGTCTAACCTCAGCTGGTTTTTCCTGAATTGCAGTGAAACTGATTGTGACTCCAGAAATAATTTCTATCCATCGGTGATTCTGCAGCTGTCAGAACCAACACCAGCCTCTGCAGTAGGTTTTATTATTTGATATTCTAGCAAGGAATTATTTCCCCTGATAAAATGAAATCAGAATCACTATTAATTTCCCATGCCCTTATCTTCACGCCTCTACAAGGAGAATAGTAAATCACACTCTTCTGCTCACAGGACTATTTTCTAAAAAGAACCTAAGTTCAAAGATAGGGAAAAAAAGAAAAGAAATCAATCTTTTTGTTCCGTCTTAAGGAGAAGATGATCTCATATGAAACAAATCTTTTTTGAGCAGCACTAGATCCTAACATAGAAGTTACCTGTGTTTCCTATTTGAGCTGTGAGAAAGAGGAAAGACCCTGGTTGTATTGGCAAGACAATGATGTTGAAAAAGGACAGAATAAATATTGGTGATAATAAATTAATTCAAATGGTGCATTGCATTTCCTGACCAATTATCTTCCTGAGTAATGTATAATTTCATATTTTAAAATGCCTCCTGTAAAATTACATTTTATCTTTACTCAAGTAAAATAAATACATATATAAACTCATTAATCTCTCCAACTTTATTAATGTTTTCCTTAAAGTTCTTCTGCTTTCCAAATATAGTTTATTTATAACTTACACAAATATTTAAAACCCACATATTTGTCTTATATTCTCATTCCAACATGTGTTTATGTAAATATACTAGATATTTATAATAATTTAAAGACTCCATTTGCAGTCATTTCATTTTTTTGACTTATGAATTCCTTTCCATCTACCTACAAATTCTTAGCTTTATTCTGCCTTCATCATTTCTCACAAATAAGCTGCCTCCGCTTATTCTTTTTATCCACTTCTGTGTCCCATTCCTATATCCTCTTGCCTCTGTGCTGTTACCACCACATCTGACTATTTAATTTTTCCGTGTTCTGTTGTGCCTCCACCTGTCATTAAGTTCAGTGAGAAGGGCACCAAACATGCCATCTCACTAAGATCTCAATTTAGTCAAAACTAGTCCAGAAACAGTATACAGTCATTACAAGGAATGAAGGAAATCAATGCACTGCCACAGAAAATGCCCACCGCATACTAGATGTATAAAACAAGTTCCAATACATTATGGAAAATGTAACCTGACACATGTTAAAAAGTTTATAACAATGGGAAAAAATGTAAAGATATATTATTTGTATTTGCACAAAAAATATGAAAGTACATCCACTAAGCAACTAAAGGGTCATCCAATAGATACAAACACCAATGGGAAACAAAGGGATGTTTTTATTTAATTAATTAAAATATATAAATAAATAATTTAAGCAATCACTAAATAATTCTGATAATGTATATATCTAACTTTTTAAATAATGGGCATGGCTTAATTTTAAGTAATTTATAGATGACTTTGAGGCTAAAGTTTCAAAAACTGAATGAAGGTCACCTTTGTAGAAACTGGTTCTCCTGGCTGTTATTATAACTATAAATAATTAAAGGTAAATTCTGAAAGCAGCACCTCTTAATACCTTCAATAATTTCATTATTAATTTCTTTGCACTGCTTATTAATGATACAAGTGACTTTGAATTTGCATTGTTAATGAGCATGCTTAATAAAATCACATTTATTAATAGCACATCTCCCTGCTTCTATAAAGATTTTCAAGATACACTGGGTGTTTTGTAAAGCCATTAACTTATTTTTGGCATATTTGCATCCATTAAAATAAAAATTCTAAACTACCACATTTTAAAAATGTGATTAAAATTCTTTCTATATATTATTAAACTACAAATGTATTTATCTATTCAACAGGTATTAAGTACCTTCTAGGTAATTAAAATAGTTCCAAATTTTTAAAAAGGATATGGTACTTTGTCCCTGATCTTTTAGACCTTTCATTTTATCTTAGACCCCCCAAAAAAGGACAAAATATAAACAAGACAAACTCAAGTACTGACAGTATTATAAAAAAAAGAAATAAGAAAGTGGGATAAAAGATCCCTAGTGTCGCGGCACAGGGGACCTGGCCCTGCCTGGGTCTATCTAGCACAGGCCAGTAGCATGTGAGTTCTTGACTTTATGCACGAAAAATTTTATAGCACGAGTCCAGGTGACTATGAAGATCCATTTATTAAAGCTGGGGATAGTGAAACCAGGGAGGGCTTGCATAGAAGAAGCGACAGGAGAGTCCAGGATGGGTTGCCTTAGCTCACTGGGAAGTCGGAAAAAAGGGGGCTTTGGAGACAGGTTCAGGGGGTTAGCCCAGGAGGAGTTGCCCTTGACCATCGTTACCCTGAATGCAAGTCTTGGGGCCCCTTAGCGTTTAGGAGATGCATGCCTGTGGGGAAAGAAGAGGGGAATGGGAATGGTTTGGGCTACTTCCCAGAGGGAAAGCTCACAGGCTGGGTCCTTTGTCCTGAGGTTTTTTTCTCTCTCTTACAGACAAGAATCTTACTGGAGGTCGCAGGGGAGGGCTTCAGAAGAATATTCACCAGTTTTCTAGGTGTGTTCTTGCAGGGTCATGGTCTCTACTGATTAGTCAGTGACAGGGCAGGGGGTTCATTAGTCATTTGTAGCTGGTCCTGGCTTTGCTGCTTTTCTGAGCCTGGAGCTGAAAATACAACCGAGGCTAGGGCGGTGACCTTCTGTATCTGGCTGTAAATTGCTCTGCCAGTTTGTTCAGCTATTGTTTAAAGTTTCCCTATTTCGTTTGCCAAAGGATTTTCCTAGTTTCTTACTCTCCAGTCTCACTAGGACAGTAGGAGACATGTACAATGTGTAGATGGTAGTCTCCGTGGAGCCATGCATCACAGGGAGCAAATGCACTAAATTATCTAGTGATGGTCAATGTTGATCAGGATTTTGGAAATAAAGAAGCTAGAAAGTCCTCGAACTACTTTTTAAAAGCATAGCAATGTTTTTTTTGTCTTTTAAAAGTTGTTTAATTATTATTTAGAGAATAAATTTTAAACAGCAAGAATGAAAATAAAATCACAATTGGAAAAAATGTAAAATGTATAAATCAGAAATGGGAAGACAAATAAATTAATAATGTTGGCTTTCCCTATCTGGGGACTGGGTATATCTTTGCCTTTATTCAAGCCATATTTAAATGTCTGTTAGAATTTCAACTTTTTTTTAAGAGATAGGATTTCTTTTTTTTAAGATTTTATTTATTTATTTTTAGAGAGGGAAGGGAGGGAGAGAGAAACATCAATGTGCGGTTGCTGGGGGTTATGGCCTGCAACCCAGGCATGTACCCTGGCTGGGAATCGAACCTACGACACTTTGGTTCACAGCCCGCGCTCAATCCACTGAGCTACACCAGTCAGGGAGAATTTCAACATTTTTATTGCATAGACTTTGCTTCCTTTATTCTTCGTGTGACTTATGTAAATAGGGTCTGCTCATCAAATTATCATGGAACTAGTTATTTCTTTCATTGTTAATAGCGCAATTAATATAGAGACCAGTAATTTTACCTATAAAATTTAATTCTACTACCTTTCTGGAGTGTTACTATCTTTAATATTTTAAAAGTCAATCCTAGATATTCACAGTAAAAAATAATAACATACTGGAAGAGATCAGGATATGTCACTCCAAAATATACCAGATACATGTACTTTCATATAAGAATTATTTTAAGCTAAGGCAGTTGAGATCCTGAAATCCCTTATCTGCCTAAAAGCAGAGCCTCCCATAAAACCACAATTTCTGTAAATCCCTTTCCTGGAGCAATTCTCATCTTCTCTCAGAGAGAAATCAGCATCATATCAGGAGAGTCATTGTCACAGAGCATCATATCCCCCTCTATTCATCTTAGGGACAATTTCCAAAAAGTCATTTGCTTTTCCATGAATCTTTCTTCTTCCTCTCCTTTTCTCTACTTTTAGATATAAAGACCTCAAATTTTAACTATTCCTTTGAGTTACTAATAACTGAGTTTCTTCTATGTGTATGCACAATGTACATGCTAGGACAATTTGTATGCTTTTAATTTTGGCCTGTAATTTCTCAGGCACCAGTCTGATCTCTATCATAGTGCCACTGGTGCATTTATTCAACAGTGAATGCAGCAATAAGTTGCATTTATTCAATGAAATCTTTTAAAATCTCACTTTGCTGAGATTTGTTGCTGTATTAGCAACAAATTTCAGCAAACTGTTTTCTACATCATTTGAGATTCAATTTGTATAATTCTTCAGGAGTGGAAAAAAGAATAACTTCTAAGGATTCTTGATTCTGTCTCCTGACAGATACTCTTTAAAAATTAAACTACTTTCAGTCATACTATTGTGAGAATTCTATAAGAAATAGTTTCACAGTTCCCAAAGAGATTTTAAGCTCATTTATTAAAAATATTGTGCTTCTGGGGCATTGTACTACACACCAGGATGCATATGTGCTTACTGGCGAGTATGAATGTGAATATACTTATAAGTGTCTGAAAAAGGCAGTATTTCACAAAAGCTCTCAACAACCTGAGACCTGTCATTATGTAATAATAGTAGAAATTGCATTAATTTTTCTGGTCACTAATAAATCAAATACTGATATGTTTTTTATGACATTATCTTACATCAATTCATTTGTGTGACACACTTTCAACCTAGCCCTCCCATTCCTTTCTCTCTCACACCCTGACGCTGACCTGGTGCTCTGAGTAGTCACTAATAGTGCTCTTGAAAGGATGAGACAGTAATCTATTTTCATCTCTTCACCAGGAGTAATTGTCATATAGCGACTCCAAGTGAAAGTGTATATTATAAGGCATCCATTAGACTTCCACTTCTAATAGTCCCTTTCCTCATGTCTTCCCCCCACTGGAGAACATGAGGCAAGTTTGTCCAAAGGCTGGATTTGAAAGGAAAATTGACAATGTACTCAGCTTACTGACTTAAGCATTTATTGGCTCCAAATAACTATAATCATATTTCCTCATGTAGATCAGATGCAGTCACCCATTTGCAGGCATTTTCTTAGATGTCTGCATGACCAAACACAATGTGAGATGACGAATGGAGAGCGGCATCCACTGGCAGCCTGCTGATCTTACTTTAGAATTTCTTACTTAGAAATAAGTAAGAAAAGTCTGTATTAGAAAACCTTGGATCTCAAAATTCACAGCATTGGTTCATTGTTTTCTCCAAGTTATTTACAAGTTCATTGTTCTTGCCATTCACATGCCTTTAAAACACTTCAGATAATATGCAACTTGTATCATAGATCTGTAAATGAGTCTCCAAGATCTGTCATTGTTGCAATGTTGTGATTTCCAAAACTATTCTGCTAGTGATGAATTTATCACATATATACCCAAATAGTTACCTATCATCACAATGCATCTGATTGATTGGTTCCATTTTTTAACTATTACTATATTGTAATTGTAACATTTGAAAAAAATGAAAATTTTGTCTGAAACTGGACATTATGTATTGTTTATGCTTTTTTTTTTTTGCTTGAATAAGAGGGAGAGAGAAAGGGAAAGACAAGAAGTAGCCAGGGCTTCACTGGGACAGATTTTCAATACAAAATAAACACAGAGAAGATTATTTTACTACAGGAGATCCAGGGATGTTCCATTCACAGAACTTTCTAGAATTTAGGACAGCACCATGGTTGTCTGGTCAATTATCAGGGAATACTGCAGACCTGTGGACTTGACGTTGGGACATCAAAAACCGTCCGGTTTGGCAATGGTGCTCCTGAAGTTCTACTGGACCAGCGTCATTCTATGTGAGATCACCGCCTGTTTGCAGACGGGTCCTAATCCACAAGGAAATAAGTACAAAAATGAAGGTACGCATTTGAAACAGGTGTGTATACACTAAGATCGTGGACTGCTGCCTGTTTCAATAAATAAAGTTCTATTGGGACATAGCCATACTCATTTGTTTAAGTACTGTCTGTAGCTAAGTTTGAACTACCAGAGACATAGTAGCTGTGACACAGACCATATGGCCCACAAAGCCATATTTACTATCCTGCTCTTTACAGAAAACATTTGAGAAAATTCTGTCAAACTCTCATTCCATTCCCAGTCTAAGGGGGAAAGCATCTAGCTTCTCAACATTAAATAGGATATTAGCTGAAGAACTTTTGCACATGCTTTAAATCAAATTGAGAAAATTACTTTCCATCCCTACTTTGAGAGCTTTTATAAATAAAAGGATACTCAATTCTGTAAAATGTTTTGTCTGTAATTGATATTCTTTTTGTCTGATTTAATTGATATTCTTATTCTTCTTTAGATTTTTTATGTGGTGGGTTACATTAATTGATTTTTGAATGTTGAATTACTCTTGAATACCTGGACTAGTTCCTACTAGCTTGAGCTATATAATAACTTCTATAAATTTTTGTATTACACTTGCTATTTTTTTTGTTCAGGATATTTGCATAGATGTTCATAAGAGATACTGATCACTATGCTTCCTTTCTTTTAGTATCTTTTGGGTGTTATGCTAATGCTGATCTGAGGGAATAAGTTAGGAAGTGTTCTCTCTACTTCTATTTTCTGAGCAATTTTGCAGAATTGCTATTAATTCTCCCTTAAAAGTTTGCTAGAATTCACTGTTAAAACCATCTAGCCCTTAGGACTTCTTTTTTGGAAGATTATTAATTGTTTATTCAAATTCATTCATCGATATTAGGCTACTCAGGCTATCTGTTTCTCCCTGTGTGAGTTTGGCAGTTTGTATCTTCCAAACAATTGCTCCATTTCATCTAAGCTGTCAGGTTTGTAAGCTTAGAAATGTCTATAATGTCCCATTATTATCATTTTACTGTCCACACAATCACTAATGATGATTCTTCTTGTACTTATGATACTGATAATTCATAATTCTTTTCTCTTTTTCTTCATTAGCCTGGCTGGGATTTTACTGATCTTATTAAAGAACCAGTTTTGGGGGGTTATTGGTTTTTCTCTGCCCTTTTCTTGTTTTCAGTTCATAAATTTCCATTCTCATTATTATTATTTCCTTATTTTGCTTGCTTTCCAATTCAACTTTTCTCTAGCTTTTTAGGTGGAAACTTACATTATTGATTTAACATATTTCTTTTTCTAATATATGAATTTAATGCTATAATATCTTCCAAAGCACTGCTTTCAATGCATTCCACAAATTTGTATAAGTAGTATTTTTTGTGTGATTTCAGTTTAAAATATTTTTTAAATGTTTGAGACTTCTTCATTGATTTATGAAGTTTGTTTTGAAATTTCCAAATGTTTGGAGACTTTTCCATTTTAGTTATATTATGGATCCCTAACATTATGCCATTGTGTTCTAAGACTATACTTGAATGATGTATGTTGTTTTAAATGTATTAGTGAGGATTTTGTGGTCCGGAATATGGTCTATCTTGGTAAATTCCCCATGTGAACTTAAGAAGAATGTGTACTTTGCCATTGTTGTGTTAAAAAGTTTATAAATTTCAGTTGGATCAAATTGATTAATAGTGCAATTCAGTTTAACTATAGTCTTATTGATTTTTCTGCCTGATGTTCTATCAATTACTGAAGAAGTACTGAAGTCTCCAACTGTAACAGTGGACCTGTTCATTCTTCTTTTCAGATCTATCCATTTTTGACTCCCAAAAATGATGCTCTGCTGTTAGGCACATACACATTTCAGTTGGTTGGTCAGGTCTCCTTGGAGCATTGACCTCTTTACCCTTAGCAGGGGTGTCAAACTCATTTTCACAGGGCGGCCACATCAGCCTCATGGTTGCCTTCAAAGGGCTGGATGTAATTTTAGGACTGTATAAACGTAACTACTCCTTAACTAGGGGGAAGGAGCTGGGCGCTGCCACTGGGTAGAAACACCCAGCTAAAACAAGATGGAGGGCTGGATTTGGCTCACAGGCCTTCTGTTTGCCACCTGTGTAATATAGAGTGTTCCTTTCTATCTCTGATAAAATATAGCTATTCCAACTTTTTTTTGATTAGTGTTAACATGGTAAAACTTTCTTTCCTTTAACATATACGATTATATAACCTAACATTTTATCTCTATCTAAACTTGGGGTTCCCCCTAGATTGTGTTTGTATAGAATGAACAGAGCATTGTTCCAGCTATCTAAAACTATTTAAATTATTTGTTTATTTGAGAATATTTGTTTATAAAGAAGAAATCAAAAGAAAATAGAATATCTCCATGCAATTTTGAGCACCTGAGGAAAATATATCCATAAATAAACCTAACCAGTGTATATGCTTATAGAAAGTCACAATACAAATAGAAGGACTGCAATGAGATGTCCAAAAGACTACCCTGAAAGAAAAAAACAACACATTTTTTAAGAACAGCTTCACAGTAACAGTCTTTTCCCCCTTTGTTTCCTTTTCTATCAAGCAGCTCCTTTTATTGCCTATTTTCTCATTCTAGCCTAGAATACAAACCTACTGGTATTGATGAGGGAACTCAGTAGATGGAAAACTTTAGTTTCAGGTCATAGTTAATAAGCTTAGTAGTTAATGCACATAAAAAGCTATTGTTTGAGGAACTAAAGGTATGACCCACCTTGACTCCAGGAGGCCACAAGCAGTTCAGCCTTTGTGCTCCTGAAGAGACCATAACCAGTCAGGATGGTATCTGAGCCACTGTGTGCCAGGGAGAGACAGCCTGCAGCCCAGGACACAGATGAAGAAAATCACCCAGGACACAGGACCCAGATAGAAAACCATCATCAACAGATGAAAAAGAATGTTAGGGAAATTGCCAGACTGCAACTTTTATCTGATTAACCTCTTTTTTGAATCCCAAATCCCTTATTTACACTTGTTTTTCCCCCTTGAATTCTACATCCCTTACCTGCACTTCTTCCTCCTTATAAAAGAGGCTGACTTGAAAGGAAATGTAAGACAGTTTGTTAGGGTGCATAACCTGCCGTCTTCTCAGATCATCAGCCATCTGAATAGAGCGCCCATAAAGATTCAATCCCTGTCTCTGCTGGTTGGTTCTGTAGTGGCAGGCAGCATGAATGCTGACTTTTCTGGTTTCAGTATTATTATTACTATAATTTAAGGTTGTAATGGAAAAAAATTCACTTCAAATACCAATACTTCCTCAGCACAGGTTTTCTGTATAGTAAGACTGTCAGTTTCTTGAAGATGACCCTTTGACATATCACTATTCCAATAAAACCCAACTGGAATTATATAACCCATACTTTGTTCAAAACAGGATGATTGGAAAAATAAATAAGATAGTTATATTTCTTTCAGTCTTTTATATTTTCCCAAAGACTTTCCTCTTTCTCTTCGTGGTGACAGGTTTTTTTCACATCATTATATTCATTCTACTATTATACAAAGTCCTTTTCACTGACTAGCTATGCTTTTTTTTTTGCATTTTAAAATGCTTAATAGCACTTGGTGAATGTCTAATAGATAATGACTAATTCTCCAAGGAGTAATATATTATTTTATGTCATTGCTCACTCAGTCTTTTGTGCCAGAAAGCAAGAAATGAGAAAAGAATTTGAAAGAAAAATAAATTCATACAGTAAAATATTTTTCAGTACTAACTTTATATTTTGCCATGTAACATATCCATAAGACATTGCCTGAGAAGACAATATCTGTAGGATGAAGGATCAAAAATATGTTTTAAATTAAAGTGAATTACAGGTAGTTTTTTAAAGCATGCTTATTAAAATTAAAGGGTATAATTAGTCTTCATTTAATGAAGTTTAATTTTTAAAGTGTTCTAGAAGCTAAGAAATGTTTGACATATATTTGATTGTTCAGAATAAACCTCACTGACTTAGCATCAGAGAACATCTACTAAAAACTATGATGATTTCTTTAACTGAACAGCTTCAGCAGTTGAATGACTTTCTCTAATGTCTTTTAGAATATTAAGTTTGTTTTTTCTTTCCTGACTTTCATTCATTTCTCCAAAGTGAATTAAAAAAAACAGGAGAGATTTTGGAAAGAGGTAGGGAGGGAGGAAGGAGAGAAGAGAGAATAGAAGAGAAAAAAATAAATGAAAGCAAAGTGAATGTTTTTTCTTTTTTGCAGTGAATAATTTGAACTAATTAGAAAGATTAGACTAACTCTCCATTCTCTCACTCTTCTAATTTCAACCTAAAACAAGATGTTCTTGTTATTTGAACTCCTCTGCTTTTCCCAGCCCCCACAATTTACACTGTAGCTGTTCCTGCCAGTAGATACAATATTAATATTTTGTGCTTTGGGATTTGGAACATATGTTAAAGATCAAGTCACTTGATGCCATTTTAATCCCCATGACAATCTTTACTGTATCCCAAAGTCTGAAGAACCAAGTACTACGTATCCAAATGACTCAGGAGATATAGTTGATATGCTGACATAATTTTCAACTAGCGGACACACCCACTCACGTGAGATTTGGGACTGGAAGAGTAAACCCTTTGAAGTGGAGATTTCTATTTCAGGTGAAAAGTATGGAAATGGACACGTTTTCCCCTATGGAAGCTGAAGCTCAGAGCCCAGTGTCTGATTCCTAGTGTTTACATCAGGAGGTAAACGTAGGTTATGAATCATGGTGCTGCAGGTAGCAGCATAAGAGATTTTGTTCTGGAGCTAGAAGTTCTGCTATGGATTCCTTATGTCCAGATCACAATAGGGATGGATTTTAAGAACTCGGGTATTGCAGGAGGGAAGTTGCCCTGCTTTGCAAAGGTAAAAATATTAATCCAGATATTACTTGCAGCACATAGGAAGAAAGGCAGTATGGTAACCAAGAGTACAGTGGTGGAGAAAACTCTTTAAAATTATATTATTGGTGTTTTTGACTCCTTTTTGCTGTTTCTTCCTCCTTTTTACTATATTGTGCAAAATTCTCCTAGAGAAAAGAACAGCGGACCCAGAGATTTCAGAGGGGAAGTCACGGCCCTGGGAGGTGAGGGCATCTGTGTGACTCCTGCCAATTGGTGTCGATTATAGATACAAAGGAATCACTGATGACTTTATCCTTTTTCTTCATTTTCTTATTGATTATGCATGTTTACATTTCTACACCGTGAGAGGCAATAATTGGGCTGAGTGGACAAGGCAGTTTAGCACCCAGGGATCTTCAACACTGGGGCGGATAAAACAGCTGTAGAGAATTAAGAGGTTGGTGTGAGACTAGAATTATGTGATTCCCATGGTGGACTAGAGAATGTATTTTATGTAAGAACTTGTTGCAGCTGCCTTTTTTTCTGCCCTAACAACCACTCTCTTCCTGTTAGCAATGGGACCCTGAGTTTTAGCAGGGTATATGGCTACTGTGAATAAATATTTCCCAGTCTGCCTTGCAGCTGGATGTAGCATGTGAAAAATTTTGAGCAATAACACAGAAGGAAAAGTATGGTGCCCAACATGCTGGAAATGCCCTTAGAGTCAGTTATTGCACTTCTTTGCCCTTTCTCCCTTTATGACATCTGCATTATGATGTCATAACTGGATAACGAGAACATAAATAATGGTCTTATTGGAACCTCTGAAAATGTGCCTCTCCCTAAATTAAAAACCTTGAAAAATTGTCGGAACAAATTTTTCAGTACTTAGGAAATTAACTAAGAGCTCATGGCAACCTGGGAAGCATTTATGCAAGAATATTGGCAGAATATACGTTAGAACAGTGACGTTACTACAGGGCCATCCCCTACTTCCTAACTCAGTGATAGCTTTAAAAATAACAGTACAAATTCCCAGTACTGAAGAGGTAATGGACTAAATCCACAAAGAATTGTTATTATTTCACATGTCTCACGGCTCTTTGGCAGAGATGTTCAAAAGGTCTGGCTTTATCAGATTTGACTCAGAGCTTGCCTCATGCTAAGAGCTGCTCCTAAGCCGGCATTTGTTGAATGTATGTACAGACAAGAGCTTCTAATGGCATGGCTGCTTGAGGCAATGGGTAATTGCTGGGACAAACAAAAGTCCTTAGGAGAAAAAACTAAAGATTCTGAAAAGCTCCAACATATTCCTGGGAATCTACAATGCCATGCACACTTCCATTTCTGGGAATATATCTGAAGAAAGCCAAAACACTGATTCAACACAATATGTGCATCCCTATGTTCACTGAAGTGCTATTTACAAAAGCCAAGATTTGGAAGCAGCACAAGTGCCCATCAGTAGATGGGTGGCTAAAAAAGCCATTAGACATTGACACAATGGAATACTACTTAGCCATAAAAAAGAAGAAAATTTTACGTTTTGCAACAGCATGGATGAAACTGGAGAGTATTATGCTAAGTGAAATAATCCAGTCAAAGGAAGATATATATCATATAATCTCACTTGTGTGTGGAATCTAATAAATTAAAAAAACAAAATAGAAACAAACTCATAGATAACAGAGAACTGACTGACAGCTGTCAGAGGGGAGTGGAGTTAAGGGGACTAGATGAAATAGATGAAGGGATCAAGCAAACATTTTAAAAATTCACAGACACAGGCAACAGTATAATGGTTACCAGAGGAAAAGATGTGTGAGGAGAGGTAAAAGAAGGTAAAAAGGGGATAAATGGTGACAGAAGGCATTTGACTTTGGGTAGTAAACACACAATACAATATTATTAATATTATAGAATTGTACACTTGAAACCTACATAATTTCATTAACCAATATTAACCCATATAAATTCAATAGGAAAAAAGTTGTTAAATGCATAGAGATATACATATGTCCTGGGAAGATTTGATGATAAAACAATACAATAGAGCAACCTCTGTCCTTGACAACTGAACATCAGTATACATCAAATTTTGTTTCTTGCCTTGGGTTCCTTGACAAAAGAAGAAACCTTTTATTTCCACTGTTATTTTTTAGTCTTTCTGTTTCTCAGAGTTAAACTTAACATTAAAGTTTCTCACCAATTTTCCCATATAGGAAAATTCAATTATATGGTTAGTACTCAAGGGACTGTGTTAGCAAAAGATATCCTGAGCATATCACACCCAATTTCTAAGCCAACTCAGTGTCCCCACAGGTCACCAATCTCATCTTTTTTCTTTCAACAGAGCCTGGACCTTCATATCTGTCTCCATTTCCCTCAAGGTGAATCTGAAACAAAGATTTATTTTCCCTAATTTTATTCCATTTTTACATACCTCTCATAGCAACAGTGGCCAATTTATACTTTGTCTTATTTAGGGAAATGGTGTTTAGAAAAAACGGATTTAAGAGTTAACATATATTTGTGCCCAGTTTAAAATGAGTGGTACAATGTCACTAAGTTTCCATTTGAGGTTTCCCCTACAGTGCTTAAAGGTTTACAAACATAATGACATCATTTTTTTCTCATTTCCTTATATCTGAAAAGTAAAATTAGACATAGAAGTTTTAAAAATCCCTTTGAAAGGATAAAAATATGTCCCCAGAGACATCACTACTATTTTTTTTTCTAATATAAGACAGGAAAAGTACAATTTTGTGCCTCCCTTTTTTCAAAAAGTTTTCCTTTTTCAAGATATTTAACTTGATCAATGGTATTTTCTCTGTCAAACTCTTCATGAGGAAATAGGCCCCCAAATTGGAGGGAGAGGAATGTGTTAATGCCTCAACGTGAATTTTCTTCCAGGAAGAAGAGTTTGTAGGACACCTCAGATCAGATGGTAAAATGGCCCTCCAGCATTTCCTACTTCTTTGGGTTATTTTCTTTGTAATTTTAAGTTGGAATTTTATAATTCATTATGGTTTTGTCTATGTTAAGAATCCTATAATACCAAAAAGAAAGGTATGGTCTTATGATAAATTGATAATTTCTGTTCCTTATCTAGAAGTATAACAAAGTTAAGTATAATGTAACTCCTTTTTTGGGCTCTTAGAAATTTATGACTTTTGGGTTTATACTTCTTAATAGGCAAAGTACCTTCAACTGCTCTTAGATGAAATTCATATTGTGAAATAATAAATAATTTAGCAGCAGAGACAAACTTTCTAAAAACCATGTACAAGTTTGAAATTGCATGTAGCCTAACACACCCACATGGCAACCTCTGAAAACTTCCACACTTAATAAACTTTGCCAGTTTAACTCTAGAAGAAAAAAGATTAAGACAACTTTGCTTAATAGAGC
Organism: Phyllostomus hastatus; assembly: GCF_019186645.2. Classification (NCBI taxonomy): domain Eukaryota; kingdom Metazoa; phylum Chordata; class Mammalia; order Chiroptera; family Phyllostomidae; genus Phyllostomus; species Phyllostomus hastatus. The sequence continues at coordinate 18,695,102 of NW_025333640.1, forward strand.
ATTTAGGAAAAAAGATACCTGCAATTTCCATCTGCAAAACTCAAATAATTTAAGTATAAAAATGGACAAACAAATGATTTACTTAAAACAATCAATTTGGACAACTGTTATGCTTTCTCAATTCATTTATTTTTAAATGGCTATGTGTTAACTTGTTATGTCATTTGTGGTACTTCTTGAAAGGTTAAAAAATTAAGTATGTAAATACCACTTGACACATGCAAAAAGATACTTGACATTTCATTAAAGTCACAAAATAAACAGATTGAAAAAAATATTATATATTTTAAAAAGAAAGTGTGAAAGGCTCTTTTTAAATCTTGACATGGTATCTAGGTAGCATACAAGTATACGTTAGTTTGCTTTGCTCTCCTATTACATAATTTAATGAGCTTGTGAATAGATGACAATAAGCAGAAGTCCTTGAGTTGCTTTCAGTTTGGTATGTTGGAAAACAACGTATTACAATTTTTCTAAACTCCTTGAGAAAACTTATGATACTAGTGTTATTTTCTTGACTGCAGTTAATTGAACACTTGATCTGAGCAGTTTCTATGACTTGAAATAGATGGCTTTTATCTTTCATGCAATTCTAAAATTAAGAGAATGAAATTGTTTATCCCATGAAAGCCACAGAAACCTAACAAAACATTTTTCAACATAAGCATATATACTTCAAATATCTCCAAGTTTCAGGAGAGTTCATTCCTGTAATATCTTTCCTCACACAGTAATGTTCTTAATTCCACATAATACATACTTCATACTAAGTGAAATAAGCCAGGCAGTGATGGACTAATTACCATATGATCTCACCTTTAACTGGAACCTAATCAACAGAACAAACAAGCAAGCAAAATATAACCAGAGACATGGCAATAAAAAAACAAACTGACAGTAACTAGAAGGGAGGTAGGAGGGGATAATAGGGGAAAAGGGGGCAAGGTTTTCAGGAACAACTATAAAGGACCCGTGGACAAAACTAAGGCGGGGTGGAAGCAGGGGAGGGAGGTGGGGATGGTTGGGGTGGGAGGGAGTGGTAGAGGGTATATGCAGACAACTGTACTTGAACACCAATAAAATAATTTTAAAAATACATACTTCTACTTTACAATTGCTTTTTTCCTTAAATGTAATCTACTGAAATAAATCCTATTTAGAATTCCCATATCCACAGATTTTTGTTATATCAATTTAGATTTAGTACTTTTTCTCTTTTCCTTTCTAATTTTATACCGATTTACTCCTTTATTCTCAAGCTACACTCATATTTCTTCAAAGCAATAATCTTTGTCACAATATATATTGCTATTAATTTATTTTTCTATATGGTAGTGAACAATTTCTTTATTCTTAGAATAAAATGTATTTCATAAAATGTTGGCTCTGGTCATGTAGAAAAAGCATTTGACAAAATCTTACAACCCTCTATGATAAAAATACTGAAGCTACAAAGAGAAGAGAACTTCCTCAACCTGTTAAAAAGTGTCTATAGAAAACATCTTAATGGCAAAAAATAATAATAAAAGCTTTCCCCCTAATATCAGAAACAAGACAAAAATATCTACTCTACCACTTCTAGTCAACACTGTATGGAGATTGGGCAATTAGGCAACAAACATAAATAAAAGGCATGGATATTAGAAAGGAAGAAGTAAAATTATCTCTATTTGAAGAAGATATGATACACATAGAAAAATATATTCACAAAAACTGCTAGAGCTAATAAGTGAGTCAGACAAGAAAGCTTCAGGATACAAGATCGTTATATAAATACCAATCGTATTGTTATCCACTAGCAAGAAACAATCTGAAACTGAAATTAATAAACTTCCATTTATAATAGCAAAACAGCAAATAAAGAAATTGGAAATAAATTTGAACAAATAAGTGCAAGTACAAATGAATATTCTTCAACAGATACAATATGGTAATTATAAATATCCATAATGTTGAGTTAGGCAAAGTCTTCTTAGATAAAAAAAAATACATAAAACCAAAAAAAATACAAAAAAACACATAAAACCAAAGAATAAAAGACAAATTGGTCTAACAAAACTAAGAACTCTGTACATTAAAGGACACTATTAAGATTATTAAAATACAACGCACAGAATGGCAGAAAATACTACCAAATCATGTATCTGATAAAGAACTGCATCTAGAGTATATAAAAAACACTGACAACCCAATAACAAGACAACCAAATTTAAAAGCGGATAAATGATCCAACTGACATTTACTCAAAGATATAAAAGTCACAATAAGCACATGAGAAGAAACCCAGCATAGTTAATCATTAGGAAAATACAAATCAAAATGATAATGAAATACCACTACTTAAATATTAGGATGGCTATGAAAAGAAATGACATATAATACCAAGTCCTAAGCCAGGATGTGCAGACTTTAGAACCCTTATCCGTCTGCTACAGGAATTAAAAATGATACAGTCACCCTGAAGAACAGTTTGGCAGTTCCAAAAACATTAAACATTCCGTTACCATGAGACCAATGAATTTCTAGATGAATACTCAAAAGAAATGAAAGCACACATCCACACGGATTTGTCCACAACTGTACACAAATATTCCTAACAACATTCGAAAATAGCCAAAATGTGGAAACAAGCCAACCCCCCCTTGTTTTATGGATCAACAAAGTGGGATGTATTTGTACAATGGCATTAAAAACGAAGAATTGATATGTGCTACATCATGCATCAGCTTTAAAAACATTCTATTACTGGGAAGACACTAGTCACAAGGAAGATACGTTGCATGATTCTATTTATACAAAAGGTCCAAAATAGACAAACCTATAGAGACAAAAATTATTTTTATGGTTGGTTAGGTCTAAGGCATTGAGAGTTGCGGGGGACAGGGAAAAGAGATCTGTAGCTAATGAGTACATGATTTCTTTTCGGGGCAACAGAAATGTAAAATTTATTGTACTCATGACTGTGTAACTCTCTGAATACACTGAAAAACAATTGTGCACTTGTAGCAAAATATCCCTCAAATAAGCTGTTATATCTCAATGTGCATCAGTCAATCTATTTTACCACATTAACAAAAATAAAAGGAGAAACATCAAATGCTCATATCTCAGAAGGATTTGATAAAATTCAACGTTTTTTAAAACCTCAGCAACTAAAAATGGAAATAATGACTATAAAAAGCCCACAATAAACAGCACACTTAATTGTGAAATACACAGAATCTCTCTTCTTGGTTTTCAAAATAATAAAAAGATATTCTCTTTATCAATTAGATTTAACATTGTATTTGAGTTTGTAACATACACAATAAGGTCAGAAATGGAAACTAACAGCACACAGATATAAAGAAATAATAAAATTGTCACTTTGTGCACATGATATAATTGTACCTTTAGAAACCCCAAAGGATCTGTGGGAAAACTAATAGGACTATTAAGTTAATTAAGCAAAATCTCTAGTGACAAAGTTATCATACAAAGTAAATAAGTATAAAGCAAAATAATTTATATGTTCAAGCAGCAAACAAAGACAACAAGAAATTCACAAAACTACTATTTCAGTAGCATCTAAAACATCAAATACATAAGAATAAAGCTAATGAAAATATTCCACATTGAAAACTGCAAAGCATTGCTGAAAAATTTAAATAATCTATGTGGAGGGATTATATCATACTCATGAAGTATTAGGTTTAATATTACAGATAACTCTCCCCAAATTTTTCTTTGGGTTCAGTGCAAAATATGTAATGAAATCATATAAATCACTAGGAAAAAGGCAGAAAATTTATTAGAAAATGAACAATAGATTTGCAAAGGATCTTTATAATAATGTATACCCAAATGAGCAATGAATAATGAAAAAGTTACTAACCTTCATTAGATTTCAGAGAAATGAAAATAAAATCACAGTGAAATACCACTACATTACTCAACCCCTCAAACAATGGCTAAAGCTTTCAAAAATATCATGCACCAAAGTACTGGCTAGGATTGGAGCTATTTAAACCCTCATACACTGCTAGTAAGAACACAATTACTTTAGTCATTTGTTTGGCAATATCTAAAAAAGTGCAACATGTATTCTTTATTACCCAGTAATTCTGTTTCTAGGTGTATTAGCCAACTGAAATGCCAACACACATTCAGTGGATACACAGCACTGGATTAGAATTTTTATAACAGAACTTACACAGAACAGTGCCAAATTTTAAGCTTCCGAAATATCCAACAACAGCCAATAGGTATATAAATGGCAATATGTTCACATATTTGAATGTGATACAGCAGGAAAAAAATCTAAAACTACAACTCTCTACATCAATATGGATGAACTTCATAACTTAAATGCTAAATAATAAATGCCAGTCACAAAAGGGACCGTATTGCATTTATATAAAATTCAAAAGTAGCTAAAACCACTTTTTGGTTTCAGAAGATGCCACAGTGGTGACTCTGGAGAGAAAATAAACTGGGAGGATGTGCTTCTAAGGAGATGAGAACACTGTTTATTTTTCTAGTTGTGTTTACTTGAATAAGTAGACCTTTAAAAATTGACCAGGCTATACAATTTATTTGTATATTTTTTTCTATGCAAGTTATTCCTTCATAAATACTTTCTAAAACAAACATGGTAATGTGAGTGAGCATACATTTGATTTTAAGAAATAAAAATATTGAACTGTGCTTGGAATGAAGGGAAAATATTCTGAAGAGACCATATCAACCTAACATGCTACATAATTCAAACTAGAAGAACCTTACCATAAAACAAAAGAATTTACATCAGGTTCACTTGTCTATACTTTTGAAAATCCAACCCACGATGTTATTTAAAAATCAAGATCAGTTGAATGCTCCATTTTTTACAAGCTCTTTTTTCATGATTTCTCAAGGATATTTAACAATAACTGAGTAACATTTGTAAATTATTCTAGTATCATTAATATAAGTTTAACAAGACTAGAAAGTGAGTTATTTTTTTTTATTGGGTCTTTCCTAATGACTCTTCAACTTTTAAAGAGAAGCTCCCTTTTTTAATTCTTTTACTGTATTTCCAGGTTTGTTGGCAAATTCTCTTGTATTAAGAGGATAGAAACACAATATGCAGTTGAACTTTTTACCTTCAACCTTGTTTTAAATCAGTGGGTCAACATGTTCCTTGATGTTTATCCTAACATTAAACATAACATTAAAGATATGTTTATAAATGAGAAAAGTATTTTCTCCTGGAGCTTTAGTTCATTTTCTCATTTATAGATTTTATTGTGAGAGGGGTTCTTAGGTTTATACTACTTTTCATTCTCAGTCACATACAGTTCTTTTAATGGTCCTAATGTTGTATCATAGCTTCTGGAATGAAACAATCTAAATTTTCATTTAAAAGAGTAAGATTTTTGTACAGTGGAATATAATAAAAATAGTTTCTAAAATTTAGGAATAAATGATTGCAAAAAACTGCATTGATGACTGTGTCTGATGAAAGAAATGGTCCCCTGGTTACACAGGGAAAGAGAGAGCATTCGATGATTGGAGTCATGTGACTTGACAATCAACTACGAGGTTAGGTTACAAACCCTGGTTCAGGGCACATAGAAATTTATTTTGCCAGGTATATACAAAGATGAAACTGCCTTTAAATTTCCACCCTCAAGCTTACTCCTGACATAAAGATTGCAGTAACAATTACTCTGACGATCACTGATTACATTGTACTCTCAAGGCAATGAGACCCTGCCCTTCTGGGGCCCAGCAGTTCAAGCTATTCTGTTATCTTGTCCCTTTTTTGAATTTTAGGAGGATTAATTATCATTGACTACAACATTAGTAGCAGAATACCTAATGAGCAGAGTAAATTTATTCTCAAAGTTAGTATCTGTCAGCCAACTAATCAGCCTAGGTTATCAATATTATTTTAGTAATTCATACTGATCTCACTAGAATAGTTTCAAAAGATATACCCAGAGACTCTAAATGTCTTCCTTTAAACTCAGAATAAGTATTCATTCCTTGAAGAAAATGCATCAATTGTGGATTGTACTTTATTTTCTTTAAAAATAAATGAGCACATTTTGTCTTAATCATGTCTATTTGGCATCTATTATCATATCGAGTATGCTGTCATAACCTCTCATTGTTTTTGCAATTTCTCCATTACGTTTTTCCTTCATTTGAACACAGTCCCTAGCTGTTTACTCTGACAGAGTATTCCGTTCTTTAATACCATAGTATTCCTCCTATCAACTCCTTTTTCCAGAAACAAATATCATTCTAGGTCCCTAAATAATGAATGTTAAGACACTGGTAGTAGGTTGTTGTTTTGTTTGTTTTTACTTGTAGCAAGAGGTTTGAGTAGGTCTAACTTCAGAGTGTCTCAGGGTTTCTCTGCAACAAATGTATTTGGAAACCAGAAGTTGGCTAAGTAAAGTCTGCAACTGTGAATTAGATCAATGCAATTAGCCTTTATTTGGCTGCCTATTTTGTGTTTTGCCTACATTATTATTTCATTCTCATGACAAACAACTAATATGTATTACATGAAGCTGAATATGTTGCAGTCATTCTCTCCTTCCACCCACTTATTTCAGAAATTAAATTGTCTCCTGTGCATTTAAAATCATAATACAAGATAAAAAGTGAAATATCAGCTAGTAAGCATTCACATACATACTCAGGTATTATACTAAATTATTCCTGCTCTTATTCTAAAAAGTAAATATACCTTCAAGCCATCTAATTTAAAGGTAAATTTTGCTAAGAAAGGGGAGTTTTAATCATGTTGGGATTGTTGTAATAGTACTGCTATATATTTTCCCTGGAAGCAGCATTGACCTATGAGCATTCGAATAAGTTAATATGTACTTTTCTTTTAATTGGGACAGCAAACTCATAATGCAGCTGAATGGAATACTCTACATAAAGTGAACGGATGTAAATGTGGGGACAAGCAATCACTGAGAAGCTTCTTGCTCTTGATTTTTCAGATTTTACATATTTTTAAATTCCAGCTGCAGCCTTACACACAGATTTTCATATATATAATATATATATAATGTGTATTATATTTCCATTTATATACATATATAAACAAAATTACAAATTCCATAGGAAAGATAATTGGAAAAAATTACTAACTTATCAAGATGTACTTATTTATACTTGATTTTACTCTGAAAAAATCACTAAGGTAATTATACTAAAAAATAGCAAATCAGAAACTTAACCTTTGCCAACAAAGCATCATAGGCTTTAGGCTTTTATGTTTCGTTTTAGTGTGTCAACTTCTCCAATATTAAAACAAAAAAAACTGTTTAAAGCTTGGCAAAATATCTTTTTGATTCTGATTAATCAATTCTCTCTTGCCCAATGCACTGAATTCCTATTAGAGCCATTAAGTGTTTCATGAATGAAAGAATCAGATTTTCAGATTGTAACCTAAAGAACCAAAATGAATGGTTTTCAAATTACTTATTAAATAGATACTGGGCTCTGTAAAAAACAATATTAATCTTGAATAATTTAAGATGATATTTCTACCTATTCAAAGCATCTTTTTGTGAAAAATAAGCTATTCAAAAAGACCAGTGATATTGCACTTATAATTGAAAACTTACTAAATCTTTTGAGTCCAAGTATATCCGGTGCTCTGAAAAATGTTGTAAGGTGTTTTCACAAAATATGAGATTTTGTCTTAGGTAAAACATAGACATTTCTTTAGCATATAAAGTACCATGAAATCCAATTAAAATAAAGCATTCTTAAATCCAATGCTTTGAAATGTAAACTCAAATAATCTTCTTCTACATTAGTGAGTTTTATAAATTGTTCCAACAACTCCCTATCAACTGCACAGACTGTAAACAATTCAATGCAATTGAACTATCAAGAATATAGAAATAATTTCTTGCTATAACAGCAGTTGGCTGTTTTCTTCTATAGTTAAAGCCAGCCAACTTTAGGTTCTCTTAAAATAAAATGTTTAAAGTAGGTCACAGTTGTCTGACACTTCCTGTTGCTAAAATTATGATTCATACCGGAATACGTTCATAGAAGAAGACACTTAAATAAACCATGTCCTGGGCATTTTGCTTAAATAAAGTAATCTTTATAAAATTCATGATTTAAAACCACTGTTTATCCAATGCCATGATGATGATGTGTTTTTTGTCTGTTTGCTTTTTTGTTCAGGTGAAGCAGTTTGTAATGAGTTCAAGACTGTTTTGTCCTTGGAGGACATCGCAAAGACAAGAATGCCTCTATGATTTATATACCTTTTGAAGTAAATAAATGTAAATGTTTCTTGATCAGAGAAAACAAAGTTTTATTTGATCACTTATCAATAAAACAGTTAAGATGATAAAATATAAAATAAAGTTTAATAGAGTTCATTGTTTCATTTATACAGTATTTCTTTCATTAATTTGATTATGAGAATAATTTGGGGCTGTTATTTAAAAAGCATCTTCCTAAACGCCTCCATCCTTCAGAGTCTGGGACGTGGTCTAGAAATTTATATTTTTAATAAATACCCTTAAGTTGTCTTTAATCATCAGGGGTTTGGAAGGGAAATGCTTCACTGCCAGACAAATAAGCTTCAACATTTTAGTTATAATATGGAAAAAACTAATCTGAAGGCTTGGTATAACTCAGGTAAATTGAGTTATTACACATGAAATCCTTGGAGCATAGTATTAAAAGGAACATTATAAGCTATGAACCTTGGGCAGAAGTCATGAGAAGAATGGTACTTAAATTGCTCGTTTTTTTATTTCCTGAGGGTGATAGCATGATTTTTTTATTAAAGTGTAATTGACTTGAAATGTTATATAAGTTTCAGATGTACAACATAGTGATTTGATATTTATATGCCTTACAGTGTAATCACTATGATAAATCTAGTAACAATTTGTCTCCATACAAAGTTACTACAATACTATTGACTATATTCTCTGTGCTGTATGTTGCATCACTATAACTTATTTATTTTTATACCTGGAATTTGTACCAATTTCCACTCTGTTCTTAAAGTAGTTCTCATTTTAACTGCTTGATTCAATTAACTATGAGCTTTAAAATCTTAATACCCAGGCCATAACACAGCCCTATTAAATCCAAAATTCGGGAAGTGGTACCAGGCATCAGACATGTTGAAAGTTCCCCACATGATTTTAATGTGCAGCCAATGTTGACTACTCCTGTCTTAGGACTAGATGGTGAGACCTATGTTCAGTGTGATCGAAGTTGGGCTTCAACCTCTGACCTCATGCAGATCAAGAAAAGCTAGCAAAATTCACTTTCACTTCTGGACCACTGCATAAACTTGCAAACATCACAAAAGTAAATGAATTTCAGTACACATGTTTCTTCTAGATTGATCTAGATATCTTTCCAAACTCTATTATTAACTCAAGCATGTTTTCTCTATTAATTTTGAGTTTTTTGTACATAAGCATGTTATCCGCAAATGATGATAGTATAGTTCCTTCCTTTCAAATATTTATTCTTTTCATTTATTTATTTGTCCTTGTTATGGGCATAGTTATGAACTTCAGCTCAGTATTTTCCGGAGAAGGTGATAAGTATGCCCATGTATTTCTTGATTTTAAAGGGACCACATATGATGTTTTTTTTTATCAAGATTACTGCTTGCCATATAGGTTTTTGGCAGATTCACTTTATCAAATTAAAGAAATGCCCTTCTAGTCCCAATTTGTCAAGAATACGTGAACACATGGTCAGGTGTTAGTCACACAGCTATGTCTAGCTGCAACTGTATCTAAGAATTGTAGTATTAACTCTGAGTAGCTAAAAAATAAGATTTTATTTTTAACAAAGAAGGGAAAATACTGGAATAGTCAACTACCAGTCCCTGAAAAAAAAATACTATGTTAAGCACCTATAATGTAACACAAAATAATTTTATCTCATTTTAATTTTTATAAAATCTTTCAAGTAATTTTTATGTAACAATTTTCACAACCCTGTGGAGCAAAAAGACAGATCTCTGTGCCTAGTTTTTGTTTGGGATACACTTTTAATCTTTCTCTAGAGACACATGTAAAGAGAGCTAAATCAAGGTTCATAAAAGCAGAGACTTTTCTGATTTTTCCTCATAATTGTTCTATGATCTTATGCCTTTCTGAGCCTCAATACTTACAGCTAAAAATAAGCATTATAATTCTTGAAATTTTGAAATGCAAATGAGAAAATGCAAGAAAAATGCTGTGACAAGTAGGGAACACTGAAGAACAGTATGCGACAGCACCGTAGGATACGTTTATCTGTTTTAAGTGATTAAAATAACTAATATATGTGAAATACCGTGCATATATTGTCTACAGCGTACATGGCAATTGATAAACATCTGTTAAAATATCAAAAGCGTCAATATGTGTAATAGGCATGGTGTTTTGTTTTTATGAATGCAGTTTTCTCTTTGCATTTTCATGTGTATGAACCAGTCAGTCTCTGGTGTCCACTTGCACCAGGGCTGTGGGTAGGTGCTCTTAAATGAATTAAACAGGAGACTATTAGACTGAGTTGGTTCTACTGCCTTACCAGTGTATGGATGCAAACTGAAATTTAAGCCAGAGCCAATATCTGTAAATGCCTAACATTAAGAAACAAACCTTGAGAATAATCACAAACAGCTAACTAGACTTTCCAAATAAGACAACTGCTTAAGTGAAAACTAATCAACTAGTTTTCTTGCTTTGCTTCCATCTGTTCTACAAAGGCCTTTCCCTTATCTCCAAAAGTGGTGGAGGACTCTAAACCACTCTGGGTTTGGTGTTGCCCAATTTAAATCAACGTTTGTTCAAATAAACTGTTCAAAATTTCAATGTATTTGAGTTCATTTTTTAACAGTATATAAATTCAGTTTGCTAAGATAAACTAGAAAGAAAAAGAAACTTAAAATTCAGCTTCTAAACTAAAAATAGCAATAAACAAATGCCAAGATTTCTCTAGAATAAATTTTTTGTTCTTTTTTATTGTTTATGCTGTTACACTAGTTTCCACTTTTCCCCCTTTTCCCACCTCCACCCAGCCCCACCCGCTTCCCTCCCTCAGTCAATCCCCATATCATTTCTTTATCACCCATTTTACATATTGACAGCTAGTGTAGGCCACTAGTCCATAGCATTTCTCCCACGGAATGGTCAGGATATCACTTTCTTTGAGGACTGCTGGCCAGTGAAGCTCATTGTGCTAAGATGGAAGGGATCTTGCATAGAGAGATAAGAAAACTTGAAACTCTCCTGTTCCAGTGGAGAGGGAGTGTGGGGAGATGTGTCCAGATGTGCATGCAGACCTTCTCAGACTAAGGTGCCAGACGACAAACTATGCAAGTTAAGACCACAGCAGTGGTCTTAAAGTATGTCCCTGCTCTAACAGCATTTTATTATCCACAGCAATTACAAATATACACAGAATATCCTGTGCTTCTGATGAAGAGGGATGCAAACAGCTGTAGTCTCTCAAAGGAGTATGTGAAAAGTGTTTACTTCTATAGGGAAAAGTGGCCTGTGGCTGAGGCGACAAGATGGGACTCCTGCACCGGGCTGGGCCCTGCGATCTGATTCCAGGGATTAAGCAAAGCTGGGAAAAAACACACTGAGCCTTGTGCTGGGTTAAACAGTGTCCTCCAAAGCTTCTTGTCCACTCAGAACCTTGGATGTGGCCCAGGGTGTTTGTGGTGTAATGAGTTAAGATGAAGTCCCACTAGGGTAGGGTAGGTCCTAACTTAAATGACTGGTGTTTTTACAAGAAAGTAACATGAAGAGACAGAGTTCAGTTACCCACAGGGAAAAGTACTCTCACAAGATTGACAGACCTAGATTTTTCAAGACAGACAGGAATGAATACCTCAGCATTTCTCATCAGAAGCAGTCATGTTTGGCTACATTAAAAAAAGGAAACTAAATACCAAATATTACGTACTGACTGTGTTATCATAAAAAATATAGAAGGATTAGATGACAGAGTAAAAGGAATAACATTGTACATGATAGAAAAGTTATGGGATCATTTTGCTATTCCTAGTACAGAGTAATATCCCATTATTTTTAAAGTATTATGTATGATATGGCTGAATAACATTTCTTTCAATGGCTTCCCTTTCTAAAGAGCAGTACATTAAGTATAAACTTGAAACATACAGAGTTGTAGCAGAGGAACTTAACTGCTTTTAAAGCATTATAGCATTCCCCATACCTTAGATGAATGTTTTATTCTGGAAAACATTTTATTGTTTTGTTTCCTAAAAGTCCCCATACACTTTCACCTTTCCTCATTCCACCCTAAGTATTTCCTGACAGTGTTCACTGCATGTGATTTCTATTTCTTCTGAATTCTTACATCTTTCTGTAAGAAATATATATATATATATATATATATATATATATATTCACACATATATATATATAGAAATATATATATAGAAATATATATATATATATATATATATATATATATATATATATGCACACATTTGCGACAAACTATCTAGGCAGCAACTTGGTTTATATGTCTTTGTACCCCTTCCTCTTTACCTCAAAATGCCTACAATGATGCATTTACTTGTATAATGATTGTTCCAAACTGCCAGAACTTACTTTGGGAGGTTAACACCTTCCCCACACCCAATTTTACATACCGCAGTACTGAAACCCTGCATAAATAAACCTGTGAAACCCAAACTAAACACACACACACACAGGCACACAGAGCAGATATTGATTATTGAGGCTCACATCAAATAGGAAATAGGAAAGAGGAAACCTTAGTTCTCTGCTCAGAAATTTTAATTTTTACTTACTTCCAAACAGAATTACGCTCAGATGTGTTCATTGTAGCAAGAGTTATTATAAGAACAATTAAGAATTAGTGTAACAAAACACTGAAATTAGAGAAACTTTGCCAAAGATAACTGTGTCTTATGTTTTTCTATCAAATTGAATGCTACCTTAGTACTCCTGGCCTTTGTTTCTGAGTAAATACCATAAATTGTAGGTCCACTATATCTTCCCCACATGTGTTAATATTTAGCCACCAGCACTAGGTTTTCAGGTGAGCGGTCACTGCCCTACAAAGACCCTCACTAACCTGCCAGACCCCTGGGAATGAGGACTCTGAATTTCTTTTCCACCCTCACTCCCGAGGAAAGCTATTTCAGGGTAGCTATTTGCAAATATGAATAAGAATTTTCCATAATATCTTTTTACAAAATCACTAGCCAATGAATAAAATATGTAGGATACTATTTGTACTACTCTGCCCTTGTAGAGGTTAATGTTACTAAATATAGTATGTTTTCATGAGAGGGAAGAGATGTGTATGTACATATATGTAGGTATACATATATACATATATTTATACATATTTATGACATATATTTATAATGTATACTTACTGTTAATAAAACATGATTCCTGACTAAAACTTGAATTGTGCTTTCCAAAGATGACTTAGACTTTGTATATTTTATTATCTTTCCAGTTTTACTTCACTTCCAGGTGGCTGATATAGGCTACTGGTTGCTGAGTTTCATAACCTCAATCTACGTTATTGAATCGCCAAAAATATCAGTTTAAAAGACCACCTTGCTTTTATCAAACAGTTTTGATTATTGATTACTTCTTGTAACATTTTATTCTGCTGTCACCAAAAGCTCTGGAAGATGCTTACTGTGTTTTGTAAAAGGACAAAATTCCATCTAAAATTCCATCTAAAGGATTTATGAGAGGGGCCAGAAGGATGCATCTCAAACCCAGAGAAAAGAGCAAACAAAACCATTTTTATTTTCATCTACAGGGCAATGTAAACTGAAAAACTGCCCCAGATTCTACAGCCCTGAATGAGGTAAACTACTAGAAATGCTGTCCACACACACAAACAGATAAACCTGTCCAGACCAATTAATTCCAAGGAACATGATATTCAGCACATTGAATAATCCGCTTTGTTACAAACAGCCTTGGGAAAATCTCAAAGCCTTAACCTTTCCTTTTCCTTATTCCATCCAAAATCCTATGACATTATAGCATATCTGCATCAAAAGATAAAAGAAAATATCATTATTATATAAACATTATATGTATTTCTAAAGTATGCCCTGTAACCTGTGTAAGAAAACGTTAAACAAGAGTATTAGCTAAATATTACGTATGAATTAAAAGCCAAGAGAGTGGCCACAGAATATTTCATCTATTTAGGAACCCAGAGAATAGAAAAGACAACTGGGAATAACCCAAAAATTACTGAGGAAGGTGAGATCCCTAAATTGGAGGAAGACCTAACAGCTGGAATTAATAAACCAGGTATCTATTTATCAGATCATACACCAAGCTTTTCCCAATTTGAGAAAAATACTTTGAGCAAACCAAAACCAGAGAATAGCTAGCTTCACATCCAGCTTCCACCTAGAATCCTGCAGGGGGACCTCTCTCTGACTACCTGCCCCTGAGCGGCACATTCTCCGACTTTCCCCATCGAGGGCAAAGAGCTATTGTCCTTAGGGCCAAAAATCTGAATAAAGATATTTCCCTTTTTTCTCCCTATATCCATTTTATCTTACAACTGTAACATGCATAGAGGTATGTATGGTAGGGAGGGGAGGTAGTTTAAACATTCCTTGAAGAACACTGACTTTCATTTATTTTCTACGTAAGTAACCTTCGGGATAAAAGCATTAGTCACGCCAGAAATTATAAGTACATTAATTGGGGTTGTTGAAGTCGAAGCCAAGCATGGAAATCGTGAGTAAAATGAAAACTAGTCTCTGTTTTCACACTCAGGCTCACAGAGAACAGGTAGTGAGGAGCCAACTTATTCAGTAATTTCCTTCAAGAACACAATCAGATCTTTGCGTATCAAAGCCCCAGTCCTGGCCTTTCACAGCACACCAAGTAACTGTTGGATTAATCACCACACAATTCTTTAAAGAGACATCACTGCAATCAAAAGCTAGCTTTTTCAAATGCCATATCCTCTATATCAATTAAACCTGAAGGTGGTAGTTGATAGATAGTGCAAGTTTATCCAAGTTACTTCAAAGGACAAACAATATAAAAAAAGGGAACATGCCAGAAACTTCTGTTGGTAGATCTAGGCAAAGGTACTCCAAACAGCTTGGGACTTAATGATAACAACTAGAAAGACTCATCATATCCAAATATTCTCAAATGTGACTATGAAATAAAAAAAAAAACAAAGCCATAAGTGGCCTGGAGCAGTGAGAATAAACTATTCCTAGCCACCCCCATTTGCCAGCTTGTGTCTTTGAGGGTAGCTCTCCATTTCATTGGTATATGTTTTATTCAGTCTTGTTTCTAAATAAGAGAAATCCTTTTAACACATTAAAAAGTGTTTAATTAAACAGGAGGCCACCAGGATGAGGAAGCTTGAATGCTCTGGTAGCTTGCAGAAGCAAACCAAAGCACCTGAGGATTATCACCTGGAAACCCAAGGACAACCAATCACAACAGCCATCCAGGCTTTTAAGGCTGTAGACAATCAATAACTTCCTTGATTTGCTTCTGCCTTTTCTCCACAAAATTCTCTCCCAGAGAGCCTGTTGGTGTAGCATTCCTAGCCACTTCCCGATTGGCGTGGTCTGACTAAAATTGATTTTTGCTCAAATAAACTCTTAAAATTAATACGCTTGTTTATCTTTTAACAGAAGTAAAGAAGCATTTTAAAGAAAAAAATACTTATTTTTGATTTTAGTAAACGAAGCTGACTAAAAAGCCTCTTTTCTGTTTGTTTTTGCATTACTATGAACATCGGTTATTTTATAATATTGGAATACATCGATGCGCCTATGGAACGGTGGTGTCAGCCAGGCTTCCTTGGCTTGGCATTCTCATTCATGCAGCTTACCCTAATGGTCTCACAGGGCTCCGGCTCCTCCCTTCTTTGTCGGCGGGTTCTTCACAGCCGAATATCTTGTCTCTCTATAGGTTTGTTTCTATTGTTTCCCAAACCTTTATTCTAATTTGGATCTTCAGCTTGTAAAATCATTGCCCAAGTTTCTGATTGTAATCCATGGAAGCATGCAAAAAACAAAGAAAACAGATGTTGCATAAATGTTAATTATGGAAAGTAAATCCATTTGCCTTCCGTGATATAATCCATAATAATTTCTTCCTCCCCTATACTCCTGTTGCAAATTTTTAGTAGTTTTCCATTTGTATGTTGTATTATATTGATTCATATGTGTGGCTTAGCTTTCATACTAAAATTAGTCTCTTTAAGGACAGAAGCAAATACTTAATGATTTTATCTTCCCTTAGTAGTTCTGAAATAGTACTTTAAATGAATGTCTGAGAAGTGTAAAGTACATCTGCTTCAAGACAAGATTTTGTAGATTTACAAAATGAATTTTAGCAAAGTAACACTTGACTATGGTTAAAAAAACAAAAACAAACAAACAAAAAAAAACAGTCCACTACAGTCCCTGTAAAATAGGTTTTAGAAAGAAAACAGGTCCCTACTGCATGTTGTCCCAAACCTAGGCTTCCTCTCAAGTTAGCTATGCTCCCCTCTTTTAATTCTTCTTTGGGTTTCTTTCACATCACAGGATAATTTCCTTACGCTACTGTGCCCTGAATTTTCCATTTTAACTATTTAATTGACTTATGATCAATTTTCAGAGTTGACTACATTATCAAGAGTTTGCTTATTGACTAGTCATTAAAAAGTAAATTTACATTATAACCATTCTCTCATTCCTTATCTCAATATAGTTAAATAAGTGTTTTAACTTTTCCGTCACCTCTTACTTTAAATAATATATTTTATTTTTTGTTTGGTTTATATTAAATTTATTGGTAAATAAAATTATATTGGTTTCAAGGGCACATTCCTATGATACATGAGCTGTATATTGCATTGTGTGTCCACCGCCCAAAATCAATCATATTCCATCACCATATATTTGACCCCCTTAACCCTTTACTACCCTGCAACCTGCCTTCCCTTTAGTACTACCATACTATTGTCTGCATCTACGAATTTTTGTTTGTTTTTATTGTTTGTCCACTTGTTGCTTTGTTTGATATTCCACGTATGAGTAAAATCATATGGTTCCTGGCATTTTCTGTCTGACTTACTTCACTTAGCATGATATTCTCAGGGTCCATCCATGTTGTTGCAAAGGTAGTATTTCATCTTTTATTATGGTTGAGTTATCATTTTCAAAACAAAAAAAGTCCAGTCCTATAGTGCATTTGTACTGTTTCCCAAAAGTTTTTGAGCAAAACACAGAGCTGAGGTGGTCTCCCCAGAGATGCCATCTCTCAGCACAATGATTTTCAGTTGCAGGTCCTGGCTCTCCTCCTCAGAATGTGAAACTCTGGTTTCCCCCACCCCCAGAGGTAGAGGGAGGCATGGGAGGAGGGGCTCCAGTGACAGGGAGAAGAGGAAGGGCAGCTTTGGGCAGGACACCCCACCCCACCCCGCTCAGGTATCTCAGCAACCACTGGAGAAATCTGGAGCAAATTACCCACTGGGCACCATCTTGCCCTCATTGTGGTTTTGATTTGCATTTTCCCAATAGGGAATTTGAGCATCTTTTCATATGTCTGTTGGTCATTGGTATGTCCTGGGAGAAATTCCTGATCTGGTCCTCTGCCCATTTTTTAATTGGATTGTTTGCCTGGTGTTGAGTTGCATGAGTTCTTTATATATTTGAATATTAACCCTTTGTTGGAGCTGTTTGCAAATATCTGCTATTCAGTTGGTTGCTTTTTTCCATTCTGTTGGCAGTTCTTTTGCTGTGCACAAGCTTAAACACATATCACTATGTTAAAGGTAAATCACTGCAGCAAATCTTAGTTGATAGCGCCTAGTTGCAAAAAAAATAACTACTCACCCCTTTCCCTTACACACAACTTCTGTATTAGGGTCATTAATGGTTCTTAAAAAAAAACCACGCATTTCCTAGCATACCTTCCTTACAAGAGGGGTGGCTGATACAGTATGAATAGAAATAGTCTGATGATGTTTCCAGAAAAACTCTCTAAAAGGTCTAACTCAGTTGATAAGTGTGACCTTTCTCCCTTTCCTTTCCTCCTTTTGAACTTGGGCATGAGATCTTGCATGATGACTTGCACTAATGAGTTTATGCTGGAAATGGAAAAAACCTGCTAAGCAGTAACAGTACAAAAGAAAAAGAGCTTGCAATCTTGGTAGCCTGTGAACTGCCACACTACTTTCTGGCTGCTTAAAAATATACTTTTATAATGTTTTAAATGATATTATTCAAGTTTTCAGTCATATCAACTAAGCCTGTTTTTGACTTATATGTTGTCGAATATATATATTAACAGGAAACTTACAACCTAATTTTAGAGAAGTAGATGCAGGAGTGGAATAAATGGATTATAAAATTGATGAAACTTTAAATAGTCATTGGTTGGTTGGAATTCAAGGTTGAAGATAATGGCTTGATAAACACTCTACGTAATTTTAACCACAGGGGTATGGAAGGATAACATATATTATTACATTAATATAATGCATGTTCCAGGTCTGCCTGTCATTGATTGAAATGATAAGGTAGTAAAAATAGAAGCCAAAACAAACCTTTTAATCTTCATAGAGTCCAGTCAATAAAATTATGACTGTTTCTTTCAAATCTCTAGGAAAGCTAGAGCTGTTTGCATTTAGGCAGATCTGGCAGCCCTCTATAGATTATAATCATGTGTGTGAGTGTGTGAGTGAAAGAGAGAGAGAAAGAGAGAGAGCTATTTTATGAGTAATAAATCTGTTCCAATAGAAACTCTATTTAGTGTGTTCTATTTTAGAGCTAAAATACTTCTACTAAAAATAACAATAAGCAGTACTAATTACCTAAAACTATGTCCAGGTACAATTATATTACTGTGGATTTAGTAAATCTATTCCTCGAGAGGACCCTCTAAGGAAAGCACTATTATTATCCCATTTGAGGCAACTGAGGAATGGAGAGATGCATGTCACTTGCCCAAAGTCAAGGAGCTAATAAATGGAGTTATCAGAATTCAGACATGGGCAATTTTCAGAGTAAGTACATTTAACTACTTGCCTTCTCATATTATCCTGGTTTTTCCAAACTAATAAATAATTTTAAAACATTTTCTTTACTAACCCCTTGCAACAGATTCACCACCTCTTCCCCTCTCCCTCTTCTGTGTTTCTTGTGTATTCTTTAATTAGTTCATTTACACTATAAGAAACTAAATATTTATAAACTGTCCCCCAAAGGACATCATCAACTCCTTGAGGACCAATTATAAGGCAGTTATTTAAAAGAAAATAAAATTAAGCTGGCCTGTGGACAACCATACATGAATACTAACTTTAAAAATGCATGCTTTTAATACTTTCATCCTAACATTTCTTCCAGCTCTGTGCTTCCACAGCTTTAATAGATTCAAAACTCCACAATATGTTTACACCAATTCATTCTGATCCCCTCACCTTTTAAAATCAGCCTTTAATATTTTTATATTTACTTCTGACCAATCCACACTTGAAGATACCAGCTTCTTTAGGTGTATTACCTGCTTGCTCAAGCCTTTATCAAGTATCCTTGAATACTAACTTACTTGTTGTATGAAGCTAGATTAAATTCTGCTGATTTAAATTCTGCTGATTTAATTCTGCTAGATTAAATTCTGCTAGATTAAATTTTGAATTCTGCTGATCAGTCCCTTTTGGCTCTCTCCATAAGCAGATTTTGACATGTGAAACCACATGTTTTCTCAGCAGTATCCGATTTTGTCCCCACTGTGTCTCTTATTCCAATACTGAATCTGTTGTGTGCCAATTTAACATGTTTTGTTTCATCCCACTACTCACTCCCTCATCTTTTCTTGATCTTTTGTCCGTTGCCTATGAAAAGGTTCCCCAAAACATCACAAAAGGCATTCAGGGAGGTTGAGACTTGAGACTTTGTCTAGTTAAAATTTAAATGATTTTTTAAATCTGAAATTTAAGACATTATTGTATATTGATTTAAGAAGTAAAAATAGAAAATTAAATGAGTAAATGCTAAAGACTGAATATAATTTGAATACTAATGATTGATTTTTCTTCTTTAATTATAATAAGGTACTAAGCATTTGCTTCTGGTATTCTGATAAATACTACTATTGCCAGTTATATCCTGTATAAGGAAGACATAAAATCTACTAACACTTCTTTGCCTTAATATTTGAAATACATTTTTTAGAAATAAGCTATTCTATAAAATGAGATTATAGTATATATGACTATATGACTGAATATCAACTAAAAATTTAAGAGTATGTGTCAAGGAAGTGTTTATTCATATTTGGGTACTTTAGATAAAGTGGAGGATTCTCAGTTGAAGAAGGAAGAGATAAAATGGGGAGAAAAGAAAGAAAGCAAAGGACAAGGAGAGGAGAGGCCAGGAAATGCTGGGTGCAGAGATTTTGAGAGTAGATCCCTACCAAAAGAGCCAAACTTTTCTTTGTGGTTTGAGTATTCCTTTTCCATAGAAACCTGTTCTAATAATGAATATTCATTTTTAGAACATCTCTTTTGGAAATATACCAGAAGTGGGATATTGAGTGTGCCCTTACGTAAGGAAACACCAGCCCTTTCCCTGGAGAAATTGTGCAGTGCGTAGTGACAATATGATCATGGAAAATATGTCCGATTTAGCCCTACTGCACCGTCTCAGTTTCATGTTTGGTGGGGAGAAGAGCCTAGCCATTAGATCCATCACAAGCCAGTGCCTAAGGCGGAGTTACAGCTCAGCGACCTGTTAGAGCAGTGAGAGCATTTTCCACATTCGTGTTTTTGTTTGGGGAAGTACCAGACTTCGTAAGACGGGACAGAGCTTAGATCCAAATATTGCTGCGGACTACGACAGATTTTCTCAGCTTTTTTCTGTGACCTTTTCATCTCAGCCAGTTTGTGTTTTTGTTGCTGTTTCTGTTGTGACTAATTTTTATATAAATATATATGTTCCTTTGTATTTTCTTAAGAGTTACTAAGTTAACTGTTGTTTTGCATTTTTTCCTATTACTTTGGGAAATTACTTCTTAAAATGTGCTCATTTTAAATTTTACATGCTACTTTTACATGCTTTTGTTATTACAGATGTTTCATAACTAACTTTAATTTTGTCCTGTTAAGTAATTCTGAATCAAGAAAACTCTAACCTGGTCCTCTACTTTGCCCCAAATTATGTGACACAGTTGGCTTGGATCGACTTCTTGTTTGGGCAACATTCTGCATAGGCCTCTATAATACAATTATGATGACCAGGACATGTAGTTTTAAGTGTATTATTTTTTTATTTTAAATTACAGTTGATGTAAATATAAGTTTTAGGTGTATAGACCTGTGATTAGACATTTATATAACTTATGAAGTGATTGCCTCTATAAATCTAACACCCTTCTGACATCATACATAATTATTACAGTATTATTTATATTTCCTATGCTGTGCTTTACATCACCATGACTAATCTGTAACTACTAACTGGTACTGCTAAATCCCTTCACCTTTTTCACCTACCTCCCAACCCCTCCCCTCTGTGAACCTTCAAAATGTTCTCCATATCTATGAGTCTGTTTCTGTTTTGCTTGGTTATTTTGTTTTCCAGATTCCACATATAAGTAAAATCATCTGTCATTTGTCTTTCTCTGACTTATTTCTCTTAGCACCATACTTTGTAGGTCCATCCATGTTGGTGCAGATGGCAAGATTTCATTCTTTTTTATGGTTAAGTCATATTCCACTGTATATATGAACCGCTGATTTATCCACTGGTCCATTGATGGACACTTAGTGTGTTTCCATATCCTGGCTATTATAAACAGTATTGCAATGAACATGTGAATGAATATGTCTTTTCAATTTAGTTATAATTTTATATTGTATCCCAGAAACCTTATGGAGAAAGTAAGAAGCTAGAACTGTATGTATTTCTGTTGTGGGTTCTGATTTCTGTACAACATTTGTTTGTTTTGTTTTGTTTTGTTTTGTTTTGTTTTTGATAACACAGTACAGCCATGTATAGTATAGCTTCAGCAAATTTTGAGAGCACCTTTTCTATTTGCAGTAGGGTTTTATTTTAATTTCTGAATATCTTCCTTGATTGGAAACAACTGGTTACATTATGCAAAGTCTTATTTGCCAAAGGTTTGGTTTGGTTTTCAGTCTGATGAGTCTGCATGTATTTTCTCCTATGAAACCAGTATGGAAGTCTGCAGGAATACTGGTCTCCATGACCTCTGTGGCCAAATCTTTTGACAGACTTCTGCACTGCAGTTCTACCCATGCCTGTAACACCAGTATTTTTTCCTACAGCCTTGTAATTCAGGCTACAGATTAAATAAAGTTGTGTTGTACAAAGGGTGCTTCCAATGTGTTGGGTCCAATATCATTTAAGTTCTACCCACAATTCCAGCATATATTCCTTACAATTTGGTGAGGTATATGTGATTTGCCAGAATTTCTTCTTCTTAATTCTCAATACATTCTACCATTCTGTCTGAAATGTAGTTATGCTTTACATCCTGATGTTCTATTTCAATTTGTTCTGAATTCCATACATATGACACAAATTACTTGCAAGTTCTAGCAAATGGTTGGCATTACACTTTAATATTAATACTGATTTTTTTTTCTCAAGGTAAGTAGCACTTCAAAACTTCCCCATTTTATGATGATCAATGACATTGAAGTTTCATTAAAATCCAAAATTACTCTTCATCATTTACCAAAGTAGATGACTTTAAGTTCCAAAGTTTTCTTCTCTCCACATTTTTTGAGGTTACTCAAGGAAGTGCACAATTGTTTGTTTGTTTATCCCTCATCAATACGTACTGACCACTAAAGGACTGCAATACATTTTCCATTATACAGTCTATATAATATTTGCCTTAAATTGCTAAATATTTTCATTTCTGCTCAGCATTCTATTTAACCAATACATTATTTGGCAACAAGTTAATTACTAACCAAAACACACATTGCTCACTGATGCTATGTATTCGCTTGCCCTTTTTCAAATATAAAATAAAAGCATATTTGTATTTTATAACTATACAGATTCTATTTCTTGCTTTCACTTAATCTTTAGAACATACAATCTCTACTCTGTTATTTTTATACATAGTGAGCTCTTTAAGCCAAGCTCCACAATTGAACAATGGGCCCTTGATAATCTCTCTCCCCACCCCATACACACATGCACACACAGTCACGACCCACATTGTTTAACCTCAGTCGCCTCGATCACGAAACTGCCAAGAGAAAATCCTGAGTCCTGATACCACCACAACTTGTACTGTTGCCACACCTGGCACTTTAGATCTAGCTCACTCCATCTATGTACAATGGGGGTTTTGCTGGCTCTAAGTGTATTCTAGTTGCCCTCATGGTAAAGATGCACTGATTTCACAAGGCAAATTTGTCTCTCAGAAGTGAGTTTCCTTTTTCTGTGTTATGTCTCACCATGTGAGCCCCATAACAGGGAGAACTGCCTGGACTCAAGTGTTACAGCTTCTGAGTGGTATTATGCGTTCCACCCACACACAATCTGTCACTTTCTCTAAACTCCTTAAATGGCCCTGAAATGCTGAGCTGGGCTGGATTCTAAGGTCAACATTTCCCTCTAGTTTTTGTGAGATAGAAAGTGTGCTGGATCACATTTATTTCATCTTAATGATAAGCTACATCTTTATCCATTTCTGTACAAAAGCTTAGTAAAGACCTCTGAGGAAGGTGAGAACTAAATTTTGTTATCTCAAGAAACTGACACGATTTCTGGACTACTATTGATCTGCTTATGTATTTGCTCTCAACCCTCTTCCCCAACACCTCAACGTCAGGGATCGTGTCTTTTACACCACCTGCTGCATCTCCTGCTCTCCCTGCAGCGCCTAGAACTTAGGAGATACTTAGTACTGCTAGCTGAATAAATTTCTGTCAATTTGATGAATATACAGAGAGGCTTCAACTTGTCAGCCCTCCTACCCTCCACTCAATTATTATTTTAAAAAGATCTATGGGAAACAGAGTGATGAATGAAAAGACATAAATATGCCTTTAAATATCTCAGAGCTAAGCCCCAGGTTCAGTAAAGTATTGTAAAGTACTATCTCGTCCCTCTCAGACTTTTCAGCCAGTTTCAGAAAGGCATCAAAGGAGAAACTGGGGAAGCATTGAAGCCTGTTATTACATCATTGTCTTTTCCAGGAACTCCCATTTTCCTTCCCTGAGACTACCTTGTCTACTTTGGTTTCCTTCATACTATACATTCTATATTTTCTTCTTACCATTTCAGACTTTCTTCTCAAGAGTGTAATTCTTTTCCCACAGCACCACCCTTAACCTTTTATTTTCCTTCTCCTTGTGTATGATCTCTCTGGATACCCACCTGCTAGACACATAACTGGACATCCCTCCGCCACCTCAAACATCTCTCAGACCAAATTCATTCTATCTTGCCCAAGTATTTTTCATGCCCTGTGTGTCTTTAAATAACGCTTTGAAGCTTTCAGTTCCCTAAGCAAGGAGACTTTCTATTCATTACCAGTCATTAAGTCTATACTTTAGACATGAGAACAAAAGTCCCATTTACTTAGTACCTACTATATTCCAGGGATTGTGATGGACTCTATTTTTTTTAATCAAAGAAAACACGGTTTCTGAACTTTACAAAGATAGGCAAATAAGACAATATTGTTCAATGCTATGATACTTGCACGTATATAGGAATAAGGGACCATATAGGTGACATCTAAATCTAACTTTCCTTTGCATGCACTAAGCTCTTAAGACTAATAAACCATGGATAGGAATTTTATAAGACCAACCTCACAGGAAGTGTCATATATGTGCAACAAGATTTCTGGGCAATGCTTTAATTTCAAAATTCTTTGTCATAAGAAAACATATTGCAGGCTATTGTGAAGCATTTGGCTAGTGTAGGTTATGAAACTTTCAATTTCATTTACCTCTTTTTTTTTCAAAAGAGAAAGATAGCAAAAGCTGATTAATTCTATGCTATCACTTCTCCCAGAAAACACTTTTAAATTCCCTACAGAATCAGTTTAGTTGTAGCAAAAAAAGTGCATAATTAGAGTGAGGCCTTATTAAGTCAGAATTTGCCACTGTCTGAACATAAAAAATAAGTTCTTCAGAAAACTACCATTACATACACTTCTAAATGCCCCTAAGGGATTAAAATGTTGTTAATAAATATCCTTCTTTGATAAATTCAGCACTTTACACTTGTCTTTTTAAAGTTCAACACACTATTTGTGTATAAATTACATACAAAAATCATTTGGCCAAAAACATCAATTAGTTACTTCTATGTATTCTCTCCTCCCTTTTTTTCTGGAGTATTCACAACATAGTAAGTGTTCTGAAGATTATTGAAAGTTGTGGAAGGACTACATAAGATATGGACGGATTAAGAGGAACTCAAAAGAGAGAGCAAGCATTAGATTAGTCTATTAAAAACAGGGAGGAAAATCTTGATTGTCTGATATTCAGATAATCCCAAATAACTTAAGACGATAATCAGCTTTTATAACTTGGTATGATTCTAGCTTTTAGTACTGAGTATGTTATTATGTACTGATACCTGAATTACGTTTCTTTCCTGCCTGATGCGTTATCCCCGTATTCTGCCTGCAGCATTCCTCTGCAGCGCCCCCTGCCTCTTCCAGACTCAGTAATTAGGGGTCGCTGACAGTAACTCTGCATTTGCGTGCACATAGTTTCTTTGCCTAGGAAACACCATCACCCTCACCAAGTCACCTGGATAAAACTGTTTTATTCTGAAAATACTCAAATACCACCGAATCCATGATTCCTTCCCTTACCTCTGGCTCCACCTTATAAAATGATTAATTTCTCACCATCTAATACCTAAGTGCTTTTTGTAACTACATTACATGTATGCTGTGTTTGCATTTATTTGTTGCACATTTATATTTCCTACCCTAACATACTAGTAACTGTATTTTATTCAAATTGTATTTATGCTGCTCTGTTTGTTGTCTGGCATAAATGTTGCTGAACTAAAATAGAGTCTCAGAAGGACATATTTGGTTCTTCAATGGTGGATAGAAAACAATTCTCAAATTACCAAGAGAGAGGGAGTGCTGTCCTAGCTCTTGGACAGAGTGCCTCTGTGTGTCCTAGCTCTTGGACAGAGTTCCCTGCTCCGTCCACTGCCACGGGCTGCAGGGAAGGGGGAGGAAACCACGTGATAGAGGGCCTTGCTCCCAAACCTTCCTTTTTTCCCCCATGGATAATTTTAACAATCTTCTCTCTGAGACATGCGCTCTCTCTTAAGTCTTCATCCTCTGAGAGTATGACTGAAGTGCTACCCACTTTGTCAATCAGATCACTTGTAAAGGTTACAAAAATGACTCATCCAGGAGTGATACAATGCCACACTTGACTTGCAGTTGACATTGTAAAGCAAAATTGCCATTGCTTTATCTGCAGCCCGTCTGCCATCCCAGCCAGTAACAAACCACAGTTCTCTGGTTTCCTTTGAAAATGTCATGTTGATCTTCATCAGATGACATTCTAAATTTATGTAGCCAGCGCTTGCTTTTTTTATAAAGATTATGTTGACCTTTACAAACTTTTGAGAAGAGATCTTCGAAGTGGTCTTGGAAAGTTACTCCTTTTAATTTTTTCCCACAGTTTAATTATTGTTAGGTTCCTTTACCTGAAAATCAATGTTACTTTTTAAAGACTGCAGCACAACATAAAAACTGTTATGAATATTTACCAGGAAAAGTAATGTGTATAATTTTTCATAATGATGTTATACAGAAATTTGTTTCCCTTTTATCTTTTAATTCTTCTTTGCCTTTTATTTGCAAAGTACGGATTGTTGGATTTATCATAATGTAATCTCTTGTTTTGGAGTTGGAAACAATTTCTTGTTTCCTAATCCTATTAAATTTCACTAACAACTATAATGCTTTAGTTATGATCTTAATTATCGTTCACCACACACATGCAGGCATTCATTAATTAGTATTAGATGAAAAAAAGGGATGTAACAAGGTGACTGCTGATTCACAGAATGAAGTGGTGTGTTTAATTTAAATGCTATTTATGAAGTCTAACCCAGTCAGAAGGACACGCAAACACTTCTCATATTTACCATACCATTTCTTTTACCTTAGATCTTTGACCGACTTTGTCTTAACTAAGCTTTATGGGAGAAAACTCATGACGATGACGATGATGACAGCTCAGAGGGAGAAAAGGAGAATGAAGAGCTAAAATCACACAACACTGTGTCTTCTGCAAAGTAATTCACAGACCACATTCCCTTAACCTCACAACTTGAGAGGTAGGTGTTATGCCTCTCACTTGCCAGCTAAAACAACAATCATTTCAGAAAGTTTGTGACACCTTTCAGAGCCCAAAATGCTAGACGCAAAATTTGAATCATAAGTGTTATTGTTGTTTGTGAGTTTCTTTTCTCCAAACTCCATGGTTCTTATCACTTCAGAGTCAAATAGTAAATAAGTGTCATGCTATTTTGAATTCACTTACTTGCATCCCTCATGATACTTCACCAATAAATATTTCAGCCCGAATCTCCTAAAAATAAATGTTCTGTCTTACATAACCAAATTTTATACATATATAAATACTATATTTATATGTGTATATAATATATAGTATAATATAAATATAAAAATATTATATTCATATATATATATTACATTTAACACTAATACAATATTAATACCTAATGGTCCAAATTAAAATTCCTCTAATTGCTCAAGTAATATTCTTTATAGCTTTACTTTCTAAAATCTGGGAGCTAACAGCAAGCACACATTGCCTAAAGTTGTTACATCTCTTTAGTCACCATTAGTTCACCTATAGTTCTTCAGCTATGTATGATTTTTACAACATTATCATTTTTAAGAGTGCTGTGTAGCAACCCTATCATGTAATCCTTAATATAAGCTATCCTTATTCTTAAATGTTATATATAATTTTTATTTAGAATGAAGAGAGCAAAAGTCTATCTCAGACTCTCCTTCTGCTCAAGAAAGTGAAAAAGGAGTGTGAGTGTGTGTGGCGGGGGTGGGGAGCAGTGAAAGTCTCTTTACTGGAGACTTTTGAAGATATATCATGGCTGAGAGCAACACTTCTTACAAACTCTTCACTCTAGTTCTCTATAGTCCCATCCTCTGTGGGAGTGTTTGTCCATCAGTACCTCCACACACAAGTTACCTAAAACCCATTTCCAAAACATTTTGTCTCCTTGAATCTTTCTTCTCTAGCAATATTGTCAATTGACTTGAAATGTTCTTGTTACTGAATGACTTAACTATTTAATATTTCTTTCTTAGGTATCTTCAGCTGTGAAACCAGAGCATTGATAGTGGCTATTAATACACTTAGTCATGAAAACGAACTCTCGTCTCTCTGACACTCATATTTTTGGATCTTTTCTTCCAAGAGCCTGTATGTGCTTGTAGGCTCACTTAGGTTGAGAAACACAGATGGTATCTTAGTGTTCTCTAGAAAAAATGTGCCTAAGAATGGATTAAAACATTAATTCTTCATTTGGTCATTACAAGCCCAAGGCAGTGGAGGTGAGGGGAAAAGGAGGCGAGGCCACGACAGGTGCAAATCAGAAGTACCGTGTTACGGCACTGAGCACTGCCGCACAAGCTCTTTTACTGATGTACCAGAGGGGACTCCGCACCTGTGTGCATTCAGAAGGGTGGACATGGTGGGGAGGGCTACAGAAAGATTTACACCTTAAAAGGAGTGAAAGGGAAGGGGGCTTATCCAGTTTTACTCTTACATGTCACATTCTTATTGGTCAAGACTCACTTGTGAGTGGCTAGCTTCACACACTTCATCTTGCTAACCACCCACTCCAGAAGCCGGATCCCATGACCTCCAGCTTGGCATTCCATGTGAGTCTGGTGTTGGAAGGATGATTCTACAAGGGATTCATATAGTCAAAGAGAAAGAAAGACAAAGGTGGTAGAAAAACTCTGAAAGGATGTTGAGCTTTTTGTCCAATAGAGATGTGCTTTTACCTGGAGAGCATACACATATATGATTTTATATAGAAAATGTGTAAGTCACACTTTATGTGGCAAGATATCTTGAAATACCATTTTTTCTGTGTGTTATTTTTTCCTAATTTTCTCTCACAAATACCCTGATGGCTGTTTTTCTGCTCTGGCACTCTTCAAAGTAAAGCAAAAAAAAAAAAAAAACCCTCAGAGATAAACATTGAAGGGAATTTTCATCCAAATATCAGAAAAAGAACCTTGGACATATGCAGGCTAATAAAGCTTTTTTTTTTTTGTATTTTTGCAGAAACCATCAAATTAATCTATCAGGTTAGCCTGCCACAGTTTCACAGATGCTGGTGGAAGCAGCAAAAGCACTGACAGCCCAGCATGTAGTAGCACCAACTTCACATTTGCATCCCTCCCTCCCCCACCACGCAATCCCCATGGAGGAGAAGCAGAGCAGCCCGGTGCATGCTGCCCGCACAGTGGGTTTTTGTCATGGCTGAGGAATCCCCCGAACTACAAGGGGGCTACCAGCACACCTGACCAGAGGGAGACACTATCTGCTGGGGCAGTTTTTTATGCTAACATATTTGAAAAAAAACAAACAAAAAACAAAACAGAACAAAGTGTACAAAGTGGCCAACACCTCTTGCTCAGAAAATGTGTAGAAATAAGAGAGCGCCACAGAACTGTCTCCCAACAAAAGACAGGAAGTTTATTTTGGAAGAAAAGCTCATCCGACCACAAATTAAAGCCATGTTCTGTAGGCCAGCCTCTTTCTTTTTTTCTCATAATGTTAATATTTCACATCCATCTACATGATACCTATCTTTAATTCCCAACTGTGTCTCTAAATTTATTTCTCAAATTAGAGAAAGTAAAACGAATTACTACCTAGTTTCCACACTCCACAAAATACGGTTCAAATCAGATGAAAGCAACAGGACCCCTGGACTGTGGCTCAGCTGGTTGGAGAGTCATCCTATGGACCAAAAGGTCAGATTTGATTCCCAGTCAGGGCACACACCCAGACTGCAGATTCAGTCCCCTGTTGGGGTGTGTACGAGAAGGCAGTCAATCAAGGGTTCTCATATCCACGTCTCTGTCTCTGTCTCTGTCTCTGTCTCTCTCTCTTGCCCTCCTTTCCTGTTTCTCTAAAAGCAATGAAAAAAAAATGTCCTTGGGTGAGAATTTTTAAATGGAAATAAAAATTCAAATGAAAAATGGGAAATTTTGTATTTTCAAGTAACTGTTAAGTGGTGTGGGTTTTAAAATAAGCCAACTATTGAATTTTTATAGATATGAAAATTATATAAAAAACGGTCAAATCCTGATCATCTTTCAAAAAAAATGTGGACTTCTTCAAAGAAGTAAATAAATGCCGACTTCACCAAGAAATAAAATACTACCTATAAAGTAGTTTTAATATCTTAGATCTTGACTAAATCTTTATGGTTTACCACTTAATTTGTGGTAATATAAAAACATTTGTGCTAGGGAAAATTCTATCTGTTAAAAAAAGTATTAATTAAATCTTATACATCTACTAATTTTCTTCTATGCAAAGACCTAATTTTTCAGTGTGTGTCAGTGGAAAAACATGAGATCCCCAAAACCTCTAAGCCACTAGCTCATCAAGAGGGAAAGCAGTAGTTGGTGTGCGGGTCTCTCCTTTCAATGCACTGTAACTAAGTTTTCTCTGCATATGACAAAGCAGAACCAGGCCTAGAATCTGACCTTGGAAAAAACTATCCAGTGCTCAGGAGACTAGAAAAGCCAGCAGTATTCTCCTTTGTCATCGCAGCCATGGGTCTATATTATTACTTCTTATAATCAAGTGTGGCCAGGGGTCCTGTGTAAACATGTTATATGGACTTCAGGTTTCCTTTGACAGCTGTGACCTCCATGTTTCTTGTTCTTTGCTGACCCCCATGAATTAATCTTTCAGATGGTGGCCCAGTGATTGAATTCAACATTCCTGCCCCTCCTCAAAAAGTACTTACTGGTAGGAAAATACGAGTATTTGCATTAAGGTGTAAAATGACTGACAAGTTTTGGCATGCCAAGAACTACATTGGTGCATTTTCATTTAAATTAATAGAAGACTAAACCAACACAAAGTCAACACAAAGCAAAAGTTTAGGGGAGGAAAATAATGAGTGACTCTTACAGAGATCTTCATAGGAACTGCACAATCCCTAATACTTTACATGTTCTAACACTCCTGTGAGGTAGGTGCTACTGGTGTTCACATTTTCAAGAAGATAATGATTAACATACAGGGTCTGGCAGAAGTAACATTTGCTTGGGTGTGGTTGGCAGGGTAATAATATGGGTATAATTTATAGCTTTAATTTGAACATTTCACCTAAAATATCATATGGTGTGCTTGAGTGTGATATTGTTATGTTACAGAATTACATGCTTATGATTTTGGAATACAAGATTTTATTTAAAAAGGGGAGGGGCATTATTTGTACCAGACAAAGGCCAGCAAGGTTAAGTAATTTGTTGAAGACTCTTTCCAGAGCAAGTTAGTGGCTGAGCTAGACAAAATTCGAGCACACTCCTCAGCATCTGTTTACTCAATAACTATGATACACTAACTCTGGAAAGGCACGAGGAAGAAAAAATAAAAGAAATTTATCTGGCTTCCCCATAAACCATATCACTAAAGCATCACCTTATTTGCTTACTTCTAATGCCACACCAGCCTCGTAGGGGTATGTGAGGGTTTCTGTGTTCACATTAGGAAATTCGGCAAGTCTGTCTTCACATCCCTTGCTTATGTTCACAATCATCCAACAAAATTGGCACCAAGGTTTTTCAGCATGGCCCGGAATAAAACATTTCCTACCATATTAATGTGTACCAAATTTAACTGGAGAATAATTGGATATGATCATGAATTATGAAAGGTTTTTACAGACTAAAAGTCATTATCTTAGTATTTGAATATGTTAATCCCCTCCTGGATTTGTTCTCCTATTCTCTTAAACAACATTCTCCCTTTGGTTGCACTTAGTACAGAAAGCAAGGTTGTTCTGAAAATCAGCAGATAAAGAGCCCCAGAGAGAATATACAGTAGTATTGAAAATGGATCTGCTGTACTACCCATATCATTACTATAATGCTTATTTCCTAAAAATTTCACAACACATATATCTAAAATAAAATATGCACTTATTGACTGAGCAGCTTTTAGGATATACCAATATTGTAAAATTTTTAAGAAAAATAGTATTAAAATAGTTTAAGAGAGTAAAAAGGATGTAAGCTATACTTAACATTTTAAAGCTTACACAATTTTCACTGTTTTTATATAGAAGTGAAAGAATCAGAGAAGAAATTATTATGTATATCCAGAAAAACCTAATATTGTCTAACTAGAAACCAAATTATTAGTACTTTTGTCCACAGAGATAATTAGGTCTGAAGAATATTAGTTCCTTCACTGAAACAACTGAAGGACTTATGTAATTATTCATAGTAACCATGCTAGCATTTCTTTCTTTTTTCTTTGTACTCTTATGAAAATATCACTAGCATAAATATATTATATGGTCAAACTGTATGTGTATTAGACCAAGGGCTGTAAATCTTTATTGAATTTTTTCCCATTACCATTTAGTCCCCTTATATCCCCTCCACCTAGCAATCACCACACTGTTGTCCATGTCCATGAGTCCTTTTTCCTTTTTGCTCAGTCCCTCCATCCCTTACCTCCCCCACCACCAGCTGTCATTGTGCTTTTCATCTGTGAGTCTGTCCCCATTTTCCTTCTTAGCTCAGTGTGTTCATTAGATTCCACAAATGAGTGAAATCATATAGCATTTGTCTTTCTCTGACTGGCTTATTTCACCTAGCATAATGTTCTTTGGGTCCATCCACACTGTTGCGAAGGGGAAATTTTTTCTTCTTTTTTATGGCCAAGTAGAATCCCATTGTATAAATATCCCATAGTTGTTTCATCCACTCATCTACAGAAGGACACTTGGGCTGCTTCCATAGCTTGGTGATTGTAAATAATGCTTCAATGAACATAGGGTTGCTTATGTTCTTTTGAATTAGTGTTTTGGGTTTCTTCTGATATATTCCCAGAAGTGAGATTTCTGTGTCAAAGGCAGATTCATTTTAAATTTTGGGGGATATCTCCATACTGCTTTCCATGGTGGCTGCACCAGTCTGCATTTCCACCAACAGTGCAGAAGGGTTCTCCTGTCTTCCTATCCTCTCCAGCACCTGTTGTTTGTGGATTTATTGATGATAGCCATTCTGACAGGTGTGAGATGGTATCTCATTGTGATATTAATTTGCATTTCTCTGATGATTAGTGAGATTGAGCATTTTTTTCATATGTTCTCTCAGCCATCTGTATGTCCTCTTTGGAGAAGCATCTATTCAGGCCCTTTGCCCATTTTTTAATTGGGTTGTTTGTTTGTTTGCTATTGAGTTTTGTAAGTTCTTCATAAATTTTGGATATTAACCCCTTATCAGATGTATTGGCAAATACATTCTCCCATTCAGTGGGTTCAGAATCACTTTCAGCACAACATTGTGATGATGGCTAGAGGGAAGCAGGTAGGGCAAGGGGAGGTATGCAAATGGGGAGTATGGGGGCATCTGTAATAATGTTAATGATAAAAATAAGAAAATAGCCCTGGCTGGTGTGGCTCCGTGGATTGAGTGCAGGCCTGCAAACTAAGGGATTGCTGCTTCGATTCCCAGTCAGGGCACATGCCTGGGTTGCAGGCCAGGTCCCCAGTGGGGGTGTGCGAGAGGCGACCACACACTGATGTTTCTCTCCCTCTCTTTTTCCTTCCCTTCCCCACTCTCTGAAAATAAATAAATAAAATCTTTAAAACAAGAAGAAAAGAAAATGCAGAATCTCAGGAGCTCTTCTATCCATACAGATTTAGAACTCCAGTATGAGGCCCGGAAAGCTTGAATACATAAGAACCCCTTGTAGATGATCCTGATAATCAGCAGAATTGGAGGTTACCCTATAACAAGGATCATACACTTAAGGAATTTTATTAGACATGTAATTCAATTCATGTTTAATATTTTAACTATAAGAAATGTACATTTATTGTTCACTAAAAAGACATCCAAAGTTTGCCACCATACTAAATACAAGAGGCCTTGACATGCACTCATTTTTATTAATTTTAAGCACATCAAAATTTGTGCTTACTGATAGGCAGGCAGAATTAGGGAGATGCCAGTTTAAACTAATAAATACTTTAATTGTAATAGAATTATACACATAGGCACATGTAATAGATATATTGACAGGCCTTCAACATGTTCCCAACATTTGCCCATATCTATCTAGCCTTAGCTCTTGCAGACACCAGGGTAGGGGATTTTATCTAACTTTTTCCAGGAACATATACTCATAGAAATTGGAACTTAAAAATGGCAGGCCATGGAAGCAGACAGCACTAAAACTAGTCAGCAGAACATTGTAAATTTAATGAAATTGGCACAACACTGGAAATAAAAATTTTTGTAGTTTATTAAATATACTTTTGTGGACAGGTATATCATGGAAAATAAAATAGACAATGGAAAATGCATGTGGAATGTGATGAGAGATATAACACTATCTCATTATAGATGTTATTTATACAGATGTCAACCTAATGTGGCTATTGGGTTATAAGACTGCATTTTACCAAGAATTACATTCAACAGTCTCATTTTCTAATAGTCACATTCACTTGTACTTAGGCACATTAGCCTAACTCACTAACAGTAGATACAAAATACTACTTTCTCTCATTTGTTCATTCTATCAAAAAAAATAAACGAAAGAAAAGAAAGCTATACTGAGTACTGACATGTACCAAGAACTGTGCTAATTACAGCACATAAAACTAGTAGGGTGCCTATCTTTGGTAACTTTCTACCAAGCTCAAGAGGTAAAAGTGAAACCAATAATTACCAAGAGTGTGACAAGTGCTACAAAGGAAAAGAACAGAAGAATAGTTGCTGCAATGGTGTCAAGACAGGACAGAAAGAGCTACAAGACATGTCCCGAACTCCTCCGTGGTAAATGGCATTCAAACTAATAAACTGAGACTATACAAAGGCACAGGAGTTAGCCAACGAGGGGATGGTAAGGGAGAAAGCACTGCAGAGAGAGTAAACAACACACGTCAAGAAGGAAAAGTGGGAAGAGTTAGATGTGGATTCAAAATGATTGTGCTGGCCTACAACTGATTTGAAGATCACCTGCCAGTAGGGCTGTCCAGATCAACCACACATCTTCTTATCGGCCTTTCCTGTTCTTCCCATCACTCTCCCCTCCCTCATTCCTGCTCCCTTTGCTCCCTTCCCATATAAACCTTTATGGGAACACAGGTTTCAATGCTATATTATCAAAGCTTCAGAAAAAAACTGGACAGTATTTACACAGACAGGAACATTTAGCATAGAGCATGTCAGAGCATTCATATTAGAAAATCATAACAGCTATTTCCTTTTTATCACTTGAATGAATGGCAGTATCTAAGGCAATAGTAACAAAAATAACCAGAATAATAAAATACATGAAGAATTTAAGTTCTATTGTTATTGAGACACACTTGGAGTAACTGTAAAAGACTAAGGTGTTACTCTAATCATGTGCAATCAATATGTCACTCAGACGATGTTGCAATATGTATGCCACTCTAGTAAGAGCAGGACCAGTATGCTGAATGAACAAAATCCAAATCGGACCGACGCTCACCTGCTATTCTAGTCAATATTGGTGAGGTGCTTTGAGAGAACCCTATTACATAATGCTCTGACATTACTAGACTCTAGTTATGTCCTTTCAGTAGTATCTTTTATTTTTTAAGGTCAAAGAGAGACAATCCATTACCAGAAATAAAATCTTCTTAATTATACGATTTATTATACTTACATACCAGAGATGACAGTACAAAATTATTTCTTGTTGATTGCCCCTTGATACCTGTAAGTCTCTCTCAAATGGTGTTCGGGAAACCCTCTTCCACACCCTCTGTCCACCTCTCCCTCCACTGTTTCCCTGGGCTCTGTGCCCCACTGTTCTACAACACACAGACTTCTCCCAGCCACTGCTTGGGGGTTCTCCTCAAAGGCTGCAGCAGCTTTCTCCTGGGTGAAGATGGGTGTTGTAAAGAGATGGTAGGTCTTTCAGGGCCCTGTACATAGGAGGCACGTGAGAAAAATAGCCTGCCTCCTCCACGCTCACCAGCACACTTTCTGTCCATCATTTTCCATGCTTTCATTCCTGAATATCGCCTAGTGTATGAGTACCCAACACTGAAAGCTGAGGGAGGGGGCGTACCTGTGTGAAGTCAGGTTTGTCACACTGCCTATGTTGCTGCCCCGAGTAGTTCCCTCACCCTTTTATTTACTAGCCATAGTCCACATGTTCTTGTCTAGAAGCGAACACTAGCTCTTTTTCATGCCCGTGCTTGAGTGCTGGGGGCTAATATAGTTAAAATTGCCAGGCACACAAAAGTCCCAGTAACAACCAGGTATCCCAGAGTACAATCAGAATTTTGCATCAATTTGAAAACAAAATCACTTGTAAAGCGTCTGACTCTTCAAATATATTTATCTTTGTAAAGTTGGTGGGACTGGGCCAGAAGGTAAGAAAATCTTTCTGGACCTGTCCAGAAAGCATTTAATGTATCTCCTCAAGAACAAGAAAAGTAGAGAAGATTGGAGGAAGATCATTGTTGCAAAGGTTTTAGTAACACAGAGGCAACTGGAACCTTTGTGCACAGGTTAAAGGAAGATGACTTGCCCTGAGGAACACCAGAGGGGTTCAGGACGTATATTTCAGTTATAACTCTAGTATATTTGCACAGTGCCAGAGACCTAATAGATAATAAAGACTTGCTTTAAAAATAAGTTAATACAGTTTGACAGTGTGGCTTTCTATTATCTCGATGTCCTTTCATACAGTGTGCTATCCTCATCAGAGAAAAAAGAAAACAGGAGTGATTTTAACATAATAAATGTACTCATCAGATTTAGTGATAACTCTCTTTATGCATCTGTAGTGTGACTAGACAACACCCTCTAACACTACTTTTTAGAACTATGTATTGTCACGTGAACATCATCTGTTTATGTCTTTATTCAGTTTGCGGATTTTTAATTTAGGGTCTGTCAGCACTGTCACCACCGCTCAAAAACTCACTGCTCCTTGTGTTGTCTGAAATGACAGCATGGGACTGACTCCCTTACTCATTTTCTCTGCCTGCCCAATGAGTCATATAATACTTCCTGTCAAAAATCTTTGCTTCATTTTTACTAAATGATTAAACAAGACTAAACGACTGACTTTTTTATGAAAATGGGAAAGTGCTGAAAGTGAGTTGAAAGTTAGTATAAACCTCGTCTATTTTATAAGGTACGATTATTTAGGATAAAATCTCCACAGTATTATGTCAATAGAACAAATTATTTCATCCTCTCATTTAATACAGTTAGGCTGACTCTAAATATATGTGTTTATATAAATATACATAAGTACATTATATAAAAACACACTGCTGTATATACATACATACACACTTACAGTTGTAATTATATATTCAAAACAAAAATATGTTCTTCCTTTTAACATTCACTCTGAAAGCTCAATATAAACACTGAATCTATCCTCCGATTTGTGGGGAGAATGTCTACTCTGGTGTTGCCCTTTGCAATCATTGGCTGTAACTCTTGCTGCCCACCTTTCTCACTAATATCAGGTCAGTTCACACTGTAATAGCTGACTTCTGGGATTTGCTTTCTTTTGTTTTCTAAATATGCCCTGTGAGAATTTCAAAGTTTCCAGGACTTTATAATTACATATACAGACAAACCACTTAGAGCTGCATGCAAATTATTGTTTAGTTTGCTGGTAATGAAACTGCTCAAGAAACTGGAACTGAATATAATGTCAAAAGCAGATTTAAATTGGTAAGATATGTAAAATTTATTGTAGCTCATTCATCTGTTCCAGTCATGGAAGTCACATTGTTACACTTGCTATTATCCCAAGGAACATGCTGACCTATATGATTTAGGCAAGATTGGGTGTGTTCAGGGTGGTATGGCCATAGACTGATGACCTATATGACTTTTCTATTCTGCAAAGTAAAGCTTTTTAAGCCAATATTTAGCAAAATCCTCAACTAGGAATGGAAATACACATTTTAGCATTTATTTCTTCATGAATGCAACCATACAATCTAGTAGTTTGCTTTTCTTCAGGCATGTCAATGCTCCAGTTCTAAACCCATAAAAAAGGAATCTGCTTCCAGGTTGGGCCTCCTGTGTGAAATCTGAGTGTCACAGTTATTTAGCAGCTCATCTGTGCTCAGCTAACAAAACTGTGAGGATAAAACTGGCTGAGTTATTTCAAATTGTTTCTAAAGGTCAAGAAGAACATCTTTTAACTGAGCATGCAGGTCTCTCATTTTTAGAAGCATTAGTTAATTAATAATTTGAATTAATAATACATTCAATAGAGTAGCTATGTCATATCTATCACTGATACATTGTAGAGGCATCATAGATTTTTTGTCGTTGTTGCTTAACTCTGACATTGTCACAGTGCACCTCCGAGGACTCCGATGTCAGCGAAGTGGGTAACAGAACTCTTTGAATTTTAAAGTTAAAGACTGAATTATCTCAAAAAAAGAAAATAGGTCTTTAGAAGATATATTAAGATAAAATTATTAGTGAAGTTACACATACTTACTGACATGTAAATTAACAAAGGCCTATTCTTCCATATATTGATTGACCCGTATCTCCCTTAAATTGACCATATTAAGTAGACATAGTCTCATTTATCATTAATAAAATTCTTGATGTAAAATCTCTGTTTTAAGTGACCCCCACATTTGGTTAGGTACAGCTGAAGCTGAAGAAGCCCACCTGGAAGGCACTCACTTGGTTCCATGTACTGGTGAGTTTCTGAAATAAGGTGTGGGAGCCACACACAACACCTGGGAGTCTTTCCGTGTGCAAAGTATCCAAGATCAAGGACCATTTGTGCAAGAATATTTTTAATTTTATAACACCCTTTAATTTTTATTTGTATATTTTTCAGTCATAGTTTACAGCCAATACTACTTTATATTAGTTTCAGATATACAGCATCATGATCAATTATATAATGTATTAATTAATCTCCCTGATAATTCCAATGCCCACCTCGCACCATAAATAGCTATTACTGTGTTATTGACTATATTTCCTATGCTGCATTTTATATTCCACTGACTATTTTGTAAATGCCAAATAAAAATTGAACACTCTCTTTAGATATAGCATAAACATAGGATTTAAACTCAAGATACTTTATATTTAAATATATCAAGCTAAGGAAATCAATACTTCATATTTTAGATACTTTAATATAAATCTCTTAAACATGCCAGCAATATATCCATATTTTTGAGCTATATAATCCCTATAGCCAATTACATTAGGGTAAATATATCTTAAAAATGTAATCTTAGAAATGGCACAGTACACTTTGAAATTACATTAGGTAATGTAAACTATGTGAACCTGACAATTAATAAATAATGCACCACATTTTAGTATCCCTAAAGATTGCATTTAAAATTTAACACTTTTTAAGAGCAATCTGATTTAAATAATCCTTACAAAAAGTAAGCATTTGAATTTCAAAAGCAGCTTGGATACCACCTCAGGTCTGCGACAGACAGCCTGTTTGAAATAAAACTTGATTGGAGCAGGATAGATGGAGCAGTGTACATATTTATTTGATGCTTGCAGAGAAAAACAACCAAATGAT
This sequence comes from Phyllostomus hastatus, assembly GCF_019186645.2. Lineage (NCBI taxonomy): Eukaryota > Metazoa > Chordata > Mammalia > Chiroptera > Phyllostomidae > Phyllostomus > Phyllostomus hastatus. The sequence continues at coordinate 18,734,969 of NW_025333640.1, forward strand.
GCCTGTATATTGTGGTAAAAGCAATTGCGTGCAGCTTTTTTCAGCTCGATTTTTATTCATACGGTGGGGCAAAAAAGATTGTCAAGGCTTTAATGAGGACAGCTTTAAGGACAAAGGACAGCTGACATTCTCATTCCTTTGGCTCAGAATAACAAAAAAAATAAGACCACGGATATTTATTGACCAGAAATTTTTAAATACATGTCAAATTGGATTTTTCCATATCACATCAAAATGTGTAGCTAGATTCCTGGCCCAGAACAACCATCAAAATGAAATCACAGTTTCAATCAAATCTAGGGACACAGAATTTTATAACTTACATAAATATGGATGTAAAAGTTTATGCATTTAAATAACCTTAACATTTCAAATAGATTTGACTTCCAGTTTTTAAAATAAAGTGAGATGAGTTAAGAATTTATATTCAAATTAAGTATTCACTGCCATTAAAAGTGACGGGAAGAACAACTGCCCAGGAAATAAGAAGTATCTTTTCAGAAGCTAAATGCTACAACAGGAAAGTGCAATTACAAGTTCATGATCTTCAGGCTCAGCTGAAGCTCAACCCCCAACCAGCACCCACCAGTCCTTAAAAGGATCAGTAAAAGGGCATTTTCTTTTACTCTCCCAAGTGGCTCTTGCGAAGCTCACCAATACCACTATGTGTGATCCCCATCTCTTAGCATGTGGCTGTTTTTCTGACTTCTGTGAGAAAATACAGTCCATCAGATATGAAGTCCCACATTTTTCTCTTCACATCATTCTAATTTGACTTCATCACTTCCTCTTTGATTTTTCATCTTAACGTGTTTGATTTAATCATCTCCTGCCTATGAGTGAACTTCATAAATTATTTCTCTTCCCTGTAGTATCATTGGTACTATCTTCCTCTAGATTTTTTCCTTAAACTCAGTATATAAAATGCTCACATTTTAATATAGGCATAAAAAAATCTTTTCTTATACCTACATCTCCCTATATATAGTCCCATATATCCATCTACTCTTCCACTAATAGTCATGTTTCTGTGTGGAATAATTTATATAATTTATATTCTATGTTCACACTACCTCACCTCACCTCTTATCCTACTAAATTTTGCTCTTAGTCTTTTATTTAAATTTCTTTTGCCAGAGTTGTTCATGAGGGCTGGTTGCTAAATACAAAAACGGTATAGACATTCTTGTTGCGCGTGGGTCACCGGCCAGCAGTGACCACGGAACGCTGTGGATGGCTCGACAATAAACACGCAAGAAATAACAACATGCACAGAGACAAACTAGTTTCTGTGGGGAAGTAGGGACGAAATGGCCACCCCCCCCTAGTGGGGAGTGTGCTGATTTACCATCCATACCTACTTTTATTAGGCTCATTCTGCATAATAATTCAGGTAAAGTACAGTACTCATTAGGGGAAGTAAGGAACCATAGAAAACAAAGAACTCTGCCGGTCTATTGAGTTGAGGGTCAAAGAGCTGTAAGACTGAGGAACAAAATAACTTCCTCCTAAGACCCTTCTCATTCAACTGAGAGCATTCTAAACAAAGAAGGTTTCACAGTAATTTGCATGTTCTTTCTTAGGCCTGATCACCCTGGGGAAACCGCACTTCTCAGTACTGAGCTGCACCACCCTGTCATTGTTTGAGGCTTAGGTGGAGCAAGGGAACTAAGGCAACTGGGAGACAAGGAGGTATTTTCCCAGATGCTGAGAACTCAGGCTATGTCAAAGCTGAGGAGCGAGGGTCCATCACCCCCTTTTGCTGCAGCCCCCCAAGTCCTTCTTTTGGGGGAGCCTCCCAAAGTGATCGTGCCTGTCTTAGGTCGTTCCCCCCGTGGGGAATCTTACCCGTCTTTGGCTAACCGACCAAGCTTTTTGGGGTTCAGTTATGAATAAAGCAGCAAAAGCAGCATTCCTGCCAGGAAGATAAGCTTTTGTCTCCTTGCTGGCTTACAGTTCTAAGGGCGTTCCCTTAGCCTTAGCCTAGGTGGGGGTTTCAGCTTCTGATACCAGTCAGGGCGGTTCCCAACACCTTCCATGTTACTTTCTGCATTTAAACTGTTTTCCACATTTTTATCCTTGGAATTCTACTATTCTCTAGCTTTAGTGATTATATTTTCTTCTGGTTTTCTACCTATTCTATCAAAAATACTTTCTTAACCTCCTCTTTCTCTGACTACCTCTTAAACATTAGTGTTCCATGGGGTTCTACTCTTAATCATTTGTCTCTAAATCGAATTTTGTGTACCCTCACAAGAGACTGTAGTCACACTCATCATTCTAAGGTTAGTAACTATTTAGGTAAGCCATTATTTAACTAATTATAAGGATGACTCCTATGCTACTTATTGTTAAATATTTAGAGATTACTAAAATACTAAAATACCACCAATTGATGTGTAGAATGATTATTCTATCACTTCCAACTTCTAGGTAAAAGTGAAAAGTGAGTATAACATATATGTATACATGAACTCATGCATGAAAGTTACATAAATTTAAAAGCAATCTGCTATTGGACAAACTTGGGTTGAAACCATAGGTCTGCCATATATTAGTTGAGCAGCTTGGACAAGTTACTTAACCCTCATTAATTTTAAAGCCCCTCACTTTTAAAATGGTTCTAAATACAATGAAATACCACCTCACACACGTTAGAATGGCTATTATCAATAAGACAAGTGATCACAAAGGTGGGCGAGGTTGTGGAGAAAAAGTAACCTCATTCACTGCTGGTAGGAATGTAAACTAGTACAGACACTAAGGGAAACAGAATGGAAGCTCCTCAAAGAAATTCGGAAGAGTTACTGTGTGACCCAGAAGTCCCTCCTCTGGATATCTACCACCCAAATTGTAAAACATTTATTTGCAGAGATATACACACTCCAATGTTCACTGCAGCATTATTCAGGGTGGCCAAGACATGGAAAAATCCGGTGTCTTTTGATAGAGGAGTGGATAAAGAAGATGTGCTACACATACACACTGGAATACTACTCAGCCTTAACAAAAGATGAAATACTGCCATTTGTGACTACATGGATGGATCTTGAGAATATCATGCTAAGTGAAGTGTCAGACAGGAAGAAATTAAGAACCATGTGATTTTACTCAAATGTGGGATATAAGACAGAAAGCAACAAATGAACAGACAAGAAAAACAAAAACTCATAGACAACAATATGGTGGTTACAAGGGGTAGAGGCTTTGGGGGTGGTATAGGATAAAGGGGGTCAAATATATGGTGATGGAAAAAGATTTGACTTTGGGTGGTGGGCACACAATGCAATGTACAGATGATGTATTATAGAATTGTGCACTTGAAACCTATATAATATTATTAACCAATGTCACCCAAATTAATGTAATTAAAAAAAATAAAATGGGTTGAAATAAGGTACCTACTCTACTGTGTTGTGGTGGTGATTATATAGCATAAATACTTAATGAAGTCCTTGATATTTAATAAATTTTCAAAAATATTTACAAAGACATTTTAATCTACAATTTTATTAAGCACATCTGGCAGTTGGCATAATTTTTATATTGGACATGCCCTGAAATTAACAAAGTTGAATTTTGATGACATATAGAGAATGAAAGAGAAGAGGAGAGGGGGAACCATTGTTTTACTAAGATTTGGAGATTTGAACCAATAGACTCGGAGTTTTCCTTGACAAACAAAAAACAAATTCAGGCCTGAAGACTTTATTGGAAAATACTACTGAAATAGGGAGGGAAAGAGTGGCTTTTATAATAGGAAACATGCTTCAGCCAAAAGACTTGTGTCTCCAAGATTAGTCAGAAAAAGGTTTTCTTTTATAGAAAAGATAAACAAGGACAGAGAAGATCAGGTGTGGGCCAGTGAGATGAGCAGGTGTGTGATTGCATAGGTGAGCCGGAAATGTCTTTCTTTGCTGTCATCCAATTCTCAGAAGGAAACTTTGAGAGTGGGAAGTGTTGCTTCACATTCCATTATCTGACAGCCTCCCACTGCTTGTTTAAACATCATGCTGGGTCAAAGTTGGGCATCCTGGGAAGATAGAAACCTGCTACAATTTGGTAAAATCCAGTTAATGGAGATTTTGTCCAGGTTAGTCAGTGGGTACAAAATTCAGCTAGTCATTGAGGAGACAAAAAAGGAGAATTTGAAGCATGTGTGTCTGGCCTTGTCCCAGGTAAACAAGAGAGCCATGCCCCAAGTCATAAGGCAAAAGTGGGGTTCTTTCCAGTAAGACCTTTCCTGTTACAGGGAGGGGGGCAGGGACTTTTTCATCGCTGTTTTCTGGAAGGACAGGACTTAGGTAAAGCTCAACATTGCCACTCTTTTCTTGATTTGGAGCTTCAGTACAACTCCTATGATCCCATTGTTAGGGGCTGACTCAAGGCAGGGTGGGGAGGTGCTTTTTATCATCACGGGACAGTGGTGATAGAAATAAGCCATGACTTTTGCAAGAACTTAAACAACTATTATTCTGGAAGTTTTTATCTCATACATGTCAGGAATTGGAGGGGACTCCTCAATTATCTGCCTTAGGGTTCCGCTGCTATTGCTCCTTTTTTGTATCTTTTTTGTATAAATTTTCTGCAATCTAATTACTAGTAGACTCATCACTAGCCCAAAGAAAACTGGGAAAGAAAACTGTCTAGACATGCTCTAATTTGATGTTAGGAATAAACCATTATGAGAACACACTTTTCCTTGAGGAAAAAGTGGCTTCATGCAGATTCTTAATTAAGAAGTAAAGAAATAACAGTGAGGTTGATTTAAAACTTTTATACATTTTTTAATAAAACATGGGTCTTTGGTTTTAGGCTTTTTCCTCATTAATGTTACATTGTTGCCATATAAGCAATTGTTATTTTCTCTATTTTCCAAATGTTGGTTTAACATTTGCACCCATCTTACCCATCAATAGGAAACATTTACTTAATTCATACATATTAGAAATAACTATTATGCTTTGGTGAGTTCACTGGTTAATTTCATCAGTATTCTTAAAAAAGACCATAATTACTCCAGAAACAAAAATCAAATGTGAGAACACTTCACTTGCACACACGACAGCTGTGTGCTGTTTTCCCGAGCTCCGCTCCCTAAGGGCTCGGCCCTCTTGCTCTCACCTGGACCGCCCCTCTCTTGGCTGCCACTCAGCTGTCGCCCCGCAAATGCTCTCGTCTTCTCTCTTGTGTTAAATACACTAGTTCCTGATTATTTGTATTTTTTCTTTCTGAATTTACTCCTCAATTTTGATGGAACCCATCTTCTAACAGCTTCCTCTTTATTCTCTTTTTTGTATATTTATAACTATTTTATGCTTCTAGTTAGCAGAGAGAAAAATGCATGAGTGATTAAGCCCTATTTTTTACTCTTCTTTTCCTCATAAATAGTATTTTTTAAAAGAATATGGAAACCAGACAAGGGTGATAAGCCCAGACAGACTGTTTCTTAGGATGATCACCTTTATCATCAGCTTAAAAATACAAAAAAAAACTTGCTAATTAAAAACTAGTTAATTGCATTGATTAAATATTATCATTTCAATCTAAAAATAAGAATTATTTTAGGGGCCAATATTTGAGACAACAAAAGGAAGAGAATTTGAGGGTTTCCATAAAAAAATAAAATGCAATAAACTGTTGATCAATTCCAAAAGAATGGAAACTTTAATTCTATCTATTATGAGCCTGATTTCTAATTAACACGGTAAGTCTACAACTATGAATGAATATGAGCTTTAGAAAACTGAAACATGCTCTTCTATTTTGCTTCCCAGTTTCAGTGATCTTGTGCTTCTTGCCTTGATAGGTGGCAGCCTTTTTCCTTTCTTCATCCATCTCCAGTAGACCCGCCCAACACATAATGCTTCCTGGACCACGAAACAAGGCTGGAAAAGGGGCTGGACAACTGTCAACACTGGCGTGGAAACTAGTTCTCAGTCAACTTCCTTGAATAACCAAGAATAAAAAAAATAATACTGATCATAATTCTAACTGCAAGCTATTCATACCATTATGAATAAAAGCAGTTAAAAAACAAGGCACTGCTTATTTTGCTGACTTACAAAGCTTCAGAATTCACCTGAGTGCTTGGCACATGAAAGTTAAGTCAATAAATATTTGTGGCTGAATAAATACTCTTTTTATTGGCTTTCAAAATCATTGCTGTCATCTGAAGATTCTACATTACAAAAGCTAATTTTCTGTCATTTCTTTATATCTGTAGCATCAGGATTTTCCCACTAAACTTAAAATCATAGCTCTGTCCAAACTGGGTATTACTTCTCAATATATACAAATTTTGTAGCTGCTATTTATGGTCTATTTATGAAATATTTTACAACTGCCCATGTCATTACTATTATTTTTATGCGTTACCACCATGCTAACCAAAGATGCTACTGCAGATGCTAACTTAAGACTGAGGAGGTCTTGTGATTCTATTACGCAAGTTAACTCCTCCTGGATCATGCCTTACACCCTTTGGTCACAATAGATCATGTCAGGGTCAAATGCAAGTATAGCCCTGTACAGAAAGGAAGGTGGATCAGGTAAGATTTGGGACTAACTTGTTAAGCCACTAATTCAGGAGACATTTAACGCAGAGGTGGACTAAGACCCCTCCCATGGGAATAGCCTGCCACCTATAGCATGAACACTTAGAGAATTCTTGGACATTCAAGTTTCCCAGCCTTCACTCAGTTTGCTCAAATATGTCCAGTCAATGCCTTGGGACCCCACCTTTCCCCCATCGGCACTCTTACGTTAGTGTAAGAAACATATTAGGACAGAGTGTGTAACTTGTGCTGCTGCCCTGAGAACCCCACCGCTTTGAGTTTGATTCTCAGTAGTGGGTACCCTGTGACTACTTGAGATAAGAGTTTGTAAAACTGTTATGGTGACCTTTGGCCCCACACACATGTTCTTAATTTTATGCTCACAGTTGTCAATTTGTCTTTATTTTCCTACATATGGTCTCCAGGGTGTTGAGAAGTAACCAGGCAATTCCATAACTACTATAAGCCTTTTTGTGACCATGTGTGTTGAGGAGCCCCAAACCACCCCTGGTCCAATGCCTTACGAGGATTACAGGCCTCTCACATAGTCATATGAACTCTATAACTTACTACAACAAGGACACAAAGGAAAACAGCAAAGAGAAGGGCACATTGGGTAGAGTGCAGAGGAAACAGGGCACAAGCTGCTAAGAGTCCTTTCCCAGTGGAGTCTCACAAGCTCAATTCCTCCGGCAACGAGTTGTGAGAACAGCTTAAAAATGTCTACCAGGGGAGCTCACTGCACACTCCATTCCCAGGACTTTTATTGAGGGCTTTCTTGTAGGCCCTCACTGTCTAGCACAGGCCAAAATCCCAGACTTCCAAAGGAAAGCAGGTGCTCAGTATAAAGCCCAGGGTTTGGTATACCAAAACATCAAGTTGCATATCTTAAATATACACAATTTTTATTTGTCAAGCATACCTCAACAAATCTGGGGGTAAAAATGCATTGTACTAAACGTTTAGGCACAGTGAGCCACTCTTGGCCATTCTAGGAATAATGAGAACCATCCCCACATCCAAATTCCAGATGCCAGCCCAGAGCCAATCCGAGCAAGCAGGCCTCATTAAGGTGCTGTCTCAGTCCTGTCCACTGTTTTCTGCACCCCAGAGGAACCAAGTGCCATGGCCACTTGTTCTTTCAAGATCTTGTTCTTCATATGTACTTCATCTCACAATCCTGTGGTAGGTGATAATATGATTTTATTCACATACTCTGAATTATTTATCTTTATTTCCTCCTACCAAGCAAGTTATCCACATACTCCTTAAATATATGGCACACAAAATCCCTGAATCGCATTTTAAACACCTTTTCCTTGAGGCCACTCTCAGCAGCAGTCACTAAATCAATCAGGGGCCCATCAGGAAATAAATGGAGTAATAAAAATTGAGATATGTCGGAGGCGGGGTATTCACAAGGAGCATAATTACAAGGGTTAGAGCAGGGAGAACACAAAGGATTGTAGGGAAACACAGGACTGCTGGCAGTAGAGATGTCAACCCCCTAGGGACCGGGGAACAAATGAAGGAGAGTCTTCTGAACTCAGAAAGAGAAAGGGTATTCTAGGTGACCTTAGGGGGAGCAGCGGCCTCTGCTGAGGGACGCAGTCAGCCAAAGGCAGCTAGGACAATGACCACCCTGATTCCCTCTCCTCCTGCCTCTACATCTCGGGCAGTCATTAATACTCGTGGCCCGACCCAGTTAGAAACCAGAAGCCAGAGAGCTGGCGATCTCACTGATAAAATCAGTATTAGGTCAGCCTTCCATGACATGGGACAATTTCTAAAAGGTTAGAGAGGTTACCTAGGAAGGGAAAACAGAAGATGTTCGGCACAATTTATAATTTATTTCCCATGTGTCGAGAATTTTGCTTCCTTTGATTCAATTTTCTGACATCTCACTTCTTCAAAGAATAATTCTAAAATAAATTACAGGTAATAAGTTCCTTTCTTCTTCCTGTCTAAATCTTCAAATCTTATCTGTTATCACCCATCAGTTTTCCCAAAATATACCATTAAAATGTCCTTCTGTTCTTTTTAATTTTGTACTTTTTCTCTGTTACCTTTCCCCATTTTTAGTAGTTCTGTGTCTTAATGCCCTTAATAACTATTCATTTCCTATGGTATAAAACATATAATTTTCAAAGCTCCTAATTGGCAACTATCCTATGTATTTTGCCAAATGAATACAATGTATAGCTCAACATTCTGTGCATGTAAATATGGCATTAATGTATTTTCTTTTCTTTTTAATGTCTAGACCAGTAAAATATTCAATAGAGAAAAAGAAGTACTAGTTTTAATAGACCAGGATTTTAAAAGCTCTACTTCTTGCCAGGAACACATTTTGATCAAAGAAACATCTCTCAATTTCAGCACTGTGAAGCGTCTGGTTGTGATGACCTTTGGTACCTCTTCCAGGTTTAAGGGTTGTTTGCTGATTTCAGCTCATACTGTTATTGGACATTTTCCCCATCCCTCCCCCAGCTGGGCATAGGAAGCACTTGCAAAAACAATGTAAGATTTCTATGCCAGTTATTCAACAGATCTGAAGTGTTCTGACAGCCAACTTGTCCAAACCCACTTATGTGATCTAATGCTACTGTTCAGTTTTAAGTTTTAGAAATACAAAAAAAATGTCCCAATATTGGTATTTCTTCGTGATTTCAGTATGATGATCTTCTTGGGCTGCTCTGGATTAGTGGCAAAATGTGTCAAGATCTATTAGCGGTATCTACCGGGACTTCAGGGATGCTGGTGTCCGTAAGGCATTTTGCTCTTCCCAACCAGAATCGGAGGGAAAGAGTATAGGCTTTGAAATTGAAATATGTGTTCTTGTTTTTTTTTGTTTGTTTTTAAGATATTAAAAAATTTTTACCTTGGGTGTTTTCGCATATTTAGACATTTGAATTGTTAACTAAGGGCCATGGATTTTGGCGAAAGGTTAGTTTAAATTATTTATTAATTATCTGTCATATGCCTCTCCTCCAAAGATCTAATCTAGAAAAACCTCCAGGAATTTAAAAGCCAGAAGCCCTGGCATGGGGCTTAAAAACTCAGTTGCACCCTTGCTCCACGTTGACAGGATTACTGAGTGTGTTACCCTTCATCTGCGTTTTGGCCCTCAGACCCACGGTCTAACATTCACTATCACGACATCTGCTATTTTTATTTTTTCTAAGATTTTATTTATTTATTTTTAGAGAGAGGAGAAGGGAGGGAGAAAGAGAGGGAGAGAAACATCAGTGTATGTTTGCCTCTCATTTGGCCCCCACTGGGGACCTGGCCTGGAACCCAGGCCTGTGACCTGACTGGGAATCAAACTGGTGACCCTTCAGTTCCCAGGCCACATTCAATCCACTGAGCTACACCAGCCAGGGATCTTACTATTTTTAGTGTTGTATATTACGTTCACTGATTATCTTGGCTTCGATGTCTTTCAAACCAGGAGTAGATGCCTAGACTTTATTCTGGCCAAATATTTCCCTTCCTGCTAAGCAATTACCCTTTCTGGAATGGAGATGCCAATCAAACTTCTAATCACAGCTCACTGCCTCCACCTTCTTGTCTTAAGTGTTAGTTCTGACCGCCCCCGACCCCTTCTCCCCACACCCACATCTCCCACCATCCCACAATGGCTTTTGCCTTTAAAATTTGTTGTTTGTAACACCTAGATTAAAAAAAAGATACTTATTTGATTTTGAAATTAAAGCTTTAATCTTTAACAGGCCCCTGATTATCCTGACATATTATTATATCTGGGATAATTTTAAGCTTTACCATCTGGCATAACAGAATCATAACAATACAGCTTTCTTCCTTGTCTCATCTTGACAGGCAACCACTGCCGACTTTATTTCTAAATTAGTGTACCTACTTTCTAGCTTAAATTTAAATTCTGTACCAAAAACTTAAAATCAGCTAAAGAGCACTGACATGCCAGTGAGAGGCATTGCGATGTGGACAAGCATTTTATGAACTAAGGGTAATAGCATTGGTTTAATGTGCTTTGAATTGGCTCACAGGCTCAGGACCAAGGACAGATGTGATGTGGGCAGATGGCTAGTAAAGCCTGTCGAGGCCCCATCTCCAGCTTCCCACTCACTCTATGGACACAGCAGAATGTTACTAATAGAACCATGGCTTTTATTAAGTCAAAAGTGTGGGAAAACATGAGGGAAAAAGGGCAGAATAACATCAATAATGTCAAAAGGATTCTTAAGATTTTCATTTAATATTTAAACAGTGAATCTCAACCAGGAGGATTATTTCTCCTTTGTGAGAAAAATGGGCCCACACTTACTTCTTGCAAAAGATGAAACTCCAAGAACAGTGTCATTATGATCCTTAGCTTCCTCAACAGAACTGCAGATCTAATGTGCCCTCTCTATAACCAGTGCAAGGCCCAAGTTCTTCTACTAGAATATGTAATCTATGGGTGGTTCATTTCCCCTTATAAGAGGTTAAGGCTTGGACCAATCCCAATTACATAGATGAGGGTAAAAGTCACTACTGGCTGTAGGATCAGTGACTACTTTTAAGAGTCAAGAACAAACAGATTAAAGCAGGGTTTGTAAATGCGGATGCATGGAAGGATTAAGCTGGCAAGCTACATCAGAGAAGCAATTTCTACTGTGCAATTTAGCTGCATGAAAAAATCGTATGTGTGTGAACGGTGCTAACTGACCTTATGCCTCAGTGTTTAAGGGACAATAGAGAGTGATGGCAAGTGTCACCAGGTGGGAAAAAATTCAATGCACTTACCTACATAAGCAACTCTAAATTTTGACATCTAAAAATGTAGGCCAAGACCTGAAACAATAAATTACATAGAAGAGAACAAAGGTACTAAATGTATAGACCTGGGTCTTAGAGAAGATGTATGAATTTGACCTCAAAGGTAAGGGAAGTAAAGACAAATAAATGAATGGGACTTTAGCGAACGAAAAAGCTTCTGCACTGCCAAAGAAACCAACAACAAAACAAAACGGAAACCAACTGAATGGGAAAAGATGTTTGCATATAACTGCTCTGACAAGGGGTTAAGATCCAAAATATGTAAGGAATTCATACAACTCAACACCAAACTAACAAACAATCCAATTTAAAAATGGGGAGAGGACGTAAATAGACATTTCTCCCAAGAAGACATACAAATGGCCAATAATATATGGAAAGATGCTCAACTTTACTAGCTGTTAGGGAAATACAAATCAAAACTACAATGAGATACCACCTCACACCTGTTAGAGTGGCCATTATCAACAAAACATGTAATGACAAGTCTTGGAGAGGATGTGAGGAAAAGGAACCCTCATTCACTGCTGATGGGAATGTAAACTGGTACAGCCACTATGGAAAACAGTATGGAGGTTCCCCCCAAAATTAAGAATACAGTTGTCATATGACCCAGCAGTCCCTCATCTGAATATCTACCACCCAAATTTTAAAACATTTATTTGCAAACACATGTGATACACCCCTACATTCACTGTAGCATTATTTATGGTAGCAAAGACACAGAAATAAAGTATCCTTTGATAGATGATTGGATAAAGATGTGTTATATGTACACACAGGAATACTATTCAACCTTAACAAAAGATGAAATACTGTCATTTGTGACTACATGGATGGATCTTGAGAATATCATGCTAAGTGAAGTGTCAGACAAGAAAAAATTAAGAGCCATATGATTTCACTCAAATGTGGGATATATGACTGAAAGCAACAAAGGAACAAATCCCATAGACACAGACAACAATATGGTGGTTACCAGAAGGTAGGGGCTTTGGGGGTTAGCAAAGGGCAAAGGGGATAAAATACATGGTGATGGAAGAAGATCTGACTTTGGGTGGTGGGCACACAATGCAATATACAGATGATATATCACAGAACTGTGCACTTGAAGCCTATATAATCTTATTAACCAATGTCACCCCATTAAATTTAATAACATTAAGAATGTAGGCCAAGTACAATATTTTTTTCAAAGAAAGTCAATAATTTGATTTTTAAGGTAAATTCTCCTAATTTTTAACAATTGACAACTTCATGTGATTTTTTTAAATCAGTGTGAGAACCAAAGGAGATACTGACTTCCAAAGAACAGCCTGGGAGTTAGTCACTCTTGGAGTAAAGGTGGTTGTGTTTACAAGTCATCGCCTCGGGATTCTGCTCATTTGGAGCTTGGTGATTCCACTTGGATTCCTTCAACTTCTGAGCACTTTGCTCTTAAGCTCTGGTATGGTAAAACAGGTCTTGGGTAGCCATCAATTTAAGGATCACTGGCCTTAGGAAATCTAGGCAGTGCTAAAGTGAAATGTGAAGGCATCATCTGAATCTAACACAGTTCTTCAGAAAACTGTGCTGGGATTTGGGCTCAAAGTCTTACAGTTGGAAACACCGTCATTTTCCATAGCTTGCCTCCTGGGCATCTCTTCGTCCCTTAATGTGGCAGCAGGCAGCTGGTAATGAATCCTTCCTGACTGCCAGTCATTTTTTAGCATTTTCTTTTGCATCTATAATATGTAACACTTAAATCCTATAAGACCAATAAGATTGTTGTAAACAACTCTCTTTCCCATATGTGGTGTTAGTAATAATGTCTACTTGTACCAGAGTTACAATTTGTGACACACACTCTTGTCGAAACACCACACAACTACTGGTCTCAGACACTGGTGCGTGATCATACACCATGTAAATTTTTGAGACACATTTCTCCAGAAATCCCTTGCATTTCTGTGTATCTTGTTAGAGAGGCATTGACCATCCTTTGCTGTAGATAATCTTCCATAAATGTTGATCCAGTGAGCAGCCTGAGAAGATAGAGTAGGTTCCTCTGAAAAAAAGGGCCAAGCATGCTTCTGCTGATTATGAAAGATTTGTGGTCCCTGAGTTCAACACACTACAATGCAGACATCTACTGGGCCCATTCACATCATCCCTGTGAGACTGAGGCCCAAGAAAACTGTCACCAATATGCTGATTCATGAGTCTGGATGTGTCGTGCATAATAAAGTCCTTTGCGCTTGACTCAGAAGTCATATGTCTTCTGCCAGCATCTATGAAGTATTGATGTCTACCCCCTTAGCTTCCAAGCAAGATAAAATCTTAGCTACCTCACAGTTCTCATCAGTGCTGTGCCGGTAGCAGAATGACAGCCAGCTACAGGCAACTGGCCCTGGGACATATGTTTGCATATTTGCCTACCAAGGTTCATCCACACTTCGAGTTCTGATTCAGACTTACCTTCTCAGGTTACTCGGCTTTGCTGTTGGTTCAGTTTGCCCTTTCCATCTGTCTGACCTGGGAGTCTGTTACTGATTTTTAAGGTAGGCTTTGCTGGCCTCTACCCATTTGCCATACCATAGGACTTTAATCAATTTTGTTCTCTATTTTTGCTAACTATCTATGGCAAGAGAGATTGCAGGGACTGTGGGTCACTATAGGGGCTGACATAGCACATACTGCTTCATCCTTTCACAAAAGTATAGAATAATTCAGTGCCCCAAATTATGCATTTATGGTAACTATTATTGGCTTATAATCCAAATATCAACTATGTCCTTTTTGCTTCTAATGACCAAGATAAAGTCCTTGGCCTCTAGAAACTTGCCTTTCATTTTCTTGCAGAACATTCTCTGAATCCCTAAGGCCCTTGTGGCCTCAAATCCTCTTCAGGCTCTGACTTCCTAATTCTGCCAATGTCTTATTTTCAGTTCTGAGTCTTGCAATTGTTTCTTTGTCTCTGCCCTGGCATTAACTCAAATATGAAACTAAACTCCTCATCTTGATTTTCCCTGCAGAGAACAAAAAAACATAAGATCAATGTGTATGTATGAGATTTACTAAAGATACAAAGAAATTTTCTGCCACAGCAAAGACATTGCTTTATGAGATTGCTTTGTCTTTCCTGCTATAGAGTAGATACTTAATGAATGCCAGTGGATGTGGTGCCAATTTTCAATTGTGCATCATCCTGAGGTCCACTCTCCACCTTTATCTGGTGTGCTCTGAGCCTCGGGACCCTATGACCAGCATCGAGGTTTCTCTTATCCATTCGCTCCATGTTGCACTCAGCCAACAGAAGGCACAAGCCAGAGATAAAAGCATAGGTAGATGAGAGGTAGATGAAAGATAGATAGATAGATAGATGACAGAAAATCCTTTAGATAATTTGAAGAATATCAATACATTTTCATTGGTTTCAGAAGCTCTGGCTTATACACATTTTTTTAATTAAAATGCATAAGCCTTACTAAAAACAGTCCTTATTTTATATTTCATTATTAGTGTTAAATTCATTTTCTACTTCCTGGTGTGCACTTCATTTTTTCCTAGTTAGAAGATACCTCCTGCAGTTTTATATTTTTCTCAAGAAATTAGGTACATTCATATATCTCAAAATGTATAAATAATCACTGCTACAAGATTGGGAAATCGAATAAAAAAGCAAAACACAGGATGTAAATAACAATCTTCCTAAAAGAGTGTCATTGAAGAAATTATGAGGTATAATTTGTTAATTTCTATAGATCTCACTGTTACTGTCAAAAGAAATTTACTTCCTATTTTACTTGCATGAACTGTCTTAATGTTTCTCAGGATTCCAAAACAATGTTTAAGAAAGGGCCATAAGGGTGCCTTACATAACATTGATATTCTAAAACTGCAATTGCACTGTAGTGCAAGTAAAGAAAAAACAATAAAAGTAAATACATGAGTGATTGAAGTTACAGTTTTTCTTGTACAAAATAAAATCACACTTAGAAATTTTAAACTAATACAATTATTTGAATTCTACCTGAAGAAGAAAAATATCCTTTGAGATTCAGTGATAGTCTTGTACTTTAAAAGTCAGAAATGTTTCTTTCAGAATTTTAGAAAGGAATCCTAAAAATCAGCTAGCTTACTACTTTCTTTCTTGCTCAAAATTTTGCTCACTTGAAATCTTACCCAGAATAGTAAACAAATAAAAATGTGTCTGTTCTACTTGAAGTATCAGAGACACGTAATAGTGTCAAATACACTCTACATCACCTTTCCACAAAACAGCCAGTAGGGCAGGCTCCCTGAAGGTAAAGGAAACAAATCAAAAACGAGCAAAACCCTCCAGATTTAGTAAAGCTGTGTTAGAAATCTACTGGTCTAGGCCAGCCACCTGATACCATGATCTCAAAAAAGACAATATCAACTCCATAAAATAAACATCTAAAGCCACAACTAATAAATGTCAAGGTTAAAATGACAGCCTCATTTATTCATTTTAATTTCAGTCCTTTTAGTTTTTTCCAATCCTTTTTATTTTTTAAGTAACTTTACTTTCATATTTAAATTTTAATTCATCATTAGCACACAATGTGTGGGTATTCATTTGTTTAAAAATATAGTTAACAATAATGTCTGTGAAGAAGTATCTGTTTTTAAATTTGTTATGTTGTAATAAAAACTGACTTTATATAGTAGAAAGTACACTGAGGAGTTAGATAAATCCGTAGCAAAACAAATCACAGTCGTGACACCTTCTTGTCATCTTTATGCCTTCTTCTCTCTGACACTTAATAATAAACCACCTGAAATATCTGTCAACCCCTAGGAAAGCTCCACAATTTCTAAATAATACAGTCATCAGTTGACAATAATACAGTTGGCAATCTACTTGGAAGTGATGGTCAGAATGGCTGAGAAAATTCTTTACTTAGATTTTAGTTGTATTTTGAAAGGCCTAGAGAAAAGACTGAAGAAGACCAGGAAATGCCAATGCCTAATCCTCAAAACTCCCTTAATTATGCCATCTCCAGTGTTGCCATTTATAGGAATCATTATCTCCCACTTAAAAAAAAACTATATTCCCAATTTTACATTGTTTGCTCCAACTCTTGGCCACTTGGCCCTTATATGCCTTTCTTTTAATCAGTTATACCTTGTGATAGGCACCCCTTTCCTATAAAAGCAAGAGCATTAATATTACTTGTTTATATACATAATTTATTTCACCCATTCACTTTTTTTCAGCTTTAATGAGAGATATCACTGACACCACTCTGTTCAGAACTCACCAAAGGAAAACATTTATCCTATATTTTCAAAAATAAGCAAGTGTGATGTCAGGACATATTTTCATTGAGATAACATTCACACATAAAATTTTTAAATACCTGTATAATTATAATAATTATTTTTTTAAGAAGTCACATACTCCCAACTCAAGAAATTAAATGTTGCCAGAAAGTTCGCACATATTCCTCCTGATTCACAACCACCTCCCTCATGCCAAGAAGGAGTCACTACCCTAAATGCCTAGAACACTCGCTAATATTCTTGAACCACTTCAAGGTTCATTCATGGCTTCATGGCTTTGGTTATTTGAACCAAATAATTTGAGCTGAACATACAAGAGAGAGCTGTCTCACAGTTATCTCAGTACTTTCCCCCCGGTGACCTTATCGTCACACAGAAGTAGACTTTAGTCCTCACCTGATCACTCCTGTCACTCTATCAATAACAAGGAGCCCTTGGATGCTTGTTTCTCTCTAATGCCTTATGCAGATGTTTTTAGTTTCTTTCTACGGAATGCTTGGTCTGAATAACTGAGCCAGCTTAGCCAAAACAATCATTTAGCTCCCCATTACTTCCCCTTGATAGCATGTACTCCACATAAAATTTCTGTCAAAATTTTAGTTAAGGTTTTCATGGGTGGGTGAAGTCATCTGTAATTTTTAAAAGAATAAAAAACATCGACAGTCACTTTAAGTAATTTGGTAGTGATTGAGTAAAAAGATTGCTTTTCTGTGTGGGAAAAATAACAAGTAGGAGTTAGAATTTGTTTTGGAACCAAACAGTAAGGCATCCCGCCCCCAGCCAGCAACATCGGTGGCTCAGAAGCGGAAGCGCAATAGCACGAGTGCATGAGAAGTACAATAGAAGGAGGAGGGAGCTGTTCCCGGTCTGGCAGAGTGAAGGGAAAGCTGAAGATTACTGGAGTGGGAAGGCTGAAGTTCTATGAAGACATTTTGATTATTTTATTCAAATAAAATGACACTTCAAAGCTTAATAGTTTGATAAAATGTCAAATGTCTTCCTACAATGGTTAACTTTTTTGTCAACTTGTCTAGCCACGGGGTGCCCAGATTAAACATTTCTGAGTGAAGTTAAACTAACATATGAGTTGGTGGACTCAGTAAAGCAGGTTGCCCCCCACCCCATGTGGTGGGGAATCATACCATCTGTTAAAAGCCTTATTGGAACAAAAGGTATAAGAGAGAAGAATTTGCCCCTTTCTTTTTCTGCCTCACTGCATGATCTGGGGCAACTCATCTAATTGCCTCCACATCTCAGACTAGGATTTATACATCAGCTTCCCTGGTTCTCAAGCCTTCGGACTTCGACTGAATTATACCATTAGTTTTCCTGGGTCTCCAACTTGTAAATGGCAGATCATGGGACTTAAGTCTTCATGATCAGGTGAGCCAATTCCTCATTTTATTTATTTATACATAAATATATATATACATTTAATACAGGTTGGATGTATATTTATATTAAAAATATCCATCCCACAGATTCTGATTCTCTAGGAAAACCATGACTAATAATAATTCTTGTATACCATAAGCCAATTTCGGAAAGAAATTTTTTGCTTCAACAGATTATTGCTTTTTACTACCAAACCATTAGACATTTAATCAAAATTTTATTTTTTTACCTCTGCTTTAGGACTATATGATATGCAAGCATCATACTGCCATCTTGATCATATGAATATTTTCAGTGTCTCCTGAAAGGTTAATTCAATTCTATTTTATCAGCATTTTCCAAAATGAAGCAAACCTATATAAAGTGAAAATCTCATGTGTGGAAAGCTTGGTAATTTCCATTGGTATATGGATAGCTTTATAAAAATTTTAATTTTTATTTATTTAATGTGCATTAGAAAAAATGAATGTCACCTTCAATCCATAATTGTATCGCTTACATATTTATGCATTTAACTAAAAGCATGAAGTCTATTTAAATAAAAAATAACCAAGTAAACAATACTGTAGTTCTTATGCTGTTGAGTAAAAGTCATGAGAGCAATGAAAGACTAAGTTGGGATATTAAACTGCATCAAAATGTCTCCTGAAAAGTTATTCTTGCTCTGACCTCTATCTGGTGCAAACTTAGTCCTTCTGTAATATGTGAAGGAAAAAGTGTATATATAGGTTCCCATGGAAATGCATATCCAGAGTAGATTATATAGACTATATCATAAAGAAGATAACTCAGTGTATGAACTTCAACAACTATTCTCATTCACTTTGCACCTAAACTTGAGAAATGCCACGCACACAAAACACCCACAAATAGAAGTTTAAAAGATATCGCAGCAATCATAGTAGAAAAGTACATATGGGGGTAGATATATATGTGTGATGTCTTGTAAAGTAACATGCCCAACGTTAAAAAAGGATCAAAGTTAAAAGACAAAATAAATGATCTTGCTTTATTTTTAACTCTTCAGAACAGAAAAAAAAAAGAATCCTTCACTTTAACTACATATTATTACACATTTAGAATGGTGCTTTATCCTTTTCAAACTACTTCATTATAATTTATCTCTGTAAAGATTTTGAAGCCAGACATCTCATGGTTAAATTTATGAACTTAAACTTTTCAGATTTTGAAGCCAGCCAGTTCCATGCTTAAATTTATGAACCTAAGTTTTTCAGCTTATTTCTTCATTAACCCCAAAACAGAACTAAAATCAGTACCTTCCTACTAGTGTTACTGAGAGATCCAAACATGATAATATATAAAGTGTCATATGCTTTCCGTTCATTACTCATAGGTTCATTTATCCCTTCACCGTTTCACTCAACAAATATTTATTTAACATATCCAATGTGTCAAGAACTGTCCTCATCTTTGGGAATATATCAGCGAACAATACAGAAAGAAACAATTATTGTCCTAGTGAAAACTAATTATAGTGTGGGGAGAGAGATAATTAAAAGGAAAACAGGCAATCACATTGCAGGATGGAAGGTGTAAGTTTTATGGAGAAAGTATATCAGAAAAGCAAATGAGAAGTGTGTAGTGTTGAGCTGCCATGTTTGGTAGGGTAATTATGAAACCGGAAAAGACACTGGATTTCGTGCTGCCTGTCACCTGCTGAACCTAAAAAGCAGAGACAGAGATTAAATCTTTATGGGTGCTTTATTCAGATGACCTATGATCTGAGAAGACAGTGGGTTTGCACCCTAAAACAAAGTCTTATATTTTCTTTCCAGGCCAAAGTTTTTATAACAGGCAATAAACAAGGAGTGGTGAGGGGGGTTGAAATTCAGGGAGAATTAGGTGAAAGAAACTGCAGTATTCTTGTCCTGGCCAGTTAGCTGTTCCCAGGGATGGGTGGGAGTGGTTGTCTGTCTCTCCCTGGAACAAAATGGCCCGGATGCCTCCATTTGTCCCCAGGCAGTAATCTTTAGCAATGCCCCAGGAGTTTGGCCGTTTCTACCAGGAGGCAGGATGGGCCTTACCTGTAGTTTCTGAAACAAAAGCTTTAACATATGTATTACTTACTAAGCTTATAACTATTTACCTTAAACTAAAATTTTCCCACTCTTGAGTTCCCTATCAATTAGAAATGGCTTCAACCAAGAAGATAAGAATTGAGCAGACATCTCAAAAAATGTGAGAGAGTAAGTAAGCCATGTGGATTCTGTAAGAAGAGTATCTCAAAGAATTGGGCAAGTGCAAAGGCCCAAGGTTGGAGATTGCCTGATAGGTCTACAGAAGATGTGAGAGTGAGAGCTGAAGGGGCAAAGGCAGAGGAATCAACAGAGGAGCGACACAAGCCGAGTTTTGTTGACAGGCCATTGAAAGGACCTCAGTTTTTACTTTGAATGAGATGGGAAACTACTGGAGGGGTCTGGAACACAGGAGTGACATGATCTGATTCACATTTTTAAAGGGTGCTTTAAAAAGCAGGATGTAGGTCAGGGTGTAAGAAGGGAGCTCAACAAGGAGTGTGATGAAATTATAACTCAGGCATGAGATGACAGTGCTTATATCAAAATGACAGCAGTAAAGATGATCTTTAAAAATTAGCATCTGAATATATTTTAATAATAGAGCAACATAATTTGCTGTCAGATATTTTGCAAACTGTGATAGAAAGCAAGAAAAAGGAATGAAGAATGATCCCTCTATATTCTCAAAGAGAATCGCTATGATTATCATTAGCTGACATTTGTTACATATATGGCTGAAAAAAAACTATAACCTAAGTAGATTAAAGAATTTTAGCCAAGGAAATACAGTTTGAGTGCAACTAGAAACCAGTCATCTAGACTCAAAATCTACATTTCCTTTATCTGTACCAGCATTGCTTTTCAATACAATGTTTATGCTACTTAGCTTTAAATCATGAGCATTTTGCCCAATACAATCATTACAAAATAAGAATTTCTGGGATTCTACTAAGAGCTGCCTTCTACAGTTTACTTCTTTTTTTTAAGATTTTATTTGTTTATTTTTAGAGGGGAAGAGAGGGAGATAGACAGAGAGAGAGAGAAACATCAATGTGCGGTTGCTGGGGGTTATGGCCTGCAACCCAGGCATGTACCCTGGCTGGGAATTGAACCTGGGACACTTTGGTTCCCAGTCCACACTCAATCCACTGAGCTACGCCAGCCAGGGCTTGCAGTTTACTTCTTTTGCATGAGATAGTGTAAGATTATCCAAGGGTTCAAAGGTCTGACAAGATGCAATTTCACAACTTAAAATACATTTCTCAAATGCTAAGGCTGAGGAACGACTGTGATGATAAAGTATAAATGAGCTAATCCTTTCTTGAATGAAAAGAACAATTCGAGTGCAAGTGCATTTACCCCCACTCACTTTTTATAAGCTCCATGACCATGTGGAACAAATGAAAAATGTGTGGAAAAGCTGAGACAAACAACTCTATTAACAGAGCTGTGTGAATTTCGGTACTAACAGCTCCCTATTCAGTTTATTCTCCCTGAGAAAATAAAAATTCTCATTTACTACAGGAAAGCAATTTGTCCTAAGAGTCCTTGAATTAAGCCTTTAGAGTAAAAGGAAGTTCAGGCACTGTTTGATGAGTCTTAGAAATAGTGCAAGTCATGCTCAGGTCTTCGTCAATTGATGTGGCAATAAATTCCCAAGAGCTTTCTCCTATGGTAGCTTCTGATTGCAGGCAGCATTCAGAGTTGAAGGATGATGACACACTACAGTTATAAGCATCCTAGAGGGACGTGGAAGCAAGTTATTTGGCAGCAAACTGTACTCATATGATACAGTTAATGATGCATTGGCGGAACCCACTTCGGGTTTTCAATACTTGGGTTTGGCAGAAAGAAATGGTACACGGAAGCTAGTTCCAGGAAAACAGCCAGGCTCAAAATAAAAGGGATCATTTGGACTTATTTCTTATAAGTTAACCATAGTAGTTTCCTATGGCTAACTGGGTTTTCCATATATAAACACTTAGATCACAAAGTCCAAATACATCTAAAGTATAAGACAACCTTGCACAGCCTACCGTAAACATAAAAATGACCATGAAAAACATGCCAAAAAGAAGAAATAATTTGTAGTGAGAATGAGAGTGGCAGATAAGTAATAAGACTGGTTTGCATTTGAGATATATGAAGATCTATCACACCAATTAATGCCTATGGCTTGTACATATCTGTTTTGTAGATAATTTAGCTGGCCAAAAACTAGACTGGGATTGCCAGGAATAAAATAAATCAATATAAAATTTAAAAATTATTCATAAAACACCAGTAATGAAAATTAGATTGCCAAATAAAATACAAGATAGTTAAATTTGAATTTCAAATAGATAATAAATAATTTTAATATAAATATCTTGTAAATATTGCCACTTTTAGTTTGTTTAGTATTACAGATTTTCGTATTATTTGGTATTACACACTATTCACATTTTTTTCATTACTGCATTTTTAGTATTTAAGTATGTCCTAAATATTGCCTGCACCATATTTAAACTAAAAAAAAATCTATTGATGTCTATGTGAAATTCAAATTTAACTGAGCACACTGTGTTTTTTTCCTAAATCAGGCAAACCTGCATGGGAAGAGAACATTCATTCAGGATTAACTGGCAAGGGTTTTAGGACAATACATTTTCCAAAAAGGTAAGAAATTTAATTGAGTCTCAGTATTGTTTCCAATCAGCTATGTAATCTTAAGCATGCCGCTGAATCATCTGAATGTCAGTTATTAGCTGTCAATTAAGTCCTTACTGTTAGTTTCAATTTATGATGCATATTTATTTAGAAGCTAAAATGCCCTGTTATATGAATATCTTCAGCCTGGATTATCAAACCAAACACTACCAGCTACCACTAATTGAGCACTTATCAGAAACCATACAAAGTGCTACATTTATAGGGCATTAACCTCTTAGCCCCTATATAACCTAATAACATAGTAAGAGTGGAATTATCCCTCATTTTTAGGTGAAAAAACTCTGCTTCAAAATTTAAATAATTTACTTTGAGAACACAAATCTTCTTAGTGGCATATCCAGCACCTAAAGTACAATCTTTATGACACAAAAGCTCACTGTTGGCAACACTGTAACAAATTCTTTTCCAATGATGATTAAATTGGATCAGGTAAATACTGAGCCCTATTCTTTGCCTAAATGTATTGTACAGATGGTCAGCCTTGGATGTATTTATTTGTATAAAGAAGAAATACAAAGACAAGGTGGTAATTTTTACCATGTATATAAGGAGAAGATAAGGTCAACTACCATTTTGCCAACTTGCCTCATGAAGTTGCAGGAGTCTTATTTCTCTACATAGTTCTATTTCTTGAGAGGCCTCTTGTGAAAAGAAAATTAACAACTAGTTGGCAAAGCCTAAACTAGTTTTAGTCATCTGACAAAGCATCTGTTGAAAGACCATAGAGTCAAAATTGGAATCAATAAAGATACAACACATGCTAGGGTGCCCAGAAATTTGCAGTGTGGCTAGAGGATAGGAAATATGTATGTATTAGGACACGTAATCAACTTTGTTCATCTGACAAGCTCATTAATGGGAAAATAAGTCGCATAGTGCCAAATCATTGATAACCGAAAGCAAATTTCAGTCAATCTTCTAAGCATCATTAACAGTTTAATTAATTGCTACAAGATGAGAAGCAAAATAAGAAATATTCCAGTGGTAGCATACCATCTTAAATGTAATGCAAATTATTTTATAATGTCATTAAGACATCAGCACAACTCTGCTGAGTCTATAATGTTAAATTTTTTTAAATATGTAAAACCTCATATTATGGCCCTTTCTTGAATGAGAAGAATGTAAGTGGGCATGCAGCAAATGCCATGAGAAAGAAAGTCACATTTGATGTGAGTTCAATCTAATTCTGCTATAAGGGAATGGGGCTGCCAAGAATGAGGGCATGAGTTTCTGGCTGGAGGGAGACAGGACAATATTGTTGTTTCCTGTTCAGAGGTGACGAAAAGGTTTGAATTTATTCCCTGCCACTATGTGGTGCTAGGAACAAAAGGGAAAAAAAAATGACACCCTGGCCCGTGCCATCCATCCTGGCACCAGATTAAAGTTTAACTCCCTAGGAAGGATTTGTAATATAGCAAGAGTATACGAAAATGATAGGAGTTGGAAATAAACCGATTCTGGCTTCTCAGAAATATGGCTGCTCCGAAGGAAACAGTATGCAGAGTTCACAGTATCACAAGCAGACAGCCACTCCGGGTAGCATCAGGGACTTGGATACCAGCCTCAGAGAGAATGATTATGTACGATCTCAGCATCAGGGGAAACGAAGAGAACATGTAGAACATGAAGAATAGCAGTAGTTTGTAAAACTCCTTGTAAATCTTCCTTACTGAAGCTCCATTCCTACAATGAGAGGAAATGGAGCAGGACAAATCAGTGCTTTGGAGCCTGGATATAAATCAACAGATACAATGTGCACCAAGGACTGTATCAGTGGGCTGCTGAGGTTGAGATAAGAACCTATTAATGGACACTACTATGGGGGTAATGTCATTAAATTTTTTTAAAAGCCCATGTAGGAATTATGGTCCTATGTTATTTGCTCTCAGATCCAGAGACTCAAAGTTATATGCACTTTGGTGGGAAAATAACATTCCACCAACTAAGCCAGATGTTTAAGCTGTGCTGTGTGACTATGGTGGACAAAACTGTGCCCCCCCCAAAAAAAAAACCGAAGCAAACAAACAGGCATAAACACTAGCAAAAAACACTGTGACTACTGCAGAATTTCACCTTAACATCTGAATCAGGTTCTTTGCCTCCAGAATGAGACTGTTCTCTTCCTTAAAGCCATAAATGAGACACAGGCTAATCTTACTTTATATTCATATACACTCAGTTTAATAGTTAATGCCTTTATGTGGGTCCCATTTAAAAATTAATTATCTTCCTTATATTGTTATTTTTTTATAATTACCTCTGAAAATTGCTGGATAATAGTTGCAGAGCATAGAAACCTCTCTAGGCAGTATATATAAGAATTTATGAAAGATTAGGTATCTTGCAAAATTATAGAGAAAAAATGAAGAAACAATCTCTAGATCGAGCTTCCAGAAAGAACACCCACAGTCGGGAAGCAGCCTGGCAAACCTGGACACTGTCACAACAGCTGACAGCTGCGTGCTCTGCTCTGGCAATACACATGCCCTGTAGTTGTCTCTCTCCCTGCCCGAGCCCAGCCTTCTAAGAGCACATTTCACTGTTATACCCCTCATCAAGAACGTTATTAGTAGATAAAAATATAATACTCCTACACATATAACAATGTTATGCTATATCAGCTTGTGTGTGTGTTTGTCTGTATGTGCGTGTGTCTGTTATGTGCAGGGTGGGGGGAAGAGAGGGCAGGGAGAAAGAGAGGAAGGGAGAAAGAAATGGGGGGAGAGAGAGAAAAATCTAGAAACAAATAATTTGAATCATGTTTGTTGTGAAAAAACACCTAAAAGTAATCAATGATAAGTATCATTGACTCCTACCATGTGCCAATGCCAGAAAGTGAGAAAATTTCCCCAAGGTTATCTAACTATTAAGTTGTGGAGCAGAAAATCAAATGTTGATTTGTCTGGCACAGATACTTTATGGCTATGTTACATTGCTTTTTATTCAATTTCATGATCTGACATACATTGTGGCTTTGCTTTATTTCTTAAAAAGAAAACCAAAGAAAATCTAGTTAATAAATAAGGTTAATATTGGCTGCAGCGTGTCTGCAAAATTTAATTTGGTTTCAAGCCAACACTAAAAATGTAGATAAAATCAATAAAAAACCTAATGCCTACTTCAAGTGAGAAATTAATCCAATAGCTAATGTTCAAGCTGGCGAAATAACCCATCCTAATCCCAGGAATATGATACCTTCTCTAAGTGAGCTGGCCTACTTTCTGGGCTTTTTGATTACTTGCTCTATACATACATTGGATCTAAAGACATGATTTTATACTAATTAAGAGCCCTACATCATGGCTGAGCAATAATCAAATTCTTGTAACTCATCCCTCTGTTCTTGCTCCAAGAATGCTTTTATCTGAGCCTGACAGGTCGTTTTAACACTAATGACATTTTGGTGGTTTAATGCACATTTCATAGCTCTTTGTAAGCAGGAATGAGTTGCTATCATTTATCCTGGAATATGGATGCTAGAAATGTTAGGGTCAATTATGCTTTTTCAGAAAGGTAGGTGGCAAATTAGCATTTAACAAATGATCTATCCCGGAATGAGAAAAATGTACCCCAGGCTAGAAAATGAAAAGTACCATTGTGCAGAGAAAATATATTATTAGGCAGAAGCAAATTGTGCTGCATTTCAAATGCTGTAATTACATTATACTGTAATTACAAAATGCTGTATTACATTTTGGAAATATACATTTCCAATGCAGATATTAAAAATTATCTTCAATAATATCCAAAGGGAATATGTTGCAATTATGTAACTGTTGTCACAGTTCTCAACTCCCATCATCATATGCCCTAGTACCCTTTGTTTACAAGTGAAACCAAGCTAAAATGGACAAGAGTAGAGTCAGGAAAGTAGGAGGAAGATTTCTTCAAAACAAAACAAAACAAAACAAAAAAACCCAGCATGAGGGTATACATTAAGACAAAAGTTATTCTCATTTTGTATTAACACAGTTGTTTCTCAACTTCGGCACGACTGACATTCTGGTCCAGATCATTCTTTCTTATGGGGGCCTGTCCTCTTCATCATGGAATGTTTAGTTTTGTTCCTGTTCCCACCCACTGGAAGCTAGTAGCTCTTCCCCACCCCTCATGTGACAACAGAGTATGTCTCCAGACATTGTGAAAAGTCCTTGATTGAGAACCATGTCTTACAGGAAAAGGATTGCTGGCTGATTTTCATGGGACAGAGCAATCTATCCATGTAGTCTGTTACTGATGACTGACTGGCTGATAAAACTGAACTAGGGGATTCAACATCTTTCAACCGTCCTTTGCCTCGTCTCCTTTTTCCACTTTTCTCCCCATCCCATTTCCTCCATATTTGCTGGAGTCAAGAAAGAAGTTTCCTGATTTTATGAAAACCAATCTTTTCTTATCAGAGGGATTCAAAATGCCAACCTTTGTGGGGACATGTATCTTAACTCTTTCCAAACTCTGACCTGTGTATGTCTTTTCGTTGTTTTCTCTGATGTTTCCCCCATAACAACGTGTCCAGTAAACACTTTCATGGAGCTTTCTATGTAGGAGATTTAAAAAAAATAAATGCTAGGAGGAAGTAAAATTATTACAAAACCACATATTGGGCATAGAAATTCTGAGAAAGAATAAAGCAAGCAGACCAGAGAGTTCTATGGAACTATAAAGACAATGGATCAGAATTAAGAAATGCTTAATATTTAAAAAGCAACTACTTTAATTCACACTTCAATTCTAATTATTTTGAAGTAATATAATTTTGTTTCATTTTGAAGAGGTATCATTTTGTTTCACTTCAATATAATTGAAAAGTTAAAATTTCTGAGAAATTTAATTAGGTAGATTTTTTTTTCCAGTGCTAATAGGAAAATAGCTTTAGTGCCTTGGAAAATGTCATCACTTTTCAAGTCAAGAAAGTTACACTAAAGGAATAATTTACAAAATTATCATTTGTATTAAAATAAGAATGCCAATTTAAAAATACTCAACATGCAACTCATGATTAATTTAGTACTAGTTATTAAAAAACCCTTCATAATGACTATAAGCAGTATCGTAATTGAATTGCAAAATGTTATAAAAACATGTATTATAGTTTTATTAATTGTAAAATGCACAGGTTGACTCAGACGCATTTGAGAAAAACAAAATGCAGTACGATATGTCTTCCCTAGAATCTCCCACTAAATATACCATAAATTCGTTTTCCAATAGTTTCCAGAACAAACGAACAAAGTTACACCTTGCAGACACCTCTAAAGAATCAAACCAGTTTCCAAGAAGACATCTCTCTCTCTTACTGACTGAGAATGAGATTTTGAGCTTACCTAACCTTTGCAGGCTCCCCTAGGTACCTGAGAATTAGATCCAGGATTACTCATAGTTATCACCACCCCCAGACAGCTAAGACACTAGCAATGCACATCGATGTACTATTTGAATTTTCTGCCTCAGTTGTGTAGGTAGGCAGATTTTCTGTAAATACAATATTATTTAAGTGAGCAATGATATAAAAAAAGGCTTTGGCACATGAAAATGTTATTTATGTATAATTTTGCTTCAAAAATGTGCTTTTTTCCTTTTTTGATGCATGTGCGCTTCCCAGCAAATTATCTTCCACACCATTTCATAGCGAAATTAGAGTTATTGGGCTCAAGAATCTAACTCCTTCCCGTTCAACTTTTAATATACAAATAATTCATCATGATCACTTTTTTTTCTTTTCTCTGAAGAGGATGAGTAATTTATCCATCCCATAGATTAAATCTTTTGCATAGGTTCAATAGATTCCTGTTTCATTCATGCAGAGCGAACCCTAATGTAAACTATGGATTTTGGTTAATAATAACTCATCAATACTGACTCATCAATGGTAATATGTCATGTGAATGCAAAATATTAATAAAAGGGAAAACTGAGGGTGGGAGAGGGGTACATGTAAACTCTGTATATTCAATTTTTCTGTAAACATAAAATTCCTTAAAAATAAATCTATTGTTTTATTTTTAAATAAATAGCCCATAGCCCCCCTTATCTGTTGGGAATATGTCCCAAGATCCCCAGTGGATGCCTAAAACTGCAGGAGGTACTGAATCCTATATACTATATATGCTGATTCTTCATACACATACATAAACTATGATAAAGTTTAATTTATAAATCAGGCATACTAAAAGATTAACAACAATAACTAATAGAATAGAATAACTGTAACCATACACCAAAATAAAAGTTATGTGAATGTGGCCTCTCTATCACTCAAAATATCTTATTTTACGGTGATGATAAGAGATGATGAAATGCCTATTAAGTTGAGACCTTTCATCTTTTCACTTAAAGGAAGCATTTTAAGGCTCCTCTTTGTCATATCTGAATTACCACCATCACTATTCTTGGTCTTTGAGGCCATTTTTCAGTTTAATAAGAGTGACTCCAACACAAGTATGGTGATACTGGACAGTCAGTCTGAAAACCCAGATGGCCGTGAAATGACTGAGGGGTGGGAACACACACAGCATGGACTCGCTGGAGAAAGGGGTGGTTCACATCCCAGGCATACAGAGCAGGACAGCAGGAGGTCACACTATGGGTAAGGTGGGATTACTGGAAGGGTGTAACAATGACTAGATTTACCAACTGGTATCCAACAACATGTAATGGAGAAATATATGGAAATATGTTTTCAGGTATTTATAAATAGGCAGCATGAGACTGTTTCTCCTGAGAGAAGAAAATGCAATGGAAACTTATAATTTCCCCCAATTTACTGGCAGGAGATAGTTTCCAGGCCACAGCACAAAGAGAAGGAAGGAAACAGAGCCCAGCATCACAAAAAAAGTCAGTAAAGATATTGAGTCCTAAATACTATTAATTCTGAACTAATTTAAATTTTAAGAAAAACCCATGCAACATTATTTTTAAGTGCATATATAACAGTCGCTGAGCTATACTATATTTCAACTATGAAATAAGTTTCAATGAACTTAAGAGGTTTAAAAATAATACAAAATATGTTTGCTAACTACAAGCTATTAAACAGAAATCAATAACAGAAATATGTGTATATCTGGAAAATAACCCACAAGTAAATAAAAGAAAACACAAGGACAATTAGAAAACATTTGAACTTAATGATATGAAAATGAAATATCAGAATTTTTAGGAAGCAGAGGTTAGAAGAAACTGTTTAGCATTAAATGCTTATATTAGAGGGAAAATAGCCTAAAATCAATTATCTAAGAGACTACCCTAAGAATATAGTGAAATAAGGAAAGTAAACCCAACATCAGCACAGAAAATATATAATGAAGATAAGGACAAAAATCAGTAAAACTCAAAATGAAAAAAAAAATAGTAGAGAATATCACAGTTGGTTATTGTGGAAAAATCCCAGTTGGAAAATCCCAGTTGGTTCTTTGGAAAAATCCATAAAATTGATAAAATGCTACCCAGAATAACCAAAAACATTTAAAAAGAGAGAAAGAAGACAGAAATTATCATGAATGAAAAATTAACAACACAGATATTATAGACATTAAAATGATAACAAGGAAAAACACAAAAAATTAGTATTATGCCAACAAACTAGACAAATTAGATGTAATGAAAAAAATACTTTAAAGACACAACTACCAAATCTTACTCAAACAGAAATTGCTAATTTGATTAGTATCGTATCCATTAAAGATATTAAATTCATGGTTAAAGAAATTTCTCAAACAGATTGGTATAAGATCAAGTAGTATGTAATTTTACCATACATTTAATGAAGAAATAGTACCCATTCTTCTTATGTAATTTAACAAAAAATATAACACATTATATTTAGAACTCATTGATTAGAGCCACAGGTCACATGAAAATATGCAGAATGAGGCAGAAGAGACAAAAGAATAAAAATTACAAAGCAAGCATATGAGGAAATATTCTAGCATGGATTTAGTGTCAAAATAAGAAGAGATAACAAATGGGCCTAATGCATTATTTTAAGGTAGAACAGCTAAGAATTTCCTGAACTGATTAAAAATAATGAAGATACATATGGAAGTGAGGCTGTAAACTGCATATAAGATCAATAAAAACAAAACATATCAAAACAATTTTGCTCACCCAGCCCCTCACAGCCACACACATGCACACACTCCCTTACTGATATTGCACATGCTCTCTTAATGACATCATTTATTAAAATTCAAATACAGCAAAAAAATCTTAAAAGTAGTTGAAAGAAAAGAAATTAGACAAATTACCCCCAAAAAAGAAAAACAAAAACAAAGGCAGAAGATAATGGATTTCTTCAATTTTGAAAGAAAATAACTGCCAAATTGGTATTCTCTATATGCAGTAAAAATGCTCTTCACAGGGATAAAATAAAAACATTTAAATATATAAAAATGTATATAGAAAATAATACATGTCATTTTTGCATATTCTAAAACCATATAAATGAAGTCAAACAGAATTTTGACTCTTACTGCTCAGCATTATTTCTGTCACATTATTAGATGATAATACATATACTCTCAGTTCATCATTTTCATGTCTATGCATTTTATTACAAAAAGTGTACTACAACTTATCTATTCTGTTATTCTATTATCTGTTCTATTTTTTGAGATTTTGAATCTCCCATCTAATTTTAGGCTCTTAGGAAGAATCTTTTCACACACCTTTTGGTGCATATATGAATACATTACCATGAAAAAATGGTGCTCCCTCCTACCTGAAGTAATATCTAAAAGAATTTGTATAAAATTGATATTATTTCACCCTAAATGTTTTTTTATTTATTTATTTTTAGAGAGGGAAGGGAGGGAGAAAGAGAGAGAGAGAAACATCAATGTGCGGTTGCTGGGGGTCATGGCCTGCAACCCACACATGTATCCTGACTGGGAATCGAACCTGCAACACTTTGGTTCACAGCCCGTGCTCAGTCCACTGAGCTATGCCAGCCAGGCCCTAAATGTTTTATAGAAATCATGGCTGAAGCCATCTAATTCTGATACTTTCTTTAAATTATGGATTTAGGTTACATAATACTTTCCACAGTATTTTCTCATAAGTATAACATACATAGATAAAAATGCACATTTGCTAAGTGTACAAGGGTTAAATCAATAAAGACATATAAGAAGTTTGAGTTTCACTATAAATGAGACAGAATATAATGTATATAACCTGGGGCAAGTCCATTCATTTCTTATGTTTTCTCATTTATATCATTAAGGTCCTTACCTTCCTTAAAGCCTGGTTGGTTGTATGTCGTTATCATGATCATAGAATCTACTCAGTAGTACTTATTATTAGGGCCCTCTGTCTTAGGCACAAAGGTAACTGGTGGTTATCATTCTTCCTTAGAATGAAAATAATTCCTTCTGAAACCACGGTTTCATTACTTAATCTTTTACATAATGTTTATTTAGAGTTACATATTTCTAGTAACAATAATTCAGCTTGATGTTATGCATTACTTCTTTCCACCTCCCCATGAGCAAGGTAAACTAACACTTTCATAAAGACAGGCTACCATGTTGTGCTCTTGATGAAGTAGTTTCTTGGATAAAGTAGAGAGAGCTAGAATAGAAACTGGAATTTCTAAGAATAAATATTTCCACATTAAATACTCTTGTAATTTTGAAAAAATCTCATGACCTATATAAAACAGAGAGAAATATCTTGGTGAATAAGGGAAATTAGTGTAAGAAAAACTGGAAGCAGCATGTGCAGTAAGAGTATAACATGTATGGATTCAGAAGTTAGGGATTTGAGAACACAAAATGCACACACACACACAACATGTATTTGGAGGAGGGCAGAATAACTGGTGTGATACAGAAATCAACAGCAATAGACACTATTGCCATGCAGCACCTTTATAATGTGACCCCCAAGCTGAGCTTTAGTCACAGAAAAAATAGATAAAGTGACGTGGAAAGCACGTAACAGAAGAAGCAATTTGACAGATGCGGAGGTGAGTGAAAAATTCCTTGAGGCATTTAATAGAAATGAGTGTATATGTGGTACACAGATTTAGAAAGTGTTGGATGTGTTCACCCTGATTTCTGAATAGAGCATCAGGCACCATATTGGAATCTTATGCTTTCTTCTGCAGTTACTTAAACCTCATAATTATTTAATCATCATTTTATTCGTAAGAGTTAATTTATCCCTTCCATTTGAATTCAAGATGTGTGAAATTAAGAATGTTACCAAATTAAAAACCTCTATTCTCAGAAACTATGTGTGTACTCCAACAGATGGAAGAAGTATAACATAAAATTATGAATTTAATTTATTTGAGATTGAGACATAGCTTTCCCTCCCTTCTCCAAAAATATATATAATCAAGTGAATTCCCACTATATTAAAGTCTAATCTCTTATCCATTCAGTAATCCAATTACTAGGTATGATTTTTCTACTCTTCACAAAAACACAAAATAAAACATCTCTTCCTTACCTAATGAACATGCAAGATCATATATGCAACATTACACATTTTAATTAGAACTTCTTATAACCAGCCCATTCTCGACTTATTTTTAAACCAATTTTTTAATGTTCCTTAAAAAATAAGTGTTGTGTCTTTACTACAACAGTTTCTCTTTTGTACCATAAAACAGTGGTCTCCAACCTTTTTGGCACCATGGATCTGTTTCATGGAAGATGGAGGAGGAGAGGTGTGGTGGGGCTCAGGCAAGCTTTGCTTGCCCCACTGTAGAATGGGGGTGGAGGAACAGAAGGCAGAACTAAGGCAAGCTTTACTCGTGGCCTGGTTCCTAACAGGCCATGGACCACTACTGGTGTGGGACCTGGGGGTTGGGGACCCCTGCCTTAAAACACCACTTCGTTTCATCTCAGTCCCATCTTGTATTCCTATAACACCTGTGTTGACCAGTTCCACACAAGCTTGCATTTAGTTCAAGCAAGACACATCTTGAGAACTCTGGGCTTGGGCTATATTTCAATAGCAATTGCTCCCTGCCCTCAGAATTGTAACCATGAGGACACCCTCTCTGCACTCAGCATACACAGACTTATGAAGGAGTTACACTCATGGGGTATTCTTGATTGATAAAGGATAGGGGACAGTGAATAAAAGTTTCCTCCTTTCTTCCTACAGAAAGACAATTTACAGATGTATTTCACAAGACCCCTTAGAAGGAGGATCCTACAGAATCACACACTAGTCACATTTAGGGTAAACAACTTAATTGCACACATTTTTGTGACTTTTTCCTCTCTATTTCCTCACTTTTCAAACTTTCTCCCTGGGAGCACATTTCTGCATAAACTAATGGGACACCACCTTTCACTGAGACTGCTTTAAGAGGAATATAGGTATTTTAATATGTAGTAGAAAAAGCAGATCACTTTAGGTGGGAACCCTCTAAGACAGTTTGTAGCTGCCCAATCAAACTTAACATTACCAGTTCCTTGAATTGTTATTATAGGTAGTCAGCTAGATAATAATAGAGAGCAAAGGAAGTTAGACATTG
This sequence comes from Phyllostomus hastatus, assembly GCF_019186645.2. Classification (NCBI taxonomy): domain Eukaryota; kingdom Metazoa; phylum Chordata; class Mammalia; order Chiroptera; family Phyllostomidae; genus Phyllostomus; species Phyllostomus hastatus. The sequence goes on from NW_025333640.1 coordinate 18,769,258, forward strand.
AGCTTAATAAACTAGGGAGCATAAGCCTGTTTGCTTCATACCCCAGGGGATCATTGCATTGGTCTCTCAACAGGGTGAATACTCCTTCCTTCCCCACTCTGGTACTGAATTGTTGGGGGGACCAGAGGGAGGCACATGGCCATAGAGGCATGTCAAGTCTAACTAGGAGGTGGACCCATCATAAGCCAGCTAAAGCTTGAGAAGTTTATTGGTTATTTTGAAAAAGCACCTGGTCTGTCTCAAACCCAAGCTAATATAATCCCAGGTGAACAAAGAAGTGCCTTCTCTCTCTTTCTCTCTCTCTCTCTCTCTCTCTCTCTCTCTCTCTCTCCATATATATGTATCAGTGGCCCCCCACTTGCCTGTTTTCTTGTATGTTCTCTTCCCTGGGAGCACACTACCATGAGGGTTTGGCAGCTACCAGGGCCTCCAGCAGACTGTGAGCTCCAGAAGACTAAGCTTTAATATGAAGCAGAGATGCTGGGCACTGGCTTTTGTTTTGGTCTTCCTGAAGATGCAGTTGGACTTTTTCCATGGCGGGACAGAAAGAGATGGGACACTGGACACTGACGGGCAGATTTCCATTCCAACAAACCCTGCCACACCACAATCTCCCATGCGTGGGTCCCTGGAATGCTTTCCTCGCAATCCCATGGAAGAGCCCCATTTCCACCGACAACACTATCACTTTAGTAAATGTTGTCAAATTTGTCCACATTTCATACATTGTTTACAGTTCCACCAGCATCTCTGCTTAGATTTATTGTATTCTTTCCTCTGCTGCCTCCCCTTTTAAAAATCGAATTTCTTGTTAAAGTTTTTTAACTTTTTATTGGTTTTCTTCCATTTTAGATTCCCCAGTAAAAACACTGCCACCCTTTCCTGACATCAGGTCTGCATCTCACCAGATGGATGAACCAACTGACCCAACTGGCCTCCCACAAGCCACCCAAGGACAACGTTCTACCACCCCCCGCCCCCCATTCAGATTGCATGACACTTACCAGGCTGTTTCTGGCCCCTGCATTATATCCCATGCTAGGGGTAAACCATCACCTGTTTTTGTTCAAAAGGATAGTAAGAACAAGACTGAAGCCTATTCTCTTTTTCTTTTCCTTAATCCTATTCTACTCTTTTCCCCCTCTTCTAACTACAATTTTGATATATAACTTAAAAATATCATTAATATAGCTGCATTTAATTTTAATATCTAAACTCCTGGGTTGCTTCTTAATCCTAAGTGATATCTGCTATTGTGAAATCAAGATTTTACCAGGCAAAAATTAAATATCTGACACATTACATGGTAATCGTGGCTGGCAAAACTTTTTCACATACACGAGGTATAATCCTGCTTTAGTCTCCCAACTCATAACCATAAGGGAGATGGTACAGACAATAAACTCTCTGTGTTAAGAATGAAAAAACTGAAATTCAGAAAACAGAATGGCATGTGGCCACTGTCATCGGGCTGGTAAACAATGAAGCCAGAATATGAATTCAAGGCTTCTGGCTCCCCAGTCAAATGCTCTTTCCACATACAAAACAGGTAAATGTTCATTCAGTTTCATCCAATGCTACAGTGGTGTACAAAATCAAAACTCACTTTTCTCTCCAAGAAAACATGGCAAGAAAAGGAAAATCTTATACAAACATCTAATCACTGGGCTGTACACCTGAAAATAATATAATATTGTACATCAACTGTAACCAAAAAATAAAAAAAAATATTTTAAAAAAGAATTTATCACCAAAAGCAAGAAATAAAGAATGACTAAACTCCTAAAGCAGGGCTAATGAGAGAAAAAGGAAAGGATATTCTAATGAATTATATTAAGAAAGATATCTTACTACCCTATTCAACATTGATCCCTAGTACCTAGAGAAGTATCTAGGACACAGTAAACATTTAATAAATATTTTCTAAATTAGAAATAAATTTAATGATTGATAAAATATGAGAAATAAAATAACCAAAGGAATCTATAAATAAATAAATAAATAAAGTAAAATCCATTCTTCACCTTCCTCCTGAAGGAGAGTTAACATGAGATGGAAATACATTTAATTTGTGAACAATTATGTCATCTTTGTTGATAATTAAAGGTAACATCTGTGAATAATCAGAAATCTATACCCTCTCTTCAGTGCCTTGTTATGGGTGAGTTTCTGTGCCACCCTGGAGGTGCCACAGATGCCTGCAGTGTCTCTAATGAACTCTGCACACATTAGTGTGCGCTGCAAATAGAATCGCCTGCAGGTCCTCATGGATGACTGCTGCTTCCTCTCCCTTTTTTTTTTTTTGATACATTTCACTTTCATGGTGGTATTTTTCCCAGTGGCACCCCTACCTGGAACAGTGTTAACAACAATCTGTGTTTGGCAAACAAATGACAATGTTCACGTTAATTACACAGAACCCCACTCCCCTTGCCAAGGAGATGCGAAAGGAATTTAGAGACTGCCAAACAATTCTGTTTGCCTGGAATATATGTACATAAATTATTCACTTTCCATAGCATTATTGAGTAACCATGCTCTCAAAGACTAATGTAAATGAATTGTGGGTTTTTTCTTTTTTATCAAGAATTTAGTTTACAGCCCTGGCTGGCGTAGCTCAGTAGATTGAGCATGGGCTGCGAACCAGGCATCGCAGGTTTAATTCCCAGTCAGGGCACATGCCTAGGTTGCAGGCCATGGCCCCCAGCAATCACACATTGATGTTTCTCTCTCTCTCTCTCTCTCTCTCTCCCTTCCCTCTCTAAAAATAAATAAATAAAATCTTAAAAAAAAAAAGAATTTAGTTTACAGCCCCAGCCTGGTTGGGTAGCTTGTTTGGAGCATTGTCCCAGGCACCAAAGATAAAATATGTTTCTTTATTGAGTTACAATTGACATAAAACATTGTATTAGTTTCAGGTACACAACCTAATGTTCAATATTTGTATATATTGTGAAATAGTTGCCACAGTAAGTCTAATTTTCATTTATCACCATACAGAACTACAATGTTTTTCTTGTAATGAGAACTTTTAAGATCTACTTTCTTAGCAACTTTCAAATACATGATAAAAATTATTAACTAGTCACTGAGCTGTATGTTTTATCTACATGACTAATTTTATGACTGGAAATTTGTACCATCTGAACACCTTCACCCATTTTGCCACACTCCCCCCCCAAAAAGGTCAATTTATTTGCTAAATTCATTGCTCTCAAGACTAAATATAATTTTCTAATTTTTTTCTTCGAAATGCTTGCAACAGCTTTAACTACATAAACCTTGGTTTCAGTATAGACCTCTTTAGTCAAAACAATTTTTGGAGAGATAATCCACTCTCTAATGTAAGACATAAAGAAATGTAGACAGCAAGACACGTTATAACAGTGTTCCATTTTAGCATCGCTAATGAAAGTCAGTGGGGAGAATCGCTTTTAAAATGAGGAGAGGAGGAAGACATCGCTGGTCTTAATCTCATTTCTGAGAGTCTGGGGAGTCTTCATCGTTTTTATTTTCAGATTTGACTTGAGTTAGGAGATAGATTTTTTTATTTAACTTCAACTTTTATGTTTCTCCTGTTTCTCAAAGTTCCAATTAAACTTTTGAAAAGCTGTCAGCACAGGAACCTAAAGACTCTTCATTGTCGCTATTGAAGAGTAAAGTGAGCAGATCGCCTACTTGTTATTTACTGAAGGAGAATCTTTGAAAGGATCCGGCTCTTTGTTAAGACAGCTCCCTTCCTAGAGAACTAACCACTTCCTGATGGGAAAGGAAGATAATTTTCTTTGAAGTAAATTAGAGTTTTCACTGTAGGATTATTTGGGGAGAAATGTGAAGTACAAAGGATTTTGTGTAAAGGGATTTTAATGTAAGCAAACAAGATCAAAAATAATTTTATTCAAAGACTTAAAAGTAGGCTTCAGAGAAATCACTTAGAAAACAGTAATGTGAAGTAGACATTCAGAACTTACCTGTGCCATAAGTGAACCAGTGTTATCAAAGAAGAAACAGCAATGATGTGGATCAGGAAATTCTAAGGGAAAACATGTAATTTTTACAAATTTACATAAATTGCATAAAAACATGTAATTTTACAAATCTCTGAATAGTGTGATCTGTAACTGAAGAATTTTCACATGTTTTCTCCACTTGTGATTTTATAAAAATACTGTGAGGTATGAAAGGATGGTATTATTTTATTACAGATGAGAAAAAGTGAGATGCTTTGAAAGGCTAAGCAAAAGCCTAAGAAAGAATAAATAAGATTTTGTGGACTAAGTCCTTTATTAGATTTTTTTCCACATTATTTATTATGACATTAATTTCTATTAAACTTCTATATAAGGGCCTTATGGAATTATGTCATTTCTTTATGAGTTTCTTTCACAAGAGGAATTTTGAAGAGGTAGTGGAAGTCATAAATCCTTACTGAGGAAACTTTAGGCTGTTCTGAAAAGCTTTGCATTACTTCAGGAGGTCAGAAATGAATTTTCTGAGATATTTTAGAACAAGATTATTTCTTTCAAATAGGTTAATTGCTCACCAGCCTTTCCATCATGTCCTGATATCTTCTCCACTCCAGCAGTTAAAAAGAAATACAGGCAAAATACAGTCAAAGGGAGATTTTAAAAATAAAAACAAAGTGTTAAGACTAATATCTCTCAAAACTTCTCAAAAGTGTGACCAAATTTTACCGCAACATTTTCTGAAGAACATTTTACAAATTATTAATCCCTTATCTTCTTTCTAAAATCTTCCAAATAATGAATGATTATCCATTCAAGTTAAAAATACACTTCATAACATAGTGAATATATATATAGATATGAATTAAATACAGGTGAGTTAATTCATAGCACAATTTTTTGCTTCTAATAGACTTCTCAGGCTATGCATGGTTCAGGAGAAAAAAGCACAGTTTTAAAAGTCAGAATACATACAAATCTTGACCCTACTTCTGTGAAGATATATAAACACCAATTAAGACCTTTTACTTTTCTTTAGAAAATCTTCCTTCCTTAAGACCAGTATCTAAAACCTACTCCAAACCAACAATTTGCCATTCTTAGATTTTTTTCTTATTATACTTCCCTCACATTTATATGTTTGAATCTCTAGGATTTGTTCAATATCTTTCACATATTTAATTTTTAAAGCAAAATTCAATTTCTTAATCATCCTGCTTCAAATGGGTGCATATCCCACTGAACCAAGAAATGAATATAAACATTAATCCTATCAGCCCAAACTCGTGTGTGTAAGACATGCCACAGTAATCTATGTTTTATCAAATAATAAGCCTCTCAGCCTATCTGTCCCACAATGCCAGGCAATTCAGTCTGAGTTCTGAATGCTGCCCCTGCGACTCGCCTCCACAGGATTAAACAAGCAGCCTGGGCCTGACTAGGTTTCGAAATTCAAAATGAAAACTAAAGGTGTGCAAACACAAACACTGCCATATTAGCATTCCCCAGACCCAACTTGTCATTTAATAACTGGCTCCGTTTATTTGTTTCATGATGCTGGAATCAGATGCATGCTCAGTTTATTGTAAAAAAAAAAAAAGTACACTAAAATATACAGTCAATAGAAATCATTTTAAAATAATGAAGTTCTAAGGGCCTGTGATTTTTTAGTATATAAGAGCAGGTCATTCTCTGATCCTGGAATAGGGGGACATGCTTTGGTCATCACCTGTGGACAGAGATAATCCCACACCATGGTTTTTCTCATGCTCTATTTCTTCCATTGTCTCCGGCCTCCTCTCTCTCTTTCTCTCCCCCTCCGTCCTTCCCTCTCCTCTCCCCCTCTCTTATTGAAACACTGAAGGGACTTCCGGCAAGGTGGAGGAATAGGTGGACGCACCGTACCTCCTCGCACAACCAAGATTAGAACAACAATAAATTATGGTCAGCATAACACACAGAACTGACAGAGGATTTATCTGAATGGAAGTTGGACAGCCAAGAAGTTGAAGTAGACCTGTGCATCCAGACTGGTAGGAGACGACAAGCCGGGCGGGCGCGGGGCTGGTGCGGGTCGGCGGCGCGAGGAGGTTGGGGAAAGTTTGGCGCAGAATCGGCGCGACAGCCATCCGGGGCGCAAGAACACAGTGGGGATCTCTGAGTACGCAAGCTGCGGCTGGCGGACCCTGTGGGGCAGCGATTGTGGACCAGGGCAGAGCTCGCAGCCCAGGAGCCCGGGGAAGGGTCTGGGCCCAGGAGAACTGAACTGCCGCCATTGATTCCCTCCCGCCCCCGCTCCCGCCCCCGCCTCCACATATAACGTCACAATCTAGTGACTGAGGTGCCCAGCCCCGGTGAACACCTAAGGCTCCGCCCCCCACCGTAACAAGAGCAACCAGACTGGAAAATAAATAAATAAATAAATAAATAGGAGAGACAGGGAAAGACATAAGACATGTTTCCAGCAGAACAGATCAGTCCCCCCAGGACTCATCCTTTGAGCGACCAAGAAAATAGCCAATCTATCAGATGCACAGTTCAAAACACTGATGATCAGAAAGCTCACAGAATTGGTTGACTTTGGGCGCAATTTAGATGAAAGGATGCAGGTTACCATAAAAGAGATGCAGGAAGATACGCAGAGGAGAGCCAATAGAGAAAGGAAGGAATCTGAGTCTCAAAACAATACAGTGGACCAGAAGGAAGATAGAATCAACCAAGCAGGAAAGCATGATGAAATAAGAATTCAAAAAATTGAGGAAAAACTTAAGAGCATCCAGGACACCTTTAAACGTTCCAACATCCGAATTATAGGGGGTACCAGAAGGGGAGGAGCAACAAGTGGAAAAGTTATTTGAACAAATAATAAAGGAGAACTTCCCCAATCTGGCAAAGGGAACAGTCTTCCAAGAAATCCAAGAAGCTCAGAGAGCCCCAAAGAAGTTGGACCCAAGAAGAAACACACCAAGGCACATCATAATTACATTAGCCAAAGTAAAAACGAAGGAGAGAATCCTAGAAGCAGCAAGAGATAAGGGGACAGTAACCTACAAAGGAGTTCCCATCAGACTGTCAGCTGATTTCTCCAAAGAGACCTTACAGGCAAGAAGGGGCTGGAAAGAAATATTCCAAGTCATGAAAGACAAGGACCTACATCCCAGATTGCTCTATCCAGCAAAGCTCTCATTTAGAATGGAAGGGAAGATAAAGTGCTTTTCAGATAAGGCCAAATTAAAGGAGTTCATCATCACCAAGCCCTTATTTTATGAAATGCTAAAGGGACTTATCTAAGAAAAGAAGATGAAGAAAAGACATGTATAGAAAAAGGACAGCAAACTCACAATTATTAACAACCACACCTAAAGCAAAACCAAAAGAAACTAAGTAAACAACTAGAACAGGAACAGAACCACAGAAATGGAGGGACACATGGAGGGCTAGCAGCAGGGGGGGTGGGAGAAGGGGAGGGGGGGAAAGGTACAGAGAATAAGTAGCATAGAATGTAGGTTGAAAATAGATAGGGGGAGGGCAAGAATAGTACGGGAAAGGTAGAAGCTAAAGAACTCATAAGAATGACACATGGACATGAACTAAAGGGGGGGAACGTGGGTGGGGAGGGGGTACAGGGTGGAGGGGAGGGAAGGGGAGAAATGGGACAAATGTAATAGCATAATCAATGAAATATATATATAAAAATTATTGTATCTAAAAAAAAAAAGAAACACTGAAGGAAGATAGATTTAATTAAGTCAGGTAGTCTAATTTATATGGTACATAATAATAATAATAATAATAATAATAATAATAATAATAATAATAATAATATAGGGTATCGCTTTAGTGCAGAGATATGACAGGTCACCTAACAGCCTATTGATATCTTTTACATTTGCATGTAAATGACTAATTTTGAACCAGGTACTGATGTTGAGTCTACTGATTCTTTTTTTTTTTAAAGATTTTATTTATTCATTTTTAGAGAGGGGAAGGGAGGGGGAAAAAGAGGGAGAGAAACATCAATGTGTGGCTGTCTCTCAAACGCTCTCTACTGAGGACCTGTCCCACAACCCAGGCATGTTCCCTGACTTGGAATCAAACCGGAGACCCTTTGGTTTGCAGGCTAGCACTCAATCCACTGAGCCACACCAGCCAGGTCATTCTTGTTCCACAAAGAACATTTCAACTTACATGTTAGAAATTTCCTGTGATTGCTTTTGTTCCAAATGGAACAATTTGAACATATATTGTATCTATAGAATGAGCATCAAAATAGTAACTACGTAAACTGAAAAGTGAAAAAAATGGAAGGAAACAAAATGTATTTGCCCTTTAGCTTCCCAGAATCTCCTAGTGTGAAATCTTAGGCAAACCAATTTTCCATAAATTGTGACATTAAAATACCCAGTTTTACAGTCCCACCAAGTTAAGATTTATGCCCTAGGTCCAATGACTAAGAGATTTAAACCATTACTAACAACCAAAAATCTAAATATAATACAGGATTAATGAAGAATTATAGTTTAATGGGTTAACATCCCCATGTTTGATTTCTGTTAAGGAATTCAATGACTTAATCCAAATTATAAGAACTTTATTTTTTAAATTATTTTATTGTTGCTCAAGTACAGTTGTCTGCATTTACCCTCTACCCCAGCCATCCCCACCTCCCTCCCCTGCTTCCACCCCCCGTTGGTTTTGACCATGTGTCCTTTATAGTTGTTCCTGAAACCCTTCCCTCCTCCCCACCCCCCACATTACCCCATCCCACCTCTCCTCTGGTTACTGTCAGATTGTTCTTAATTTCAATGTCTCTGGTTATGTTTCACTTGCTTGTTTGTTTTGTTGATTAGGTTCCACTTAAAAGTGATATCATATGGTATTTGTCCCTCACTGCCTGGCTTGTTTCACTTAACATAATGCTCTCCAATTCCATCCATGCTGTCACAAAGCTTCTTTTTTTTTTGCTGCATAGTATTCTATTGTGTAAATGTACCATAGTTTTTTAATCCACTCATTTGCTGATAAGCACTTAGGTTGCTTCCAGCTCTTAGCTACTGTAAATTATGCTACTATGAACATTGGGGTGCATAGGTGCTAGGGTTCTTAGGATGTAGTCCCAACAGTGGAATTACAAGAACTTTAAACCCTGTGATGGAGTCTGAAGATGTTATGTCGATGGGAGATCATTCCCATCAAATAAAATCCCTTGAGTTGGTAGTTTTATTACCTTTATGACTTGTATGGTGATAATACTCCCACTTTCTTAATCAATGACATAAACAAGTCAAATATAAAAATAGTCACCGAAATTCATATATAAATCCAGTACTAACACTAGATATCACCATGAGATTCTAGAGCTTTCAAAAATCTCATGCATTGTTTCCCAATTTTATTTCATAAGGATAAAAGGAAATAAAATATGCTAAAGCACAGTTTCTGGCACATATGATAAATGAATACATGTTAGAAGACTCAGAATGTGAAAATTCTGAGACTGAAAGTAAAGTTATTTAACCAAGCTTACAAAGCTAGGTAACAGAAAATGTGAGAAAAGAACTGATGTCTCTAAGGCACTGCTGTACAATTCTTTGTATTACACTATGTTGCATTACATTAGCATGCTATTATTTTCTCCCTGACTACCCCACATATTGCAAGATAGTACCAACCTGTTTACTAATATTCCCAAGATTTTGAGTATTAAATGTCTTCCATATTGAGAAAAATCATGGCTTTAAAATTATTCTTCAATGTATTACATAGCTTTCATCTTTAATCTAGTCAAAGAGAGGTTTTCAAATCCTTTATGAGAACATTAAAAAACAGAAATAGGGCACTTCTATTTATTTTAATAAACTTTTAAATATTACCCTATGAACTTGCTTTTGTCAAGCATAAATTTTAAATAACTGTAAGTCTAAAGTGTTGAAATTAACTTGATTTTTGAGTTCAATTCAATCAATAGATCAGTGACATTTTTACTTTTCTGTTATAATGCATAAGCAAAGGTTAAAGAAAGCAGAAGATAATGGAGAGTCAAGAAAGAATTAATTTCCCTCAAGAGAATATTTTAAAATATTTTGAACTAAATTAAAATGAAAATACAGTTTATCAAAATGTATCTGATGCAGTGAAAGCTGCACTTAGTACTTTATAACATTTAGTGAATATGTTGGAAAATCAGATAAACCTAAAATTAAAAGCCTGAGCTTTTACTTAAAAAAAAAAAAACTAGAGAAAAAGAAATTTAATCCTAAACAAGCAGAAGAGAAATTTTGAAAACAGAGCAGAAATTAATAAAACTGAAAACAGAAAAAAATAGGTAAAAATCAACAAAATCAAAAGCCAATCGATTCTCTGATAAAATCAGTACAATTTGACAAAACTCTAGACAAACATAAATAAGAGAAGACACAAGAAACAAATTACCAGTATCATAAATCACAGAGAATGTGTCACCACTGCTCCTATAACCTTTAAAAAGTAACAAAATGTTATGAACACCTATATGCCCACAAATTTGATAGCTCAGATGAAATATACCAAGTCCTAAAAAATTAGCTTGATTTCTATTAAAGAAATTGAATCAGTAATTTTAAAATCTTTCAAAGAAAAGAAAGCAATAGATGCACATTGTGTCATTGGTGAATTCTATGAAACATTTAGGGGAAAAAATGTATACATCCTTTATAACTTATTCTAGAAAAATAGAAAGGAATGCTATATAACTGTTAATAAGAGGTCAGCATTAACCTAATACTGAAACCAGAAAAAGACTTCCAAGAAACCTACAGACCACCTGGCTGGTGTAGCTCAGTGGATTGAGCGTGGGCTGCGTACCAAAGTGTCGCAGGTTGGATTCCCAGTCAGGATACATGCCTAGGTTGCAGGCCATGACCCCCAGCAACTGCACATTGATGTTTCTCTCTGTCTCTCTATCTCCCTCCCTCCTCTCTCTAAAAATAAATACAATCTTTTAAAAAAAAAGAAACCTACAGACCAATACCTTTTATGAACACAGACATAAAGAAATTTAACAAAATTCCTTTTGGTGTGTATTTCTGGTTAGTGGGGGACCATGGAGATTCTCTTACAATTGAAAAGGGCAGAAGGTTGGTAGCAGCAATTTTGTACCACATGTTACAAACAGTAGCACATGTTACAAAAATCAGTAGTTGTTGTTGACCCACTGACTTACCTCACTGGTATGAAGCAATAGCTAAACCAAAGGTGTGTCTGGCTTTGTGTCAAATGGCCTCAGCTTCTGCAGGATGTCCTTGCTATCAAGGACAGAGGCAACAGACTGTGCACAAGTTTCAACCCATCCCTGTGGTTTAAGCTTGTGCTCATGGAATTCCAGTTTGCCCCTGATCTTCTCTTCCTCCTGACTAACCTGCCCAGTGAACTCCAGACTCTGTCAATCAGCAGCTGAGTCTTTCAAGGGCTATTTAACTAACCTTCTCAATGGTGCAAGCTAATTGGCATAAGGTAATAATGTGATAAATCCATATCCTGCTGCTTTTATTTCTCTGGTACATCTCCTAATATAAGTAGTGATCTCAATGTGAGACCAAAGGAAATACCAAAGTTAAAGAGACACCAAACTAAGACTTCTTATGAAATCCTTTAAGAGCATTATGGGGGGAAAAAGTATGTGGAAAACCAGACCATTTGGTTTTGGAAGCTAAGGAAGAAGAGGCTTTAAATATCAATAATGTCAAATGCACATACAGCTCTACTAAGGTGAAGGTTAGATGGTGTCCCTTAGATTTAGTAATTATAAAATCATTCAGCACCTTAGTTTGAGAAGTTTCAGTAGATGTGTAAGAATGGAAAGCAAATTGTAGCTGATTTGAGAAAAATCTAGAAGTTCAGAATTTGGGGCTAGCAATTATTGACACCCATTTCAAGAAAATGAGAAAACTTAAATAGTAACTAGAATGGACTAAGAATTAATTTGTGTCTTAAAAATTGGAGAGACTTGTGCATATATATAGGCTGAATGGGAAGAAATGTAAGCAATATGGGAGATACATGACAAAACGTGGTGGGTAAACCAATACCTCAGTGGAAGCAGAAGAAAATTAAGTCTGAGAGTACATGAAACTTGGCCTTCAACACAAGTCATCTTCTGACATTGACAATAAGATATGTCCTAATAAAAGAAAAGAGAAGAAAAATAAAGCCATCCATGTAAGGGAAAACCTAATCTCCCACCAGAGAGTACCTCTGGTGCTCAGGCAGGATTCGGGTCATCTTTGTAAGTCACTTTAGTTTTTTCCCTAAAATTTTCACACATGTGAAATCAGGTAAAAACATATACCAAGTTCAGCCTAAAAGGGAGGAAAAATGCAACAGGGTAACTAACTATTGTGAGGGCAAGGGCTAATACCATTCATTTTTCCTATATTATTTCTAAACAAAAGAGCTATAGGTCTTCTCTTTCCCCTATCCCTTATCACCAGGAAGGGGGGAATATCCCCCTCCAGAACTCTGTCCTTGTCTCTGCCTACTTTAATCAGCTGACCTTGTTTACTGAAAAGATGTGAGTCTGTTAAAGGAAATGTGTATATGTTTTGCACTTAAGATGTACAACAAAATCACATCAGAGGTTTCTCAAAACATCCAAAGCTGAAGAAATACCACTATCTGATGTTTAGATCACATAGGGAGCCCTGGGGCATAGGAGCACGACCCAGAATATTTAAACCATGTGTGTTGCTGTATTCTCATGCTGCTCACCACAAGACATATGCATAAACACTGTCACATATTTATTAAAACATTTGTAAGAAAATCTTAACTAGGTCATAGTTGTTGCCTAAAGGTATTATGGAAATAATCCCACATCCTAATAGATTGATTTTGCTGATGTCTGCTGCTGCGGCTGAAGAACCACTTGCTTCTGGATATAATCAATTCATTTTCCCCTTGGATCCACAGCATTTGGGTTTGTGATACAGGGCTAATGGTGGTTTAGAGCTGGCTGAAGAACATGGACAAAGCAAGATCCGCCCCCCTAGAATATGAGCTAAGAGATTCCAAAACAATAATTTAATTAATAGAGAAAGCTGGAGGTGGAAGGTAAAGTCCCAAATCAGTTACAACTGCAAACCCTGTAAATAACCGGAGGAAGTTAGTAAGACAGAACAATGGATGGAGGGGATGACAGAGGAAAATGGAACAGCCTGGAAAAAGAATGGAAATGTGAATGGCTGCATGGCAGAGGGAAGAGGAAGGAGAACTCACTGGGACTTAGATCTTCCCAATTCCATCTTTTAAATAACCCATTTTAGAAGTCAACTTCTTTGGTTTCTTATAACCAAAATAGCCTACCTAAAATAAACCTTTCTACAAATCTCTTGCAACTCTCCATTCCCAGAAGCATACATATATAATCATATATATACAATATATATGGAGATATATATAATTACTAAATCCCATACCAAGGCACGTGAGAAGATGAGGGAACACCACACTGCTGTTCCTGGTCCCAACCGATGGCAAAATACAAGATGATAACTAAGTCTCTACAGTTAAATTAAGTGTGTTTAAGTTACAGATACTATCTGTACCTCTTTATTTACAACATAAAATCAGTCCAGAAGCTCTATGTGGTTTTCTAGAAGAAATGAAAAGTCTTCCCATGTTCTATATTAAATTGTTCACACCTGAAGCAGGTTAGCTGCTTATTATTTGAGCAAAAAGACAAAGAAAACAAGCATGTATTGTCCACACCAAGCAGCAGTATCTCTGACCTTTAGAATACAATCAGGAAGTACTGTTAATCCTATCACAGCCTGAGACAAGAAGCAACATCTCCTCGATGTAGAGAGCCTGCAGGTTTCAGGTTCCTTTACATCATACATTGTTTGAGGAAATTATGGGCCTCTCTCCGGGAGTTCTCTTTTTTATTATTATTAACTTAGTTCTATTGCATTTACTGGGGTCACATTGGTTAATAAAATTACATGTTTCAGGTATAAAGTTCTACAGTGCATCAACTGTATATTGCATTGTGTGTTTACTTACCACTCTGTCAAGTCTCCTTCCATCACCGTTTATTGCCCTTGTACCCTTCTCTCCCTCCTCCCACCCCCTCATCCCTCTGGCAGTCAAAACTTCGCCAGTACCTCTAATAAGGCCTTAATACCCCAAATTTATAAAGAACTTATAAAACTCATTGCCAAAAAACAAACAATCTTATAAAACAAACAGTGGGCAAAGGAGTTGAAGAAACACTTCTCCAAGAGGGAGTTGTAAAAACCTTTCTGAAAGGATACCTGCATGGTATTAAGAAGGAAAACAATTTTGATGAGCTGAATCAGCAAACTGGGAAAAACTGTCATTAAAGGAGACAGTTTAGAAGATTAATTCTAATTCTATTAATTATAGAATATATTCTTTTGAGATTGTATTTATTTATTTATTTATTTTTAGAGAGGGGGAGGGAGGGAGAAACAGAGGGAGAGAAACATCAAGGGGAGGAAGAGGGAGAAGCCTCTTGTGCTTCCTCCACCGAGGACCTGGCCTGAAACCAAAGCATGTGCCCTGACTAGGAATCGAACCAGCTACCCTTGAGTTTGCAGGCCGTCACTCAATCCACTGAGTCACTCCAGCCAGGGCTAATTATAGAATATATTCTTATTATGGATTTTTGTTAGAACACAAAAGAAGAAAATTAAACTATCAACAGTACATTTATGTTTATAATATAAATGTGTTATGTATATATTTATAATATAAATATAAATGTCTATAATATAAAGTACCAAAATATAACTGCTATGGGAAAGGGACCATGAAAGAGAGGGAAGGAGATTAAAATTATTTATCATTTCATTTGGGATCATTGCCCTTTAGCGAGAAGCAATTCAAACATCCCTTCATAAGAGTTCAGCAACATTTACTGTGATGGTTAATTTTATGCATCCGCTTGACTGAGTCACAGGATGCCCAGTTATCTAGTTAAGCATTATTTCTGAGTGTGTGTGTAAGAGTGTTCTGAAAGAAATTACCATTTAAATTAGTGAATTGAGTAAAGCAGATGGCCCTTGCCAATGTGGGTGGGCATCACCAAATCTGTTTAGGATATGAATGAGACAAAGGGAAGAAGGAAGGAAGGGAGAATCCTCTTGCTGTACCTGATGGCTTGAGCTGTAACATTAGTATCCTCCAGTCTTGAGTCTGGGACCTAGACTTCTAGTTCTTAGA
This sequence comes from Phyllostomus hastatus, assembly GCF_019186645.2. Taxonomy (NCBI): domain Eukaryota; kingdom Metazoa; phylum Chordata; class Mammalia; order Chiroptera; family Phyllostomidae; genus Phyllostomus; species Phyllostomus hastatus. Next base: position 18,784,443 of record NW_025333640.1, read on the forward strand.
CCTTTGGACTTAGACTAGAACTATACCACCAGCTGTCTTGGGTTTCTAGCTTCCAGACTTCTCAGCCTCTATAACTATATGAGCTAATTCTTCATAATAAATTTATTCATATATACAGTCTGTCTTTCTGGAGAACCCTGACTTATTTTTCATGAAAATTGGTCTATTAGTATATTTAAACAATGTTCACACTTAGGACTTCTGGCCAAGATGGAGGCATAGGTAGACACGCTATGCCCCTTTGCACAACCAAGATAGGGACAACAACAATTTAGAAACAGAATAACAACCAGAAAAGACAGAAAATTAAACTGTATGGAAGTCAGACAACCAAGAAGTTAAAATAGACACGTTCATCCAGACCCATAGGAGGGGCAGAGTCAGACAGCCAGGCATGGGTCATGGCATGGAGAGCAGAGAGTGTTGGGACCAGCCTGTAAGGCATTTGGGGTGAGCAAGACCACAGCTGGTGGACCCTGAGCGAGCAAGCGGCAGCTGGCAGACCCCGGCTGAGGGGTGGCAATTGGCAGACCCAGCAAGGCAAGGATTGTGAAGCAAGGCACTGAGAGCAACCCAGGATCACAGAGCTGGGAAATAGAGCTTTGGGGAACTGATTGAAAACAACTGTGGGAGTTGAGGTGCAGGGAGAGACTCCCAGCCTCACAGGAGAGGTCATTGGAAAGTCCCATGGGGTGCACAAGCCCACCCACATGGGAATTGGCACCAGAGGGGTCCAGTTTGCTTGGGGGAAGTGGTGGAAGGGACTGAGGTCCAACGGGGAGCAGAGCAAGTACTATTGTTCCCTCTCGGACCCCACCCCCACATACAACATCACAGCCCAGCAACTGGGGCGTCCTATCCTGGTGAACACCTAAGGCTCCACCCCTCATATGTAACAGGTGTGTGCAGGGTGGAGGGGAATGAAGGGGGGTAATGGGACAACTGTAATAGCATAATCAATAAAATATATATTAAAAGAGAAAAGATAAATTACAATCCAACATTGTAAGTGCAATAATAAAAGTGTGAATGAAACACTGTGGCAACACCACAGTGCAGCAACTTAAAAAAAAATGTTCACACTTAGCAAAATTCCCTCTCTTTAGTTCTATGTGCATATTAGCAAAAGAAATGATATTACATCGCCAATACTAATGATAGCACAGCACAGATATACTACCTAAAGAAAATTAATCTTTTATAGGTAACTTCTTTTTCTTTTTTTCAGTTAACTATTTCACTTATGAATGGATTTCTTAGAAGTTCTCTAGAAACTCAAGTATTTATATTATGTTTCCATCTCTACTTATAGTTATTTTGCTAAATGTACCAAAGAAAATAAGTGAACTTTTTGCCTAAATTATCTAAATTGCTGACTTTATTTACCCACATTTTAAACATATGCTTAATTTGACACATTTCAATCCAGATAAGAAGGTTATTGTTCAATGTATGTTTAAAACAGGAAAAGCATGTGCTCAGTTTTCAGAAAAAGACACATGAGGTGTGTCTAGAAGGTATCCAGCCATGTAATATGAAAAATAGAGACATTTATTGAAGAAGATACATGATACAAGGGACATTATACACAGGACAATGACACCTCAGTCCCCTTCAAAGTAGGCACCTTGGGCCACATATAATTCTCCCAGTTGCCATCAGCTGCCTCATCATATTTTCCTGAATCTCATCAACAGTCTGAAATCTCTTCCCTTTCAAAGGTGATTTTAGTTTTGGGAAAAGCCAGAAGTCACAGGGCATAAAATCTGGGTTGTAGGAGGGCTGAGTCACCTGGGTGAGTTGATGTTTCACCAAAACACTCTTCATGAGACATGATGCATGAGCTGACACATTGTCATGATGAAGCTGCCAATCACCAGTTGCCTGTAGCAGCGGCCATTTGCATCATACTGTATCTCTCAGCCAATGAAGAACATTCAGATAGTACTCATTGTTAATTGTTTGGCCTGGAGGGATGTACTTATGATGGACAACACCTTCCCAACCAAAAATCACAGTTACCATGGTCTTGATCCTGCTGTGATTTTGCCATACCTTCTTTGGGCATGGAGAAGCAGATGAATCCCATTAGGAAGACTGGGACTTCATTTCCAGATCATAGCTGTAGACCCAAGATTCATCACCAGATACGACCTTCTTAAGGAAATCTGGTTCATTGGTAGTGGTTTGAATCAAGTCATTAGCAACTGAAGCACAATAATTCTTCTGCTCTAGTAGCAGAAGCCACAGAACAAATTTCACCATGAAATGTTCATGCCAAAATCCTGCATCAAAATCTTGGACACAGTAGCTTTTGGAAACCCCAGATTAGCTTTCAGTTCTTGCTAATCTTTGTTGATTGCAGCCCGTACACATTCAACATTCTCAGATATTCTGCTTCTTACATAACATGGATCACTTTTAATAGATTCTCAACCATCTTTGAAGCATTTGAACCACACTATTATTGTGCTTCAGTCATTTTATTGCTCCGAAAGACTTCTGAATCATCCAAATAGTTTCTGTGGAGGAATGTTCAAGCTTAACGCACAATTTGATGCAGATTTGTTGCTCTACTCACTCATTTTGAATGTTTCAGCCACACAGTACACAAGCTCACTCAATGGTGTCTACCACCCCCACTGACTAGTACAGTGAAGTTGTCATTGTTCACACATGCGCATTTTGGTCCACTCTCCTTGGCTGCTGGGTTACATTGATGTCATACAAACTATTTCATTATATTAACAATGGCTGGACTCATATATAAAGAGTATTTTGGGGAAACCATGAGGAACACTGGATTACATCACTCTGGTTGCAAATGAAAAACTAAAATACAAAAATGGTAATCTTTGCATATTTATCAAACATATTTTAATTGCTACTATAGAAATTCACTTGAACTAACGCAGTTTCCTGCAAGAATGTATTGGCACCTGTAACTAATTTTTGTCAAGGGCAGAAGTATATCTGGGACACAGAGTGACTGGCTCAAAACTTGAAAATTGCCCTAGCTGCTGTGGCTAAGTGGATTGAGCACCAGCCTGCAAAGCAAAGGGTCACTGATTTGATTCCCATTCGGGGCACATGCCTGAGTTATGGGCCAGGTCCCCAGTAGGGGGCATGTGAAAGGCTACCACACATTAATGTTTCCCTCCCTCTCTTTCTCCCTTCCTTCCCCTCTCTCTAAAAATAAATGAATTAATTAATACAAAAAATTTTTAAAGGCTTTGAACATTGGCAAGATCCACTCTTTCTACTTCTTGCCCTTGATTCTCTGTACGCAACTTTATTCGCTCAACCTTTCTTCTACAGACTTAGAAGTAAGAACACCAAAGATCTTATTAGTATTGCTAATTCTCATTTCTGAAAAAGAAATCCTGATGGGCTTTTTCACTAATGTTAATTCTAAGAATCCCCAGAAATTGCTATTGGCACAAATTGAATAAACTGTCCATCTTTGGACAAATAATGGTGATCAAAAAGGTGAAGTATCATAATGGAGCCAAGCTGGGTCAGGTACTGCATCCAAGACCAGTCACTGTAGCCACAGCAAGCTCTAGCAAAATAACATGATGGAAGTGACAACAGTAATATATCTAAGAACTAAAGAAAAGGAGCATGAGCAGAAAATCATTAGGTGTCCACTTCATTATTCTCAAAAGTTAAAATAATTGAGTCGCCACATGACAGACACACTATTGGCTTTTAGATCAATAAAGCCATCAAATAGTTTTCTAATATAAAATTTGTTTTGAACACACCTAAGAACATATTTCAAGAAATGGAATAAAGAGGAACATATCTAGTGTGCAGAGATCAATTAGAACTGTGCCCTCAGAGTACTGAATTGTTTGTATTCAATGAAATAATTGCCATTTTCTCAAAATATCCAATTTGACAGTTCACAAAGCTCTACTGCACCTGCTGTTTATAATCCTAATTATGAGTGCAGGGCAGAAACAACCAACAACAAATATATTAGGATATATCAGAGAACAGACTAATGAAATGAAAGATTTTAATTCAATCAAAAATGAAATGCTTATAAAGAAGACCAAAGTAGTAGTTTCTAAAATTGCACAATAATTCCCCAACCTATGTTCCAGAAAATAAATAACATTTAAAAAGAAACATAGTATTGCCTGCGGAGTTCGAAATTGCTGCATCCAACAGCATTATTTCCTATTGATATCAATTTGCCTCAGGTACAAGATGTCTACCCAGCAGTCTGTCCCCGACTGAGTACCAACATTGTCCGCTAATGACCAAGTCTCTGTACACATGGTCTGATTTTGTTTCATAGCCCAGGGGCTGTGTTCTGCTGGCAGGAAATGGCGTAGTCACTAAATGAGCAAGTATCCAACATTGTGCTCTTGTACTGAAGCTGACACTGTTTGTGCTACTTCCAAAAGTTTTAACATTCCTCAGATGACCCACAGTGTTAAATACCTAAACTAGGAGTGACCACTATCTAGAGGTCACAACTGATGATCATGGGTGCAGTATTTCTTATATGACAGCTTTTGGTCTTAGTCACATTCAAGGACCCTCAAGAAAATCATAAGCACTGTTGCCTCATGTTTTATGGATGCCCTAACCATCCCATACCATCTGCTAGAGGCCAATCTCACAGAGGATAGTGCATGTGAATTATTAATCTTTTCATTCCTGAGCACAGCTCCTACTAAATAGCAAGCACTTGATAAATGTGTATTGATTAAGTAAATAAATAAATAAATGGCACTTCCATCCAGGGAAAAATAACGCCAGTACAGGTTCAGAGGATAGGCTTCCACAATATAATGACAACTGTATTCAGCTGTAGAATTTGATACTGATTGTATAAAAACATAGTAATGATAGACACTACTTATCATTTATTCTCTCATTGCCTTGACCATTAATAAAATAAAACAGCCAAATAAAACAGTGCTGGAGATTAGCACAAAATATTATGAATTAGATAAAGTGGGTCAGACTGTAAGTGATCTTCACATAAGTGAAATAAGACAATTTGTTAAGATATAAAAGTGTATTTTGTTTGCACGATTGTTTAAAGTGTTATTTTGTCAATGCATATCAAAAAAAAGGAAGTCAGGCTACTGTGTAATAAAAGTTATGGCAAACACCACAGAGTAAGGACCTACAACTTTAATTCCCCTCACTCCCATATCTGGCCCCCAAGAAAATCTTGGATTGTTTCTAACCCAGTGAGTGGCCAGAAAGACTCTCAGTGATGATGGATATTTAATTTTTCACCAGCCACCTGTTTCAGCTCAGAGCAGAATACAGAGCTAATGCAATTCCATAATTCTGATATTTGCTATCCAGAAAATTTCATATCTTCACTTAGTTCTGAAGTTATCAAAGACAGTTCAGTAACGCCAATATAAGGTTGACACAAAAGCCAGTAACTTTCTAATCACTAGCAATAATCAAATTGTAAATACAATAGAAAAAAAATAATATCCTAGTCACAATTTCAACAAAACCATAAAGAAGTATGAATGAACTCCAAATATCCTACAGGAAAAAAATGCATATAGAAATATTAAACATATAGAAAATAAAATAGAAATGCTCAACATTAAAGATTTAAAGAGCACATATACTTTTTAATCCAGTAAATGTACTTCTAAACATTCATCATCCAAATGATTTATACTATTCACTGGAACTTTGTTTACAATAAGGAAAACCTAGATACATAAATGTGTATCAGTAAGAATACACTTAAGTAAATTATAGTAAATTCACACTAGAGAATGCAAGAAAGAATTTTTAAAGTGTGTATTAATTCGAACAAATCTTGAGTATGTATTATTATATTCTAATAATTGGAAAATAATATCTATAGTATACTATTTGTATAAAAAATAAAAAAGCAATACTGTAAAAAATGTGTGTGCATAAACTATGGTTTCAAATATTAAGAAAACTCAAATAAATAGGGTGATATTTCTTGTTCATGAATTGCAAGACTGATCTGCTTAAAATATTAATTTTACAAATTTATCTTTTAGAGTTATATAATTTCCAAAAATTTACAAACTGAATACTAAAATGTACCTCCATGTAGAGGACCTAGAAGAGCCTGCTTGAGCTTCGTATAGGTGAGCAAAACACAAACTGCAGTCTTGTGTAAGTCCATGCTGCTCAGAGCGTGTGTCACTTTTGGACAAAGAGGTGACCCACAGGGTAGTCTTACCAAAACGCCCTCATGTACATCACCAGCATCCACTGAATATGGCTCTTGACCAGGAATCTCAGTCCAAAATTGCCATCCCTGTCCCTGCAGAAAAGAGGTTTTACCATATCCTTTCCAATATCCTTGGGTTAGAAAGTTGCCTCTGTACCAGTATCTATGACTCAAAATTTGTAAACCCTTTCATAGAGGGGATGGTCTCGTTCCACTAATCTTCTAAGTGCCACGATGGGTCCTAACACTAGTTTCTCCATTATTACCCTTTATACCGCATCACAGAATGGTTTCTGCTAAGGGATTTTTGAATCCACATTCACTAATGTTCTCGGCATAAAACTAGGGAGTACATTTTTTTTATTTGTGTCAGATCCAATTTTTCCCAAACTAGTGCATGAAAGATATACACATTACCCAAGATTATTTCTAGGTGTTATTTCATGGCAAAATAGAGATAAAAAGCTCAAAAAAATTAGGTCACTTATCAGTTATGCATGTTACAACACAGCCAAGTTTTTTGGTTGTAGATTTGGGGTACATTCTAGGGAAGAGTGGCATATTATCAAGTTTCAAGGCTATAAAGTGCTTTTTGAAATGGACACTTTGTATTTCTTCAAATAAGGCAAACACATACTTTAATAATCACAGCCTGTTTAAGAATAGTGATTACTGGCTCTATAGAAGCGTCAACTGTGTGAAGAGTTTGGGAATGTCAATTTGTGGTTCAGCTCCAAGGCTGATCCTTACACGGGAAAAACAGGATCCCTAACAGGGCAATGGGTGTGTCCCAGCGCAACCAGTGACTGACATCTAAATTTCATTAAACATTTTTTACTAAAAAAAAAAGTTTTAAATAAATTACAGAATCTCCACATATTGTCTATTCCCAGACTCCTTGTCACCGTGACTTGTGCCCAGTCTAGACGCACCCACCACTCTCTGCTGAGTACCCTTATTGTTGGCATCCTACCAGTTTACTTGTCACCTGGAGACACAAAACGCCTGTCTGCTTGAGCTGCCATCCATTCAGTGTGGTCAGCTCAACCCTCCAACATATCTGCATTACTCCAGCAGGTGGTATAAAATCATGAATATGAAATCATGCTAAGTTAATCTCTGGACAATTTGTCTATCATTAAAATTCATAGTGAAATTTTAGTTATATAGGAACTAACCAGCTTAATTCAAGAAATTGGATGATGAATATGTACTATCAGAAACACATTTTTTGAAGTTGTCTCACACATCTTTTTTGAAATGCATGGTGCCCACGCCAAGACCGCATGATTCTATCCTGTGGGTCACAGGTGTTAAAATGTGCGGTGGACACATAAAACAGTGGAAATCCATGCATGTGACTTGTTTAGCCAATCAGATCTTGCCCATATCAACAATGTGAACTGTGAGGCACAATGACTGAATGAGTCTGGTGGTTTGGGCCATAACTTTATGTGAAGCTGGAGCCAAAATTGGCACGAGGACAACCCAGAGTCCCATGCAAGTCACATTTACAGGAAATCAGATATAACTGTGGAAAAAAATGCTAGTCTACAAATTCTAAAATAGAACACAAGGACAGAGGGAAGTACATTATGCCCAAGAGAGGAAAAAAGAGAAATCTGCACACTGACTTTTGTAGTTGCAATGACGCCTAGCTGCATTTCCAATGGTGGGCTACATGAAATGCCCCATCTCACACCCTTTTTGCCAAAACCTCTTAGAATGTTCTTTTCATTGAAACCAAATGACCTCTACCCTGGGATTTTCTCTTCCTACTTCTTCCCACCTCTTTCGCTTCAAATCATCCTGCCACCAGTACAAAGCAATGGTTCTGAACACCTAAATTTAGTGTTTCCTATGTGCCTCATACACCTCATACTGTTGCCTTTTTTCTTTAGGGATTAGAACCAAAGAACGCAGCATTGGGCAGGGCCTTTCCCTCACTCATTTGCACAAAGAAACAGCCCCACAGAACTGAAGTGATACAATGCCAATGAAAGAATGCAGTGACATAAATAGAGCCTTTCTGTCTAGAATTTCCAACCATGTGATTCTCTCATGTATATCTGAATTTCTCTATAAATCTGAAGTGTGCAGTACAATCTCTTCTTTACAATCCCTGAGCCATCAGCAGCAGCCACTGATCATGGGGACCACATCCCCTCGCCTAGTGATGCTGTATCTTTGTCTGAGTCAGCTCAGAGAACCAAAATCACACCGAGAGCTGCCATCCCATTCGTGATACCTGGAGCTATCGCTTCCAAACCCCAGTTAGCTGACACTGTGTTTTATATTTTGCTGCCCTTGAAGTTGTCCTTCTGTTGTTCTATTTTGTTAGATGCAAGTGCGGTTCGTGACTCTACCTCAGCTCCCTGCACAGCTTCTGCTGTGGTATGTGCTGTTGTCATTTCTGTCCTTCACACAATCAGCCTGGGAAAGATGAAGTGTATCAGTGGAACTGACCTTATCTTTTATATTCCTACATGACCAACCTGTCAGCAGTGTTGAACCCTGTTCTCTCAGATCTTTTGTTGAGACCTGGGTTTAGTAAATAGTGAGTAAAGCTTCTGAATATCTTGTTCTAGGTGAATATTAATGTTTCTATATACAGAAGACATTCCTACCAAACCATTCAGTTTTACTTCTATTCGTTTTTTTCCAGCCAAATACACACAGGTACATGAATAAGTGCATGCATTCACAAACACGAACATACACATAGCCTCTTGTGCAAGTTCTGTGTCAAATGTGTCTTTGAACAAAGAATAAAACAACCAGCAGCCATTTAATTTATGTGTCCCCACTTTCAAATTAAGGAAGAAAGTGACTCTGCCTAGAGTTGCCCATGAGAACTCACCATCTGCCTTCAGAACTCACCAGCTGCCTTGAGAGCTCACCAGGGGAGAAGCAGACACAGGGCTCTCTGCTCACAAGTGCCTCTAATCTCTGGAAAATATACCAGTTCTGTCTGCCAAGAGCCCTCTCACAGCACGACTGGTGGCACCGACAGGCCCCTCTGTCTGCTCTCCACCAAACTCCACTGAGGAGTGAGATGCCAGCCAGCCCCGCATCACAGAGAACACCCAGCTCCCCAAAGGATTCTCTGGTGGCGGGTGGCCACCCTGCATGTGACTTGAGGTGGGAAAGATGAAGCTCTTCCCTCTTCCTCTCCCTGCGAAAGGGAGGGAATCAGCACCCTAGTGTTCTGCTTACATGAATTCCCTTTAAAGACTCTCCCAAGTGGATCTATAGCCTTCTCTGGTAGAAGCTGCAGACTTAACCTGGGGACCATTACTACAGAAACTGTTCTGGCTGCCTCGTGACAAGACCTGCATAGATATGTCTAGCATCTCTCTTCAGAATGTGGACGTCCTTCACCGCACCCACCACCATTGCTTTCAACTTGGATATTTTAGCTAAAATTACAAGATGAAAAGTCCAGTTTTACATCTTGCTACAATTTGAAACAATCATACTTTAAGAGAAAACTTATCTAGTTTCATTTATAAATTATTAAATTTATAAATAAATATTGAACTTCACAGAAAATTTTTGTTTAAAATCCACATTATTTGGAGAATCATATACTGAATTTGATAATTTCTAAATCTTTATTTTAAAAATTCATTAGCAGAAGTTATTAGGGAAAGTTTGCAGGCTCTTCCTTTGTGATATAGAAAGGGGGTAGGGGAGGTAGAAGAGAGTAAAAGAGGGATAAGCGGTGATGGAAGGAGACTTGACTTTGGGTGGTGAACACACAATACAATATACAGATGATGTGTCATAGAATCGCACACCTGAAACTTATATAATTTTATTAACCAATGTCACCCCAATAAATTCAATAAAAATTTAAAAATAAAACATAAAATATAAATGGAAATGCAAATACTTCTCAAATAAGCACGTACTAAACTTTTTTTATTCTTTCCTTTACCTCACACCTCAAGACCTTCCCACTCTTCTCCCCTACTCAGGGCACTGCTCTCCTCCCTTCCCCCGCAGCTTAGCTTTACCGTGGAACTCCTGCCCCCAAAGCCCTCCATCCTTGTTCCTGCTGAAGGCAGGCAGGCAGGCACCCTGTTTCACTGTGTCTCCCAACAAAATGGTCAATTGACAGTAATTACAGGCAGAACCTTACATTTTTTCTCCACCAGTACAGGCCTCTAATTGTACAGGTGATGAGTCCCATTCTGACGGCCTGGCTGAACCATTCGTTAGACTTCCGGCCTCTCTCTTTACCCTGAGAAGGGATTTCGTGCACAAAACAGCAACAGAACAAACAACAGAAAAACAATACTTCTTTTCTTATACTAAATCCTCTCAAGGGAAGGGAGAGTTCTCAAGCATCCTGCAGTAAAACTGGAGAGCACGGAGAAGGGAGCTTTCAGAGTGGGGCAGCTCTGTGAGTTCCAGGTCAGGTGGACTTGGAAAACCGCCTAACCCTCGGGGCCTCCTCACTTCCTTGGTGATGAAATAAAGAAAATAACATCTACCTTTCAGGTGTTCTGAGAATGAAATCAGATAATAAAGCTCCTAGCTCATAAGATGTAATTAATGAATATCTGGTTATTGACTAAAGCCCTCAGTAACAACTGGCCTGTTCCTCGCCTCATACACAGATGCCATTACAGTGTAACAAAGGTGTCCACTCCCTGGTGTCCGTTTCTGAGCGCCTCCAGACCAGACGCCCCCTAGTTGCCTAAGCCTTGGCTCGGTCCAGAAATAAACCTTCTTGGCATTCCTGCAGTCCAGCTGAGAAGCTCAGATCTAATCCTGAAGCACTGGAGGTGGATTTTTTTAAAGTACTAAATGCGGAGTTAGATGCTTGATTTTGAGCCCTGTTTCTGCCACTTCCCAACACCATTTCTATGAGCTTCCTACAGTTCCTGTGAGAGCAACACAGGGGGCATATGGGCTTTCAACTATTATGCATGTACAATGTATAATTAGTATTAGACACTAGCTTTGTAATCTAAGCCAAATAACTTAACTTCTGTAGGTCTGCCTCTGCATCTATTAAACAAGGATAGTAAACTTAATGATCCTAAACTTATTTTCTGCTACAACATTTTATTATTACCTTAAAATATAACTTATGAATGCCTTTTTTCTTTTATAAATATGAGCCAATGAGTGTCACGAGTGGTTTATTTGGATTGTACAGAATTACCTATTTCTTATTTTAAAAGATACAAGTTGAGATATAGTTTTTATTTTTATATATTTGATAGTAATTATTACCTTTAAATTTTTATGCCTTAGTATAGAGTAGCTAATCTAAGGAGAAAAAAGCTTCAAATACATGTTTCCATAATAATTCAATAATAATTCTGTAATTTATAATCTTTGTATCTCTATCAGCTGTTGAAGAAAATCTAAAATACAATAAAATATCATTGACTGGACTCCAATTAGTTCTAGTTTATCATTTAGAAACGTGTGGATATGACTCACTTATTTTGTGTGGGAGAACAATTTGCCAGACAAATTAAGACTATGAGTATGATGATGCAGATATCTCTTCAAAACCTGATTTTAACTGTTTTGGACTTAGACCAAGAAGAGGAATCACTGGATCATATGGCAGCTCTATTTTTAAAATTTTTTTGAGGAACTTCCACACTGTCTTTCACAGTAGGTGCACCATTCTACATTTTCACAGTATGTAAGGGTTCCAATCTCTTCACATCCTTGCGAACATTTGTTGTCTTTTTTTTTTTTAATAACAGATGTCCTAACAAATATCTATCTCATTGTGGCTTTGCTCTGCATATTGATTGCCTTATTCACAATAGCCAGGATTTGAAAACAACACAAATGTCCATCAACAGATGAATTTCAAAAATGTTGTATTACATATAATGGAATATTATTCAGCCTTTTAAAAAAGGGAATCCTGCCATTTGCCACAACTTGCATAAATCTGGAGGACATTATGCTAAGTGAAATAAGCCAGTCACAGAAGAACAAACACTGAATGATTCCTCTTCCATGAGGTATCTAAAACAGTCAAACTCACAGAAGCAGTGAATAAAACTGTGGTTGCCTGAGCCTAGGGGCAACGGGGAGTGGAGAACTGTTGCTCAATGGTTATCAAGTTTCAGTTATGTAAGAAAAATAAGCGTTACCAATCCGTTCTACATCAGACCTATAGTTAACAATATGGTATCATGCACTTTAAAATATGTTGACAGGATAGATCTCTTTATATGTTTTTACCACAAACCTACAAACACATACATATGCATGCATGTACTTGCAAAAGAACACAAGAAAAATTTGGGGGTAATGCATATACTTATAACCTTGACTGTGATAATGGATTCATGAGTGTGTGAATATGTCCAAATCTATGCACTGTGTGTAACTGTTTTGTGTATCAATTATACCTTAATAAAACCTGAAAAAAATAAATATATGAAAATAAAAGAATATATATGGCAACTTTAACCTCCTGACAAATAAATGGTAATACTTTGTTTTTAAGATTTTTTAAAGCTATTCTTATTATCTATTATTTTTAAATAATAAAACTGTTTTATTTTCTTTAAGTATATACAAGATTTTTCTAAAAACCAGAACTGACTCATCTTTAGTCATCAATATTTCTGATTATAAATAGAAGGAATAAGATCAATTAGTACCTGGCTGGTGTGGCTCAGTGGTTGAGTGCAGCCTGCTAATCAAAGGGTCACTGGTTCCATTCCCAGCCTAGGGCACATGCCTGGGTTGTGGGCCAGGTCCCCAGCAGGGGGTGACCAAGAGGCAACCACAAATTGATGTTTCTTTTCCTCTCTTTCTCTCTCCCTTTCCCTCTCTAAAAAATAAAATAAATAAAATCTTTAAAAAAAAGATCAATTAGGCACTTCATATGAAAATCCTGCATCAAAAAGTATCAATATCAAGAAATCAATAAATAACTGTGATCATAACTTACCATTTTTTAAATGTACAAATAATTAAGCATAAAGTGGAAAGTAAAGTGGCCAATGGCTTTTTCTTCAGTAAAATAAAAATTAGAATTCATGCTTTCACTGGATGTATAAGAAGCAGACATATATTCATTATTTAGCCTAGGAAATACATACATACACACACACATATATATACATATATACATATATATGTGTGTGTATATATAAAATACCATGATGCCTGAAGTGTCCTAAAAACTCCTGCCCAGTTCCTTCCTCTTTCTCCAGAAATAACTATCTTGATTTTATGTTTATAATATGTTTGATATTTCAATGTAATTTTATTATCTATGTATGAAACATCAAATAACATACCATTTCATAGTCTGTTCTTAAGCTTTATTTAAATGGAATCAATTGCATGCATTTTTCTTGCCTCTGTCACTCAAGTTCATTAATGAAATTCATATATATTGATCCTGCTGATCTAGTTATTTCATTTTCCCATTGCTCTGCACTCCACTGTATGAAACAAAATGTGTTTTCCTATTCTGGTGTTGACAGACTATTGGCTTTTTCCATTTGGGGCCTTCATGAATAAAGTCTCACACATCAGGATTCATGCTGAATCATAGGAAATTTATCATCAACTATAGTAGGTAATTTCAAGCAGTTTTCCAAAGGAACAAATTTAAACTCCCATGACAGGTAGATGAGGGATATCATTGTTCTGTATTCTCAGAAACACTTTGTACTGCCAGAATCTCATTTTTGCCACTTTGGTCAGTAAGAGATCGTAAGTCAGTACAGCTCTAATTTGCATTTCACTATTTCACTCTAATATTAAAACTCTTTTCACATATTTAGGGACCATTTGTACTTTCTTGTTTCTGAACTACCTATTCATAACATAGTAAGCTTGCTATTGGATTGTTTATCTTATTAATATGTAAAAGTTTTTAATATATTTGAAACACCAATCATTTATCAGTTGTACATAAAGCAAATATCATCCACTCTAAAGCTTGTCATTTTCCTTGTTTTATAGGGTCTTTTGATATACAGGAGCACTTAGGTTTAATGAGTCCATTTCTTAGCCTTTAAGGTTTGTACTTCTGTGCACTAAGAATAATGGATTTTTCTTTGTTATTCAATGCATAATAATTACTGTTATTATTCTCTTTTGGTGCTCAAATTATCAAATTTGTCAAGTGGGGGACTGATCCAACTGGGTCTTGTGTAATTTTATGTATTACCTTATTTGCATTTGGGCCCTTTCAGGCACAAGATAGCTCAATCTCTCCCTGTACTTTCGTGTCTTAGGCTTACAATCAGCCATTTCTCTAAGAAGTTCTGGTTCTTTTTCATGCGGAAATATATTCAGAAACCAAAATATGGGCAATAGGTGTGCTAACTGCTGCCAAGATTTCATTTTAGGCTCTTTTTATGAAGAAAAACAATTATAAAATATATGTTTTAACAAGCATGAGATCATATTAATATTTTCAACTCAAAATCAAAAATAGAAAGTGTTTTAACTCTTACATTCTTTTAAATCCATATATTCTTTTCCTAACTGAAAAATTCCATTTTCTAATAATATCAACACATCTGTTTATTTGCTGTATTCTACAATATACACAGAAGTTTCAAAATTATATCAACAATATTGATATTAACAATAATCCATAAGTAATATTTAAGATATATTCTACAGTACCTTTTTGTCCTCAGAATAATTCCAAAAAATGATATGCAGTCAGAGGAAGGTTTTTCTTTTTTGAAAGTTTCTTGAAATAATCCTTTTCTCCATATGGCTATGCTCTCAATGTGATAGGAATACACATTTGTTTGTTTGTATTCCCTTCTAGGAGTGCTTTTATCCTTTTTTTAAATAGAATTTTGTATTTTATTATGTAATATTCAAGAGTGAAAATTAGCCCTGGCTGGCATAGCTCAGTGGATTGAGCGCAGGCTACGAACCAAAGTGTCGCAGGTTTGATTCCCAGCCAGGGTACATGCTTGGGTTGCAGACCATAACCCCCAGCAACCGCACATTGATGTTTCTCTGTCTCTCTCTCTGTCTCTCTCTCTGTAAAAGTGAATAAATAAATAAAAAAAAAGTTACTTTAAAAAAAAAGAGTGAAAATTACTTAATATTTGTTTTGGAAAATTTTTATTTGTTTCAACACTAAGTGTTTCAGCAAAATACAAATCTGGTCTTGGCTTATGCACAATACCATCAACCAGAAACCTCGCCCACTGAACCAAGTTGAGTAAGAAAAAACAAAAGCATCCGCTCCTCTCCAGATCATCCACCAGCTACCTCAGCTCACCACATGTCATAAGCCACACACATCACATTCACAACCAGTATTACAACCCTCCTCTAACCCTGCTTTTTCCACTTCGCAACACACAAGCTGCAACCCTTCTGATGCCCACTTCCACCAGCACACTTTCAGCACACAAGAACATGTGCTTGGTAGAGTGCCATGTTCACTGCATTTTTATGTATCCCTTAATCATTTAGCATATGTATAACTGCGCACCACTTTTATTAGGTTCCTACACTTTTTTTAATGTGTCACTGTTGAAGTTTTTGATTGCTGTGACTCTAACCCCGTGTTTCTCACAAGCTCTGTAGGTTGTATTATACAACTTGGTAAAACAGAGTGATATTTTGGAGTGCACACATCTTATGGTAGCAGAACTAAAGACAATTCAGGCTCTCATTCCTAGCCCCTCAGCTCATCCTCATCCACCTCCTATAGCTAATTTCAGGAAGTTCAAATTTGGAGTCTAGTTCATCCTTCCTGCATTTAATTTTGGGAAATGACCAATTATAGATTAGATGATAGGTAGAGAGATGGATAGATAATTTTTTACTTGCTTTCTTTTTTTATGTTTTTTTCATTTTTTTCTGTCTTAAGATTTTATTTTTATTCATTTTGTTTTTTATTCAATTGTTGTTCAAGTACAGTAGTCTCCTTTTTACCTCCATATTCCCCCCCACCTCAGCCATCCCCACTCCCCTCCCTTGATCCTACCCCTCTTTGGTTTTGTCCCTGTGCCATTTGTACATGTTTCTGAAAACCCTTCCCCCATCCCCCCATTAGCCCCTCCCACCTCCCCTCTGGTTACTGTCAGTATGTTCTTAAATTACACACTGTGTTCCTTGCATTTTTTCACTTAACAATATGACATGAAAATCACTACATATAAGATCATAGATATTTTCTTTCTTTTCACAGCTGCACAGAATTCCACTGTGAGATTGTACCTAAGTCATTGAACCAACCTCATACTGATGGATATTTGTATTATGAATCATTGTTATCATAAACAATGCTACAGTAAATAATTTTGTACATATGCTATTTTCTATTTGTGGGGGTACTTTTAAAGTAAATGCAAAGTAGTGTGAGTTTTGTGGTTAAAAGGTAAAATGTATGTGTAATTTGTTGGCAATTGATTCTGCATTATCACCACAAAGAAATGACAATTCCTGTTTCACCACAACCTTGTCTTCAAATTGGGTTGTCAACCTTGGTATATAAAAATAACATCTGTGTAGCTTTAATTTTGTATATTATTATTTCTTATTCTGAGTGAAGCTGAGGTTCTTTTCATATGTTTAAGGAGCATTTTTGTATATTTTCCCTCATGATCTGTTTGTTCATGGTTTTTGTCCATTTGTTAACTTGGCTTATTGTCTCTTCCTTCTTGAGTTTTAAAAATCCCTACTATATTAAAGATATTAGCTGTCTATATGTGATATAAGTTGTAAAGTACAAATATACTGTCCCATCTGATCTGGATTTTATTTTTTGGTGTTTTGTTTTGTTTAATTGTCACTAACAAGTGTTTTTCTTATTTTATATGCAGTAGTGGAATTTATCAACATGTTCTTATAATATTACTTTTGTATTTTGAGTCATAATTTGAAAGATACTCCACATATCTGGGTTATTACAGGGTTTATTTTTATCATATGATGTAAGTTATAGATCCAATTTTCACCTTTTCTGCAAATAGCTACCAGTTGTATTAACATTTATTAAAAGTCTATTTTCCTGAGGGATTTGAGATACTTTCTTTATCATACACTAAATGTTCATGTATAACTGGGACAACTTCTACTGTTCCATTCTGTTCTATTCATCTATCTGTGCATTATAGGGGCTTTTAGTGTGTTGTAATAATGGCTTAGCTTTCCTTACATTTGATTTTCCATATCAAATTTAGAATAAACCTGTTTAACTTCAGAAAAATAATTAACTTTTTGGATAGACAGATAGATAGAGTCTCCATACATATATGCATATACATATAGAGATATAGATATATAGAAATAAATATGTGTGTGTCTGTAGATACAATACATATTTATATAGATATATATTTATATATTAAAACCTTTACATTTATTACATCAACTTTTATATCTCTCGTGTACGTTCTAAAGTATTCCTCCTTGGCCAGTTTTTGCTATTGTTTGTTCATTCCTAAGTATTGAGTATTTTGTCTTTCTGTCACTATTATAAATGCAATCAGCTCATCCATTATATATTTTAACTGATTATTAATACATATGAAACTATTAGATTTTGCGTGTTAATTCCATCTTGCTTCCTTACTATAATCTTTTGTTTTTTATATAAGCTTTAAAATTAGTCATGTTGAGTTTTTCAATGTCTATGTTATTTATAAATATACTTTCACCTATTCTGTTCCATTTCTCAAGCCTATATGTGTTGTCTCTTGTCATTTTACACTGACTAATAACTCCTATATAAAGGCAAAGAATAATGGAGAATGTAAATATTTCTTTCTTGTTCCTCACTTTAGAAAGTGTCTTCAGGTTTCTTTTTCCCCCATTGACTTACTCTGAGATTGGGGTAGTTTAGTTTGAAATTGAGGCTTATCATGTTAAGGAATTGTCCATTACTTCTTATAAATAAGTGTTGCTATCAGAAATAGGAATTGGCCCTGCTGGGTGGCTCAGTTGATTGCCACATCATCCCATACACCAAAAAATGTGGCCAGTTCCATCCCTGGTCAGGGCACACACCTAGGCTGAGGGTTCTTTCTTCAGTCTGGGCACATACAGGAGGCAACTTATTGACGTTTCTCTCACACACCAACCTTTCTCTCCCTCTCTATCTCTCTCTCTCTCTCCGCGCCCCCCCCACCTCTTCCTTCCTCTCTAAGATCAATAAACTTATATCCTTGGGCAAGGATTTTAAAAATGTTTTGAAAAAAGAAAAAAGGATAAAATTTTGTTGAAGGGTTTTTTTACCATCTGTAGAGATGATCATATGAGTTTTCTCCTAAGATGCCATAACTGGGTGAGTTGTATTCACTCAATTCTTAATATTGAAGTATTCCTTCAACCCCGGAATAAACCCTACTTAGTTGTGATGCACTGTTTCAAAAAGCTGTTGGATTTGCATTGCTAATTGTACTTGTCAGAGTTCCACCAGAGAAGGAGATACATGTGTCCGTATACATAAACATATATACATATACACAGAGAAAGAGATGGGTGGATGAACAGATACATAGATGCGTAGGTAAAGGGAGGGAGGGAGGGAGGGAGGGAGGGAGGGAGGAAGGAAGGAAGATAAGGAATTAACGTATGCAAGTGTGGGGTTGGCTAAGCAAATCCAAAGCATATAGAGCAGACAATCAGGAATGGAAAACCTTAAGCAGGCTGGCAGTCTGGAACCTCATGGGCATGAGCTGGGTGGAGCCTATGAGCTCAGGGAAGTCCTAATCCCTTATATTTAATGTATTCTCCTGATTAGATCATGCCCATCCAGCTGAAACTCCCTTTTTATTAACTTAAAGTCACCTCAGTAGGGACTTAAAATATAGATGTGAATTTCTTTTACAGTAACACCTTGATTAGTATGTGATTGAAAAATTGTTAAATATAGCTCACTCTAGCCAATTTTACAGAAGTTCATATTTTTTGTTCTAGGGGTAATATTTATACAGATAACGTTCATATTTATAGTCTTTTTTTGTTGCTGTTGCTTAGGCTTCTACGGTGCTTTGATTCCTAACTATTCTCCATAGAGCAGAGTGTTTTCTATCTCCCCTTTCTCTCTCTTGTTTCTCCTTTCAATTTTTTAGTTTTTTTATTTGATATGTTATAGTCCATAGCATTTGCACAGTATTTTCCACACATGTCTCTACTTTTTCATAAATCTTAGATCTACTGTTAAATATACTCAGTTCTCCATGGTCCATTTTCCCAATCACTTCTAGGGTTGATGATGTTTGTCCTTTAATGGAGTCCTCGGAAAGGGATTCTAGGTACAACAATCCTTAAATTTTGTTTACATGTTCTCAGGTTACTGTTGCTTTTCTACAGTCTTCAGACATCAAAGAGAGCTTAGCCACATTTAAAATCCTTGACTCATACTTACTTTCTTTCAATATCTAGAAAATGTGCTCCATTGTCATCTTAATTTTATGTTGCTAACAAAAGTTTGAGACAAAGTGATTATTCTTCTTTCCTCCAGAAGAAATCTGATATATTTTCTTGGATGCCTAAGGAATATTTTCCTTATGCTTAAAACCCAAAAGGTCACCTAAAAGATTACCTTCCAGATGACCTTTCCTGTCAACTTTCATAGGTACATGAGGGTGTTTATAATGTGTAGGTTTAGGTCTTGATTTATTTCTAGAAACTGTTACTGGACTATAAGTCTAAACTAGTTTGCTTCTTGGAGAACTTCAGTTTTCAATTTTTTAACCTTCTTTGATAATCTGCATTTATCACTAATGGTTTTTATGTTTCCTTTGTTTTTGTTCTTGGCTATTTTAATTCTCTCTTCATTGACCTTTACTGTACTTACAGTCAAATAAATTCTACCTTTGTCACCTTGTACTATTCACTTCCAAAATTATTTTATTTTTTCATTTTTTCAGTTATGTTTACTCTTATGCTTTCATTTTTAGTCTCTTTCAATATATTCTATTGCATTTTTTAAAGAATATTTAATTCATGTTGGAATAGTGTACTAACAGGTTTCATCTGTACTTTGGTTTCATGTCTACCATTTTTATTAGTTAAAAATATTGCTTTCACTCTGAAATAATTTTAAATGAATATTTACACTGTACTTTAATAATGCTCTAAATTTATATAAATGATTTTTGTCTCTAACATATTAAGGTTATTCTGGTTGCAATTGAGGACTAATTATAATTTAATCTCAAAAGGAGATAAATTTATTTATTTTTATCATTAAAAACAGTTTAAAGTAAAATAAATTATATCCTATCTAGGGATTATCTGCAAATGTTATATAGAACAAATTCTGTTTTATTTCTTAGCAAGCAATCTTCCACCCATTTCTTGAGAGTCTTACAATTTTAATTATGCATAATTTTAAAATAATGGAGAACTCTAACATTTTCATTTACCTTATTGTTTGTGGTTTTTCTCTTAATACCAGTATGATGGCTTTGTTTAGATTTTTTTAAAGATTTTTTTTAAAGATTTTATTTTTATATTTTATTTTTAGAGAGGGAAGGGAGGGAGATAGAGAGAGAGAGAGAGAGAAACATCAATGTGCGGTTGCTGGGGGTTATGGCCTGCAACCCAGGAATGTACCCTGGCTGGGAATCGAACCTGGGACACTTTGGTTCGCAGCCCGTGCTCAATCCACTGAGCTATGCCAGCCAGGGCTAAGATTTTATTTACTTATTTTTAGAGAGGGAAGGGAGGGAGAAAGAAAGAGAGAGGGAAACATCAATGTGCAGTTGCTGGGGGCCGTGGCCTGCAACCTGGGCATGTGCCCTGACTGGGAATTGAACCTGTGACACTTTGGTTCACAGCCCACGCTCAATCCACTGAGCTACCCCAGCCAGGGCTGCTTTGTTTAGATTGATTACAACCTACTCCCCTGAGCCTCTACACCTTTTAAAGAAAGACAAAATAAAAGCGGAAAAGCTTTCACCTCCAAACTGAGTTTTTATCTAACCCTAAAGAATTGCTTAGAGACCCTTATGTTTGAAATATAATTACTTTTAAATGAATAAGTTTCCAACAATCTACTATGATCGTGATGCTTGAAATAACCACATTAATAGAACTTTTAGCCTTTTTTCAAAAGCACACAAGGTTGTAAGAGATTAGTTTAAATTTTTTCTCTCTTAATTATTTCCATTTATGACTAAAAGGCTGACTAAAGAACTGGCGGGATCTAGAAGAAAAAACATATTTGAACAGTAAACCAAGAAAAGTTCTCTCTCTTATTGAACTAAGCTTTGAAGCAAAAGAAGCTACTATCTCACAATTATTAAAAGAAAAACAGGTAATAGATAATAAATCTTAAAATTAGGAAGGTTTTGAAGTATTTGATTAACAAAGTTTTTTTAAACAGTAAAAAAAAGCATGCACCTGCCCTGGTGCTTTTTACACACACACACATATATATACACATACACACATATAAATATAGATATTCCTCTCAAATATTTCTCTCTATATATATACACCATATATATTCCATATACATATATGGAGAGAGAGAGAATATCTGAACAGGGACCAATGGAGAGAATATTTTCATTATACAGTAATGAAAGATAATTTGGCTTTGGGTAGTAGGCACACAATGCAATATACAGATCATGTTACCATAGAAATCTACATTTAAAACCTATATAATCTTATTAACCAATGCCATCCTAATAAATTTAATATTAAAAGAAAATATATTGCCAAAATAAAGAAAATACCATTTATAATAATTGTTTGCAGGTTGTATATTCTAGTGTTTTTGAGGAATCAAAAATAAGAAATTTGATCATTTAGAGGACATAATATTAACTAACCTCTTACTTCCTGAATGAGCATCACTTAATGACATTGTTTCTACAAATATCCTTTTTAGTAATAAACCCATCATTTCTATTTTTATTTTATCATTTTTGCTATTATCTATATTCTTATATTAGTTATTTTAATGTCTTACATCTTTAAAGATTTTGTTTTAATTGATTTGTCCCATTAGTTACTATATCAACTTTACTGTCTTTTTTTCTTTTTTAAAAATTTTACTTTAATTGTTGTTCAAGTACAGTTTTCTGTCTTTTACTCCCATCCCAGCCCACCCACCCAGCTCTCCCCACCTCCCTCCCATTTTCAAACCCCCTAGTTTTTGCCCATGTGTCCTGTATACTTGTTCCTGTAAACCCTTCCCCTTTTCCCCTGAAATTCCCCCCCCCCCCCGCCTCTGATCACTGTCAGTCTGTCCTCTATTTCAGTGTCTTTGGTTATATTTTGCTTATTTATTTGTTTTGTTGTTTAGGTTCCTGTTAAAGGTGAGATCATATGGTATTTGTCTTTCTAATGCAAATTGTGTTATTTTCAGGTAACACTCCCAAAGTCAAGCCAAGTCTCTACTAATAGGGAGGGAGGGAGGCAGGGAAGAAGGAAGGAAGGAAGAAAGGGAGGAAGGGGGGGGGCAGGCAAGCAGGAAAAAGGAGGAGTAGGAAAGTAAAGACCTACTTCTTTGAAGTTTATGCTATTTATTCACACTGACTCATGCCTTATTCTCTACATTTACTCCAGTCATTAAGTCATCATTTTTAGTGATCATTGTATCTGTGCTAATAAACTATCCCATACCTTCATCTCTTAGTTTCTGACCTGTTTTTTTTAATCTCTTCCAATATTTCCTTCACTGCAGAACAGTACCCTCTCCATAATTATAGACCATATTAAAACAAACAATTTCATCATCAAAAGTTCAAAATCTTTCTGGACATTCTACTCTCAAATGACTCCTTCCTATCTTTTCATCTCATGACCCTACTCTCTCTCTGCTTTAAATCTTTAATCTCATGAGACTCCTAATACATTAACAATTAATCACTACCCTCTTATACCCTCCTGTTTTTACTTCCATTCCTCTCTGTACAACTTTGATTTTTGAGTCCAACATTGTCATTACAAATCCTTGAAAATATCCTACTCCCCCTTAACCCTTTCTTCCAGTATTTTTTTTCTTTGAAAAACCTCATGTTCAGATGCACTAAATTACCTATATCCCAATTAGCACTCTCAAGAAAATAAATATTAAGGGATAAATTATGCCAACAAGCTCAGTGACTTAAAAGTATGATCACAAATTACAAATGGGCACTTATATTTACCCTGTAATCCTTCCTTATTTCTGGCTAATACTTCATTTTTATTCTTGCTGTCTGATCCTTTTTTTTTTTTTTTTGGTTCACAAATATAAGTGTGATCTAGCTCTCTCACTTCTCCTCAGTTTTGTGTAAATTCCTTCCCTTCTACCTTATAAAGCTTCCCTAAAGCTTATAACTTTTATCCTATTTTAAACAGTAAGAAATAACTGCTGAAAATTGATATCATTAAATAACACAGCTCGCTTTGAAGCCTAGCATCTACTGAAAGCTGTTGGAGAGACCATATATTAGCTTCCCAGAGGTTTGAAAAGGACAATGCCTTGAAGGCCATCCTGTATTGATTAAGCAGCTAAACTCTTTCATTAGCTGCTGTCTTTGCTGCTGTCCTTTTCTCTTTGAAATGAGCCCCTAGAGAATACAACTGGAAGACACAGGCACAGTAACTCCAAGTTACCAGTCTCGGTACTGAGGCTGGCAAAAAAATGTAAAAACTCTAAGTAAGTGCCAAGGCTTGTACTGCGTGAGAAATCCTGACCTAACCAGCCTTAAACATTTTTACGCTATAATGATTTATATAGTTTTGCACTGCTTAAAGAATAAAATTCAAACCCATTAAAGCCCAGTAGAGAAGACACTTTTCAGTCTGGTCTTTCACTATTTTCTTACATGACACCTGCTGTTCAGTGACACTCAATAACTCTTGAAAAGTAAAATGTGTTGTCAGTGATTTATTGCTCCAGGTCATCCTTTCTACTGTTGCCTCTGGAAACAAATTAGACGTGCTCTCTTCTCTTGGTGATAAATCATACTTCAGACTAATCATCCACTAATTGGATAATACATAAGAAAACAGGAGTATTGCTTCTTTTTCAATTTCTGATTAGTCATAAACATAGACCATGCTCTCTGAAGTCTATGAGTTAATGCCTCCCACACATCATTCCCAAAGAGACCTTTATTTTCCTTTCATAGTGCCAGTACTTCTGTAGGCAAGAATCTCTGCTCCCAGCAAAAGCAAAATGCTTATACACATAAGGGCTCCATTAATGTTTATGGGATAAATAAGTAAAAGAATAAATGTTGGCATTTCACTGTGCAAGTAACTAATGGAAAAACTAGGATTTACTGGAATGATATGAAGTATATTACTCAGTGTAAGGAAAGGGATGAAGCAAGGCCTTAGGAGAGAACTGGAACTGGGACAGCTCATGGAGTCTTTTTTACACTTACTTCTACTTCTTTCTTTCACTATGCTTCATTTTTTCTCTGCCCTCAATTCTATCTCTCCCTCTCTTCCATGTCTCTCCTTATCACTGTAACCCAGCTTCTCCCATTTATCCCATTCACATACAATCATCCCAAATCTCTCCAATGGCTTTTTGCAATCATTTGCAGATACAGAAACTAATTTTCTCCTCTGAAGCCAAGTGGTCATCCAGGAATAAGTATGACCAAAGGATCAGATGCACGTGATACAAATACAGCTGCAATCATGTGGATGGAGGAGGAAAAGAGGTAAATTATAAATATGGATGGTAGGCACACAATGAGATAGGTATCTAATCAGAGTCTACTACACAATGAATAATATAAATGGGCTGTTAGACAAAATAATTAAATAGTACTTATTTAGACCTCATAATATGAATTCCTAGACAATTTCTTGAAACATGGCAAGAAATTAAAGACCTTCTATCCTTCAAAAATTCTTTTAATATTCTAATGATCCCCGTCACTGTCTTTGTTTCTTCTTAACCCCTCCATCTATCCTTGCAATTTCAAGGAACCTCAAAGTCCATTACATCATCTCTTTCCCCTCCGCATCACCTTCAGGGTCAAATGTGAAGCCTCCTTCTACCCCGGCAACTCAACTTGAAGTTGGATTTTGACCCTCTATGGTTCCAGATTTATAATGTAATGACTCGACAACACTATTACTATACCAACTCCTCCCTCAACTGCTGCTCCCTGTGTCCACCCCTACAATCCCTGATGTTGTAATGTTTTGTTTCTCAACCTTGAGGGTAAGCCTAATTTCACCACGTAAAAGCTAGACTAATTTGAAGTCCCAGCTGTTTTTGAACAGGTCTCTGAAATACCTGTTTTGCAACTCAGGTCATTTTTATTTTTCCAGCTCATCACAACCCCTTATATTCAAGCATTTCTAGTTTTACATTAACAGGAAGATTTTTGAATGCCTTAGCAGTGTTTCAATCTTCTTTTCCCCAAAACTGTGTTTCTTCCCTTACCTTCTACATTACACTTCTTTCCTCCAGCTTTAACAACTGCTTGTTTCCTTGGGAAATTTTATGAAATAGAGTAGCCTTCTGTTTTCTACATTTTTCAGGACTTCTTCATTTGAAAAATACAGAAACTTAACCTCAACTAGCTTAAGCAAAAATAAAAATTTTATTGAGTGGATTTTCAATAAATAAATATTTAGTATTAATTGTATGTGATTATTAATATATATAATTATATTAATGTTTTTATTAATTGTATAACATACCAGACACTGTGCTAAGTGCCAGACATTCAGAGGGAAACAACAAGCCCTGATCCCCTGCACTGCAAGCTGGTGGGCTGTGGAGACACCTGTGCAACTAATGCAACCAAAGGAAGAGTTGACTGAGCAAGCTGAAGTCCTGCAGGAATGGAGCTGAGCTTTAGAAATCTCTGAGGAAAGGAATTGCTCCAAGAAGCGCAATTACTGAGGACCTGTATTATATTAGACCCTTTATTTCATAATCTTACCTAATTCTCACAAGTGTATATTTTAAACAGTATTAGCTCCTTTTTGCAGATGAGGAAACCAAGACTCAAACAGATTTTTAAAAACTCATCTAAGGTCAACTAAGTAGTAAAATTGAGAGCTAAGATTTGAACCCAAATATCAAAACTTCAATATCCATTCTCTTTTCACTTACCATTTTGCTTCCACACCAAAATCCAGGAAAATGAGAAAATGACATTCATGTCCAATTTTTTAAAGAAATATCAAACATGTGACAACTTTCCAACTTTCTCAGTCTTTATGCCCATGGTCAAGTGATTCTGTCACTTCCACTTTCCTTTTTGTGACCCTTTCTCTCTCCACAACTGACCCTGCAGACTGGAATACACCCTATGCTTATGCAACTTATCCAGTAGCGTAACAAGAATATGTGTTCAATCATAACAGATATATTAAAACTGAAGTAATTAGTGTTGCTTTGTCAATACAAATTAAGAGAAGGTGGCTTCATATTTAGGTCTGAAAACAAGAAGATTATAAAAGAGGTGTTAGTAAAAATTTTAAAAGGTAAGTTAGAGTATTATATGTAAGCATACTACAACACCAATACAATTTAAATGTGTTACTAGGCAAGAATATATTGGAATAAGCCTCACTTTACAGATTTTGTATTGTTTATGTAGCACCTCATAAAGCCTGTTGAGAGGGCTCAGCAATAAGAAGTATAAACCTCAATCTATGAAGACTGTTATCAAATATATTCATAAAGTGTTCCCCCCAAAATATTACTTTTGAGGAAAGCTCCCATTAGATACATGTGTCAGTAAAACATTTTTTTTAAATGAGAAAGGAATCGACTACATAAATACAAAAAAGTTAATGCCCATTTTGATCTATGTCTTTCATTTTCTTCTGACAACAATGCCAACCACAGAAATCCCAGAATCTATCATGAATAATGCATAAGCAAGTCACAGGTTCATTTGGCCATGTGAAAATCCCTGGCTTCAGGCTGACATTTCATCTGTTAGGTCAGGGAGAGAGGAATTTTCATTTTCTAGTCCAGTGGGCTAATTTAACCTTCTCCTTGCTAAAGTGCACATACCCAAGTGGATACCTATGAGTGTATTTCCACCTCCACATACACAGTAACAACAAACACAATTATTTCAGGCTATGAAATTCAAATCCCAATTTGTGAGCTATTGACAATAACGTTGATATCTCACTGGATACCAGATAAGATTTATGTAACTTCGAGAGCAAAAATCATTACCCAAAGTAAAGATGTCATTTTGAATATATTGCGTTTACTTAAGTACGTTCTCCTGACTGTGATTTGCATTGTTTTCTTAGTTAAACTAAAGAAATAACAGTATACCAAAAATGACACCTGGGCACTGGAGGCTGAGAGACTACACACTGAAGGCAAGAAAGGGAAAATGTCATCCAGGAGACCTCAAGCTCTCCTTCCTCTTTCTTTTTCTCTTTTCTTTCTTTCTTCCTTTCTTCCTTTTTTCCTTCCTTCCTTCCTTCCTTCTTATCTTTTTTTCTTTCTTTCTTTTCTTTTTTTCTTTTTTTCTTTTTTTTAGATGAAGTAGTTGAATTCTTCTTCATCCCAAGTACTCCGGGAAGGTTCTCACTGTTACTCAATTACTTCTGGAGTTCTTGGAAGGAGATGCTGTAGTTCTCCTTGTCACCTGTATGTCCAGATGTACATTCCAGTTATTGCTGACATTTCATCCCTGCTTGCCAACTCATCTCTTAAAGCTTTTCTCTTTCCTCCCATCCCGTCATTTTCTAGGTGAATCTCACGTCTCATTCCTTCTCTCAAACCTTCTCTAGAATCCTTTTTGGTGTAACCAACTTTAACTCAAGGCTTTGGGGATGAAGGGACACTATCAGAATACATAAAGTATCTGAAATTTACTACTAGGTATCAGTGTCATTGATGGCATCAGGCCATCACCAACATGGAGAAATTCCTGCCAGCCCTTTCTAAGCCTCTATTTGTTTGCTTATTTTGTAATTGCAGTGTTTTCATCTTCCTTAATCAGAACTTTTTTCCCACCATAGCTTCTTTCCCTTGTGTCCTCTCTTCCTCCTCTTCCTGCTATCGAGCAAAAGTTCAAACCTCTAAATCTCTGTTATCTTATTAAGCAATTAAGCAGAGGAAGTTAGCTCTCCCAATGTCCTTGTCTTTCTTGCCAAAAGAATCATTAAAATGTCCCCCTACAGAAAAATTTGATTGCCTGCGATCTCCAAGTTGACCGACACCAGCAGACAACTAAAGCTCAAGTTTTTCTTCACAGAAGACAAAAGCCAGAAAGTAAACCCTGTCCCACAAATAGTCTCTGAAAACATTAAAAAAAAAAAAAAACCTTTGGGAAACCGCTTTTCCTCATGTGATGAGAAAATCTTAATCATAATTAGTGACTTCTTACTCTTTTACACAAAATTAAATTAGAGATAGTAGTCCGCTTAATTCCAAATAGGGCTTCAGAAGTCCAAATACAAAGGTATTTTGGAGGGGGCTCACCACAAAAACTCAAGGAAGACAATGGGTTTGCTTAGAGAAAGGCCTTCTGCCTTCTTTTTCCCAGGGTTCTCTCCAATGCCCACCTCTTCATGAACTCTTTTTCTTTTTTCAAGCCAGTCCCACGGACGGCAGTGAGAGGGTGTGCAGAACTAAGAAGGGATTTCTCCCAGAATCGGCGAGGGAGTTGCAGAGCCCTGCAGCCTGCACCTGCAGTTCCAGGGAGAGCAGCCCTTCCTGAAGGAGTCTCGGGTTCACCCAAACATAACTTTTTATTTTCAAGAAATTGCCTTGTTTTTCTTTAGCAGTAGAAACAAACCAAAGACCTATTTCCTCATCTTATAAAATATATAGCAGTGATAGAGGCAACAGAGCAACCGAGAATAAAGAGCCTCTTCCTGTCCTCTCTGTCACTTCTTCCTTGTTAAGGTGCCCATGGTAAGAGTGACACTTCAATCTGTGGAAGCAGCAGTACTCCAGGCTGGAACCAAAACAACATGCGTATTTGATTCTCCATCTCAAGCCTTGCTGTAAGAAATTACACTCCAGGGCAGGGTCCCGCACTTGGTGCCACAGAGCTACCCGTGTACTTCCCTTCGTGAGAACAAGTGCAGCGACACCAAGTTCACGACCGACTTCCCTTCACCGTCCTCTTAACAAATGTTGTTTTGGGCCTTTGAAATATTTATGATTGAATTTCCTCCTGTGTTCCTTTGATTAATCTTTGTCTATTTCATTATTACCTTTCTACCAATCTTACATTTTCTTTTCATTATTCTTTTGCAGTTCCTGATGTGGAAAAAAATATGTGGGACTTAATTCATTGCAACCTTAAAAATTCCAAGGTTATATTGATGGGTATTAAATTATATTAGGAAAAAAGTGAATCTTTTAAATTTAGACTAGGTTCTAGTCAGATTTTTCACTTCTACAGAATAGGAAATTGAAACCTACAGAGATTAAGTAGGTTCGCCTAAATTTTTATCAGAATTGATTAAAACAAAAACCCAGGCCTCTGGGCTCTCAGGCCAGGAGGGCTTTCTACAGTGTGCCATGCTGTCTTTTATCCTGCTGGTACATTTAGTTTGTCACACGCGATACAAACTGACTTTCTGTGCTGTATTACCTTATATTTACCATTGTTGTCTAAACTGTTGAATTACAAATTTTGGGGGGGTAAAGCGTATGCCCGACCCTATGGTAGCACTAGAAACCAGTGCTCCACACACGGGGCAAATTTTTGGCACTCAGTGAACACCTGCTAGGTGATGCTAATGTATCCATTTTTTCCCAATTACCTCTACAAGTCTTCTTCCTTTTATAATTGAGTGGATGATGCTAAAAGTAAGATCCAGCTAATTTCAGGAGTAAGTAATAAGTCTTTTTCTAGTTCCCCACTAACAGTAATGTGAAAAAAATGGCTAAATCAAGAGAAATCTTTAGAGAGGAGCTCCAATCCTCCCTGCACTGATGGCCACACATGGTGGGAACCCCATCAGTGCGACACTCGGGCCTCTTCTCCCAGGGCACCCCCCCTCAGGATTCACGCTCTGCAGTAGGGATAAGGGGACGCTGGGTTGAGGCCAGGACTGGAACTTTCACAACCCATGGACATCCACGTTGCAGTCTACTTGGCAGCCTTGCGCCTGGCCCTTCTCTAAGACAACTAATTGTCTGCAGAGATTTTATTTTGCCATTCGCTTTCGGCCATGTGGTGAGCTCAGCAGGGCACCCAGTCCTTTCATTTTAGGGGATAATTCTAATTGTGGGAAGCAACATTAGCAAAAACACTTGCTTGAAAATCTGGGCTATATTCTCCGAACAGTTCTCTCAGTAATAAAGCTGATATTTTTTGACTCCTGTGTATTTTCTTTCCAAATCCAGGTGCTGGCTAAAGGGATTGTTTCAGTTAAAGCTCACATTCAGTATTATTTTGTATTAGTTTCAGGTGTGCAGCATACTGGTTAGACCATCATATAGTTTACACAGTGTTCCCCCTGATATTACCAATACCCACCTGGCACCATACATAGTTATTACAGTATTATTGACTATATTTTATGCTGTACTTTTTATCCCCATGACTATTTTGTAATTACCAACCTGTACTTCCTAATCCTTTCGACGTGTCACTCAGCCCCCAAACTCCCTCCTCTCTGGCAACCACCAGTCTATTCTCTACAGCTATGAGTCTGTTGCTATTTTGTTTGTTCACTTATTTTGTCTTTAGCTTACCCATATAACTGAAACCATATGGTATTTGTCTCTATCTTTTTTTTAGCATAACACCCTCTAGTTCTACTCACACAGTCACAAATTGTAAGATTTCATCCTTTTGTGGCCAAGTAATATTCCATTGTGTAACTGTACCACAGCTTTTTTATCCACTCATCTACTGATAGGCACTCGGATTGCTTCCATATCATGGTTATTGTAAATAATGCTTCAGTGAACCCAAGGGTGCATATCTCTCCAAATTACTGTTTGAGTTTCCTTGGATATACTAGTTTACCCAGAAGTGGAATTGCTGGGTCATCAGGCAATTCCATTTTTAATTTTTTTGAAGGGCCTCCATACTGTTTCTGATTGTGGCTACATCAATCTACCTTCCCACCAACAGAGCTCGACAGTTGAAAAGAGACTGTTATTTATTCAGCGAATTCCCTTAAATGCCAACAGCATTGCCTCTATTTCTTCAATAGCCTCACATAAGGATAGTTCTCAGTTACAGACTGTCTGAATGCCCCAGATAGCAGATATGGGTACACATTAGTTGTGGGGAAAGAGTGCTAACTGTCCTTTATCACATTTTCCAGTATAGTACAAGGCAATAAGTGAAACTTATATTTCTAGTAGTTCTGTATTCCTACCATTACCAAGACCATTGTACAAAACAATATAGTAATTCCTTTTATCTATGTTAATGTTTTGACAAAACTGGAAGTTACAGTTTTTCACTTACAGGTTCTTTATACAAAAAATTATTTTTAAAATTACATATAATACCTGGGTTATTGCTGAATTAATGTGAAAAAGTGTACCAAGTTTTACCAAGTTTGTCACTTGCTGCTACAAAGTGTTGGAGTGTCACTGGATTAATTAATTAGTAGGCATAATTAGTTACAAACACTGGATAATAAATCAATTGATTTACCTCTAATAAATATAGAATGGGTACTAAATATCTCCCAAGAGGAAATGGTAAAAGGCAACATTAGACAAATTGGTCAAAATAACATTCCCAGTATTTTGGATAACTTATCAGTTGCCTCTGATGGAGGGTTCGAAAGTTGGAAAATTTTAGTTTAAGTAATAGCTAATAAGCTTAGTAATCAATGCCTATAAAAACTACTGTTCCAGGACCTGAAGGTATGACCCACCCTGATTCCAGGAGGCCACAAGCAGTTCCACCTCTGTGCCTCAGGAGACTGCACGCAATTCAGACGGTCTCTGAGCAACACTGCACTCCAGGGCGAGATGTCTACCGCCCAGGACACAGCTGAAGACAACCGCTCACGCTGAGAATGCTGCTGTTTTTTAATATAATTAACTTTTCCCTGAATTCCAAACCCCTTACCTACACTTTGTTTTCCTTACAAAAAGGGCCATTTAAAAATAGAATTTATGATGGTCTGTTAGGGTACAAACCCACCGTCTTCTCAGATCGCCAGCCCTCTGAATAAAGCGCCCACAAAGATTCAAGCCCTGTCTCTGCTTACGGGGTCTGGTAGGTGACAGGCAGCACGAACTCTGGCTTTTCCGGTTATAGCTTCTCAGCAAGGCTTCTTCCGATCACTCTTTCGAAAACTTTAACCTGATACCTTGACACTTTACATCCCCATTCTCTGCTTTTTGTCTCCTTAGTACTTATCATTGATTAATATAATATGTATCTTGTTCATCTTTTTTTATTGCCTATCCCCTATAAATATTCGCCCATGAGGACAGGTATATTTTGTTCACTGCTGTGTATTTAGTTCCTGACACATAAATAGGTTTTCAATAAATAGCTGTTTAAACAAAAGAACAGATAAATGAAGGATGCACGTCTCAAGAATTTCTTTAATTTTCTCTTGCTTGCAGTGAAGAAGATTGCCTTTTCTGCAGGGAGGAAATTGCTTTTCCCTGCCTGAACCCTGTCCCTGCAGAGTCCCTTAACTCCTCCTCATCACACTTCTCAATGTCTTTTCTAATAAAAACCATACGGACACTTGGAACAGCGTGATATTTAGTACCTAGAAACACAGATTTGTTCTACCTCTGTCACTTATCACAGTTTAATCTAAGCCTGTTATCTCACTTGTGAAGTGGGAATACAAATACTTATTGCAAAGATGTAGAAAAGATTAAATGAGTGTTGGCAAGTGCTTTGTAAACCTCAAAAACCTATATAAATATTTACAATTGCAGGCCAGCTGTCATTACTACAGGAGCTTTTTCTTCTTTTTTCTGCCAAGTAATACTTATTCTCCAGTACCATATAATATACATTTTAAAATTGTAAATAAAGCTATTCCTTCAATACTTTCTTGTGGAATGAAGAGAATGGCAGTGCAGAAGCTTCCCTACTCTGACCATGGACATAAGGAGCATGTCATTTTTCACTTGTGTGGCTGCTGCCACTCACGAAACTCCAAAACCTGGACTTAAGCCAATGAGCCAAAAGAAAAAATAATAACTCATTTCAGGGTCCATCAGCCAGAGAAAGAAATAAAACAAAGTTATATATGATAAAGTAAACAAGGTTATGTATGATAAAATAAGATCAGAAGTGGAGTAGGTCATATAGCTAGAAGAGCACTAGAAAGAGCTTTTCTAATTTGCTGTGGACTCTGAAATTATAAAATGAGATATTAATTTCTTTACACCATGTCTCTTCAGAAATCTTCTATTAGAGAGGAGATGCCACCTGAGAGAAACACATAAAAACCAGCATCAGTCTTCCATATCTTCTCATAATTAGGTTTTAGATAGCTAGCTCGCTCATTGGGAGGCAGAGAATAAAAGCCCAAATGGAATGGGACTCATATTAGTGAGCTGTAATTCTCGGGAAATGAAAATCCCAGAATAATTCTTGAGACTACATTAACCCAGAGCAAAGTTCAAGAAAAGTTTCCTATAAAAGATTAGAAAGTAAATATGTGTTTAGGCTTTGTTGGCAGTTTGGTGTCTGTTGCACCTACTGTCTCTGACACTGCGGTGCAAACGTAGCCACAGGCAATACATTAGCATCTTCCAATACAATTTTACTTACAAAATGAAGTCAAATGGGCCAGTGGGCCATAGTTACCAACTGCTGGGATAGAGGTCCCAAATAGGTAGGTTTCCTTTGTACTTGTCCCAGAATAATAAAGGAAGTAGGATCTCAGGAAAATTTGAAAATTCAGAATATAAACATTTCCTAAACTATCTTAATGTTTAAGCTCAGGGCTAGCTCTGCCACCAGGGTTTACATGGAATATTAAATCTTAGTTCATCCTTGTTTTCTCTTCAATCAGAAATCAGTTTAGCAAGGAAGATCACAAGCAATTGTTTCCTTTCCTCTTGACAGGCACAGTCGTCGGAGTGGTGGGGAGAAGTGGCTAAGAATGTAGGCTCTGAAGCCAGATTTCCAGCATTTGAATCCTATTCTGTCACTTAGCACATATGTCACCTTGGGCTTGTGACTTAACCTCCATTCCTTATCTATAAAGGTGGGGGTCATGATGGAACCCACTTCATGGGGTTTTTATAAAGGATACATCAGAGATAGGTAAAGCTCTTAGAATAGTGTCTGAAATATATTAATTGCTTTATGAAGTTTAGTCTTTTTTATTCTTTACAGTCCAAGAAAGGAGAACTATTTCCTCTCTACCTACTCCTGGATTTCAAAAATCACACACACATACACATACATACATACATACATACATACATACACAAATTGTACAGTCAGCTGACGACACCTGTTCGCTATATTGCTCCAGATGAAGCTGACTGTGGGGAAGAGAATTCTGAGAACGCAGCGACGTGAAGGGGGCTCCTTCCTCTCAGGTCAGCTCTAGCCTGACTGCTCCTACTAGGCTCCCTGCTGGTGACTGCAGGTGTGAGTGCAGTTTGGGGACAGTGAGCAGAGAGCTATTTCAGCCACAGCTTTGGCTACTTTCTCAGACCAGGACCAGAAGCACCACAAAAAGAAAGAGAAAACAGAAAGCGATGGAGCCTGGGAAAATTTTGGCCTGCAGAAATCCATGGATCCCTTGGGCATGACAAAGACTAATAGATCAACTAAAAAGATGAACTGAGTCCTCCCTACCCCAGAGCTAGGGAGATAATCACGGAAGCCTGCTCCTTCCATCCTTCTACAAGGTCAGGCCAAGGGGAAAAGATTATACCATTTTCCACTGTTTGTGTGACGGCTGTCACTAAGGGTCTTCCAACAGCCAGAGTTGATCCCTGTGAACCAAGGGGGCTTAGAAGCCAGAGAGAGCATTACCAAACCAAAGAAATAAAATATGTTGCCCAGGAAACTAGTGCTCTGGAAGACAGATAACAATTTGAAAAAAAAATGGTAGAAGCACCTAAGGATATTCAGCAAAAAAGAAACATTTTTGAAATGTAAAATAAAGCATATTTTCCAACTAAATGCTTTAGTAGATAATTGAAGATTATGGTCACTCTTGATATCTGAATAACTAATCAGATTAACTTTAAGCCTTTCTTCACAGCATTATGCAAAAATATAAAAAGTTAGACATAATGGAAGAGGTAACCGATAAGTGTCTTAGATGCAGGAAGCATAACACATAAATTATAAAAGTTCCAGAAAGATAAAAAATAATACATGGAGGAGAGGAAGGATTTTTTCCCCTTGAGGTAAAGGCAGAAAACAGATTAAAAGTTCTCATCCAATGCCAGTCTAAACTGGTAGGAAAAGATACACACTTCCACATAGATGGGCAAAAGTCTGAACACTGAGATTCAGAAAGAACTGCAAATTTCCACACCAAAAAAATAAAGTTAAAATCAGATTTTCTCATCTCCAACACTGGGCATTAGAACCTAGCAAAATAGCATCGACCAGTTTCCAAGAGAAGATTAAGATCAAGAGACATGCACACACTTGTGACATATTCACCTGTTTGGGCAAAAGAAATATATTTAAGGAGATCTATTTCAGGTAGTGATATTTATGAAATAAAGTAAAAGGAAATAAAGATGTTTTGGGAATGTTAAAATCAGTGTAAACAGGTCCTTCTAAAACAGGAGAGACATTTTCTAAGGTAAACTGTAAAAATATAAAATGAAGAGGGGTTAAGTAAGAGGTTGGTAGAACATCCTTTAGAAGTGCCAACGGTGCATCTTCATGAACAAAAAAAATTGTCTTATTGCTAAATAATAGTATTTAAATATATTTCTGATTATGGAATAAAGATGGGAATTGTAATCACTCATAGAGTTGAACCATAAAACTAAATTTCCAAACTAACAAAGAAAGAAAATAAAATGAATAGAAACATGGTCACGTTTGAGGAAAAGAGGGAAAAATATAAAATTAAAACTAAGTGCAAGTTGGAAGAAAAACAAGTGTATCAATCACCATGATACACACAATGAGACTGAACAACAAACTGCTGTTTAAAGGGACCACTAAAAATAAAACCCTGCAGCATGCTGTTTTCAAGAAACTAGAGACAGAGTGTCAGGAGTTGGAAAATAAGGTAATGGTGCAAAAGAATGAGGCAAATAAGCACACACACAAACAGAAACCAGAGGCTGTCAATATTGATATCAAATCAGGCACAATTTAAGCTAAAAAAAATATGCTGAAAGAAAAAAGGGAGAATTCTGTAGCCACCGATGGCCCAATACATGAAATTTCATAGTCATAAGCCTACACACACTAAAGCTTGCCTCGTGATGCATAATGATTAGACACGCAGAAAGAGCCCGTGGACACACAGCACCGGGAACCTTGTTCGGACCGAATGTGAAACACTAGGGATAGACAAAGGCAAATGGAAGGATCCAGTCAACTGACTTGACATAACAGACATAGAGCTGAAATACATTTTGTCCATGTGTTTATTCAATAGGTACACAATTTCACTATGTACCTGACAAAAAGAACCTTTAACAAAATAAAATTGTAGATGTAAACCTAACTGCTGAGAAACAGCAAAAGCTGTACTCAGTAGAAACTTGTAGCCTGAAGTGTCTTTGGTGATGAGGACCAGAGAGAAAAAAATATATTTATCTTATCATCTTATCTAATAAATTAGGGGAAAAATGAACCAAAATCAAAGTAAACAATTATAAATGGATTTTATTTAAATAGTAAAATAATTAGGTAATTAATAAAATAGTATGAAAACATTAGATGCATAAGCTTAGTACCCGAAAAAAAGTTGAGAATGAAATAATACAAATTTAGGAATGAAACTGTATGCCAAATACTTTTAAATGTAGAGGAAATGGTTGAGGTCCTAATAAAATAAAAATTAGAAGAACTGATTTCCCCCCCAAAAAAAACTGGCAATGAGAATCCATCTAGTATCATAAAAGATCTATTGAAATGGTCACAGGAACCAGGTGGGTTAACAGTCAAGCTTTATCTGAACTTAAAAGAACTGATGATTTTGATACAGCTCCCGGAGGTGATGTCATCATATGGCATGAACATGTCTCCTTTCTGTCACCTCAACAACAAAAATTTGTCATCCACCCACAAACAAAAGGGCCTTTCCGGGCGCTGTGGGATGGAGCAC
Organism: Phyllostomus hastatus; assembly: GCF_019186645.2. NCBI lineage: Eukaryota > Metazoa > Chordata > Mammalia > Chiroptera > Phyllostomidae > Phyllostomus > Phyllostomus hastatus. The sequence goes on from NW_025333640.1 coordinate 18,821,761, forward strand.
CATACACCAAGGCACAGAAGGAGCCTCACCCACCCATGAATCGGGTAATAGGCAGAGAGACCTCAGTCCCAACCACGGACCCTGTGGAGGCCTGGGAACTGGCTCCAGTGCCTCTTGGCTGTGGTCCTAGAGCCCCTAGAAAATGCTGCCTTAGACTATCACCCACAGTCAAGAGATAAATTCCTAGAACTGTAAAGTCTACCATGACTGAACCATGAGCAAACAGAAAATCTGAACAGACCAATAAGTAAGGATCAGTAAGAATCAGTACACAAGAGTCTCCCAACTGAGGGAAGTCTAGGACCAGATGGTTTGACTGGTGAATTCTACCAAACATTTAAAGAAGAATTAACACCAATCCTTCTCAAACTTTCTTAATTCTTTCTTGAATTACATTTTAAATGTAATTAAAGAGTAAAGCAAAGCATACTTTGTCCTTACATTAAAGCACATAAAAATAGGCTTAATTGGAAAAACAAAATTTTCTGTTTCCTTTTTGTTTCAGGGACATTCACACACATGCACACACATGTACTATAAGAAAAATAGCGCAAAACCAATTGCAAGGGGACACATACCCAGGTACACTACAGCTAACTGGGAAATACCGCAGCATTCAAAGTATATAGCCTCTGTTCTAATCCGGGAAAATGGTATCCCACATTCTCATATTGTTCTCAGGCCTCGTTTTTCAAGAGAAAGCAGAAACCCAGATTTTTATGTACAAACATTCAATTCAAAATATAGAATACACCAAGCAGGTATCACTGTGAGCTGAATCTTTTCCATAGCCCAGCACTTCCACTGTTGATTTAGGCATGAGACTAATTACAGTATAACTTGGAAATAGGGATAAATTCTCCAAGATTTACCATAGCGAATTAATTACTTTTTCAAAACCCCCAAGTGCGTTGACATTGAGCATATGTAACTTCAGTAGTAGATTACATTTAAGTAATGATTTGCTACACAGAGAATGTTGGTCTTATTTAGATCTTTGGTTTAAAACAGAGAGTTACTCTATGCTAATGGAGTCTATCAAAAGTTATACATAGACAAGTTAGAATCATGGAGGTTCACTTCAGAAACGGTCACATTTCTATTCTCATCCTCGCTCTCTCCCCCCACCTCCTCGCCTCCCACCTCTCCTCCCCTACATGAAGTCATTCCTTTGGATCCTGAAAAAGCTGCCTCAATCCTTGTGTCTGTTCCATTTCTTTCTGTACACTGAATTCCAAATCTTACTCACAGCATGTTTTCTTATAATTTAGGAAATGCCCTTGCATAAAATGTGGAAGATTCAGGGAGCTAGCTGAAAGGGAGTCTGAGAAGCATATTCTTTACTCTTTGACTCCAGTGAAAGGCAAGGACACAGAAGGGGCAGGACTAGATGCAGAGTGCCAGGAGACTACATTTAGAACATGCTCCCCCAGGTCCTATCACACTCTGTTCTTGACTCTGCTTTTCTCCCAAGCACTTAACAGTTTCCCTCACCCTGTGTCTAGGTCCCCCACATCCTCCATCTGTCTAGTCCTTTTGAACTCGCGTCACATAACTTCCTGGTGGAAACCTTGGTGCCCCTGATCTAAAATCCTCAGCCTAGCATTTAGGGTTTCCCACATTCTAGCCTCTATCTACCTTTTAATCTCATCTCACTATATTTCTCATGAGGCTATACATTCCAAAACTCCCTGCTCTTCCTTCAACACACCCCATGCTTTCTTTCTCCTCTCCACCTTTCCTTCTGTCCTGTATTCTAATGGGAATGATCTCCATCTGTTTCAATTACATCATTCTTTAATCTTCTGCAAAAAACTCCCAAGTATCCATCCAGCGATGCTCCCCACCATCTCCAAACTCTCACCTGCATGACAGGGAGACTCTGCTGGCAGCATCTCTTGCCAACGGAGATGCAGTTTGTAATCTGTCAGTGAGAAGCACTGGCAGGAAATTTAGAAAACAGAAGAGAGCGGCACCATTATTCCTTTTCATCAGTGACAGTCAAGGTCTTGGATAAATGACAAGCATAAATTTGCATCACTTTCCGGGCACTCACTTCATTTTGGCAGGCAGTCGAGATCGTAGACAGTAGTTTCCCATGAATTATGTAGTTTCTTGATAACTTGCGAAGTAGGAGCGGTAGTTTTCCCTGACCTCTGTTCCTCCTGTCCTTCCAAAGATCCTACAGATACTCCATTTATCATATTCAATTTCTTCCTATTTGAAATGCCTTGAGTGGCTACAGTTTAATGAACCAAACATGGACTGATTCAATTTGTTACTAATTTGGTCAATGCATATGGCTATTGTGTGGTTGGGGTCATTTAATTTCCAAATATATTGCCACCCAGTCTAGTACTAACTTTTTATAGTTGGTAACAGAAAAAATTGTTTTAGCCTGACATCCAAGAAATTAATATATAACTTTAAACAGCTCTCAATTCACCTTATACTTTGGTTCCAAGGATTTTATTTCTGGCCCTCATAAATTTTAACCTATTCTCAGAAATGACCATTCCAAATTGTATGATTTATTTTAGTAATTAAGGTTTCTGTTCAACAAGAAGAGAGTAAAATCTCAGAGCAACATTAGACTTGTTCAGCACTCCCCACTGTCGGAGGGGGTGGTCCAACATGACTCTCACAGTCCCATGGAGCAACACCAGGTATTGTTTTCAAAGCCTTCTGTGAATATGCCCCAGAGCTCTTCAATCAAGCTAGAAAATGAACTCAGAGTAGATAGATAGTATATACCTAAACAGTGCTGGTAAGTGCAGCAATCTCAAATAAAATGCTACGAATGCCAAAAGGGCAAAAATCAAATCAGTCCTTAGCTAGGGTCCTTTGGAAAACTGCTTCTTTATGAGAGACCAGTGCATTTTTAGCTTTTCCCCAGATATCTGTATAAGGAAATAATCTGTGTTCACAGATTCCAGTTCTGCTGCAAAGTGAAATGGTATGTCAGTGTTTCAGCAATAATAAACATTATTTGAAGGAAAAAAAAAACAAGCAAAAGGAAGGAATAAAGAAAGAAAATGAAAGGGAACTAAAGCAAAGGAGACTACAAAGAGAATGATGGGAAAGAATGAAGGACATATAGAAAGAATATTCTCATGCACTTCGACAGGGGTTATGAGACAGGTAAATGCAGCCACTGTGATAAAACACTCTGGTATTCCCTAGGATATCACCTTTTTTCCTGGGGCTCTTCCATTTTGCAGTACTTTTTTTCTTAATTTTTTTATGGATTAATTTTGGAGAGAGAGTAAGGAAAAGAGAGAAACTTCGATTTGTTGTTCCCCTTATTTATTCATTCTTCGGTCGATTCTTTTATGTGCCTTGATGAGGGACTGAACTCACAACCTTGGGTGTATTGGGACCATGCTCTAACCAAATGAGCTACCTGGCCAGGGCCCTGTAGTATAATTGTTTTAAACCTGCTCTAACCAAGATACATACTATGGCCTTGTCCCTATCAAAAAGAAAACAGGTACAGTGTCTATTAAGCAGACTTAGAAGTTTATTTTAATTTGCCCATCTGTTAGATTCTAAGAGCACATTAAGAATCTTTATCTATAACCAAAGGGAAATATTAGCACTCATGTAAATAAAAGCAAATATTTGACATTTTAATTTCATTTTTGGACAAAAATCCAAGGTCTTGTGCTCATATCAAAAGAATATAGCCCTAGCTGGTGTGCCTCAGTGGATTGAGCGCTGCCCTGCAAACCAAAGGGTCACTGGTTCGATTCTCAGTCAGAGCACATGCCTGAGTTGTGGGCCAGGTCACCAGTAGGAGGTGCACAAGAGACAACCACACAATAATGTTTCTCACCCTCCCTCCCTTCCTCCCTTCCCTTCTCTAAAAATAAATAAATATTTTTAATGTTTAAAAAGAATATAAACGATAACTGTCTAGCAAATGCAATTGCTTTACTGACAAATGATAGCTCTTTTTTAACTGATGACACAATGTATAGCAAGTACAGAGCCATGAATATCTCTTTAACAGTGATGTTTTCTTTCTTTTTTTAGTTTTATTGGGGTATAACAGACAAATAAAACTGTAAGATATTTAAAGTGTAACACATGATAGGGTAACACACTTAAACATTCTGAAAGGATTCCCCCCAAGCTGATTATCACATCCACCACCTCATACATTCCCTTTGTGTGTGTGTGAGAACACACATTTTACTCGTAGCAAATTTCAGTTACACAATGCAATGCTCTCAACCAAGGTCACCATGTTATAGGTTAGATCCTCTGACCTCATTCCTGTTTTACTGAAAGTGTGTGCCCTTTCACCAACCTCTCCCTGTTTCTTCCACCCCCAGCCCCTGACAACCATTTTTCTGCTCTCTGTTTCTAGGATTTGATGTTTTTCATGTTCATTTTATTTTTTTATTGTTGTTCAACGTCAGTTGTTCCCATTTTCTCCCCACTAATCCCCCGTACCCCACCCATCCCACCTCCCACTCTCAGTCTAGATTCCACATATAAGTGGTATCATTCAGTATTTGTCTTTATTTCTCTGTCTGGCTTATTTCACTTAGTATAATGCCCTCCAAATTCATCCATGTTATCACAAATGGCAGGATTTCCTTCATTTTTAAAGCTGCATAACATCCCCTTCCACACAATACCACATTTTCTTTATCCACAGTAATGTTTTTATAAGAGAAGTCTTTATAAAGAAGCTAAGAATTCACTGACTGTACCTAAGATAAATATTATTGATTTTCTTTCTATACTACTGCATACACTTCCCAGAAAGTCTGCCTGCATTTGAAATTCTAACATGCAGAACTATTTGGCATGGAAATTACACATGTATCAATGTGTAATGTGAGAGACTAGACTAGTGGCAGTAAACAAGGCAAGTTTTATAAATCCACTGCCTGCTATAAAGTAGGCACTCAAGAATTTTAATATTAATAAACACTTCTCATTGTGGCATTGATTAAAATAGTACCTAAACTCATTGTATAGTTATTATAGCTGAGGTGAGTTATAATCATTATCATGTTTAAGTCTCAAAGTGATAGATGAGTTGTATATCATTCTCTTTATACAAGCATGGGCAATAATACACAGGGAAGTTAAATAACACATCTTCCCCCCACCCCCCAACACACACACACTTTTTTTGTCAAGGTCTCATCTTTTTTTGATCCAGGGAAGGACTAAAGAAGAGATATTTGAAGACAAGAAGAGTTAGGTCTTACACCCAACTGTCCAGCCTCAAAGGATGGCTACGAAATAGGATGAAGTTGAATTAAACGTGGTTAGACTACTATTACACTAGTCAATCACACCACTGCTCCCTGAAAACTGACTACTAGAATTCTAGTGAACCAAAAAGAGTTAAACAGCAATGAAGTAATTTACAACTAAATAACAACTTAGCCTCCAGATTAAAAAAATTATTCTATTACTCTTATTTTTTACTTTCAGTTTGAAATGATACAAATAAGCTAGACTCCTAGAAGCAATCAAAAGCTTCCTCATGCTTTCCTCTGTACTTTTCCTAAAAATTGATTTCTTACTGGTTCTTTGGAAGAATTAGAACTTATTGCACATTTTTCACAGGTTTCTGAGACTTGGAATACACAGATATACTCCACATTTACTTAAAAGTATGTTATTTTTTACATTTCCTATTTTTTCCAAGTCCCCTTTTCACAGAAATAATTATTTATGGTAACAGACCTGAAGCACCAAGACTTCAGTTTCATCTTAATGCTTGGATCACTTGCCACAATTTATTTAGATGAGAAGGTGAATCACATTTTAGAAACATGTGTGTGGTGTACATGTTTGTGTGTGTGCCTGTATGAATTTAGCATGAATTAGTGTGCCCTAGATTTAGTAGGGAAGAGACAAGATCCTGATGTTGCTGACCCATTCTGTAACAGACTTGACATTAACTTGATATGTCAAAATACTGCAGAATTCTAGTCAAGTTTTCCTGAAATGCTCCACTGTTAGCATTGTTTCCCCCAAGTTAAATAACAAGGTAAACAGCATGACTTCTGGTGATCCACCCTAACCTATTTGTAGAGGAACATATACATGTATTTGAAAGTCTATGTATATTACATTTAAATAAGAGAAAAAATTGTGATTCTTCTTTACTAATTTTGGGCAAAAATGCCCTTGATGCCTTTCTGGGTTCATCAGCAACTCCCTAGGGCAGAATCCCTGCAGCTTACACAAAAGCAATCCTAATGGATGTTGCTACCTACTGAATAAAAACATAAGGGATTCGATCAAAGAGTAAACAGTGGTGAGTACTGCTGAACCATACAAGGAAGGATGGACATTTAAGTAGGAAGGAAAGTTTAAGGAATGCTGATGAGGAAAAATCCGCCTTCATTTCCTCAAAACTTTTAACTTCTATTTCATTTCAGTCAACAAACTCTTTGTCTTTCCTTCCTCCCTCTCTCCTAGATGATTCCTTTTCTTCCTCCCTTCTCTCTTTTGTATACAGTGGGGTTAATGTAGCATTTTTGCTTCTCAGAAAAAAAAGAAACTTTCGTATTGGTTTCAAAAATATAAATGACTAAATTTTAGAGAGCTGTCTAGCAATAAACATTAAGATGTTTGGTGCCCTCTGGAGACCCAGAAATACCTTGGGAATCTGTCCATCTCTGCTGTAAAAATTTGGCTGCTTCAGTTTCCCAGAGAGTTTCATTGCTAAAAATGGTTGGGGAGAGAAAGAAACCTCTACGCTATGTTGTACTCTGAAACTCTCACAGGGTCATCGCTAATAGTCTGAGGCTTCATAAAAGCAACATTTTCTGAGTTAGAAATAGGAAATGGCACATAAAATGAATTATTTATGCCTTAAGCTACCAATTTTAGTTTGTGGAAGATGCCAGGGGTGTCCAACCCGTGGCCCAGGATGATAATGAATTTGACCCAATACAAAATCATAAATTTCCTTAAAACCTTTTTTTGTTGTTCATCAGTTTTCATTAGTATTTAAGTACTTAATGTGTGACCCAAGACAACTCTTCTTCCAGTGTGGCCCAGAGATGCCAAAAGGTTGGACACCCCTGAAATGTTATTAATATTGATGGAAAATACCAGCACATCTAATTTGTTAAATCCTCGTTTTCAAAGAGGTCTAACTTTGTACCTGTACTTCAGGACAATTTCACCCTAAGAGCAATTTAAATGTTAGGGATAAACAAGGAAAACACATTAGAGGCAAAAATGGTAAAGACATGTTAAACTTTTTAAAGTTTGAAGAAATCTCAGAGAAGAAATTGACTTAAACATTCTCTATTAGATACCATCATTGGCCAGTCTCTCCTGGAACAATCCGTGGTCAAGCATGGGATTCTCACACTATCCCTCCAGGAGTTTGGTCTTTGTGATGTTGTTTTATTAAAGAGAGAAAAAAATGCAATGCTTTGTTGTTTTAAAATATCCTTAAAAGGAAGCCAAGGACTTACGCACATTCTTTTTTAAAAAGGGAAATTAATAATGAATATTGATCCTATTTACACAAGACAGATATTTTTATATGATTGTAATTAATTCATGAGGTTTATGCATCCAGTCTTTCACTGACAACAGAGGGTGACTTCTTTTTCTTATTCAAATTTTTCCTTAATAAAAGTAACTTGGCAGACATTCTATCCTAGAAGACATTTTTATGTCAATTTATGGCTTGTAAAACTAAACTAAAAAGAGGTTACATTCCTCATCCCCAAAGAATACCAAATTAGTTACAGTGTCAGAAATAGAAACCAACTCTCATGATTCTCTATCCAGTATTCCATTTTACACTGAAAGTCTGAATTATTAAAAAGAGTCATAAGGAGGAAATACTCTTATGGGGACTATATAGTTGAAACAGAACAATTGCTCCTATGTTAAACTACAGTTGAACAAGAACTTGATTCTCATTGGAGTTATAATTAAAAAATAATAATATACATTTTTTCTGTAGAAGGGTATGATAAACTTGTTTAAACATTAGCTTCAAGAGGATACACACAGTTTTAAAAAATTAAAATAACAATTCCAGTCAAAGCACCAATGTGTAATATCCACAATGACTGTCACTTGAGAGTGTTAAAACATACAAGAAGAATTACCTGTAACATGAGCTCACTTATGTTTTAGAGATGAGAAAAAAATGAAGCTCCAAAAAAACAATTAAATGAATGCTTAAAGTCAAGCTGCTGAAGAATGACATACTTGGGTCTTGAACCTGTTCTGACTTTGTTTACTGCTCTTATTCATTGGAATACTCACTTACTTATTTTATGATTATAATCATACGATCAATAATAAGACTTATAAATAATATCTAAATCATTAAGGCAATTTATATGCAGGTATAATACTTAAAATTTAACAATGTTTGTTTAATCTATAACAATAGCAAAATTTAAAAATTCATTCACATGAAAATGTAAGTCTTGAAAAGTTATAACAGCAACCATATTTGCAAAGAAAAATGAATTCTGCATGGAGTTACCGTTTACTGAGTGCTGCTTGCTATGTGCCAGGTCACAGCCTCACTGGTTCTCCAGGGCCATTTGCTCTGTCTCAGGAGACACAACTATCACCAGGACTTCGGACTGTTTTATCTTCTCAGATGGGGAGACACCTAGGCAAAGTAACATTAACAGAAGTTATCACGAGGGAAGCTGTGCCAAATGAGGCATCAAATCTCAAAGGGACAAATGATTCCTAAGATGAGAATGTAAGGTAAGAGCCTTGGCAGGCTGGTAAGGCTTCAGCAGATTTGAGCAACATCATCAAAGCCTTTCTACCCCAATGAGACAGCAGCATGAAGTGGACTGGCTAACTGAAAACTACTTTGAACAAATATTGTTAAAAGAGAAATACACATATCCAGTTTTTTTCTTACTTCACACTTACATATTTATATCCATTTGCAATCTTTAGATTGTCAGGCCAAAGACTTTGTGGGGGCTAAACATCTGTGATCAGATACCCTTTTTTATATAAGCCATAATTATAATGTCTTATCTAAGATTTATAGTTTGTAGTTCCTAAAGTGAAGCAAGAACATTAAGATCTGGTCAAAGACAAATACCATGTGATCTCACCTGTAAGTGGAACCTAATCAACAAAACAAATGAGCAAAATAGAACCAGAGACTTGGAAATAAAAAACAAACTGACAGTGACCAGAGTTGGGGAGGAGAGGACATTGGCTGGGGGAAGGGGCATGCAAAGGAACATGAATAGAGGACTCATGGGCGTGAACAATGGGGGGGATTGACTGTGGGAGTGGGGGGGGGGGTGGGATTGGGGTGATCAATGGGGAAAAAGTCAGGACAAATATAACTGAACAACAGTAAAGTTATTTTTTTAAAAGACCCTTATTCAAACTGAACACAGAACCTCTCTAGATTCTGGGTCTTTTTTTATTATTATTTCCCTTCCATTATTTCCACCTAATTTTAAAGTATTTCTTGTTTTCCAAGGCATTAAACTTAATTTTCATGGTTACCACAACTCTTTTTCAATTTGTATTTTATCATACTATGTAATGTCTAAATTACATAATTACAAGAGCAATTCAACTGGCATGAGCAGATTTACTTGCTAACACAGTGACTTTCGATAAGGCTAAATGCACAGGTATGCGTAGCAAACAGTTACATGCTGATGGCCAGCATTCAGTATACATGGGAATCTTTCAGTGTTGTGCAAAAGGAAAGAAAAACATCCATTAGTCTGATGAAAAACTCAACGTATGATGACCAAGGAAAGATACTGCAAAGCAATTATTTCAGTAGGGAAATTCAGTAGTCCACAGTATTCTGTCAAGGTCAATTCAGAATTATTTCAACTTTCCTGGGTTGAATAGAGTTGGCTAAAGGAGCTCTGATTTCTCTGAAAGAAGAACGGTTCTCTTTAAAACTTATTCTGGTAAGCTTGCCAAAATAACCGCTTGCGTGTCTCAGAAATATGCTCCGGGAGCGTTCTTCAGTTTATCTCATGTTTACTCTTGAAAAGTGTGTTAGTTTGTAAGCATTGCATTTACACTGAGTGCGTAAGAGATAACACTGTTGTGCTTATATTGAAAAATATTTGGTAAGTTTGAAACACCAGAATAGTGATGTAATGTGAAATATTTGTAGAGATATTGTCCGAAAAATCTTTATAGAACATAAAACTTATTCCTGTGTTTTCCAGTTCAGTATAGTAAATGTTCATAATGTTTTCCATGAGGCATCCTGAAAGCTTTTCTACATCACAAAAATTCCACATGGCAGAAGCTTTTAGTTAAGTTCTTAAACTGAATGTTCAGTGTTTTATCACGAGAAAGTTATCTAAGAAAACTAGCAGTCATCCTATAAGTTTTCTAATAAAAATACTTTTCTTTTATGAGATAATTCATAAAAGCTGTGTCTGTTTTCAAAAATGCAATCAAATATATTACATATACAGACTTCCAGTTCTTCTTTAATGCTCTGAAAGATCTCGTGTTTAATTGTTTTAAAATTTTAATAAATTAAAAGACTATCTATATACATTTAATTTTTAAATCTGTCAAGCAGATTTATTGGCATTTTTAAATGACCTCTTAAAAACCTGAGTGAGTGAAATCTACAAATTTAGAGCCATTTTTCATTGATGTAAAAGCCAAAATATGTACTTTCTCCTTTAAACATTAAATTTTCCTTAAAAAGCCATTGAGTTCAATTTGTATCACATCATTATAATAATGTATTGTTTTATGCAATTAAAAGTAAAACCAATTTTAAGGGGCTTTGGGTTTAAATAAACTAGAAGTTTAATGGCACAAAATGCTAAATAAATGCCAGGACTGTTTTTTTGTTTGATATCTTTTCTTAACCTTTGTATAAGTGTAGTCAAACAATGGCATTGGCTTAACAAGCATTAAGCAGACAAACATTATTTAAGTGTACAGGCTGTATTAATTCTACCAGGTATCTTATAATAAAGGGTGGATTTTAGCAATGTCTTCTAATGGGATATTGAAAGGATTATTTTCGCACATGTTTTTGCCTGAACTCTTTGTAATGTTTGATATTGGTCATACATCCTCCTTGTGCTGCGCCTCTTTCTTTTCCTTATACAGCCTTCTCTTGGTTTTTTGCTTGTGCTTCTGACTTTTCATTCTCTTTCCCAACTGTAGATCCCCTTCCCAGCCTACACCTCAAATTACTGCTGCTCTTAGGGTTCCTTCATCCTTGAACTTTTCCTCTTCTGTGACTTACCTGGATGACCTTATGCATCTTAATGACTTCAATCACAACTCAAAAATCGCTATCTCCGGCTTCTTCTTCTCCAGAATACTATCCTCAACTTCCTACCACATAATTCAGCTATCTCATTCAAACATGTCTGTTTTTTTCCATAATAATACTGCATCATTCATATGGTTTGTAAGTGCAAATATTTATTTGTTTATGGCTCTGCTCCTGATTGTATTGAGATGTGAACAATCATGGAATGGCTGAAGAAATAAAGCTCAAGTTCTGAAGTCTCCATGGTAGAGAACGGGAGCACAGGAGCAGTCATGGCAAGTGAAAATACGTCTCTCAGGGCCTCTGCTTAGAACTGGCAAACTACAACTCTTTCTCTCATTTCATTAGTCTGAGAAAATCAGGGTCAAGACCAAAATCAATGGAGCAGGGAAATACTAAGGCATGGCAAAGAACAGAAAACAACTTTAACATGTAAACAAATTAAATAGTCTGTCCAACAAATATACCTGAAAGTGGATTCAAGTTAATAGTAATCTTTTCAAAAGACCTCATTATCCGCCCATGAATTCTATTTTTACCATTTTCACTCTTACCATCTTCCCAGTTGCCCAAGCTAAAAGTAATTTTGTTGTCCTCCACTTACTCCACAGTAACTCAGTTAATCCCTGAGATACTTCAATTTCCTATCATCTATTGTAAAAGTCCATTTCTTTCCACCCCCCTAACCACTGCACTATTTCAGGATTTTGCCATCCATCCCTCACCAAACTATGCTAATTATACCTGTTATATTTGAAAAAAAAAAAAAAAAGATCTCCTGTAGCATTAAAAACTCAAAATCTCAGTGGTTTAACACAACAGAAATTAATTTTTTGCTCACAAAATACCCAAGAGAGGTATTCTGAATTCATGGGTGGTTCTCATCCAAATAACGACCCAAAGACCCAGGCAACTTCTACTGACTGGCTCCCCGCCTCAGATATCACTTCCAAAGGATAAAGAATGCGATGGGTCTTGTGTGCCAGGCCTAGAAGTGGCACACGTCATTTCTATCCACTCTCCTTTGGCCAGAACTCATCATAAGGCCACCTTGAATAGACTGCAGTATAAATTCTAATTGTGTGCTCAGCAGGAAGAGAAAACGGGTTTGGTGAACAGCTAACCAGTCTCTGCTATAATCTTGTAGTTGATCTCTTTGCCAGCAGGAATGGCCACCATTGTCAGAATGATGTTTCCAAAGCATAAATTTGGTCATGTTATTCTTGAGCTTAAAAAACCTCTTCTTAACTTTGCTGGGATTGAAAATAAAGATTAACATTCTTAGTGAGATACTCAAGGCACTTCATGTGAAGACAACCTACTCTTCGATCACAGTGCATTCTGGGAAGATGACACTCTGCAGGGCTGCTGTCTTAGCCAAGATTTGTTTGCTCACCAAAGACTTAATCACCTTTAAAGTTAACTGAAGCAGAAGTTTCTCTGTGAAGTCCTTCATTACAGCCTCATGATCATTTAGAAATGGCCACTCTCCCTTGTAATCCTTTTATCCTGCACACTGCTTGCCAGGTCAACTGCAACACTTATACACAGGTACTACACCTTCTTCCCTACCATTCTGCTACCTTCAGGGAGGGAAAAACATTGTGTGCAAAAATTCCTTGGTATCAATACTAAAGAATATTATTTATTAACCCATCAACAATAAACATAACCAGGCAGATGCAATAATATACCAGTTACAAAACTCAGCTTACCTTCTTGATGGAGGAAGCAAGGGCCTGAACCCTCCATAGTACCACATGTAGTCTAAAATTTCACTGAACTATTCCGAAAGGTGTAGGTTACTTTACCTTCTAGATTCTCACCCCCTCTTTGTGAGAGAATGCAAGTAGCTGTCCAATGCTTCTAGCTAGTCCACACTTATTGAACATGTTTGAATCCATCAGTACAAATAATTTTAAATATTTACTCTGCTAATTAACAAACTTGCAATTAATTACAGGTAGAGTTAAAGCCTGGGGAGTGAGGACTTCTGATTAGAGTGTGTCAGAGGCTATCAAACCACCTTAGATTATATCTGATTAGAACTCTTTAGATAATTCAAATGTTAACTAACTTCCCCTGAAGCCAACCACAATGTAAACCAAAATGTTAACCAAAACTCAGGGTTCCAGACACTGTCTCAGTAAAATGCGTACAAGTAAATAACCAGGTGGTAATGAGCAGAAGACTCGAAGAGGAATCCCAGGTTTTGTTTGTTAAATCACAATGTGAACCCATTGACCTAACTGCCATCTCATTAGAAACACTGATGAAGCCTCACACGCCTGCATCAGAAAACACGAGACCACGCTTAGACTACTTTAGTTCCTAATGATCCTTTACATGTTCCACGAAACAGCCATGGGTTTGCAAGTCACTCTTACAACTTGGTTTAAATGAGGAAACACAAGAATGAGCCTTAATATTCCTTCAGTAAGATTTCAATTCTGATTTACATCTTCTTTCCCATCAACATAAAGTGGACTAAAAGACAGAAACTACTTCTTTGATAAAGTTTCCTTTCCATATATGGAAGAAATCCAGCCTCAAGACATCAAAGGACAATAAGAGAAATTTGGATAAAATTAAAATCATATTTTTCTATGGATCTAGTGAAAACCAGTGCACATAAGAAACAATTAATGAAATTCTAGAAAGAATCAAGTTTTGCAAGTTTTGCAAAGGAACAGAGAGGCTCAGCACATTGCATGTCTTGGGACAGCTGGAATTCAGATGGAGGAAAAGGGCACCCACACATAGAAACTTCAGGGGAACGAGGAAGAAGACGATAGTGTGGGTTGGAGAAACAGGCTACAACCTCAAAGACCCCCCAAATGTAAAACCACTTTGTTTGGCCTGATGATTCTGAACTCTAACCTATTCCCCCAGTTTTTCTCTGAGAATAACAATAGCAGAAAGACTGTCACTATAATGATGCACATTCTTATAATGATTAGGTCTGAGAGCCCTGTCCAAGTTACAGAAGAATTAGGAGCATAACACCCACACTGCAGCCCAGTGTCCTCCCATATCACATGCTGCAAGCCCAGAAGTGCAATAGGTCAGAAATCTGGGGCTTGGGCTAAACACTAAACAGTGATGAACTCGATCTACTGAAATGAAGGGTGGCACACTGTGTACATATTTCTTTTCTCTTCCTGTTCTTGTCATAGGGCCTAGTGGGTGGAGAGTCGTTAGAGGAACTGGCACTGAGATATTAAGGACTCCTGATCATTTAATGTGTTAAGTCTCCAACGTGGATTTGCTATTAACGGGAGACAATATTATGTCCTAGAAAAGTAAGCTCTAATAGTTAAATTAAAGATGCTACTGCAGGGCCAATTGTAGTTTTATGGAAATAGTTTTGAATGTAACAGGAGAGGAGAGGTAATTCTTTGAAACACCCCTAAAATCCTATTATATTGGCTCTTACAGCAGCTGAAAAAGGAGCAAAGTTTTAAAAAAAACCAGATGGGGTGGTTTTCAAATTGCTGTAAGAAAGCTTTCTAACAACAGTAAAATCAAAAATAGTAAGGCCTATTATTTACTGTATGCTTCTGCGTGCCAGTTATTTAACACTTTCTGTATACTATCTCATTAAATCTTCAAAATAGCCTCTTGTGTTTGGAACTATAATGACCCACGGGAGAGGAGAGGAACTGGCCCAGGAACATGAGATAAATTGCTTCTCATCACACCTGAAACCACACCTAGACGGGCTGATACTGGAACCATCGTCTTAGTAACTATGTCATACTGCTAGTACGTGAAATGATTAGATATAATCAACAATAAAACCAGGTGCTTTATAAAGCCATGTTATTAAATTTCACTCAAATTAATAAATCATTTCTCCATACCCACCATGTACAAAGGATGTGAGTGTTCATCTATATATGAACGGATAAAAAAAATGCAACACACATGCATACACACACAATGGAATGTCATTCAGCCTTTAAAAAAAAGGGAATTCTGTCATTTGTCACAACATGGGTAAACCTGATGAAAGTTGCTGAAAGTGTATTTTAATTGTTCTCACTGAAAAATAAAGGTAACTATGTAAAGTGATGGATATGTTAATTAACCCAATTGTAGTAAGCATTTCACAACATACCCATGTATCAATATAACACATTATATACCTTAAATATATACACTTTCTATTTGTTAATTATACCTCAATAAACCTTGGGAGACCAAAAGGCAAACTTAACCCATTCCCCCCCAAAAAAATGTTAACTTAGGAAAAATGAATATAATTCAATGGTTTTTATATATTTATATGGCTGTGCAACCATATCAATATCTAATTCCAGATTATCTATATACATTTTTTAAAAATCTATATAATAAATACATGTGAAATTTTTTTAAAAAGTGCCAAGCCAGGATTTCCCACTCAGCAGTGACCTTTTATCTATTCCCAGGATACTCACAGATGCTAAAGGCAGCATGTGAGAAACCTCTTCTGGGATCTTTTTTGGGCATTGGTCTATATTTGCCTTTTTCCATGTATTTGTTAGCATTCTCTCCTTTACTTCCCAACCTCTGCAGCTTTATATTTGGCTTCTTTTTGTTTTCTTAAAACTCTGCTCCATTGGGATTAGGAACGATTTTTGGAAATGTTGGTCTTGGTTCTGACCTAGCAATCCATGAGATGCTAGATACAATGGTCCCCAAGTTCCATGCCCTCACTGCAAAAGATCTCCTGGACATTCACTTCTCTCCCCCACTCTCTCTCCAATCCAGGGAGGCAGACAGACAAGATACTTCCTTCTATGTCAACTGAAAATAATATGTAGATATGGGAGGTGGTGTTTCTGACCGATTTATGCTTTGAACATTCTGACAAAAAGTTCATGAGTGACTAAATGCCTCCTAGGCAATAACCTAGTTTCCCTACATTCTGCTTCTAAGTTAACTTCTCATAGAGTTATTCTTTTTATGGGTAAGAAATTCAGGTCTTCCAGAGCACATAGAAGGTTGAGAAAAATAAAATTTTATCAACAATGTGGCACATATGTTTACTTTCCTTAATCATTCACTTACTAAGTTATTTGTTCACAAATATTTCTCTGGTATTTACTAAGTGCCAAGCATAAAGAAGAGCATGAAGCAGAGGAAGAAAGGCAGATAAAAAATAGTTATGCAACATGCCAACAACTGTAGTGGAGGAATGGGCAAACAGGTCTGAGGTGTTCTTTTTCTCAAATTGCTGTGTGTCTCTGAGGTAACATTAAGAGAAGACCAATGTAAGGGGTGGTGGGTGGTGATTAGCCATATTGTTACACTGGGCCATGTAAAAACACTCCTTTTCACTTCTGTATTGCCATGTCAATACAACAAATGGAAACTTGTAGAAAAATCTATAGACGTGCAAAATCAAGACAAAATAATAGTATTATGAATGTGGGTCTTTGATTCCACAGAATTGTAGCATATTACAGAAAACTCTTTTTCAATCAAATCAGACACTACAGACCATTCAGGCCAGCTCAGAAGGAAATGTCTTAAATTAGATACCTAAAAACTATGTGATATAAACTCTGGGAGTAAGCTCCAGTTCTCTGTTCTTTACCAATTAATTATATTTCATATGATCCATACTAAAGTTGACAAATCACGGACTGAGTTATATATATTAGCTGTGTACTTAAGATATTGTCTTTAGTTAGTAATGATAATGTAAACCAAAATTATTAAAGGATGATCTTATTTGGCTTGACAAGACTCATCTAAAAATAATTATTAGTTATTTACTAAAATGAAAAAATATTACAATAAGAAGTATTTCCTACATACCTTTCTGCCAATTGCTGGCTGGTTAAATTCTATCAAAGTATTAGGAGATTCTAATAGTATTAAATTTTCAGATACTTTACAATGAAAATAACTGAATTTCCATGAATATAGTATTTTTAATGTATAAGGTATAAAAGGCATAAGAATATTTTCCAATGTCACTACTAATAAAATGTTACTTATACTAAGATATTTGCTACCTATGAAATTATTCTTTGTCAATGTTGTAAAAGTTACTAAAATTTAATCCATAGAAGATAATATGGACCTATATGTTTATTTAAATGGAATATGGATGGAAAAGAATGTCAAGAAATTCAGATAATTGTCTTTAAGCATGGTAGTAAGGTTACTTATGAAAAATTTTAAAATCTATTCAATTTTATATTTCTTATATTGGCCAGAGACATTTTTGCCTATTTTGTGAAACAGAAACATTAGTTTCTAAGTGTGCTTAAAATAAGACATTCAAACTGATATGTGGAAAGATGCCTTAAGATGAATATAGAAAACTAAGTCAAAAGTGTGTTAACATTCTTTCATTATAGTACATTTTTATTCTGATTTTAAGAAAATGGGTTTTTAACATAGTACAATGAAGTAAATATACTTTTGCCTAGTATACAAATAGCCATGAAAAGTTGTGTTTATAGCTGTGAGAGTATGAGACAAAACAGTAAAAAAAAATGCATTCATCTCTAATTTTTAACTACAGCTAGCTTTCCCTTTGAATAGCCCATCAATTACAGTGAGTTCACAGATAACACACTAAATATTATACTTTTGATTATCCTTTTTTCAAACATAGCTATGCTAGAATTCAGCAGAAAATATATGGAAAACCATATTTAAGCCTATACAATTTGCAGAAGTAGATTTATTATGGGGGAGGACCATAAATTATTCTGGATCTATAAAAGAGGCAAATCATGTGATGAGTATTATAAAACAAAGAAAATAGTGAGGAAGTGATCTACATTTTTATTTTATTAGTCACTTAAAACAACTTGTGATAAAACTTGAATGACAAGTTACCATCTAAGCAATTTCCAAACTTCTAGAAGTAGAAGACCGATGTAAATCATCAACTGATTTTATAGTTAAATGTGTAAAAGTAAACTTTACCGGTTTTCTAGGAGACCATGCTAAAGCTATCTTTGGAAAAATGTTAACATGATAGCAGTATGAGTTTATTGGACATTTGGTCTATTTAATAAACCCAAACGGGAGTAGACTTGAGAAATGAAGGAGATGTTGTAACATTTCTTGCAAATTATAAAGCTAGTAGAAAAATAATATACCATGGTCACAGATGAGTTTCAAGAAACTGTGAAATGTAATGTGCAAGAAGTATATTACGTTCACCACGCACTCGGGACAGGAAGGGAAAGGAAGAGAGCTCTACAGTGGCTGTCCCTTTACCCTGGAAGGGTTCTAAGACCCCTACGGATGCCTGAAGCTTCAGATGGCACCAAACCCTATATATACACTAATTTAATTCATAAATTAGCCACAGCAAGCGATTAACAACAATAACTAATAATAAAACAATTATAATATACTGTACTAGGAGCTGTGTGCCTGTAGTGTCTCTCAAAATATCTTCCTGTGCTGTACTCACCTTTCCACTGAAAGGCGCGCTCTCCGGCTTCTCTTTGGCTTAATCCCAAATGCCAGCATCTGTAGTCCCAGCTTCGGAGTGACTATTAGGTAAAATAAGGATGACTCGAACACAAGCAATGAAATGCCTGGACAACCCACCGCGTGGACAGCGTGTGGGCACGTGGAGCAGAGTGTGGAGAGACGTGGACATGCGCACAGCATGGAGACGCAAGCCGCGTGGGGGCGCTGGGCAAAGGGCTGATTCCTGCCCTGGTGTGGGAGGTGTGGGACTCCTGAGATTTCATTCTGCTACTCAAAGCAACAGCAATTTAACACTTCAGTTGTTGATTTCGGGAAGTTTTCCATTTGATATTCCGAACTGTGGGTAACTGCACCCATGGGAAGTGACAAGGTGGATAAGGGGAGGCCAGTGTGTTTGCAGGAGGTGTGTTGCTGAGGTAAAGACCTAACAAGGGACTCTCTGAAGTCGGAAGCTGGATCAGCCATTCGGAGATTTACACAATTGAAGCAAAGACCTTGAGACTTCATAACCCATGCCACAGCCCTCACCCCCGCATTCACTGCAGGATGGAGGCAGGTTGCCCAGGGAAAGGGTTATTAGGGCGGCAAGTTAACAGAAAAGGCAAAGAATTAAGGATTTTACCAGATGTCATTCCAGGAGCTGGGGAGAAGCAGTGCTTCAGCTCTGAAATGGGAATTGGATGGGCCATCACAACATCAAATACTGTCTACCCTTTGGCCACATCAAAACACAGCAGCTGGAACTGGAGTACTACTTGTTTGTAATAGTTCAGTGTCATTTTCTAGCATCCATCTTGTTTTTTCAGGGCTAGAAAGTGAGTTCACTGAAGGTATGATGGGGCAACCATTTATGCATCTTTCGAGTCTCTAAGGCACAGGTTTCGGTCACTGCCCTCTACATATGGTGTTGTTCTTGCTTTTCAACTTGCCACTATGTGTGGGGGGAGAGTAACTTTTAAAATTTCAACAGAATAAGTTAATACAAAAGCTATTGTATTATAACTAAGGCATTAATGGCAGGGGCTGCGACAAGAGCTCATCCTGATTATACATTCTGAGATTGAAAAAATGGCCACTGGACAGATCTGTGGACCCAGAGGCAGTGAGCTCATATGGCCCTACTCTAAGAAAGAGCCCAACATCATGATCAGGTCTCGGCATCAGATCAGGGCATTAGTGGCCATTCAAACCCTTAAACCAATAATACTAAAAATGTGATGACATTCTCTTTTCTCCAGTGTATGGTGTCAGGAGCAAATGGATGCCATCACTTTGGGTAAGACAAGAGGAGTCATTCCTTTGTATACTTGTAGTAACCTGGGTCCTTTCTACCAGGTATCTGGGAGGAATTTAGAAAGTTTCCGGTATAAAAACTGACTCAACCAAAAGTTAAGCAACGAATCATTATTTTTTTAAATTAAGATGCCTATATTCAATCTCCTGATGACCCATCACGATGTTTTCTCGTTAAATAGATTGAGAAATACTCTTGTTGGCTGACAAGATCTGATCTCTAGAGATACGCACTGTGTTACCTCCAGAGCTGTCTGGGGTCAGGTTTCCCTGGCTACCATGAAGACCTCGCCACTCATTGTGATCATTGTACCCACCTGGCTTCTACCTGCCTCTCTTATTTCGGGATCCTATCATTGCCTTTGCTATCCACGAACCTGCTTCAGTGATAGCTTCTCTTGCTACCTGCCCTGGCTTACAGGTGATAGCTACAACCAAGCTCTTCAATAATACGGATTCCCCTCATCATCCCACTCCTTCTGCTGGGGCAAGCAGAATGCCTTTCAGGTGTTCTCCCAAGAAACCACCTCCGACCTCATATGACATAGCCATCTTGTCATGTGGACTTAAGATTTTGGCCTTTCTACTGTCTTCTATGACTAGTATCTCATTTTTACTTTACTTGGCACATACTAACATTTTCTCCAAGCTGCTAAGATCTGTGCTAGAAGCAGGTTAGCACCATCTCTCACCCATAAGTCCCATAACCCAGAAAAAAGCTTCCTATATTAATAAACTTCTCCTCATACAACTTTACATACCACTTACCCTGGTCCAAGTCTCCAGACTTCAGTCCCAAATGTGCTCCCCACTTCTGGCCAATCCATGATGAACAGGTCCTGCTGCTCCTTTGGAGTGTGGTCCTGCCTCCCTTTCAGCAAACCCAGTGCTTTGCCAATCAGGTGTCATCCTGACTCACTGTATTGGCCCAGTGGCCCAGTGGCCAGAAGGAGGGATGGGAAAGATGCAGAGAATGGCACAAAATTGCCTTTTCCCGTAAGCGCTGACAGTTGGTTTTTCTTTTTCTAATGCAGTTGCCTGACTTATACTTTGATTCTTAGGCCTCCACTTGAAAGGGGCAGTGATTTCAAAGAAGCCCACCACTTCAAGTAAGGCTGTCTCGAGCAAACACATTGACAGCTGCACAACCAGACTGCCTCCCCCCACACCAAGGCTGTTACTATTACTATTTAAGCTGCTTGTCTGTTTGCTTTTTATCTTCCTGTGCTTTAGATTTCCATTCATGTTTTCAATTCACTAATAAAGTGAGCTGGAGAAACCCTGGGCCTCCACTCTTGACCCCAACAAAAACAGAACCCAGGCCCACGTGCAGTTGCTCTGTGCCCCCCATCCCGTGTGCCTTGTATGCCCCAGGATCTGTACATAATAAATCTCTTTTTAAAACTTTTATTTTTAGTTAGAGATTTTCTAAGGGTTATTGCTGAAGGGTATCTTGCAATCATAATAAGGACCCACAAGGGTTGGTCCAGTGTTATCTTTGGTATGAAAAGGGGAGAGGCCTGTGGGAAGCTTCCTGGGGCCAGGCAATGCCCCAGGCATGTAGCTGATGGATGACTTGGACCCTCACAAAATACTAAGCTGGATGTTGCCTTCTGCCTTGTTTACAAAGAAGGTGTAGGAAGCAATTGCCATTAACAGAGAGACGTGGGCTGCATCTCTAGGCTCAAAGGGTCAGAAGAAGCAGGAAATTTCAGATTTTTCCTGTTCATCACTCGGACAACCTCATGCAGTTTCAAGATCCTGTTCTTTCCCAACCAAGAACCTGATCAGTTTTAAAATTTAACTTTATGTATAGCTATGATATATTTTTATGAATTCTTATGTCTAGTCTCCAGCCTCCTCTGTCCTCTGCATACTCTATTATACTGAACCCAGTTTCAGCTGCCTGCTGCCTGAAAAGGCAATAATTGAGAGGCAAGTGCTGGTGTAAGGGAGTCGGTTTATTCAAGAGCCAGCAGCCTGAGAAAAGGGCGGAGTAATGTCACAAAGACTGCCTTAACATCTCAGTGCAGGCAGGATTTTTATAAGGTTAGGGGTGGGGTGTGCAGGGGCAGCCAGAACAAAGAAAACCAAAGGGAGGAGGGGTTTGTGGGCACAGTCTGCTTCAGTAACCACCATGGAGACAGTCAAGCCATGGTCTGGTTTTTGTCTTCCTGATGTTACTGTTGAAATTGAGCAAATCTCCCGGAGCTGAAATGCCTGAAGGCTGGTGTCTGTTTCCTTTGAGGTTAGCTCCCAGAATCCTTTAAGCAAACAGGCTTTTTACCCATAGCTCCATGTGAATTTACAAGTCATCATGTACAGAAACAGTGTTAAGAGAATAGTGGGATGGGCTACCTTCGTGCTGCCATGGAGACCTCCCTTCTTCCATAGTCAACCTTTAACTAACAGTTAGCTGTCTTCAGCTTTTCACTGTCTCTCTCCAGGGCATCCATTATCTCTAGAAAATTTCATCCAATGCTGTGGTCCTTGTATTCTTTCTTCCCCATTTCTAGTGTTGCTCCCACTTTTTCCACTGACATAGCATCCCAAATTACCACTTGTGAAAGTTTTAACAACTGCACTGCTACTTTGTGCCAAAAGCTACGTGCTGTCCACAAATACCCGCACCGAGTGTTACAGCGCCCTACTCTCGTCACAGCGTCTGCTTTCTCAGACCACTCCTGGCACCAATCAGTGCAGGTTGGGCTCCCCAGCAAGCAGACTCTGGCGTGCAGATGCGCATGCCAGACGTTTCCTGGGTGCTAGTACTCTGGGGATCAACAGTGCCAGGGAAAAACAGAAGGCAGGATTTAGCAGAAGTGGGCAGCTGTGTCCTCACAGTGGGGCTGCAGCTGTGCGTGGAGGGAGTGCTGGAGTGGGGGTGAGCCTTCAGAAAAGTCCCCATGCTGTATGTCTAGGGTCAATAACCCTCTAGGGAATGAAGGTGGAGAGGTACCTGCCACAAGGCGAACATCTGTGCCACTTTCTCATTGGGAAAGAATCCCTCCCAAATTTAGTGTCTCTTAAATTTAGGATTTGTCCTGTCCCAGAAAATATAGCACTTAACATGATGCCAAATTAGAATTCACCCCCTCTAAGCTTATTTGTACCAACAGGAGGTGTTGGTATATTCATTGTGTGAAAAAGGGAAATCATTCTTACGTCTTGGAACTCATGCCAATCCCTCTTTGTGTGATGAAGTAAAATGTAACAAGGCACATGTATAACAGTCATGAAAGCCTTTTATAACACATCACCAGTTAGAGGTACCAGGTAAAACCTACCAAGTGGTGATTATCCAATGAATGGAAGAAGCCTGCCAGGCTAATTTTGTGATTATCGCTGTTTATTCATGCACAGCAACAAAGGCACTGAAGGTTAAGCCATTCGCTTAGAGTAATTTTTCCCATTTTTGATTACCAATAAAGTTGTTATTTTTAATATATCTTTCAAAACTACTTTTTTTCTAAATTATTCAAGGATTGGAACAATCATTTTGATTGAAGCCCATGCTTCATCACTGGATAGCATTCTTGGAGTGCTATTAGGACTTCAGATCGCACCATCCTGGAGAAGAGTATCAGATGACCAGAATCTGGAGCCGTGGTTCTCCACTAGGGGACACTTTTGGCCCCGAAGGACTTTCGGCAATGTCTGGAGGCATTTTAAGTGTCACAACTTGGTGGAGGAGATGCCGCCAAGATCTACTGAGTAGAGGCTGAGGGGCTGCTAAATATTCTACACAGGACAGCCCCCTGCAGCAAAGAATCGTCCAACCTGAATGTCACAGTGCCGAGGTCAGAGAAGCCCTGACCGAGACCAAAGTGTTGTTTTTCCTTTTTTTCAGATTAAGTCATTTACCAAACAACAGGAAGTACATTTCCCCCCTGAGAGTAAGAGGTAGCACGGTAGCTTCAGTTTAAAATTAGTTTATTATGTATACATAAAAGCAAAATAGACTTATGAGGTAAGGATAACAAAATTTCACCTAAAATTTTGTCCAGAAACCTTTCATTTGTGGGCAAGGCAAATCATGCCATCAAGCAATGGGGAATTGACACCACAGTGAATTTTGCTTTAGTTTCTTTTATTCTGAGGACTGTAATAGTTCCATAATGATTTTTTGTTATCACACTTGAAAGTCCATAGCGCATTTTGAAGTCTGACTTTTCCCAGGGCTGGATATTGTGCAAGATAATTTTTTATTACCCTTTGGATACTTTAAATGTATTGAACAAAATGGTTTCTAGAACCTGCTGCACTGCCATTCTTCCTTTTTTTCTTTTTTCGCATCTTCCATTCACAACAAGTGCTCTTAGGCTGACTTTGTGCTTTCAGTGCGTTTCAAGTACACGAATGTAGACTGAACATCTGCTCCATTCGGTAACCAAATCATTCTCTGATGAAGTGACAGCTCAGAGAACGGCTACCATTACTTAGCTGCCTAACAGCCATTCACTAGGGCCCTTCCAATAAACAGACTTACATATTGTTCTCATAATAAGAAGTGCTATTTTTACGGAGAGCAGAACAAAAAAGATAAGTGGACTCATCTGTTTCTATTATAAGTTTCATTAACAGCAAATTTCCTTAATGTTTATATCAATAAGATATTTAAAAAGGAAAACAAAGAGAGAAACATGAGGAAAAATTTATATAATGTGATTCGCCATACATACAACACCCAGTATTATTGATTAATTAATTATTAATTAATGACAAGAGGTAATAAAACACTTTATGCTGTGAGGAAATAATGTTACCTTGTTTATATATCAGAAATGTTTACAAGATAGAAAACTAAATAAGTTCCTGCATTTCTTCTCCAGTAAAAATAATAATAAAATAATAGTCAAAGTAATAACTTTAATGGAAATAGTGAAAGTGATAACATTAATTTCTATATGTTTTCCATGAATTCTCATCTCACGCTACACAGGGTATAATGGGGTAGCATCTGGGTTTATCCATGAACAATCTCTGCATGGTGCGTATAGTGTATAAAACTGATAAGAAAAATGTGGCCGTGAAGAAGCTATGAAGTGATTTTATTTCAGCTTACCAAATGACAAAATAACCAAATAAAGAAGAAAGGAGAAAGAGCTAATATTCCCCCAAATTAAGATAATACCAGCCCTGGTTGGACAGTTCAATAAATCTCGGGATGTTTACGACAACTAAGATGGAAAAGGGGATCTCTTAGGAGACCAGCACCTGAACTCAGTAGAAGGTGTGCCCATTAATATTACTAAGATTTTTTTTAAACTGGTGCTTGCTTCTGTTATGATGGTTCAGACTGCTAATGGAATCTCAGCAAAATCAGAAACCTTGAAATTTCCTGTGGAAAGCCTTTCTAGGATCCTCATTACACTGTAGATTTCAGGTAGTCATCTAAAATAACTTTGACTGCCGCCTCTAACAGAAAAGGATTATGTTTAAGTCAATAGAAAAGTGTACAATTCATCTATTACTAACTAGATAAATTACCTTAAGGAACACACAGGATCTCTCTGATTTCCAATTTTTTCACGTAAAATCCCTCACTGTTTAACAAATAATTATTGAGTTCCTCGTAGGCAGTGTACATTAGAAACACAGGAAGAGGACAGTGTCTTTCCCACTCTCAAAATATGAGAAAATCTATTTGTCTTTCAAATATTGCAAGGTGAGGTAGTTGATAAGAAAACTATTGTAAGAGTATCAAAAAGAAACGACAAGAGTTAAAACAAAGAGAGGAGTGCTCTGACATCAGGGTGGGGGCCACATGTAAAATGGATTATCAGATTAAGCATAGACATTCCTGTCAGTTTATTATCGATCAGGTTCTTTTTCTTTAAGATTTTAGTAATTTATTATTTTTAGAGAGAGGAAGGAAGGTAGAAAGAGAGGAAGAGAAACATCAATGTGTGGTTGCCTCTTGAACGTCACCCACTGGGGACCTGTCCTGCAACCCAGGCCTGTGCCCTGACTGGGAATTAAACAGGGACCCTTTGGTTCTCAAGCTGTCACTCAATCCACTGAGCCACACCAGCCAGGGCTAGTATTGGTCAGGTTCTAAGCATCCCACCATAAATGCTCTAAACTACCATCCTTCATGTAAGCCTCACTCAGAGATATAACATTACAATAAGGAAGCGAAAGTGTAACGAATACTGACCCTCTGCCTGCAATATGAACTAGTAGTCATGGTGATGAGGGACAAACAACAAAGAGAAAAAGGGGCAGGAACAAGCAATTGCTTGCTTTTCTCCCTCACATCAATCTACTGCTCTTGTATCTAAAGTTTATTAAACACTCTTTGATCATTACCTGGATATGAATTGATTACCATCTAACACTTGTCAAAGGCTGACTTGAGAAAGTCAAAGTAGCCTCTTAATTACACATTCTTCCAAAGTCTATACATTTACCCAGACAGATCACCAGAAAGAAACATTAAGTTATCGTCTCTTCACTCTCTACAAGAGTTCTATCCATGAGTTCAAATACAATATACGCAATATACATCAATGCAAGAAAAGGCATTTAGAAGCTTTTCTCTATTATAGTCTTTGCAATTGCTCATGAACTAATCTTTCTTGCCAATCCTTAAACCTTAGATTCTCTCTAAGCTGGTATACTAACTTTATTTTAGCAAATCCATAAAGTCCCCAATATTTAATGCAAAAAAAAAAAAGAAAGGTCATTTCTTCTGGGACAAATTTAGAGATGGATCTAATGCTTTTATCATGTTCCTGAATAAGACTATAATATTTTTAAATCTGTGTGAAGCATCCACTCACTGCCCTATGTAAAAGCCCTCCATTTAGAAGATACAATATGCTAAGCAGAGTTTGTCCCTAAATGATCTTCCTCATGGTTCAGAGTCATCAATATCTCCCTCCATATAATTTTCTTCCACAGTGAGAGTGATCACAGTAACATGGTTTTCATGTTGTATGTATATGTCTGTGGACCCAAGAAGGAGTAAGAAAAGGTGGAGAGAGGAAGAAACCTGGCCACTGATGGCCAAGTTACCATGTAATTGCAGGTGGTGGCATATTCACCAAAGTATTACAGGTAGATACTTGGCTTAGATATATGAGCAAAAGTTTGGAAGAAACACAGCTGGAAGTCTGATTTGATCCGCCCTCCTTTGGAGGAAGCAGTAGATAATTATGCCCCAACCAATGGTTGTGACTCAAGCTCAGACTCCACTCAGGCAGGTGCCATTATCGCATCCGCACACTCTTTCAGTTTCAGAAAGGTAAGTCAAGGCAGCAGCAATTCTTTGGATCCACACCAGGGGTCCCTTAGTTTTTCCCCTCGATATTCCAACTCACTCCCAGAATCTTGAACTAGGAAGCTATTTTCTAACCCTATGGAATGTCCCTCACCACTAACAGGCTAACAATCCAGTGGGCTCTCCAGAGAGGTTTGGGATTTGCTAAGGTCTGCAGTAGGAACAAAGTAGGGCTAGCTTTTTAACCTCATTATTTTTTTAACTTTCTATTTTGATATCACTTTGGTTGTAAGTTGGAATTAATGTCTTATTTTCATTTTCTATAGTAAACGGAAAGCTAAACATGATTTTATTGTCATAAAATAAGATTGTCAGTTGCCTAGCCCTGCTAGATAATTATTAATTATCATCACAAGGAATGGCTCGAGATACACTAATTCAAATCTTTTCATTATTTTTAGTAGCAAGCCCCCAACATTTTATTAGCTTAAAGCTAGCAAGAGAACATTTCATGCTCTAGATGTTCTAAACATTCCTGGTGTACACCAGAGCTTGAATGAAATACACCCGAAAAATGCTGGCACTCATAGACAACATCACTAGTAGAATAGGGCGCTAGCTTATAGCTACAGGTTAGGACTCACTTATACTTACACCCAGAAGTGTGAAAATTCTCAAATTACTGGCGTAAGTTTCCAAGGTTCCAGGCTTCCTTCTAAATACCTACTAGGTATTTAGACCTACTAGGGTTCTCGAGGGGCTTACCTATGTTCAGGAACCATTCATTAACACTTACCAAGAAAATAGATGAACGACTCTCACATCTAAGCCAGACCCCACAACTGATGCTACTGGACTCAATTGCTTTTACCACTGTCACCCCGTGTTTGGTAGTGAAGCAGCATTGTTACTGCGGCTGGTGCTGCCTGGCCACTGGGAAAGACAGGGAAACGATTTCCTATAATACTCAATGCAGGGGGAGGGAGGTTTGGACGGGGAGAGGGGAGTCTCATAGCAAAATCCTTTGGCCTAAAATATCACTGCTATTTGAATTCAGGCACATACCATTGTAATCAATATACTGCTTAAATTCACATATTTTTGTCTTAGGGCTGTGTTGCATTCAGTAAACTCAAATGAATATGAACTATAGCTTAAAACAAAGAATATTAAGGACATCTAAATAAGGAGTCCACGTTGTCATTTACAAAAATACCCTTTCTACTTCAACACAACGCCTCACTCTCTACAGCAACTCTCATCATACAGTCTGGTTTTCTACTCTTCGCCAGACTTTGTCTCCCTGTACTTTCTTATGTAGATTGACTCCACATAAAAGAACTCATTTCTTTATTAGGAAGACAAAAGAGAGGTGATTACCAATGAACAATTTTTGTATTTTTTGGAGTTTTATTGCATTTTATTGATTTTGTGCCTACATTTTAACAAGCAGCGATAACATACAGGATTGGGAATCTCTCTTGGTTTTCCTAAGTCCATGTGAAAATTGGTAGGTGGAGAGAAGTGTCTTTTGACTTAACCTATTTTTATTATTATACTCATAAGTAAACCCCTTTTTCCTCAATATGAACCTCAGGATTAATGTGCTATGAAGGTATGAAGCAACTTCTGAATAAGTTCACAAAAGATATGTATGTCCCTCTAATAATACCTGCCCTTGCGATAAATATAAGTCAGATGCCTAGACTCAACTCTCTACTTCAATAAATTTCCTTTTAAAAGCCCACATTGTTTTTCCTTCACCAGATAACTAACGGGGACACTTCAGTTTAAAAGATATATTGTCTATTAATTTTATGGTAGAGGGGAATTCAGGGTCCAAATTCCTTTTACACACTTATATAAAATTGAATATTCAATAATACATGTGGGGAGGAATCCAAAATATTTCTCTTGGGACCCAGCAAAGACTGAGATGAGAATAAATACACTGATTAAACGGCGAAAATGCTACCCATCCACAATTCTTTCCATAAGCACTTTTCCAGCCTAAGGGTCTGAATATAGCTGGAGAAAAAAAAATGTCTATCTGTCCACAAACTCAGATATGCTACAAATAAAATATTATTTATTGTGTTGCATTATTCTAATTAATTTCTCTTGATATCTTCTTCTACTAGAATGGTGGAAAACAATTTTATTCCATCTGTAGTTTCCTTCCATTTCTCCAGGATTTTATCCAAGTTCTGAGAATCTTACAAAGTCCCAGGGAATCAGAGTGTATACATTCAATTTCAATGTCCTCTGTGCAAGCAGACATCTGCTGAAATTCATGTTCATGTCTAATCCACAGGCCCCTTAAGTCAGAAGAGTTCCACGTTACTTAACATGCCCCACCAAGGGCCTAAGAAGCAGTTTGGCTCTAGTGGTGCTCTGCTGCCTGGCCAACTGTGCGAAGAGATCTAATCACCCTCCTGCAGCCACGGCCCTCTCCTTGCTGTGTCCCAGGAACAGAGTAGGAATCTCAGGTCAGTGAGGAAAAGTAGACTGTCAGGTAAATATTGTTGAGCTACCTACTTATGTCATGAAAAAGAAAGAAAAGGAAGGAACTTGACCACTTTCTCACCAAAGACTCTAGCAGCAGAGGCAATGGGAAAACACAGACCTTTAGCATCATGTCACCGGGGCCCACCACCATTGGTTACATTTCTAGAATGAAAAAAAAAAAAAAATCCTGAGTTCCTCTCTAATTTCTTCTAAATCTAGGCTGCTTTCACAACACTGAAGAAGATTCAAAGGTAAAGAAAATATAGAGTCCTATTTGACTCCAGAAAGTCATGAATAAGAGGGGTTAATGATAAACATTCACTTAAAGGAAAAAAAAGGGAAGGGGAATTAAAAGAGAATTTAAAGACTAAGAATGTGGGGCCCTGGCTGGTGTAGCTCAGTGGATTGAGCACAGGCTGAGAACCAAAGTGTCACAGGTTCGATTCCCAGTCCGGGCACATGCCTGGGTTGCAGGCCATGTCCCCAGTGGAGGCCACATGAGAGGCAACCACACATTGATGTTTCTCTCTCTCTCTTTCTCCCTACCTTCCCCCCTCTAAAAATAAATAAATAAAATCTTTTAAAAAATAAATAAAATATAAAATTAAATTATAAGAAAAAAGACTAAGAATGTGAGGAACTATCAGAAACTGACACAAATCTTGTACACTGTGGTGGGCAGAATTCTAAGATGACCTCTGATGATCTTGGCTCTTGTATGAACCCCTAGCCTCTAAGTGTGGATAGAATCTATGAATAAGAAATCAGCCCTATGGTTTTTTTAGCAGTTACATAATAAAGCAGCTGACACTTGCAAACTATGCCAAGAAAAGCACTTAGGTAAAATTGCTGCTCTCTTACTTGTTAACAGATATCCACTCGTCCTAGCCCTAATCTTCTACATAAATTACATTGATGTTAATTTGCAACTCAAGAGCCTTGTGTGTGCCAGTGAGAGAGGGAGAGGGAGAGAGACACAGAGAGAGGCAGAGAGACAGAGATATAGAGAGAGACAGAGATCCCAGAGCTGCAGGAAAACCTGAGGTTAAAATCCTGTTTTTGTCTTTGTCGGGGTTTGGTGGGCAGGCTAGTCCTCTGACCACCCAGCTTTATGGGCTGTGGCTGACAGATTCCCCTCAGGCTTCAGTCTCCAGAACGAAAGAGGAAGAAAGAAACAGAACATTTTTATTTGATAAATAACATGTTTTCCCAGCAACTTTTTAGTGAGACATTAACTACACATAAATGGAAATTTTGTGAGTTATAAATATCTTTTAAAGCCATTTTATAATCTCCAGCTTTAAGGCTCTCTCAGCAGGAATTCCCTAAAATCTGTTCTCAGAAATCATCACAAATAGCATGAGAAATGAATGACTTAATTAATAAGTAAGCACATAAATACATTAACACATAAAGGCAGACAGCTGGGGAGAGATTGAGAGAGGTCAGGTGACAACTTTACACATATGAACAAACACAAACCTAATATCCCCCCAGTTAGGTTATTAAACTGCCTGGTAACACAAATAGTTATGTTTCTTTTCTTCCAGCCTCAATGTCTATGACATTATCTGCACAAATTCAAGGTCTCTCAGTGTCTTCGTCACCTCCTCCTTCAGTCTGGGCAGCGTGCATGAGCTGCACCTCCCATTCCTCCCACTTGCAGGATAGAGGATTGCCCTCAGCTAAAGAAAACCACTTTGCCCAGGTTGTACTGCCTTCCCAGGGCAGCCCTCAGATTGGTCTATGGGCATGAAAAAGTGCTAGAAAGACCCAGCCTTTTAAATGTTCTCTTATCCTTGGAGCTTCCTGTAGGATTGACTAAAGCATCCATGATGATTCCCTTGGCCCCATCTTGCTTTCTTCTCTCCCCATCCCCTCTGACCCTGAGAGCACCCCCATCTTCACAAAAGCAATCACTGTCTCACTGTTGGCTTCCCAGGGAGCCTCACATGCGACTGCCGCAGTTTCTTAGTAGGGAAATGATATAGGACCCTAAAGCCTGCTTATCTTGGGGTTTCTTGGTTTTATAAACCCATTCAAAAGGTAAGAGATAAGGAAGTTAACAAGTTAATGAAGGCACATGGACAAAGCATATGGTCTAGAAATGCATTTTATTTTTATGTTAATCAGTTCTAAAGAATTGTTACACTGCACTGTTGTTTGCCTGCTTGTTTGTTTTTTAAAGACAGGTTCTGGGTTATTGTTACCATTCTTTCCGCTTAATCTTGGAGAGAAGGAAACAGGGAGAACCTCTTTGCAGCTGATTCCCCAATGAGAGAAGAATAAGCCTCTAAGTAACATATCTACCTGAATTTCTTTTTACTCTCTTTTTCTATCAAGAAAACAAAATGTTGTTTCCACTTTTTAAAACACTTTATGCCACAAAGAAAACATTGTCAGCAGGAAAGAGAAATAATGGGATCCATTTAGGAAACTATTTTGATATTTCAAGCATACTTTAAGCATATCCATTTGCCTTTGATGGCTTCCGTAAATTATAAGGCAAAAAACAGACTGATATTTGAATGCTAAAAAGATATATTATGAAGGGATCCAGAACAAGTATCCCCGGAATATGCCATTTGGACATGTGAAATTATTGAGCTAAAGACAATTAATGCCCAAAAGGCTTGGGAAGCACTTTATACCTCTCCCTTAACTGCCCAAAAGAATTCTATAGAAGGTCTGGTCCAGGAAGAAACATACCATCAAAGGTAACTACAGAGCATGGGCTAGGTGTTATGGGCTGGGGAGAGCTCAGTAGAGTCTGTTGGTTCAAATTCCTGCCAATGTGCCATTGCCCATGAACGGCACAGCCAACATCTGTTTACCAAACACTTGTTATTCCCATCTCCCTGTAAGTTGTCTTCCTTTTCTCGGGGCCCCACACCCCCACCTTCTTCTCCTTAGCTCAGGATGGTATAGAAGCCACACTTGCCTGACTGCCCCTTGAACTTCTCACGTCTGTGAGGCTCCCATGCTACAAAATTACATTTGGTTTTCTCCCGTTATCCTGTCTCATGTCAATTTAATTAACAGACCAGCCAAAAGAACCTAGAAGAGTTGGAAACACATTTTTCCTCTCCTACAATAACAAGAAGAAAACCTTGCCCAGTGCTCATCAGTGCCAAGCACAAGGCAGTTTTGAGCACATAATAAGTCCTGATAGTACTTGTTAAATCAGTAACCAAATGACTGACTGCCTAAGTATGTCCTTAAAACTTGAAAGATGAGACCCCATTCATCTTCATTTGAAGCACATTTTCCCCATCTCTAACAAAATTAAGATTATTCACACCCTTATTTTTTTCTCTTCACTGTCAACATGATTGATAATAAGTGTTAATGCCATCTTCCACTAAAAAAGCACATATTCTGCCCTTTCTGTGTAAAGCAGACCTAGGGGGAGAAATCAATCTGGACTGAGAGACCGTGGCTGTCATCTTCAAAATGAAATTTAAAGCACCCTTTTGAGACAATTAATCTGCTTGGCATTAGTTTCTGTCACAATTCTCCTATCCTTCCTTCTTTTATCATAATAATAGAAATAATAACTCAGTGAAGAGATGGAAAAGATATTCTTCATACTCTTCTACAGTTTTAAAAATATTTACTGTATTTCTACTGTAAGTCAGACACTGCGTGGAAGATATGAATCACAGCATCACACTCCCCGCCAGCTGCCTGCAGGATTTCTCAGTCTTCCTCCCCTTCTGGTCTTTCTTTCCCACAGACCCCTCTGACACTTCACCGGCCCGTTTCCAGCTAGCCATCATTCCCCTCAAAGTTCACTTGGGCAATAAGGCTTCTGCTCACTTAGAAGATATAGCAACACAAACTGCATGCAATTAACCATCAGTACAATTTTTCCTCTTGGGGAAGGGAGTGGTGTCAGTGTTTTGTTCAAGTCTCCTAGGGTGATCTTAATTGGCAGCCAAGGCTGAGAAGTGCTGTTTTAAAGAAATAATATGTTTAAAAGGGAATGGCATTATGCAACAAATCAATGAAATGAACAAGGAAGGAGCAAAGCAGAGGCACTGAGAGGAGCTACAATTCTAGCACCGTAGGGAAAGTGAAAGACGATTGTCGTGAGAGCAGGGAAAAGGGGATGTTGATTAATTTTAGAGTCATTTAGGGCCACCCACAGAGCTTACTGATTGGACGAATATGTTGGATAAAGTGTTCAAGGAAGACACCAGGTTTCTGGCTTGGGCAGGTAGAGCTGCGGTTGTGAGAGAAGAAACAATGTCCCTGTTGCTGGTGCCAAGCAGCTGGCCGTGATGTTCGGCTGAACATAAACAGTTCCACACCAGCTCCTTCTGTGAGCATGAGGGAGCGAGATGAAAACATGACCCGTTGTAATTATGATGGAGCATAAAGAAAATAAGAATACCGTGCTGATAAAGTTAATTCATATATCAGGACCCCCAAAATGCAGGCCACCCCAGTGGCCCAGCCCACGTCACAAATGTAAACCCGTCAGCCTGCACTATTGGGAAACACCTGTGAAGGAAACCGAACATCCACCACGCACAATCCTTCGACTCGGCCTCAGATAGCTAACCTTACCCTACAAACAGAACCTGCTAGCCTCGGAAGGAAATCCCAACCGCCCAGCCCATCGCACCCTGTTTCCACATTGCCTCTTCCAACACTCTGTGAAACTTGCTCGCTCCTCCACAGACCCCTCAGGATCAGTGCTCCTCTACCTGTAGTGACCCATACTCCCCCATCAACAGGCTGTTGTCCCACGAATGGATGTCCAACTCTTTACTCAACTGTTTTGTCATCTGACAATGCAAACCACTAAAATGATCAAACATTGCATTCTTCCTGTTTGTGTCTCTGCCAACCACAGCATTTACCCTGCTTCATTCCATTTCACTACTAAAAAGTATTAAGATACCCAATTATGAGATTGCCCCTAATAAATACACCCAATCCAGAGCCAGTTTCATGAACCCTCGTCAAAATTGTCTAACAAAGCTGATCTTCTACATCAGTCCCCCCTAACGCACTCTCCCTGAGACTCGCTGTCTTCCCTGAGTGAGCAGTCAGTCACTCTTGCTGCAGCCGATAACAAACCCAAATTTGTTTGGCTACAGCTGTCTCCTGTTGACCTTTGACTGGTAACATTTACCAAGAAGAGAAATTTTGAAAAGGGATAGGATTATTTGAAGATAAAAGAATAGTTTCGTTTTGTTAAGTGTGAGGTACAAAGCCTTGTGGATAATTAGATTTATTGATCTGGGACTCAGAAAAAGAGTCTGTACTGAGGAGGACATCTGTGAGCCACCAGCACAAAGATGCTAAGTGAAACCAGAAGGAGTGGGGCAGACAAGTTTATCCGGAGAGCACGTGTGCAGTGAGAGGGGGACAGGTCCAACACAAATCTTCAGGGCGTGGTGGAAGACAAGACAATCACAGAGAAAAATCAGGAATGACTAGGACTGAGGAGCAAAATGTATCACTTAAGAATGATGTCACTGAAGAAAATGCCAGTGCTTCAAGGAAAAGTAGCTAACCAAATCTGAGTAATGTTACAACTTATGCTTACAATTTTTTGTGTCCTACTGATAGGGGACTCGAAACCTGGAAAATTTTAGTTTAAGTAATAGCTAATAAGGTTAGTAATCAATGCCTGTAAAAGTTATTGTTTCAGGAACTGAAGGTATGACCCACCCTGACTCCGGGAGGCCACAAGAAGTTTCACCTCTGTGCCTCAGGAGGACTGCACACAATTCAAGATGGTCTCTGAGCCCTTGTGTCCCAGGTGAGAGGACCACCACCCAGGACACAGCTGAAGACCACCACCCACAGTGAGAATGCTGCTGTTTTTTAATCCAATTAACTTTTCCCCAAATGCCAAACCCCTTACCTACGTTTTGTTTTCCTTACAAAAAGGGCCATTTAAAAATAGAATTTAAGATGGTCTGTTAGGGTACAGACCCACCATCTTCTCAGATCGCCAGCCCTCTGAATAAAGTGCCCATAAAGACTGAAGCCCTGTCTCTGCTTACAGGATCTGGTAGGTGGCAGGCAGCATGAACACCTGCTTTTACCGTTTCAGTTGTACAACATGCTGTTCATTCTTGCACCATTTTCAACCATTTCTCTATTATGGTCATCTGGGTTGTTTCCAATTTTACAGACAAGGCTGCAAGATCTTCAAACGTGAATATTTAATTTTTTGTGTGAGTACATTTAAAAGATAAATTACTCAGGCTGGAGTTTCTAGGTTAATAATTTTGTGTATTCAATTTTTAAGGATTACATGAAGTAACATATCCACAACAAGATATGACTGCATATTTCCCCGAACCTCAGCAAGTACCAGACACATTTTTCCTAACCTCAAAATGAACTTCTTCTCTTAGTTACGCTAAGCATGGCCCATAGCCTGCTGACCCGACATTGCTCTGACCTTTCTATACGCACTTTTAGTTCCCAAATGCTTATTGCATTAGTTCATTTTCCAGCCTGTTGAGACTGTGCCCAAAAGTTAGGAGTTGAGAGCAGACTTTGATAGTATTTGGTGGTATTATATCCAAAAATAGAAAAATGCCCCAAACCTATCAATCATTTCTCCTCCTCTTTCTTTCCACAGGTTTTCCGACGTAATTCTATAAAAGGAAGCATAGCTCAATGGAAAATAAAGTAGCACTGTATTCACCATGGAGTCAGTGAGTGATGACCATCATGACAGATTTCTGGCAGAGGATCTGCGGTGTTGGCCAAGGCTGACCTTTTCCCACACTGCCGCAGGGCCCAATCACATCCTCATCTTCGGAGGAACTAACCATCACAAAAGGCTATCAGATGCAAGGCTGGAGAAGCAAGCCGCTGAGTTTGTCAAAGAGTTCTCTAATCCAGTCACATAAAATAGAGAAAGGAGAGAGGAGGCTATTTCTGAAATAACACACATTTTTAGCTTAAAGCTATTCCACCCCTGGTGAGAGAGGCTAATGTCTTGGATTTACAGGTCAGAGCTGCTGCGCTTCCTCCTCAGATGCACGCTGGAAGGCAGGCAGGAAGAACAGTGTCGAGAAGTCCTCCTCCCACAGCTGTCAGACTGTGACCTAAAAGCACAGCCACACCAGGTCAGACTAGAATGCATGTCCCTCAAACACATCTCTTTCTGGGCAGATCGAAATGAGTGCTGTAATAATGGCATTCCTATATAAACTCCTTCTACATGCATTGGTGCCATTTCACTGTAGTTTATCTTTCTTTTCTTTTTTTTTTTGCATAAAAAGAAAACACATTGTAAAATATTTGGATGAGACTAAACTTCATTTTGATTTTAAGGAGGAATTTCACTTCTTAAAGACCAATGCAGAAAAATGTATACATAGACTATGCTACTGGTTTCAATTTTTTAAAGTTTAAGGCAACATTTATGAAAGATATAATTATTGTGATTTTGCCTGGAGTCAAGCAGAATATAAAATAGAGATGCTGAAGGGGAGGGGTGAGGAGAAAAAGAAAAATTAAAAAAATAAAAATAATATAGAGATGCTATTTTATACTCACACTTTTCCACTACTGTCTCAACACATGTTATAGCTTGCTTTGCATGCTATTCCCTCTTTTTCAGCCTAGAAAACTCCTACTGATCCTTTAAGACACAGCACAAATGTCACTTCCTCTGTGGTGCCTTTTCCCTGCTCTCTCCTTTATTAACTCACTGTGTCCTGTAATTATTTCTACTACGCACTCATCTAAGTAGAATGGAAATCATTTATTCCTTTCTCTGCCACCCCTGCTAGGCAGTGAGCTCGAGTGGAGTCTGTGGTTTAGTCATCGTGTGTTTCCAGAACTTAAAGCAAAGTCTGGAACATGGGTACTCAATAAATATTTATGGAATGAAGGAAAATGTAAGTCTTATGCTTCTGGTTCATTATCTAGAACCAGAAATGATAAGGAAACTAATCTTCAGGATTAGCTTCTCTGTTAAAGGGTCATCTGGAGAAAGACGAGCTTTGAGAGCTCACAAAACACAAAAACTGATGCCCCAATAAAAGTTTCGGGAATGTAGTGGTCTCTGGAAACCTAGTAAGAACTTAGGAGGAAAGAAATTATTTCCATCTTCCAGACACATCTGAGCATTACATCTAGTGCTTTTTAGTAAGTTTCAATGATTTCCCATTAAGGTACATAAGTGCTTGAACAATCCTTACCTCCTTTTTCTTCTAATCATCTCTAAGGCTTACTGGCAATCAAAATGTTTAAGAAGATAATCAGCATTGCTGCAGAAGAGCTGTTCTGCCGCCCATTCAACGTTGATCTTTTTGGCTTAACTATTCCCTGCATCAGTAAATGCTGATAAACACTCCCACCAATGTAAGAGAGCTAAGAACCTAAATGAAAAAAAAAAAAAAAACAACCTTTTCTTGTTACAGTCAGATACAGTGACTTGAATTATTGTAAGTTCTACTTTACCTCCTACTCATATAAAATGTTTTTTTCCTTGATTGTTAATCTTGTTTTTAGCTATACATACAAAATGAATCACCTGAATATATTACATGTTATCTAAGAAGGCTTAAATTATTCCAGAATAGGATTATGCAGCAAGACAATAGACATACTGACTAGAGAAAACTTTAAAAGTTGTTTTCTTTTAACCAGTATATCAACAACCAAGTTTGAAGAACTTAGTTTACAGACATTTTTATAGTGTAGAGGATTACCTGCTATCTAGAATTAAAGTTTAGCTACAGTCCGAAAGAGGAGGAGGAGAGAAAGAAGAAATGATATGGAGAAAATCATTTTACCTGGTACTATAGGGAGGGAAAGAGATTGAATAGTGAAATGTCCACATGTGTGTCAAATTTCAGGCTCTCTAGACTTTGAGAGAGATGTTTTATAAGACAAAGGAGAAGCCTCTAGGGGAAGGATATCTCCACAAGGTACATAGTTGTAATAAGTACATAATTAAGTAATTTTAAGTAATAATTACATAAGTAATTAAGTACAAAGTACATAACCATACTACATAGTTGGCACAGGCTCATCAAAATACACTTGGCCATGGAGTGTCATCAGACAGATGAAGAACGTGTAGACTGAACTGTGTGCTGCCCCCAAATCCATATGTTGAAGCCCTAACCCCCAATGTGACTGTATTTGGGGATAGGACCTTTAAGGAAGTAAGGTTAATGAGGCTGTAAGGGTGAGGCCCTAATACAATAGAAGTGGTGACCTTATAGGAAGAAAAAGATTCACCAGAGACCTCACCCTCTCATCACATGAGGCCAGAGGAAATGCCATGTGAAGACACAGTGAGAAGGCGACTGTGTATAAGACAGGAAGAGAGGTATCACCAGAAACTCAACTTGCTGGCACTCTGATCTTGGACTTCCAGGCTCCAGAAAAGAAAATAAATGGTTTTGTTTAAGCCACCCAGTCTGGTATTTGGTGATGGCAGCCTGGGCAGACTAATGCAGAGGGCCTGAAATATAGCTTTCTTGAGTCATTAAGTACTAGCTTTCAAGAAATTTTGCTTAAGATGACTCTATAATTGAGAAACTTTGGAAACAATAAAAGGGCTACCCATTAGCTGTCAACAGCACATTGGTCCTAGCCCCCCAGAGAAGAGCGAAGGCTGTTCATGTTACTGTGATGGTTAGTCTCCATGAAAGTTAAGCAGGCTTTCTCCAATTTTTCAAAACTAAATCTTCACTAAATCAAGTCAGCTTAAGCACTCAGCAGTCATTGTGTAGAAAAAGCCTTTGAGTTAACTTAAATCCTAAAAAAAAAAAAAAACCGATTCTCACCAAACTTTTGTTGGTGGTCCTCATTATTTACCACTTCTCTTTCTAGTTCAGAGAGACACTCTGAACTTCCTTTCACGTACTTGTGCTCTAAGATCAAGTCTTCAAAGTTCAAGGCTGGCCTTCTGAGATTTCTTTAGGAGTCAACTTCTCCAGGCTGTATTTCCTGCTGCAGGCTGCGACTTCAAACTCAGCTTCTTCCCTTTTCATCATCTTGGTAGCACAAACTACTAAAGGAGTAAAGAAAGCAGCCCTTCTCCTTTCTTCCTGTTCTTCCCGTTGTTTTTGCCTTCCACATCTGAGGCAGACAAGAGTTGCAGGGAAAGGAGGAAAACGAGCTCCCTCGTTCTGTTTCCACACTGAAAGATCAAAGAATCTAAACGGAATCTTCCACAAACTAAAATGACTCACGCAGGCTCCCAGGCAGTTTTGGTTTTTTACTTTGGTGCAATATTCCAATTCACCTCAGTCGAGTATTCTATTATTAAAGCAATAGCGGCCGCACTTCTTCATCGTAATTGAATTACACAAGCTGGGATTGTCCTAGTGTGAGTCGGGCATGCCTTGACTTAAAATTGTTCTTTGATTGTTTCTTAGATATTTATTATAATTAGATTGTAAGCTTGTTGCACAGGGAATACAACTTCGCTTGGGTCCAACTGCTCTGCATACGATAGTACAGGGTATACACACTGGGGGATTTCAATAGCTCCCTAGACATGTGTGGAAATGAACATGTAGTTAAGGCTGCAGTTTCTATTAATGCTATATTTGAGATACTTATCATGTCATAAAACTGAATTTTTAATAAAATTGAATATATCTAGTTAGTGAGAAAAAGATATTATTGTAGAAATGCCCATTAAAATATAGTTAATAGAAATAGCAGCAAATTATGCTAATGAAACATTTGTAGTTCTACAGTGTGTGATTAAAAGTTATATTATTAAAATTATATTGCAATTCTCAAAAAATGTATATATAGTTAATATTAGACTATTTTCTGTAGTATTTCATACATGTAATTTTTTTGTTTCTGGTTTTACTGAATATAACAAAACGTGGGCACACAAAGATGATATTTTTATTTTTGAAAGTACTTATCTGTATTAAAGTGGCAAGAATGGATGGACATTTATATCTAAGAAGATACACTTATCTCAGTCTCTGAGCTCATTAATTCTTTAACTAGAGTCCTACTGAGTGATCAGTAAGAAATAATTTACAGTGCAGCAAAAATGACTGGCTTCACTCCCTGAATCATAGCAGAGCTGCATGAGAATGCGATGCCATGGTCTTTACGACCTCAGTAGTGATCGCTCAACTCTTGTGAAATTCCTGGGAATTTGGTATAAATGAGTAGGAAAGCCATTATTTGTGCATAAGATGCATCCAACTTAATTATAGCCATAACTCAATAATTGGTTCAGTGCCTTTTCACGTGTTAGGGCATTTTAAGTCTCAAAAACAAAACAAAACAGGCACTTGAAATTTTAATTATTAGACAGTACAAATCTTTCTTCATCCTGAATTTTATCAGAATCATACCCTCATGTGTTACAATGAGTCATCAGGAGACCTATCCTTTATCATAGCTAGTTTTTTCTCAGCATGGCTTTTCTCTCAAGGGGAGCAAAAGCCTTGGCCCTTGATGTGACTGGCCTTTATTGGGTTTCCTGGCACTTTACATGATGGTCCTCATTTACTACGCACAGGTTCGCTTTAGGTTGTTACCTTTTACAGAAAACAAAGAAACCAATGCCCCTAATCACATCACAGAAGAGGGATATTAGCAAATGAAAAGGCAAAAGTGGTTGACCTGGTTACACTCATCCTTGGGAGGTTTAGCATGGATTTTAGGAAGTTACTTTGCAGTAAATGTCCTCAATTCAGGGTGAGGGAGTTTTTTAGCAAGAGCAAGATTCAAAGAGGCCTAGGCACATTGCAGGCCTGATTCCCCACAGGAGAACCTATCTGTGGGTGTGGGTCCTGTGCATCTCCAAGGGGAGCTGGGCCCATGCCATGCAGAATGGTCTCCAACACCTGTGTTCCTGTGCGTACTGTTACATTCTCAGAATCCTTCAGAGGCTCTGTACTGAGGCAGGGTCTGTGTCAATCTCAGCTCTGCAATTTTCTGTCTTGGTAATCCATCACAGTGAGGAGCAGTCGACTCCATAACTCAGAAAATGATGGGCCTTATACCATAGCACTGTCATAAGCATCGAGTGGGATAGTATCCATAAAATTAGGAGTTAACATGGTGCCTGGGATATGGTTTTAAATGCTTAATAAATGTTACCTATAATTAGATCATAAGGTGAAAATTAGAGGAAAACAAGAGAAATAATCACAAGCTGCAACTTATCATTTTGAACTATGATTCTTAAAAATAAGTCAGCTATTTAATATTTGACCAATTAATGTGAATATTCTATTTCATATTGTATCTAAACTTTAAAAGATAGTCTTTTATAATTGCCATAATTTTCAGTTGTATGATGATTTCTTAAGACAATAAACATGCTGGATAGCATTTTCATCTCATTATAAGGTAAATTTCATCTTTACAAAATAAAATACCCATTTAGTTCTTTCAACATTTTCTTTATCCATTTATCCATTATAAAAATCTAGAATAAAGTTAAAAATGAAAATGAAAAGAATAAAACCTAAAAAGGTACTTGTCTTTGACCAAGCATGTGTATTTCATTTCACACATAATACATGCACATGTCTGGTTTGTATTTATCTTTTTTTAAAAATATATTTTCTTTTAAACATGTTTTAAAATTACAGTTTGCATGTAGCATTACTCTGTATTAGTTTCAGTCATACAGAATAGTGGTGAGACATCACGTACTTCACAGAGTCCCCCCGATGTTTCTAGCCCTCACCGGGCACCACACACAGTGATTACAACATTATTGGCCATGTTCCCTGTGCAGTACTTTTGGTTTGTGTTTATCTTAAATCCTCTAGCAGATGTGGGAAATATGCGTATTTTTCAACATTCCATAATTGGCTGTTAGGTCTTGTCACTGAATGAAAGCTTTGCTTCAGTTCTTCTTGAGGATTCACCTTAAGTAATGATTGTGAATAAGAAACATTATAGTAAACAACTTTCCAGTGATACCTTGAAATATTTGTTTGTCAATGCTTTTTCTAAATTGCATGTTTCATTTAGATATATCAATAATCACATTCTCCAATATTAAGCTTAACCATTTACAGGATTTCAGCTTTTACTTAAGAAATGAATGATTAATCAATGCATTTTTATTAACTACGCCTATGGGGTGTGTCCCTGGGATGTGAATCGGC
This sequence comes from Phyllostomus hastatus, assembly GCF_019186645.2. NCBI lineage: Eukaryota > Metazoa > Chordata > Mammalia > Chiroptera > Phyllostomidae > Phyllostomus > Phyllostomus hastatus. The sequence continues at coordinate 18,864,608 of NW_025333640.1, forward strand.
GCTCTGACCTCGACGGTTAACCCAGGAAGATGTGGCATTAGCCGGTGGTTCTAAATCCATGAAACGAGGAAAATTCACAACATGTTGCCAATATTCTTATAGTGTTTCAAAGTAAGTAGTTTGTGTACATTAAAGTTAAATATACAAATATCCTCATACTCTAGCTGCTGTATTGATCAATACGGTATGCATGAGCCCCAGATAGCTACATAAATATAAGTGATGCCTCAGTCCCACCAGCCACAGTTGAAGGGCTCAGTATTCAGCTCTTCCGCATGGAGGTTGTGGCGATCATGTAAGAAAACGCCAGGACAGATCATTTCTGTCCCAGCAGAAAGTTATATTGGGAAGCACAGGTCAAGAGTTTCCATTTTCCACAGTAATAAAAACTAAGGCTAAAAAGAATTACTGAAAAGGCATGAAGAGTAAATATTCATTTTTCCTCCTTTTCATTCTTTTGGGGTTTTTTTTTTCTTCTATTTGTTCCTCACCTCAATATCAACCAATATGATTTTTGGTTCAAAGTGGAATAAAAGAATTTATTTTAAATAAAAGTTAATTTAGAAAAACAAAGTAAATCTTACATTTCCTGAGAAATTTCAAGAACAATATTAAAAAAGGATGTCTTAAACATTCTGCTTTACATGAGTATTTATAAATATAACTCCAAAATAAAGATCTATTCATCCGCAACTTAGGCAAAAAGTTAGAACACAAAACATTCATTTTCAATTTCAATACTACACGTTAGAGAAGAATCCTCCATCCTTTTCCCCATATTTTCAAAGTCAGGTGCACCTACCTTTCTTAGGAAAAGTGGCTGATCCCCCTGCTCTGTAGCCACTGCGCTTGCGTAGGCATCACTGACCCCTGAGAGCACAGCCCGCTCCTCCCGCTCCCAGGGGCCCTTCCGTCTTCGGGTACAACGAGTCCCTCCGCCTGCTCCTCCACTGCGAGTCCAGGTACTCTGTGCTCTGTGCTGCTTTCTCTCCAGGACAAGGCTTTTCATCTTTCTCCTTGAAGTTTAGACCATCTTGCAGGAGTGAACTGACTTCAATTCAAAGAAAAGTGATCTCACTTCAGCTGCAGATCTAAGAACATTCTACAAATAAGCTTTTATCTGAAAGTTCTGCCCTGGGTCAACTATTCTAAAAATTGGTTCCCAGAAGGCTATTAGCTCTCTACCATTTGTTCCATTAGCCAGAAACTGGAAGAAGGTAAAAACCTTTAGGAAAATAAAAGTGCAATATACAATAGTTTTTCTTAAGCATTTTTTTATTATTCTCCTCCCCCAAAAATCTTTTTAAAATACTTTTTTCCTAGTCCCCCATCATGAAATTCTAATACCTCAGATATACTATAGATCTGATTACTGCATGTGTCCCTGTACTTTGTACATTAACAGAGTATGACATCTTCACTTTCCAAAAATCAAGTTTCACCTCTTTGGTGACATCACTGCAATCCTTGACAATGCCTGATAATGAGGAATTGAAGCATCAGAAACAGATACTGTTTTCCAGACCCTTTACCTGTGTGGCAATGTGCTGCCACATATACTTCAAAGCGTGTAGCTCGCGTGAGTGTGGAGATTAGGGATGTTCTTTTCCTCCCACGTACATCCTAATTTGTATACATTAGTCGTTCAGTAAAGAAATTACTTCTGTGGGTTCTCTGAGTGTCATAGTATCTAAAATCACCGTACCTTGACCTGTGATATCGTATGTCATTCTACTCTATCATTTTCAATGTTACACTTACAGGCAGGGGAGGATAGTTAAAGAGAAAGAGATAAGGACATTGGAAGAAAAGAGAAAGTGGATGAAGATACCTAGAAAATTGCTTGGAGCACTTTAAAAAAAAATTCCAACAGCCATTCATTCAACCCCATTGGCCAAGAGCTTACTCATGTCTCTTTTTTTGAAACCTCTTAACATACTAGCTTATCACTTGAAGAGTGATTCTCATCTCCTACTCTCAATTGTTAAAATGCCCCACCCATTCCTAAGAAATTAATATTAAATGTTGAGCACTGAGTCCAATATGAGAAAATCTGTCATCCTTTAAGGAAATAACTGTCAAAGATTCATACCAACCTATGTTCCATTCAGTCAAAACATCCCCTCTTCAGATTGTCTCCAGAGAGGGACTGGATGTGGAGTGTGTGGGTTCTTAACCGCGTGCAGGAAAGATTTCACAAGAGGAGTGCCGGTGATTTTGCGAGTGCATGTGTTAAAGCTGGGGACAGTGAGGCAAAAGAAGAAGGGCTTAGGAGAGAAATGTCAGGATCGCAGCAACAGGAGTGAGCCTCCCTGGCCCTTCGGAAACATGAAGAAATGAGCCCCGGCAAGGCTGCCTTGGCCCTTTAGAAGCAAAGTCACAGGGGCCAAAGAAGGGAGCCAGATGGGGCTGTGTGGACTCGGGAAAGAAGTCACAGAGGCAAAAGGAGACACTGTTGTTCTCTTTAATTGAGTAAGATGTATTCAATTAAAGTAACACACAAAAATACACTCTGACTTCTTCTATCATTTATTCATTCACTGAGCAAGTATTCATTTTGGACACTACGTGCCAGAGGAAAACACATTTTTCCTAAAGAAGCTAGTGCTGAGAGATCTTTCTTGCTCATCTGTGGAGTCCTTCTCTTTTCAGCCTAGAGTCTCACAAGAAAAGGGCTTGCTGTCTTTTTCCTTTGGGTGCAGTTTCTTAATGAAACTAGGCTCAGGGAGACACCAGTCTCCATCCTCTCCTTTCTCTCCCCAAATTCTTTTATGAGTTGACAGTGACTTACTTCGAACTCTCCATCTGTACCTATCACATTCCAGGATGTTTCTGTTTGGAGCAGAAACAAGCTTTTCTTCAAAACAACTCCAACCATACAAAGTTTTCATGCTTTCTTTTCTACTTTCTTTTCGTCTGAGTAGAAACTTACACTTGCAAGGGCTGACAGAATACAACTCTGAGAGAAAATTACTTCTTTCATGTACAATTCAAGAATACTTCCTTTAAAAAAAAAAAACTTCTCCCTCCATTGCTTCCTACCTTTTATTTCCTATTGCAGTATAAAATTCATAATTTTTACATGAGTTATCTCAAAAAGAAGTGCTTAAAGTAATTTCATGGTTGGAAAGCTAACACTACGTGGCTAGAGTATGCTGAAACGCTAGCCTACAGCTGCTATTCACTTAGGAGAGGAGAACCCTGCATTCATTAAAACTCTTTTATTTTCTCCTTCAATTTCTATAGGAAGAAAACAGCAATCCTCTTATTGTGAGGCTCATATTTACCTGAAGTGTTTTTCTGCGAGTTAGTGAATAAGGAAAGCAACATCCAGTGACACCCAGAAAACACACAGGTGGGAAGAAGCGGATGAGGACATGACGCTACCTCACTGAGTCAGAAACACTCGCCGAGGCCGGCTCCGTGGGACCTGCTGGACGGAGCGCGGTTCCTCCATGGGGACATAAAACCTGGCATCCATTTCACAGAAGGGCATTTCTCAAGATCACATCACACTCTTACCTAGGCTGAGAGGTTACTGACATCCTCGGTGAGTGTTAGAACGGCCTATAAATGGGGTCAAGGTGAAGTATGAATGGCCAGCGATACATGTCTGATCTTCTGATCTGAGGTGGAATGAAACCATAAGTTCTTAACATGCACTGTGCTCTTAAATCCAGAGGCGGAATCTTTACTTTTGCACGTGTCTCATTTTGTCTTTCTTTATTGAAAGCATGTGAGGTGGCATCGTATCTATTGAGGATGCCAATCTGGAGATCATTAAAGAAAGAGCAGCTTTTCATTATTTAGCCAAAATATACAGTACATGAAATCTGCGGGGTGCGTAGAGGGTTTCCATGGAAACTATTCTGTATGAAAGAACTCCTAAACTGGCAGATTGCTGTCACCATCACCAGTCATGGTAACATTTGCAGACCCAACCAACGTAACTTTAAAAGTAACTTGCGTGGTAAATGGGATTTGTGTCTCCTCTCCTCTAGCTGTTCTGGAAATCTAAGGTCAAGCAAAAAGCATGCATATGTGTTTCAGAGCACTTCTACAGATTATAAAGTGACTTTTAGCTTTGCCTTTGGTTTTTCTATTTCTGTTTTCATCAACTTAAACTCTAGTATGGGTTTTTTTGAACCCACAGTTAATGAGCTGTAGCCACTTTATAATACAGACATTATATTTGTGGTCCCAGGAATCAGAAACCACAGTTTCTAAGAATTTATTTGTATTTAGAAAATGGATAAAAGCCTTCCAATTGACAGAGCTGCCTGAGTTTGCTTCTCCTTTCTATAATCACTACAGATTGTGTGTCTTTTCACATGTGATAAATTAAATCCCAGAAATTATTTTTCAAAGGTTCCTTAGGAAATTTCTTAACTCAGTGCATCTTGCAAAAAAATTCTCACTTTTTTGTATATTTCTGGATGTGATTTTGACTACTGCGTACCTACCCTTTGTTGTTTCTGCAAAGTGACAGGTATTGACTATATTCTTCTAGAGGCAATGCTGAAAGACTGATTTGAGGTTAAACAAATCGATGACTCTCAGAGTCGAGGGAAGACGGAATGACTCTCAGTGGAGAGTGAGGCAGCAGGCGTTACTGGTCGTTGTCAAACCATTTAAAATATTCAAATTCAGAGATACAACCTAGAACGTGGAAAGTAGGTTAATTCTATAATTTACCTACCACTGTCCCCTTCTCTTCTCTGAGCATACAATAAAAAGAATATGCAATCTTTGTTTTTTCAATTTTGGTTTGTTTTGAATCAGATGCCTGAGGCTTGAGATACAAGAAGAATGGAGTTGTTATCAACTGAAAAGGCAAGAAACTCCAGGAGAGCAAGCTTGGAGTTCAACATGTGAAGATATCTATCAGTTATCTAAGCAAAGATGTCAGGTAGTCTGTGGATTTCTGAGTCTGAGCAAAGTCTGGAAAGAGATGGGTGTAGTGAAAAAACAGAAGTGCACCCAGCACACAACCCTGGGACCAGCACACTAAGAGTCAGAGAAAAAGAATGGGCTGGAAAAACAGACTGCACAACTCCAGGAGAGGGACACCACTTGTGTTTTTGTGATAAGTGGCATCTCTTGAAATTATGCAGTTAATACACCATCTGAGAATGTGTGACCAGTGAGGTAGAATAAGCAAGAGAGTTTGATATCCCAGAAGCCGAGTGGGAAAAGTATACATAAAAGGGTATATAACTGTCAACCCCACAAAGAAGTATGATGAAGGCTGAGCTTAGGCCATCGCCGCGTGCATTGTAGAGGTCACTGGTGACTTTCCCAAGAGCAGCTTTTACTGGCCAGTAGGAGCAGAAGACAATAGAATAAACTCAAGAGAAATGGGAGAAAATGAATGGGTACTGCAATTACAGATCATTGTTTAAAGTCGGTTTTTGTGTGTTTGTTTTTACAAAAGAACAGAGACATAGGGCAGTAGCTGGTAAAGTGGGCCAAAGAATCATTTTGTTTTAAATTATAGAACGAGGGAAATCATAGCCAGTGTCCCAGTAAGGAAAGACCGGTGGTAAAAAGGGGAGAGGGGAGAGCCACTAGACTGGGTCTGCGAGCAAACAGAGAGGGTGCACGCATGGAGCAGCAGGGTTTAAACGAGAGCACTAAGGCAGACTGGGCCCTGGGACGGAAGCAGGTTGCTAGATGCCCACAGTGATGTGAGCCTGTGTTGGGAACTGCCCTGCCTGGTATCAGAAGCTGTAACCCCCTCTAAGGCTAAGGCTGAGGGAACGAACGACCTTGGAACTGCAAGCCAGCAAGGAGACAAAAGCTTATCTCCCTGGCAGGAGTGCTGCTTCTGCTGCTTCATTCATAACTGACCCCCAGTGCTTAGTTGGTTAGCCAATGATGGGTAAGATTCCCCAAGGGGGGAATGATCTAAGACAGGCATGATCACGTGGGAGGCCCCCAAGGAAGGATTTTGGGGGCTACCGCAAAAAGGGGTGATGGACCCTCGCCCCTTGGCTTTGACAAAGCCTGAGTCCTCATCATCTGGGAGAAAATCTCCTTATCTCTTGGTTGCCTTGGTTCCCTTGCTCCACCTAAGCCTGAAACAATGACAGGGTGGTGCAGCTCTGTGCTGGCAAGGGTGGGTTACCCAGGTGATCAGGCCTAAGAAAGAATCTGTAAAATCCTGTGAAACCTGCTTTGTTTAGAATGCTCTCAGTTGAATGAGAAGGGTCCAAAGAAGAAGTAAGTTTGTTCCTTAAATTTTTTTACAGCTCTTCGACCCTGACTCAAAATAGGCCCTCAGATTTCCTTGTTACCTATTGTTTGATCCTTACTTCCTGGCAATGTGTAATGAGCTTTACCTGAATTTTTATGCAAACAAAACCAATAAAAAGCCTCTCCGAAGGGGAACATTTCGTTCCTACTTCCTTCCCCACAGGACTTGGTTGCCTCTGTCTGTTTTTCTCATGTATTGACGAGCCACCCACAGCGTTCCACGCTCACTGCCAGCCGGTGAGCACGCGACAGCCTGAATGCTTTCTGAGGCATCAGATTGGGTGCTCTGGAGGCACAACGGGGAGGGACTGTGACAGAATTGAATATTAGGGATCAACACCTATGGAAAAGAGAGGAAATAGGATTCAGTGGAAGAAAAGTCCAAACTATAATGAATGTATGACAAAGCCTTTACCAAGCCCCCTAAAAGAGCTCTGGTGCTGTTATGCCACCACCACCCACGTCCCTCTGGGCTTCCTCTGGAAGGCTGTACTCTTGGGCCCTTGATAGAAGAGGTGGGCTTGAAGGAGAAGACTGCAGGAAGACACCTGCTGACAGCCCTCCCAGCAGCTAGGGTAATGGCTCTTTCCTTGAAAGAGGTGTGGGTGGTACATCTCTCTCTATGTCCACCAAATAAATCATTTCCATTTTCTCTGTACAAAGGGGTAAGCAAAACTGATACTTGGGAGTGAGGAAGGACAGTGCAATTTGGGATGGGAACATGGAGGCCTTAAAGGTAGAGGAGAGGCATGAGACTGTCAGGTATGAGAGACTAGGGGATGTGCGAGGGAAGCACCCTCTCCTGCGGCTTTAAGGGTCCATTTCAGGTTTTGTAGTCATAAATTTCAAGTGACATCAGACAGCGTGGCAGTTTGGTTTTCTCTAATCACATTCGCCTGCCTATGTGTAGATGCTGAACATACTTTCTCCAAATTTTTATTGCTCATATATTCTACTTTGTGAATTGACTGTCTAACATTCTATGAGTTACACTTTGACAAAAGACTAAGCAGGAAAAATCTACCAATGGGATAAAAAGTCAAACTCTTTCCACGTGACTACTGACCAAAGAGTGTTACTAATAGGATGATATTGTTTCTTATTTAAAATACTATAAGTTGTACTTTTTTATGTGTACGTGTACCACAAAATTTTGCAGCTAGCTATTTTACCTAACTCTTCTCTGTCAACTTTATTTGTAGACATCTACTTCTATGCATAATTAAGGTAAAACAAGACTACATATAAATGTTTGCCAAACCATCATGTAAATTAATACCATCATTTGGTATCAAATTGTCTCTTGGAACTAAATTGTTTCTATAACAAACTAAAAAAATTAACATGCAACAGACACATTCAATTCAATAGATCTTACAAGTCTTTGTTGTTAAAAATATCGAAAATAGCCCCGACTGGTGTGGCTCAGTGGATTGAGTGCTGGCCTGAGAACCAAAGGGTAACTGGTTTGATTCCCAATCAGGGCACAATCCTGAGTTTCAGGACAGGTCCCCAGCAGGGGGTGCGTGAGAGGCAACCACACACTGATATTTCTCTCCCTCTCTTTCTCCCTCCCTTCCCCCTATCTAAAATAAATAAATAAAATCTTTAAAAATAAATAAACTTAAAACATGTCCAAAATAAATTCCTAAAATTGACACAATATAGCAACAGATAAAAGCATCATTAGTTTTGTATTGCTAGTAAGTGAATATTTATAACCTGAAAAGTATGATTTTAAAAACACTCCACAATTTACTAATTGCATCAATTTTCAAAATAAGTGATTTACAACTAATTTAAAAAGCAATCCACATTTCTAACTAATTAATAGGTACAAGAATGTTATGAAGTATTAACCCACGGAGTGTACATAAATGAAACTCTTGAAATTTTAGCTTAATTATGTAACTGCTATAACAAGTATTGTTATTTTGGAATCTTGAGAGAAATAAATAAAAATTCTAAGTGGATAAATGGAAAATTATATCATTGAATTAACCTTGAAATATTTTTGTTTGTGTGTATCAGGGCATGCATGGGTATTAAATATGTTGATGATTTTCTAGCAGAATTTCTTAACACTAACACCTCTTTAAACACAAATTTAATAGCTTTATTTTCTAAGTTTTTGTTGTAAGAGTTCTTTTTCTATTCCTCCAATTCCAACTTCTGAAAACATTAGTTTATCACTGCCATGTGAAGCAGCCTAAAATAGTGGTTCCAAGCTCAATCCTAGACTGTACTCAATGTGACTTCATTATCACGAGCTGTAAGAAAGTGGATGAAGTCTTTAACCACTGCAAGGCCTCATTTTCCTTCTTTACAAAATTGTAACACATAATAGTATTTCCTAGTTCACAAAAGTGTTGTGGCAATTAAAAGACAAACCATGCAAAACATATCCCTAGGGACTGACACCTTACCTGGTCACTCAAACCCCAAACCCGAGACATTTCAGATACCTTCCCTTCTCTGCCCCTGTTCCTAACACTGCAATTTTATGTTCCTGAAATTTCTGTCATCCAAAATCATATCCCCATCTCCATGACTAGTAAATCCTCTTCATCACTCTCATCCATTGCTTCCGTCAATAATTTCCTAATTTGCCTCCTTCCATTTTTTCCCCTCCCATTCATTTTTCCAGATAGTGATATTTCCAAAATAGGAAAACAACAATGTCACTCACCCAGTGTGAAACCATCGGGTGAGGGCACCCCAGTTGGACCCCCGAAGCTCTCTGTGACCTGGGTTTCAGGTTCTAGCTCCTGGGATTGGTTTCCTCCTCTCCCCATCCATCATATCCATCTGCCTGCTAGGTTCTAAAGTTGCTCAGCTGTTTCACGGTTCCACATTTTTCTCTCTTATCTCTTATTTTTGAAGAACCAGCTCCAGAATGTGTCCTCTGTGAACTATTCCCTACCTTCTTCTTTCCCCCATGTCTCCATGTTTCCACTATGCTACCACCTGGTGCCCTTGTTGGTATATTTCCCACTGATAGATCAAATATTTGGCCAATAAAAAGCACAAAACAAATGGTTATTGTTGAGTTAATAAGTAAATTAAAGTTCAGTGGCTCTCTAACATCAATTTCCCTAGAGCAGTTAATCAAAAAAGTATTAACAGCAAAGTATATGTACTTCCCAATTAGTTGCTACACAAGATTTACAGATTTGTGTTTTTATTATTATTTTTGTCATATTTACAGGTAAACCTAGTGCATGGCTTCAAGCGGCCTCCTCGTCCAGAAGCTATTTTACAAAGTAAAGGAAACCTGAAGGGAAAAGCAAGTATCTCCTGGAACACTAAGTCTTCTCTTCTTATCCTTTAATTTTAAATTCCTTGCAAACCTTAATAATGAATGGTACCCATGTATCATTCATTATTCTTTGCTGTCTGTGGAGTTGGTTCTCTGAATGTATGTTTATGGATAGAGCAGGATGGATACCAGCTTATTGGATTACCAACATAGAGAACCCAAAAAAACCTTAAGTAGTTTTGTCATTCTTAATAATTTAATAGTCCTATTTTGATATCTTCATTTTAAGCAAATTATCTTGAGGGGAAAAAACTAATTTAGCTACTCCACAATGCTATAATTTCCCCATTACTGTTAATAGGATAGTCTCAAAACCAGTTAAAAAAATAAAATAAAAAGAATCATCCATTTTCTTTTGATCTCTCCGGCCCATTTCCAAGGCACACCTGACCCGAAAATCTGTGCCACTAGAGATATGTGATACCCTGAGAAATACTGTCACATTATTAAGTAAAAAGAATTATCACCAGTGCTTGTGGAATTCATCTGAAATAAGCACATAAAGATCACTAACTTCTCGAAATACAAAAGAAAATCCCATAGGTTATAAATCTGCAAAAAACATCGGGAAACCAGTTTTTGATGACTGTCTCTGAAATGCCTCTTGTGCACCTGTGGTAAGAAAATATGTGCTCGAACAGTGCTGGTCCTCAAGGAGGTTATACAATCTTTGTCACTGTTTGTATCTATAGGGAAGACCAGTACAATCAGTTCCCATGAAATGCCATGAGTATTATGACAAGTAAAGCACTCGATGAGAACTGCAATCTTTTCTTTCACGTTGCATTCATGGAAACAAAGCTTTGTAACAGTGTGCTGTGGGGCAGCGCTGCTGGCCCACGTCGGGAACGGTCTCTGTCCAGTTCAGATGGCTCTATGTAAAAGTATCTAGATGTGTTCTCTACGAGTTTAGGAAAATGAAAACTATTAACTAGCATGGTTGAATCCAGTTTATAGGAGCAACTCACTTAATCTTGCCTTTCTATAGCAACAATAAATTAGGCCAGCATGAGAGAGTTATAAACAGTCTTCATGTCTTCCACCCTGAGGACATGGGCTGCCCCATAAGCTGGTTATGCCTAATGGGAGGGTCTCATTCCAGCCCAGTCTCCCTTTCTCCTTCCAGAAACTTTGGTAGATCATTTTGTGTTCCACTTGGGGCCTTCCTTTTCTGAAGTTCTTGTGTATCAGCATTTTAGGTATTTGTAGGATGCCCTTCGACTTTGTAAACTTAATCAAATTTCACCCTCCATCACAATAGGCGTGAAATGAGCTCTGTAGAGCCGAGTGCCCATCAGTAGATGAGGGGATGAAAAAGCTGTGGTACATTTACACAACCTGAGTTCTGCGTGGCTGTAAAGAAAGAAGGAAGTCTTACCCTTTGCAACAACATGGATGGACCCGGAGAACATTATGCTAGGTGAAATAGGCCAGTCACAGAAAAACAAATACCATGTGATCTCACTCAAAAGTGGAATTTAATGAACGAAATAAACTGATGAACAAAAATAAAGCCAGAGGCATGGATACATGGAACAGGCCAAGAGATTTCAGACGGGTGTGAGGGGGACTGGAAGAGATTAGCAGAAGATACCTGGATAGCGTCACAGACAATGTGGTGAAGGACAGGGGGTGGATTGGGGGCTTGGTGGAAGGGGAAATAAAGAAAAAAAGTGGGGAACGTCTGTAATAGTATCAACAATAAAAAAATTAAAATAAAGATGATTAAAAGAACAAAACAAAAAAGTAGAGGCAGACAACTCAATTTGTTAAGCTGAAGCTTTCCTTTGCGTGTAAGAATGAGTTTCTGTTTATAGTCTAATTACAAAGACATTCCCCATTGGGCAGAAACATACATGCTAGATATTTCCTAGATGTCTAAGACCATTAAATATTTCTTCTATTCCTGGCTGCAATTATTTGAAAGTTTTTCCTATGTAGCTACTTAAAATCCAATATTGTTTGGGACAATATATTCTAACAGGCATTAAATATTATATAAGACATTGAAGACATTTTCATAGAATGAAATTTTGTTTCTTAACTCAATGTTATCAAAATGGTTGTCTGCGCATATGTTCTCAGGTGTCCATAATAAAAAAAAATTTAAAGGATTTCTGGGTTATGAAATTTCAGAAATATTTGTATTGTTAGACCTCTTCGGAAGAAGGAAACCTGGAGACTCCAGCCCCTTTCTTTCTCTTAGCCTAATACAAAATATTTTAATAGTGCTTCCAGGCCCCACACTCTTCTAACAGACTGTCTTCTTAGCATGACATGCTTTCTCTTAGAAATGTGCCCTTCCGTGAATTTCTGCCAGCTATCAGCTATGACAGTATATCCCAAAATGCATCCTGGAGAGAAATCGTACAGGGAGATGTTCTAGGAAGAAAACTAAATACAGGAATATATTCTAGAGCCCACATATAAGACTGAATCATATGAAATCACTGGTTGCAAAATATTTCATATGGTTCAAACTAACCTTTAAATCTATCCATCAAGTTAAAGCCTACAGTTATTTTCTTCTGTTCTTAAATATTTTTCTGCCATAATCTTGCTAAATAGAATTCATTAATTTCTGCTGCTGCCAATGAATATAGTAAGAATTATACTTGGTCAAAAACCAAACTGAGAGATGAACAAAATAGAAAATAGCCTCACAGATACAGAGAACAGACTTACGGTTTCCAGATTGGTGGGGTGGGGGTTGGGGAACAGGGTGAAAAAGGTAAAGGATTAAGAAGTACAAATTGGTAGTGACAAAATAACCATGGGGATGCAAAGTACAGCACAAGGAATATAGTCAGTAACACTGTGGTAACTATGTGTGCTGCCAGATGGGTAACTGAACTAAATACCAGGGGGATCATTTTGTAAAGCATGGCTGTCTAACCACTACAATCTGTACCTGAAACAGACACAAGCTAATATTGAATGTAAACTGTGATTGAAAAATAAAATAAAGAAAAAACAGATGTTCAAGAAAATCATTTGCTTTGAATAAATCCGCCAGCTACTGAGACAGCTTGCACAACTAAGCCTGGCAGTCCTAAACCCTATCCGAGACGAAACTCTTCACGGAGTGTATGTAGTCAAACAGGTATCTGCAGACAGCGGTGGGACAAGCAGAGAGCAAATGTTTTCCCAGCACCCCTGAACATCACTGGACCACACAATGGGAGGCTTTAGGAGATGCAGTAACAGGTTTTGCACACTGTAGTGCCTATGACACTGAGAGCATTTCAGATGTTCATCTCTACCATCCAAACATTACAGACCACCATCATCTATTTATCACATTTCACATTTTAATAAGGATTCTATGCTAAAGATTTTATTCCTTTCTATTTGTTGTATGCTATTATTTTTATTTGGGTCATAAGCCTTACTAGAAACAATGGTTAGCCCATCGAGCCTCAAATATAAATAAAAAGCTCTTACCACATGAGGTCAATCTGTTCTGTTTGAGGGATGGTATAATACAACCAACTACAAAATAAGCCAATGTAATAACTATTCCCATTTCACCAACATTACGGGTGGAAATTAAAGGTACTGACCAACTAAAGTATGCATGTTTTTTGTACTAGGCTTCCAATATCTGTATGTGTATACATATATAAGTACATATAATATATAAATATATACATATTTGCTTATTGAATGTGCAGAAAACTTTGATATTTTTCTTCATTGGTTATCTTTATTATTTTACCACTGGAAACACAAATTTGTACCTCACTTCCAAGACACTAAGTAACTATACAGGTCTAACCCACCAATAGTAACAATTTTGGTGCAGAGCACACGACTGAGTCAATGATACGTAATTTCATTGCTGCTAGTAGCTCAAAACAAGTACTTTGGTTTGATAGATGCTATTAACAAGATGTTTCTCAATTTTAATTTTAAGAACACTACAGTAACTGTTTCCTTGGTTTTCTGGAACATAATTGCTACATAAATTTAGGATCAGACTAAGTCACACAATGAGGAATAGAGAAAGGCTTTTAGAATATTGGCAATTCGTCTGCAGAAAAGGACACTAATGTGTGTGGGTTTTTTTACCCTAAATGTATTCATTTATAGTGTAGCTGCAATATTACCTGAAAATAGATTCTCATAATTCTTTTATGATTTTTATTTTCTAGCTTTGATTCCATTAAAGTATCTTTTTATAGTTATATCTCACAGCTTATTATTGTTGGTATCAAATATGCAAATATCAGAACACAGAATTTATTAATGCATATTTTGTGAGCACACAACTTCACTCTACCAAATGTTAATCTAGTTTTAAAAGGATCTAGTATTCAACAACATACTAATGTATTTTCCCCAGCACTTAACTATTGAAGTACGTAACTATTTCGAAAAATTCTAAATACCCTGAGCATGAAGAATTCCCAGGTAAAAAAAATGTTGTTGAGCCTTTCACGAAACCGACTGGGCAAGGGTGACGAGTACGCACCTAAGGAATGATGTCTCTTCCTCTGCTTACATTCCCTGCGTTGTGTTGTCCAAAGGGGTGGGCCACCTTTTCTGCAACAGGGAAGAATGCACAGGGGGCCACTGAGTAAAAGAACTAGTAGGAAGCAATGAAACCAGTTATTCTTATCATCTTAAAGTTTATGTAAATTGTTAAAACTGAATGCAAATGGCAACATTACTGCTGAATGGCAATATATATATGAATGACATGTCATGCCTGAGATTCTGTGTCCCCAAGTCATGATTGTTAAGAAATCTTGTCCTCAGCCCCCAGGGATTTAAAATACCACTTATTGGATTAAAATTACATTAGATCAGAAGTCAGGTTCTACTCATTTTGTATTCATCAAATGCCCTGAATGGTTTAATGTACATAGTGCTCACCAACTCTAAGCCAGCAACAAAATAGTAAACAAGTCGCAGAGAATGAGAGCAGGGAGTGAAAAATCAGAATGTGAGGCAGAAGCGAAAGAAAACTTCTGTACTGCTCTTTGCCCCCAAACAAGGGAGACCGCTGCACACAGGTCCCCTGCCATCTGCCCTGTGTCCAGTTAGTACTGACAATTAGAGTCTACTAATTATTAGCTATACAGAAAAGATGATTATATTTGGTATCTGCCCTTGTGAGTTAACTACATGGCTTTTAAAAAATGCTTTTTGGTAAATTCTGAAATTGCACGTCCTATTCCAGGTTTCCACTAGATGGTCTCAATCAAGTTTTTTCAATACCTATTTCTAGTTAAGTGGGCAAGTCATCCAGTTACCACGGACCTCACTATCTTCTCTGTAGAAGAAAGAAGATACAGTGTTCTTCATCTCAATAAAGCAAATATTTTAGGCAACAATTACAACTTTACAGTTAAACTGCAGATATACTAAGGTGTTTCCCATACTCCATCATGTGAATGTCTATTTTATCACAGGAAAAGGCTAACATAAACAGTGTATTTCAAGGGAGCAACTCTGAGAACATTGTATTTGTCTTCACACCAGCTAGCAGTTTAAAAGATCTGGGGCCACACAATTTTAAAGCTGTGCTGTAAACTTAAGGTAGGGTGATGAACATAGTATTTCTCTTCCAGATAAAAGAGAAAATGGGTACTCCTCCTCATCTCCAGAGACAGATGTAGTTGATACATTATAGCTCTGAGAACCAAGCGAGAGGCTACGGATAAAATTTAAGTAGCTATGGTTTTCTCTTCTTACCTATCAACTCCCTCTTCCTCACCACACTCCTACTACCTTAAGTGCCATAGTGACTGGCCAAGAAGCTGAAGTAGTGTATTTATGCTGAAATCAACACAAAGACTAAAACCTGAAGTTAATCACCCAGGGGGTATCTGTTAAAAATAGTTTCCTAAATCTCATCTCAGCCAGATCTACTTGACTTGAGTCTGGGTTAAAGTCCAAGAATGTTTATTTTTAATAACCTATCCAAAACTTAGGTGATAATTATAGGTGATTTTCAGGCAGCCTGAAGTTTCAAAAAACCCAGAACAGAGTACAAGGCAACTCAAATCTAAGTGCCTAAGGTAGCACCTTAACTGAAAGCAGACATCAAATACCATCATTTGGCTGTTTCTTTAGATATTAAATATCTGTCAGACACCAGTACTTGATGTACAGAGTTCAGAGATTTTTTTAAACACCATGGCAATGAAAACAACTTGATTTACCATCCCTGGATGGTAACATCTTACTCTTCCCATTCTTGTAGAAAAAAGGTTTGGGTTTTTCAGTGCTTTCAGATATAATCTCGTGTTGACTCTGACAATATCCTGTCAACCTGAAAAAGACTGTGCCATAATCCATGAGATTCTGTAGCTTCTAGAGAAGCTACAAAAACATTTCAAGAATAAGAAAGTATAACACGTGACAATGTCAGTGTACATGGAAGCAAGAGTTTCTCAACTGCAGAGACTCCTCCACCCACGGGGAGGTGACAAGGGGCCTGGCTGCACCCGGAGGCTGAGGGCGGTGATGCACGAAGACCCTGGTGTGCATGCATGTATTATTTTCTAAGAAAGTCAAGGAAGTTGTGAAGCACCAATTTCGTAGAAAGTGCTGATCTGAGAATCGAAAACACTAGGTTCAAGTCCTTGCCATCTCACTGAGAGTGACCTTCATTAAGTTACTTAACCCTTTGAAACCCTTAGCTAGGCTGGCTCTTCCTTGTTTATTAAAAATGAGGACTAGTTTAGACTACTTCTAGGGTCTCCCCAACTTCTAAAATTCCATAATCTCCCTTACGTTTACATTTCAGGGTGTAAAATAATACTCACTGGTCATTAATGAATTAATAAAAACTCAGTCATTCATTAAGTATTTATGAAGCACCTGACCTGGACCACGCATGTGAGGGTCTGGGAACAGACGTGGAAGATGCGGTCTCCCAGCACAGGGTCAGGTACATTTGACTGTGAGTGCATAACATTTTATTGTGAATAATCTCTGTGTTCTTCTACATGGTTCAACAGTAAAGTCTCCCGAAAAGGAATTTCATTTCCAAATAATGAAAATCTGCACAGATAATGAAAAGCTTTAATTACAGTCACAGCTTCTGCCAATATATGAGACTTTCCTTCTCTGTACACTTGTTTCTTAATTACAACATTTAATGTCACTGGCAATTCGCAATTACAATCAAAATCAATTTCCAAAGTTTATAAAAATAGTTTATTTTAGAGACTCGCAAGAGGACTCCAACATCACATGTTCAGATATACCAACAAGATAATGGGTACGCTCAGTCTCCTTTATCCGTGACGAGAGTTGCTCCAGATCTATGACTGAACCTGTACACACTGTTTAACTGGGCAGGGTGTGGAACGCACGGATTCAAAGTTTTAATTAAATATTACATCATTGGAATTCCCCCCTACAAATCTAAAATGAAATTTTCATACGGATACAATTTCACCAATGTTATAAATATATATCAACTTACGACTAAAGGAAGCATTCAGTTTTTTGACAATGCTTTAAAAATCTAGATCCATAATCACTTTCTTTTAAAAAAAAATCCTTCCCATATAAAAGAAAAATCTTTCCCATATAAAGAAGTCTACATTTCTCTGGAAATGCATTTATTCACCTAATAGTAAGGTCCAAAATGAGAATAATTATTGTCTCCAGAAGAGGGGGGTGGGGGCGGCGGTGGGGGGGGAGGCGGCGGGGGTATGGAGTAGGGCATGGGGGGTGCCATGTTAGGTGCAGCCCAACCCATGTTTACAAACACAGGTGGGGGAGGGGGAGGAGGAGGTGGTAGTGGAGGAGGGAGTGAAAAATTATGCATGTCAAACATCGGAGGAGGAAAGGGATAGTGTGGCATGAAATTCTCTTGTCTCTGAGGTGGAAATCCCGAAGGCTCCTGAGATACCATACACTCTGAGTTATAAAACTGTGGAGGTGGGGGTCTGCCATGCCAAGGTCGGGGATATCGGCCCCGGGGAAATCCTCGTGTGAATTCTCTGTTGCGGTATCCTTTTGAATGCTCTGAAACATTCCAATTCTGATGCACTTCTGCCAAATTTCCACCTTCGAGCAGGGTTAAAAAAACAGCATAAAAATAAAATTAAAATTAATTTTAATAAATTAAAAACACTGTTTACAATTTCAATAATGCCTTTAATTTCCAAGTATATCTTACGGTATTTAAAAATGCATAAGGCTTAAAATGACCCATTGTAAAGAATCTAAAAGGCCAGACAATCAGGAAACAGAAAGCCTAGCAAGACGGAAACCTTTCAGACAACAACCACTAGACTCCAGCCAGGCAGCACAGAGAAAACCAGATACCACTATTGTTCACTCTCTCAAGGGCTGAGTGGGGAACCAGACTTCCCCCCTTGACAGGATGTAACGAGGTGCCTCGACCTCCCCCTGGGGTGCAGGCTGAATAGGGAGCCAGTCACCAGGCTCGAAGGCCTCCTGCAACGATACTGGCGATCACACGGGGGACCTGGACTTATACCTCCACTGGCAGGCACACAGTGTCCCTCCACCTCCCGCACTAGGTGGTGTCAGAGGAGAACTAGTAGAGAGTCAGGACTCTGGTCACTGCCCAGCAGTAGCGAGGCCATCACCCACTGTGGTCAGAGGAGCAGTAAGGAGGCAGTCCTCCCCTCCTTGCCCGGCAGTAAGGTGCCAATACAGGCTGAGAAGAAAACCTGGATTTTTATCCCTACCTGGCACTAATAGTAATAATGTGACACCCCCTTCCTTTCCCTGCCAGAGCAGTTTTAAAAACAAGACTGCTAAAACAGAAGATTTAAATAAGATCTAGAATTTCATAACATAATACCCAACATGTACAGATTTCATTAAAAATCACTCATCACAGCAAGAATGAAGACTTTGAACTCAATGAAAATGCAAACTTAATTGAGGCCAATACCAAGATGACAAAATGTTAGAATTATCTGAGAAATATTTTTAAACAGTCATCATAAAAACACTTCAACAAGAAATTAGAACTAAAACAAATAAAAAGCCTAAGCACAAAAAAATTATACAAAGAAATAGAAATTTTAGAATTGAAAATTCGATTAGTATAAAGATGTCAGTTGTCTCTGAGCTAATATATAAAAAGGTGTAATGCAATTCCTAACAAAATCCTGGCAAGACTTTTTGTCAATATAGAGATTCTAAAATGCATGTGGAAAGGGAAAGGAAGTAGAACCCTTAAAATAATTTTGCAAACTTTAAAAAAAAAAAAAGGAGAAAATCTTTAGGATGTAGATGTAGGCAAGAAATTCTCAGACTTCGTAAAATAAAAACTGATAAATTGGGGTTTGTCAAAATTAAAAACTTTTATTCTGCAAATGACCCTTTCAAGAGGATGAAAACATAGGCTAAAGACTGGAAGAAATTATATATAAACTCATAATTCAGAAGTTAAAAAACAGAAATACAGTTAAATAATGGGCAAAAGGCATGAACAAACACATCACCGAGGAGGATACACAGACAGCAAAGGAGCAGGTGGGAAGATGTTCAGTATCACCAGGAAAATGCAAGTCAAAATCACCAACGTCACTACACGCCCACAAGAACGGTGTGTAAAATAGGGACACCACCAAATGCTGGTGAGAAAGCAGAGAAACAAACTCACTCATAACTGGGGATGGGAATGTAGCCACACTGAGAAACAGTATGGCAGTTTCTTGAGAAACCGAACACACACAATTCATACAATCCAGTAACTGCACTCTCCGACATTTATCCCAGAGAAATGAAAATTTGTGTGCACAAAAAAAAAACCTGTACACAAATGTATAAAGCAACTTCACTCCTATAACCAAAAACTGTTAACAACCCAGATGTCCTTTAGTACATGAATGGTTAAATAACCTGTGGCATGTTCACATAATGGAATACCACTATGGAATGAAAAGAAACAAATTCGACACATACAACAATCTAGATGAATCTCCAGAATATTACGCTTGGAAACAAAACCCAATTCTGAGTGGTAACATACTGAATGACTCCATTTATATAAGCATTCCTGACATGACAAATTATGTTATAGAACTGGAGAACAGATTACTGGATGCCAAGAATTGAGGAGGTGGTGGGAAGGAGGAAAGTCTGTGTGGCTATAAAAAGGCAACATGAGGGAATTCTTCCTGTGATGGAAATGGTCTGTATCTTGATTGTATCGATGGCAATATCCTGGCTGTGACACTTTACTGTCCAGTTTTGCAGGATGTTACTATTGCAGGAAGCTAGGGAATGGGCATATAAGATTTCTCTGTATTATTTCTTACAACTGCATGTCAATCTACAAAAGGTTAAGTTTTACAAAAGGAAAAACAAAATAGGGAAGGTATAATAAAATGAAACACATTTTAAAAAATAAAGTACCTTGAGTTTGATACTAAATACTGTATTATTTAAGTCTAAATATGGAAGCCACTAAGTTTCTTAACAGAAAGTGCTAATGAGCACAAATAACTAACAACGTTTAGTTTGCCTTTTACCTCTTGAAGCCATTTTCCCATTCTTAAGCTTGAAAAACTGCCTTGTGACTCTGTCCCACCACATCCCCTGCTGTAAAATACCCCCAATGTTAGCTGGATGGCAGGAGGTAAAAAGAAAACCCTGATGTTTTCTTCAGTGTTATTACTGATAAACTTACATAAATGTAAGTTAAGATAAAAAAAATTACTAAATGTTGCATTAACTCACCTGACTCATTAAATACAGATCTTAGTTTTTTCCGGCCTTGCATGCGAATTTTTCTTCTGTATTTGGCTTCTTTTTCCTTTTCATCATCACTGAAATCTAAGGCCTGACAGAGAAAAATATATAGATTTATGTCACGTGAATTAACCAATTCAACAGTACATACTTGGAAATGAGAAGAATAAGCCTATTATTTAAACACTGACATTGAAAGATACTTTTTTTGATACTCAGTAGTTTCCAGTAATACTTGCATTAATTACATATGATAGAAAAATGAAGTGTTTTTTTAAAAGATTTTATTTTTATTTATTTTTAGAGAGGGAAGGGAGGGAGAAAGAGAGAGAGAGAGAAACATCAATGTCCGGTTGCTGGGGGTCATGGCCCACAACCCAGGCACGTACCCTGACTGGGAATCGAACCTGCGACACTTTGGTTTGCAGCCTGCGCTCAATCCACTGAGCTACACCAGCCAGGGCACGAAAAATGAAGTATTTTTTTAAACAAAGTCCTAAAGATTCTTAATTGACACAGCCAGTAATCAGATGAGTACTCAAGGCTTTCTGGTTTTATAATTCCTAGGAACTTTCAGATAGCTAGCTATAAAATACCGATCTTTAACAACCTCGAGATACAGCTTTTCCCTAAGCTAGAAGTTTGACTTCCAGCTTAGAGTCAAGATGTATCAGCAGCCAAAATTCTAAAGAAAGGAATATGCAATTAATATGAAGTATCAAATCTAATATAAAAATAGGAGAATATTATACCTCTTGTTCAAAAATTGATACATATCCATTATAAACCAGGCACTGTTCTAAACACTAGCCAGGTAATAATTTTTTTATTAATATAATGCCAGGTATAGTAAGGGCTTAAATAAACAATAAAACAAAGTAAGGGGGGAGAAAATCACTACGGATACTATTTATATTTATATAAGATTGCAGGTGAAGGCTTTGATAAGCAGATACATGCATTACCCAACTTCCAAGAGGAAATCATTTTAAGTTATAAGAGGGCAAGTCAAATATAACTAAAAATCAGATTCACTGTTACAGTCCATCAAAAACATAAGATTCAGAAGCTTTATATATTATGACTTTCTATGATTTCTTAGAATTCAGGCATTATATTATTCTATTAATATCATAAAACAGATAATATGTTTCATAAAAATATATAAAAGCAGACTCACTGTCTATGCATGTGTACACATTTAAAAGGAAGAAATAAAATATATAGGAAAGTCTTTGTATGGGATTTTCAGTTATCTTGCTGAAATATATTTTAAATCAAATCTTCTATGAACCAACAGTTCACATACCTCAGAATCCATAATCAAATTCAGAAACATCAACGAATTTTAGTACCTTCATATATCTTTATTAGCTTCATGAGTTCTTATTACTGATCTTAAAGTGCTAAGGTTTTTAAGCTCCTGTGAATATCTGGTATCCACCAGGCAGCAGAAAGCATTGAGGTCAGGTGGAAAACATTTCTTTCTCTGAAACGGTTCAGTCAAATAAAAAACTAGATACCTAAAGCAATGAGCAAGTGCTATGATTTAATGCTATGACAGTATGGGGTTGAGGAAAAAGAAAAAGGGCAAGGAAGATTTCGGGGTATGGGGAACCCAAGAGAGACCTCTAATGATGAGTCAACAGTGAAAATAAGGGCGAGGACATTTGCAAGGAGTGCGAGTTATGTGTAGAGGGTCAGTATATTCAAGAAATGAAAATGGGGACTTCCGGCAAGATGGAGGAATAGGTGGATGCAGCGTACCTCCTCGCACAACCAAGATTAGAACAACAACAATTTACAGCCAGAATAACACCCAGAACTGACAGAGGATTTATCTGAATGGAAGTCGGACAGCCAAGACGTTGAAGTAGACCCGTTCATCCAGACTGGTAGGCGGGGCCGAGAGGACGAGCCGGGCGGGCATGGGTCAGCAGCACTCGGAGAACAGGGAAAACCTGGCACGAAATCAGCGCGAAAAACATCCAGGGCGCAAGAACGCAGCGGGGGTCCCTGAGTACGTGAGCTGCGGTGGACCCAGTGAGGCAGCGATTGTGGACCAGGGCAGAGCTCGCAGCCCAGGATCCCGGAGAGGGGACTGAGATCCCGGGAGAACGGAACTGCCGCCATTTTTTCCTCCCGACCCCACTCCTGCACCCGCCCCCACATATAACGTCACAACCTAGCGACTGGGGTGCCCAGCCGCGGTGAACACCTAAGGCTCCGCCCCTCACCGTAAGAAGAGCGACCAGACCAAAAAAAAAAAAAAAAGAGAGAGAGAGAGCGATGGCTCAAATAGACAGCTCAAATAGACGAATAAATCAGTGTTCCAGAACTCATCCTTTCGAGCGACCAAGAAATAGCTAACCTATCAGATACACAGTTCAAAACACTGGTGATCAGAAAGCTAACAGAATTGGTTGATTTTGGGCGCAAATTAGATGAAAAGATGCAGGATACCATAAAAGAGATGCATGAAGATACCCGGAAGAGAGCCAATAGTGAAGGGAAGGAAACTGGGTCTCAAAACAATACAGTGGACCAGAAGGAAGATAGAATCAACCAAGTAGGAAAGCATGATGAAGTAAGAATTCAAAAAACCGAGGAGAAGCTTAAGAGCATCCAGGACGTCTTTAAACGTTCCAACACCAAAATTATAGGGGTACCAGAAGGGGAAGGGGAAAAGCAACAAAATGAGCACATATTTGAACAAATAATAAAGGAGAATTTCCCCAATCTGGCAAAAGAAATAGTCTTCCAAGAAATACAGGAAGCTCAGAGAGCCCCAAAGAAGTTGGACCCAAGAAGAAACACACCAAGGCACATCATAATTACATTAGCCAAGGTAAAAAACGAAGGAGAGAATCCTAGAAGCAGCAAGAGATAAGGGGACAGTAAGCTACAAAGGAGTTCCCATCAGACTGTCAGCAGATTTCTCAAAAGAGACTTTACAGGCAAGAAGGGGCTGGAAAGAAATATTCCAAGTCATGAAAGACAAGGACCTACATCCCAGATTGCTCTATCCAGCAAAGCTCTCATTTAGAATGGAAGGGCAGACAAAGTGCTTCTCAGATAAGGTCAAGTTAAAGGAGTTCATCATCACTAAGCCCTTATTTTATGAAATGTTAAAGGGACTTATCTAAGAAAAAGAAGATAAAGAAAAAACATGTATAGTAAAAGGACAGCAAACTCACAATTATTAACAACCACACCTAAAGTAAAACCAAAAGAAACTAAGCAAACAACTAGAACAGGAACAGAACCACAGAAATGGAGGTCACATGGAGGGTTAGCAACAGGGGGATGGGAGGAGAGAGGGGGAAAAGGTATAGAGAATAAGTAGCATAGAATGTAGGTTGAAAATAGATAGGGGGAGGGCAAGAATAGTATGGGAAATATAGAAGCTAAAGAACTCATAAGTATGACACATGGACATGAACTAAAGCGGGGGGGGAATGTGGGTGGGAGAGGGAGTACAGGGTGGAGGGGAGAGAAGGGGGGAAATGGGACAACTGTAATAGCATAATCAATAAAATATATTTAAAAAAAAAAAAGAAAAAGAAAATGGGAGCCCTGGCTGGCGTAGCTCAGTGGATTGAGTGTGGGCTGCGAACCAAAGTGTTGCAGGTTCGATTCCCAGCCAAGGCACATGCCTGTGCTGCAGGCCATGGCCCCCAGCAACTGTACATTGATGTTTCTCTCTCTCTCTTTCTCCCTCCCTTCCCTCTCTAAAAAATAAATAAAATCTTTAAAAAAAAAGAAGAAATGGTTCTGTAAGACAAAGCGAAAGCTTCTTAAAGAGAAAAATCAGAGACAATAAAATAAGAGAATAAAGAACCTTCTTGGGCCATTTAAAATAACTGGATATTGTTCTAAGAGCAGGAAGGAAGTATAATGAGGGGCAAAGGGGGAAGGGATGCCAGGGAACAAGTATGAAGGACACATGGACAAAGTCAAAGGCGGGTAGAATGGGGGATGGGAGGTGGGGGTGGCTGGGATAGGGGCGTGGAGGGGGGAAAATGGAGACAACTGTACTTGAACAACAATAAACAAATATTTAAAAAAAGATTTTAACTAGCAATAGACTATTTTAGAGACAATTTTGTCAGTATTTTGCTATCACCTCCTAAAATCAGAGAAAATTTCCCATCTTCCCGTACACCAATTAAGTATGCATTCATTAAACACATTTATTCAATCACAAATTAAGGATTCATATGTTAGAAGTGAATATGAAGATGAATGAGCTGCATTCCCTGTAAGTAAATTTCAGTTCCTTTATGCAAGCCCAACGTTTTCTATTTTCACAGCATAATTGTTTTAAAACGTTTAAACCCCATACATTCCAAATTCTAATTAATCTACATTTAACACCAGGCCATAATTCTAAACTACAAAATGTCATCATGATAAAATAAACTTTTGAATTTCAGAGTTTTCCATATTATGAAAATAACAGTCAACTTCTTAGGGAAATAAAGCACCATGCAGTATGCTCAGATTTAATCTTATAATTAGCCTGATCCAACCAGTTTTATAAACAGTTAACATCACCAAAACTGGCAAGTTTAATGCTTAGGTATGAAATAACAGGTATAAGAACATATGCATTAAGCCCTGGCTGGCGTAGCTCAGTGGATTGAGCGTGGGCTGCGAACCAAAGTGTCGCAGGTTCGACCCCCAGCCAGGATACATGCCTGGGCTGCAGGCTATAACCCCCAGCAACCGCACATTGATGTTTCTCTCTCTCTATCTCCCTCCCTTCCCTCTCTAAAAATAAATAAAATCTTAAAAAAAAAAAAAGAATATATGCATTTCACAAGAAATATCTTTTAAGACAGGTTTGAGGGTAGGAGGTGGGGATGGGTGGGGTAGGGGGTGTGGTAGGGTGAAAATGGAGAGAACTATACTTGAACAACAATAAAAAAGAGAAAAAATCATTTAACTAATGAAATTTTAAACAGAGACTTTTGTGAAAATAAAGCCCCACAGTAATACAGACACTAAACTAAGATTACTCTCGCTTCAGTGACTCACACTGGTTCAGTGACTCTCTAAGTGAGCATTAGCTGATTCACATCTCGGCAAAATCAGAAATTAATACAGAATAAGATTCTTCAACATTGCTTGAGATCATCTAAAATAAACAAAGTAAAATCTACACATACCTAGAATTTATAATACTGAGAAACTTCAAAACTACTAGGCACATAATAAAAACTCTCACTTATAATAATTATATATTACACTCTATAAACGCATACTGTTTTCAAAAAATATATACACTAATTGCCATCATTTCTTCTTTTTAATAACTTAAAGGAAATATCCTTAAACATCTCCATGAAAAGTGAAATCACATAATTCTACAGATTATAACTGATTCTACCCACATCTCTAGACAGATTGTTTATCAAGCTACTATGAAACATAAAAAAGTCTTGCTAACATAGATTCAAATAAGAAAATAAAGAACTCTATTCTTAAGAAGGTAATTTATATAGTATAAAAAATGGAGAGGTAGATAGATTCTAGGGATTTTGTACCTCCAAAAGAAAGGAAGCTTATTAAAAGCACCATTAAGAAACATCTCCATATCTCACATATTAAAATCACTAAATTGAAGAATAACAGTTTTTAAAATAATGACAATTCTGCCTTTACCATGTGTCAAAAAACTGATTTAAAAATAGGAAATTACAAGGACAATGATAACCTAATACTTATTCAAATGTGACTAAACATATTTCTTTAAATGATCAATCACAAATTCTTACTGAAAGGTATACAACAGCCCCATGGAAAGGAGAGAGTGCACGGCTCAGAGAATGCGTGTGAGGAGCATTACGGACCTCCTTAAAGTCAGGAGTGAATTTATAAGATTAAGTTCTGCCTTACTTTCTAAAATATTGTGTAAACGGACTTAACCTTACCTCTGGTGGTGGTTCCTGATCATTCTCCCATGATGCATCTGATCCCTTTTCCCTAGGAAGAGAAAACAAAAATTCAAAGCACTACTTGTTAAAGTTGTTAATCACTTATAATAAAGTAGAAGACATAAGCTCAACTCTTAATTCTGCAATATACATGAAAATAAGAGCAAAAAATAAAGGACCATTTTTCTGTCCGTACCTAGTTTCAGAAAATGTGGGAAGCTCGTAAGAAAAACAAAACCTCTGGACGTTTTAGGACTGGAGTGTCACAAGAGGCCGAGGCTGTGGTGTGCGGGGGAAGGTCGTTCTGCAGTTCACACGCATCCAGATGCTGACTGGGGTATACTCTGGGGTACTCTCAGGACACCTGAGCTCCTTTCATAAAACTCACTTCAGTAAATGCTTATTCTACACCAGCTACAGGTCAGAGACTGTTCCATGTGCTAAGCACACAAAAAATAAATATGCGGTATTTCCTTGTCTAAGATTTCATAGGTTTAATGGTAGAGATAACAACATGAAATTCTTTTTCCTCAGTTTACCTAAGGAACGTTAACAATACTGCATGAGTAACCAAGGCCCAACAGTGATTCTCAAAGCAGAGGGTAAGAGGTTATCTAGTTTAGGGAAGAGGGGGAGTTTTGAAAATTCTGAAGGACAGTACAAATCACAAGCATGAATTATTTTTAGTGCAGTTTTATAATCTATGACCAACAAAAATACATATATCTATTATAATTATAATTTATGAAAGCTCATTTTGTCTCATTAACCTTTATGATTTCATTGTTTGATTATACCCTGTTATTTGATTATATTAAAATATTATGAAATATCAGTCCTCACTGCTTTAAACTAGATCTCAAAAATATGGGATTCTCAGGAGTTCATTAAAATCATTAATCCATTAATCTATAATCCATAAAAATCAATTCACAGATGTCAGAAGCTGGCACAATACAGAAATCATTAAGTTTGCTCTGAAATTTTGATTTAGAATTTGGACTGTATATCAGGCATTAGCAACGATTTTTCCACCACTTAAAAGCTGCTATTCAGTAATCACCTTCTTACACCCATACATTTCACGTAGCTCCAGTACTCCCGTTTCCACCATCCACCCATCCACCATCTCATGGGCTACAGTGCCCTTGGCCTGGAGTTTAAAGACATAACTGAGAAAAGTGCCCCAAATGGTACATTTAGTACTGAAAATCAAAATCTGCTGAAGAAAAGATCAAGCAACATTTTAAACCACTTTTCACAGAGAGTAAGATCATGGGGAGCTAAGATTAAAATAGCCTTACTAGAGGCGGATAAGCTGGAGAAGAGGTGAACTTTTCTAACTCAAAGGCAAAGCACACCATTGAGCTCCCAAGACCAACACCAAAACACGGTCCTGAACAGAACGGGCTCCGACAGTGGGCCTCTGTGGAGGAGGCCTACTTCCCAATTCTTCAGTTTACTGTTGTTGTTTCTCCCCGGGACAAAGTTGTTGTTCTTGCACATCAAAAACAAAGACTGCTCCTAATATTTCAAATCTATTTAAAAAACAATGCAGAAAACCTTTCCAGTTTATCTAAGTTAAAGTACTTTATTTGGCAAAAGCCAAACATATGACATATCCACAGCAACACCTTGATATTCAAAGCAGAGTGAAATGCCTGTTACTTAAGGCATGATTTTAAAGCACACTAAAATCTTTATAACTGTACTGCCTATTTAACTCACTTTTTGCCAGCAGTCATTTAGAAAAATTAACCTTGCAGAGCCTGAAGAATAACTTGGGTAAAACGTTCCTTCAGTTAATTATGTGCATTGTTAAGCATGAGTTGAATAAATTATCGGGAACAAAATTTTCATACCTGAAATATTAAATGAAATTCAGAGACTGGATTTAATATGTACGTGGTACAGAAGCATTCTTACGACTGGTACTTTTAACATAGCACTAATACTACTCACTGCTTGAAGTTCCCTTTGTATATAATGTGTTCTACAAAAACCACATCCCCTAATTTTTTCACCTATGAACTAGACCTGGAAGAGACTTGTGTGTCAAACTGAATGCAAAGTCTTTTTGGATTTAAGATCCCCCTTCCCTCTCCCAATATTTGTGACTTTTCTTCCACTCCTAATTTGACAATATTTTTAGTGGCTCATATCCATTACATCTTCTGAAGCATTCAACTAAATTTTATAAAAAAAGTTATTCTATTTGAACTATACGAGAGGTGACTTAAAAAAAAAACTAAACCCAGATTTTATTTGTAAAAAATTGTGCATTTTTCCTACATGTTTACACTTCAAAGTCACCTTCAAAGTACTCTCAATTTGATGCAATACACCTATTGAGACTTTTTTTTCCACAGCTTAAAAGTTTTTGAACTTGTCAATTTTGATGTCTTTTAGTGTTTCTGCCATTTTTTTGTTTCACCTCTTCCATACAGCAAAACACTTCCCTTTAAGGACTTTTTTCATCCAGGGAAACAAATAAACAAAGAAGTTGCTAGAGTGAATAGGAAAGGTGGAACACATTTTTGGTCAAAAAACCTGAACACTGAGCAGGGTGTGGGCCAGTGTGCTTGTAAATCACCCACCATGACATGGGCACATGCAACAAGCCCATTTATATAAATGCACTGAAGCTGAATGCAGCCTCTTACACCACCAGCTGGTTCACTGATACAGATGGGTTCCTAGAACACTCACCTAAGCAGGAGAAGTCTGTACTACCAGGTCCTGCCCTCCAGAAGATAATTTTGGTTTTTTAGAGGGCTCCCCTCATATGCCATTCTTTTATGTAAAAATTACATTACATAATTGTAAGTTTTATTGACATAAACAGCCTTACAGCTAATACTTGGCAACACAATTAACATAAGGAAAATACACAATTACCCAGTGGGAGTATAAATAAGGAGAAATATTACTACCCACATTCCACAGGCATCTTTTAGCATTAATTACAGACAAAATGAAGAGCAATGATTTATTAGTTAAGTCAACCCTGTTTCTCGCCACTTAGTACACACTTTTCAGGGACACATTTTAATTGTCTCTTCTATAACTTTACAATTTATAAGCAACCAGAAATCTCCTTATTTTCTTTAGTCAAGCCTATAAATTTAATCCAATGAAAATTTTATTTAAAATGGGAAAGAATTTTTAAACGGTAATACTAATACGAAGTACCATGTATATAAAAGAGTGTAGATAATGAAAAATGTGATGAATCAGAATTCAGCAAGTTTATATGGCCCAAATATATAATGATCTCTAGCTGTAAAACCTGATAACAAATTGTAGCTTCCAGAGGTGTTAATAGGAAGACAGATGAAGTCTGGAAGACAACTATCGTTTAAAACTACCATTGCTGAGAATTATTCCTAAAATATAAAGGTTAAATAAGCAAACAACAAACACACACATACTGGATGGTAAGGGGAAAAGAAGTACTTACTGTTTTTCTGGGAACACATATTGAGTGAAGTCTTTCATTGATGGAGCAAAATACATAGTATCCTTTATTTTAATGCCTTTACTCTCAATGTGCTCTGAAGAATTAAACCGTAATACATAAAATGGGTGTGCAACAGGTCCAAATAACTCAAATATCTGTAAAATAGAAGAAACATAAAGGCCTCCTTTAACATGTAAATAATGACTCAAAAGGTTAGTAATATTTAACATAGTAAACACTAATAATTGTTATACAAGGTAATTTTTTCAACGCCCGAGGAATAAAATAAAACTATATTTAACCCATCTTTGCATATGCATAAAATTTTCATATTTGGATTTAAATACATCAGCTTTTTCCAGATTTCCTTTTTATGAATTGAAAACAAGTATAACAAATTTGCCCTTGCTAAATTTAAATCATTCTGGTGGTACCAACTACATGCAAATTATGAATTTTTTGTTTTATTGCTCATTCAAGTTGTAAGATATGAAGAAAAAATGACAATTGATAATTTTTGAAAAATAAAATGCTGCCTGTCATTTGGAATTTTATGACACAAAACTTGAAAGCACACTTCAATAGGTATTCAATCACTTCTGCTGTTTCCACGTAGTGGTTAACATTTTTATAAAATTAAACCACAACTTTTTCTAATTCAAAGAAGAGTAAAGTAGACTTGAACTTCAAGTTGACTATTTCTTAAAACACAATGGCGCTACACGGCTCCCAGTGTGTATGTGAAGAAGCTGCTTTTAGCACAGACGCGCTTTATCTCTGCAAGTGTTCTACGAGTGACTAAAGGTGACCTCTGTGTCTCCCACTCTCCTCAAAACAGATACCTGAATTTTTAAAAATAATGTCCCTGATAAGAAATATAAGTATATTATAGAAAAAAGACAATGACCAGTGTCACTGTAGATTTTTCCAGTCTTCTTATAGTAATGAAGTTTGAGATATTATAGTTTTTGTACGGTGCTCACTTTTAAAACCTAAAGTGCATTAAGCTTTTCCATGTTATAAATATGCTTCCTAAGTGCCATTTCAGTGACTATATAGCATTCCTTTATAGACTCAGCACAATCTGTTTAACTCATCTTATATTACAGGACATTTAGGCAGCATCCAATCTGTTCAACATAATAAATGATGCCATGATATATTTAAATGTAAATTTTTGTATTTCAGATTTCCTAAAAATTGATTTGTCACAGATGGAATTATTGGAGCCAAGAATATGATTATTAAAACTCTTGATGTAAATTACTAAATCACTTTCCAAATAGCTTGGACCATGTTAAACCAACTGCATAGAAAGTGCCTGTTTTATTACATTCTAGATTTTTTACAGTAAACGTTCCACTTGATGCTGTTTACTACACAATTCAAGCTGTTATTAACTTTCAGTAAGACATAAAACAGCTCATACACTAGGGTACCTACACTCTGAAAATATGATTAATCTAAAAACAACTATCAATAGTCAAAAGAATTTAAATGCCATGCATTCTAAAACAACACTAATAGCATGGAAAATTTAAGCTTTTCTACTTGAAAAGCAAACAGATAATTTAAGAATTAGTGAAAAATTTGTTTTAAAAGGTTTTCAATAAAAAAGGTAGACTTCTCTCTTCCAACTAGTGCAAAGGACAGAAGAAACATAACACAATTCTTACTGGCCTACTTACATAGATTAAGAAATACACCATCTTATTTGTCACTTTTTAAAAAAAAATCTTAAAACATTTATTTTTTTTAATTCCCTTGATGAATATAGACAAATCCAATTCTTTAAGTTTGGAGAGAGACAGTAACTTTAAAAAAAATTTCCTACGAACCCATTAGTACAAGGCACAGCAATCGCTGTCTGCACCCTGGCACCTTAGGCTGCTTCCCAAGGACTTGTTTCCCAGATGGCGCGATTCCACCTCCTAACTGTGAGAAACGATTGCACCACGGAAATGCCTTAATAGCTTCAGGTTTACGCAGAGACTGCTAAGTGACATTCAGAATCTTGGATAAAATCAAAGCACACCTACTTGCCTATTTTTAAGATCTGAAGTCTTTATAAGCCACAGCTACAATGTAGTTTTACACGAAAAAATACAGCAAATGGTAGGCAACAGGAAGCTGCGTCACAGAATCAGTGGATGGCATACACCGACACTCCATGTTGGATCAGCAAACATTTGGTCCTGTACTAAACATCCATGGAGACATTTGATTCGCAGCTAACATAAATCCCACTCTCGCAGTAATTTAAACCCACCTACCTAACCCCATGTGCCACTACTGGCTAGGCTACTGAGGCAAGAAGAATTATCATTGGCAGTATAGCCAAAAGACAATTATTGGACCAATACTACATGACAGTATTTTTTGTGTATTAACTGTGTAAACTCAAAGTAGAAATAAATGTAGTGAGGTATTTGAACCCAGGGACATTTTCTAAGTGTGGATATTTAGAACAGGAACAAACACCAAGGACCTTTTAGCGTGGACCAAATGCTCTGCAAGGGGTATTTACAATCCTACCTTCTTTATATCTTAAATAATAGTTTATATTTCATAGAAATACTCACATAAAAACTGAATCCAACTAATGTTTTGTACTTGCCCATCACTTGAGTGGTGCTGTTCTAAGTGTCCTTTCACTTGGCTCTAGCTTTTAATACTTCCCATCTCCTACTCAAACACAGTACCTTTCTGCTGAAAAACTTCACAGGATTCCTGCCCCATGAAGGGGTCACAAACACACACACTACTACCACACAGTACAAATACACCGTATGGTCAGTTGAGGAAAAAAACACTGACGAGCCGAACGTAAAAGTATGTTCAGTCCCCGAAATTCTCATTCTACAGCACAGGCCGAGCTTAGATGATCAGTCTGCAACATGAAGAAAGTTCCTGCGGTTGGGGGCCTGCCTGAGTCAGCCGACTGCACACCAGGAAGGTGCTCAAGAAGGCAAGTCTCAGCCTCTCCTTTCCACAAAGAGGAAGGGATCATGTAACTCCCATTTCTCTGGGTAACAGGAAGCACACCAAGGAATCTCCAGGCCCAGGAACAATGCTGGGGGGCTGGGCACATGGAAGGCCAAGATATGCATGCTGCTGCTCTGAAAGCAACCTTCAAAGAATGCCATCAGTCAGAGGCCTCGCATCTTCCCAGCTGATCCAGCTTGCACTAAACTACCCAAAGGGAAAGAGAGAAATGTACCTCCACAGCCATCCAGAATTATCTCTTATCAATCACTGTATACTATCTGACTCCCCACATTAATAAAAATGAAGACAGTAAAAAAAATAACAATAAAAATAAAAATGGCCCAGGCCAGGTAGCTCAGTTGGTTAGAGAATTATCCCAATATACCAAGATTGTGGGTTTGTCCCGAGTCAGGGCACACACAAGCAGCAGCCAATGAACACATAAGTAAATGGAACAATAGAAATCAATGTTTCTTTCTCTCCTTTTTTCTTCTCTATTCCTCCCTCCCTCCCTCTCTCTCTCTACAATAAATAAAAATAAAATAAAGCCCCGACTGGTGTGTCTATGTCTAGGTGGGCTGAGTGCCATCCTGTGAACCAAAGGGACGCCAGTTCAATTCCCAGTCAGGTCCCCAATTGGGGGCATGAAAGAGGCAGCCACACATTGATGTTTCTCTCCCTCTCTTCCCCTCTCTAAAAATAAATAAATAAAATCTTTAATAAAATAAAAAATAGAAGTAGGGAATATTCTAATTCACTGAGTAAGTCAAATAATCATTTCAATCACCATGTGTATTACACAAGTAGTTACCCAAGTTACTAAGGGAGGAAAAAACACTTATAATATGGAGACTTTCAGAAAACCATCACGTACTAGCAATCAAGCCTGTAATACATTCTTTCAAAAACGGTCAGTAAAAATTCTTATCCAATGATAATGGACAGGAAAAAGGGTTTCATGGTTTGGGTTTATTAAAAAGTAAAATGAACAATAATGACAAAAACAAAACCTACTCTAAGAAATACTGAAAACTAAATGCAAAACAACCAACAAATTCATGTTCTATAGGGATAATGGGTGGCATAAACTGGCCATTTCTTCTGATATTCTGTAACTGACCATTAAAAGGAGAATTTCATTATTTCTCAAGAGAAATAAATCATTATTAGAAGGAAAAGACAAATAAAAATCCAAAGCTGTTCTCATTAAGCCAGTGGGAATGGGGAGAAAGGTAGAAAGAAAATGAACCCGACAGGCCAACTGGGTTGTAAAATCAATTTTGTTCCTTTTTAACTGTGTGATTTTTGAGTAAATGAAGATAATTCCACTTCCTTACATAATTTCAGTAATTTTTTTAAAATACACAAAATATTTACCACTGGGGCTCGTGATTACTGTTACTCATCGAAGAGTGGAGGGAACAGAAAGGATATGCAAGGGTTTGACACTGAAGGTCAACTAGTCTAGTGTCTAGACAAGATATTCTAAAGATCTAAAACAGATCCAAATTTCACTTTCGGTCGCTGGATTAACTAATAATACTTTCAATCCTCTTCCAACTCCCACCATTATTTTGGGGAATCATTTCAGATACTTAGATTTATAATTACATATTTCTGAAAGACATAACTCTTGAATTTACAAAGCTTTCTATGTGAAATTTAGAAATTGGTTTAATTTTTCCCTTTGGACGTATGTCACATAGCTAGAGGTAGAGGTGTGAACACTACATTTTTATCTGACTCCTGTCAAAGTCAATGACAAAAGAGCTGAATATTAACATTATTAGTCACATTTATAGGAACAAGAATGCAAATGTATTAGAGGATATAAGAAATGTGAATTAAAGTTAAAATTATCTAAGTTAGCTATTAGAGAAAAATTCAACATTCAAGATGTTGAAAGAAACCCAACGTTATGGTGGCTACTTAATTACATATATTCATAATTCCCCAAATGTACTTACAGTGAAACTTTATTGCTATCACTGATGTCTTTTTCCACTTAAGGAAACCAAAGTCTAAAGCGTTCTGAGAGCCACTACCCAATGGGACTCACAAACCACAAGTTTCAAAACTACTGTGTGGTGGAAAAAGTCTCCTGCACTTAACTCTGAGTACCTGCAGAGCAGAGAACTGGGTCCTCCTCGGTAAGCAGAGCCACTGCCTAGCAAAGTACCTGACAAAGTATTAAAAAAATTCTACTCATGTGTATTTCATAATGCAAGCAGCAAAGAGTAATAGGCAGTATGAAACCAATACACAAAGTATAGAAGAAAATCAAGAATGTATTAAAATAATGTATAATAGGAGAGCTCTAGACGGTTCGTCTACTAAAATTAACAAACTCTTTATGACAGAGAAAGTAAAAAAAAAACAATTAACAAACAAACAATGATTTGTAGAATTTCAACTTTTTTACAAACCTTTCCTGCTGCCTGCCTATCACTTTTAAAAATCACAGTCTCCTCATTAACTGGAGGTAGCTTCGTCACAGACTCGATTATTACTGAAAAATAAAACAAAACAGATTATTTCAAGATTTAATCAGAAGATAATATAAAATTTAAATGAGTATTTAGGCTTTAGTTCCAACATAATTTAATATGAAATTTAAGGTAAAATAATATGCCTCAGTCATTATTCCTCTTAGATGAGCAAAGTCTATTTAATACCATACTGCACAGGGAAACAGTTTCTACGTGTTTTTATTTAATACAAAAAGCTACAATTCTAAGAAAGAAAAAGTATAAAATCTCAGAAAATTTGACTCACCCATTAAAAGTCAACAAATTCAAGCTGTGCACATTTTCTCAAGCAATTTTTACCCCCAAAAGTGTAATTTAGTCACAAAACTCATGCTTTAGAAGAAATTAGTCTTCTTTCTCACAGTAGAAATTCTTCTCTATGACTACTTATTGTTATATGAAAAAGTTAATTTCACAAAAGCATCTTCTTCTGAACAGATAAAAAATGGTACAGTTCACAATAATTTTCATCACTTCTTTTCTCAAAAAGCAAGAGCAATATTCCACTTGTCTAGCCTATTCCACTTCTTGTAAGTGCCACGTATGTTAAACAACCAATCTACTACAGTCGTCTACCATAGCAAAGGGTGGGGGTGGGGGCGGGAAAAGATAGGTTCTTAGAAAATCAGAGCAACAAGCAAGAATACTTTGTCACATTACATAGATAATGCCTCCTCCACTAGAAAAAATATATTAGTTCAGATTATTAAAATTCATTCAAAAATTTCAACTATATCCCAACTAATTTTTCCCCTAACACTAACAGACTTATTGGGAGGAGGGGGCAGGTACTACCTGGGATCCCATCCTCTTAAGTAAAAAAGTGCACACACACACACAAAAGGGATTTAGACCCTTTGTACAACATCTACAACCTGGGCCCCCAGGGCAGGAAGGGGGCAGTTGCTAGATGGACTGCAAGGGAGGGAGCAGGGTCCTTACCATCTGCAAGCTCACATGTACCCTAAACGTAAGGGTGGGGTGAGATGATCTGTGAGGAACTAGGGAGCCCCCAGACCAGGGGAAAGATGGTATCAGGGGCTGGGAGCAGGGGGCAGGGTAGGCAGCAGCTAGTGCTTCTAAATTCTGAATACACACTTAAGTAACAGATCACGAGTCAACATATTTTTAGTTAGATCTGCTTCTGGAATAAAGATAGTGATAGTGAGCACTAAGAATTCATTCTCAAACATCTCTGCTATTTAATCCCCTTCTCAAAGAGCCAAATTACATGAAAACTGAAAATCACCTAATCCAACAGGCTCATTTTAAAGGAAGAGGAGAAAACAGGACTCAAGAGATTAATAGTATTGGTGGCCAGTTCCATACCCAGCATCACTAGAGTCTGGATCCCTAGTGTCAGTGCTCTCCCCATAACACAATTAGTGACTGCGTTCCCATGGCCTACAAGACCCATTCTCTTAGTAATATAATTTTAGGTGGCACACAGTTCCAGGTACTGGGTACAAAGAGTTTCTACCACACACTGATAAAAACTTTCAAAGTGTATCAATACTGTGAAAGTATGTACTAGTACATGCATCCTTAATTTCAGGAAATCTCTCCATTTCTCCTAGATAGATAATATCTAAATTGCCTCTTGTATTTTCCAGATTAAAAAGAAGAAGGGAGGAAGGGAGGGAGGGAAGGAGGGAGGGAGGAAGGGAGGGACAAAGGAAGGGAGGGAGGGAGGGAGGGAGGAAGGAAGGCAGGCAGGCAGGCAGGCAAACCAATACAACTTCTGTAAGAAATGCAGAGTACAAAACTAAATCCTCTGTTTTCACCTCTGGGCTCTTATTGAATTCATAGATATTTTTTGCCTAGCATACTAATGCTTTATTTTCTTATTTGTAACTTGGTCCAAATAATGTTAGATATTTTAGGACTTCAAAACAGGGTAACATGTGCTGATTTTGATTCATTCAATCTTTATTCCCACCAGCTTGAGAATTTTATTAGTCATTTAGTATGTGTTAGTAAAAAGAGTATCTTTAAAAAGCATTATTTCATGTGTATCATATATTAACATTTTATTCACTAAGGATAAACATTATCACTTATATTTTTCCTACATACATTAAGTCTAATAAATGTTCAACTCATACTACCTGTTTGACTTACTTATGCATATTATTAAATACCATAAGATGACTCAAAAACTAATGTAATAACTTGAGAATTATGTAGTTTTATTAACTATAATTTTTATAAAAATGTTCCACTTTAATCAGTTTTGATTAATTACAAAACTATAAATTTATCTATATTAATTTTTTAAAACATTGATACGTACACTGTTAGAAGGTCAAAAGATTACAAGAAAGAAGAAAATTTTACCCTTTGTGACAGCATGGATGGACCTAGAGAGCATTATGCTAAGTGAAATAAGCCAGGCAGTGAAAGACAAATACCATATGATTTCACTCATACATGCTATCTAATGAACAAACTGAACTAACAAGGAAAATGAGGACAGACTCAAAGACAGAGAGCAGGATGACAGCTGGTGGAGGGGTGGGCAGAGATGTTAGGAGATACAGGGACTGAGCAAAAGGAAAAAGGACTCATGGACATGGACAACAGTGTAGTAATTGCTGGTGGGGAGGGGAATACAAGGGGATTAAATGGCAATGGAAAAAAATACAATAAAAAAAGATAAAGGTAATGTCTCATTTCTACCAATGATTCATTATACAACCAATCATAAAAGCAAGGGACAAATTTTTCTGTGTTCCTTAAGTCCTGTAAACTAAGATGGCCAGTAGATGATCTATGTCTTTTTCCCAGTTCAAAAATCCTAAAACTGTCAATGCTGAGTTCTATTCTCACATGTATCTCACTATGAGAATTAACTTCAAGACTTTTTGATACCCATCTCTCAGAGCTAAAAGGAAATCCATAATACCTAGTTGTCTTATATCCAAGAGCTTCAAATTTCATGGTATGAATATCAGTATTATATCACAGACCTTTCTAA
Source organism: Phyllostomus hastatus (assembly GCF_019186645.2). Classification (NCBI taxonomy): domain Eukaryota; kingdom Metazoa; phylum Chordata; class Mammalia; order Chiroptera; family Phyllostomidae; genus Phyllostomus; species Phyllostomus hastatus. The sequence goes on from NW_025333640.1 coordinate 18,902,772, forward strand.
TTTACATGATTATAAAATAAAATCAAAGGCAGTAAGCAGAATAATGCCCTCCCCACAAAAAAGGTAATCAATACCCCAATCCCTAAACCTGTGAATGTTACTTTATAATAAAAATTTTTGTTGTTGTTGAAGATGTGATTAATTAAGGTTAAGAACCTCGAGATGGAACAATGATCGTCGATTACACATGAAGGCCCAATCAAGGGAGTCCTTAAAAAGCAGAGAACCTTTCCAGGCTGTGTTCAGAGACAAGCTACATGACTGGCTTTGAAGATGAAGGAAGGGGGTCACAAGCCAAGGAGTGCAGGCCACCTCTAGAAGCCAAAAGGGAAAGGAAGTTTGGATCCTCCTCTAGCGCCTCCACAAAACAACTTAGTCTTGACGGACCCCTTGATTTTAACTCATAAGACCCATATTGGACTGCTGACCCAAAAAAACTCTTAAATAATAAGTTTGTTGTATTGTTTTAAGTCACAAAATTTTTAGTAATTTAACAGCAACAGAAAATGAATATTGCACATCCAAGAAAATTCTGGAAAACTATGTTAGTAAAAGGAGTCTTTAAATTTCCATAAATAAAATGTACTTACGCTCTATGGCCATACCACCCTGAACGTGCCTGATCTCATCTGATCTCGGAAGCTAGGCAGGGTCGGGAAGCTAAGCAGGGTCGGGAAGCTAAGCTGGTTAGTACTTAGGTGGGAGAAATGTAAGTAAAACTGAATTTATCTGTTCAAAATTCACTAACCATAAATCTCTGATTTGATTATTAGAGCACTGTTTGGGTATATACATAAAATACTTTTTTATTAATAAAATTATTTACATACCTAATTGTTCAATAATGCTTGAAACCATCCCAAGAGGCTTTAATTCAATATCGTCAGGCAGAGTAACAGTGAGTTCTTCAACTGAAGGTAGTTCCTATAATATAAAAAAGCATTTATCTTCCTCAGCATTAACAACTTAACTTTTTTAAAAAAGGAAAATTAGTTTCTAGTCAAAGTCCTATACGCATCATTGAAGATCTAACATTAAGCACTTGCACCACGTCCTTGACCTTGTCTTTTTAGTGTCTGGCAATACTTCTCCCACCTGCAACATCTCCCCGCCTAAGTGATACAAGAGGTCTAGTGTCCACACCTAATCCAGGTGGATAGAGAATGCAAAAAAAAGTACCATTTGAGATTTTTCCAACTGCACTTGAACTAGAGAACAATTAAAAAAGAAAGTTATTGTTACAGAATCCAAGGTTAAGAGAAGAGACAATTCACATAATTCTCAGAGGCATTCCATTTAAAAAAAAAATAATTCCCCTGGTCATTACACTTTTTCCACAGAAGAAGAGTTCTCTCTCTTAGCTGCCTTGATTTGATTAATCAGTTAAATTGACTGTGATTAAGTTGTTGAGCAGAGATGCAGCAGTCTTTTCTGAGGCTCTGTGAGAAGAGAGACAAATGCCTGGCCTCTCCACGAAAAAAATGCGGAATTCCTGGAAACAGAATGCAGGCACCAGCCCGGAAAAGGCTGTGAGGGTGCTGCCTGTTATCTTCCCCCTGCAGGTTAAAAACCAAATTTCTTTACATCAAAAAATCTCTCTTTTCTGACCCAGCACCTATCTCAGTTGCTATAGAAACTAGACATTGAAGTAGAGGTGAGGCTGAAGAGAAACCTAAGAATAAAGCTGGCCTTAGATTTTAAATTAAATAAACAGAGCTTCCTTTCTATTCTTGATCTTTGCCAAAAGATCACAATTAACTCTTAGAAGTTTTAACCTAAGAAGGCTTAAAACTGCAAAGATCCTATTAATGGCATGTTAGGAGTTAGTTTGGGAGAAGATAACTTTTGGGGGAAATGTTGAAAAACACACCTAAAAAATAGAGTATTGCAGAAGAATGCATCATAGGTAATGATTTTCTTCTACCGGGACTCCAAAAGGCTTTTAACAAAATCACATTAACAATGTTCAAGTATAACTTGCTTCTAGGAGATGCTATTTTCTGATCAAGGATTACTGACAACCAGCCACACTAAGGGTTTCAACTAACTCAATGCTGAAGACTTACCTCTGTATGGTTGTGGAAGAAATGACTGGGATTTATACATCTGAATTTTCCTGTATATATCTGAATTCTTGGGAAGAGGACAACCACTTGTCATTTTACCATATCAAATGTAGAGATCATTTTCTTGGCAAGACCATGATTTGGAATAGCCTTCAGATGTTCTTAGCTAAAGAAATTCCACACACTGTTGAATATAAGACTGGAAAACTATAATGTGGAGGGACTGCAGACAGGAGGGCTTTAATGATATTGTGGAGGGCAACTGTGATATGGGTCTCACACCGATTCTGGTGCAGGGAATGGCACCTCTTACAATTGACGGATGGCATTTCTAATGCACAAGTGTAGTGAGAAACTCTGCTCTGTTGCCCATCAAAATTACAGCAAGATCTAGAGGGAAAACTTTCATTCCTTTTAGACTGTGATAAAGCCTACTGATTAAATCAAGTCTAGAGTATGGTGGTAGAAGAGGGGTTAGGGAAGTCTCTGAAATAGGAAGTGCTGTTACATCTTTTATAAAACCTCTGAACTGGACAGGGTTGCACACCACAAGCCATTAACACTCAGGACACGCAATTAATGTTATTCTCAAATTCTAAATAAATGTTATTTGACCACAAAATGAAAGGATCCTTGTTCTGTATTTTCCATTATGAGGAATAAAATCCCATGCAATATAATTATGTTTTGGTACAATTTTAAACTCTGACACTGCTTTGGTTTTTAAAAACTTGAAAGCGTAATGCTAGTACAAATTTCTGCGTTTAATAAAAGAACAACCTGAAGCAGTACAGAAGGATGCAAAGTAAAAAGCAAAAATTCCTCTACCCTATTCCTTCTAACCTCCCAATTCCTCTCCCCAGACTGCTATTGTTCAAGTCTTTCAAATATATTTATTATGCAGACAGAAGCTTCACATTACTAACTTTAAAATGTTTCACTTAAATAAAATATAGACATTGTGATATAAGCTATCTTACCTATAATATCTTGCACATCCTTCTACACCAAAACATAAATATCTAATTTTATTTAAATACTTGCATATAGATGTACGATAATTTAGTACACCTGTCACCTGATGAAACATTTATCTCCCTTTTTCAAATTTTTACAACACACAATGAAACAATGAACATTCTTTCACGTATATATCTGTGAGTAACCCCTATCATAAATTCTTCTAAGTGTTAACTGCTAGATCCAAAGACATAAGCATTTTCAATTTTGACAGATACTGCAAATTTTGCTTCCAAAAAGGATACATCAGTTTACACTTCCACAAACAACAGATTCAAAATAGAATCTTGCTTTAATTTGAATTTTTTCATTAATCAGGAAGATGGAACATCCTTGTGTGTTTCCTGGCTATTTTTATATATTTATGGATTGCTTGTATACTTTACACATTTATCTTCATCTTTTTATTAATTTATAAAAGAACTCTAGGTTTTTAAGGACATTTGCTGTTTATCAAATATGCTCTTTATGCAAATACTCAGTCCCTTACTCCTAGCATATTTTTAGCACTTGTTTAATGAACTTTGATATTTTAATTTTTATGAAATCAAATATATCAATCTCTTTTTCTTGGCTTTTAAGACTTGTGTCAGTCACATTTAGACAGACCTATCCTTGATCAAATTAATTTCTAAAATTCACTGATGTTTTTATCATGTTTCTAATTTCATTTTTAATATTTGCTTATTTGGTCCATTTGTGATTTTATACTTATATAAAAGCAAGGTAGAGATTGGATTTATCGTATCCAAATTACTAGCCAGTTATTCCCACATGTTGAAGAATAACTCATTTCTCCCTACTGATTTGAGAAACAAATTTCAGCATATGCTAAATGTACTTATACATTTAGGGTTTTTTATGAAATTTCCATTTGGTTCTACTGATCACTGTCAATGTCAATGTCAGTACTAAACTATTTTAACAACTGTGCCTTTCATAATATGTTTTAGTATTTGGAAACAGGGCCTAGTATCCCTATCTACTCTGCTTTAATATTTTACCCCTTGGAATTTTTCTAGCTATTTGCACACATTGATTTTACTAGGTAAACTTTAACACCAGTTGTTATATTAGTACTGTTAGTATTGATTAAAATCATATTTAATTTCAGTTGTCTTCTTACAGGTCCTACACAGTCCTTAAGTTATTCAAAGCCATTTTGCACACTATTTGCTATTATAAATTACTAATTATTTAATATTTTTACTGCCATTATAAATGGATTCTTTATAGAGTACTGTTTAAAAAACAGAAAATATCATGTTGAAATTTGTGTCTAGTGATTTTCTTGTGGATTTACTGTATTTTACTGTATTACTGTATTTTAAAAATGTAAGTACTCCTCCTTCTTTTCAGGATTAGTACATAGTATTTTTCACTTTTCAACATTGGTTGGTACTTCCCGAATGTCAAATGTCAAGCAACCGTGAAGTCTGACTCTTTATTAGGAACTTTCAAATGTTAGCATGATAATGAATTTTGATTGGAATTTCTTTCTAAAAAGATTAAGAAAGTATCCATGTACTCCTACCTTATCAACTATTTTTTAGAATTAGAAATGACTGTGAACTTTATCAAATGCCTTTCTATCACCTTTTGAGATCATTATAATTTACTCTACGTTGAGCAGGTCAGTCTATACAGTCTGAGGACATCTCTGCTCTAAGGATGCTATGGGACACACAGCACCAGGAAGACAAGGGACATGCATAAAGCCAGAATATCTGTAGTGGGCACTAGATACTGTGCCCACTATAGATATTCTGATATCTGTATCAGACTGATGCTGGCCAAAAACAATCTAACACGCCCCCTTAACTCCTGTTGCTACCCTAGTTTGTCCTATGTATGAACAGAAATACAAGTTTTGTCTACAAAAGGAGAAGATCACTAATCTCATGTAGAACCAAACTTAGGGGAAGAAACAGCCACAGACACTGCTGTCTGTGATCACCACCATGCTGTAATTCCAGTTCACCGATCCCAGTACCTTGCTCCCACAGTAATGTATACACCATTTCCTGAGCATTTCCTAAAAAAAGCCAATGAAGGCATTAAGTTGCCTCTTAATACTTACAGACCTGCCTATAAAAGTGTTGTGCATAAAATTTCTATCCCAAGTATCTGCACAACACAAAGCCGTATAAAGAACTAAATGTTGTACATACAGCATGTAAGACATAAATGGGATCAATAAGTGAAACCAAACCTGTACAATCCCAGGCTGAGAGCCCGCTACAGAGTTTGCCCTTCAAAGTCCAGTTAAATCAAGCAGTGCAGGCCTATTTGCTTTGAAAATGGCAGGCATTTGGGGGCTGTCCAAGGGAGAAAAGATACATGTTTCTTTTAAATGAGCATGCTAGAAAAGGAAGACAGAAGGGGGGTAAATATTGCAAACTCCAATAGGAATTCACCCAGGTGATGTGCTTTCCATAAAGATTTTTGGCAGATTCAAAAAGGTAGAACTTCCGAAGTTTCAAAGGGAAAGTTCCTTGGATTTGCCATGTCAGTGTGGGCAGTAAGAGATCCTGTATTGATGTCTGGATGTCAATGTCACCTCTCTTCCCTAATGGCTAAATCGAAAGTGCTACACCGCCAATCAGCCCAGTCACTCTATCAGATTGCCCTGCTGCTTTTCTTTCTTGTAAACACATTACTGTCTAACATCCTATTTGTTTATTTCTTAAAGTCTGTTTTCCTAACTGGACAACATATCCAACAAGAACCTGAACCTGGCCAGTCTTTGACTGGCATATAAAAGGTGCTTAATATATATTTACTAAATGAATTGACTTATCTCATCAGTGCATGATAAATAAAAATCTCGAAAGAGGTCCGTCTCTTTCAGTCAGAGCAAAAAATATATATTGAAAATACAATTCGGAGAATTCTCAAGGAATAAAAAGAACTTCAACCAAACCTCCTCAAAAACAAAGTAAAAAAGGCAGGCTTCGAAGTAAGCTTCACTGCTCAGGACTGATAAATCGATACTCAGGTTTGCAGCAGCAAACATTATTGTAATTATTAGATTAACACCTGGCTCCCTGATAACACAGCAGCTGCCCCAGGTAAGATAAACAAATCTCCTCAGTCTCACAGGACCCATAATCTTCTTTAAGGGAATAAAAAATCAATCACTTTGATTTTCTGAAAGTGAGGAAAGGTGTGTGTATGACAGAGAAGGAGAAACACAAAGACAGATACACTCCAATAGGGGGAAAAAATATGGCAAGCACATTACCACTTTGACAGTACACAGAGAATATAAAGAATCAGAAATAAAACACACGGATGAACTAAAAAATTAAAGGTAGAGATGATGAGGGAAACCTGGGAGAGAAAGAGCTTCTTCATCATATAATAAGCAAAAATCAAACACAATGAAGATAACAGAAGAAGACTATTTGCCGCAGGCTAGGAAGTTTAAAATACGAGACTGGACTATCCTACCACCCTCATGGAAAGACGGATGAGTGGGTGGGAAAGACTCATTTTACTCTGTTTATCCAGTGAGACACTATATTTGTTTATTTAAATTAATTCAAATTTTAAAAAATTTTAAATGCAAACCTCAGTCACACCAGCCATATTTCAAGTGCTCAACAGCTTAAACCCAAAGGCTTAAGAACATCTGAAGACAGATGGGACACAGAACAATTTCCATCACAGCAGGAAGCCCTCCTGGACAGCACTGCTTTACACAGTCATATATCCAAGAGCTCTCCATCACAAAACATAACTGGGTATGAAGAGCACCAATCTATTTGTGGTCATTAATACAGGTATAATTTTAAGACCACATTATAACAGCATGCACCATATGACTATGCAGTCTTTTTTTTTAAATCCTCACCCAAGAATATGTTTATTGATTTTAGAGAGAAGGAGGAAGGGAGGGAGGGAGAGAAGGAGGGGGGTGGAGGGGAAGGAGAGGGAAACATCCATGTGAGTGAGAAACATCGATCAGTTGCTTCTTGTACGCAACCCAATGACCAGGGATCAGACCCACAATGTAAGTATGTAGCCTGACTGGGAACTGAACCTGCAACCTTTTGGTTTTTGTAATTACCCTACTGTATATGACACTAAACTCAGATTCAGACTAGCCCATGATATATTTTCACCTAAAAAATAAAAGTCAACACTTCTTTGTAGTATCTTTATATTTTCCTTTTTAAAATAAATACAATGTTCTCATCCTGTTTTTCTCTAAAATTATGGTTACAGAAAAAAGTTCCTAAGAATTATCTTCAAAAGTTGAGCCAAATATAAAAGTAAAATACAATTATAATCCATCTCAATAAGAAACCTTTAACAATGAATTCTATCATTATCTTTTATGTTAACAGAGGAGGTCATGTTTCATCAAATCTAAGACTGATTTTGTACACCCTAAATATAAAAGCATACAAATAATTGTAAAAATGTCATCAATTAGTCCCAACTTTTCAGAAATGTCAAAAGGTAAAAAAGTGTACATTTTAAAACTGACTGAGTTGTAGGCATGACAATGAACGAATAATGAAGTGACCTTTCCTGAGCCCCTTCTAGGTAACCGACACTGGGATTTCATGGGAAGCAGCAGACCTGGTCCTTCATTGGCAAAGATCATATTCTCTCCACCCGTCACCTATCCATCATCGATATATCCTATCCATCTTTCAGTCTAAGTTCAAGCCATGAGCCTCCTTCAACCACTGCCGTACAAGTCAACACCCCTTCGACTCGATCCTGTGGCTTCTTTTGTCTCGTGCCATTCACCTGACATGCAATCATTCTCTCTGGTGTTATTTTGCTTTCAGCATAAGTGTGCACGCTCACTCTCTAGCTAAATTCCTCCTTAACAAACATTTGTCTTTATCATCTAAAGCAATAAGAACTCACTCATATTGCCATGACCAGTGTGGCTCAGTTGACTGGGTGTCGTCCCGCAAGGCAAAGGGTCAACGGTTTGATTCCTGGTCAGGACACATGTCTGGGTTGTGGGTTTTTTCCCAGTTGGGGTTGGAGAGCATAGGAGAGGCAATGGATTGATGTTTTTCTCTCTCTCTTTCTCCCTCCCTTCTCCTCTCTCTAAAAATAAGATCTTAAAAAAAAAAAAAACAAAAACCTCAATAAAATCTACTGGGGAATGGGGGAATCTAATAAATAAATGATTTCTATATAACAGTCATGTATGTGTATATATGCAGGGCATATGTACTGGGGAATGGGGGAATCTAATAAATAAATGATTCAATAAAATCTACTGGGGAATGGGGGAATCTAATAAATAAATGATTTCTATATAACAGTCATGTATGTGTATATATGCAGGGCATATGGATACTCTACTGAATAAAAGTTTTTATTTGAAGTTTAAGGGATCATTCACACTTAATAGCTTTATTGAAATAATTTTGTACAATGAAACACAAAATATTAATATCTTAAAAATATATTTGTGAAGAGCTCCAAATATTAATAATTCCACATAGTCATAAAAAACTGAAGTAGAAAGAGGCCTGCATTTAGGGCAAAACTTACAAACCGAGGTAGGCCTTGGACACACTCAGCAAATATCAAGCATAGGCCAAGGTGCAATATAATTTATCTGATTGTGGGAGATCAAAAGGTATGAAATAATCCACTGTAACTTCTGGCCACCGTCTTCTGGCCAGACAGTTCCCCAACCTCACGTTAGGATGCTTCAGGACATGTGCCTACACTGCTAGAATCAGAAACAGACTACAGTGTATTCAATCCAACTATAAAGGACACTCAAATATAATATAGGCAGTCTGCAAATCACGAAAGCAAATTCACCAAGAGTTGCCTACAATCATTAAATATTTTACTTGGTCATGCTATATTTTATGTATAAAGAATAAAGACATTATTACCCTTATTGCAATATTATAATCAAAATTTAAAATGTCATGTAAAATCAGGTTTTCAGAAGAAAAAAACAATAGGCACAAATTTATAAAATTCATTTCTGATTAAGGCTTTCAAATGTTACAATCCCATAAATGTGTTTATGATTCTAAATTTTTAATTGTATCTGATTTATCTGAATGAGGAGTTCAAGGCATAAACTGCTGAGAATATCTTTCAAGACTCTAATTTTCCAATTCATCAAAACACAAAATAAACCCTATATGGTTGAATATAGTCCCAAGGCCATAATGTATATATTGCCTTACATTTAGTGTATAGGCTGTACATAAACCACCTCAGCATTAAAGAAGGGTTTATGTTTAAAAGAATAAATCCACTTGGTTTTATTTAATGTCACATGTTATGTAACTATGGCATTATAAAAAGAGTCAATTATGAGTCTTCCTTTCCATTGCCTCTATAGCTGACTAATCCTTTTTTTTCTCTCTTCCTCTGACCCCTGCTTGTCATTCAAGTTATAACCAAATCTTGTCAAAGGACTGTTACAACTATCTAAGGTTTAATTCTAAATGACCAGCCTTGATTTTACTTCACCCATATACTTCCATATACTTATACTTACAGATATGCAAGAATTAGTAGTTAAATCACCAGGATCTTACGTGCCAATAACAGCAAAGATTTAATAAGCTAGATCCAACAAGGTAGCATTCCTGCTTGAAAAACAGACTAAATGTTGATAAAAATTAAGGTCAGCATGCCTAAATGACAACAGACACCTGCCTAAAATGAGATACTTTTTAAAGAGGTCATAAAACTGAGTGAAATTGGCCAAGTCTATATTCTAGAGATCTCTAAAATCCAGCAAAAACTGTAACTGCTTGGCCCATTGTAATTTATGTATATACCTTTAAGCAAAGACAGCATTAATATGCAGCAATAAAATTAAAATGCTGTAATGAAATTATAGCATTTCATTAATTTTCTTCAGAAAATGTATTTTGTTACCACTAATTCTAGCCAGTGTTTCTTATACCAAGAGACTTGAATGAAACAGCACTCACCCCACCAGCTAGAGTTGAAACAAAAAGAGAGAACACTTTCTAAGTAGTAAGAGTATCCCAAAAGTGTTTCAAGAAATATGAATCTAATTAGCCAGTTCATAGGGAAACTGAAAGTGGAAGATACTATATGGAGACCTAAGGACACAGAAATCCACGTATAATCTAGAATGAAGAAGATGAATCTATAAGTAAACAGAGAGAGTCAGTCAGTAAAGAAAGAATAAAATGACACTCAGAGAACTATGAGAATGCTGAAGAGGTATATGAAAGACAGCATGGTCATCTTCCACAGCTGCCCTACTTCTTAATGGCTTTCCTACACACATTTAGAGCAAACCTCCCTTTTCTTGAAGTAATTTGAGTCTCTGTTGTTCACAACCACAAAACTGCAACCTAGGCCACATGTGATAACTTCCAAGTCTTCCCCTTTTCCCCGATATAGAGGATAACTACTACTACCTCCTTCTGAAAGGGAGGTAAGCCCCTCTCCTGTGAGAGAACCCATTCCTTGCAGTCTGCATGGGGTGGATACCACCCTTCCAGCTGCCATCCTCCTCCAAACATGCGCACATCCCCACTTCCTTGCTGTCAACTGCTCTTATGCGCTCCCGCCCACACACTCACCCACACGCTTTCTTTCTCTCAAGCATCACTTTCCTACATACTCTCCCACGCAAACAGGAGAGACTGTGTGACTCATGCCCAACCAATCAGAATACCCATTCCACTAGGCTCACTAATTTGTTCGGGGCTGTGTATCAGGTCCCAGCTAAAACAGCAAAAGTCCTTCCCACGGCTTTTCATACAGGAGAATTAGTGGCCAAACTGCCAGGCCCAAAGAAAAACACCTACTGAGCAACAGAGAAAACACAGTTCTAAAGGTACCCTGGCTCGGTTGGCTGGATGTCATATCCCACAAAGCAAGAGGTCGCTGGTTCATTCCATGTTAGGGCACATGCCTAGGTTGCAGATTTGGTCCCACTCGGAATGCATACATTCATGTTTTTCACATCAATGTTTTTCTCCCTCTCTCTCTCCCTCCCCTTCTCTCTAAAAAACATAAGGTTTTTTTTTAAAAGAAAAAAAAAAAGAAAATATGGGTATCCAGAAAAATAATAAACAAATAGACTAAGATTTTGCAGTAAATTTCAAGGGAGTCCTAAGGTAAGAATTACAGATCTAGTAAAAAAAGATAATATTCATACATATACAAAAATGCTGTGGTTATTTGTTGATTTTTATACTCTAAGAGAAACAATCCTAAAACTCCATGAGAAATCCTAATAAACTCAACCCATTTAATTTCACTTTCTATGTTTCTTAGTGCAATCAATTAAAAAAAATGAGTTTAACTGAAATTGAGCAAATTGTTCTATCTTAAGGACCAAATAAAAAAAGCAAGGTAAGCTAATCTACATAAGAAACACCTTCTAGGGAAGATGAAAAAAAAAAAACCCCAGAAAATAGCAAACTTAAATTGGCATCCCAGGAAGAACAATTACCAAATGTTAGAGGTAGAAGCAACCTTAGAAATTACCCATATCAATCCTCTCTTTTACTTAATTAAGAAAGGTAAGGCATGGTAAAAGTATGCCCAATATAATTGAGAAGTCTTCCAATGCATGAATCAGATACAGGATAACTGAGATCAGTCTTAGTACCACAATATATTTTAGAACATCCAAATTAGGGTTAATAACAAATCTAATGTACTTACATTAACAAGTAATTCATCTTTTGTTTTAATAACAGGAAAATCATTATCTTCCTGGTCAACTTGTGAATTGTCATCTTCATCGGACAGCACTGGAGGAAGTGATATTCGAGAGGAAGAGGAAGATGAGGAAGATGATGAGGAAGAGGAAGAGCTTGAACTATCTGAATCTGTTTCACTGTAGGAAAGAAGTTGAAAACTTAGTAAAGCAGTAATATGATGGTATTAACATGTATTTATTCAAGTAGGAAGGATCTACTTTACCACATATTTACTCTTGCTGATATTATCCAAAAGCTAGCGTTCTGAAGTTGACTATGGTATTTGGAAAGGAGTCCTTAATCCACCGATAACATTTTCAAAACCTGTTATAACTGCAGCCCACTTATAATAGTCTCACACACCATACATCTCTCTTAATGTAATTAGGCATGTGACAAATCACGGACAGAAAAGAGCTCTGAGCAATTCCCGTCCCTTAGTGGTCACCAATGACCAGATCACTTACTTGCCAATAGTTTCTTCTCAGTCTTCAGGCAACTTAGAAACTCAAAAGTTACGTTTACCATTCTATTCCCCGAAAACTCCTTCAGCCCTTGACTTCAACAGCTATTCCTGTTACAATACCAGTAACTCTTCTCTGAGTTTGAATGTTGTTTGCTGGCTACCCACTTCAGTCCCTTTTAGGTGCTGCTTCTAAAAGTCCGACCCTTATTCTCTCTCCGTACTCTTTGCATGGATAACCTCATGCGCTCCAATGTTTCTGATCATCATCCATGTGTACATAATTCCTACATTTTCCGCACTGATGTCTCTAAGCCTCATCCCTAATCTCCGGTTGCACATTGACCATCTCTGTATGAATGACCTACATGTACCTCACACTAGCAAGTTAAAAGAAAAAAATAAAGTGCATTCTCCTTACTGAATTGCTTCTCTTCTTAAGCTTCTATTTTATTCATCACTTAAGTCTTTCATCCAGTCACTATAGACAGAATCCTTGGGATCATTTTGAGCTATTGCATTCTCAATGATAAAATTCTATCTTCGGATTAGTAAATATCAATTCTGCAACATCATTCACAGTGGCCAAGACATGGAAACAACCAAAGTATCCTTCAATAGATGACTGGATGAAGATGCGGTACACATACACAATGGAGTAATACTTAGACACAAAAAAGATAAAATAATGCCATTTGCAACAACATGGATGGACTTTGAGAACATCACGTAAGCAAAATAAGTCAGACAGAAAAAGCTCAATAACATAATTTCACTCATATGCAGGATTTAAAACTGAAAGCAACAAATGAACAAACAAGAAAAACTAACAAAAACTCACTGACATAGACAACAGTCCAGAGGAAAGGGGGGGCGGTGCAGTAGTAAAGGGGTTAAACATATGGTCACAGGAGATGATCTGACTTTGGGTAGTGGGTACACAATGCAATATACCAATCATGTATCACAGAAATGTACACTTGAAGCCTATATAATCATTAGCCAATGTCACCCCAATAAATTTAATAAAAATAAACAATCATTCATGACTGGACATTAGATATGAGGGAATTATCAATTTTGTTACATGTGATAATAGTATGAAGAATATGTAAGAGAACATCCCCTTAGAGAATGTGTGCTGAAATAATTTATTCAGGGATGAAATATCACATGTACATGACTTTAAAATGGCTCAATAACATAAACATGTGAACCTAACAGTTCTGAAATGTTAATATAGTTGTTAAATCAAAGTGATGGATTTATGGGTTTGGACTATTTTTCCTAATTTTTATTCAGAAAATATTAAGACACAGAGAAAAACCTTAAATTTCACCCCATAAATCCACACTGTGGACAAGGTAAAGGCCATGCTCCGTAAGCATGACATCTCAGGGGCCCTTAAAATCAGGCTCCTGGTGACCTTCCCAATCCCATCTCCTGTCACTTCTCACACACACTCTTACATCTGGCAAATAAGGTTATACAACCTCAGTGTGTACTATTACCTTAGACTAGAATGTACTCAATGTAGAGAAATTCTATTTCTCTTTATAGTCTCAACTCAGATCTTACCTCCTTTGAAGCCACTCCCTACCCACCCAAAGTAGAATTACTTACTTACTTCCCTATCTCTCCCGGCACTTTTTGCAAACTGTCTACTAGAGCCTGTCCCAAAATATACCATAATTCATTGAAAAACATGTCTTCCTAGCTGGATCATGAAGGGCTTGAAACCAAGAGATTAACTCTGACTAGTATTGTCTTTCCTCTCATTATGGGGAAATGAGTAAAGACCAATTCCACCACATGGACTAAGGAACCCATCCCATTCACAAGGGAACTCCTTCCTACTACTATTACTGTATTAGGAATCATTCCCATCAGCATTACCAACACTCTGTACTACCTCTGTTTACTCTCTTCAGTAAACATTTCTTAAGAGTTGTTAACAACTCATTAACTGCTAATGGCTTTAAATATAACATTCACTTAAAAAGATTTAAACGAAAGCCCTGGCATAGCTCAGTGGATTGAGAGAAGGCTGCGAACCAAAGCTTCGCAGGTTCGATTCCCAGTCAGGGCACATGCCTGGGTTGCAGACCATGGCCCCCAGCAACCACACATTGATGTTTCTCTCTCTCTCTCTTTCTCCCTCCCTTCCCTCTCTAAAAATAAATAAATAAATATCTTTTAAAAAATTAAAAAAAAAAGATTTAAACGACATTAACACTCAAATCAGAGTTGAACCTTGTTTGAATTCTAACTCAAACCAACTATTAAAAGACATCCTTCAGACATCCAGAAAAATCTTAATACAAACGGAGCATTAGGTGATATTAAGGAATTAATTAATTTTACTAAGGTGAATAATGACATAGGTATATAAAAAGTATTTTATCAAGTATTGCATAGTAAAAAATTTACAGGTAAGGTGGCAAACTCCCTTTAAAGCTATCAGGTTAAAAAGGTAGAAATGTTAACTAAAACAAGAGTAGCAAAATATTGGAAACTGCTAAGTTCAGTGATGAGTAGATGTGCATTCATTATATCCAAGTTTTTTCCCAAGTCTGAAAATATCCGTTAAAAGTTAGTTTTACTTGAAATATGATGATGCTCAAATGTACATCTCCAGCTCAAAACTGTCCTCCCAACTCTAAACTCATTATATTGCTACTGTTTGCCTAACATCTCCAATTTGTTGCCAGAGAGATCTCTTATTAAGTGTCCAAACTAAACATTCCCATTAGTCTCCAACCCCCCTCCTAGTGAACAGCACTACAATCCACTCTGTTGATGGCTCTTTGCCTAGACTACTAACTGCCACGTCTATTAACAGGCCCTATCAGTGTGACTTCAAAATATTTAATCCAGACCCAACCACGTCACATCATGGATTTATGCAACATCTTTCAACTATTTCCACTCTTGCTTCTCTGCTTTTACTCTAGAACCAGTTCAATTCTTCCTGCGCAGAGCAAAACTCATGAGAAGGTTAACCTGAGCATGCCATTCCTGTGCTTAAAATCTTCCAAAAGCTTCTCTAGCACCTAGAATTAAAACTTTTACATGGCCACAGTGTCCTACAGGGTTGGCTCTACTAATACTTTCTCAGTGCCTTGCTCGTTCCTTCAGGGTAACTTTCACTAACTCCACTTATTTACTAGTATGTTTACTCATCTTTTTCATCCCCCTCACTGGAAAGTAGGGCAGGGATCATGTCTAACTCTGTTCAGTATCCCACCCAATACATTCAAATACTATTTGTAAACAATGTTGAGTGTGGGCAAGGAATATCCTAAATACTTAAGCCCTCTTCCATCACAGAAATTTCATATTTAAAAGGCGCGAGGTGGCGGGGTGGGCGACTCTTACAAAACCTAATCAGAGTATACAGTAATACTAAAGAGCAGTATCTTGCTAATTTCACGAATGCGTGCTGCCCACAAGCACTATAAGAATTAACAAACTTGCCAGAAGCCAATTTGGAAACACAAAATCCTTTAACTAACTAATCCTCACTTCATCTGGTTCAAACACGAGAACACAGGCTACACTGTATGTAAGAAAATACGTCAGATCTGACACAAAACTCAAAAGCTGTAACCACGAAGAGACACGCCGAACTAAGTATTATGAAAATAATCTAAGTTTCCTATATTTTAACTGAAAATGCTGCGATCTATACATAAAACCTTTCAGACTACCAGATTTAGAGAGGAGATTAGGAGTCTGCAGCGTACACGGAGAAATGGGCGGTCCGAGCTACAAGTCAACACGTGCTCAGAGAATTTCAGGGACCTCCCCTGCCGCCCGGGCCCATGCGGGCACCACCTCGGCCCCCAAGCCCCGGCTCCTCCCGCAGGTTACATAAACAGTTTCGGGACCCGCAGGCACCCGACCTGTCCGAGTCCGAATCCGAGTCCGAGGTCCCCAAGGAGTCTGTGGTCCGCACCAGTTCTGCAGGGCCGGGACCGGTGACGCAGGTCCCTCCAGGTAGCGGTTCTGACCCCAACTGCGGCGCGGGGTTCCCGCCAACGGCAGTGCTCAGCGCGAGTTCAGGCGGCTGCTCCTTGGCTAGCTGAGCCTCCGCGTCCTGCCCAGTGTCTGGAGGCACCTCATCCGACGGTGGTGGCTGCGGTGGCTCTGGTTCAGGAACGGAGCCCGGTGACTGCACCGCCTGCCCGGGGGCAACCCCAAAGCCGGTGCCACCGAATTTCAGAGTCTCCAACTGAGCAGCGGCGGCCTCCACTACTTCCATCGCGGCGCTCTAGAGACCGGGTCAGGCTCAAGTTCTTGGCCTCGAAAGGCTCTCGGCTCGATCTGGAACTAAAACAACCTTAGCAGTGGATGGAACAGCGCCTAGGCCCCAACTCCCGCGTTTCTCCCGTAACTACACGCGGGGTTACCTAGAGACACGCCCCCACCGTTTACTCACCGGCACTTCCGGGAGAGCGTGTGACGTAACATTACGCAACCGCGCTCACTGGGGGCGGGGCGGGGCGGACCCGGGATCTTTGCCGATAGTGCCTTAGGCAGCCCTAAACTCCACCCTTTTACCGCAACTTTGGAACCGTGTACAGCTCTAACCGCAAAATCAGATGGCTAGACTCCTAGTCCTGTCACTGGATCTGGTGCAATTCTATTAGCGAATATGTGATTGTGCGAGGCTCTGTACTTCAGTAACTGGAGCCAGGAAGACTTGAACAGACACTTTTAGTAAACTTCGGTAAAATTACGTTAAATGGATTGATAGATAGCAAGCACATTGACCATTTATCTAAAAAAAAAAATTACCACAGCTATTCCGATTGTTTTTTTTCTCTAAAGCAGCCTCAAATTCTAAAGAGCAGTAATGGTGGACAGAATGTGTCACTCAGTGAAGTCTATCTTGTAGTAAGTAGTTGACACTGTTTCAGAAAATGGGTGGGAGGAGACTAAAATGTACTAACTTAACTTGGAAAACCATTACTCTAGAAGATCATAAGGAAAACAAGCAAAAAGTTCTTAGGATTGAGGTAGGGATCAGAATCTTATGGTTTCCTATTGGAACTTAAATTTAATGCATCAGTCCTTCCAGTAGTAGTAGTCATTGTTACCATTGTTAAGCAAACATATGTGTCAAGGAATATGCTAAAGATTTTATCAATTGCAGTCCTCTAGAGGAGGATTGGTTCCAGGAGACCCCAACCCCTCCCCCCAGATACCAAATCCAGGAATGCTCAAGTCCTTTATATGAAATGGCATAGTATTTGCATATAACCTACACACATCTTCCTGTATGCTAAAAATCATCAATGAAGTACTTGTGATACCTCATACAATGCAAATGCTATGTAAATGATTTATATACTGTATCATTTAGGTAATAATGACAAAAAAATCTGTACATGTTCAGTACAGACACAACCTTCATAGGCCTAGCTACATAGTACATATCAGCAACAATATAACATTTAAAAAAATATTTTCCTTCCGAGGTCAAGGTCCATTGATTCCATGGATGCAGGACCCACAGATGCAGAGGGCTGACTGTATTCAATGAGAATTTATCATGTGCTCTCCACAGTAGTAAACCTTCACAGAAATTCAAGGTACAAGTGGTTTTAAGGAGCTTACAATCCAATTGAAGTAAAAAGGTCAACAACACACAGGAGAGAGCAAAATACTTGAAATGTGGAATAGAAGATGTAAGTTCAGTAGTAACAGGAAGTTGTGTAAGAGTGGTGGACCATATCATGGAAATACTGTAAAGAGAAGCAGGAATTTAAACTTAAGATACTACTCACTAGATTATGAGCTCCCTTACCTTTCTGCCTCCAGATTTATAAACTTCTTCAAATCCATTTTCATTCTTATCTCTTTAATCTTAAAAAGAAAGT
The DNA here is from genome assembly GCF_019186645.2 of Phyllostomus hastatus. Classification (NCBI taxonomy): domain Eukaryota; kingdom Metazoa; phylum Chordata; class Mammalia; order Chiroptera; family Phyllostomidae; genus Phyllostomus; species Phyllostomus hastatus. The sequence continues at coordinate 18,920,908 of NW_025333640.1, forward strand.
TTCCTCCTAATCTAGAAGTGATATAGATGTGCTATGGATTTCAAGGCTTCAGACCTGCTCAGGGACCATTCTCATCTATTTTATCTTTTAAAATCAACCTTTTTCTTTCTTTGTTCTATTTCCTTTTTCCCCTCCTTGAATGTGTTTTCTTTTCAACCTCTCTTTGTATTTTATTTCTTCATTGGGAAACCATTTGAAAAAATCATCTGCACTTGGTTTTCTCCAATTCCTCATCTTCCATTCCTTAACTCAGTGCAGTAAACCTAATGACAAAACCACTACACTGAAACTTCTCTTTGAAAGCCATAAACAACTTTAACTGAATGGCCAATTCCAGTCAATATTCTTTAGCTGGCATTCATCTTTGCTGGCCTCTAGGAATATGACATTGTTTATCACTCCTTCCACTTTTGTGATCTGGGGTAGCATTCTTATATTTCTCCCCTCTCTGCTTTCTTTCTTTATTTATTTTTAGTTTTATTTGTGACTCTCCATTCACTCTTACTCTTTGGTATATTGATCAGTTTCACCTCTCCCTAATCCATTCTTACACTTTAGCCAGAATATGATTTCTGAAATGCAAATGTAATCATATAATTTTTCTGAAACCTTCTAATAACTCACTTTTGTCTTAAGATAACATCAGATTACTAAGTGTGGCATGGAAAGTAAGCCTTATAAGTCACCCACCCGAGTGGTGATGAGAATAAACATGATGTTGTCAGAAACAATTTTAACCAAAGCATGGTGACAGGAAAATATTTTGTGATTTCTGCATTCAACACACTGATCTCAAAGATGTCAAAATTTATATAATCTAAAACGAGTGCTCTTAAAAATTGAAGCCATAAACTGTATCTTAGACTGCTATGAGGACCCCGCTTTCATTATTGCTGACCCTTACAAATGATCATCTGTCTTTGGCATTAGATCATCCTCTGCTCCAAACCTTGAACCCCATTTTTATGGCAGGGACTTTAAAGACCCTCCCAACCACATTGAGTGTGACTAAGAATGCCAGTTGGTATAGGTCTTTCAGGGACTCTTCAAAATGCTCTTATGATAAATATACATTCCCCCTGCCTACGGCTGCTAGAAAAACTATCAGGTGGACCACATGAATCAGGTCATTGAAGAAAGTCCCCAAAGACACAAAATCTCTGGGAGGGATTACAGGGTTATCTCTTTTCCTGAGGACAGAATGTACATATACTGACTGCGGTAGACTGGACACTTGGGCAGCCCCCCAATTCATATGTTGAAACCTGACTTCCAAGTGGTAGTAGTAGCAGGAGGGGACTATGGGAGGTGACTAAGTCATGAGGATGGAGCCCTCGTAAAAGGGACTAGTGGTTTTCGAAAAGAGATCTGAGAGAGCTCCCTAGCTTTTCTGTCAGTGATTTAAATGGAAAAGTCAGCAGTCCGCAGACAGGCAGGGTGCTCTCATCGGAGCCCACCCACCCTGGTGCCCTGAACTTAGACTTCAGTCCTTCAGAACTGTGAGAAATAAATTCCTGTTGTTTATGAATCACCCAGTCTATGGTACTTAGTTATAACATCCTGACTGACGAAGACACCAGCATCTCATGACACAGTTGTTAACAGCATATTAAATTCGAACTTTTGAATGAAGCACCAGAATACAGGAGGTGCTAGACTTGCTTGGATGTAGAATTTCAAAGGAAATAACCAATACTCATTTATAAAAATCTTACATCAGAAAACTGAAAAAAAAAAAGAGGGATATTTTGGAAGAAAAAGTCATGGAATATTGTGATTCCCACAGCCTCCCTCAACCTCCCTTGACTATTCTCCCCGCCATCTCCCAGCAACACAGGAGAGACTGCAAACCCTAGAATGATAGCAAGCTACAAAAAGAGAAGAGATAGTAGGAAACAATAAAAGAGAAAAGGAAGACCAAGTCCCACTTCCCACTGTCGGTGACCAGCTCAAAGAAGGTTTCAGCTGAAGGTAAGTGAGACTTAATGTTAAAATCAAATTTAGAGCTTTGATTATTATCTAGGACATATTACATTTCTGAGTGGTGGCTATATTTGTACCTTTAAAGATATAGGATTTACTCTTGATGAAGAGTGATCAGCCAAGTCAGAGGGGTTGAGTTTCCACACAGGCAGAAGGATTACTCCCACTGGGCAGATTTAGTGGGACTGTGGAAGGCAGAAGTAAAGCTGTATTTTGAATCACATGGCGTGAGTCCATTGTACATAATCATAATCCCCAAACTCTCCCAGCCAACTGCCTACCCAAATCTGGAAGAGTTCCCCATGGCAGGGTACCCTTTTATAGTCAAGATCAGGGACACTTCAACATCTTCAGGAAAGCTTGCCTTGCTGAGAACAGAGGGTAATTCAAGCAGACACAAACTGCTACAAAGTGGAAGATGATGTGGACCCATAATAGGGATTCACTGTTATCAATCTCATCATTTTCTTGCTTAAAATCCCCCACTTTGTATATTCATCTTCACTCCTCATTATGCCTAACTTTTGGACATTGCCTCATTTCTTCTGTCCCAAACCAGTCCTGACACTCGGCTGCAGGACGTGGCTCCATGACACTCAAGGGCATCTCACTTCTTCATACACACTCCAGACCAGGAATATCTGTAATATCTGTGGTTATGATGGATGGAGCAAGGGAAAAGGAGTGAGTGACTGCATCCTTCCTGGCAGCCAGATTCCACAGCAGGCTCCAGGTTAAAAGGGGCCTCTGAAATGTACTGAACTGCTAGATATAAACCATACTCTACAACCATCTTGAACTCTTTCTTCTTCTACCTTTGTATTTTTTCTCTTTTTAAAAGATTGTATTTATTTATTTTTAGAAAGGGGAAGGGAGGGAGAAAGAAAGGGAGTGAAACATCGATGTGCTAGAGATACATTGATCAATTGCCTCTTACACGGACCCCAACTGGGAACCTGGCCCACAACCCATGTATGTGCCCTGACTGGCAATCAAAGTGGTGACCTTTCAGTCCCCAGGCCAGCACTCAGTCCACTGAGGCACACCAGCCAGGGCTCTTTGTATTTTCTCAATTCCATCTCAGTAGACTTTGCATTCATTATGATATACCTATTACACTTTTGCCCAGGGAAATGCTCTCTCTTCATCCCACCAACACATCTCAGAACCAGCTTGGCTTGTACTGCTTCAGAATGCCTACTTACCCTCAAATAACCTCTCACCTAGGGCCGTATGGCTGTGAGCAGTGCTGCAACCTATTTGGCTGACCAGTGGGTCGGGCAGGGTAGGCAGCACGGAGACATGAGAGAGGGTGGCAACAAGACCTGCAAGGCAATGTTCTATGTCAGTTATGGCTGAATGAAGCTGTATTTTTTTTTAAGTGATTATTTTTGGAATTGCTGCTGTAATCCAGGATGGATGTACGGGTAACACACTCAACAGATTTCTTACATTTAATTTTATTTTCAGTTCTGTCTGAAGCTGGGGATTACATTCCCCTTTTCTCTGAATTTTAGTTTATAGGCCAATTTCGAGCCCTTCTATTTGTTGCCTATAATTCAGTCTTGAAGTTACTAAAATTGATTTTATTCTTCCAAGAAATATATTTTCTTTTTAATAAAGCAATGTGAAAGTCAAACAGAGGTCAAGCAATAGTTGAATGGCTTCACAAACCAGCGAATTTGGATGCAACCACTGTCATCATTTCCAATTTGGAAAAGAAGCAGCAAAAACAGATGTCTTGTGGTGTGTTTGCTGGGTCAGAGAAAATTATTTTCACACGGCCTTGTTTACTAATAATTGGGGGAAAGTTCTTACAGGAAATACTTTATTTTCTCCTAGATTCCAAATTCAAATATGTCAGGGTCATTCTTGCTCAGTTCTCAGAATTAAATGGTGACTGCAATCAGTGGATTAGTAACTGCACACATCATGGGAAAGGTGATGCTGAATGACAGGGTGAGGAAAACATGCTTCGGACCGATTGGCTCTGGAGTCTGTTCAAAGTTACTCTACTCTGATGCACTGATGAAAGTAGGCAAGATCATTTCAGTGTGTTTCAGGGATCAGGTGACTCACTTTTCAGCACTTCTGAATGTGCTGAAAAGTGAGTTAATCACCTGATATTACCTCTCTCCATTCTTCTTCTTTCATGACAAATGCCAATTTAAGGACTGTTTGTTGTAAGCAGCATAATCCAACAATTCCATCAGCTTCTTCAGGATGTAGTGAATTTAAATCCAAAATGGAATATTTCAAATACAGGGTAAGACAATACTGAATTAAGTCTTTTTTTAAATTTTTTAAAAATTTTATTTAAATTGTTGTTGCAGTACAATTTTCTATCTTTTACTCCCCTCCCAACCCATCCACCCAGTGAATTAAGTCTTAATATTGTGCTTGAATGGGGACTACATCGATAGTGATCTCCAAACTTTTTTTTTTTTGTGGTATGTGGACCTGTTTTGCATTCTTTCATGAGATAGTCAGACAGATGTGCTACATATGAGAAGCCACCGCAGAGATGCTCAGGAAACACCAAAGTGCATCGTGCTCACAGGTCCTAGAAACAGGAGGCCTAGCATGCCACGCAAGACCACAGAGGAGACCACCAGGGTGGTGCACAGGCAGGAGACCGGAGCTGGGGGAGGTGTAGGCCTCTGCCATTCCCGGAGTCTCCATGGGGAAGGCCAAGCAGCACTGAGTCAACGGTTTAGGATTGCCTAACTGGAATAATTTTATGCAGGTTTGGGGCTGTAGAGGTGGTCCCTAGTGTCCTAGCACCTGATTTTACGATGATTAACACAGAATAATATTGTCTCCTGCGTGTATAAGCCAGAGAGAGGGAATCTGGTTTCATATTGGTTGGTTGGCACATCAGTGACTGCTCTGAGGAGTCTTTGCGATCTCTAAGAACTGACGAGTCCTGGAGGTGCTACTTTAAAAGAAATGAAAACTTTTACATTCATGGTACAAAAAGTTTTGGTTTGGTTAAATACATATTCATTTTATTAATAATTTAGTGAGACCAATGCTATTAAATATGTTTTATTACTTGAAAACATTGTATTAGCACTGAGATATAGCAAATTAAAGATGAGTTTCTAAAGTAAAGTTTGTTGCCTTTTTAAAATGAAAAATGTTAATAGTTAGAAAAGTAAGGCAACTACTAGAACACACCCCTCTGCATTTATTATCTATTTAAGTCATTTTAAATTCATAGTAATGTTGGCTTATCCATACCTCACACTCCCCCTGACCACTGCCCTGGATTATTTTTGAAACAAATTCCTGGTTTCATATAATTTATCTGTAAATATTTCAATATGTAGTTCTTAAAAAATATGTATTTTTCAAGTAAGCTACAACCTTATTAACACAGGAAAAAAATCAACAAAAATTTCTTTAATATAATCAAATATCCAGGCACTGTTCACATTTCTCTATGAGTTTTTTACAACCAATTAAGCTTATATTGAAAATTGATTTTAATGACTGTGAAGCTGAAAAGGAAGTATTACAAAAGCATAATAAAACACTATACATTGAACATTTAGAGTTAAGTTAAATTGTGGATGATAGTGCATGAGAAAATGTATTTCAAAGAGTCTGACTCCTTGACAGTTTTGAACATTTTTGCCCAACTTTTTAAGATCTGATTAGGCTGCCATGGTTTTCATTTTGTAATACACTTGACAAAAGAGCTCTTTAAAAAAAAAGAGAGAGAGAGGTGATTTAAGTGTAACATTGTGTAAGTTTAAAGTGTACTACAGGTTAATCTGATACATTTATATATTGCAATATAATTACCACCATAGCCTTAGCTAACAACTCCATTATGACATATAATTATCATGTATTGTTTTTCTTTGTGGCGAGAACATTTAAGATCTATTCTCTGAGCAACTTTGAAGTATGTAAAAAGAGCTCTTAATAGGAAAGGCTCAGCTCCACTGTCTTCTTGTTTCCTTGTGTGCCTTACAAGTATCAGTATTAAGCGCTGGTTTTTTTGGAATAATTTTTAAAGCCATTTGTATATATTATGAGAACTATTTTAGTTAAAGCCATATATCATAAAACAATACAAATTTACTTACGTCACACTTAACGTTTGATGTGTTACTATATACTTCAAGTAGTGGGACAAGCCAGGACTCTCCCGTCCGGCCCTCTGTGCCGTGAAACGGTCCTTCTTCCCACCAAAGAGTTTTCTTATTACAGGGAACTCTGGACTAATCTGAAAGTAAAATGAGGGCACCCAAGTCAAGCTATACATTTAATAGTAGTAAAGCTTATTTGTTTCAAAAATTTTTAATTAAAACAATAAATATCAACACAAGTTCTAAACTTTGTTCCTACTAGCAGATCATCACCTGCACCCATTTGGGTGAACACCCACATTGGTGTTTTCTGAGCTTTCCAGGCCTGTGAATTATTCTCTGTCAGTACTTTTGGGAAGTTCTTAGTCATGTCATGAACTCATTTCAGCTTATTTAATTTAAAGTTTTAAATAGAGGCATTTCATAGCAGGCAGAATATTAACTCTCTGAAACAGAATTGCAATCATTCCTCCTATCCCTCACTCGAAGACACAAGTTGCTTAAAGGAATCAGAAGGAGCAATTTGCTGGAGCCGGCAAGGCCTTTCTGAGACTTGAGAGAGGACAGAGACACATGTGCTTCATGAGTAGCTCGAACAAGAAGGTGACAGGGCCTTCAGAGGGAATGGTGGCTTGGTCCTCCACCACACCGGTGCCCGCACGCTTCCTCGAATGGGTCAGCCACTCTCCCTCCCAAAGAGCTCTGCCTTCGCTCTGTCTACAAAGTGTTTCCTTTGGTTCTTCAAATATCCTGCCAATTTTTTTGTTCAAAGGCAGTGTTTTCGGTGAAACTTTCTTCAGCGGATTGTCTTTTTCCCAGGATGACACAGCAAAATTTCCAGTCCCAAACATTCTTCCAGAACCTTGCCGCCCTGCAGTGAAGAGGTGGAAACTATTCCCCATCCCTTTGAAACCGGGCATGGCTTTTTAATTATCTCAATAAATAGAAAGAAGCATAATCGGCGCTGCATGACTTTTAGGCTAGACTACGGAGGGTTTCTGCTTGGACCTCTCTCTCTGGACTCAAGCCCTTGGGACCCAGCTACTCTTTTGTGAGGGAGCCCAAGCCCTGAGGAGAGGCCTTACTTCACTTAAGGGTTTTAGCGTCAACTGCCAGAAGTGTGAGTGAAGGAGTCTTCAGATGACTCCAGCCCTTAGCCTTTACGTCTTCCAGCTGAGACCTTAGATGTTGTAGAAGGGACAAGCTATCCCTGCTACGCCTCGTCCAGACTCTCGACTTATAAATCCTTGAGACCACAAATTGTTGTTTTATACCACTGAGTTTTTTTTTAAGATTTTATTTATTTTTTTAAAGAGGGAAGGGAAGGAGATAGCGAGAGAGAGAAACATCAGTGTGTGGTTGCTGGGGGTCATGGCCTGCAACCCAGGCATGTACCCTGACTGGGAATCGAACCTGCGACACTTTGGTTCGCAGCCTGCAACTCAATCCACTGAGCTATGCCAGCCTGGGCACCACTGAGTTTTGATGCAATTTTTATGCAGCTAGAGGATAACTGTCAGGGCTGCCAGTAGAGCACAGGGGCACCCCAAGAAATATTGATTGTGGACCCTCTCACTATGCAAACCATTGATTAAAAAGAAACGTGTTTAGTGAACCAAAGCATTGCAGGTTGGATTCCCAGTCAGGGCACATGCCTGGGTTGCAGGCCACGGCCCCCAGCAATCATACATTGATGTTTCTCTCTCTCTTTCTCTCTCTCTCTCCCTCCCTTCCCTCTCTAAAAATAAATAAATAAATAATCTTAAAAAATAGCCTATTAAATTTTTAAAAAAAGAAATGTGTTTAAAAAGTCATGGGTCCATGTGAAGTATATTGCTTTATCAATAATAAATATTTATTTTCTAATCAGTGAACATGACGATCCTTAGTCCAAAGTCTGACCTATTTCAGAGGCACATCACATCAGCACTAGTCTGGTGGTCCATTCTCTCATGGCTCCAAGAAAGAAATACTACACCAGCCAGCAGAAGTGATCCACTTATCAGGCCATCCTCCTGGAACTGGTGCTTGGCCATGCAAGCCCAGGATGACCTCAGAGGCTTGAGTCCTGGGGTTTTTCGAAGCACCTTGTTGACCTCATGCATAGGATAAGGAGTCAGAGAATGCCTCCAACATGTGAAAATAGGAACTGCACTCAGGTCCCTCTGTGACCCACCTGGATCCAGGAAATCCCAGGCACACAGCCAGGACTTCAACAATTTCAAGGAGATTTAAAGGATCAGGACTAAGAGGCCTGGGCACTGAGGCAGAAGCTCTGTTTGTCTCTATTTAAATGCATACTGATAACAAGAACACCTTCCTGAACCTCTTATTTAAAATATCTCGCTGCACTCCCAGTACTCCTTAGCCTTTTCCTGCTCTGTTTTTCCATATACCACTTACAACCATTGATATACAAGACATTCATCTTTTTAAAACAGTTAATATCTGTGTTCACTCTCTAAAATGTAAACTCTTAGAAGGTGGTAATTTTGTTTGTTTGTACACACTTGTTTTCTTATTTCCTAGAATCATGCCTGGAGCACGACAGGTAGGTATTCAATGATAGTGATAGTGTTACAAAAAACAAGATGTGGTAAGGGCACAGAAAAAGACTGGGAGAGAGGGCTACTTTAGACAGGGCAGTGAGGGAAGGTCTCTGGTGATATGGCATTTGAACAGAAGCCTGAAGGAAAGGAAGCAAAGATCCAAAGACATAAAGGGAAGAGCATTCCAGGCAGAGGAAGTAAAACCACAAAATTCCTGAGGTGGGAATGGGCTTAGTGTGTTTGTGGAATAAAAGAAGGGAGTGTGAGTAGAACAACAGAAGACAGTGAAAGGAAATAAGGTAGTGAGATCATCGTGATCGAGAAAATAGAGCTTTTTACGCCTACATAAGAAATGTGTATTTTTCTCTGAGGCGATTGAAAACCATTGAAGGGTTGTGAGCTGGAGATAGCATGACTGATGAAAAGTGAGGGAGCAAGCAGTGAGAAGACTGGTCCAACTAGAAATAAGAGGACTTCTTAGGGAGAATAGAGTGGAAGCACTTAAACAAGGACAGAGTGGTTCAATCTAGGAATGATTGGAAAAGCAAATCATTCAACAAGCGTTTATCAACTACAGTGTGCTTACTTATAGTACACTAAGTATTAGAGATATAGAAGTTAGTACAACACAGTCAGAGGACTCACATTCAGGGGAAGAAAAAGCAAATAATAATAAGACCTTGTGCAGCTGTCACTGTCATTGCACAATTATAATTTCATTGTCCGTTTTGCCCACTGGACTAGGAGGAGCCCTAGGTAAAGGGCCTTGCCTGTTTTTTCTCTCTTATCTTTCTCTTTTTTTATCTCCGTCTCTGAGTATGACTGCAACAGAATGAACACTAAATATGTACTCTCTGAATGAATGGTTAAGTATGAAAGCAGTGGTGAATGAGGTCTGGGCAGAATGAGAACACAAGGGGAAGAACATGTATAAGGTTTGCTGGGAATGGAGCTACCTGAGCAAATGGGAAGCAGGGTTGGCATTCCAGAAAAGCAGGGCTGCTTAGACAACTTTTAGAACATTGGTTTGAGGTTCCAGAACGTAACTAGAGATGTGGAGGTTTAGGAAATAGGCATGGGTGCATTTGTTAGTGACCTAAAGATTTATCCTACACACAATGGGAAAAAAAGGGATAAGTTTTTGGCAAAGAAGTTATGTGCTTAGGCTGATGTATGGCACTGATTCAAAGGGTGGATCTGAGGTAGGCCAAAGCAGATTTAGAAAATCGGTCATTGGCTACTTCTACAGATAAGTGGCAAAATGTTTTGTTGTTTGGTAATCTGGAATTCTGGATTGAAGGCACATGAGAGGGCTGATGTATAATGACTTCTCTCATTACTTACTCCCCCTCTTCCTTTTATTCTTGTACTAAGGCTATTAGACTCCTCCCACAGTCACCTTTGCCCTGGGTCTTGAGACCAAACCTGTCTGCAGTCAGAGCTGATTAAGAGGGGACATCTGAGAGCCAAGGAGACTGCAAACCAGGTCAGCCCCGCTGCTCCTTTCATTCTGATTTCATGCCCTAAATTTAGTAATCTGGCTATTTCCTTATTCCTATAATCAAGATCAAAGCTTTGCTAATATATCCACCAGGACTGAGGCCGTGTCTTATTTTTGCTAATTACCATGATTACAGAGCTACCACTAGTCTGTATGATATTTCTGCATGAACTAGAAAAGGGTGTGTTCTCTGGGAAGAAACTCGTAGATCTCCAGACTCACAGGACTGATAGCCACCACGTATTGACTCCCTTGCTGGACACCCTCTCACCATTCACAAACTGCACAGCTGTACATGTTGGTCCTGCCTGAGTCTTGCGTCACCTCTCTGAACCTCAGCCCAAGGACCCTTATCTTGTTACGAGACCTCTAACATTGATCGACCACCTGCCTGCATCTTCAATCATCACCTTCTCCCTGAAACCCAGGTGAGTAACTCCTACCTGCTCATGCAGTTAAGGATTTTAGGAGAAAAATAGTGTTAATTCAAGTTTCATTTTAGAGGAATATTTTTAATTTTTTTCAATGAGGTTTAGAAACTATACATTAAGAGGTCAAACTACCTATTTTTCTTCTGTAAATTATTTTGCTCATGTTATTAGAATTAATATTTGGTAATATCATATATAGTTAAGTTTCTCATCTATGATTGGCCAAGGTGTCTACTATTATATTTTCTCTCTCAGAAGTTTCACTTAACTTATAAATCAGTATTCATATATGTGTGGATCCCTTTCTATAATCTCCATTCTATTCCATTATCTATATATATATAGTTATACCAATAAACATTGTGTCAATTACTCTACCTTTATAAGAATATGTATACATATTCCCCTTTATTTGTACCAATGTTTTGTAGGGTTTTTTTATTGTTGTTGTTTGAAAGTCTACTGGTTTGATTTATAGCTACAATTTCTTTTAGGTGATGTTTACACAATACAACTTTTTCCCTTTACTTTCCAGTAGCCTTGTACTTTATGTGAATCTCTTGTAAGTAGATACAGTTGGTTTTGTTGTTGTTTTGTAATATTATAATCTTTGTCTCTTAATTGGAGAAATCAGTTTATTTTTATTTACGTGAGTAACTGATATATTTAGGTTTAAATCTATCACTCTGCTATTGGTTAAGTATGTATCTTGTTTATTCTGTATTCCCTTTTTCTTATTTAGGTCAATCAGTTGCTCAAAATATATATGATTTAAGGTATGTCATCAGGATCCCTTCACAGAAATATCCTCATAAACAGAGGACTTTGAACAAATATAAAATTATATATTAAATAAAAAAGGATATAAAATAAAAAGTCAGGCATCTGAGGAGACCAGAACTGGAGAAACAATGGGTGGGCAGGTTTGAAAAAGACTTAGTAAGACACCATCCATTTACTCCCAGTATTGCAAGGGCCTAAGTGATAGCTAGAAAGTGATCCAAGGGTCAAGGTTAAGTAAAGAATAAGTCAGCCTGCTGATGAATTCCTGTAGTCAACAGGTATCTGTATTAACGTAAGAGTGTAGGTAGGACCAGAGGTCCCTGGAAAACAGGGGAGACCCCAGGTCCAGGGGAACACCCCCTGTCCCCAAGCAAAAAGGCAAGAAGGATGCTGAGGAGACAGATTAAAAATAAAATGCCACCCTGGCTGGCGTAGCTCAGTGGATTGAGCACGGGCTGCGAACCAAAGTGTCGCAGGTTCGATTCCCAGCCAGGGCACATGCCTGGGTTGCAGGCCATGGCCCCCAGCAACCGCACATTGATGTCTCTCTCTCTCTCTCTCTCTCTCTCTCTCTCTCTCTCTCTCTCTCTCTCTCTCTCTCTCTTTCTCTCTCCCTTCCCTCTCTGAAAATAAATAAATAAAATCTTTAAAAAAAATTAAAAAAAAATAAAATGCCTTCTCCAAGGCGGGGAGGAGCAGACAGAGGAGAAGGCACACTGTTTAAGGCACACTGCATAACGAAAGCAGACAGCCTGCCTTCCCAAAGGGAGGGGCTGTGAAAGGAGGCTGCTATCACAGCGGAGAGGAAGCTCATACAGGGCCCAGATGCCCCACCCCGATGAACAGATGCCTGTGGACCTGTACATGACTGGGAAACATTTGCCCTGGCTGAAGATGTCAGCCAAAAGGGGTTCAATGATAAGGGGAGCTGACAAAAATGGCAGGCACTGACCCACCATAGGAAAAGCTGAATGCTCCCACTGGCTTCCTGTGCACGTGGGATTTCGGGAGGGCATTTTTAAAGCAAAAACATGGAAAGGCTCTCTCTTTTGTGTTGGGATCTGCCCTGCCTGGTATCAGAAGCTGTAACCCCCACCAAGGCTAAGGCTGAGGGAACGACCTTGGAACCGTAAGCCACCAAGGAGACAGGCTTATCACCCTGGCAGGAGCGCTGCTTCTGCTACTTCATCCATAATTGGCCCCCAATGCTTGGTGGGTTAGCCAATGATGGGTAAGATTCCCCAAAGGGGGAATGATCTAAGACAGGCACGATCACATGGGAAGCCCCCAAGGAAGGACTTTGGGGGCTACCACAAAAGGGGGTGATGGACCCTCGCCCCTTGGCTTTGACAAAGCCTGAGTCCTCATTGTCTGTGAGAAAATCTCCTTATCCCTTGGTTGCCTTAATTCCCTTGCTCCACCTAAGCCTGAAACAATGACAGGGTGGTGCAGCCCTGTGCTGGAAAGGGAGGGTTCCCCAGGTAATCAGGCCTAAGAAAGAATATGTAAAATCCTGTGAAACCTGCTTTGTTTAGAATGCTCTCAATTGAATGATAAGGGTCCAAGGAAGAAGTAAGTTTGTTCCTTAAAGTTTTTTACAGCTCTTTGACCCTGACTCAAAATAGACCCTCAGACTTCCTTGTTACCTATTGTTTGATCCTTACTTCCTGGCAATGAGTAATGAGCTTTACCTGAATTGTTATGCAAACGAACCCAGTAAAAGCCTGCTCAGGGAACAGGGTGCTCTCCCTGAGGGGCACTCTCCCCTAGGGAGGGCGGCCATGGCGTTCCCCACTAGAGAGAGTGGCCATTTCATCCCTATTTCTCCACAGGACTTGGTTGTCTCTGTGTATGTTTTTCTCGTGTTTCGACAAGCCATCTGCAGTGTTCCGAGGTCACTGCTGGTCGGTGGCCGAGACACCTTTGGAATGGGGCTTTGGAACTTCATGCAAGTTCTCACTCTCTCTTGGTTTGGCGCTTGGTGCAGAGAAATTGGTTTCTTGGCTTGGGAGTTTGGAACCCTGTTAATAAAAACCTGTTTGGAGCTTCATGCAAGCACTCTCTCTTGGCTTTTGCCATTTGGACGTTCTAAGCCTCTCTCCCTTCTCCCTGCTCCCTGCATGGACAGGAACACTTGTGGGACTGGGCAGATGCCAGGCTGGCTAGGGGTTTAGACCCAGCATAGATGGAAGGCCACTCCTGGAGGCAGGATCTCACACCGGGACCTTTGCCTCCCTGGGACACCATGCTTCAGTGTAGCACAGCACACAGTTCCTGAACCACTACATGGAGACCGAGAACAGCGCATCCCAGGTCCTGAAGGGGAGAGCTGCTGCGAGAGCATAGCGTCTCTGAACCCCACAAGTGCACCTTCCATAAAGGATGGAGATCTATTTGTATGTCTGGCTTAAGAAGATAAGAATATGGGGGACTTCTGGGCATGGTTTTGGCTTCTAGCCTTTTGAAGAGCAAGAAAAGTTCTGGGTCTCCTGGGAGAGAAGGGCTCAGAGCTGGAGTGCTGTCAGCATCCCCCAAATTGGAACTCTGTTAATAAAAACCTGTTTCCTTCAACACAAATCACTGGGTCATATATAGGGGTGACAAGTGGCTGAATTCCAGTCTGCACAGTTACATTAGTTCATCTGCATATAAAACAAGCTCACCATCACTATATCATATTACACTAAGTATTATTACACTCAAGACTGTGTGGATCAACTTCCATGACTCTGCCTCAGAGTTGGCTTTGCTCTATGGGTATTCATTCTGAGCCCAGGGAGGAGGAGCAGTGGCTATTTTGGGAGAGGTGTAAATCACCCACTGATTAAGTTTAAATAGACAATGACATTTAAGATCTGGATCTGGACACTCTCACTCCCACCCACGTTTCACTGACCAAAACATGTCACATGGAGAAGGCCAACATCAAAAGTACAAGGAGGTATCTTCCTCCTAAAGAAGTATGTGAATAAGGAATAAGTATTTGCTGAACAATAGTTTAATCAATCTCAGTGCCTAGCTAGAAAATGCTTTTAAAGCACCCATTTTTTTTAAGTGCTTTCTCCTCATGCAACAAAAGGTCATCCTTGGCCTTTTGTGCTTTATTCCATCTTTAGGAACCTTTAAATGAAATCTGGGAAGCAGATGGGTCCTTTCTTTATAAAATCATCTTGCAGTAGCCTACCATATATTTTAGAACTTCAAAAAAATTTTATATAAGATATTTGACTTCCTCTGCCCCTCCCCTCACAACAGGGACTGCTGTAGTGCTCTTCAGATGCAATAAACATCACTTTTGCTGGGCAATTTCAGCTGGGTTCCATTAAATGTAGGAATCTGTTCTTGGCTTTAGCATGCTTGCAATTATAGTCTGCAATTATACTATTCTGTAATTGATTCAGATAACAGATATTGGAATAGTAGGAATTCTGCAAGATTTTTTTTTCTGTTCTAAAAAGAATGCCTTAAAAATAATCTAGCATTTTGTATGTGCTATACTCAGAAAATTTCTCCAAAGATTTCAATTCTTCATTGCAGAAATAAAAGTCTCTCCTTATGAAAATCTTCACCAAGTCTTAGGAAGAAATGAGATTCTTTCATTACCTTACAGTTTCAAAAATCTTTTTGCTGTTGTTCTGAGATGCTCGGTTTTTAAAATGAAAGTCTTGTCTATTGAGATAAATTACACAGATTTGTAATATATATTCTATCACAAAAAAATTCGAAGAATTGCTTCCCTGTCCTCTGTTCCTATAGCAGCATCCATTTTATTCAGATGAGTAAGATGCAATTCACAAGCAGCCGGGGTAGTGCAGAGGTCCGCAGGGAACAATGCAAGGAATTCTCAGCCCTCTGTTATAGACAGTAGCAAAAACATCCCATCCTTTTATTAATCCAGCTATCTACCTTTAATCACTACAGAAGAAAAAATATCCACTTACATAATTTATGGTTGAATACACTACAGAAATCATGAATAAAGCCCTCAAACTGCTAATCAAAATTACCCAGAAATACTATTACATTTGACTAAAAGGATCACTTTTACCTTTACGAGATGACCACCTCATGCCTTCTCTCTTCAGATTTCTAGAACCTCTTTCTTCACTGCCTTTAATGATGTCCCCACTTTTTTATTGTGAAAAGTACTCAAAAGCAGACATAGCCAATGCATCAATAAAGCCATACCCACCTATATTCATGTTGTCTTTGTCTCCCTCCTTGCCACGAAGGAGCCCTACCATGATGCGCTGGGTCCTGTCTCCTCCTCCTTTCTCTCTTTCTCCTGCAGCAATTTCTTCCTATCTTTTGGATCCTTCCTGCAGTATACTACCTCAGCATGATCTTCCTCAACTCCACATCCTCCTTTGCTTTCCATTCTCCCTTTATCTGTTTCATTACCTCCTTTCTCAATTATCCTTGAACCCACTCAATCGAGCTTCTGTTCCCATCAAATTTAGTCACATTGTTTCCATAGAAGTCTCAGTTTTCAAATTAGTAAATCCAGTGGGCTCTTCAGTAGTCTTGTTATCTTGGTTGAGCTCTCAGGAGTATCGGACATGATTGACCACCTTCTTCTTAAAACAATTCATTCTCTGCTTCTAGAATACATCTCACTTTTGTTTTCTGCTTCACAGGCAGTCTCAGGATCCTTTGCACATTTCAGCTTCTCTAACTGTCCTCTAATATTGGTTCTCAAAGCTGAATCTTGATCCTAGTTCTCACTCATCTCTAAATGCCTGCTCTCCTTAAGTGATATCTACCTACCTATATTGTATTAGTTGGCTTAACATGGCAATAACAATTTATTTCTCATTCACATAAACAGCATAATTTGGGGGCTCCAAACGTATCCTTCCTCATGGTGCTGAGGTACTTCCCAGTCTCCTCCTTTTGCTTCCACTCTTACCTGGGGCCTGAGGGTATTTTGCATTCAGTGTGTAGGAAGCGCAGTAAAACTTAGGCCTATCTTGGTCTTCTCTGCCAAGAATAACACAGGACATGTTCTCCTCTGTTCTATCAGTAAGAACTGATCAGATGGCCCCTTTGGGGTGCAAAATGAGCTTCCCACCCCATCCCTGCCCACGTTTAATAAACAGTTCCCACCCAGACCCACCTACACTTCTGGTTCTCGGAGGTCATCTGCTCTCACTCCTCGAGCTCATGCTATCACTTTAATAAATTTAACTGTGCTTCGCTAAATCTTTCTGTCATGCTCTCAAATTCCTTCTTGTTCCATGACAAGAACCTGGACAGGGTTGAGGGCTCCCTTGTCCTCCATGGGTGCCACCTGGCATCAAAGGAACTATGCATACTAGAAAAATAAGGAATGCTGAAATAAATTTACAAATAGGTACACAGTGAGTGTATCCACAAGCAGTAATCCTATTCCACCTAACACAACTAATTTGCACTTCTATGGGAAAAAAATCTTGCATCATTATTATTACTCGTAACTTGTAGGGTTGTAAAACAGTGTAAAGACAATGAAAGAGAAAACCTGGAAGGGTACGGTAGAGAAACATGTTTTGGGTCAGTTTATATGTATATAAAAATTATACACTTTATGGCCTATAAAAAGGCTGCTCTAATATTGGTTTAAAAAATACTATTTTGCCCTATAACAGACGGGACCAAAAGCTAATGCTGTTATGTATGGCAAAGCTCTGTGGGCTCTTGGAGCACTTCTGCTTTAACCACGAGGGAGGTCAGCTTCAGAAGCTCCGAGTCTAGACAGACTTTACTCATGTGAGACCCTGATCAGGACTGCCAGCCACACAGAGCAGGGCTCTTGACCCACAGGAACCATGAGATGATAAATGTGTTATTTTAAGTCGCTAAATTTATGGTAACTTTTTCCACAGAATACAAAACTAGTGTAAATACATACAGTACGATTCCATTTATAGGGAGTTGAAAAGTAGGCAAAACTAAATTGTACATGGTGTTAGATGTTAACACAGAGGCTACCTCTGGGTAATAAAGGGGGGTGGTAATAACTGGGTGGTGAAATGAGGGGGATTCTGGAATCTAACAAGTTCTAATTCTTTATCTGAGCATGCATGCTCAGTTTGTAAAAATTTATTAAGCTGTGCATGTAGAATTTGTGTACTTTTCTGAATGTATAGTTTTAATTAAATATTCTTGAACAAAGATATGATTTTGCTTTCCTATAAGCTTATATTTCTGATTCCATTGCCAAAACATACCTGGTAATATAACATACATTGAGCTGGCATGTTCCCAAAGGCTTCATATCAATTAACATGTTTTTTATATTTTAATTTTTCTTTTAGTGCCTTTTTTAATATAGAAATTTGTTAGTTTGATATAGTTGAATGTGAAAATACTTACCCTTTGTGGTATACTTGTATCCAGTTTAAGAATCTTCCTTACCCTGTAATGTTTTTAGAGCTAAATCAATGTAGAATTGATTAAAGTTCTTCTAGGAACAAGTAAATGAAATGTTGTCTACATATTTGTTAATTAATTTAATATACTCTGTTTTTTAAGATAAGTACAAAATCTTTTTGTGTATGAAAGGCAGTTTCCTCTCCCATGTAGACACCCATAATAAATATATTTAACCCATTTCTTCTATTTAATTTTGGTAAGTGACCTTACTTTTCAGTCCTAACATAAAAGGAATATACTGAAAGATTTTGGGGGGTTTTTTGCATGAAGAAAAATCATTTGTCTTAGTAATTATTATCATTTTCTTGTAACAGGCTTGGTTTTTAAATGCTCTCTCTGTTTTAATTATATTTATTTATGTTTTGAATAAATAATATATTCTTTGATTCAAAATTCAGAAGCTTCAAGAATGAATATCAAAGAAAACAACTTTCCTTTTTTGTCTTCAAGACTGTGCCATAATATTCTTGCATGTGTTTACAGAAATATTTATGCACATACAAGCAAACATGCACAAATATATTTTTAATGAAATATATAAAAGAGATGCATATAGATATAAATATCAATATGGATATAGATATATATAGATAGATGATAGAGATAGAGATAGAGATAGATTTCCTGTTACTCAGAAATGGGCAGGCTGTTTTTAACACTTACTAACAATGAGCTCCCGAAGATGAGAGTCTGTGTCCAACTCATCTGTGTAATCTCTCCAAAATTTATTATTCTCCACCTTTCTTTTTGGCACCTAGTGGCATCGATACCAATTCTGTACTTTATTTTCTTTCTTGTTTTGTTTTTGCTTTTTAGATAACAGCATTTGTTGTTGTGAATTCCTTAACAGCACATAAAGTACTTTCTTATCCTTTTTAGTGATGGTACAATATTACATTATATGTAATATTCCATGTATAAATAATTTTTTCAACCAATCTACTTGAGATACATACTTGATTCCAGTAGCTTGTCATTAAAATGTACATGTGGCCATGAAAAACATTTTATTATCTTTCCTTCATTTAGTAACGGCTAACTTTAGTTGAGCACTTAGTATAAATTTGGCACCATGTGAAATGCTTTACATAAATTATCTCATTCAGTTCTCAGGCTAAATCTATGACGGTAGTACATCTTTTATTCCTACTTTACCAATAAAGAAAATGAGAGGTTGACTAATTTGCCTGAAGTGAGGAAATGAGTAAGTAAAACACTCAGTCCGATTGCTGGTCTGTGTACCTCCAAAACTCGTGTAACACTTACTGAAGTGTTAAAAACAGCTTAATCATTTCTGAGTAAAAGTAAGTCAGTCAAAGAAGATTTCAACATAGTGCCTGAAAGGCCAAAATATAAAAAGAACTCCCATGACTCCACTCCAGGACGACAATCTAATTAAAAAATGGGCAAAGGACCTGAACATACACTTCTTCAAGGAGAACATACTGAGGGCCCAGAGGCATATGAAAGGATGCTCAGCATCTCTGGCCATCAGGGAGATGCAAATTAAAACCACAATGAGATACTACTTCACACCAGTCAGAATGGCCATCATTAACAAACCAACAAACAAGTGCTAGAGAGGTCAGTAGTGGAGAAAAGGGAACCCTAGTACCATGTTGGTGGGAATGCAGACTGGTACAGCCACTGTGAAAAACAATATGGAATTTCCTAAGAAAACTGAACATGGAACTGCCTTTTGACTTGTCAATTCCACTACTGGAATTATACCCTGAGAATCCTGAAACACCAATTTAAAAGAACCTGCGCATCCCAATGTTCATAGCAGCACAATTTACAATAGCCAAGTGCTGGAAACAACCTAGGTACCCATCAGTAAATGAGTGGATCAAATGGTACATTTACACAATGGAATACTATGCAGTAGAAAGAAAGATCTCGTACCCTTTGTGACAACATGGATGGAATTGGAGAGCATTATGCTAAGTGAAATAATCCAGGTGGTGAAAGACAAATATCACATGATCTCACCTGTAACTGGAACCTAATCAACAAAACAAACAAGCAAGCACAATACGACCAGAGACATTGAAATAAAGAACAAACTAACAGTAACCAGAGGGGAGGAGGTGGATAACAGGTGAAAGAAGGGGAAGGTCATCTAGGAACCTGTATAAAGGACACGTGGACAGAGCCAAAGGGGTAGGATTGAGGGTGGGAGGTGGGGGTGGGTGGGGCAGGGGAGGGTGGTGAGGGGAAAGTGGAGACAATTGTGCTTGAACAATAGTTAAAAAAAAGAAAAAGAAAGGTCTATAAACACGGGCTCATCTGTACACAGAAGTTACAGTTTAAAATCATATTCTCCATTTCAAGTTATATAATTTAACTAGAGTATCAGACTTTAAAAGTGTTAATTATAATATTTAATAAAACCAAAACTCCTTCCAATGTGATCACAGTAGGGTATAAGCTTAACAACTAAATTTCAAAGATGAGCACTTTTTAAAGGTGAACTAGGACACATCTCTAAATCATTAATTATAGCTAGAAATAAATCTTCCAACAGAGGAGAATTTGAGACAAGTATGTAGTAAGAAAATGAATGCCTTGGGAATAATTCTGAAAATGGCTTACCTGATTCTAGGACAAAGAGGAACTTTAAATTGATATTTTGATTTTGAAAATTCCCATTTTATTCTTTTTCACTGCTAATTTCCTTCAGGGACAAAGATTAGAAATGTCAAAAATAACATGTAACAGACATTTCTCTTAAATGTTGGGGTTTGTGCAGGAATAAAAACATGTCACAAAGAAACCTGCTTTTAATTTTCTAGCCTAGTTTGAAATGTTAAAAAAGAAAAAATACCAGATGTAGCGAGAATAGCAAACATAGTTTATAACAAGGCACTTACATCTGGAATGTAGTCATGGTGATTCACTCTTGTTCTGTCCCTGCCCTTGAACTTACTCCTAAAGCTTCAACATTTGGCCATCATATTCCTTATCTAATGACTGCTGTAATTTGCCAACATAAAATAAAAAATTTAGGTAGAATTAGGGCCCAGGAGAATTTTTAAATGTTTGGCCTTTGAGTTGGCAATTGAATCAACAGATTTGACTATCAAAATGCAGATCCCTAGCCCCAATCCTGACTTTTTAAAACAAAGTTTCCGGGAATCTGCATTTGGCTACTTCTCATGCATTCAAGTTTTAGAACCCCTGCACTGGAAGCGAGGAAACTACAGGAATCACCTAAGGCTTCTCTCCTTCATGCACTTAGAGACAAACTAGCGCACGGAAAGTGTACCAATTTAAGCTAGAGATGTGTTTTCTATGCCTGGTTCTGCTGTTTTGTTGCAGAATGAGCTTGTATGGGTCACTGAACGTTTATGAACTCAAGTTCTCCGGGTGAACTCGAGTTTACTCTGGGTTACTGTGGGGTTAAGGTCATGTGATGTGGGCTCCTTATTTCCTGCCATAAAAATGTATGATAATAGCATTAATCCCACTCTCAAAGAATAGGTTAAAGAATAATATGTTAAAAACAAAATCCATTTCTAACAGAAATAAAAAGACTGAAAACCAAGGAAGTGGACACCTGAAACGAACACAAAATAATATTGCATATTAACTGTAACTGAAATAAAAAACAAGGAAGGGGGATGGATATTTATTAATGTTTTATAAATTTATGGTGGCATTAAATAACATTTTTCATAAGCATTATTATTCTTAATAGCTTTTCCTTGTGTTTCTTTTTCACATACAAAACAAAAAAGTATGCTTGCTTTTATCGATTAAAAAGTGACAAGTTTCACAGCATAAGCATTGCCTACTTTTTGGTACAATTCAGTTTCTACCAAGTCCATGAAAATTTTTTTTTCATTACTGAAGCATGTATGCCTTGAGGATTATAGTAGCTCTTGCTTTTTTTTTTTTATTTTAGAAGAGAAGCTGGCTTAGTTTGGCAGGTGTAACCAGTATGATTCCAGCCCCTGGGAAATTAGACAGTTTCTGGAGATGTCACTAAAAAATACTGACGGAAACTATTCCTGCCTGACATGTGAAAGGCTCTAAGCACTAAAGCTACAAACTGTCGGAATGAACGGATGCTAAGAGGAGAATCTTTTCCCAGTTGCTCAAACTGGTCAAGTCACTGATGAGTCAGTAGACGCATCTGCCGATTGTATAAGCCTCTTACCATTTCGGGGTCTCAGGAGCCTCCTGAAAAATGACAAAACAGGATCAGTTAATGAACACCCCATCCGGGATCAGGGATCTGTGATGTATCTTATTCCATCATGACTTGAAAATAGGAATGCTTCGGGCAACAAAAAAGGGTGAAGAGGAAAAATGGAGAGGAAAAGTCTAAATCTATGAAGAAAGGAAAGAAAATTGTAAAGCCAAGGTGCTATATATTGTTATAATTGGATAGAGAAGAGAGGAGGAGAGAAGAGAGGAGAAGTGAGGAGGAGAAGGGAGGGGAGGGAAAGGAAGGGAAAAAGAAAATGTACCAGCACATTTAGGGCAGAATGGCCAGAATGGCCCACTGGTGACATAGGAGTTCTGCAGGGCCAGGCTGCCTTTGGAATCTCAGCTTTTCAGTCCTAGCTGTATGGCCGTAGCCTCTCTGAGTTTCGGCTTTATCTGTGAAGGGGGAATAGTGCTAGACAGTGCTGCCACATAGGAACACTCAAATGTTGATTTCATCAGTATTAAGTAGATTTATGCAGTTAATATTCAGTTATCTGTGAGTAATTGACATACAGACATTTGACAAATGATTATTGATTTAATTACTGAGCTTGAACTGTTATTTTTAACTTGAAATCTCAGGCTCTTCTAAGCTTTTCTCTAGAAGTTATTCTACTCCAAAATTCAGAAATAAATTTACATTTGATTTTTTAATATACCTAGATTAGGAAAAAAGACATTTTCCCATATTAATGTGCTTTATTCTTATTCCAAATTAAATTACATATGTATTTCAACATAATTGCTCTCAACCTTATTCTAGGACTACATAAATAAAAATTAAAAGCTATCAAAGACATATTTTAAAATTCTGAGGAGGTAGTTGATTTGATTATTCCATTTGGCTTAGCTTTTTAAAGGCTAAACTCATAATTCAAAGGCTTCTGGATGACATTTTTAAAGCACCTATTTAAATTAATCAATGTGATATATGTAGACCTGTGATTAACTAGAAAGGTTGTTCTTTAAAAAAAAAAACAGAATGAGACTGTATTGTTGTTTTACATCTTAAATAATTCATGGCCCTGATTCCCTCGGGGAATTCTTAACGGAAGCCGGGGAGGGGCTGAGAGGAGGCGCGCTGCTGCGTGCGGCTGACCACACGGACATGCTGCACAACTTAGAAGAGAAACAAGGAAGACTAGAGCTTGCTGCCATCTCGTTCACGTTTTTGTGGTTCTGGCCACAGTTCTGTGAACCCTGCAGTAACTCTGCCCTTGCATGTCACAGGATTATTTAATAACTGTGGGCTGACAGCATCCGTGTTAAGGGATGAGGCTGGCGGGGATGCAAAACACCATCTATTTGGCGCTAGGAGAACATCACAGGAACACTGGCATGGCACCTGCTCCTCCTTTCCAAGGACATAATCCGGATAGTTGGACAACCCACACCACCCACACTTCCCAGGTGGCTAACAAACAAGTAGATCATTATTGGACAGGCTAGCAAGTTTTATGATATTGGAAACAAACTGGGCATGACTATTTTTCAAGTTTAGGGACATCTAGGGGCTTATTCTTTGAGGCCTAAAAAAAAACTGCCTTAGTAAAATTATTTTCAAAGGAAGAAAGTGACTAACACATGAGGAGTTAGAACAATTTATGTTGTTTTTGCTGCTGCCGCTGCTTTCTCTTACCGAGTTTTCTCTTACCATTGGCAAAGCAAAAGGTTTATTTTGAAACTTAGAGTTACTATTGTTTTCTATTTTATATAAGTTATATTATTTGGTTAATACAGTACTTCTAAGTTTACCAGAATTGTGGTTCTAGTAATTAACAGGAATGTCTTGTCATTTTGCTAAAATTAATATATTTTTATTTGTTTACACACGTTTTTGGCCATGGTTTGACAAATTTGACAGGCATGACTGGTTTTGATACAATAGAATCTAAAAAGATGAATTAATCTTTTTATTGTAAAATCACATGAATGTAAGGGCCAATAGTGGAATAATCTGCAGTGGACCAGGGTCATCAATGTCATTGTCTTCGACCCTTACATCGAGTCCCACTGGAAGGTCCTCAGGGCGGTAACTCGCTGGGAGCTGTGACCCAGCCGACAACAAAGCCTTTTTCTGGAGCAGAGTCTGAAGGACCTGCCTGCGGCTCTCCACGATGAGGTGTCACTCTTCTCAGAAATATGTTCTTGGCGTTTTCCTTGGTTTCTTTCTTTTTTTCATCATGGACTTCTTCTTTGAATGAACTCATTTCTGAATTGTTTATGCTGCCACGGAGTTATGTGAAAATGCTAAACAAAATCATGTAGTCTTTTGGAAAATCAGTGTGTTGGTTGTGTCAATGTATAGACCTTGCTGATTAACCTCTTTGAGGGGGCGTGGGGCAGCGGGGGAGAGAGGAAAAATAAAACTGAAAAACTGAAGACTGAGTGGATATGAAAATATCTCCATTAAGAAGTTTCACTGAGCCAGACTGACACTGATGACTTGATTATATTTGCCAAGTTATTATCTAAAGACTATAGTCTGTGAAAGAGTGAAACAATTATGTGTGTAAATTTATGAATAAAAATAAAAATCCCATATGTGACTAGGGGGAGAGGTTTCCAGGCAAGGTGATAATGACATGAAATAACAATGTTTAACATTTCTACAGATTTTAACTCAAAGAGCTCAAAATGTGTCACAAAGGTATCTCCTAATTGAGAGTAGGCAATGTTATATTTCTCTGTAATAAATTTCAAAAGTGTTTGCATTTTAATTGAACACAAATATATCCACAATAACAAAATCTTCAAAAGGGAAAATCCTAAAAAACACCTAAAATAAACTTTTAAAATAACACCTTAGTCACACAATTGAATCAAATGTAGGAACAAAACTGCACACAAATTTGAATACTATAGACATTTTAAAGATTTCTCTATTCCACAACATTTGCATTGTAATATATAAGCTATAATTAAAAAATTAAATAGTGTGAGTTCTAGGTTATGGTAAATAAAACTAATGAATGGGTCTGACATTAACCCAGTGAAATGTGCTAAAAGCTCTAAAGGAGGCAAGAGACTTCAGGAGACAGAAGAGAAAATAGTTAGCCGTGATTGGCTAAGGAAGGACAAATGAGCAAG
This sequence comes from Phyllostomus hastatus, assembly GCF_019186645.2. Lineage (NCBI taxonomy): Eukaryota > Metazoa > Chordata > Mammalia > Chiroptera > Phyllostomidae > Phyllostomus > Phyllostomus hastatus. Next base: position 18,945,974 of record NW_025333640.1, read on the forward strand.
ATTTTGGGAGTGTAATGTAAGATTTCCCAAGTCTGTTTTTGAGTAAGTAATTTTGGGGGGCAATAGAATAATATTAATATGAAGAGTGACAAGTGGAATGGTGGGGGCTGGGCTGGAAGGTAGTCAAGGTCAGACTAAGGCAGGACTCTCCAGGTAATGAGAAATGATCAGAGCACTGTGAGCATGACAGTGACAAATAATATGTGACTTTTTAATCTGTTCTCACCAGACCAATGTTATAAATCTGAGATAGAAAAGATAGAAATAGAAGTAGTTTATAGGGGGTATTTTTTGCTTTGGACATAGAATAAAAAACTGTTAGTACAAAGCCTTGGAAGTTATTTCCTTAACTTATACCTTTGCCTCTCTCACCTTGTTTACTTTTTTTTAGTTATGTTATATGAGAACTCCACATATAACACAGTTATATATATGCCCACATCCACACAGCAAATCAGTTGTGGTCTGAGGTGCTGATGGAATTTTCCAGTGGCGACTTCTAGCAGGAGGCTGGAAATGTGAATACAGACATCATAAAAGAGTTGAGAGACCTATAGATTTGGGACTTTTTCTCGTAGCATTTAAAAGAACACCCAGTTGGAGGTAGGAATAAACAAGAACAAAGGATGAAAAATAAATTCTTCAGTGAAATGTAGCCACACAAGGCATGTAAGAAGGCATAATTTCATCATTTGAGAGCTACTCTGACATAGAAGCTAGAAAGTTCACTCACACAACAGACTGACAGCTATCAGAGGGGAGTGGGGTCCGGGGGGCTTGGCTGAAATAGGTGAAGGGATAAGCAGAAAGCACCCCATAGACACAGATAACAGTACGGTGATTACCAGAGGAAAGGGGGTGGGGGGAGGTAAAGGAGGTTAAAGGGTGGATAAATGGTGATGGAAGGAGACTTGACTTTGGGTGGTGAACAACACACAATGTGGAATACAGATGATGTAGTATGGAATTGTACACTTTGAAACCCGTATAATTTTATTAACCAAGGTCACCTCAATAAATTCAATAGAGTGAAATTTAAAAGAAAGAAGAACCTAGAAAGTCCAATATCGAAGTGCCAGCAGACTTGGTGTCTGGGGGGGACTCTCTTCATGGGTTGCAGATGGCCTCCTCCTTGTTGTGTCCTCACGTGGCCTTTTCTCTGTACATGCATGGGGTGGGGCAGAGAGACACACAGAGACAGAGATATGGATATCAGGAGAGATCTCTTGTCCTATCTTTATAAGGTCAACAATCCTATTGAATTAGCATTCCACCCTTATAAACCTTGTTTAACATTAAGCATATCCTAAAAGCCCTACCTCCAAATGCAATTAGTTTGGGGACTAAGCTTCAAAATACAGATTTTACAGGGACAACAGCAAATTTTATAGTCTACAGCAATAAGTAAGTAATTTTGAACATATTATTTTTAAAAAGAATGCATACAATTCATTCAATCACTATTCATTGAGCATCTCTAATATGTCAAACACTGGTCTAGGCATTTAGGTTATATAGGTGGACAAAGCAAATATCCCCGGCCATTTGGAGTACACATTTTGGAAGGCAATATTTTAAAGTGAACTTCAGTAACCTGAATTATTTAAAGGTAGATGATATTTTTCATATCTCTTACTGAACTTGCTTGATAATAATTTTTAAAATATCAACAAAAGAGAAAAATGAGATGCCTTGCAAAAAGTCAGGCATCACTAAAAGTACCATACAAGATATGATGAAAAATATAGAGATTCTGTTAAATATCAAAATTTATGTTATAGAACTTTACCAAAATAAACTGGGCTTATGGAGCCACACATTAAAAAAAGAAAATGTATTTTGCTTAGTGAAGAAGCAAACAATATTTTAGAGCATTTTTTTTCAGCATACACAAATAGTATTAGAAAGGCATGGTAGGAATGAAAAATAAATAACAGTGAAATGTTACTTTTGGAAATCAGTAGTGGACCAGTCCAAGAATAACAGTGAAATAGCAGGGGAACTTTAAAAATATTTGTTAGGGATTACAAACATTCGAAATGCTTATTTTACTAACTCACAAAGACTCTAAAAAGCCATTTAATCTGATAAGCATAAAATTAGAAAGAATGCATTTTCAGAGATTTTCTTTTAAATCAAAATAATTACATGGCATTGAATAACAATTGACAACATATATTTAAATGTCATAATATTGTACCAAATTCATTTGTAAATATGATTGCTTAAACAAAAGAATAACAACCAGCTTTGTCAAATGTGTTCTTAGGTAGTACTGTGATTTAAATTTTTCAGATTTGAACTGACAGATGGTCATATCGCTTTACTGGAAAAGCTCCTTCCTGGACCCAAGATCTGTCCCTGAGTGTCGGAAGACATAGCCTTGCCCTGACGACCCATAGCACTTGGTAAAACTACTGCTAAAGAATGAGAGAAAGGATGGGAAGGAGGGAGGGAGGTGGGGAGAAAGAGAGGAAATAGGAAGAGAGGAAAGAAGAAAAAAAGGGAGGGGAAGAGGGCATGTGTATAGTAACTCCTAAGTCATCATTTTTGAGACTCCCCTCACCTGTCCCGCATGTCTTTGTACCATCCATGCTCTCCAAAGACACCAAACACTTCACCAGCTGTGTCACAAACTGTGTAACAAATGTTTTCATGCTCTGCTGTTTCCTCGTTAAAGAGAACTGTAGGGATGGTGCTGTTTATCTCCTCCGATTTCAGCTTGTAAGGAATGGCTGTCTTATTTTATTTGGAAGGTTATTAAAGCCTCCTCTTCTTCCTTTCCAACTCACATCATTTTGTTTTTAGAATAAATATCCCAGGGTCTCTAACTTTTCATCATTTAGGGAATTTTTTAAAGTTATAGTTTATTGCCTCTACTATATTTTCTTTTAATCATCCTACATCACATTGAAATCTATCTTGTGAATAAAAAACCCCTATAATGTCATAAAAAAACTTATAGCACATTATGTTTACTTTGTATTATTTACATTAGGCATTCTTAAGTAAAATTTAAACTGCAGTTGTGGAATGATTGAAACGTTTTGTCCAGTAGAATTTAATTTACTTCTGAAACCATTTATCTCCCAGCTTTATTGAGATAAAATTGATACATAATATTGTGTAAATTTAAGGGGTACAATGGGATGATTTGCTACACATACGAGTATATATTGTGAAATGTTTACCATAATAACCACTTCTTCAATACAAGTTTTTATTTTTTAAATACTAAATGAAATATGAAATTGATGTTGCTCCAAAGTAAACTCAGCTTTGTTTCATTAAAAATAAATCCCTCAGGAATTAATGAAAAGAAAAAATTACAATTTCTGGTATATCCATTAATCACTTGGAATATTTTCTAGTGAATGACTATTTCAGTCTCAGACTGTGAAAAACAGGCAGAGAATTCTGAACGGACAAATAAAACCTTCCAAAGAAAAGATGGTACTTAATAAAAAAGATGGTACTTATTGCCTTTCCACTGAAATTTCAACCAAGATGGTGCCCAGATTCCTATTTACATGTCATGTGACATTTGATTCCCAGAAGTGATGGGCCCTCTGGTGGTGCTAAGACTACACTCAGTAAGGGTTTGTTTGTTACAGCTCAAATGAAACAGTAGGATGCTTTTAAATGTGCTATCTTCCTTCTTGCCTCCTTTATTTTCAGTTTCCTGTTCAATAGCTTCACTTTAACACATTTTATTTATATCCTCACAAACCTTAAATATTTTAAATGGAATTGTTTTGTCTATAAGTTTCACCCAGGCCTTTTCAGCCTGTGGAATGTTATGAAACTGCACACAAAGCCACTTAGGAGGAAAAGGATGACTTAAATTAATGCTATTGAGAGCCATGCTTCCTAAATTTCCTTTACATGTTTTCCTAAAATTTGGTTCTTTTATTCTTACAAAGAATTCCTCTGGGTTCTCATTTGTAAAACTAATAAAATTAATTCACAAGCACTGGAAATACTTGATGGATGGAGTTTAATTACACCAAGGGAACAGCAACGATGACAAAAAAAAAACAAAAACCCCACGAAGCAATAGTAGCTGGTGGCTGTCCTGGAACAGCTAGTTGGAGGCTGCAGCAGTCTGGGACATGCTGATCTGAGCGCGGAGAGCAGTTGGCACACTGTGCTGGCAGCAGGGGCCCAGCTGCAAAGACCAGTGATGCAGGAGAACGATGTCTTCAGAGCCTGTGCTGTGAGGAGGAGAAGTTGCTGGCCACCCAGGAGACTCTTGTTCCCGCGTGGCAGCCATCTCAATCAGCTGGGTCCTTTCTACACGAAAGAAATTTTTTTAAAAAGCAGTGACAGGGATCAATTTCATACACATTCATTTTTATTTTTATGTGCTGCCTAGTCAATAATAGTTGTTTTCTTTTTTCTGAGAAAATCAAAGCTGAGGTGTTCTTTTCTCTTTTTGCTTGTTTTCAAAGAAAGTGGGGCAAGGGAGCAATGTGTAATTTAGATGGATTGTGGAATAGAATCTTGACCTACCCTGAGCACATTTAGGTTCACATTTTATGATATTTATCAATTTAGCCTCATAACTTCTACCACTCTCTACAAAGTCATAAACTGAGCAGTCAATTTATTGGCCTTACAAATATTGCAGGCCATGCTAAGGCTATTTATCCTACAAACTAATTTCTAGCATTTAACAAGATAAGAACAATACTAGCAAACTATGGCCCCTTGAATAAAGTTCCTAAACTTTACTCCCTCTCTTTTCTATTTGTCTATGTTTTCTTCTATCTGTTCAAATAGTCAACTCAAATGATTGCTCCTCTTAGTAGTTTTTCCTATTTCCCAAAGTCAGCATTATATCTTTTTTCTCAGTGTTCCTGCAACACGTAGTTCAGGTTTCTATTTTGATATTTACTTAATTATGTCTTAACTCCACCATTTTATAAAAAAAATTACTCTTATAAAAGTAACTAATGACTTAATTGTGACAATAATTAAGGATGTGTTCATCATGCTCATCTAATTCAAGGGTATTTTCTATTTGATATTATTTATCACTTCTGCTCTGTATTTTTTTATTATCATTTTTTTCTCTCCATCTAATTTACCTGACTATAGTATCCAACAAATAAGCACTTGTAATAAATGGTTCTGGAGATCGTTATGTGAACTTCTATGTATAAATATCACATTTAAAATTCAAAAGTAGGAGCCTTGAGGTATAAAATTGTCTTTGATTAAAAGAGGAATATACAAAATGAAGCCTTGAATGTCTACTGGAATTTCATAGGTATTTTCACAAGAGTATATCAACTATAAAATGAATGAATATCAGATTCTAAAGGAACTGAATTGAAAACTTGAATAATACTGGTCAGCAATTAGTTATCTGGTCTGTAAGAGCCAAAGAAAGAAAACTGAAGGGAAGTAAACACTTCCAAATCCTCTCATCTGTGTATGATATTAGCAAAATCATGAATGCTTTTTCATATTACAAGCAACAGTATCTAACCCTGACAGGCACCATTGCCTCACAAAGACAATGAAAGAAAAGAAAAAAAAGAGAAGGAAGGAAGGAAGGAAGGAAGGAAGGAAGGAAGGAAGGAAGGAAGGAAGGAAGGAAGGAAGGAAGGAAAAAACATAAAGGACCTAGTATTCAAAACAAAGAAATTGGATTTTATTTTACGGGCTAGTGCTCCTCTTTAGTGTATTTAAGAATCACTTGGGAGCTTGTTAAACTGTATCATTCCTAAACATTCTGATTCAGTAGGTCTAAGGTGAGATCCAGAAAAATCATTTTTAGTAAAAATCCTCAGTGCCATTTTTGAAGCACATTTGGCAGGATAACTTGAAATGGAGAAAAGAAGGAAACTGGATTTGTTTGGACAGCACACTTCTTTGTAAAACCCTTGTTCTGAGATTAAGGAGACCTGGAGTTCTAGTTTGGCTCCATCACTTACCAGCTGTCTTTCTTCAAAGCAGTTATCTAATTTGTCATTTGCATGATTTGTTAAAGAATGTCATGTTATGAACCTTCTTTTTTTTTTCCCTCCCCTTCCCCACTTTCCTTCTTTTTAAAGAAGTTATTTTTCAAATACAGTTGATGTACATACAATATTATATTAGTTTAAGGTGTACTATTCAGTGATTAGACATTTTTGTAACTTATAAATTGATCACCCTGATTAATCTCGTACCCATTTCACACCATACATAGTGACTACAATATTATTGACTATATTCCCTATGCTGTACTTTATATGCCTGTGACTATTTTGTAACCACCAGTTTATACTTCTTAATCCTTTCAACTTTTTCATCCATTTCCCCGAACCTCTCCCATCTGACAATCAAAATGTTTTCTGTATCTCTTAGATTATCTTTTTGTTTGTTTATTTTGTTTTTTAGATTCTATATGTATCATATGAAATCAAACAAGGGGGACCCCAAAATTGGAATTTATTTATAAAAAAATTGTGTGTTCTTACATATTTAAATTTCAGTCACTTTCAAAGTACTCTCTATTTGATGCAATATACCTATTGAGATGTTTTTTCCACCACTCAACACAATTTTTTAACTTGTCAGTGCTGACACCATTTAGTCCTTCTGCCATTTTTTGTTTCACCTCTTCCACACCAGCAAAATGTTTCCCTTTGAGGACTTGGTCATCTGGAGAAACAAAACAAAACAAAGTCACTCAGGTGAATAGAAAGGGTGGGGCACAGGGGTCATGCTACTTTTGGTCAAAAACTGCTGAACCCTCAGCTCAGTGTGGGCAGGTACACTCATAAGTCACCCACCATGAAATGGGCAAATGTGTTGAGTCTTCAGAAAAAGTTCACTGAAGCCAAACACAGCCTCTCACAACAATGCCAGCTGAACTACTGAAACAGATAGTGTCCTAGAACACACACCTAGTGGAGGAAGCCTCTACCATGAGGGGCTCACGCTCCAGAAGATAATTCTGGTTTTGGGGGGTTTCCCCTTATATGTGGTATTTGTCTTTCTTTGTCTATGCCACTTAGCACAATACCATCTAGGTCCTTTTATGTTGCAAACAACAAGATTTCAATTTTTTTTTATGGTTGAGTCATATTTCATTGTATCTGTAAACCACTTCTTTATCCACTCTTCTATTTATGGACACTTAGGTTGTTTCCATACCTTGGCTGTTGTAAGTAATGCTGCAGTGAACATATGGATGCATGTCCTTTTGGATTAGTGTTTCAGATTTCTACAAATAAATACGCAGAAGCAGAATTTCAGGGTCCTTCTTTGTCTCATGTTATGGACTTTGTTTTAAAGTCTAGGTGTAAGTATTGCTACCACAGCTTTTTAAAAAAATTATCACTTTCATTAAATCACTTTATTCCTGTACTTTCAGTGCCTTTCAGTCTGAAGTGAGTCTCTCGTAGCCAGCATAAGCATGGGTCTTGTTTTCTTATCCATTCAGCCACCCTACATCTTTCGATTGGAGCATTTAATCCATTTACATTTAAAGTAATTGTTGGTAGGTATGCAGTTATTGTGAACTTTTCTTCTAAGGAGATAAATAATAAAGCTAAAAAGTGCTATAAAATATTTACAGTTCGTGCGATTCAAAGGGAAGTTTTATAATGGTAAACTATATAAAAGTTACAGGCTGGCTAAATCAAGGATATCCAAATTAATGAATATGCAGTATTAACGGATACCAGACAACACATTTATGTTTTTGAAAAGAAATGTCATTTCTTTTTATTCTTAAATATCAATATAGCATGTAAAAAAAAGTTTTGGTCTAGTTAAAAAATCAAGGTAAGCATTTTTCTCATTTACTTTATTATTTATGTTCCATTTATAACTATAAAAGATATCCATAAGATATTCATTTTAATTATTTGTAATTAAATATCATTTTAATTTTTACATGCTCCAGTAGTTTTAATGCAACGGTTCTTAATGGTTTATCAATAATGTGCTGGAATACAAAGAATATCTTCTCTCCATTATCAATGTGGGTTATCCCTTCTGAACCTTTGGTTCACCCTATAGATTACCTATTAGTCTGCAGAACAATGTTTACTTTCAGACTTTATGAATAAATATGAAAATATCAAGAGACTGCTTCTTTATGCCTGAATAAAAAACTGAAAATTGAAACTTTTCATTAAACATTCATTTAAACACACTGATGTAGCAAAATTGATCACTGTGCTGTTTTGTTTGTTTTTTATTTAGAATAAATGGTTTAACACCTCAGGACCTCAGTTTCTTTTTTCACTGCTTTTCAATTAAATACAATTCCAGTATTTCTAAAAGCCAGATTATTTATTTAATGGGGTTGAAGTCACCCCATGGGGTCACCCCAATGGGGTTGAAGGTCCTTAAACCATATGAAAGGTGTTTTTGTCCTTTTCTCAAAGTTACCTGGTTAGCCATCTTTCAAATATATCTATTGTTTATCAGAAGAATTTAAAAAAAAAAAACCACTGAGGAAATAAGTTGAAAACCCTTTGCCATTATTTTGGGAACAGCCACTGAGAGTATCCTTAGCAACAAAGCTAGGTGCTTACAATTTGAATATAGGTTCTCAGATCAAAGAAGAAAAATGCATTCAGAACTTAACTCTAGTATCCTCCTCACCATAATAACTTCCTCACCATTACAAATCCAAATAGCTAACCGACATCTATAAAACTATTTACAAGGGACCGTTATAAACATTTTGAATAAAGTACCTAATTATCTCAAAACCCCTATAAATAGGAATGTATCTCCAAATTTTTAGTTGGCATGCTGACACATGGAGGCATCAGGCAGTTTCTCTAAAGTTACATCAGTAGTGGACAATGGAGCTGGAATTTATAACTGGGGAGTCAGGCTCTAGAGCCGGCACTTAAAACAACATCTTAGTTCACTGGATGAATCTCCCTTAATTCAGATACGTACAAACAAATGGATTCTGCCATTGATCACAAGCAACTGCTTAGATTTTCAATAAGATTTTTAAATATTTTATTTATTTATTTTTAGAGAAAGGGAGGGAGAGAAACATCAATGTGTGGTTGCCTCTCATGCACCCCCAACTGGGGACCTGGCCTGCAATCCAAGCATGTGCCCTGACTGGGAATCGAAGAGATGACCCTTTGATTAGCAGGCTGGTGCTCAGTACACTAAGCCACACCAGCCAGGGCCAGAAGCCCATTTTTAAAGTGGGAGTTCAAATGCATTCATGTGGAATAAAGACAGGACCAGTGTTCTCATACAAAAGTCACTGGAGTTACTGGAGTAAAAGTGAGAAAACCCAATTTTTTGAACCATTTCTGCTGGTAACCACCTGCACTCTGAAGAAAGTAACTTATATTTCTTTTCCTTAGCTTATTTTTCTTTTATTATAGTATCAAAGGACTGGACTAGGCAGCCTCCAATATCCCTTTCAGCTCTAAAATTTAATGATTCTATAATTAGGAATAAAGTGTGTTGTGCATCCCTTGAATTAAACATGAATAATGGGTCATCTCAGGTCAGAAAAATGCCTTTAATCTGTAACATCTCAGGCTCATGGGATCACAGGAAAGCTCTCCCAATCACATTTAGCTGCTTTGCTTATATAATTTATGTTCAGAGTTGGTTTGCTTTAGATAACATGCTCTTGGCTCTTGTACTGTGCCACTGTTGCTAAGATACACTTGTGTAAATAAAAGTTATTTTAAATATACATCCTGGTGCAGGGAGGAGAGAAAACCTTGGAAAATGGTTGGCCAAAAAGTTAAACTACCTGTGGAGAGAACTGAGACAATGCTTTAGACAAATCTCTAAATGGTCCATTTACAAGTGAACCCCCAAATTATTTCGCTTCACACTGAAACCGGGTAAAGAGAGGGCAAGGACACAGAAGGAGAGGGAGCAAGTCTAAGGTCAGTGATCACGAGGAGTTGCCTCACAGCTCAGCGACTGGCCAGTCTGAAAGGACACTGACGTTGTTGCCATGTAGCTCTGTAAAGAAATTTTGTCCTTGACATTTATGTCTCAGTCTTTTCACCAAAAAAGGGAGAGAATGTTATTTTCATCATTCCCAATAGATCAAAAGAGTCCTTATCTAAGGAACCCTATTACTGAAGGCTGAAGGGATTACAACTGGACCGGGTAGTCACCGGGAACAGTTGCAAACAGGTTACCTGACCGAGGCGATAACGTACTGCATTGTGCCGTGTATAATGTGCCCCGGAGTATCATGTGCACCCACACTTTTGGCCCACACTTTCAGGAAAGAAAATCTTATATTTTAATTTTTTAATTAAATTATTTATTTATATTTAGAAACAATACTGATTATTGTATTCCAGGGTAATATTTTGCATATGGATATCCTTATTGCTTTCTAGAGTTATGCTTTTAATGCATAAGTATAAATGAAATAATTAAAAACATTTATATAGATACAAAATTAGAACTACTCATACATAATGTGCATCCTTTTTCTTGAAAATTTGGGCAAAAAAGTGCATTAGACATGGCAAAATATGGTAAGTTGCGAGTGCTGGGCATTAACATGCAGAAAAGCCTGTGGCCTCCAGGTAACCCCTTCACTACAAACACCCACCATTAGATATCCATGTCTTTTTTTTTACTTTAAAAACCATTGCGTTTTTTTAAATGAAACATAATTGACATATAATATTATATTAGGTTCAGGCATACAACATAATGATTCAATATTTGTATATATTGCAAAATGATTACCACAGTAAGTCTGGTTAACATCTGTCACCATACATAGTTACAAATTTTTTTTTCTTGTGATGATTTTTTTAAGATCTACTCTCAGCAACTTTCAAATATGCAGTACTGTATTAATAACTATCATCACTATCTGTACATTATATCCACATGACTTTTTTTCAGACACATTGCAATATTTTATTAAAAAGATATCCGTGTCTTAAAGCTCCAGTAACTTTTACTTTTTAGGAGCCCCTTGGAAATGCAAAGGAGTGAGGCATTAGGAGGGAGACTAAAGAAGCCTACATTTTAGAGGGGAATTTATGGCACAGTTGTCAATAGGATGAAAGGGTGCCAAGCTAGCAGGGGTCTGAAGGGCACCTGGGTTGCCAGGCGAGGGGGAAGAGGAGCTGGAAGTGCACTGCAGGGTTTCAGAGGCAGATTTCCGCCTGCTTCAATCACTTCACCAAGGACCAGCCCCGCTGCCCTAGCTCCTTTTTGGCTTTGTGAATGTGGACGGTTCCATTAGCCTATATCCATTTACTTGGATGAGTCTAGGAAATATTCTCATTAGCCACTTTCAAATGATCGCCTTTGCCTAATATACTTCCTTCCTTCATTTCCAGGAGACTTGTCCTGCCTCCCAGCCGGTGTCTATTCAAAAACTGTAGATTGATTCTATGTTTATTAATGAAAAAGTCCTTTAGCATCTGATAAGCTTCTAGAGGGGATTTAAAGCACCACCCCTGCTGCCAGGCCTTGTTAAGTCTTTGTGACACTGACTAATTCAGAAGGGCCAAACTGAGAAAATGCTTGGTCATCACTGGCTCACTCACAGCAGCACACCAGTTAGGAGCTCTTCCACAATCAGGTCACAACAAACAACTCTTTTCTTCCCCTGCCTTTTATTATCATTATCATCATTACTGCTAATAATGCTACCTGTCCAACTTCTTCACCAGACTCTGAGGTGTCTGCACACCTGCACATCATATGTCTTCGTATCCGCCTTCCCCACCCCCTACCACCAGTGTCAGCTCTTGCCCCAGGGTTAGCCTTCAGAAATATTTCTTAAAGAAATGAAAATGATAAGAGCAGAAGATCATTTCACAATTATTTGAAGTAATATCTGAAGGCAGTGGACATTTTTAGTATTTCTGTTTCTTAGAGGGAAAAATAGGGCTGAGAACATCACCCAGGGGTTGCCTGATTTTGCGTGTGCTGCTCTGAGTAGTGAAGAGCACAGATCCCATTCACAAGAGCTGGAGCTCAAAAATTATTGTTCAAGCATTACTCAAACCCACAGGGTTTTACTAGCCTTTGCTCTCCTGGTCTTGCCCTCATCTGTCCTTTTTCTTCTTTACCTTTCGTTTCCCTCAGGAAAACTTACCCTCTTGTCTTTCTGTGTCTCTCTCTTGTCCAGGTCATAAAAATAAATGAATAAAAGAGGTTGCCCTGCATGTACATAAAAGGTTAACTTGGAAATTGCTGATGTCTAGACTGCTTGGCTAATATAAGGACAGAAATCATATACTTCTCCAGTATGTGCCTCTTGGAAAATCCTGGAAGAAAGTGGTGAACTATGGGATTCAGACTGCTTCACAGGAATGGAACTAAAAACAGAACAAGTGGCTCTCACTGCCAAAGAAAAATAAAGAACATAAAACCCTTGCCCAAAAGGGACACTAAAAAAGTAGGAGAACATAATAATAACAGACTCAGGGATTCAAACTTACTGTCTTTAGGTAATTCTGAGATATTAAAGATCTGGATATGTTACATATAGCAATTACCTGAAATTTTCAATAAGCCATATGTCATGGGTATGCATATGTAAAATACAAGGAATCTGTAATCAGCCATACCTATGGTTGAGATGTTGTTCCACAACTTACTGTCTTGTGACCCTGGGTTTCTGGGCTCTCTAGTGTCTAATGATCATCAACAGCAATAATCAGTGTGCTAAGATGTTCATTCTTTAGAAAACTAGGATAATTCAGTGTTGCCTATTTCAAAAATTCCCTCCCAAATCACTGGTCAGATTTTCATGTAATTCTTTAAATAGTATCAGAGATCACCGCTGCACATGAATCCTGATCCCATTTGGACTGGAATTATTCAATTATCAATTATTTGGGTGGAAAAGATCAGGGAAAGGCAGGGTGTGTGAGGAAAGCTACCCAGTTATTGAAAAGAATTCTGCCCCATTGGTTGTGTGAAGTCTTACAGCCAAGCCAACCAATGCTCGCTGAACTTTTCAGTTAAAAATATTTAGTTCAAAAGATTATTTGATTTCAGGTGGTGGACACACAACATGATATACAGAAAACTATGTAATCTTATTTACCAATGTCACCCCAATAAATTTAATCAAATCAAAAATATTTAGTTTACATAAAAATCAAACAAAACAAATGGTAGTTGTTTTGCATATAATAGAATTATATGCTAATTGAGCCCAGTATTTTCTACCACTATCCTATTCATTATACACATATTGCCTCATTTAATCCTCACACAACCTTATAAGGTAAGGCCAATCATTGGCACATTTTCAGAGGAGAAAGCTGAAATGACTTAACATAAAAGTTAAGTCATCTGCCCAAGGTGACACAGATGGTGAGTGGGAGAACTGGGATTCAAGCCCAGCCTAAAGGACTTGAGAAACCACACTTTGAGTTACTCTTCTTTAAATCAATACGTTTGCAAAATCTTAGACTTGCAAGTGTTTTGTACAACCCCTTGTTTACATGTGAGGAAACCTGGACCTCAGAACTGGGTCAGCGTCACCAGAGACTGACAGGTCCAGGAGAAGGAGCCAGGTCTCCTGTCTGTGTGTCCACACTCGAGCCTCACTCTGCACTGAGAGGGAGAAACCCACACACAAGAGACACTTACTGGGTTGTCTGAGCATTTTCAAGGGTGCAAACCAAAGAATATTTTTTCTGAGAAAAAGTTTTTCGATGGTTTAGAGAGCTTACATAAACTAATAGACTGGTCTGCAGGAAGTACATTTCACCTGCAGCAACAGAATAAGAGTCAATAAAGCAGAGGGTTAAAGAAGAGTGGAAATGAACAGAACTAAAGCTGGATTTGATTACTCACTATATCTCCAGATATGAGAAGGTATAAATGGCCATTGGATTTTCCTACCTCAATCCATCACTTACTAGGATATACGTATATGAGATATGTATATATACATAGAGAGAGAGAGAGAGAGAGAGAGAGAAGCTACAGAAAGCATTACCTTTTGAACTCTTTCTATCTCTGAGAGGTTTGGGGGATGTGTTCATTTCTCTTCATTACCACTGCTCTCCAACCGGATGTATAATAACTCTACTAGGATCTCTCACTGGAGCAGCTCAGCACCATTCACATTGTATAATTTCTTCCTCACAACCATCCTGGGAGAGATGCAGTAGAGATTAAATTGTTTCCTTTTAAGGAAAGAGGAAAGCGAGGCTCAGAGAAAATAAGTGATGTACATGCCAAGTGCCTGCACTGACTTTCTGATGGTCATGATCTCTTGGAGGATAGTTGTATTGACCAGAACCCCCTTTTTTCCCCTACCAGTGTGGTGGTCTATGACCTAGGAATGTCCTGTCATTTATATCTAGATCTGTGTGTGTACATCACTTTGTAATGTTTCCTTTTCTATGGATGATAAAGATAGAAAAATAATAGAGATGAGAGTCGCTCCCTCTAAGAAGGGACTTCTCAGGTTATGGAGTTGGAACACCTAGTTACTTTACTGTGGACCTTGTCACAACAATGGCTCTCAATGTCTATGAATGTAGACTCAAAGGCAAACTCAGAAGCAAGCAGCTATTTAATGACTGCAGAAATACCAGTATGTACCAGCCCAGAGATAAAGGCTGTCAGGAAAGTTTTCAATCACAGGTTTACTGGGTAGGTATACATCATACACTAGGCTTAAAGCTAATAGACCCTCAGCCCTCTGAGCAGCAAGTTGTAAGGGGGAAAAATGAAGATACAGATATGAATGACATCAGTCCAGCAAATCAAATTCTTAACACTACAGTATCAGAGGGTCAAATTTCAGTACCACCTTCATTTTCCTCCAAAGATCTGGGTAGTTTTAGACACAATTGCCCTAATCTGCTGGTTGCTTAAGTATAGGCAAACGGTTACTATCTGACATAGATAATTAACATTCAGGATGGTGTTGGGCCCTTAAAATAGTCTTGTTTATGTTTGATGCATTAAGCATTTAAATAATTTTATCTGCTACTTGCATTATTAGGACACAGGCTAAGTTCTTTTAATAGGGACACCTCAAAAATACTTAGAGGAGTTTATTATACTCACAGATACTGCGAGCCAGGAACTAGGACAGGGCAGCGCAGAGGCTTGCTTCATTCCAAGACATCTGGAACCCTGGCTGGGAAGACATGAAGGTCTAGGGGGAGGGGGGGATTCAGATAATTATGAGCAGGAATTACTGGAGGGTTCTTTACTGACACCTCTGCGTGGGGCCCTCAGCCTACACACGGCCTGTCCATGGAGCCTGGGACCAACACAGCAGGGCAGCTGTGTTGCAACCTGATGCTGAGCATCCTAGAGAACCAGGTAAAAATCACATGGCTTCCTCTGGTCATGACTTGGAAGTCACTTGGTGTCCCTTTCACCATACTTCATTGGTTAAAGAAGTCACGAGAGCTTCAAAGGGAAGAGACAGAGACCCCACTTTTTTTTAGAACTTTGTTTTTGTTTTTTTTAGGCTTTGTTTTAAAACTGTCACAAGGTACTTAAGTAAATTCACTCTCCAAAGCTGAGTATTCCAGGACTGGGGATGGCTCTTCTGTCTTCAGCCCATGGTTTCCAAGTTTTCTCCAATGTCCGCCTTTTTTTTTTTGGCAGCAGAAAGGAGTGAGTGCAGAGTAAGCGTCTGTAAAGAGATGACCCGGACATAGCACACCTCAGATTCTTTCAAAGCTCATCCTCTGACTGTATGAGAGCCTGAGAGAATAGTGCGTAGAATTCTGTTACTAACACAAGAAGAGAAGGGATACTGGGAGACAGAGGGCCTCTGCCTGCCCCTCGGTACTTCCCTCCTCCCCCAAGTTCCGCACACACAATCTTCTTTCTATTAATACAACTACTCCTTGCCTCCCCAAAAGCCGACTCCAAACCTCATCTTGTTTTTTTTCATGCAGCACAGAACCAGGATTTCTGGGTGATATTCTGTCTCCTCCATCACATCAGGCAGTGGTTCCTCCTGCTCTGGCAGACGTCAAACAAGAACCAAGGAAAACGTGGTGTCAGGAGCTTCCCAGCTGGCTCTGTGGAAGTCAGGTCTGGCTATTTAAAAAATTATGAGAATCTATTTTTACTTTAGTAATTTTGCCACCTTTTTCATGTATTTAATTCACATATATACTTAGTTATCCTTCTGTCTTAGTTATATTTAAGTAAGCAAATATAATAAATACTAAATGTGGCCTAGTAATATCTGTTTAAATCATATATTTCAATGCATTTTAACTTCTACTTAAGCAATTTGTTCCTTAGTACACTTTCTATTCATTTAGTTTTTTAAAATTTTGGGGGTGACATTGGTTTTTATGTGATAGAGAAATAAACTATCTTTTTAAAAAATCCACTGTAGTTTTTTCCTGTATCTGCAGCTTAGATTTACTCAAATACCAGCATTTATCACAAAATCACTTACATTTTCCACATGTATTTCAGTTGTATATTTAAAAATGACTTCTTAAACAAGACTGTGTATTTTAGCAATTTAGGATTCAGTAGAGTCTATTTTGCTTATTCTCAGTTATTGTGTTTAACGATCTCAACAGACGCTACAACGCAGAGAAAAGAGAAGAGCAGATGGCCCAGAGAAAGAATCGGAGCAAATCTGGCACTCATTGTTACAATCATTGCCACGGCTTTTGTTTTTAAATGAGAAAAATCATTATAGTTAGTTTTTGGCAATTTTTCTATGCACTCAGGTAAACTGGGGGATGTTGAGATGAGGATTAGGAGGAAATCCTCTCACCCTTGCCTACTTCTTGTGCCATTAACTGATGAGGCCACCTGAACATTGCGTGTGGGATAATTAAATGAGGACTACGTATCCAATTGACTACTACACCTCCTACTCAAGCCCTGACTACCCAGGGGCAATCTGGGCACGTGCCACATGGGACAGGTGTTTAAATAAACGTCTAGGCCCCAAATGGAGATTCTTCTGCCCAAGGTGTTACACCAGCAAATGGAAACTTGGAAAACCTCATGTCCCTGTAAATGTTCCACTTGACCAGAAATGCAGTATATCAGTTATCCCATCCCCAAAACATGAAGCCAACTCAGGACTCTATACTTAGTTTCTTGTTCCTTATTTATTTTCTGTTTTCTCTTCTTTGTTCCATTTTCTTTCTCCTATAAAAGTTTCCCGACTTCTACCCCATTGTGCAGCTCTCTGGGCCCTTGGGAACAGAGCCTGTGTGCTTCATGAAGTGGTAACTAATGTTTGTTTGTATCGCCCACATTGTCTCCTTTATTTTAGCATGGGCTATCTTAATTTTTGGTAGTTTGTGGGTTTCTTAATTCTTTTTAAATCCTCCTCAAATGTTTACAGTCCTGAGATCAAAATTATACAGTAACACCTTAGTTAATCAGTTTGCTTGTATGAGAAGTAGTCCTGTTACAGAACAGATGCGGGGGGCTGAATGATTTAAAAGACCCCCCTTTTTTCTCTGGGGGCTCCTCCCCCATACTAGGTTTGCTTTGCCTGCCATCAGAGAAAAGACATCTCTCAATGCCAGAGATTGGTGGAAAGGAAAGGGATTATTATTTATTTAAAAGTTACACAGGCTAAAGTTCTTTCAAATACCCAAAAATGCACACAGTCGTTTCTTCTCCCTCTGCACAGTCTGGGGTGCTGTGTCTCAGGAAACAGGTAGAAGTCCATGATTCAGGCTCCCGGCACCATCTGTATGGCAAAAAAGAGAGCACTTCCAAAGCCGCATGGTCCCCCAAAAGATGCCAAATGGCTGCCTCCCTGGGTTTAAATCCCAGTGCCAGTCTTCCCCTGCAGCCTCATTTCCAGCTCCTCCCACAACTGGCCCCAGCTGCCAGCATTCCAGGCAGGTGTGGCCCTGTGGTGTGGAGCCAATTATCTCCAAGCTCTTTTGGATCCCATTATGAATCCCTATTTGCCACCGCACCCTTGGCTGCACCCTGTTACAGTCCTGTTAACTAGAGTTTGATAAAATAAAACATTGTTTTCTTTTCAAAAATTGTCACTGAAAAATATCTAGAGGTGTATCGGTGAATCAGCATTTTCATACAGAACCTAGTGTCAGTGAGCCTCACTGTGAAACCACCTGCAGTGGCAGGGGTCTCCCCACCGCGCTTCCCCATAAGCAACTTACCCCAAGAGAAAAGACCACCAAGGAGCCAAGGCCAACGTCCGAAGAGAAGACTGTTTCTGAGTACAGTTCTCAAGGCTGCCCTTCAGTGCAGTCGTCGTGACCTCACACCTGAGTCCGACAGCAAGGGAATTGCAATAAAGATAGAACAAAAAGAGAAAAAGATCTTAGAAATGTCAAGCATACATTTGAGCTTCAAACATGAGATGGTGCGAGCAGCATGGACATCAGCACCCTTCACACAGGGCACCCACGGGTGCTGTCTGAACAGCAGTGGACATCAGTGTTGATGAGGGCCACCTTAAGATTTTAGAGGCCCTGAGACTGAAGAGATTATGATTCTCCCATGTGGACAACCAATAATAATAATAATAATAATAATAATAATAATAATAATAATAATAATAAAATTCTTCCAGATGGTTAAATAAATGTTCAAAAAATTAAAATTATGATTTTACTATAATCATAAACCTAAATCAATGAATTTTTTGAATAGCAAATAAATTTATCCAATCTTTTTTGATGCCTATCTGTTTTAAGTGTCCTAACCATATGCGCACCCTGCCTTAGGTTATCCAGGCTGGCTTTCATAATGGTCTGTTTGGAGGAGAGAGGCAAGGGCATTACCAACCACTCTTGGCACAGATACCATCTTGCTGACCACAAAATCCCCTGAGACACAGGAGGCACCAACAGAGACAGGAAGCACAGCCAGGGCAAGCAGAAGCGGGAACAAAGCATGGCAGGTACCACAGGTAGTCAAGAGTGCTAGTTTATTCAGTACACTGGGAACCTGCTCGAGTTCTCCCAAACCGTTCAGGAGGAATTCTTGAGCAGTGGTTCACAGAAGAGAAGAAAATGCACTTATACTAATAATTGTGATTCAGTTTTTATTTTCAGGTTGATATAATCTGGCTTTGTGTGTGTACATGTATATAAAATATGTGTGTGACAGAAGATAAAAAATACTGCAAATAATCGAATCTTGGTGATTCAAAGTTTCGAGGTATCATAATCATAAATCTATGAACATTGCTTGTGTTATAAATTAGCATAGAAGTATAATAGAATATGGAAGTAATTGGAGTTCACATATTAAAAGCCATAACAGCTCTGAAAATTATTTTCTGTTATATTCAATTTTCTGCCATTTCATATTTATTCTTATTGTTCAGGGCATGTATTAAAAGTTCAATTCAATTCAACAAGCATGTGTTGAGTGCTTCCAATATGTCGGGAACAAGGCAAAGTGTGGGATACAGAGGTGGTGAACACAGAATCCCTGTCTTTGAAAGCCTTACACTGAGAATATACACCAAAAATGTATAAATAGAGACAATGATTAGAGACAGTATGATTATATTCCAACATATATAACAGAGAAAATATAAGTGGCAGGCAAGAAGTGGCAGCATGTAGAAAGAATACTTAATTTAGTTGGTGGAAGTGGCGTTACGATGAGAAAAACGTTTCTAAAAGGATTAGTGATTGATCTGTATCAATCGCTACAGGGGGAAGGATAGAAGTCAGACAGGCAGTTAAGTAGGGGGTGGAACATTAGGGTTATAACAAAATCACAAGACATTTGGCCTCACTAGAGACTGTGTGTGCATTGTTGTGTGGACGGACCTTTGGTGGGGTAAGTCTGGAAGGGTAAGAGTTTGAACTTAATCCTGAAGGTATGAGGAGTTGCTAAGAAAGCCAATGAGTAGCATAATAGAATTTGCATGTTAAAAATTCATCTGGCAGCTGTTTGAGAGATAGACTGAAAGTGATAATCTAGAACAACCAGAGAAGACTAAGTGAGAAATGAGAAGAGTTTCAACTAAGGCTCTGGTATGGAAGTAGAAACAGAAGTAAGTATTTTAGAGGTGATGTGTGGTGAAAAGGTGGAAGGAAATTAAGATGATACTAATTTTTTTCTGATAACTGGTGGTTCCACTACCTGAGACAAGAAAAACTAAAAGAAAAAGCAATTTGGGGTTGTGTGCAAGGTGGAGGCTGGTAGTAGCAATTATGGAAGGTAGGTTTGCAGTGCTTGTGTGAGGTCCAAGTGGAGATTCAAAGAGACATTTCAAAACAGAGCTTTAAAGACAAGAAGTCTAGCATACAGAGAGATATGTTATAATGGATCTTATTGCCTATCAGGTAGATCATCTTACATACTGGATTCAGTCATCTTTTATCAAAATGTAACATTTTCTTACTCCTTGTTCTATTGAGCATGACACACTTTATCACACTTTTATGAGTAAGAACCAAGTAAATGGGATCATAATAAAAGATGTCTTAGAAGTCAAAAATGCAAAGACAATGGCTGAGAATAAATCCTCTACTAGCTATATTTAAAAACAATACTTGCTTAAAAGAGATAGTTTTAATTATTTATTCATTCCTCAGATTGCTGAAAGACAGTGTAAAATTTAGGTTAGAGGCACATTTTCTGGAATGCACTGAATATTTAATTCTCTGTTCTGCCTCTTGGGGCTGTGTGATTTTTTAAAAAATTATTTTTCATTGCCATTCAAGTACAGCTGTCTCCATTTTCCCCTCAACATGTGCCCTTCCCCTGCTTCCCGCTCTTGAACCTGCCCCCTTTGGCTTTGTCCACGTGTCCTTTGTCCATGTTCCTTGATAGCCCTTCCCCTATTCCCCCCTTTATTCCTCTGCCCCTTCCCCTTTGGTTACTGTCAGTTTGTTCTTTATTTCAATGTCTCCGGTTATATTTTGCTTGCTTGTTTGTTATGTTGATTAGGTTCCACTTACAAGTGAGATCATATTGTATTTGTCTTTCTCCACCTGGCTTATTTCACTGAGGATAATGTTTTCCAGTTCTATCCAGTGCCATCTCAAAGGGCAGGAGCTCCTTCTTTCTTACTGCCACATAGTATTCCATTGTGTAAATGTACCATGGTTTTTTTTTATCCACTCATTTATTGATGGGCACTTAGGTAAAAATATGGAACGCTTCACCAGTCTGCATGTCATCCTTGCACAGGGGCCATGCTAATCTCTGTATCATTCTAATTTCAGTGTACGTGCTGCCGATGTGAAAGCTGGGCTCTGTGATCTTAAACAACCGCCTTATGCTCTCTGTACTTCAACCACCTCATGAGGACAATTAAAGTGATAACTTCAGGATAACATACCATATGGGATTTCTGTAAAAATTAAATAAGATACTATGGGTTAAGCATTTAAAAGAGAGCAAGTATATAGAAAGTGTTCAATAAGCATTATCTGTTACGATCCCCAATGAACAGTAGCTTTTGTTATTCTTCTGACATAAACCTACCTATAATGGGAAAGAATGGTCTCTAACTTCTTTTCACTCATACATCTTTATCAAGTGAACCCAAAGTTGGTACATGACCTAAGTAGAAATTGTGTTCATTTCAAAAGGGGTTTGATGCAAGATGAATATGTAGATTTTTTTAGGGAAATTCAGATATTTTTCTGCATTAAGAAAAATAAAACCAGATTCAATCTTTTAAAAATATATATTCAATTTGGGAGAAAATTGAACTGTTTGGCATCATCTGCAGTAATCAACCAGCTAATAGTTTCAGTTTTTCCTTATAACATAGAAGCAATCCCAGTCTTACCAAACCAACTGCGTGAAGGACAAAAAGAAGAGATCATAAAAGTTTGAAACAAAAACACATGCAATTAATAAGCTTTAATTGTTGAAAACGGAGGGTCATATTAGTTCTTGAGCTTTCTTGTGATGGATTCCAAAGCAGAGGATGTTCGCTCCCCAAAGCAGAAGAGAGTCAGCTCCCTATGTGTGCAGGAGAGGGTGTGAGAGATGCAGTATAGGAGGGAGGGAATGGAAATTTCAGAAAACGAAGGGATTAAAAAATAAAGGGCACCAAACAAAAGTTTCAAGTCAAACACAGAAACAATCACCCCGGGCCCTCTTCCCACCCCAAACCCCTATCCATGTTTCTTGTGTTAAAGGACAGAAAGCAGAGCTGTGGGGTCATTCTGAAGGTGCAGAGTCCCCTCCTCTGTGAGGCCCACTTCAGCTCCTGGACTATAAAATGAACTCATTCTTTCTCCTAACTTTCTAGATAATTATATGCCTTCCTCTGAATAGTCAACAAAATTTGAAAAGCTTTGTTGGTGTCTCACATCATCATTTTCTTGAAAGAAGCACTGTTGGACATTGTGTGCATTAGCAGGCCACAGAGCAGTGCCTCACACCACTCCTTCTCCTCCTGATGTATGTAGCCTGTGTTTGGTAGAGCCACTCCTGACTGAAGCTTCACTTAGGGAAAAAAAAGGAAGATAAAAGTGATGAGGTACCATGAGGAGGATATGGCAGGATAAAATCAGAAGAGGACACCAAAAGCCTATTTCAATCTACTCAGTATAGCTTCCTATACAATGCACAACAACTAGAGACATCTTTTGGAGAAAACAGCAGAAAAACAACCAAAAAAATCCCACCATATAGTACATTTTGCTCCTAGGAAACCACCCACACTTCTCAATTTGGAAACATATCCTTAGGGTATTTTTGCCAGAAATAATTTATCCTTCTTCATGCTCACATGTTCAAAGAAATCTTTCTCATTTCCCTTCATTTTTAGAGGCACATTTATACTTATGAAACATACCCCTGGCTTAGCCTGCATTTCAATTCATTTTTTTCCATTGGCAAAATACAAGCTCAGTATTATCTTTGGCCTCATGGAAAATTGGCTATGTAGAGTCCAAGAGCGTTGGCTAAAAATGACTTCCACACAGTGACAGCCTTGGCTGCCGGGTTGCTATGACCTCACGATGACTAGCATGTTCTAATTCAGAGTCCAAACTCCTGGGAGATATAATAGATTAGAAAGAGCTAAGGTCAAGCATCCATCTCTAGTCTATCCACCTATGGTCAGGCTTTGGGTGGGCTAAAAGTGGGAAGAGTAAGGCTACATATGAAAGATATGGCAGCTGTCAAGGAAATGTGGCCATGGGCCTTTGGAGAGGAAACCTCCAAAATCATCTACTACAGGATCTAACCAGGGTTAATTCATCAACAGGATTAAAAAGAATCAGGCAGCCCTGGCTGGTGTGTCTCAGTGAATGAGCACCAGACTGTGAACCAAAGGGTCATTGATTCAATTCCCAGTCTGGGCATATGTCTGGGTTTCAGGCCAGGTTCCCAGTAGGGGGCACTCCAGAGGCAACCACACATTGATGTTTCTCTTCCTCTCTTTCTCATTCCTTTCCCCTAAAACTAAATAAATAAAAATCTTTTTTAAAAAAAGAATCAGGCAGCTAAATTGTTTGGAAGAGATATACTTGGGATGTGATTTTTTATCTTTTTTAAAGCATTGTTGAATTGCTCTCCAGGCTTGAGGACACAATATTGTGACAATGAAAAAAACAAAAAAACAAACAGAAAACCCAGAACTACCTTATCTCAAGGACAGGCTAGAGAGCTTGTTCTTCATTAAAGGTCAAGAAAAGGCAGAATAGCTTACATGACATCATTCCTCTCACAAAACCACTGAAACAGAACAATGACAATTTCAAATAACGATGTTCTTTTGCTGAGTTTTGCTGTACTTTTCAAAGCATGGTGCACATGTGGGCACAGCAAGATCCCATGGTAAGTCTTCTAATACCAATCATTCTCAGCCAAGAGGCAATGCATATAAGATACTACTAAAATTTTTTACGGTCCCAAGTGCTCTATTCTTAATGGCAGGTTTATTGTAATAATAGCACATATTTTATTTTTAATAAAGGTGCTTGCTACATTGTTAGTTGCAATATTATCTTCTATTAAGTAATAGTAACTATAAAAAAGAAAAAGGAGAAAAGGAAAATTGTATTCTTAACATTTAATTTTTAAATGAAAATTCTCAGCATGTAACAATATGTAATAATATAAACAAACTTATTTTAAAATTTATATTGAAAGTTACAGACCTAGCACAACTAATTCATTCTTGAAAAAGAAGAATAAAATTGAAGGAATATCTGTATCTTATATTCGAGGCTTATAATATAGCTACATTAATCAGTGCAGTGTGATATTGGTGAGGAGATAGACATCTAGATAGATGAAACAGGACAGAGAGCCCATAAATGAGCCCATGCAGACATGCCCAACTTATCTTTGAAAAAGGTAATTCAGTGGAGAAAGGAGAGTAAAAAAAAAAGGACATCAATTGAAACCTCACACTTTATTAAAAAAACTAACTCAAAATAGATAATGGATATTTAATATAAAATGTAAAACTATAAATCATTTGGGGAAAATATAAGATAAAGTCTTCAAATTCCAGGCAAAGAACTCTTGGACGTGTCACCAAAAGAACAATCTATGAAAGGAAGAATTGTTATGCTGGAGCTCATCAAACATGAATACGTTTGCTCTGCAAAAGACCCTCCTAAGAGGATGAAAAAGATAAACTACAGACTGAAAAAAATATTTGCAGATCCCATATCTGACAAAGGACTAATATGCAGAATAATGTAGAAAGAACTCTCAAAAGTCAACAGTATAAAAAATAAATAATCCAATTAGAAAATGGGCAAAAGACATGAACAGATGTTCTGCCAAAGAAGATAGACAGATGGAAAATAATCATGTGAAAAGATGTTCAACTTCATTAGCCATTAGAAAAATGCAAATTAAAACCATGATATGATAATTACTACACTTGTATCAGGATAGCAAAAATAAAAACAGTGACACCAACTGCTGGCGAGCATGAAGAGAAACTGGATCACTCATACACTGCCGATGTAAATGGAATATGGTACAGCCAGTCTAGAAAACAGTTTGGCAGTTTCTTATAAAACTAAATGTGTAATTACTATGCCATCCTCCATTTGAACTCGGGCATTTGTTCCAGAAAAATGGAAATTTTTGTTCATGTGAAAACCCTATACACAGACGTTTACATCAACTTTATTAATAATAACCTCAAACAGGAAACAACTCATCCTAAAACAGATGAAGGGTTAAACAAACTGGAATGTTTCATACTAGAAAATACTACTCTGTACTAACATTTAATGAACCATTGATACATAAAACTTCCTGGATGAATCTTTGGGAAATTATATTGAGTAAGAAAAGAAATACTACTTTCTACTAAGGGAGCAAGCTTGGGTGTCTTTGGAGAGGAATTTCAAGGTCCTGAGTAACCATGGAGTGATACAGAAGGATGGACATGAACTCCATATGGGCATGGCCTTTTGCTTGTAGACCTCTTGCACAATGGGTGCAGCATGGCTGGGAGAGTTCTCATTATCAAGGGCAAAACTTGTAATCAACCAACTGCCAACAGCTGAAGGGAATGAGTGCTTGAGTCCTGCAGGAGAGAGCATGCACAGCAAGAACAGATCAATACCAACATCTCTGAATTGTGTTTTCAGTGACTGAGAAACCAGGCTTCGTGCCTAATATTCACACCTAGGAGAGCCATGGCAAGATACCATTACTAATAAAAATATCCTTAGTGGAAAATAAACAATTCCTGAAAATCTGTAAGAGTTAAACAGACTTCAGAATAGAAATCTGAGGCACTATGCATCTTTGTTTAGAAACTTGCTATTTGGATTCATCGGTCTAGGTATGGAATAATAATCTGGGTATATGGCTAGAGTATTTACATATGCCCTATGTAAGAGGTGATTTGTATTAGAGGTCTGGAACAAAATTTACAAATCTCATAGTAAGGTCAAGAAGAGGTTAATTTAAAAGAGTGAGTGGATATATTCAATCCACTGCATATGGATGCCTAGCCTCACATTCAAAAGCTAAAATCAGTGAAAAGGAGAAAAACACTCTCTTCTGAATGGAAACAAATAAGTTGTAAATGATAGACATCCATTAGTACTCTGTTTAATGAGCCTTCTTTTTTAACTGTAATTAAGGTAGAGTGTCTTTCTTCTCCAAATGATTCAAACAAAGCAGAAAAGACCAAGACCATGGATAAACATTAAGTAGTCCCAGAAGGGAAAACTAGTATCAAGCAAGCCAACCTCCTTAATTAATATCATGAGATTGGAGACTCCACTGAGATTTCTGAAAACAGCTATGGACTGTCTCTCTCTCTTGAAAAATGCTTACACTAAAATATTTACACAAACATGTTTGTCCCATCTTTTCATAAACTCTACTGTTGAACCTGCTTTATTCCTTGGCCATACCTAATAGAACTGTTCCATCACCATACTTTAATTTGTGAAGTATTTTTTGCTTGTAATGTCTTCTTTTCTGTCTTTGCTTATCAAGTTTAAGGCTCAGTTTAAACAGACAAGAGGTTAATATCTAAAATACATAAAGAACTCATACAACTTATCACCAAACAAACAGTCCAATTAAAAAACAGGCAGAGGACCTGAGCAGATATTTCTCTCAAGAAGACATATAAATGGCCAACAGATATATGAAAAGATGCTCAATTTCACTAGCTATTGGGAAAATGCAAATGAAACAATGAGTAACCACTGCACACTTGTTAGAATGTCTATTATCACTAAGAGAGGTAAGAACAAGTGTTAGAAAAGTTGTAAAGAAAAAAGAACTCTCATTCACTGCCGGTAGGATTATAAACTCGCATAGCCACTATAGAAAAAAGTATGGCATTTCCAAAAAAAATTAAAAATAGAGTTACCATATGACCCAGCAACCCCTCTTCTGGGTATTTACCCCCAAATTTGAAAACATTTATTTACAAAGATACCCATATATGCACCCCTATGTCATTATAGCACTATTTGCAGTGACCAAGACATAGTAACAACCAGACTGATAACTAGAGAAAGAGGACCAGGTACATACATACAATGGAATACCACTCAGCCATAATAAAAGATTAAATACTGCCATTTGAGACAACATGGATGGACCTCGAGAATATCATGATAAGCAAAATAAGTCAGACAGAAAAAGTTGAGAGCCATATGATTTCACTTATATGGGGAATACAAAAGTGAAAGCAACAAATGAACAAGCAAGAAAGACAAAAACTCATAGCCACAGACGGCAGGACGGTGGTGACCTGAGGGAAGGGAATGAGGGGGTGCAGAGTATAAAGGGGTCAAACATACGGCAATGGAACACACAGCGCAGTACACAGATGACACATCACAGAAATGAACGCATGTAATCTATCTGATCTTATTCGCCAATGCCACCCCAACAAATTTAATAAATTTAATTTTAAAAAGAACATCTAAAATTACAAGTATAAATTCACCCCAGCGAAAACCTGGCATATCTAGAATTCAAAGTGTCAAACCTCAGAAAGGCTTCAACAACTGCACCGTTAGTGTCCCCACGTTACATGTACAGACAAGGAGGCACAGAAAAAGTACATCACTTGCCCTAGGTTACATTGCTCTGAGGGGCAGAGGTTATTTTGAACTCAGAAAAACAAAATTTAGCTACAGATTGTTTAGAGGGATAAAGATGCAAATATTCTGAATTTACTAAGCCTGAGGTTCATCATCTCTAAGGTGTGTTGTGTGGGTTATGTGACCTTTATTGTCTTTTCCATCTCCAACATTCCATGAGGAGCACATATTAATGTCTTTAAATAACTGAACATTATGGGCATGAGACAGGAATCATGATCCACTTAGGCTATATTTAATAACATTAAAAATGTCTTAAATCAGGTTTTTTGCCATCTCAATTAAGAACAGAATTTGGTCACAACATATAACATTGAAAAACACTCTATCAACATTGGTTATCTTTAAATGAACCAGTGCAGAAGACTGTCTTCTGTGCTTTGAGATTAACATACTTTTTTGAATGAATATTAGTCAAAGTAAAATATGAACCAATGTGAAGTTTCAGGTACCTAAGTGGTACAAATAACAGTCTGAATTAATGGAAGAATATATCTGGCATTCAGTGAGTTCCCTGTGATACTGATATTGGAAATGAGTCTACCTTGTATTTATGATAGTGCTTAACTTGGGCTAAAAACATAAACATATAATAGCAGAAGCCAGAGATGAACTTCACACAACATAATAACAATTGAACATTTATGTTAATAGTTTATGAAATGATGTACAATAAGTGTGCATTATTTTATTAGTTAACTTCCCCCAAAAGTAGTCTTTTTTACTTTTAAAGTAATGATAGATTCATAGGAAGTTGCCTTTCACCAAGTTTTGTCCAAGAGTGACACCTTAATATAATTATCAAACTATCGTGAAAGGAGAAATTTGACATTGGTGCAATGCGTGTGTATAGTTTTATGTTATAAAAGTTTGTTTGGAACCTTAGAAAAATGCCTTCATTTTTTTCATAATTAGATGAGTTTCCACCTGTACTGCAGGCTAAAATTTTTATGTGGGGCTGAAATTATAACAGGAAAAGACCTGCTTTTGAATAACGGGCTTACTTCGTGCTCTGGCTGCCATATTTAGCACTGCTCGAGGTATTTTCAGCTTTAGTTAACTTATATCCTCATTTGCCTAACAGTCTGATTTTATCCTATTTTTTAGGTAAATTTGCTGGCAAGGAAAAGTATTTGAGAAGTCCATTAAAATACTTTTTGAGTAGTAGAATACTTGAGAATGTGCCTACTGAGGTCAGAACAGGTGTTTCAAATTCTATCTGCAATTGACCCTTGAGCAGAGGTTAGAGCACCCCCACAGTTGAAAATCTGTGTGTAGCTTAGGACTCCCCCAAAACTTAGCTACTAAGAGCCTGCTGTTGACTAGAAGCCTTACTGATAACATAAACAGTTGGTTAACACATATTTTGTGGGTCATATGTAGTATATACTATTTTCTTCCAATAAAGGAAGCTAGAGAAAAGAAAGTGTTATTGAGAAAATCGTAAGAAAGAGAAAATGCACTCTTGGTATTGCAGGTCTTGATAGAGAAATTTCTGCATATAAGTGGCCCCACATAGGTCAAACTCTAGTTGTTTCAGGGTCAACTTCACTTTAAATTTACAATTTTCTTTCCCTCTAGCTGCTCTTCAGTCTTACCTGCTTTAGCATTGCTTGGAGCACTTTTCTCTGGCCTGCTCTTGTGAGAAGTCTATTAATAGCTCATTCTATTGCTATTGCTGGTCTTTGACTTTGGTGGAAAAGTCGGTGCCTGTGTTCACCCTGACACACACAGAGAGCTGCTCACCTTCAGCTGCCTCCACAGTGAGTGTGAAGGACTGTGTGGTAGCAAGGGCAGGCTGGAGCCCTAGTCCCAGCAGTAGTAGCATCAGCTAGATGGTGCTGCTTAGACTCTGCTGAACCTCCAATTTCCCCATCTCTGAAAAATGAATTACAAATTCAAGGACTTCCAAGACACTTTCTATGTTTAATTCAATAATTCTGTGATTTCTGTGACTTCCCCAATTCAGCTGGAGCACACAAAGTTAATCCTGGAGCCAGTAGTTCCCAAGTTCAGGATGATATCAGGGGGAACATAGTTTTACTTCTTTGAAAGGAGGCAGTTGATACACTGGAGACATCAATGATAGCCTGAATGATGGGCCAAAGACTCTTACTAGCTGTGAAAGTCCAGATGGACCATGGCCCTGACCCTTGCACATTCTAGGCTAGGCAACTTTGTCATGCTGCGAGCACAGCCAGAGCACAAGCAGCAACACATTGATATTCCCCTGCTCAGGTGCCAAACAGCTAGGATAACGGATGATATGTGGTGCAATAGGTATGTAGGATTTAGAGCCAGACCTTGATTTAATCCCAACCCACCTCTCAGTAGCTGTGTTTATAGATAGATAAGTGGGTCAGGACTGAAGGAGGTCCAGGGTAGGGAAACTCTGGACAGAATTCTAAGAATGAGCACAGAGATAATTTTGCTCTGTCCCATTTTAAACTGCCTTCTGGACAGAGATGCTCCTGGACCCAGAGGTGTGGTTTCCAGCCAGGCAGGAGTCAAAGGCCTGAACGTGAACCCTGCTCTTAAAAAGCGAAGTGAAGAGAGGGTAGTTGAATGACTTCACAGCCGGGAAGTACAAGCCATGAGCACCAATAAATGTTAGAATCATTTATAGTTAGAATCATCTATACTTAGATCTTCAGGTCTGGGAAGAAGACGTTAATTATGACTTGGTCCTTAATATTCCACTATATCCTGACCAGTGAATGTCAACTCCCTGTGTCTATATCCCCAGTCACGGGTGATTCACTATCTCCCAGAATAAATGGCTTCACCTTCTGCCTAGCTAATTGCCATTCTAATTCTGTCCTTTCTAAGTAAGGACTGTACTTAATTTTCTTATACTTTTTTGTGTAATAGTTTGAGCAGGCACTAAGGAGGATAACAGGGGGAAAAAACGTTAGCAGCTCTTGCTGAATCTTGGCCTAATGGTTGGACAGTATCATAATTTCAATGATTTTATTGATAGAAATAATTTAATCCTAGAAGCCATGAATTGCTATGAAAGCAATTCTTGGTGAGTTTTTTCTTTAAACTTATTTTGAATTTTGTCACCTTAGAGAGAACTGTTTAAAAGTTCTCAAAAGTTTTGGAAAGATTCCAGAATAAGTGGGATCTATATACACAGGCACATTCACACACATGGTTGGATGTTTCTCTCAAGCTCTTGCTTGCTGTGTGAAATTGTTCCCACAGCCCTGGTAATGCTCCTTTACTTTCTCATTAAAAGCAAAGTACAGAGGCCTACTGTATAGAAGAAACAGCTTCAGTAAAAACAGCTCATCCTGGATGGAACCACACCTACAACGTCTGTAACTGTATTTGCAGCCTCCCAAATGATTAAAAGCTTTCATTTTCTTCCTCTCTCGCACTGGAGTGTTCTTTTGCACTAATCAATCTCTGCTTCCTTGAATAGATAGAGATTATATTAAGGCCAATGAGGACTATTAAAAATGAAGTGACTATATTTCAGAAGAATAATTTGTGTTTTCTACAACTCCACTGCCATTATATTTTAATATCTAGTACACAAGCAGCAGGAGCTCGCTCTCACTACTCAGCCCTTCAGTCGTGGCCGTCCAGCAAGAACAGGCGTTATTCGTGCCCCCGCGCGTGTGCTTATGGAAGACGGCTGCACGGGGTCGAAGGGTCTAACTCTGAAGGACTCATCCATCTAGAAAACTAAAGATATTTGAAAAGGCATATTTACACACACTAGCCTAAACAGTGAACATTACCATAACATTATATGAAAAAGAGAATCTATGAGTTAAATATGACTCACCTTTTTAAATAAAAGTCACGAATTTTGAGACATGAAAACAGGGCAGTAGAGAATTTGAGAGGGAAATCACCGGAATCAGACAGTGCTGAGTTTGAATTCTAACTTCACCATATGACTCTGAGCTAGTTCCTTGCTGTTAAACCTGAGCCTGTAATTATATGCTTGAGGATAAGGCTAATGCAAGTGTTTCACCTCATTAAATTCTTGTGAGGAGTAAGTGTGATAATGTACAAAAATTATCCTCTATTGCACCTAACACATTCTAGTGCTTAATTTAAGCACTGTTATATTATTGCTTAATCCTGGATTCTAGAAATAGTTATTTTTTTCTGCTACATTCTAGATTCTGTGCCAGGTACTGGAGATGTAAGAATTCATGTTCCTTGCTTTACTGGTTTTCAAAATTTTTAATAGAGAGAAGAGAAACCTAAACAAATGGCATCTAATGTGACAAGGGCAATGACAGGGGACATGAGACTATCGCCTAGGGGGATCAAGGCAGAATTGAGGGTAAGACAACATTAAGCTTTTAGAAGCTTTTGTAATTGAAAGTCTTGCCATTGCTCTATTAGGCTTCTAGAAAATTTTCTGATCCTTCATCTGCTCTGATAGACTTCCTGGATAAAATTTCTGGGACTAAATTATGTGCTTCTAAAATCTGTCAAAATTTCTCCCGGATGTTAAGGATGCTGTCTAGGCACTGCCCTAGTGGTTGTTATTAAAGTAGTGCCTCTGATGCATTTCCAGAACTGTCAGCGAGTTCTGTGGGGTCTCTCGGAACTCTTCACTGATGGGAGGGCATTGTCATCTCCTATGATGTAGTGGTTTAGTTGTGGCCTCCGGAGCCAGGCCCCTGGGACTGCCTTCTGACTCTGGTTTGCTGGGTACAAATACTCACTTCCTCTGAGCCTCAGTTTTCCGCCCCCCTATGGAATGGGGAGCATAATATTGCCTATCTTATGAAATTTTATGAAGATTAAAGGAAATAAAATATGTAAGGCACTTGATAGATGTTAAGTGTTAAATAGAGTTGGCTGTTGCTCTCAGTTGAAGAGCTAAAATCTGCTCTTACTTCAGAAAAGTCATTTTTTTTTTTTGGTTTGGACCATGACCCAATAATTAGAATAAAAAGGGAGAACAGCTCTAGGCAAAAAGGGAAAGTCAGAGGTGCTGAAAAGAACACCTCTATTTGTAATTTAGTTCTTTTCTATTTCCCTGGATGATGAAGGGTGAAGGATACTCCTAAGTGTCCAATTCGATCAGGTCTGGTTTCCATTTACGTTATTGTGATGGCTCTATTTTCTGGGAACTTGTTCATAATGTTCTCATTTAATGTGTAAGTACGCTTTAGTTCCGACATAGTGTGCTCCTGGTTTTATGATCAAACCTGTTTCCATGCTGCCCATGGTTTTATTTTTTATTTTTTTGTGTTTTAGTAAGAATTTATTGGTTTATCCATTTTGTCAGTTTTCTTGCAAAAAGATTCATGTGAGAATCAGCCAGAACTAAATGAAAACCCTTTCCTAAATACCCAAGACAACAAAGAAAGAAAGAAGCAGAGTCTTAGAAGATGTATCACCCATAGAAATTATCGATAATAGACTTTGGACACAGGAAGTTGTGGGAGTGTTATGTATACTAAAATAAACATGCTGATTAATGAAAATCTCCCTCCTCATGCCTTGCCTGCAAGCTCTTCATTGTTAGTTCCACCAGCAGCCAAGCTG
Organism: Phyllostomus hastatus; assembly: GCF_019186645.2. Classification (NCBI taxonomy): domain Eukaryota; kingdom Metazoa; phylum Chordata; class Mammalia; order Chiroptera; family Phyllostomidae; genus Phyllostomus; species Phyllostomus hastatus. The sequence goes on from NW_025333640.1 coordinate 18,978,964, forward strand.
CATTGTCGTTTTGTAATTTCTAGTGATCATTGTCTGAAATGTTTTATTGTAACAGACAAAGCAGCTTCAGAATCACCAGCCACTTCCCACCATGTAGCAACAAAAAAATCACACATTTGGTAGTTTCTAAAATTATACATACATATACACCATTTCGTTATTAAACCCAACCTATGTGATTTTTGTCAATTCTTACTCCCAAATTCTTATGATATTCCAATTCGATGGTATTTATGTGAGGCTGTCTGTTTAAGTAGGCTCCTTTTTATTCCTTTTTCCCCCCAATGGTAGTCTACGTTCAAGACCATTCTGTGTTCGTTTCAGACGTACAGCGCGTGGGCAGAAAACATGCGGTTCACAGCGTTTCCCCCTGATGCTTCAAGCGGCCACCTGACCCACACATAGCTATATTTTAGCTTTTTCAAAATTGTAACATGCTACACCCATACAGAAAAGGACATTAAGTATAACTGAATAACATAAGGAATAATTATAAAGAGAACACCCAGGATGAGAAATAAAGTATGCTACACTCCGAGACGCCCTCTACTCAGTGTTGCGTCCGGACCCCGTTCCGCTCCGCCTCGAAGTGACCATCGCCCTGACTTCTACAGTAATCGCTTCTCTGTAGTTTCCCCAGCTGTGCGTGAAGTTTTTAAAGAAGTAGTTTTGTGGTGTTTTTTGGAAGTCCGCATGAGTAGAATGATACAAAATGTATTATTATATGTCTATTTCTATTTATTCAATATTATTTGTGGAAGATTTAGAATACAGTCAGAGTTTATTGTTGTTCTATTGCTATAAAATATTTTAGTCTATAAATATGCTATGATTATTTATCCACTCTACCATCTTTGGACATTTGGATTATTTCTAGATTGAGATACTTAAAAGCACTGATACTGTGGACATTCTTTTACATGTAATGCATTCTAATCCAAATAGGCAAGAGATTTTGTGAGTTCTGTTCTTAGGGCTGAAATTGCAGGATAGTAAGACATGTACATCTCCAACTCTACCAGCTAATCCTAAACTGTTTCCCAAAGTAGTTGTACCCATTCACAGTCCTGCCAGCAGTGTGCATGACTCACACCATTCCCATTTTCGCTAGCCTTACAGGTGTATAGTGACATCTTATTGTAATTTGAATTTGCTTTTTCCTGATTACTAAGGACACTGAATAACTCTTATATTTTTAACAACAATTTCAATTTCTTTTTTTGTGAAGTTCAAATATTTAGTCCATATTTCTACTGAGTTTTCTTGCCTTTCTTAACAGCACTTTAAATAAAATCAGGATACCAGTATTTTGGTTTATTTTTTCAGCTTTATTGAGGTATAACTGACAAATAAAACTGTGAGATGTTTAAAGTGTACAATTAACACTTTAATATATGTATGCATTGTAAAAGGACTCCCGCAATGAATTAACATTCCATCACCTCATGTTTCCCTTCCTTGTTTTGTCAGAATATTTAAGTTCTCCCTTTTTTTTCAGTAAAATTCAGTTTTACAATACAGTGGTATCAACTATAGTCACCATGTTATACACTAGATCCTAAGACTTAATTCATCTTAAACTGAAAATGTATGTACCCTTTCACTAACCTCTTCCTGAACTTCCCTCACCCTGCAGCCCCTGGCAGTCACTCTTCTCCTCTCTTTTTGTAAAAGTTCTTTTTTTTTCTTTTTTCTTTTTTAGACTCCACACATAATTGATACCATGAAGAATTTGTCTGGCTTATTTCACTCAGCATATTATGCCCTCCAGGTTCAACCTTCAACCACATTGTCATAAATGACAAGATCTCTTTATATTTAAGGCTGAATTTCATCATCTTTATCATTCACCCATTGATGGATGCTTACGTTGGCTCCATACCTTGGTTTTTATGAATAATGCTGCAATGAATATTGGAGTACAGATATCTCTTTGAGATACTGATATCATTTCCTTTGCATATATACCCAGAAGTGGGATCATAGGGTAGTTCTGTTTTTAATTTCTTATGAAAGAAATACTACATACTATTTCCACAGTGGATGTACCAATTTACATAACCACAAACAGTATACAAGGGTTCTCTTCATCTCTTTGCCAACGATTACCTCTGTCTTTTTGGTATTAGACATCCTAACATGGTGATATTTCATTGTGGTTTTGGTTTGCATTTGCCTGATGATTAGCGATGTGGAGCATCTTTTCATACACCTGTCGGCCATGCGAATGTCTTCTTTGAAAAAATATCCATTAGGTCCTTTGCCCATTTTTTAATTTTTTTTGTTACTATTTCTTTTAATCTATGTGGATCTTTAAATTTGGCTTTTATGTATTTTGTCAAAACTTGGTCAATCAACTGTAAAATCTTGGTCAAGCTCCTAGAGGTAAAAATAAGGGGCCCTCCCGACGACTGGGTCCTCCTAAGATTTTTAACTCAAAGCCTTGTCCATGCCAGGCTTCCACCAATTTGTCAATTATAGTTCAGGTTTTTTTACACCAGCACTTGTTTCCATGGAGGTTTCACTTAGCAGTTTCTGCTATGGTAAACCGTGATTCTCTGTATCTGCCTGTCTCTTAATTTGGGGGCAGCAGTTAGTTTTATGACCTCACATCTCTGATAGGTATCAGAAGAATCATTCGGTTTTCAGTTTGCTCAGCATTTTACTTGTTTAAGTGGGGGACAAAGTCCAAGCTCCTTACTAGCCATACTAGAAACCAGAAGTGGGGTTTCTTTTTGGAGTGATGAAAATGGTCTGGAATTCTAGACTGACAATGATTACACAGGTCTATGATTATACCAAAATCCACTGGAAAACACTTTTAAAAAGTGAATTTTATACTATGTCAATTATATCGCAAAAGACAATGAAGAAAAAATATTGGCCAGAAATACAAATTATCTTTTCAATGTTCATTCCTGATGCCAGAGCAAACAGAACCTTAAGCAAGGCTAAAGATAGTCTTGTAATAAAATATACTTGTGTTTAAACTATGACAAAAAATGCAGCCCATAATGTAATGTTGCTAGGTGAGGGGGCAGTTGTATAATTCCATCAATAAACTTTGCTTCAGTATGTTTTTTGGTTTGAGTGGAATATTGCTCACCTTTTGTGAACATCAACAATTTTAATTGAGTGTCCTCTGTGTTCTCTCCCAAGCAGGATTCCCGATTTAGAAGTCAGGTAGGCAAAATCTTTGTTCTAAGTCTGTTCAGATGACAGTTCCCCAGTCAGTGACTCGAGTGTGAGATCATGTAGGGCTATGCGTGTGGCTCCAAAAAGGAAGGTTGACAGAAACGTACCGAGGTTTCAAACCCCACTAACTTATTGGGAAAATGATCCTAGAGGACGACCGAGGTATGGCTGGGAAACTAAAAAGACGAGATCATAGATGGAGAGCAGATGACAGCTCATGGTGGGGGGAGGTTCCGGGGTGGAGGGATTGAGCAAAAAGGGAAAAGGACTCATGGACATGGACAACAGTGTGGTGGCTGCAGTGGGGAGGAGGATATAATGACTGAATATTAATGGAAAAATATAATAAAGATAAAAATACAGTAAAATGAAAAGAAAAAGTACAGCATAGGAAATAAAGTAAATCATATTATAATAACTGTGTATGGTGCTAAGTGGGTACTTGAAATATCAGGGCACTGCTTTGTAAAGTACATGATTGGCTAACCACTATGCTGTACACGTGAAACTTACCAAAACCCAGGAAGGCAGAGGAAATGGAGACCTGGAGAAAAGGAAAAAAGATCTGCATTCATCATCCTTGGGTGTAGCAGATCTGTGTCTCAATACTGCAATTCTGCCTAAATTACCATGACTAGGAATTTGGGTACATCTCAGAGAATGGCTTTGAAAAATATCTATTTTTTACCCTTCTGAGGTTGTTTAGAATTGGAACAGGTCTGGATTCCAAATAGAGGACATGAGTAGATCCAGTAACGGAAAGATTGGAGAGGGAGAGGTGGGGGAATTCAGACAGCGTGGCACCTCGGGAAGATTTTCAGTGTACGTTACAGACTCATGGTCAGAAACTAAATTGCCTGGATTTAAATCCAAGTGCATTTAAATCCTGGACTTAGATCTGAGCTGTTACTTGGTAGTTGAGTGACATTGGACAAGTCACATAACCACTCTAGGCTTCATTTTCCTTGTCGGTAAAATGAGGAAATCAACAGTAGTACTTTATAGGGCAGTTTGTCATAGTACTCTCTGTAGGTAATAGTTTTTATAAGAAATCAGGAAATGAATAGCAATAAACATAAACCCACTGCAGAATTATACATTTCTATATGTATATGTATATGTATATTCATATCCATACAATGTAAATGCAAACATATTGATAAAGGAATCATCAAATGAAAAAATTTAGGAAATCTTACTAATTTGCCCTAGAAAGCTATGCCTTGTTTTCAAGGGCAGACTCTTTTAAGCCTAACATATTTCTGAAGGATCAGAGGGATAAATGAAGAAAACATGGAGACTGTGACAGAATGTGCATCTCACTGAGCAATACATTCTCCAGCAGAATCCCAGATTGCTGAGAAAAGCAAGCCTGGCTGTGGCAAAGGACTCAGCAGTGTTCGTAAACTCACTGAACTGCAGTGAGGGAACAAAGCTCAAGTTACCCCGAGGTCTCCAACTAAAATCAACAGCTTTCTAACACTTCTACTCTGTGTGGAGACACACTTTCATTGGGAAAATATCTGTATATTTAGTTGTGAAATTTTGAAATATATAGTATAATATGCATTTATATTTTCTCGGAAGCTTGTGGTATAAAAAAGGGAATGAGAATATCCAGTTAACAGTAAATAAATAAAGTTAATATGAATAGTCAAATTTGATTTTTAGGTAGAGTCCTCCAATTCAAAAGAGAATTTATGGACACAAATAATCCAAGTGACCATTTTCTCTCAACTCTTCCACTTCAGTCCATTTTTTATGGCAGCCAAACTGAGAAAGAAGACAGGTGATGTTGTTATGCCCTGAAAATGTCACTTGTTAAGACAGAAAAGAATGATTTTTTCTAAAACCCTACCTTAATTCCAGCTCATTGTTTAGTTTACCCCTACTGGACAGACCCGGATTTGATGTCTGCTCCACCTGTTACTCAGTGTGTAGCTCAAATTTTTCAACGTGAGCTTCAGTTTCCCATCATGGGAAGTGGCCAAATATTAGTCACAAATTCTCAGAAATACTTAAGTACTTGACATAATACTTGGCACATACTGTTTAAAAATTCTAGCTATTATCATTTTATTATAAATTTATATAAGCTACCTTATAGCTATGCTCTTGTACTAAGCCCATAATTTATTTGCTCTTGGGTTTAAGCACACCCAGTGGTTCCATAGTTTGCATGTAACGTGGCATTTATTTTTTTGAATTTTGATGGATCTGTTGGATGGATCTGGATGGAACCTAGGCTTTACTATTTGTTCACTGACATCTTTTGATAAGAGAGGAGAATTTAATATTAAATTCATTACTTATGTAAAGCTTAAGGAAGCAGCAGCCTAAACAGTTGAATGAAAATCCTAGAAATGGCCATTTTAGCAAATGTGCTGACAATGAAGCACCTCCGTATCAAGGCTTTTCTCAAGTGGTGATTTGTTTCCATAGCACCCAGGTAAACAAAGACAACATTTCCCAATAGACCCTCAAAGCAAAAAAACATTAAGTAGTTTACAATTCCAGGTTTTGGTAAAAAAGAAAATGATATTTTGCCATCTATTATTAAAACTTGGTTTTAGAATTTTTTTCTTGTTCAGTTAAAAAAAGTCATTCTTAGGCTATAATTTAAATTCATGTTAACATTAAATGTTAAAAGTTTGATATTTGCTTGATTTATAAGACAAATCATGCAAGGTTCTAAAATCTACAAGGTCCCTTTTGCTTAGTTTGGGAGGAAAAAAAAAGAACATAATAAAAAAGAAAAAACATCTTGTTGGTAGAAATAAACTTAGGAGCAGGAGTCCCAGAAAATGTCAGGATGTGAAGTCAATATGCTCATAAATAAGAGAGAAGGAAGTTTAGTCTTTTTTTATGTATTCATTTGTTTTTAGAAATATGTAATTTTAAAAGTCCTAAGGACTGGGCACTGTGCTAAACACATTGGGCACATAGAACCATGTAAAACCGTCCCTGCCTTCAGGAAGCTTCAAGAAGCAAAGGAAAAAGACTGGGCCATCAACAGTTATACCACAGTGCGGAAAATGTTTCACTCCCAAGCGGACATAGGGCGCCGTGGGAACACCATGGGAGGGGAGACATGGAAACAGAAGGAAAGAAGTAAAGGAAATGAAGCTGCAGAGAGACACAAGAGACTCGGAAAAAGCAACAGCAATTTTAATAAAGAAAATGTCTCACCTTCTGAAATCAACACATTTAATACTTTGTTTATATACTACATCAAAGATAGGTCTTATTCTTTAAAATATCTTCTCTCCAAATGATTCTGAGGCTCAATCACGATTACAAGGTACAGGAAACTGAGTATATTAACATGACACGGCTACTCAGGACTCTACATCGTCCATTATTTAAAAGACTCCACGAGGTACAGTTTATACAGGTTAACATGGGCTATGTGAAGTGTTTTCACTTTTTAGGTATTTATCCCTGCTAGCCAGGGTGAGCATTCTTTTAGCATTGTACCTTGGTGTCCTTTTTTGAAAGACACTGAAAATTAAAAATGAGTTACTATATAGGCACTGATGTACGGAAAATACACTTAGTGTTTTTATACACTGTAAGCTGGAAACTGCATGTATATTTATCTAGAAAGCTTGACAAACACCGAACAGTTTGTGAAGAATAGAAAACCTCTTGCCTGTCAATTCAAATACATATAATCCAACTATTTGCTGCATTATCAATTTAATTATTAAACTGATTACTTTGAAATCCTTTGGTTGTTGGATACCAAAATAGTTTTGAAATTAGGGAACTGCTTTGCCACTTAATTCCTGTGGGTGGCCCAATCCCCCTGGCATTCACAGCTGAGAAATATTTATATTTTTATGCATTTTTATCATAAGTAATAATTAATTAAAAGCAAATTAAATCCTATCCTAAATTTTTTTAAAAATGCAAATCACTCCTGGATGACTTTAGACTATAGGTATGCAAGACACAGACTCTCTTTTAGCCCCATATCCTAGATGCTATTTGCAGGTTGCCACCTCTGTAACAGACTGAAACAATGACTATAGTTAGTTATGTCAAGATTGCTCAATCCAGTGGCAGTCTAATTGTCACAAAGGATGGCTCAGTCTAATTAGAGTGTCAGGTGTAGTGCTCCTAAAGTCATCAATAATAATGCTTCAAAGAAATTTCATTCCAATAAATATAATATAAAAAATTTTCTATAATATATGCATACATTTACAAAAAGCACTTCAAAGATGTCTGGTCAAAACTATTGCCAGAAGATTCCAAAGCCCAAATGTCTTGTTGCAAATGTAATTATGACAGTTACAACAAAAGCGGTGGAAAGCAAAACAGTAAAATCTTGGTCTTTCTTCAGTGATTTCAACCCCATTCCTTGGTTGAACGGGTAGTGAAAGTACGCTGCAGGTTGTGCTTTTTAGAAACAGATGTCAACTGGCACCATGTGCTACAGCAGTTTCAGATCGTGATCGTTGTTGTTAATTTTTTTAAATGCGACTGGGCTTGCTTGCTTCAAAGAAGTCTTAGAAACGTCTGTGTGCATGGTAGACATGGCTATGGTCTCATAGTCATCATCCCGAGAACGGAAATCACAGAAGTTGAAGAAGAACTGCAAGTCTCTCTGGAAATTTTTGTTCAGGAATCCATAAAATATGGGGTTGACACAGGTGGATATCATCGCCGTGAGGTGGCAGAGCAGGAAGAAGAGGTTGTGGTTGCACATAGAAATGATGTGATGGTTCCAGTCGAACACAGTGTTAAAGATGGTAAGGGGCAGCCAGCAGACGGCAAACGCTACCACAATGGACAGCAGCATGATGTTGATTCTTTTGGTTTCACTGGACCTGTACTTATTGTCTCTCATCTTGTCCATCATGTTGTTCCTTCTTTTTAAGCGAATATATATCTATAGAGAAAAGGGGGGAAAGTGAGCTCAAATAAAACCAATAAAACCAATTATTGAATGAGGAATTCTTTGGAAAGAAGGTAAAAATGGAAATGGTGGGAGGAGAGAGGAGTTTTCTTACCTTGAAGTAGCAAATAAATATGAAACAGAGTGGGCCGAAATACTGCAGCACCAAGAGGAGAGTGGTATAAGACAGCCTATGAGAGTCCGACGGAAATTTATCAAAGCATACGTATTTGTCCTTGAACCCATCGAGTGTGACATTCTGGAGTGGTTCATCACTCAACACTTGATAGATCAGGAAGGGTAAAGAAGAAGCCGCAGCAAGGAGCCAAATGACAGCGATAGCTACATACGCGTGCCTATTATTTGGTCTCCATCCTCGTGGGTTGATGATCAGCTGATGTCGTTCCACAGCAATGAGAACCAGAGAGAAAATGGACACAGTGATTGAAACACACTGCACAAAAGGATTCAACTTGCACATGGCTTCGCCAAAAACCCAGTGGTCCATTATCGTGTAGACAAATGTGAAAGGGAGACACATGATGGCAACAAGCAAGTCTGAGAAGGAGAGGTTCACAATCAGGATGTTGGTAACATTTCTCATCTCTTTTTGTTTCAAGATGATTATGATCAAGGCCAAGTTTCCAGTGACCCCAAGAATTATCACAGCTCCGTAAGCTAGAGCTATTACAAATATCATGGCCAAGGGCAGATGACAATGATTTTCAAAAGCCCAAAACTGGGAATTATTCTTTGAAAAATTATAGTAGATTGAATGATTTTCAACCTGGGAAAATATTTTTAAATCCATTTTGATTGCTTTAGTTGTTATAGATTACTTTAGACAAATGGATGGTATGTTTCTTCAAAGCAGGTCAAATGTTCAGCTTATTCTTATTCCCCATTGGCATCCACTTATCAAAATTATTCTGAATTATTCATTTCTTTGAACCGAACAATCTGTAAAGAGAAAATGACCAATTGTGTTACTAATTTTATTGAGGGCAGGCAAAATGAATTCTGACTCACAGTACCATTTAAATTGAAAACAAACAAAATGAAATCTGTATAAACATATTTTTAAAATAGCAGAAACTGTGTAAACATTTTGAAAAAATCTCAATATTTTTCATTGGGCTTGTTTACACAAACACAGTGGTCTGTAAATTAGTAAAGTGTATGTAAATCTCATGTTCAAGGTCTTACATAAACAGTACTATCAGCATATTTCTAAACACTGTAAGAATATGAATGTATAACAAAAAACCTTAATGTACAGCTTAAAACATAAGAAACATATATGAAACAAGCAAAGCAACAACACAACAAAAACAAAACTTCCTAATCCTTTCTCTTACTATAGAAATGAAGGAATTCTTGTAAAGGTCAAGATGTAATAGTAACTCCATCATACACTGAACTGCTCTTTAAGGCAGACATTATTTAACACAATATATTCAGAAGGAAATGATTAATACAATGAAACATCAGGGAACTGTCATATGAAGGGTTGTTGAAGGAATAGAAGATATTTAATCCAGAAAAAAATTAACAGGGATGGTAATAGATGTCTTTTCATCTTTGAGTGGGCAGCATCTGGCATAGGAATCTAGGCTTAGAATATTATGTCTAACTACACAAGTTAGAACCAAAAGAAGTATATTTAAAATTTTTTCATACCATTACGAGGAACAAATGTTTAATCAAATGGAATGAACTGCCTACAAATCTAGCAAGTGTCTATACAAGAAAGTTAATGACCACTACATGTAAGGCTTTCTAGGAGTTCTTGCATTTGTGTAGGATAGCTCTGAAACTCTTCCTAACTGTAAGATTATATAAGTTTGTTAATATGTCAGCAGCTTTCAAAAGCTTTCTAAGATTCTATTCTTATAAATATCCTCCCTCTTCTCTAAAATATATACAGATACAATGCAGGGGTCTAATTTTGGTCATAATTTTGATCTTTTACAGCACTTTTACCAACCAAACAAATTACAGACCATAGTTTTGTAAAAATTAAAAACTCCTTTTTAGAGCATCTCTGATTTTCCCTAGATTACTAAGTAAATAAATGAGGTGAGACTTCTTTGTTAATTACCAGGCCATTGTGCCTATGTTAAGAAAGGGAATTCCATTTCTTTCCCTCTTTTTTGAGAACAATAAAGGAAATCATGCAGATTTACTTCCATTGAAAAGGATGTAAGACATTTAATGAACCAACAATATGTTTGCTTTTTAAGTAGTGTCTCTAATGAAACTTTCCTTGAATGTTTTTACTTTCTAGAATGTGAACTGCTTTTCATTATACAACCAAAAGTTGCATTTATAAAACAAAAAGAATAAAAGAAAAGCTGCTAACATTAAGTGAGAACAAAAGTATTAAGACTGGGAATGGGAGTAGACCGGTTTCTAATGTGAATGTTACTAGAAATATGGCTCTTCTCTCCTCTAGGCCACATCCTGTTGTGACTCCTAAACTTATGTGGTAATCACACTTTTCCTCTCAAGAATACCAAAGGCAGAGAGAATTATCTATGCCTCTAAGTTTCTGAAAACAAGCCTTGAAGAAGCAAGTAATCTAAAAATCCTTTGGAAATTTCTCACTTAGGAATTCAAGAAAACTCTGCATCATGCTTCATATGCAGGTTGTTACCATGATACTTACAAAATAATTGTGAGTATTTCCTCCTTATTAACAGTAAAAATAGCTGAATAGGAAAGTATATCCTCTTTGTCCTGTGACTTCTCATGGCCCCCTGTCACCAGTTACCAGCAGGTGAATAGATACCCAGGTATGAGATTTGGACTATCGACTACATGCCTCAGCCTGACGCTTGAAGACCTCCACAGTATGCTTTCTTCTGCCTTTCACTCTTTGCTCTGATAACCCCACTGTGAACACTCTGTTCCAGGTAGGCCAGTCTCTTCTCAGTCCACCAGCGCACTCAGCCTGTTTGAACATCTGCACCTTCGCCCCTGACATTTCTTCTTGCGGGTGTTCTGTCTCATCACCAATGCAACCTCTACCCATTTTTCAAAGCACCGTTTAATCCCTCAGATCCTTAACTGGCTCCTCTCGGTTTTCATATAACCTCTTTAAAGTAGGTACTGTGCATACCTCATAGTACGTTGCAAATATTAGATTTAGAATAAAAATGTGACACAGTAGATGTGTGGTTGGAATAGCAGGTTCTTCCATGAGTTAGTCTTACCATCAGTAGCTGAATTCTATCCCGGTCCTTCCACATGCAAAATGGGTGCTAATTTAATAGATCTGTTATTAGGTCAGGTACACAGGGGGAAAAAATGTTGCACTTTGGGGTTAAAAAAGAAATTGTTTATGAAAGAAAATTCATTTTTCCAATACATACTTACTGAACACTTATTTTGTATCAAGCATGGTGTTAGTGGAGACAGTGGTGACATTCTCATTAAGTTTCTAATCTTGTGAGCAGAGAAAGACATACACAAATAAAACAGAGTATGCCTGACGATGGTAAGTGCTATGGAGAGAACTAAAGCAAGGAAGGGGACTAGGATTGCTAGGAGTTGCACTTTATTCCTGAGTGCTAGAAAAGGCCTCTGCCTGCCTGACGTGATGTGAGTTAAGACTTGACGGAGATGAGGGAGGAGACTATGCAGAGAGCTCAGGGACTGCATCCCAAGTGGACAGAATATAAAATCCCTAAGACCTCGGAGTGGGGGACCTGGTGTGCGGGACAGGATTGGAAAAGGTAAACAGAGGAGGAGCAGACCCTGTAGGGCCCTATTCTATGGAACAATCTTTGACTTTTTCCTCTAAGAAAGATGAGGCATCCCTGGAAAGTCTTTGGTGAAGGATGTAGTTACATGACTTATTTTAAAATTTTTACTCTAGCTGCCGTTTTCAACAGACTTAAGAACAGGAAAGAAAAGAAGTAGGGAGATTCATTAAGAGGTTAGTGCATTAATCCAAGTGAGAAATAATGAAGGTGCAGACCAAAGATGCAATGGAAAGAAAAAATGGAAATTTTACATCCATTGACTTTGACAAAATTCAGTATGTATGGAAATTAACACAAATATTTATTAAATTATTACAATATATGGGCTACAAAGATAGCCTTCTAATAGGTGAGTTTAGGTAAATATACTGAAACTATAATACCTTTGAAATTATATGTGGTAGACACTTCCTGTGAGGAAAAGCAGTGTTCTTACTAAGAAGTTAACTGAGGTATAGAGAAATTTGAACTATTTTTTTAAGTATTTGCAAGCCTCCTTTACTAAGTGTATTGTTGGATAATCATTCTAGTTGGATAAAGCAGTTCCCATTGGGTTAAAATGTATATATTTTCAGCCTACCTTAGTGTAATTTCAAGACAGAGTAATTGCCAGAAAGCAACAATACTAGGAGGGAAAGAATTTACATGCATTATCTTTGCAAAAATTATTTATTATTCCAATATATATTTCTAAAATACGGCATGCAACTACAGACACTGCAAAAATTAAAGATCGTTAAATCTCATTATCACTATCACATGCATTTATAGACAAAACAGAGACACTGCACACATCGCCAGCTGGGAAATTAGCCCCTTTCCAAAAGCACATTTCTTTCTCCTTTCTAATTAGAATACTGGCCTTTCACCACTCACTGTTTTAGTGCTGTTACTACTTGAAAATATTGCTTCTATATTTCATAGCCTTATGCAGATAAAAAAATTTTTATATACTCAGATTGGCTGTGCACCTCATTTCCTTTGGAAAAGAAATATCAGTCTTGTTACATGCAGTCTCCCAAAGTTCCTGCAAGTTTATCTCCATGAGTTGCATATTCCTGGTTCCTTCCTCTCCAAGGAGGGCTTGTTCAACAGACCGCTGCCTTAAAACACTAAGGAAGGCTGATACCATCAGAGTCACTCACACAGAAGCTCTGATCTGTAGTCATGGGTTGGAAACTGGTCTGGAGAGCTTTCTGCTGTCTTGCTTCACCAGGGAGGCAGCCTGGAGTCTTGGAACTGGCAGCTACTGTTTCTCCATTCTGTCCAAGCAGAGAGAGACCGACAAGCTCTGCACTTACCCGTGCATGTATGCCACTTAGCAAGTTATGCTTTCCCCTAGGATCCAGGTGGACATGGCATATCTGAGAGCACTTAAAAAAACAAAAGTCAAATCACACTCTGTCCTCCCCTAGGATTTTACCGTGCAGCGAGCGTGCTTAGGCACCCACCGTTTTCATATTGTGTAACTAGGTGAGTTGCCCCACATTTGCCTCATTCCTAACACCAACCCCCACGTCACCTCCCCCCACACAAGCACACTTGCCACCCATCTATTAGGGAACATCTCTACCTATGATGATGAGAGATTGGCAAAACGGAAAACCATCCAAACCAACCAAAAACAAACAAGCAGACCCCAAACTCGGTCAGTTCGTTTTGTTCCAAAATCAGTCCTTAACGCTTTCGCCCCTCCAGTCTACCTGGGGACCTGGAAGACTCTTAAATCACCTCCACCTCAGCCCAATCCTCTAAACGAGCTGGCTGCCAACATCACTGTTATAGAAGAAGCTAAAGTGTTAGATGATTAGAACTGGGGAATAGGGGTAGAAGGCTCAGGGTATCCACCAGGGCGCAGCGATAGACTGGAGGGCCCAGCACAGGGGGATGGGGCTCGATTCCAGCCCAGCCGGGAACCCACAAGTGTCCCGAGAGACCACACCGGCGCTGGGGTCCGCGGCCTCGGGGACTAGCCAGGACCTCAGCCTGACACGTGCCGAGAGAGGGGGCTGAAAGCCGAGGACCCGCCAAGCGCCCGCTCCCCAGACCATCCCAGTACTGGTTCCTCCGCGAAAACTCCAGTCAGCCACCCGGGCAGGGGCTCCAGCCAGCTCCAGAAAAATGCGGCGGATGAGCAAGGTGAGGGGCAGAGCAAGTAGGGCACCTGTCCACCCCTCGGCTTTCTTAGGAGGGAACTCGGATCCCGTCCAGAAATCCCCGGGGAGCCGGGTGTGCGAATGCCGCAGGTCCTGGTCACCAACGTCCCCACACCCCTAGACTGGAGTCCTGGAACCCTGCGATCCCGACCTACCGGCACCAGGACCTGAACAGAAAGGCTGACTGCTCGTCCCAACTCAGTGCCCCAGCGCCAGTTTCTGGCTCTCGTACATTTTTTTTCTGCCTCTCTCATCCTTCACTCCATCAGTGAGTAATTTCTCAAAAGTCCCTTGCAAGGTGTGAACTTGCAACTTACCCTCCGCTGGATTTGTCTTTGTCGCCCCTGTTCAGTGAAGCAGGAAGGATGGCCACGGAAGGGAGCAGGGAGAGGAGAAAAGAACCGCTGGTATTTCTCCTGCTCACACCCTAAAGATTGATGAAGATAAGCAGAGACGCCCCTTAAAGCCGAACTCCACCTCATCCCCGGATCACGTGACGCGCCCCAAGAGTCGCGCCTAGAGCTCCCCCCACAAACACCTCTCCTTGGCTGTACCCCTCGGGGGTGCGTTGCCTAGCCATTCTGGGCAGAAATGCAATGAAATCGACACATTCTTAGACACGGACGCACACTGTTAGACACAGACTCACGACGCCGAGGAAAGTAAGCACTCATCCGCACGGCCAGTGACTCTGAGAAGGCGAGGCAATTTTACAGGGCTTCTCCAAAGTCGGTGCCACTGTGTTCTTTGTTTGCAGGTCAGTGCCACCTTGTGGCCGAAGTTTCACCCCTCCGAAAACCTAGAGCGTGAGCCCAGCTCCAGAACCGAAGAGGCTGTTATATTCATGGGATGAGAAAGAATTCACAGAGACAAATGCCACTATATCTTTCTTACCTTCTCTCTTCTGACGTTCCAATATTTTTTATGCTGGTGCTGACTTCTTTTTTTCCTCGCTTGAAAAGTGAAGAGAAGACCTTTGAAAAACAAAAGAAGCGAGTCGAATGGAGAGCCTGGCCTTTTAGCCCTTCTTTCTTTTCACTGAGAAAATGCATTGAGTCAGATTTGTTCCCAGCGCCTGGCTGCTTTTCTTTTTTTCTTTTTTTTTTTTTAAGGAGAGCACGATGAACAGAACATTTTCTTGGTGGTCAAAAAGAGTCCATGACATTTCCTTGGTGCCTACTCTACTACCGCATTGAACATTATGAAGAAAAGAGCAGAATGTCCGCAGACCACTGATGATGCAAAGCCATCATGATGCCCGATGGTTCGGGCTAGTTAATGATCTGCTGATCTCAGACCTTTTACATAGTTCCACTCTACTTTGAAAGTCAAAGTTGTGTAATTCACACACAAACACACACACACAAATTATTTACTGGTATAGGTAAATAAGACTTCTTCCACATCAAACTGCCAAAAAATAAAGCCTTCCTGATATAGATACAGGGCACTGCCTAGGATATGTATAAAGGTTTTATTACATAACAACTGTGATTGCATTCTATCTTCAAAACTAAAAAACCCAAAATTCCAGGACAAATGTAATTGCCTGAAATTTACATTGTTAAATGTTTTCTTTTCCTGGTTGTTAGGCTGAATAAACACTATTTAAACCTCAATATAAGCCACAGCTCATTTATCTGTACAGACAGTAATGCACACAATCTCTCCTGTTTTGTTGCAGGAAAGCTTTTTCATTGACATTTGTCATTAGACATTTTTATATAATTGCAAAGGGATATGATCAAGAATTAAAACATGATTGTGTAATAAATGTACTATTACTATAATAATAGATATAAGCATACATTTAAAAGTGTCCCATTAATAGTTATACTAATGCTAATAGTTATACAGTAAAATAGCATACATATTTTTCCTTTTCTCTTTTTTTTTACCAAGAATGAAAATTAAGGCATTTAGGAATTTCAATTCTTTTAAACAGTAATTACTCATTTATGTGTCCACTCTATTTGCCTAAGTCACATACTGTTCTTAGAAGTTTATCCCAAGGTTCTAATCGTCAAGTTGGCTACTTAGAGCCTGCTGCAAGAATTACAAGTGAAATAATTTAATTCTTTATGAAGAACACATCTTATTAAGCATTTTTGCTACACCAGCAAATACCCTGGACGTGAGCACACAATTTGGACACATTTGAGTAGAGTGTCCAACCCGCGGCCTACGAGCCACGCGTGGCCCAGGATGGCTCTGAGCGCAGCCGCCACAGAATCACAAATTTACTGAAAACCTTTTTTTTCTCATCAGTTCTTGTTAGCGTTTGTGTATTTAATGTGTGACCCAGAGACACCAAACGGTTGGACATTACTTTCTGTATTTTCCAAGAACGCTAATAAAGGCATGCCTGAACAACTGCGGCTGCTTTATTTTGTCACCTTACAAACTTAATTTTCATCAAGTGTCCCCACCAAGGCAAATTTATAAAGTTGAATTCTTGAGGTATTCAGCGTCATATCCAATACCAATCTTTGAAAGATCATTGGTCTCTAAGACTTTTTCAATGTCAAATTTTGTGGTACAAGGAGAAATAATTTTGCAACAGTAAAATTATTTAATTCTTTAGAATATCATTTACTAAGTACTCCTTCCAAGTATAAGATAGAAAAATAAAGCATAGTACGATTGCTAAATATAACACAAGATCTTTTAATGTAATCTTGGAAACTATGAAATAAAGTCATCTTAGTTCCTCAGAAGATATGCACCCAAGAGTAATCTGCATTCCTCAAAAGATGTATTAAGAAGAAGATATGAGTTAAGTAAAGATCATTTCTTTTTCTAGTCTTAAGTGAACAGTCAGTCACATACTTTCCTATTTGCTATTCAAACTAGATAAAAACCTTTGCTAGGGAGAGAGAATTTTTTGCATTTTTTTGTGTATTTCCTTCTATAATTTCATAACAGCTGGACCTATGAACCATGACTAGGAGAATTAAATCAATGACCTATTCTCATGTTCTCTTGGGCAAATCATCTTGTTCTGTCATTTAAACAGAGAGATAGAATCTGCTATTGAATCTGTGTAGATCTTAGTTTTATCTTTTAAAAACGGAGCATTTTTATGGGCGTACTCTTTAAATTCCATGATCCAGTAACTGTCTAGATCCAAGTGTGTCACTATCCTTGGTACAATAACTTGTCCACTGTAATTACTTTATTGATCTCCTGGTGAATTTCTGCTGGAAGGTTAAGGTTTCTGAAATGCTACTACGACCTGATACAGGAAAGTTACAACAAATGGTCATTCAGAAAAATCTGACAGTCATTAACACTCCTATAACTGGATATGTAGCTAGAAAACTGGAATGTAGATGACACTGATCACAGAGAAATGCCACTGGGGTCGAACTCACTATGCTGCATGTTGGTGAATCAGTTCACAGTCTATGAATTAATTAGGTGCCACTTTTCCCTTCTTTCTCTGACATCCCTGCTGCCTTTCTTTAAATCTATGATGCCATAAACTGCAAGTTGCAATGTTATTTTACCCACCAACAAGAAAGAAAAAGATGTTTCCAGTAAAACAATGACATACAATTAATTGTAAATGAATCTCAAAAGTAGAGTATTATGGTGTTAAATAAAAAATCCTCATCTCGGAATCTGTGAGATGTAGTTAGTAAAGAGTTCAACTAAATTGCTTTGTACAAATAGTCAATACAGTCACTCAACTCAATTGTCTTTCGGAGAGAATTAACTAGCAGAAAGAAATAACAATTTAGTTAAAATCTTAGTATACAAGTATATAAGCAAACAATTCAATTAACTTCCTAGTGTAGAAGACACCAAATGCTCCTTATGGGTTTGTTCTTGATTTGAAATAAGAATCTCAGGAAAGTTCTCATTTGGTTACATAGGCGACACATTTAGAACACTTGTTTTAAAACTGTTAGAATAAACCTCTGGAGGACTAGGTCTTGAAAATTATTTAGTGATTACCCAAATCTTTTCTTGCAGGTCTCATCTTGTCAGACAACTTTTAGATATTCAGCAAAAGTATATGCTATTTTACAAAAGTGTAGCATTTTTTATTTGTTGCATGTCTAATGAAAAGATCTTGGGCATTTTTACTATTCTTGTTTTTTATATATATATATTGTAATGATTACTATTCCCTTCATATCGCTTTTCAAACAGTTGGAGTAGGAATGGCTGCTGAGAAGGAAAAGTATGAGTGCTGCCACGGAACCTTCCATCACCCGTGACAAGCATCTCTAATTGCTCACCTTGCCTGCTCCCACGCCCCACCCCAGCCCCACTTCTAGAATCTCAGGCTTAGCATCAGGCCCCTTCCCAACACAGTGCTTCCTGAGGTAGGATGATTTCTCCCAAAGACAGTAAAAGGTTCCTTATATGCACCTAGATAATATCACAAACAGGTACATAAGTGGTACAAAGTGTTCCCAGGTATCACTTTGCTCAGGCAAGTATGCTTTCTTCATTCCTTTGTTTAAGGTCTAGCTGTTGCTTTACTTTCTCAAGATATATACATCTAGAAAAGGCATAAGTATCCAAGGATGGGGTGTGGTATAATCTGACTCTTCTCGACTGGGAAACTACTCAGCTACTGCTCCCTGCTAACATAGCATGTAAGT
This sequence comes from Phyllostomus hastatus, assembly GCF_019186645.2. Classification (NCBI taxonomy): domain Eukaryota; kingdom Metazoa; phylum Chordata; class Mammalia; order Chiroptera; family Phyllostomidae; genus Phyllostomus; species Phyllostomus hastatus. The sequence goes on from NW_025333640.1 coordinate 18,997,601, forward strand.
GAAGTTGCATAGAGTATCGCAACTACAATTTCAAAACCTTAGGTGTGCCTTAAATATTACCTTGAAATTCTTGGGCTTGGGTAACTCCCAATCCCTCCCCTTTGAGAAGGCATTTCAAATTGTCACCACTCTCCTCCAGCCTCCTACCTCATACCCTCAGGCTCAATGGCCTCCTCCTCCCTTCTAAAGTGAGTCTAAGCCACAGGGCACCTACTCTAACGTTCACATCCTTCGACTGGGCAGCAATTCTCCAGCACAACTGTTTCAGCCCCCAGACTTGGATTCACTTTAACTTGCTGAGTGTTCCCAGCTGGCACCCCAAACATCACATGACAGAAACAAGCCATCACCACTGTGCTCGCTCTTTCAATCTATGAGCATAAAAATCCATGTTGTTTTATTTTACTAAGTTTGGGGAGGTTTGTTAAACAACAATAACATACCTATAACACCTGGTTATTCAATAATTCAGTATTCTTGGCCGAACACTAAAATACAAACAAAACTAAAATTCTCACTCATTTTCATTGAAACTCCCTCATTCATGTCATAGCGTCTCTAGCTGTCTTCTCTTTCCTGGTATGTTCTCCAAGAATGAGGTACGTTTATTGTCCTCTCATTTGCTCCTCAAACACAGCCCACCTGAAACTTCTGCCTGGGACATCAATGACTGAAGACAGGAGACACGACTCAGACTTTATTCTCTATGCTACAGTTCCCTCTCTTGACCATCCTATCCTCCTGGCCATCTTCTTTTCTTTCAACACTTTACTCTCTGCACTATAGACTTCTCTTCCTTAGTGGCTGTTCCTCAGTTTTCTACCTCAGGATCAGATGTCTCCATCTATCTGTCCTGTGTTTTTCTCCCTCGAGTCCTGTTATACAAATGGACCAGAGATGGCATCTGTGTATTAGCCTAAAATGGTCCTCATATTGTTTACTTCTTCACAGCAGGCTCAGACTATTGGCCCAGAGCCAGACAGCACCAAACTCAAATAATTCTCACACTTCTAATTGCTTTAAATGCAGTCCAAATAAATATCTATTTAGCCATTTAGAGACTACCTACTTTACATACCCCGAGATAAGACAAATCCTGTAGCCATAAAAGACACCAATTTGCTGCCGCTCTTGGGAGCAGTCTGAACCAAACCTACCCACCTTGCTGTTGAGGGATTTCATCTAGATATGTAAGCCTCCTCTCTGTTTTCCCCTCCTCTTCCAAGAATCCCCTGTCCTATCCCCCTGATGGTGGTAGCCCCACACTGTAATCTCTGGAAGGTCTTGCTGGGAGAGACTTCCCCTGTCATGCAACCCTGTCCAAAAACATCTAAATAAAGTTTGTGTATTACTGCCTTTTGTGATGCTGTCTCTTCATTGATCAACCCCGAATTGCCCAGATTTACTGAGGATTTCATTCTTAATCCTCTCCTTTTTTCTCTCTTAATGCATAATTACAACTTCTGCCATTAATCACTCCTAATGCTCCTAATCCTAAACCTCTAAAGTTCAGATCTCTTTCATGTTTCCTTGGAAATGTGCTTCTCAGATAGTGGGCTGGATTGCAATTACTATCATGATCTATATCCCCAAGCCCCAATCTAAGAATTGTCCCCAGTGTGTCCCTCTCTCACACTCTCAGATTCAACTGGACACAGAGTTCCATTCACCTGACTCCCTAAATACTTCTCAAACGTGTTCCTTCACATCCATCATGTTCTACTTATTTTTCTTACTAAACGATCTCTTTGCCACTAGCCGTTTTCACAGCAATCCAGTCGTATCTTTCCGCAGCTAAAATCGTCTAGTTGCTCTCCAGATCCTTCAAATACAACACAATATCCTTTTTAACCAACATTTTTAGTATCATGCTCCACCACTTCCCACACACTTCAGTCACAGTGAATTCTGTGCACTTCTCTGAATGTTACACATTCTCACTCACCTTCCTGCTATTTCCTCACTTCTTACTCACCCGTCCCCTCCATCTACTGGCCTAACTCTCATCAGTTCCTCACATTTTAGCTCAACTATTTCTTTAACTATGAAGACCTCTCTTATATCTTGCCATCTCCTCAGACCCCCTCATAAGCTGAGTTTGTTTTTTTATTCCTACAGCACTCTAAGAATATTTCTAATATGGAATTTATCACACTATATTGCAATTTATTTTTTATTTGCACAGACCTACAACTCTACTGTGGTCACTGAAAGGCAGCGACTACTTTTTTCACCTCTTTCAACTTAAAGCCTAGAATAATGTCTGCCATGTCATAAGATACTGAAAAGGTGTTGTTGAAGGATTGAAGAACAAGAAATAAGATATGATTACATAATTATGATCATCACAAATCAAGATCAGGTGTTTATCTCAAACATTTAAAAAATATCTTTGTCATTTTAGCTATGGTGGATTATTGCTATTTGTATATATACACAAAACCCTGGTATATATGTATATATTTTATACTTCTATGGGCTTACTACTGTACTCCTTTTGATGATTCTTCTCATATTTGTAGATTTTCTTATGTGTTGATTTTGTTTTCCCTGTTAGGTTTAAGCTCAAATAATAGAGCTTACTGCATTTGAAAATGTCTATGCCTAGTAAAGAAAATGTCTCATATATTTTTCTACCTGCTGAATAATAACTGTTTACATCTGAACTACCTGTGAGAATAGTGAGAGTGAGAACATGGAAACAGATGCACTTTTGAAAAGCATATTATTCAACCATCTCACTTTTTGATTCCAAGCTTAGGCTTTCAACAGTTCTCTAAATACTCTCTTTAAAGACTATTCAAAACAACATACTAAAAATAGATAAATAAACTCATTCTCTTTCATTTGCACTTAAAGTTATAATTAGACTTACAACTAGATCTTTAAAAATTAACCATGAAAAATCAGCTAAGAACTAAAACCTTATTTTAGAAAAACAATATTGGGGGATATTTATCAACAACACTAGTTTTTGTGAAGAGTTCTGATCCACAAAAGAGAATATACAGCCTAAATATGGATTTACATGATAGGATGTTATTTTCCCAAAGGAATTCATGCTCTCTTCTTCTATATATTTTGTGCTGAAAATTTAAAAATCATAAAATTAGATAAAGAATGATTTGTTAATCTTGAAGACACCCACAACTTTGTAAAAGAAGGAATCAAATATCATTATACAGTTGCAAGTACAAGAAAATACAGTAAAATAATGTGACTGTATTAATGGGAAACTCAACAGTATTTTTTTCTTTTGTTTCCTAATACGGAGAGGAGACAAACAATTTCTATGACTATTAAATATTTCTGAATACAGAAAAGGGTTACTTTTCCACATATATGCCTGTAATGCCTGCTCATTAATGGCATAAAGTCATAGAAATCCAGAACTGAAAAGGGGCTCCAGATCTGCTGGCCGAAACATTTCAATTTTTTTTTGCCTTTTTATTATTTTTTTAAAGATTTTTATTTATTTATTTTTAGAGAGGGAAGGGAGGGAGAAAGAGAGAGAGAGAGAGAAACATCAATGTGTGGTTGCTGGGGGCCACAGCCTGCAACCCAGGCATGTACCCTGACTGGGAATCGAACCTGCGATACTTTGGTTCACAGCCTGTGCTCAATCCACTGAGCTACACCAGCCAGGGCTACATTTCAATTTTTTAGAAAAAGAAAGTGAAGACTAAGATTGAGTGCTTTGTCTAAAGACACACCATTAACTTACAATAAAACCTGACCACAACTCAGGTATTCCGACAAGTAAGTGTCCCATATACAAATGTATGTGTGATTGTATAACCGTATACATGTGTATCACGCATATGGTTTTACGTATTTTTAACATGGAAAACTTTTTTTAAAACTGCGTAGTCTCTCTGGAAATCAGTCATTCCTTTATATGTAATTATTTAATCATTAAGGTATCAGAAGGAAAGATCAAGTTTTGCTCCAGTGGCACAGATACTTAGAAGGCAACGACATGTTTATAGTGCTCCCTGAGGACCTCAGAACAATTGTTGACTTGCCTGGGGAAATGACTCTGTGCACCCAAGTAATTTAGGTTTACTTTTTTTAAATAGCTGCTGTTCCTTAAAAAAAAAATTGTACATCTTTCACAATTACAACTTAGTTCCTCGTTTTAACCCCTCACTATTGATTATATGACAAACTACTACTAATCTAAAGAAATCAATGAAGCCAAGAGCATCATAAAAAGATCTTTGATAACATGCAGAGATGGCCCTTTCTACATGTATTAAGAATTAAGGATTTAGCTGGACCATGATAGAAGCAGTGGATAAAGAAATGTTACTTTTAATACAAAAAAGATTCTTGGAGAAAAAAATGCACCAAGTAAAATTGCACTCTTTTTTCTAGTTTATTTATCCCCACTATCCCAATAGCTGATATTCCAAGATCATATATCATTTGAGATCATACTGAAACACCTTAGCAACCATCCTCCTCCACAAATGATACTTGTTAATAACTGTGACAAGAACAAGAGACATGTTCTTCAGAAAAATGTTACCCCAGGCATTGTTTGAAGAGTGTTTTATTATTCAATAATTTGTCTTGGGTGTCCCCAGTGATTTTAACTTTAACCTTAACAGATAAGCTGTCTTTCATAACTGATAAAGAACCATGACTACTGGGAAACAGCAAGTTTAATTTTGTAACACACTTAAAATCCAAGTTAATTTCCCAAATGAGCATTTCATAAACACAGAGTAGGAAAAACACTGGAGCAGGGGTGGACATTACTATTTCTGTTCCCAGAGGTAGTACTCCTCCTGCTGGAATGTTACTCCATAAAACAGAAACAAAATTATTATGTTCTACAAGGAGTGATGATGACTAGTCTTGAATCCCTTCTTGGGAAATCTGAAGATAAAAATATATGCATGTTCATATCTTCTTTATGTAGCATATTGTTGGAATTTTTAAATTGCTTCTTCCTAAAAAATGATCCTTTTTTTATTACTGAATTTATCGGAGTGACACTGGTTAACAAAATCACACAGGTTCCAAGCGCACAGTTCCACAGCACATCATCAGCACTCTGTGCGGTGCGTGCATCACCTCAAGTCTCCATCCATCGAGAATCCTTAACAGTAATTTGTTTACTCTTTGTACATTGAATATGTAGTTAAAGAAGAAATTGTGACTCCCCTTTTGAGACTTGCGTTCTGAAGGTGGGATGTGGTGGGAAGGGCAATGGCAGACTTAATCAAAGTCTTCATCTCAGTGGCGTGTAGGTCTCTTAATACTCTAAAAAAAATGACTTCATCTTAAAAGTTCGTATCATCCAAAGTACAAGAAAAGTTGTGGACGAGAAAAAATAAAAGCCCTCTTTCTTTTTACCATACAAGAGCTTATAGCATAGACAAGCTTTTGGGAAGATAGTCACAATGGGGCTCCTTCGAATGTTGTTTTGAAGCCAGTGTGTATTGGACATTGGTCTGTATTGTGACTGCGCAAGGAAGGGATGGAAGGACGGAAAGTTAGGTGACAATGTGTAGTGCATTAACTGCACAGATGTTGTAATTAAGAAAGTCTAAGAGCCAAGCTTTGCTTTCTCATTGATCACCCCTTCTTAACACCTGCATCCCTCCCTTCACCTACTTCAGAATCCCATTGGCCTGCTCGGACTGCCTGTTATGTTAAAATTTGGGAGAGAATATGCTTGTATTCCAGACACAAAAAGGAAAAGAATGAACAAGGAACTGGATTTACTTGAGGTTTTTAAAAGTTCATCTGGCTGATATGATAACAATCTACACAGGTCCCCTGAGTATGCTAAAATTCAACAGAAAAGCAAAAGAATTTGCGTCTGACTTTTCGGATAACAGATACGTTGCTGGCCCCAGAATCAGATGTTCAAGTCTCATTGGTCCCAAAGGACACAGACCGCTCCGGTGTACAGAGCGTCAGTCCCTCGGGGCTGCACTCGTCACTACACACACGTCGCTGTGACTGTCACTTCATCCTTCTCAGTTTTCCAGGGCACCATGCATACGCCCTTTCTCCGCTTTCTCCTGCACAGCTATGGTCAAAGACAGTCTCTCTCTCTCTCTCTCTCTCTCTCTCACACACACACACACACACACACACACACACAGCTATGGTCAAAGACATTCTCTCTCTCTCTCTCTCTCTCTCTCTCACACACACACACACACACACACACACACACACACCCCTCATGACTAAAAAAATAAGAATAATAAGGCAAACCTCCGAAATACAGATTCGGAAACATTGGGGATGAGCATCACATGAGGAGAAACAAGAAAACAAGTTTTATTTTTCCTTTGTCTTTTTAAATGTATGGCAACACTTTTTAACCCTTCGTCGTCTTTTTGCCACTTAGTCTCGAGAAGCGTGGATTCCACGTCAGCCTCACGCCCCGCTCCACGCCTCCCCGCAGCCCCACTCCTCCTCCGGAGGACCCGGGAGGACTCCTCTTCCCCTTCTGCGCCGCGCATCTCCCCTTGCAGTGCCCAGACGTTCCGGGCAACCTTCCTGCCTAGACTTCTCCCTTCCTCACTCCAAAACGGTGCAAGATAGAGTCATGCTCTGTTTTGGTCTTGTTTCTATTTTATGTTATCTTATTTTTTCAAACAAAAAGAAAACCTGGGCCTTGCAGCTTTTTCGCGGGGACCCTAAGCCCTTACAGATACGCCCGCACTCCACACCAGCTCCAGACTCGGAGTTCACTTCCCCCGGCTGGGCTCACAAGGGGCAGGAATATTCTTGCTCGTCAAGTTAACTTGGCCTCGGTGGAGAACCAGAGGCCGAGGCCACGGCGTGCCATCCCGGGGGCCTGCAGCTTCTCCCTGGGGCCCCAGCTGGGAGAGTCGGGGCTGGGATGCCCCGCCCGGACTTCGGGAGAGGCGGGCTCGGAGCAGGCGCCCTGGAGCAGGCGCTCTGGAGCAGGGTCTCGGGGGTCGCGGGAGCAGTCACGTGTCCCCGTGGCACCTCAAAAAACCCCTGCGGCTCCCTGCCCCCTCCTCCCCACTGCCATCTTCCAGGTCTGCTCCTCCCGACACCACCGCCCGCGCAGGAGCGACAGCGCTCGCCAGGTGCCCGGGAGCCGAGACGCCGACCGACCGCGGCCGGCTCACCCCGAGGTACGGGCTTCAGCCTCGCCCCGCAGCCCCCTTCCGCGCGGGGGTGGGCCTGCAGGGAAGGGCGAGTCCGCGTGGGGCCCGGGAGCTGCACCGGACCCTCGGTCCCTGGGCGCTGTCGGGGCTCCCGGGAGGGCGGGGTGGGGAAGCTCTAGGTGGCGAAGCTGGAAAAGTCGGGGATCCGCTGGCGGAGCGGGCGAATGTGAGGCGTGGAAGGGAAGGGAAGGGAAGGGGAGAAAGGACGAGGCAGAATTCTTTCGTTCGGGGCAGGTACTCACCCGAGTGGAGCAGGCACGGGCTGAACCCGGGAAGAGGGTGCCCCGGATCCACGCGGGAGCCCGGGCGGGAGCGGTGGGGGCGGGGGGCATCGGGGAGGACGAAGCGCTCCTCCTCGGTGGAGCGAGCCCAGTGCTGCCCCGCGGGCGTCCGTGGCTGGCGGGGAGCAGCAGCCCGCGGGATTCCCCCGGCAGCGCTCAGCCCTAGCCCGGCGCTGGGTTAGGCCCCCGGGTGCAGCCCACCCCGCGCCCCTCCGGGCGTCCAGCCGCCGCGCTGTCCCGAAGCTGGCCCGCGACTCGAGGCAGCTGCGCCCCCAGGCTTGCTCTCTTATGTGCAAGGTGGCTTCGTGTGACAAATACCTCAGTAACATCCATCCATCACCTCGAATTAGAGAGGGACGGGAAATTGTTATCCCCAAGTCTACCGACCTTTATTTTATCTTTTAAAAAGAGACTTTGCCGTAGGCCGGGGAAATAGCCTCAAGCACTCTAAGCAGAATTTTGCAGCCCGAGTGCATTTTAAATTTCAGATTTCTCAAGAGAAGAGCAGCTCTGCTTTTAGAATTGAGAAGACGGCGGCGCATGCCTGCCTGTTTGTTAGTTGAGCAGCAGAGCTGTAATTATCTTTCCAATTCAAATTTTGCCAGATTCTGGCTTTAAAAACGAATCATGGAAAGAGTGCGGAGCCTGGAATCTCCCCATTGTTTCAGGATCACAGCAAAATAGGCAATAGTCAATATTTTCATTATCATTGTTAGAGAGGAAATTTACATCAATTTTATTTTGTGTGATTGGCATTTTGTGTGAGAAGAAAAATGTGCATTTTCATTAGGCAGGTAATTATCTTAATAAATGTTACCTAAATGTACTGAGCTAAGTCTTAGTATCTCCTCTGAGCTCCCTGCAGTTCCTCCTATTATTTTTTCTAAGAAGTGCCTACCTAACACACTTGAAGTCTTCTCAGAAGATTTTATTTGTCTTGCTTTCAGATATAGATTTTTATTTAAAAGTTACAATAAGTCTTTACAAAGACGTTGCTTTTTTAAAGTTGCCGCAGTTTGAAGAAGAACTTACATTTTTCACTTTCTACTCTGAGGATTCAAGTTTTAATGTTCAGCCTTGTAATTTATATGGTGGGAGATAGAGTTCCATACAAAAGCAAGAAACAAAATCTCATGTTTATACAGTATTTAGCCACAACAAAGATTTCACACAGCATTATCATATTTCTTATCAAATATTGCATTTACAAAACATTCTCCTGGTTATATTTCATATTTTTCCTAGGAATCTACTATAAGATGAAGAAAGGTTCACATATAACATTTATTACGCATGAAATATTTGTGTTGCATAAAATTATAAAGTATTCATTCTAACACCCGTTGAAAGCAGAGAATTATTCCACTGGCTGGCATTTCTGTTACAGGTCTGCGTACTGCACTTTTCAGGAAAAAGAAAGTGAAGGGGTAAGTTTAAGGATGAAAATTCTCTATGCTCGTTTTTCTTTCATTTTAAAGTGGCTCTGTGGTAGGCAGTTGGACAGACAAGAGCAAAGCAAGGAAGATGGTCCCCAGGGTGGAAAGCCCCTGGGGCCTAGCCAGGGGCAACACCTGGAAAACAAGGACGTTTCCCCCAGGGTGGCATTTCCTCTCCTAGCATATCACTGGTTGTGCAGGTTTAGTCCCCCTAAACCCTTCATATCGCTGGTCATGCCATTCGGATCCTCCCCTGGCACCTTGGTAGTCATGGAGGTTAGACCTCCCTCAATGAAGAAGAATCAAGGGCTCTTCACCAAGGGCTCGGGAGAATAGCTCGTAAGGACTAAGACCCCCAGGACAATGAGGTTCTAATCTGCATCAAATATATCCAGATCTCAGATGTGTTTGAGCTGCAGGCCCAGGAAAGCAGCAAAAGCAGACAGGCCACTCGTCAGCTGACCTCAGGACCAGATGCATTTGTTGGTAGCAGTGAGAAGAACACCAGGTGTTAGAACAGTGGGGTCAGACTGGACTGGACTTTGGTTTGGCAACCTTGGTACTTGTGTTCTGGCTAGGAAAGAATTCAGTACCAAGGCTCAAACCATAAGAGACGTGTCTATTTAGAAAGTCACAGAGGTAGAAGAAATGAGTGGTAGAAGGAATGGGCTCAAGAAACAAGTTACGGAGGCAAAAGTAGGGGCCCTTGGAGCTTAGGAGAGAGAAGGGTAAAGGTAACCTCCCTGGGGTGGGTGGGAGGAGTCAAAGAGGAGGGGAAAGGCCAGGGCAAGCTCCTGGGAGAGAGTGTTCTAAGTCCTCTATGGTAAGAACTTTTAAAGGTGGGGATTTTAAGGGAGGTTCCAGGGGAGGCTCTCAGTAGAATATTCATCAGCTTTCCAGGTGTGTCCTCTGAGGTTTGTGGTCTCCACTGATTGGTCAGCAGCAGGGCAGGGAGCCTTTCCCTTCATCCCTGCAGGTGATCCAGGCATCACTCACCTGGTTTTGCCGCTTTTCTGGGCCTGGAGCTAAAATACAACTCAAGCCTAGATGACCTTTTAGGGATAAAAGGTCAAGGGGTCTACTCTGCCACCAGCGAATTGCTAGGGGAGAAAAGATTACCCCTGGCACCTTCTGTACTTCTGTACCTGGCCCATCTGTCTTGTTCTTCTTATGTCTAACTGCCTACCACACATTGACTAATGAGAAAATTTGAAACCAAGTTTTTCATAACATCTATATCTGATTCTATGTTGACTGATTACCCTCTGGAAGCTAATTACATCCTTTTAAAGATAAATTTATTAAAAAACGCATGATCTTATTCAGTCATTCTTAAGTCCTAACAATTTCAATTAACATGACCTCAAGTTAGGAAGTATAACTGGTACAAAAGTAATTCACATGGCCTACTGAATCATCTTACTTGTCACATTTTAGTAGTCGATGGCCTCCCTGCAACTACCCTGGATAGTTGAGTGAACTTCAAATCAGTGTGACCTTGACTGGCCTTTCTGCCTAATTTTATGGGTCCTGATGACCCCCTGACTCCATCTGGTTTGTCAATGATTGTGTTCATGCTTATAATGTATACAGGCTATTTGTTCCTCCTTAGGTTTTCTTTTGACTTGTGTTCTTGAAAATCCTTTTTTGTTAGATAAGTAGTTACTTATTGTCTTTCCTACTACCAAGGTAAGAACAAGAGAATCGTTGGAGAGTTAATTCTACACAGGCTTTGTGCTTTCTTGAGACTTATAAGGTGGCACTCATTTAGAGTAAAATATTATTGTCCAATGGTGCCTAGTTGAAACTTGCTGCATGTAAAACTGAACTTAAAGTTACTTACAATGAATGTCTGTTCACAGGAGTTCCTGCTTAGAACTTTACTGGACCAAGACCTGTAAGTTGAAGATAATAGTATTTAAATTGAAGATAATAATGTTTACTATTAATTTAAATATATGTATTTTTATACTTTTAAGTATAATTATTCATCTTAGTTTAGCAATAGGTAGATAAATACATATTGCTTTTTTAAGCCACATACATATCAGGATCTCCGTAACAATGTATATTCATCAGAATTAACTACACTGTCTAGAGTATTCTGTAGGAAATTTTTGTTAAATAAGAGTGCTTACCTTTTTTAAAGTGGAGGAGGAGTTTTTTTTAAATTTTGTTGACATATTATGGGCAGTTTTGTGCTTCATTAGGCAGTGCTGTCAAATCTCTGGTATACCTCAGCAAATAAGTAATACCATGGTGATATCGATTCTAAAACATTAATTTCTTTTGAAGTGAAAAAACTTATTATGAGGTGTTATATTAATATCATGTCTACATTATACCCTAAGACATAGTATTGTTCCTTAAACAATATGAAATATTTTTCTTAAGCAAAAATAATTTTCCTTAAATAACTGAATCTTTTTAAAGCTGAAATCCATTTTCAATTTCTAGCAGGTAATTTTTGTTTTTAAAGCACCAGCAGCACTGTTGGTCAGTGGTAGTGTTAATTCATGATAATCTGGCAATTTCAAGGGACAGAGCTTGATCATGGGATGCGTTTGCCAACAGTACATCTTGACAGACATTTATTGAGTGCCTACTGTATGCATGTAGTTACTGAAATAATGTTTCTACACTTGAAAAGCTTTAATTTGGACACTTTATGAGCTAGATAACATTTAAGATACTGGGTTTCTGTTTGAATTTTTTATTTTCCCATAAATATTTATTTAACATCTGCAATGGTGAAGTTACTGTGCCATGCATTATGGTAGATACCATGGTGAGTAAGGGGCAGTCTCTGCTTTTCCATTGCTTATAAATAAATAAGATAGGTGGTTTGCGTTATAATTGCAAAGCAAGGCAGATTGTAACATGTAGCATTAGACAACTATAAACAGAGCATTACAGGGGTTTGGAAAGGGAGATACATCCAACTGAATAGACCAAGGAATACTTTAGGATAGATGACTCTTAACTTTGATCTTAATTCAAGTAGGAAAGGAAGGAATGTTTAATGTAGGTTATATGACTACACCACGTGTTAGGTACTTTGACTGGAAAAGAGCACTACTGAGCTATTGTACATTAGGTATCTTGAAACTCTCATCTACATTTGCCTGTTCTTGTCCTTACATTATTTCCTACATTAATTTAAACAACAGTCTGCTATTCTGACACAAGCAAACACACCATTGAAATGACAATAGACTTAGACTTACTATAATTGTTATGACTGACATTTGCACTGCACTTGGAACCAACTGAAGGCCTCACGAAACATTCTTAGGAATTGAATAAGATAATGGGAACCAACTATAAAATTCAGTTTCTCTCTCAGTGGATTAATTTATAGTAGTCATGTAATTTTTTTCAAATTGCTAACTCATGTCCTTTTATTCCAAGCAGGATAATAATATGGATTTGGACTTTAAGGGTTATTATAACCAGACATTTCCCACAGAGAACCATACTGCTGCCCCTCGGAATTCCAATTTCCCAGTCTGGGATGACTATAAAAGCAGTGTAGATGACTTGCAGTATTTCCTGATTGGACTCTATACATTCGTAAGTCTTCTTGGTTTCATGGGGAATCTCCTCATTTTAATGGCTCTCCTGAGAAAGCGTCATCAGAAGACGACGGTGAACTTCCTCATAGGGAATTTGGCCTTCTCTGATATCCTGGTCGTGCTCTTCTGTTCGCCGTTCACGCTGACCTCCGTCCTGCTGGACCAGTGGATGTTCGGCAGAGTCATGTGTCACATCATGCCTTTCCTTCAGTGTGTGTCGGTTCTGGTTTCAACTTTAATTTTAATATCGATTGCCATTGTCAGGTATCATATGATAAAGCACCCTATATCCAATAATCTAACAGCAAACCACGGCTACTTCCTGATAGCTACTGTCTGGACACTAGGTTTTGCAATTTGTTCTCCCCTTCCAGTGTTTCACAGTCTTGTGGAACTTCGCGAGACTTTTGGCCCAGCGTTGCTGAGCAGCAGGTATTTATGTGTTGAATCATGGCCATCTGACTCATATAGAATTGCTTTTACAATCTCTTTATTGCTAGTGCAGTATATTCTGCCCTTAGTTTGTCTCACTATAAGTCATACCAGTGTCTGCAGGAGTATAAGCTGTGGATTGCCCGACAAAGAAAACAAACTAGAAGAAAATGAGATGATCAACTTAACTCTTCATCCATCCAAAAAGAGTGGGCCTCAGGTGAAACTCTCCAACAGCCACAAATGGAGCTATTCATTCATCAGAAAACACAGAAGAAGATACAACAGGAAGAAGGCATGCGTGTTACCTGTTCCAGCAAGACCTCCTCAAGACCATCATTCAAGCACACTTCCAGAAAACTTAGGCTCTGTGAAGAGTCAGCTCTTCTCCTCCAGTAAGTCCATACCTGGGGTCCGCACCTGCTTTGAGATGAAACCTGAAGAAAACTCTGATGCTCATGAAGTGAGAGTAAACCGTTCTATCATGAGACTAAAAAAGAGATCTCGAGGTGTTTTCTACAGACTGACCATACTGATACTGGTGTTTGCCGTCAGTTGGATGCCACTACACCTTTTCCATGTCGTAACCGATTTTAATGATAACCTTATTTCAAATAGGCACTTCAAGTTGGTGTACTGCATCTGTCATTTGTTGGGCATGATGTCTTGTTGTCTTAACCCAATTCTGTATGGGTTCCTTAATAACGGAATCAAAGCCGACTTACTGTCTCTTATACGCTGTCTTCATATGTCGTGATTCTCACTGTTTACCAAGGGAAGAATGAATGTTGGGATCATTCCAATGTATATTCACGATACCTACGTGTACCTGATCAACAGATTTTGTTAACTTATTAGTTTAATTTATGTGTCAGACTTCTGAATTTGAATGTCAGTTCATAGTGTGTGGAAGGTAGTTTTGTTTGTTATAGTGCAGTGAATTCATTTAGTTGTATAAAGTCAGTGTCAGTCCAATCTGTGATTTCACTTTAAAAAGTAGTTACATTACCTTTCGTTTTCCTTTGTCTTGTAAACAAGTGTAATTTTGTTTGAATAAAAGTTATATCTACAAACTCAGTATTTCTTGTTTAAAATTATAATAATATTTTTCTTGAGAAACATTTAATTCAACATGTGAGAAATATCTATTACCTCTTTATCTTCATTGCTGTTTCACGTGCTTCTTAATTCTTGGTTTGTGAATATACAAAAAATGTTTAGTATGCCCAGCAAATTATAAATAAATGACAGCTGTATGTCTAAGGCAGGATAATAATTGCAAACATTGGGTACAGTTTTAGATCTCCTACAGTTTCATATCTTCTATTATGGATAATTGGTCAAACTGCCACTTTATCTCCACTTTCCTAGGAATACACAATTAATTTACCAAATAAAAATAGATTTTAAATTTTCTCTAGACATACACAACAGTATGATTATTTTTGTATACATCTTTTATATTCTGAAATGTGAAGTATGAATGGTATCTGTATTTCCAAGTATTAAATAATTTTAAAGAATATTTTCAGTATCCACAGGGGAAAATTGATTTCTTTTTGGCCAAGCTGTAGAATGATTAATATAATTTATGCTATTCAGGACGGACATCTCACATGCTATCTTACTAAACTGAGGTCAAGCTTTTCAATTGAAATTTTTGTTTTTGCCAGTTTTTTCCAGTTATTTCAAGAAGCCAGTCCATGGAAATAGTCGAATATTTGCACATATGGCTCAAATTGCTGTCTCCTAACCTCGTCTTCAGTTCCTAAAACCATTCCCTGCTTTGATTCCTGTTCTTCAGGGTAAACAACAAACCAAAGTTATTAAGTTTGCAAATAATAGGTAATTCTGGTAACTGTTTAATCAGTTGAAGTCCATCATCTCTCTGGGGGTTCTCTTTGGGTGCCCCCTCTGCTGCACTAGAAGATGTCCCCACAGAGGGGAAGCTGAAAGTGGCGCTGATCCACACGGTAGCCTCTGCTGGCTCCTGTTGAACTCCATCCAGCCCAGCACAGGAATCGCTCTGCCTGACCTCCGTGTTACGTCAGCCTCTGCCTGTGTCATATTGCAAACGGTCTGATCTCAGCAAAACCAGGGCCTGAGACTCCAGCCCCAGAATCCTGCACCCCTGCTAACATTCAGGTGTAAACCCTGCTTACTCTGAGTCTCAGCCACATCCTTTGTTTCATCTTGAGCCTGGGTGTCTTGTGGGGTCTTGCCCGTGCCAAGTCTGGGACTATTCAGAGCTTTAAACTCATCATTGAGAACTCAGCAGGAACTTATAAAATTCTGATCCTCATATAGGTCACCAGGGACTAAGACAGGCAGCATGGCTTTCTTTGGTCAAATGCGATAAGCGGCCTTGTCTACGCTGCTGTGTTTACCTTATGTTGCTGCAAAAGCTCTCTGCTTTTCAGTCCCTTTCTAGATTTTCAAATATGAGACTTGGGTAAGCCTCCTCTACTTTTAGCTTCCCTCTAATCAATCTGGCCCTATATGAGTGTCTTCCCCAAGTCTTTATATGATAGCAGAAAAAGTGAAGAAAAAAGTGCCCATTTGCTTTTTTCTTTCTCTCTCCTTTTTATTCAAAGGTCTTGTGCTTCTCTCTGCCTACTAAGAATATCCCTTACTGACAATATCTTCACTTTTCTCTGCACTATGACTTACAGTAAAACTATGTTTAGAACATCAAGCTTTGACCCTGGCCAGGTATGTCAGTTGGTTAGAGTGTCTTCCCAACACACCAAGTTTGCTGGTTCTATCCCTTGGTCAGGGTACATGCAAGACTCAACCAATGAATACATAAATAAATGGGACAATGAATTAATGTTCTCTCTCTAAATATCAATAAATAAAACAAAAATTTTTGAAAAGTTTAAAAAACATCAAGGTTTGCTTTTGGAAAATAGACCTCTTATAAGATAAAACCTTCCCTGTTTAAGACTTAGGTGTAAGACTATTGTCTTAACTTAGACAAAAAAAAAGTCTAAGCTAAAGAATAACATCTTAGTTAAAAAATGATAGGTATTTCCACTTACTCTAGGGCAATCAATTTCAAAGTTTAGTGGATAAATAGGGAAAATCTCATCAATAAGGGCAAATATTTATAAATACATAGGGAGATATTTTATAAAGTTAGAGTAACTTACAATAGCAAATGTAGAATAACTGTCAAACCTCACAGATTTTATGGTTGCTGATAAATGAGTTTAGTTAAACTGTATAAACTAATTTGCAGCTCTCAAACCATTGAACCAAGAGAAAGCAATTTATTTCCCTAACCAGAGATGACTAAATGTTCTTAATAATTGAAGGCTGAGAACTTTGAATGGGTTGGTGAATTGAAGTTATTAAGAAGGGGTTCAATGGTTTTAGATGATTATTATGAATAATAATTTCTTCCATGGAGATTGCTTAGTGAGCTAAACAATTTACATTCAATCAATTCTCCATTGCTCAAGAGCTGATTATCTAACTTTTTTTTTCCTATTCTCTCCTGGTGTCTGACTTGATTACTTGTTCCTCAACACTATCATAAAGCATGGCTAGGGAAATAAATGGAGATGAAATTATAAACAGTTAACATCCTTACTTTTAACAATTATTTAAAAATATTTAATTCAGGAAGAGATGTTAAACTGAGTTTTAGTGGTTAAAGCATTCCTGCTAGCTGAGTTGCCCATTACTGTAGATAATAAAACAGTAAATAAAAAAAATCTGGGAAATGCACCAAAAGCAAGTAAAATGGTTAAATGATGAAAAATGTATGAAGATTATTCTATTCAGATATGTATTAAATAGCTGCTGTATACCAGGAACTCTTCTAGGTTTTTGGGATATAGCAATGGAAAAGATCCCTCCCTTTTGATTGTTTGCATGGAGAGCTTTCTGGGAGGTGGAGAGCCAGTGGCAGAAGGTGGACAAACAACAAGCAGTAAGAACAATAAAAACAAATTACATAGTAATGATATAGTGTATACATAGATGCAGTCATTTGCTGAGGCTGCTGTAAGAGGACTTGACAGAACCATTTACTTCAGATAGTTTATCCTAAATTCATTTGGAATTGACTGGACATCTGTGTTTGCTAATTTTCCTGATTGGACAAGAAATAAAATACCATATAGCTGTCTGCCAAGCAGGAGCTAGGCACCTAGGGTAAGCTCCTACAGAGACAGGGTGATCAGGTGAGATCTTGACATTTTCAATTCAAAAGAGTGGTCTCCAAGGCCCTTAAGAAAAAATTTCCTGGACTGTAAAATTAACAAGAAGTTCTTTGAGTTTTTTAAAAGACCTACAAATCAAAAGGACAGAAGAGGAATTTACAATGCTCTTGAAAGAAAATGATCTAATCCAGCGCCCATTTATGACAAAAGCTCCCAGCAAAGTGGGAATAGAGGGAATATAACAACATAATAAAGGGCATGTATGACAAAGCCATAGCCAACATCATCCTCAGTGGGCAAAAATTAAAAGCATTTTCTTTAAGATAGGGAACAAGACAGGGATGTCTGCTTTCACTTCTCTTATTAAACATAGTACTGGATGTCCTAACCAAAGCAATCAGTCAAGGAGAAATAAAGGACATCCAAACTGGAATGGAAGAAGTAAAACTGTCATTATCTGCAGATGACATGATACATACATAGAGAACTCTAAAGATTCCACTAAGAAACTGCTAGACCCGATCGATGAATTCAGTAAAGTAACAATATACAAAATTAATACTCAGAAATCAGTTGCATTTTTACTAGCCAATAATGAGCTATCAGAAAAGGAAATTAAGAAAATAATCCCATTCACATTTGCTTCAAAAAGAATAAAATACCTAGGAATGAATTTAACCAAAGATGTAAAATACCTGTACTCAAAACATTATAAGACACTAAAGAAAGAAACTGAAGAAGATACAAATAAATGAAAGCATATACTGTGCACATGGATAGCAAGAATTAACATAATTAAAATGCTATATATCTACAAAATGCTATATATCTACAAAGCAAAACAGTCACTGTTGTTGTTGTGGTGTGTGTGTGTTACCTGGGTTGATTCAGCAGTCAAATTTAGCGAAAAGACCATAGACTTTGGACCAGTACAGACCTGGAACAGTATCTCACTAGAGTCATTCAACTAATGAGCAGTCTTGGCCTACAAGACTCATTTCTCTGAACCTCAGTATCTTCATCCATTAAATAAGGATAAGAGCTGATATAGGCAAATATCAGCATTAATCAAGATAATATAATAGTGTCTAGTACATTGCTTGATACTTTGGATTGGTCTCATATAAAATTATCTATTATTAGTAGCAAAAGCATTAATAAAATATCTGAATAATGTAATATAATGATAGAAAAACAGGCTCACCCTGTGTAATCACATGGATGTGCATTTAAACCTCAGTTGCATGAATTTTAAGCTATGTAAATAAACAGAATACACTCACACCTCTGGTAAGTAACTTAACACCTCTGAAAATAAGTTCTCACATCTATTAGGTAGAAAATGACACTAACCTTATAGAATTAAAATGAAAATTAAAGGGGATTTTTCTATGGAAGAGACTTAGCACAGTTTCTGTACAAGAGAAGCCTGCAATGAATGTCTCATCTATCTATTGTCTTATTACTGCCATTAAACATTACGAAGAGTAAGCGAGGTAGGATATGGAAAATTCCCAATAGGGTGCCTGAGCTAGGGAGTGCAGTTCTCTCCATTACCACCATGGTCAGCTCCACCAGAACCACGCGACGAAAGATTGATCTAGCAGTTCCAAACTTCGAAATGTCAGGATTGAACAGATGCATACACTAAATAGAGGATGTATATAGGACAAGAGAAGTCCTAAAATTTCCCATAGTTTTGCACACTCACCTTTATCCTGTGAATTAACTTCTCATCAATAAACTTATCTTCTTAAAATGCATTTTTCTGTTTTTAAGTTTATATATAGAAACAAGATCTCATGTGTTTGTCATCTCAAAAATACCACTTGTACTTTTCTGCAAAAAGCTGTTCAAAACTGACTTTACGGGTGTTCTCACCAAACCCCCACAAGACCATGATGATTACTGTTCAGAAATTTGAAATCCCCTGCATCTTCTCTTTGCAATCTTCGACCTTCTGGTAATCATATTGCCTGGACTCTTTTTTTTTTAAAGATTTTATTTATATTTAGAGAGGGAAGGGTGAGAGAGAGAGAGAGAGAGAGAGAGAGAGAGAAACATCAATGTGTGGTTGCTGGGGGTCATGGCCTGCAACCCAGGCATGTACCCTGACTGGGAATCGAACCTGCGACACTTTGGTTTGCAGCCCATGCTCAATCCACTGAGCTATGCCAGCCAGGGCGCCTGGACTCTTATTTAATGATCTAGGTAGGACCTTCATTTCCGGAACAGGAGTGGACACACCTAAATGAATTGTACCCATTAGGACACCATGAATTATTTTCCTAAGAAACAGCTAGAGTCAGTATCTGAGAGAACCACAGAAGAGATTTTTCTCTTTCATGCTGTGAAACTAAATGTACTCCTGTTTGTCAGTAAGTTGGAAAAGAACTCTTAAGAGTAGTTAAAAACAAATGCATTGATCCTTAAAAAAAAGGTATTTCTCAGGAGAGGAGGGAGATAGAGACTTTTCCGGATCCTACCTAACCATCCAGGTAATCTGATTTAAGTTTTTCATTGGTGGTGTGTCCTAGTTTTTGGGTTTTTTTTTTCCTACCAGTAAAATAGGATTATTCAGAAATCTGAAAAAAGGTAAAGAAATTCAGATGAACTCAAAATTTTCACATTTGTTAAAATGAATTTTTAACCTTGGTTAAAATGAAATTTGAACCTTTGTGTTTTCCAGTTCATTGTTTCAACAACCCAATGTGATGTTGGGTGTTGATGAGGATGTTATCCTCACTTCAGAGCCTAGGAAACTGAAGCTTGTAAAACCGAATTACTTACACATGTCAGCGGCTTGCCAGTGGCAGAGCCAGGCCTTGAAACTCAGTTGTCTGAGTTCAGTATCACTGTTCGCTCTTCATTCCACCTTATATTGTCTTAAAAAACAAACTGGCTCCTTCTTGTTCTAAACAAAACGATTGACTTTATCCACCTTTGCCTCTGCAGGGGCTAAAATCTGTAAGGATTACAGGCCGGTGGCAAGTAACCTGTATCCACCCTATCCTACTCAATGCCACGCGTCAGGGAGAACATGCTGGAACAAATAGACAGGGTTAGAGGTTGAGAGGAGCACTTGGAGTTTAGCACGCAGGCCAGAGAGGCCCAACTCAAACTGCATTTGGTAAAGGCTGCAGTTGAGCTTCCTGGCTGACTCCTGGGTATGAGAATTTGATTGCTATTAGCAGTTAAGGCTCTTAAAAATATGGATACTTTTACTCTTAAAATAGTGGTTTTAAAATAAGTACTCTTCATGTTCCTTATTTTGAAGATTTATACTAACAGCATAAAAGATTTATTGAGATAGCCAAGCAGCAGACTGTAAATGTAGGTCCCACTGCTCTGGTGTTATGAGGTGTACACACAAACAGAACAGCCCTTCTTAAGGTGAGACTGTGGTGGAAGTGTATTACCTCGTGGGCTGGATAAGATTCACGGAGTTGTCTACATTACATGGTTCTTCTATTTCTGGTCATATTGAGAAATAACTGACATTACAGTGTAAGTTTAAGGTATACATTATGATGGTTTGATTTACATATATTGTGAAATGATTACCACAGTATCTGTGATCAACATCCACCATCTCATATAGATACAATTAAAAAAAAGAATTTCTCTTTGTGATGAACACTCTTAAGATCTATCCTCTTAATAACTTTCCCATATATCATACAGTAGTGCCACCTATATGTATGACATGTATATACAAAGTTTTTCATAAAATTAAATATCTGTTTCTTTACCACTGTTATCAAGTGATTTTTCCCAGCAATGAACTATATTTTCATGTTTCATAAAACAAATATTTTGTCACCCTCATTTTCATTATTTTCCTCTGGAGGCTTGTGGATAGGGTTTCGAAACTATATGCCCATGGCTCATTAACATGTCTAACATTTTAATTAAATATATAATGGCTGAAATTTAAGTATCCAGTTGAAAAGTCCAACTGAACATCAGTAAATCAGTTGCTTACTGCCAGGCCTCTTGTTTGGTGTGGATGTTTCTGTCTGTTTAGTAAAAGAGAGCATCAGCTCTTACTCCAGTAAAGTTTTCTTGTTTTTCATTAACCTTTCCTCTCAGATTGTTCTTGTGTGTTTCACTCTTCTAAAAAACAGGCCTGCTGGTTTCAGTTACTTCTATGTCTTCACAGCTTAAAAGAAGTTTTTAAAGAAAGAAGTCACTTATCACCCTAGCAACCTGGAACTGACGTATACTGAAACATAATAAATCAAACCAGCACCTGGCAGACTTATTGTTGCTAGCCACTTCTTGGTAACTGGCCGTGACCTGGTGAAAAGTGCTAGCAGTGTTTCATAAAGCACTAGGTATGGTGGCAAGGTCAGCTAACTATTCTCAGAAGAGTAACTGCTGGGTTAGCATGAGCCATCTTTTTATATAAGTGGTGTTTGGTAGAAATTGGAACCCTTACAATATTCAGGCCTAAGAACTGTTTACAGTTTAATAAAAACTATAAATATTACCTAGAAAGAAGTTACAGATTGACTGATATTGCAAGCTCAGTGTGTACACATTATCTCCTTTTGTGCATTATTAAGTAAACAAGAGCTCACATGAGGTGGCTATACTCAGACACGCAAATAATACAAAAACATTAAGTTCTCTCTCCTCTGCTTCATTAGGTACCATGTCTCAGACATGTGAGTTTTCCCTCACTGAAGGGTTTCCAATCAAGGATCATTACTATTTCCCTTTATCTTTCTCCTGCAATTTCCAGATCAAGGCTAGAGCCAAAAAAGTTAACACACTTCTGCACCAAATACATACAAAAATTAGAAACACTGAAAAGAGCTATTCATAAAAAGGCAGAAACATTTCTTAGCATTGTATATTATTCCTATTAGTATTTTATTTGTCTCTTTATTATAGGGCTTCAGCCAGATCCAAGAGAAAGAAAAAGAAAAGCAAACAAAGAAAATTTCAGGTAGATGAAAGAGACATTTTGGGTTTGTGACAGCTGTATTGTCACAAAGCTAGCAGGCACCGGCTCTCGGTAGCTCTCTATATAAATCATCCCAAGGTAATAATTGTCCAATTTCCCATACACTAAGGAAAGGATTATGTGATAGCAGAATCTCCACTGAATTCCAACAGCAAATTACTTTTGACCAAAAGCTAAATGGACTCTTAACCACCATCTTACCTAAATAGCTTCAGTACTAATGGCACAGATTAGAAAGGGGGACTATGGACGACTCTCAGAGTCTGGTTTAATAAGAGTAAAGTTTAAGAGTGCTCATGTCTTGCTTCCAGGATAACTACACTTTTGTCATTATGTTACAAGGTAGGAATGTTAAGAGAAAAAGTTTGCACAAGAATTACAATACATGATAAATTCATAAATGTCATAGATGGCTTGTGTTCTCTACAATCTGAAGATCAATTATATGTTCTGTTGATGTGAAGCTTAGTACTTACTTTCTGTCCTTGCCCACTTTCTCCTCTCTCAATTTTCTTTTCGCCCATATGTCCGTATCCTTCTTATAACTGACCCTATTCACTTCTAAATGGGGTTATTAAATGATCATTTAAATATTGTCTGATAACTCTTATGTACCTTTCAGAGAACAGTAAGGGAATAATCAGAAATGTGTACAATTAGCTATAGGATATTCATGGAAAGTTGTATATGACTTAAAAAATGCATATAATCAGAATGTCCAAGCAGGGGATTGTTAAAATTCATTTTTTAGAGAAGATAATGTCAGCAAGATGGCAGGATAAGAAGCCCAGGACTTTTTACAGGCACACACACCATACCAGCAACAACGCAGGAGCCAATTTCCTTTGTGAAAAAGCCAGAAGTCAGTTGAGAGGATTCTGTACCCTAGATGAGTATGCAAACAACACATCACAGTTGGTAGGAAAACCTGGCCCACTTTGTCAGAGATGGGAGAAACTCCATCTCCCAGCTTTTCCCTGGGGAGGGAACAGAAGGGAAGGATGGGATCATACATCTGACACTTGGATTTTTCAGCAGCTGCCCAAGGGACTGGTTTCTGTCTTGTTTGAATCAGTGTGGTGACAGGAGCTCTCAGGTGGCCTCAGGTTGGGAGTCGCTGAGAACAAAGATGGTAGTTTGGGTTAGCACGCAATTTTTGCATCTATGTTCGTCATGTGTATTGGCCTATAATTTTCTTTTTCAATAGTGTCTCTGTCTGGTTTTGCTATCGGGGTAATGTCAGCCTAGTAAAATGAGTTTGGAAGTGTTCTCTCTTCTGTGGAATTTTTAGAAGAGTTTGAGAAGGATTGAAAATAATTCTCTTTTAAATGCTTGATAGAATTCAACAGTGAAGCCACATGGTCCTCACTTTCTGGGTTGGGGGCAGGGTTGATGACTGATTCAATCTCCTTTCTAATAATAGGTCTGTTCAGATTTCTAATTTCTTCACAATTCAGGCTTGCTAGGTTGTACAATCCTAGGAATTTATCATCATTTCTAGGTTACCCTGTTGAACTTTGTGTAATACCCCCTGCAGTCATAAACCCACATATATAGATTCAATCAACCAAGAACAAAAAACAGTGTTCATCATGGTCAGAAAACTGCAGATGGAAATGCAAAAAATACTGTTTTTGACCTGTGGTTGGTTGCACTTACAGGTTCGAAACCCACAGATATGAAGGGCTGACTCTATTTATTGAAAAAATGTGCATATAGTGGACCCACACAGTTCAAACTTGTGTTGTTTAAGGGTGATCTGTACACCCTAAGGCCAACAGTGGTCAAATATTTGATGAGATTATGGTCTATACATAACTGAAGTATCGCCGTTCAGTCAGGAAAATTAAACAAGAGCATATAAGTACATAAATATGCATATGTTATGGATACCCATGTATACATCTAAACAGCACTATTTGAGTGCCTAATAAGCTGCTGTTTTTAAATTAGCTGATAAACACAAGTTACATTCTTCATGGGCATTCACACTGAAAAAGATCCTCAGCAGCAACATATCCCTACTCTCTGTTTAAAAGTACACAATTGCTAAGAGAGAGCTTAAATGCTATTCACCCTTTGCCTTTGAAACTACTGAGAAGTTGCTAAATCTAATTATAGGACCCGTAGGTGAGATATGCTGCATCTTTAGGTAGGGACGTTTGTTACATCCTTGTCAAAGTGTGTCAGAGTTTCTTTCATTCTTTCTTTTTTAAAAAATTTATTTGTGTGTGTGGGGGTGCTGAAACAGTTATATTTGGAGCAAAAAAAAGGTGGGGAGCAAATACAAAAGAAAGAGAGGAATATATATATATATTCTCTCTCTCTATATATATATATATATATATAGAGAGAGAGAGAGAGAGAGAGAGAGAGAGAAGGGAGGAGAGGGATCCAACTCAGGCAATTAAATTTTTTCTGTTCTCAAGAGGTAAATGCAGAGTGCCAGGGAATTAAATTATAAAATATAAACAGTGAACCACACACCCTTATTAGAATGACCAAAAGTCCAAAAGGCTAAGAATACCAAATCCTGGCAAGGATGTGGAGCTAGAGTTAATCTCATTCTTTGCTAGTTTGAATGGGAAATGGTACAGTCACTCTGAAAGACCCCTTATCAGGCTCTTAGAAAATGAAATATGCTGTTACCATATGATCCAGAAGTCACACTCCTTGGTATGTACCCAAATGGTTTGAGAACTTTGGTCTACATAAAAACGAATATTTATAGCAGCTTTATACATAATCACCAAAATTTGGAAGTGACTAAGATGTCCTT
Source organism: Phyllostomus hastatus (assembly GCF_019186645.2). Taxonomy (NCBI): domain Eukaryota; kingdom Metazoa; phylum Chordata; class Mammalia; order Chiroptera; family Phyllostomidae; genus Phyllostomus; species Phyllostomus hastatus. The sequence goes on from NW_025333640.1 coordinate 19,022,411, forward strand.
CAGTCAATGAATGAAGAAGTAAACTATGATACATCCAGACAATTAAATATTATTTAGCACAAAAAAATGAACTATCAAGTCATGGAAAGACATGGAGGAGCCTTAAATGTATATCACTAAGTAAAACAAGCCCATCTAAAAAGGCTACCTACTATATGTTTCCAATGACATCACATTCTGAAAAAAAGCAAAACTATAGATACAATGAAATGGTCAATGGTTGCCAGAGGTTGGGGGAGGGAGAAGAATAGATATAGCACCAAGAATGTTTAGGACAATAAAACTATTGTGAATGATGGTTTCATGTTAGATATACGTCATTATATATTTGTCAAAACCCATAGAATATACAACACCGTGAGTGAACCTTAATGTAAACCACGGACTTGGAGTGATAATGAGGTATCAACAAATGTAGCACTCTCGTGGGGCTGTTGACGATGCGGAAGGCTGTGCAGGCGGGGGGCAGGATGTATGTGGGAAATCTTTGTACCTCCTGTTCAATCATGCTGAGAATCTAAAATAAGATCTATTTAAAAGAAAAATATATATATAAAAAGTGCCATAGAATGTTTAGAATACCATGTTAAGTCATCAAATTTTGAAAAATCCACATAATTAGAATAAGGGTAAGTTTTTAGATACAGAGATATGGGAAAGAAACAAGGGAGCAGGAATTTTTCAACTATAGATAGATGCTTTTGTAACTGATTATTATCAAACAGTTACAATTGTATTTATTTGCTTTGTTATATTTATTTGCTTTCTGAGGACACGGGCATGTTTCCCCTCTGGGTTGTATTTTGCTGCATCACTCTTTGCCTCATACTCTTTCATGTTCTCCTGTAGATGTCCATGTATTCATCCTGCTTTTAGCTTTCTCTGTACTTTTGTTGCCTCTATTCTCCAGCATAAATGAAATGGTAAATGTGAATTCTGAGACCTGAGTATTTGGGACAGGTGGCTCCCCCAAACAAATGCCTTATTATAAAACACTCATTAGAAAGCCTCCCCTCCAAAATCAATTATAGCTTTAGGTCTCTGAGCACACAGGAAAAAAAGAAAACAAACATTACCTTTAAAGACAAAAGCGCAAATATTAGTTATTCTGGTAGGAGATTACTTCCTGCTGTTCAGTGCATTTGTGTCCATGGAAAGATAAATTCATTTAACAGGGTATTCTTTTTAGAAAACACTGAAATACCAGCTGAACAGAGACCCTGATAGGTTGCTATTCTTTACAAATATAGGACTTATTTCTCCTTCATCTCAGGAAATAAAGGAAATGAAGACTTGACATTCTAGACTACTCCAGAAAAGTTGCCAAATAAGATGTGTGGATGAGGCATGCTAAAAGCTGGGCTAAAGACTGTATTTATTACACCTCTGTCAATGGACTCCCTGTACAGGTGGTAGTTGTAGAACATCCAGTGTAATGTTGTACCCCCCGCCCCCCATTTTTCCTTGTTGCTCCTGACTACCTTGGGAGAAGCATGTGCCAAAAGTCAGCAGGCGTGTTAATGCTGGCAGAGATGATCACCAGCACTGGATGGAGTGAGAGTTGCTGTAGGCTCCTTAGAGCACTTGAGAGGCCAGTAGCATAACAAAATAAACCCCCGTACCAGTCAGTTAATGCTAGACCAAAGGAAGAATCAGAGACAACCAGGATAAACTATTCAATTGAGAATCATTGATCTAAAGGACAGTGGAGAAATCAGGTGTGACTGAGGACGTATATGCAATCACAACAGGATTGTTTCCAAAGCTGAGAGAAATCACAGTAACTGGCCTGATGACGGGTACAATCTAGTAGGAGGAGGGGGGAACCACACAAGATGGAAAGAATTATGAAAGCGGTGTCCTCAAACAGAGGACAAAATGGGGTCTAGTGCAGAAGTGGGGGGGTGTTACCCTGGTATGGAAACTCACCTACAGGAACAAAGAAGAAGACAGAAAATGTGTGGGGCAGATCATGGCTGGCTACATGATTTGTGGCCCACATGGACCATGAAAATTCAGAGCCCTGGCCAAGGGCACAGTGGGCGATCTTTCCTGGAGCTGGCTGTCTAACCCATGGTGGATAAGTGTATTAGGGTTCTCCAGAGAAGCAGAACCAATAGGATGTTTATGTGTGGGTGTATATATAAAATACAAAGGCAATTATTTAAAGGAATAGGCATCTGTGTTTATGGAAACTCCCAAGTCCAAAATGTGTGGAGCAGCCCCACTAGGAGGCAAAAGACCCACAAAGAGCCAATACTGAAGTTGAAGTCTGTGATGACTTTTATGTGGCAGCTTGACAGGGCTGAGGGTTACTCAGAGAGCTGGTAAAACCTTCTTTCTGGGTGTGTCTGTAGGTGTCTCCAGAAGACACTGGGACTTGAATCAGCCACCTGAGTAAACAAGATCACCCTCACCAATATGGGCAGGGAGAATACAGTTCCTTGAGGATCCAAATAGAATAAAAAGGCAAAGGAACGGTGAATTCTCTCTCTCTCTCTTCTTGAGCTGGGACATGCATCTTCCCTGTCTTCAGATGCTCATCATCAGAGCCAACTCTTGGGCCTTTAGGCTCCAGGACATATACCTGCAGCCTCTAGTTCTCGGGCCTTCTGGGTTGGACTTCGGACTAACAGCTTTCCTGTTTCTCCAGCTTACAACAGACAGTGCATCATGGGACTTCCCAGCCTCCATAGCCACATGAGCCAATTCCCATAATAAATCCCCTCTGACACATCTTTATATATTATATTCATTCTGTCTCTCTGGCGAATCCTGACTAGCACAAAGTCCAAAGGCTGTCTGTCTGCTGGCAGAATTTCCTCTTGCTCAGAAAAGGTCAGTTTCTTGTTTTCCTGAGGCCTTCAGCTGATAGAAAGAGGCCCATTCATGTTATGGAAGGCCATCTGACTTACTCAAAGTCGACCAATTTAAATGTTAATGTCATCTAAGGACACACTCACAGAAATACTTACAATAATGTCGGACTGCATCATGGCCCAGCCAAGTTGACACACACAATAAACCGTTACAATGGGTTGATCCCCAAGAGATGGCAGCCTTCCCAAGATGTGCTCAGATCTGGGATCAAGAGTGGGCTGAAGACCCCCCACCTAAGTCACCTACAGAATGAGTTGTGGAGATGCCAGATCAGCCATTCCCTTGTTCTGCCCCAAGACCCCACAGGTGTGAGCCCAGCCCTGACCAACACTGCACTGGAGCCTGGGAGGTTCTGCGTGAGGTGGAGGCTGACAGAGGAATGCAGACTGCTGGCTCAGTGCAGCTTGTAGCCCTAGGGGACTCTGGCAGTGGTGGGGGGGGCGGGGGGGTGGGATCATAGGAGAGCAGAAGTGAGGAAGGCTGGGGGCAGGGATGAATGACCAGGAACCCACTGGAGGTGATAAAGAGGCAACCGGGAGCAGGACTCAGGTTCCAAGCCCCTGATGCATGTTCTATTGTTCTTTTGGACTTTCTTACAAATTAAAAAATAAAATTATGAAGAACTTTATCTGAAGACTAGGACCAGAGAGCATTAAGCCCCCAAAGCTGGACCCTGGTGAGTGTGCATCCCTGTGTTCATCAGAGCGGGGTCAGAGCACTGACCCCGCTCTGATGAAGCACATTCCCCCAGACGGAGGGAGACAAGCACATGTCCTAGTAAAGTTCATGGAATTCTTCTGACTTCTTTTGTTTTCTCAACAGAATAAGGTTATTGACTGAGAGACAGAGGGGGAAGAGAATGTGGTGATTTCAGAAGAGAGAAGAAATTAAAAAATCATTTAGAAATAGTGGAAGAGAAAATGAATCAGGGAAATGTACCCGGATTGCTGGGCAGCTCAAGGGCTCTACTCGACTTTATTATGACTATAAAGAGACACCAGGTGGGAAGGTGGGATAATTTTCTCCAGCTGCCACCAGAATGGTGGGTGCAGCAGGGAGTGCGGGAAGAGCTGGATTTAACCATTCCTGGCATTTCTCCAGGCATGAGTGATGAAGCAAAAGAGGGCAAAGAATTTGAGCTTGCAGGTAAAGCAGCGATTAGAATGTTGGAACACAGAAAGAAAGAAAGAAATGAAGAAACTGAACAAGTAAATGAAAAACTACTAAGTTCCAGACACTTTGTGCCAAATACATTACTTTCATTATCTCATTTAATCTTTAAAACATAGTGATATTATATTCATTTATTTTACCCAACAAATATTTGTTGAGGACTATTATGTGCCAGACGTGTTTCTGTAGCTATGGCTTACTCGCAGAGAAGATGTGCATGCTCATGGAACAGGAAAATGAAAATAACCATAAATAAATGAACAGAATAATTTCAAGTAGTACAAAGTGCTTTGAAGGCAATATAATTGGGTAAGAAAGTGGAGCTTTGCTGAGGTTGGATAGAATATTAAATCAAGTAGTGAAAGTCTGTCTGAGATGATAACTCAGCTGAAACAAGGTAAGAAGACACACATACCACACACACATAAAGCTAATAGTATGAGCAGGGGAAGAAGAGATAAGTCTCATTCACAAGAGCAGCCCAAATGCAATTAAGCAAGCTCATTCACAACCTTGTGAATGGCGCCCCCTAGAAATATTCACCTCAAACCTGCCCTTATAATACTAAAGGGACAGTTCATGGGAAAAACTCTCTTCTAACTGCAAACACATAATTAGATTCTCATTTCTCTGAGACTTGAGAAAACGCTTAACGAGTGAGGTTATGATAATTGCTTCCGATTCTGCCTGGTACCTACTTTTCTTTTGTTGCTGATCTCTGCTGATTCTTAGGCGTGTTCTCTACTGTTCTTATCCCACACCTGTGTGTGCTTGAATGTCATTTACTGTAGAAAATGACTACTTTCTACTTCTATAACTACACAAAGTTCATTTAAAGTACAAAGCCATTACCTATTGTGTTGCCTGTGAGGCTTCCATTTTCTCCACTGTGCTCTGCAAAATACCCGTTTCCAGTTTTCCATGGGAGCCCTCTATGAGCAAGCTGCTATGACGGATTGGTTTTCTCTACCCTGAGTGCTTCCTGTTCTTTGGCCAGATGCCCTCGTGTTCCCTGTTCTTTCTGCACAGCTGCGACCAGAAGACACTTTATTCTCCCTTCCATTTTGTCAAAGTTTGGCATTGAGAATAATTTTCTGATTTGACATGAACTGAGAAGGAATCTCCATTGGTAAAAATATGGGTGCCATCATAGTTGCAATGCAGTATAGTTTATATCCTAAATTATACCTTGTCGTGGATTTTTCTGGCTACGCATCTAGTGGCCATTGTATCACAAAGTATAAAAAAGTAAATGAAGAATCGCAAGGTCTGGGCTCTAGTTATGTTGTTGGTACTTATTAAAGCTCTTAAATGTTGTTGATCCCTATTTCTTTTTTTCCAAGCAGGCACGATGACCTGGGTCTAGCTGACAGTGTTCTTCTGGAAACCAAAGAGAAAATGTAGGTAAAAAAAAACAATTTGTACATCAGAAAAACACTAAATAGTCCTAAGGCATTATTATACAGATAATTTTGCTGGTTGCTTCTCTATAATACATTTTTAAGATTATAATTTAGATAATTCGGAAAAGCATACAAGTAAATTATCTCTGCATAAGGATAGTATTATGGAATATACAAATGTAAATATCTTTAATCTTATTTCTTAGACAGTAAGTTTTCCATGACAAAATCTTTTTGTTGATGTGTGGCACAATAACGGCCACCCTGTGTGACTTTTGTCTAGCAGACAAGGTTAAAGACAGTAATTGATCTTTTTGAGAATGTGAGTCATGAAAAATTGAACTGCCCTAATATACTAATGGCTTAAAAGCCTATGAACTGACCAAAATATACACTTGTACATGGGAAGGAACATTATGGCCTTGCAAAGTACTGAGGTCACATAGTTATCTTGAAAAACATCAAAATGGAAAAATGTCCTATTGTGTTGTATCTCTATTTACTGGAGATTTCATTAACAAATTGCTTTTAACATTTGAAAACTACAATGAAAACTGATATGGATGAAGAGATGTGGAAGGGTCATGAATATGAAAAGAGTTCAAGAAAAAGAAATAAAAGCAAAAGTTGATTTTAGAAGTAAAATGACCCCTTTACATAAAATGAAACTCAGAGCTCCCAACAGCTGGCACTGGTTGGAGAATTAGGGGATCTAAAGGAGGAGCAGAATGAAGTGGCACCAATTCCATGTCCTTGATTTTTGTCTTCTTTCTTGGGTTCTCTGTGATTCCAGTGCTATGAATATGCCAGTTTCCAGGGCTTCCCCTTAGCATGCGAACAGCCCTGCCTGGAGCCTGTCAGCCTGAATCTAAGTCTGTGGAGCTTTGGTCTATACTGACACCTGAAATTAAATTTGGAATCGCAGAAGTAGCTACTCCCAACATGTTTCACATTTTTGACATCACTGGACACAATCCAAGCACAAGCTCTTAATATCTTCCCTGAACCATCTATCATTTCTACTCTGCTGACAGATCATTTGTTTACACCCTAAACTTCTTCATAGAATACTTCTTTGCTGTCTAGAAAATTTCAGTTTCTAAGAACACCATTTGCCCTGCAACTGTCTCAAGGGGGAGGCTGCTCATCCCCTTAAAGAAAATATACCAAACACAATCAAATATGAAAGAGTGGAGAATTTTTAGGCTGAGAAAGATTAGAAACCAGGGTTTGTTGGACATACAAAAGATATGATCTGTTAAACATTTGAGAAAGGCCACAGAAAGAGTGAAAGCAAAAAGGAGCTATTGAACTAGTCCAACTGATTGATAATGGTGTCTTAGAGTAGAATATTGATGACAGAAGTGATGAAAAGTGGTGAGAGACTGAATATTTTTCAGAAGTAGAGTTGTCAGTACTTGACACTGAATTGGGTAAGGATGTAAGAGGAGTCAAATATGTCTGTGTGTGTGTTTTCGTGATTAGCTGGGCAAGAGACTGTCACTTACTGAGACAGGGAAGACTGGGGATGAGGAGGATTGTTTGGTAGTGCTGGATGGAGAGTCAAAAATTTTGCTTTGGATATTTAAGTTTGAAATGACAATTAGACATTTCATGTAAGGATGCCAAAAAAAAAGCAGCTGATTTTTCAAGTCTGGAATTAAGGGAAGATGTTGGAGCTGGATACATAAATTTAGGACTTTTCTGTGCATAGGTGGTATAAAGCCTAAAAGTTGGAGATTATCCAGAGAGTGAATGCATCTCGAGAAGATCAGCAATGTTGTAACTGTACAGAAACATGCACAGAGAGTGAATAAATACACGTAGAGGAGACCAACAGTGTAAAAAGCACACACTCACACAAGGAGACCAACAGTGTAAAAAGCACACACTCACACAGAGGGCACGAGCTAAAACATCAAATTAGATGAAGAAGGAGCAGTTAGTGACGTAGGAAAAGCTTGAGGGAATAGTATTTTGAGGACGAGAGCAAAAAGCATTTCGAGCAGGAAGTAATCAATTAATGCTGGTGTAGCAATGTGAAGATGGAAGGATAGATATTTCCAGGAAATAGTTCCTTGGATTTGAGGAGTTTTAAGTGCAGACAGCTCATTTCTTGCATTTAATTGAGGATCTTTAGAGAGTTCTGTTTTTGAAAAAAGTAACATTTTCCCAGTTACTAAAAACCCTTGTTAGATGAGAATCTAAGTAAAAACAACAGCAGTAGCAAGAGAAAAAATTAAACAGAACATAATTAGGAATGAATAAAATAAGAAAAATACCAGACCTGAATGAAAACCACTTTACTAAGAAATATTATGGTAGTTATAATAAAACCCTCCAAAGAGGCCTCTGTCCTATTCCTAAAGCCTACGAATAAATTATTTTACATGGCAAGAGGGACTTTGTGGATATGAGTACGTTAAGGATTCTGAGATGGGGAAGTTATCTTGGATGATCTAGGTGGGCCCAGTGCTCAGGTCTAGTTTGATCATAGGACCCTTATGAGGAGCAGACAAAAGGGCCCAAGTGAGAGGAGATGTCCCAGCAGAAGCAGAGGTCAGAGGGATATGGGGCACTAACTAAGGAATGCAGGCAGCCTGTTGAAGCTGGAAAAGGTAAGGAAATGATTTCACTTCTAAGCTTACAGAAGTAACACAGCCTTGTCAATTGACTTTAGATTCTCGAACTCAAAAACCATAAGGTAATGAATTTGTATCACACTAGTCTACTGTCTAATGTAATTTGTCACAACAGCAATAGGAAACCAATACAGATTTGAAAAGACTTGAACCAACGGGCAGAAATCACCTTTCATACACACATAGAGATAAATCCATAAATGCTTGGAAAAGTTTCTAGAAGGGCTACCGGCTGGTTAGAAAGATGGGACTAGCCTTAGGGAAGAACATTTGCCTTCATCTTTTACCCTCCTGTGCTACTGGAATCTTTTTATTTTTAATTAGCCATATGCATCTATTACTTTATATACATATTTACTTTATTTTTAAAGTCATGGATACGATGAAATTGAACCACATCCTTTCCAGTCACTTCAGAAGGCAGCTTCCCTCGCCATTCGTGGCTCATGTTGCCTCTGCCACTGGGACGGATGAGAAGGCTTGAGCAAGAAATATGTGACAGTTGGCTAGTACTGATGCTCTTAAACATAAGCAGTCATGCCTTACACTTCTGCATAAAAATATACAGAACATAGATTCACAGAGAGAAAAAATATAGCTCCAGGTTTTCTAGCTTTGCCAGGTACCCTGCAGTCCAAATAATAAGGAATCGTCAAGTAATAGTGTGCTCTTACCCTTAGTAATGGTGATAGCTTTAAGGCAAATTTCACGTGCTACCTATTAGTATTCATTTTATCCTAGGAAAAAAAATTGAAATTGGGAAAAAATAAGAATGATAGAATGGTTCCCGCATAATAGCTTAACAGCGTTGATAGAATTGGCATTTTGATAGAGACCTGCTGTGATTCAGTGTATTGTATTTTTCCTGAACGGTAAGTGGGTGCTGTGTGAAAGGGCATAAATATGGTCGTTTAGCAAGCAGCATGTTTTGCTTAATGCAAATCACTAAGACGTAAATCCTTCTTGCAAACCTTCAGCATGCCTATTTGATTATAAAATGACGCCACCGGCAATGATCAAGGCAATAACCGTGTGGATGGCTAAATGGGAAAAAGGACAATGGACAGTGCTTTCCTATTTGCAGACAATCAAATTGTTTCTAAACTAGTATTTGCATATTCTGATACTTGTTTTTTGTTTGTCTCAACCATAAACTATTCTGATTGTTCTTTATTCACTATTAGGCTACATCTTGTCGTCCTGTCTCAGAAGGCCACATGTGCACAACACACTTTGGGGCTGTGCTCCCATGTGCCCCTCCGGCCACCTTGTTCTGGTTCCACGTGCTAACTCATACTGGCTGGTATGAGACTTCCGTTTTATTTGAGGCTATTCTAGATTTATGAGAATTCATCAAACTGTACTCTCTAATCACCATTTTTTAGAAAACTCCAAAGCCTAGCAATATTTCCAATACATAAATATAATTTTGGCATTTTACCCTTAAATGTTAAAACTGGTATTTTTTCTGGATAAAGAAGTTTTATGATATTTCATAAACTTGGCATGGAAGACTAGACATACTTGGTTTTAAATGTGAAGACTTCGTTTGAAGAAAAAGTACTGTGTGCTTTCTTTCTCTTTCACTGAATTTGAATATGAAAAGTACAGTTCTTGGAAACTTAAAATGTTTATTGCAGCTAAAGAAAGTATTTTTTCTCTATTGACATTTATCTTTATAATCTCAAAAGTCTTCATGTACAGCTAGGAATTTTGAAAGCTGTGAAAGAGTTTTAAGTGTTGTTAGATAGTAATAAGACTTAGGAATATGAATTCAAAAGATAAATTTTGCATGAAGACAGTGTTTGGGACCTTAAAAAATACATTTTCTCCTCTTTGTAGGAGAAAGTATATAATAAAACCGGTTCATGCACACTTGGCAGGGCTTTCCACGACATTCCTTTTACTTTACAAACTTGAGTTTGCAAAAACAAGCACTTGGTACTTTGCTTGAACTAAGATGTACTGCCCCCAGGAGGACTACTGAGGCTGTGTCTTCATTACAATCCACTTACCATAAGAGATTTGCAACACTCCACTCAGTATTAATAAACAAAAAATTACAACATTTTAATGATAGCCAAATATATCATTTTTTCATAAAATAATACCAAAATATAGGTTTTAATCAGACATAATTTCAAATTTAATATTTTCTCTATATTACCAGTCCTTGTAATGTGCTATTTAATTTTTCCAGGGAAAAATAAATCTTATTAATGCAGGACTCTGCAGAAGGTGATATTTTCTTGCTTTCCTCACTTGAAACAACACAGTATTGACTTCACCCCTTCTCTGTATCTATGGAATGAGAGCCCTGTGCTAAGTGTAGTAATTCACTATGCACAATTGAGTATCAAACAATACAGAGCAGAGCTGACATTGGTTTAGAGTTCTTCACACTAAGGAAATGGTGAAAATGCTGAGACAGATATAATGGCTTCCACTCTGGCCTCATTTGATTTTTCTAGGGTTTTTTTTTGTTTTCAGTTTTGCCTGCTCCTAGTTTCTGTGTATGATCTGCTCTTTTGACATTTCTCAAAAGGGATTAGGAAACTCCCTATTTAAAGAGAAAGCATGTGTTACTGTGGCCTAGGTATGTTCAATCAGAAAGGAGAGGAAAAAAATGTCTTGCAATAAAGCTCCAAATGTGTGATTCTGAATGGATATCATGTTCTCTCTTAAAGCAGAGGGGAACTTGGAAGCTACTTGACCATTTACTTTAACTTTAAATCTTTGTCTTGAAAATTTAAAACAAGTCTCCAATCTATGACCCATCACTTTATTAAGTGCAAGATATTGCTATGCTTCAATCTTCTTATTAAAATTTTAGCCATACTGACACATTAATGAATTCATTTATGCATTCTATCAACAAGCATGTATTTAATGTCTACTAAAGAAAACTCTGTGCGAGGCACCAGGATACGGAGTATGAGACTGACTTGGTTCTGCTATCGTAGAGCATTTTACTCCAACCAGCCACACACAAAACAACTCTGCTTTGCCGGCAGCAGTGATTCTCCCTGCTTGAGGTCTTGAGCACTTGAGGTGCTGAATCTCAACAACTAGGTGGAAAGGAAAACTTCCTTTTTTGTTCTTTTTGCATTTCTCTTTTTTAGATGGGTCCCAAAGTAGTATTGCTTGTGCCCCAATATATTACACAAATTAAGCTGATATTTCAGAACTATCTCTTTGGGTGGTTCTGTTATACATGAATTTTAGTTAAATAATACTAGTTCCCCAACAGCACAGTTCAAATTTTAATTACCATGGTATATTAACTTTGAATAATTGCCTAAAATACAGACTCCATTGCTAGCTCTTCAGTCCACAGATCACTACGTAAATAACAGATGTGCATATCATGCAGTGATCGATCACATCACTTCTTTCAAAATCTGTTGATGATGGGTCACCATGCATCTGTTATTTGCTTAGCGCTCAGATAGCAAAGTACGTAGCTTCATTGTCTCCTTGTCTCCTAGTGATGAACCCACCTGACATCTTATGAAAGTAGATCATTGAGAGAGGAAATTGGCCAATAAAGATACAAAAACAGCAAAGAAAGAAAAAAAAATATGATAATGCTGGATGTGAAATTCAAATCAAACCTGAATAGAGTTAAAGAAGGAATAGCTAATTATGAGAATGTTAAGAGAACTTGACGTAAATGAAGGAAGTATTCATATAACATAAAAATGTGTTAGAATCCCAGCTATCATTGCCGAAAAATTCTAATAGTATTTATTTTGAGAACAGTAGAAAAATATATTTATTTCTAGGATATATGGCAAAATGACCTTGATTTTTAAAATGTAGTATAATTAAATAGAAAACATTGTTTTGTAGACAAAGATAGTCTATTCATAATTTCTCTCACATTTGCATTATAGTGAATACTTTTTATCTTCTTGGTCACTAGTTGAGTACAGTTTATTTTTCATTTTGTAATGTCAATGCACTAGTAAAATAAACTCTTAAAAAAGAGAAACTGTAATTTCTTTTTAATTCCTTATTTTTTTATTTACCCTTCATAAGATGAAGCAAAAGCAATGTATTTTCTTTTTTCTAGCTAAAAAAATATTCACACAATTCACTTTCTGACATTTCCAGAGTAATACCACCAGTCACTGTTTTTACTGAAATGGTCACATTTATTTGCTTGATTTTGAATGTGTATTTGGGTGTTTTGCCTTGAAAAAGATTGCATACAAAACAATTTTCAATTGCTGTTTGATGATGAAGGTCGCATATTTAAACTAATGAGTTTTGTGGCTCAGTGCTATAGTTTGAGAGGACTGGAAATGAGTTGTTCCATTTGATGGTTGCATAAGTGGATAAACAAGTCTGTCTCAGTCCAGCAAAGCACCAATCACCATGAAAGGATAATAAAAACAACCTTCTATTTGGCATCTGTAGAGGGGACAAGACCTCACTCAGAATTACTTTTATTTAATATGGAGTAAAATCCTTTTTTACAGTAAATATCTTTATCCTGTATCACAGGTAACAAAACATGAATCCAAATAAATGAGCTCTACTTTACATAATCCTTTCAATGCTTATGTTTTTCAAAACAGAAGAGTAAAAAGCATTTTGGATTAAACTATTAAACAGCAGCATAAGCACATACACATTAAAAGAAAAAATCTGTCTAAAATTTGATGGCAATATGTGTACTAAATAAGTTTGTTAATTTTTAAATGAATAGTAAGTTAAATTAAAATAAGTAAGAGCCTTTGTTTGGCCACATTGATTAAATTTTGGAACTCTTTCATTAGTAACAGTATAATAGCTGGAACTAGATGAAGGACCTTGGAACGAGGAAGCAGTGAGAAGATGTGAATCCTAATCTCACCTTTGCCACTGCTCCTTATTGTATTTTTTCCATTACCACTTAGTCCCCTTCCACCCTTCTCTCCTCAGCAATCACAACACTGTTGTCCATGTCCATGGGTCCTGTTTCTGTTTGCTCAATCCATCCACCCCCTAACCTACCCCACCACTAGTTGTCATCCTGCTCTCTCTCTATGAGTCTGTCTCTATTTTCCTTAATAGTTCCATTTGTTCATTAGATTCCACATATTAGTGAAATCATATGATACTTGTCTTTCTCTGACTCGCTTATTTCACTTACCATAATATTCTCCAGGTTCATCCATACTGTCACAAAGAATAAAATTTCCTTTTTTTTTATGGCCAAGTAGAATTTCAATGTGTAAATGTCCCATAGTTATGTTATCCAGTCACCTATTGATGGACAGTTGGGCTGCTTCCATATCTGGGATATTTTAAATAATGCTGCAATGAACATAGGGGTATTTATGTTCTTTCAAATTAGTGTTTTGGATTCTTTTCGATACATTCCCAGAAGTGGGATAGCTGGGTCGAGGTACAGGTACATTTTTAATTTTTGAAGTATCTTCAAACTACTTCAAAAGGCAGGTACATTTTTAATTTTTGAAGTATCTTCAAACTACTTTCCACAGTAGCTGCACCAATCTGTATTCCCACCAAAAATGCAAAAGGGTTCCCCTTTCTCCACATCCTCACCAGCACTTATTATTAATTTACCAATGACAGTCATTCTGACAGGTGTGAGATGATATCTCATTGTGGTTCTAATTTGCATTTCTCTGATTATTTGTGATGCCAAGCACCTTTTTATAAGTCTATTGTCCACCTGTATGTTCCATTTGGAGAAGTGTCTATTCAGGTCCTTTGCCCATTTTTTAATTGGGTTGTTTGTTTGGTGTTCAGTTTTGTAAGTTCTTTATAAATTTTGGATATTAACCCCTTATCGGATGTGTCGGTGAATATGTTCTCCCATTCTGTGGGTTGCTTTTTCATTTTGCTGATGATTTCCTTTGCTGTGCAAAAACTTTTCAGTTCAATGTAGTCCCATTTATTTATTTTTCCTGTTGTTTCCCTTCCCTGGGGAGATATATCCAATAAAATATTGCTATGAGCAATGTCCAATATTTTGCTGCCTATGTTTTCTTCTATGATTTTTATGGTTTTGGGTCTAAAATTTAAATTTTTGATCCATTTTGAATTTATTCTCATGTGTGGTGTAAGAAGGTGGTCTAGTTTCATTTTTCTGCATGTATCTGTCCAATTTTCCCAATACCATTTATTGAATAAACTATCTTTAGCCCAAAGTATATGCCTGCTTCTTTTGTCAAATATTAATTGACTATAATGGTGTGGGTTTATTTCATAGGCTCTCTATTCTGTTCTGTCGATCTATGTGTCTTTTTTTTATGTCACTACCATGCTGTTTTGATTACCACAGCCTTATAGTATAGTTTGATGTTAGGTGGTGTGATTCCCCCAACTTTGTTCTTCTTTTTCAGGATCATTGTTGCTATGCAGGGCTTTTTGTGGTTCCATATAAATTTTTGAAATATTTGTTCCAGTTCTGTGAACTATGCCATTAGAATCTTCATAGGAATTATGTTGAATCTATAGATCACTTTGAAGTACGAGCATTTTAATGATGTTAATTCTTCCTATCCATGAACACAGTATGTGCTTCCACATATTCATTAGGATTCTTGAAAAGAAAGAAGTGGCCTTCACTGAGGACTCACTCCATGTAGGCAGTCAGACCCTTTGTGTATACATCTTGTTTAGTTCTCACAGTAGTCCTTTGTTATTGGTAACTAGCTGCAGAACCCAGGCTTCCCAAAGCATGCAGAAGCCAGGAACGGGTAAACATGGAATTAAAACTCAGATTCATTGCGCTCTAATGTCTGTGTCCTTGCCACTAGGTTAAGTCTCATTCCCACTCAAACAATCCAGAGTGCAGTGGGTTCCTTTTTCCTATCAGATTGGTTTCAAATGTAAATCCAAGTTTTCCCTCTGACACTGAAGCGGCTCCCAGATCTCACTCATCCTCTTCCTAGGATACCATGCTTGTTTTATGATCTCGGTTCCATTTAAATCATTGTATTTTTGCATTTTTAGCTTAAGTAGTAAAAAAAAGGTATTTTGATATCTGTTTCTGAGTAATAACAGGGAAGTCAATTGAAATAATCAGCATAAAAATACTTCAAAAATTTAAAAATGGTAGACAAACTGAGGTCATAATTATTCCTTCATTGTTGAACAATAAAAACTGTGCTTTCTAAACTTAAAAATACTTCAGAAGAGTGTGCAACCATATTCTTTATTCAATGCCAAGAAAGACCATTAAAAAGACCATATTTATATAATTAGAAACAAAGGTCATCTGCTGAGAATGTAACAGCAAATACAAATTTGAAATAGGAGGCTTAATTCTCCCTGTTGAAAATATGAGAATGGATGCTCCTTCTTCCTTAAAGCATTTACTTTAGAAAACCTGTAATTGTGAGTTCTTTCTCTGTCCCTTTAAAGTGAATGTAAATTTTTATTTCTGTCTTATTGACAAATAATTGACATCATCACTGTATAAGTTTAAGGTGTACAGCACAGTGGTTTGATTTATATATATTGTAAAATAATTACCACATTAGGTTTGGTTAATAAAAAGAAAATAAATTGTCCTTGTGGTGAAAACTTTCTTAACCACTTTCTTGTATATCCTACAGCAGTGTCAACTATAAGCATCATGTTGTGCTTTTGTAGGAATCTTTTTAAAGATAAATAAGCCTCTTGCCAGCTATATGACCCAAAAATGTTTTTCTCAGGGACCTAGGAAACATCTCTTTGAAACGCAGTCAAGAAAGAGACAGCCACCCTCCTCATTTCCGTGGGAGGGAAGGAGCCTTGCTTGAGCAGGTTCCTTGCTCCCTCTTGTCATATCCAAGACTTTCCTTGAATAAAGCCAATTAGCTAACATAGGTGGTTACTGCAATTACCAAGTGAATTTAGGAGAGACCATGTGAGACAAATGGCGCTGTCAAGTTCCCTTGAAGACTCGGAGACTGGGTACCATTTGGGACCATGTCGGAGACAGGTGGTCTCTGCTCTGCTGTCTAACAGGCTGAGAGTTCTTCTCCTTGCGATCCTTTCACTGACTGTGATGTGTGCTGCAGTCTGGTTTAATGTGTATGCACTAACGAAATTTTCTCTTTCTCTTCTTGGGGCGAGATTTTGTTTTTAATTATATTTCCCAACAAGAGAAAATATGTCTTCAGAGGACCAGAAGTCCTTATAAAACTTGAGTCTCAAGCACTGTCAGAACAATAGGCAATGAGGATGACTCAGTGGACATTTGAAAAGATGTATGTGACTGACTGACAAATCTGTCCTGAATGACTCTGTTTGGTATTAATGAGATATGCTTTGTGCTCTTTCAGAAGCACACCAGCTAGTCTAATATTTTTTTCTAAGATTTGAATTGAATTAATGGATGTACTGGGAATACAAGGTGTTATATATTTAAATGGTAAACGGGGTAGAAAAGTGGTGATTGTCAGATATATTAAAATAAGATAGTGTTGGCCGTGTTAATTCTCTTAAACCTCAACCCATAGGATGTTCTGTTTTAAAAATGAGAAGAAAGAGAGGGAAAATTATAGAGATTGTCTATTATATTCTGTATTAAAGGTTCATAATAATATATGCTAATTATAATATGCAAGATATAAAAATAATAAATATTAAATCGAATGTGTTAACTGTAGCATATTAAAAGGTCTAAGATGTCTCGCAGTCAAGAAATTTCTCTCATTTTGTTTGATCTAATTTTCTTTAAGTTTTTGACCTTTGAAACACTTTATCAACTACTCATTAATATCCCCAGTGATGCTAATGCTCCATAGACTGAGCTCCCCACTGTGAGGAGTCACAGAGGATTTTTTGAAAAATATTCAAACTGACTGTAGTAGTGAAACACATTTTTGGAAGTGCTGATATAAGACAAGCACTGAAAATTCACATTTTCTCATTTCCATTTAATCAGTTGAACAGATAAAAGAGACCCACATTTGATTAATCATGAAATGATTTTAAAAAGCAGTTTGCTTCAGAGTTTGGCATATGGCAACAGTGGCAATTCAAGGCTTTTGGTTAATAGGGATTAACAAACACAGCTGGACTCCTCTGTTAATCATGCAGAAGCAGTAATCTGTAGAAGCTTTAAAAGTGCTTTTCTTTTTTTGAATTTTGGATTGTCACTACTCTGATGGAAATGGACTTCATATTAACCCTGGGGAAGCAAAATTAACATAATTATTTCCTATAATTAAATAAATTACTCTTAGTGAAATCCATTGTTTATGCAAATATTTTCCAAAGCTACTGGTAAAGAGTATTAATTAATTAAATAATTAATTAATTCATTTTCTTTGTGCTGAGATGGTTGTTTCCCTAAAACTTCAGTCCAAAGTGAAAACTAAAACCATTACTCCTATAGTCGACCTGGACACGGAGGACTGAAGCTGATGTCCCACAAACACCTATACTAACATGACTTTGCTATTTCACTGCCTTTATCAGCATTATTTTCTTTTTTGCTGGAGTCCCTTGCCCAACCAAGCTGTTTGACTGTACTTGACAAGAACTTCCTGAACGACCTATCAACTCTTCAATGTAGAGTGTCATCACATCTCAATACCCACGCCTTGATCTTTCTTCCAGTACTGACTATTGTATGACCCTACCCAATCCCAATCTAGTCTCCTACATTGAAACACTCACCTTAAACAAAAGTTTAAAATTACCAATAAATTTTTACCTTACTTTTTCGTGTGGATTGATTGTGTCCCCCACTCTATCCCATTTGGTTCATATGTTGAAGTTCCAAACCCTAGAACCTCAGAATTTAACTTCAATTGGAGATAGGGTCTTTGCAGAGCTACCCACGTTTTAAATCAGGTCATTATGGTGGGCTCTAGTCCAATACAATGGGTGTCCTTATGAAAAGAGACAATTTAGAGACAGATGCACACAGGGAGAATGCCATGTGGACACGAAGGCAGAGATCAGGGTGACATGTCTAAAGCCAAAGAACTCCAAAGATTGCCGGCAAATCACCAGAACATAGGAGAGAAATGCAGCAGACTGGTCTTCACAGCTTTCTCAAGGAACCAACTCTGCCAACACCTTGATCTCAGAGTTCTAGCCTCCAGAACAGAAGACTAATAAATTTCCATGGTTTAAGCCTCCCAGCCTATGGGACTTTGTTATCCTAGCAAACTAATACATTTATCCCATTCCAAGACAATGCCATTGCTCTGTGGGCTTGCCTTCTTTCCTGAATTAAGCAATGAATTTAGTCCTGGCTTATCAATAGGGTGTACTAGTTATATTTGAGGTATCAGTGTTCAACAACAGCTGGCTACCATTGTAATTCACTCTAGTTCTCTTTGATTAGGGCTGCCTCAAATCCAAGAAGAACTTTTGAATCAGATACTATGTTGTTAGTTATTAGTAATGAGAGTATATCCATAATCCTTGGGAATGCCCACAAGTTAAAACAAAAGGGTGGCAGAAGGTGAAACTTCAAAACATGTTTGATAATTTTTAATGTGACTGAGTATTATTTCCTGATAATATAAAATTTCCTGATGATCTCATCACACAAAATAACATAATTAGTTCAAAATCAGAGTGACCCACTTTAAAATAGATTCTGGGAGTCTGGTTTTAGGAGGGACCCAAATCAGAATAGGATACAGCAGACTGACTGATTAAACAAATTTTAGTGAAAGAAGGAAAAAATACATTTTCTGGGACAGATGCATCCAGTATAGAAGTTCAAGAGCTTAAGATGGGATCTCACTTCAGGAGCAAAACAGATTAATCATTGTGTCCAGAAGAACCGTAGTTGTGAATCTGACCATTGCTGCTTGTATTTTCCCATTTACAACAGTCAGTGAATAGCAAGCTAGCCACCAAGAAGACAAAAGGATATAGAAGTAAGTTAAAACTTTTTGGACCTTAGTTAGTCCAAAGCAAGACAGATTCTAATCTTACATTTCACTCCATCAGTCTTAGTAATGGCCTAAACAGATACAACTTTGCAAAAAGATTTTATTTCTTATCTTGGTAAATTGCCTAGTGTAAATTTTGACAAATCTGGTTTAAGAATAGTGTTTTAAAATTATTTTTTATAATTGTTCTGCCTCTAATGTCAATTAATTAATATCAATTAATAGTTGATGTTGACATCAACTCAATTAATAGCCCAAATAATATCAGTTAATATTTAATTTGATAACTATTAATAAATGCATATAACAAAATAAAGCAGCTGTTTATCAAGGTAGTTTTATTCTAAATTAAATTATTTAAAGAATAAAGCCTGAGAAACAAGGCTTGGGACACTAATTTAATACTAATAGCATAAAAATTTTGACATTTAATTATTTTGTTGCCCTTATTTTTCTATTAAATACAATATTGTTTTCCTCAATTTTAATTAAAAAAGGAGTTACTGGAAAGGAGATGATAAAAATCCACCAAAAACTTAAATATTTGGAATAGTTTGGAACTTCACATTTAGAAAGGAAATTCAAAAAAAATTTAAACTGAACCTTATTATTTCAAAGATTTTAGAATCAAATAGAAGTAGGTGTGAATACTTTTCCACTACTTATTCACTAGGCAAATTTCTATGGTTTATCTATTTTCACTGAGTCCCATTTACAAAATGGGATGCTAATATCTTATCACATTGGGTGGACTAAATGTGGAGAAAATGTACTGAACATCATCATTATTAAGCTAGGTTCTGTCACAAGAGCTATTATGGTTATATATTCTAGTAGAGTAAAATCTTCAGTTATTTTTAAAACAACCAAACTCCAGAAAATTTACAAAACTAACCAAAAGAAGGAGGCATATTTTAAACCTAACATTACAAAATCATTTAGAGACTTTTTGTGCAAATTTTTCTTTTAGGTTC
The DNA here is from genome assembly GCF_019186645.2 of Phyllostomus hastatus. Lineage (NCBI taxonomy): Eukaryota > Metazoa > Chordata > Mammalia > Chiroptera > Phyllostomidae > Phyllostomus > Phyllostomus hastatus. The sequence goes on from NW_025333640.1 coordinate 19,042,348, forward strand.
TCCAACAGCCTTCTGTGAAATAGTAATAGGTGTAGCTCCAAAAGAAATTACCCATTTTGAGAACAACCTGAGTACATTGTGGAACTTTAGAGCACCAAGGAAACTGTTAAGAAAAGCTAGAACACAATATTTGGAATTCTACTTGCCAAGTATTACAAAAACATTTAATCATTTAAGATGTATTTAAATTATATAACTGTTCCATTATTGTATCAGTCAGATTCCTAAAGGGAAAAGATGGTGGATTAGCACAAGGTACATGAAGATATTTGAATAAGTGGGGTTTTTACAAAAATGTGAGCAAGATTTAGAGAAATCTGTTAGAAATAACGCAGTGTCCCATGGTTTGCAATAGCAGAAATCTGTTGTCACATCCAGGCTTGCAGGTGCAAGGGCAGGGAGCAGAAAAGGGAGCATGGCCTTGTGAACAGAGCTGCCTAAAAGGGGTTTGAGACCAGTAAAAAAAGGTAAAAGAATTTTAAAAAACAAAATTCATAAGCACAGGGAACAGTATGGTGATTGCCAGAGGTAAGGAGGGGAGGGTATGTGGACGTGAATAAAGCAGGAGTAAGTGGTGACGGAAGGAAACTTGGCTTGGGGTGGTGAACACACAATACAATGTACAGATGATGTATTACAGATTTGTACACCTGAAACCTATACAGTTTTATTAACTAATGCCACCCCAATAAATTTAATAAAAATATAGAAAAATAATTAATTAAAAATAAAATGAAGTGCAAATTTAAAACAATCTATTCATTGGCTATCATATAAAAGACAAGAAATAACTAGTGTTAGCAAAGATGTGGAGAAAAGGAAACGCTTGTGCTCTGTTGATGGAAGTGTAAATCGGTACAGCCAACTATAAAAAACACTGTGGAGTTTCCTCCAAAAATTAAAATAGAACTACCATGAGCTTTAGCCAACAATTCCACTTTTGGCTATTTCCCCAAAGGAAAAAAAATACTAACTCAAAAAAAGATATATGCACTCTTATGTCCATTACAGAATTATTTACTGTAGTCAAGATATGGAAACAACTTAAGTGTCCATCAGTGGATGAATAGATAAAGAAGATGTGATACACACACACACACACACACACACACAAAGGAATATTCTTCAGCTACAAAAAGAGCAATCTTGCCTTTTGCAACAACATGAAAAGACTTTGAGGGCAAAGACAGACAAAGTAGAATAAGTCAGACAAAGACAAGCACTGTTATGATCTCACATGTGGACTCGGAAGGAAGGAAGGGAGGGAGGGAGGCAAGAAGGAAGGGAGGGGGGAATCTAGGGTATATAATATACAGAATAAGATCATAGTAATACTGTACCACATGTTTGAAAATTGCTAAGAGATGAGAAATCTTAGAAGTTCTCATCACAACAAAAAAAAAGTTCTGCAACTATCATGATGATGGATGTAATTTACTGTTTATCACCCCACTACACTATCAGCTTCCTGGGGTAAGGAACTATGTCTTATTCATTGCTATACAGTGAGTAAGCTAAATACTTACACATATTGGGTGATCAAATTGAATTATTTAATGAGTAACAGGATATACATAACAAAACTGCCACTTTACATACCACTAGCAAGGGTGACATCAAAATCTAAGTCTTTTCCTCTTTTACACTCCTCAGTGATCATTTCTTCAGACAATGCCTGGTGAGTATTTTCTATCTTTTCATTCTGTAATTTATTTTTAATTACATTTTTATGGTCTAGATTCCTCAGTAGACTGCTCCTTCAGAACAGGAATCTTGTTTTGTCTTGTATTTGTTTGTATCCCATCAACTACCTACTTCTAATATACATTATTCTTAATAGCTTCTCAATACATGTCAGATAATTGTTCGGTTGAGTGGATACTAACCACGCAAAACTGATTTACAGCCAAGTATAGCCGCAGACAGAGTTTAGAGAGTAGGAAGAAGGCAAAGTGACAAGCTATCAGAGTTTCTATCTGAAACTTCACCTGAAAATAGAAAACTAGGACATCTTCTGTGACATTTAAGGTTCAGACCGCAAAGCCAGTGTATTAGCTAGAAAATTTTGTCCTAAATTAATTCAGATTTTTCTTTCATGTATCAATTTATTTTCCTTCTATTCTAAACTTATATCCAGATGGAAAAGGACAGGAATCTTTTGTATGAATTTTCAGCAAATAAAAGTATAAATAGTGAAATGACTTGATCTGCTGTTTACTGCATACAATTGCAACATCATTCAGAGAAAACAGTACCGACACTGCAGAAAAGCGTTAAAATCAGGACAGCATTCATTTTGTAAAAATGAAAATGAAAACCAAGAAATAATTATTCCCTATATGTCACATTTTTTAAGTAATTTTGCCCCAAGAAGAGATGATTCATTTTCATTACCATGGTGACCTTAGAGAACATGAAATTGCCCTGGATTAACGGTTTCACTTAAGGGTCAATTTTCAAACTAATAGACATGTGTTCTTTTGTGTCCCTTACTCTCATTAACATTTACCAGTGGTAGTACATCAAGTTTTAAGGTATAGTGTTTCAGTTCTTTATCAGGTGACATTGGAAACAGAAAACAGGAAACAGAAGCAGAGCAAATTGTATGCCTCTGAGGAATCTCACAAAGGTAACTAGTGAATACAGAAACCATTTCAACTAAGTATGCTGCTTTAGCATTTATTAACAATGTGGTTTACTCGAACTCATTGTCCTCTTCTTTCTTGGCATAAACAAGGCTCCATTTCCCCTCAGTCAGTTTTGTCTATATGATTGTGTCCTGCCCAATGGTATATAATGGGACGTCACGTGCCACATTTAGAGATGATGTATTGTTTCTCCTGTGTATGTTTCTCCATGTCCCTTCCCACTTCTGAGTGAAGGATGGCAATGCCTCAGGTGACCTTGGATGCAACATGTCAAAAATGGCAGAAGCTGGTTAATGAGTAATTGTGTAAAGGAATGCTGCTCTGCTGACTTTGATACCTGCTTTGAGCTGGTATAAAAGAAAGAAAGAAATCTGCACTGTTTCAGGGGTCTCCTTGTTGGCAGCTTTGTCTATCCTAACTAATTCTGCCCTCAGACTTGGTATGAGATAAATGTGTGCCTGTGGGTCTCATACAATCATAATCATAAATTGAGAAGATATTAAGAACTTAAGTTGAAAGATCAAAAAAAGGAAATGAAGGCCCTGGCTGGCATAGCTCAGTGGATTGAGCGCAGGCTGCGAACCAAAGTGTCGCAGGTTCAATTCCCAGTCAGGACACATACCTGGGTTGCAGGTCATGGCCCCCAGCAACTGCACATTGATGTTTCTTTCTCTCTCTTTCTTCCTCCCTTCCCTCTCTAAAAAGAAAATAAATATTTTTTAAAAAGGAAATGATACATCTTCACAAATTACTTGGTTTTGCATAAAAATTAGAAATAATAAAAGTATGTTTTATACTTGTATCTTTTGCTTAGCATAAACTAATTTGTGTAATACCCAAAATAAGGGCTTTAGAAATTTAATCATTAATTATTTAAACTGTATCCACATATTTTCCTGAATTTAAGGGGGTTGGTCATTATTTGTAGTTCTCTATTTTCTTACTCATGTGCATCCATCAAAATATGGCAACTAGCTAACATTTGATTACCCTAATTCTATTTTACAATGCTCACATAACACCATTTTGGTACCCTACCAATTCCAAATGAACAAATTTGGAATTTGTTCTAGGTAATAATAATGTACTAGGTAATAATAACAATAATGATAGTGTTAAGAACAATTGTCATAATACTCATTACCGAACACAATATGTTTTATTTCATCTTTTCCCCAACTTTGAAGTTGATGTAAATATCCACTTGTCATAGGTGAGAAGCTGAGGATCAGAGGGAGTGAAATAACTTGTCCAAAGCTGGAAAAACTTAAGTTGCTGAAATCAGGATTCGGACCCAGGCATTGTTCAAGATTTGTGCTTTCAGTTTACCACTATACCAGCATGGAGAGAAAAATACTCAGCACAGTCATTCTGACAGTTTTCTTGGTGTGTTATTGCTTTGGAGACAATTTCACCTACAAAAAAGATAGTGCAACACCTCTGTATTGCTCAGTCTGAACTGGACCCTTCAGTCTTTAGCTTTGTGGAACATCTCTTCTAAATCCAGCACAATGGAAAGGATGGAAAAATTGTCTTCAGAACTAAAAAATGATATCTTGAAAAATGTTAGAATTATAAAATAATGTATTTGGTTCTTCTATATCCTTAGTGGAGACCCCATCTGATAGCACATCCATTTTTGTTTTTACAATTCAAAACTTTATCTTTGACCTCTACTTCTAACCTGGGTTTTATCACCTGATTCCGAGTGTTCAATAGACAATTTTACTGGACTTCATATTGAAATTTTTAACACAACTGCCCTTTAAACAAAACACGATGTTCCTCAGAACTTGATCACACATCCTGACATTTCCATTTATTTCCCCAAAGAAGAAATTCTACTTTTCAGTTCTTTTGCCTTGCCACTCATTAAATTCATGAATTTCAACTATATTTATACACACTCTACCTCCCATAATTACTTGTAATAAATATATTATGCATGTGTCTGTTGTTTAGAAGAAATTAACAATTTAAAGTTAAGTGACATTTATTTAACCACAAATGTACTCTTAGAAATGGTGTCCTTTTATACCTGAAACTAATATAATATTGTATGTCAACCATAAATAAAAAATAAAAATAAATGAGAATGCCCTTTGAAATAGGTAGGAACCATAGCTTTATACTCATCTCTGTGCTTCCAAGGAGATCTGATGCAGTGTTTTGATTTTAACTGGATCATGACAAATATCTGTTAGTAACAATTAATAGAGAACTTTAGTACTAATAAATAAGATAAATTCTGAAACAAGGAAAGGCAATTTTATGAAACTGAAGTGTGCACAAATCAACGCCCAGTGGGTAGGGAATAAGTGAATCACATTGTGATTTGGAGAAATTTTTACTTAGAACAGTAAGGTGATGAATAAACATCCATCAGAAATTTAGCTAATGTACAAAAAGCTGTATGCAGTCTTGGAAACTGTAACATTTCATAAACAGAATATTTGGTCACGACAAGAGGTTTTTATTTTTTTTTGTTTATATGAAATAGTGAAAATGAGAACAATCAAATAACTATTTGATGATGTTTATTGAAAAGTATGCAGATGACAGCCACTCTTATTTACCAGACATGAATATTCAAGTCATTTTTAGAAACATATTCTCTAACAAGGAGCAAAAGCAACTTTCCAGACATAATCAAGTAAGATTATTCATATTTTGCTCAAAGTTCCAATACCTTATTTCATGTTTCAGAAATGTTAATGATAAAAATTAGGCATTATAGACATGGGACCAGATTATTGGGATCACTGAAAGCATTACAGTTATCATCTTCTATAGTAATGAATTTATTAGTATGCAAAAAGTCAGCTTGTTGCAGCGTGTATAATCCTGATTTTATCACTAAGAAACCCTGCAATCTAGACAAAGTTGCTCTATCTTTCTGGTTTCCACATTCTCTATCCACAAAATGAAAACAATAGGACTAACATCTTTTATTAGTTAAAAAGAAATCTGTGATTAGAAAGGACGTGTTATTTCCGCCCCCCCAAAAAGATGTGTTATTAAGTAGGATTATTTCCCCCACCAGTGAAGATCTTTTCTGGCAAACTGCATCTTTATTGGGATAACATTACAAGGAAAAAGTATGCATTTCTTAAGAGGAATTTGTTCCTAAAAGATTTCAGACCATTTATCTCTGGAAACATGTTCTTTCAAAGTAAGTTTTTATTCAAAATATTAATGTATCCTGTTATTAGACTGAATCTGCTTCCAGCAACACAGCAAATGTCCATCAGATGTCAAACCCAAAGGGCAGTTATGAGAAGCTGTGACTGTGGCCAGAATCGTGGTCTTACCTTCTTTTCACAAACTTCTCTTAAAAACAAGTCAGGAGGGTGCCATTCATTTCGAATAGAGTTTTAAAAATCTGGTCCTAGATCTGACCGAGTGAAAAACCAAGCTCTTATCTAGTATTTTTCTTGAGTTTAAGTGTATTCCAGAGTCAGTGTTAGGAGTTTTGAATCTACCGTACTCTAGTATAAACCTGCATTTCCAGGGATTCCTAAACTAGGAAGGGCATAAAGTTGAATCACATAAATTATCAGGTGAAAATAAGAAACAGAAGGAGGCAGAAAGCTTAAATATGAAGAAAGGGAAAGCACATGGCGTCTATAAACAACCTCCCAAAAAGCCACCTAAAGACAGACTCCTTAATCAAGTGGTTTCTTTTTGATAAACAAAGGCAATCTGACTATATCCAAAACTGTTTTAAACAAGGCATTTTGACTATATTCATAACTATTATAACTGGCAAGCAGATTTCTATCTTCATCTATTTCTTGGCAGAGATCAACATTATCTTTTATGCTGGTTTACCCTGAAATAAAGAAACATTATGAAACCAGCATGTTGAAGACAGCATGTCATGAGCCAATTATATCTCAGCACAGTTGAAACGCAAAGTCTGTTAGCTACAGGTAGCTGGATTTTCATGAAATCATGTGATGAAAATGATGTATATAAATAAGAAAGGTATCTTTCTTAAGTTCTTTCTTAAGTTTAATCTTAAGATTAAAATTTGACACCATAAAATAATTCCTTTGTCAGTGAAGACTCTTTTAAGGGGGCATTTAATGTAGAATTTCCTGTAGTAAAGCATAGGCAGTGTTTAAACAAAAATGTCTGTGATTGAAAATCTTTAATCACAATTTAAAAGACATTTATGAATATACATTGTATAACTATCTTGTATATACCTGATTTAAACAGAGATAACAAAGGCTGTTAGAGAATGTTTAATCAAAATCAACATAGAATTTTTGCTTCTCTTCCTTCAGTTATAAAATTATACACTTTTAGACTTTGTTTTCTGTCTTCATACAAGGAAGAAATATAAAGATATATACAATTTTTCCCTTTCAAGTCAGACCATTTTCTAGGACACAGGCGAGATAAATGTATTCAGACCCCTCTGTTTCTCATTCAGTTCTTTAACTTGGGTCTAATCTCTGGTGTGAGGGCGAGAGGAGAACCTACTTCAGGTAAGACCACCAGGGGCTGAGATCGGGATCCCACACTTCTATTTGTCCAAAACTCAATTTTAAGTGCTTACTCACAGATTCTAAATCAAATTACTGCGGTCAGATCTTCTGACCACAGCATGATTTAAAACCTGAATTCCAATTTACTTATTTCCAATGGAGGACAAACAAATATTATCCTAGCCTCATAATGAGTCGATATTCCTGATGATTCTGGAAAGTAAGTTTCATTAAAAAATGTTGCTGATCAAATTTACTGTTATAACCCACAAGGTGAGATGTTCCTAAGGCACAGTTGACGAGCTGTGTACTGTCATAAACTGATTTTCTCTGTTTTCAAGATAAACATATTGGGGACTGACCGTCTGGAATCAGAGCACTTCCCCCTCGTCACACACCGCTTTCCACTCTCCGGGCTGCCTTTCCGAAATGCCTTATCAGTTAGTCACATAGCTGTCATTACACTATCTCACGAACCCTTACAACTCAGGGTTTTGAAGATGTACCTTTTCTTCTCTACAGTTTCCAGGATCTGTGGCTTACTGGTTTGTTAATTTAATCAGTGCACTAACTCACAAACATGATCCAGGATGAGTTATTTCTGGGAAGTTTCCTAAAATTAATTAAATCTATCTGCAGTTTGTTGGCTCTGGTGCCTTTTACTGAGAGTATGGCATATGTTTTGACTTTTATCCTTTTGCTCCAGCCTCCATCTGTGTGTTTAACCAATGCTTTGGACTTTACGAGATACAAAATAGACTACATTTATAAATATAAATGTGTAGTATGAAATAACCATTCTATTATCAAATATTTTAGGAATTTTGGCATTAGTATCTAACATAAGAAAAAGATTATACTTATCTATTATGTTAGAAGAAATAATAACTTTTAGGAATGAAATAATTTTGACAGGCCAAAATTATTTGAATGTAGGATAAACATACATTTCTTTGAATGTGTTTATATCACATCCTTTCCTACCTAGCCCATTCCACACCCCTCCCCATTTAAAAAATCATCAAAAAGTTTGATAGAAATAATATAGAAAATACAGCAAAAGAAACAAGATGTTTAACATCACCTACTGACTTCCTCTCTATACTTTACATGTATGTTATATATACTTAACAGTCCCTATTGGCTGTGTTACATTGTGTAACATCAGAGACTTTGAAACAAGACTTTGCTGGCTTGCAATAATAACATCTTCTTTATTGAAGTAGGCTTGGACAAATCCTTGATAACCTTGATTTTTGGCTTCTGTATGTATAAGTAGTGACTGTCCTGATAAGTTGTTTGGGGATTGTAGATGGTGTGTATGACTTGGTGACTAATTTCATTTCTTTGAGGCTTTATGTATTAAATGGTAAAAATGTCTAGTGTATTATAGGTCCTTAATGGATAGTATTGGTCATTACTATTAAAAGGAGTTTACTCTGAAAGGCTGCAGACATGCTGACTCATCGCTGGCCTACAGTCAACAATAAAGACTATGCTTTTAGAAAGATAACTGCAAACTGACAAATCATTGCATAAAAGCTCATTGGAGAAGTGAGCAACAAAATTTGGAAATAATATTAACATATATTTGTGTCATGTTTCCAAGTTTTCAAATAATTTGCATCTCAATTCCAAAAGCAATTTAATCAATAGGAATCAAGCTTTTATTTTATGACCAGCATTACAATGACAATGGAGTGTGGTAAAAAGACTTTTAAGGCATAATTCTTGCCATTCAGTCACTCAAAATGCACTAGGAGATAATGGAGACTTTTTACAATGGAGACATTTTAAACTATAATGAGGTGCTAAAATGAGGATAAAGGTTGTAGATGTGCAAGGAATTCAGGAGAATGAGAGCAGGGCCACGAAGACAGATGAGACAGAGATGTGGCTGTGGAGGAAGCGGCCAGGAAAGGGAAAGAATGAGTGCACTCACTGCGGTAGGGAAAGCTCCGCAGGTGTAGGAAGGGGAGGAGACTGCAGTGGGAGAAGGAGTGGAGACAGAGTCAGAATTAATAGTTGTGGTGGGACCCGATGGTGGAGCGCTTTGGTGCCAAAATGACAATGCACGCTTTAGGGCTGAGAAACGGTTAAAGACAGATCTTTTGCCATCAGATATGAGTTTACATGCTTGCTCTGACATTTCTTGGCTTGTTTGACTTTTGGAATGCAGAAAGACTTCTCTGACCTTCTGTTTCCTTTTTTTAAAAAATTATTTTATTTTCGTTGTTCAAGTACAGTTTTCTGTCTTAACTCCCATCCCAGCGCACCCCACCAGGCCTCCCCACCTCCCTCCCCTTTCCACCCTACTCCCCCTAGTTTTTGTCCATGTGCCCTTTATATTTGTTCCTGTAAACCCTTCCCTTTTCCCCTGAGATTCCCTCCCCTCCCCCCTCTGGTCACTGTCAGCCTGTTCTCTACTTCAGTGTCTTTGGTTATATTTTGCTTGTTTGATTGTTCTGTTGCTTAGTTCTTGTTTCTTTATCTGTCATATGCGGAAAAGAATTCTGAAGTCAAGGATTGTTGTGCATACAGGGCCAGTTTAGCACCCAGAAGATTAAGTTTCAGGAAAAAAAAGTTCTTAATAGGAAGCCAAGCACCACAATGTTTAAATGCCATGCTCATTTCACAAAGCAGATTCAGAAATCAAGAAAGCAAATGATTTTGAAGAAATCCTTAAAGCTGTGTTACTGCCACCATCACACTCAACTCCCAGCCCTGTGTTCCTTCCATTAAATCACATCTTTTTATTTTATTTTTTTAAGATTTTATTTATTTATTTTTAGAGAGGGAAGGGAGGGAGATAGAGAAACATCAATGTGTGGTTGCTGGGGGTCATGGCCTGCAACCCAGGCATGTGCCCTGACTGGGAATCGAACCTGCGATACACTTTTTATTTTTGCTGGTTGTGAAAAATCCCAAATACACATGGAGCAATTTAGAGATCACTAAACTAGTAGGAAATTATAGAAGAAAAGAGTTAAGCCTTGTATTACATATTATTTTATATGCTGTGATTATATTATATGTTAATAACACATGTAAAGAATCACAAACCAAAGTAAGGGTTTGAGCATATGGATGGTAAGTAAAGTAATAGCATTATGCCAATATGAAATTTATTCTGGTGTATCCATGTTACAAAAAATGGCTACATGAGTGCCTGTGTATATACACCGTTATATCAAAAATATTTTTTATATATAAAGGTGGGTTTTTTCTTCCCAGGAGGAGGTGAGGTTAAAAAAATATGGGTCTCCTGAGTCAAAGGGTATGTGTCCTCTCATATTAACAGTTATTGACAGCTTATGTCCCGGAAATGATTTTGGTAAGTCTCCCTCTTGTTTTGCTGAAACATTGTCAGCAGGGTCATTTTCAGTCTTAATTTTTGCCAATCTAATGAATTAAAAACAGCATCTCATAAGGATTTCCTTTTGTGTTTCTCTTACTACCAGGGATGCTGAAGATAGTTTTACATGCTTGTTGGTGCTTGAATTTTATCCTCTGTGAATTGTCTATTTATATTCTTTCTTTCTTATTTGCTTTGATTTTTTGCCTTATTATTAATTGAAAAGAGCTCTTTGTATACTGGTGATATTAACGTTAAAACAAATTTAAAAGGCAACAAGAGTCAGGAAAAATGACAGTGAATATGATGGTAAAGCATTAGCAGCACTGAGCATATAGAAAACAGTATAGAGTTGAATATAATTCTACAATCAAATCGTCTATTTTTTTCTTCCACGGCTTCTGGGTATGCTGTTTTATTTTTAAGATCTACTTTCTCCACATCTATTGCCAAATCTAAGGCTGTACAAATATTCTCCAAGATTATCTCTAATAGTTTGATAGTTTTATTTTTTATATCAAACATTAATTAATTTATATTTTTAAAAATATTGCTTAAGGTGGGGGTTGAGCTTCATTCCTCCCAACAGAGCTGCAAAAATGATCAGCACTTCATTTTTTGAAGATTTTATGTATTCAGATTACATTCTCCAAGAGAGAGATCCGTTAAAACTGAGCTACACCCAGCTACAGAAATTCAAGAGCTGGGTTGTCCTTAATTCAGTATATCATTATTTCTGTAGCTCCTAAATTTGGGGATCTTTTTTACTTCACCTTTTGAGCCAAAATTTATTTCAAAATTTTTTCTGATACTTTGACTTGTATATGGGATGTGAAATGAGACAGACAAATCCCACATACAGTTTAGCTTGTGACAGGGTATTTATTTATTTGACTTCAGTAATACTTAGTTGCCTCATCTTCATTATGACCTTAATGAAATGTATAACATGGGCTTATTGTAAGGATTAAATATAATAATATATTTAGAGAAAATAGCATTGTATTTAGTAACAATAAGCTTTTTAAACAAATGCAGCTGTTTAAACAAATGCAACCCTATTAAAATATGCTTTTCTTATTATCGGAAATAGATCTGCATGCTTGATTTAGAACCCAAACAAAATAAATTTCAGATTATTACAAGGATGGGTTATAATGCACTGAAGACTTATATTTTAATATTATAATTTTAACCAAATTAAAAAAAATATTCCAAAGATAACACTGATAGTTATATTTATTTATCATATTTTAGTTCTAAAAGTTGGGAATTTGGACTACGGTCAGTTTGACTGATTAGATATGCTGCATGTCATACATCCGTCTTATTTGGAAAATGTGTGTATGACAGATGGTAGAGACAACCATCACATGCTTTTCAATAAGTATTTTCTTAATGATCATTTTCACTTAAATTTATTTTTTAATTTTATTTTTCAGTTACAGTTGACACTCGATATTATTTTATATTAGTTTCAAGAGTAGAGCATAGTGGTTAGATAATTATATAAAGTGATCCCCTTGATAATTCAAGTACCCATCTGACACTATACATAATTATTACGATGTCATTGACTGTATTTCCTATGCTGTATTTTACATCCCCATGACTATTTTGTACCAAGCAATTTGTACTTCTTAATTCTTTCACCCTTTCCACCCAGACTGTTCTCTTAGATCTCGGAGTCACCCCCTGTATCAGTTTGCCGTCTGCAGACCTTCTCCAACTCGTAGAATTGGATTTGTCTAAATCCAGCAATTTCACGTGACTGGTGGCAGAGAATAACCTGGTTATTCTTTGATTTTTCTGCCTGAAAGTAATACACACCCCCAATATTCCCATTCATTCTCCATCCCAACCAGTTTAGATAATGGATTTTCATTTCTTGTGGCACTGCTGGTCCCTGTGTAGTGCAATCAAGTGAATACATTCACTTTAGCACTGTCCCCCACCCCCACCTCTGGAAGTAGAGTCTTAAAGTTGATAAAGTATATTATAATATACCTTATATCCTATTTAGAAAAAGCTTGTTAAAAGTTTACTCTCAAAGCAGAAAAAAATTAATGGCCCCCTCAAGTCTTGCATCAAAAATAGTGTAGTACACAGATGGGTTCTAATATATATTCTAGATTCATTTTGTTAACTGACAAAGAAAAAATTGAACCTGATTTGCTCCTGTTTTAATCAAGAATTTTTTAGTTCCAAATAAAAGATAGAGTTCAACTGGCTTGAGGAAAAGGAGAAGTTACTGCCTTTTCTACATTACATCTCCAGGATTAGAGCAAGCCTGTGCACTGCAGGGTTTGGGGCCATCTCTTGGCTCCATGTAAGTCCGGGGTAGCTTTCTTTTTGTAAAGGCTTGGCCACTGTGATGGTCACAAGGATCATCAATTGCACCTGGCTCATATGCTACCAGTTTTGGTGCCAACACAAAAAAGAAACATTTGTTTCCCAAGAATTAAGAGACCCAGGGATGACTTGACTAACTTTAAGTAAGCTTGGATCAAATCGTACACCTGCTGAAACTCTAATTGTCCAGGCTCAAGTCTCCTGCCTGTTTTTGAAGTCTACAGGTAGATTCACCTGAAGATGTACCATGTGCTTCACCTGAAGCACAGGACCTAAGAGTGCAGGGGAATAATTCTCCAAGGAAGTCCAAGGTGCCATCACCAATTGCTCCATATCTTTACTAATAGGCAGTAGAGTTAGGCCTTCTGATTTTAACCATTCTAGAGGGTATAAAATGGGGTCTCATTTATCGTTTTAATTTGCAGACTCCCAATGTGGTCATTGAGCATTAGTACCTCTTGTGGTGAAGTGTCCAAATCTTTGGCTCATTTGAAAAAAATAGGATGTTTGTCTTTTTATTATTTGTAGGGTTCTTTATGTATTACAGGTCCATATACTTTGTCTTATGTGTTATAAATATTTTTCTCAATGTGGCTTATTTATTCATTTTCCTAATGTTGCCTTTTGAAGAACATAAATTTAATTTTTGTAATTAATTTTCAAGTTTTGGGTTAGTGCTATTTTCATCCTGTCCCACATATTTTGCTGATTTTGAGTTCTCAAAGATAATCTCCTATCTTCTTCCAGCAGATTTATGGTTCTGTATTTCCTCTACAATAAAATATATAGGTACATGATCTATATCAAAACAATTTTTGTGTCTGGTGGGAGATAGCGAACAAGTTTTGTTTTGTTTTGCTTTGATTTTCCCCAGGCAGATATCTAACTGTGATATAGCAACATTTATTAGGGAGCCTTTCTTTGTTCACTGAGTGAACTTGCACCTTGGTTGCAAATCAGTTGACTGCATATGAGCATGTCTACTACTAGACTCTTTCTGTTCTGTCCACTTGAGCCCATTTCTGTGTATGCCAGTCCTCCATTAGAGCTTTATTGTTAGTGTTGAAATGAGGTGGTACAAGACCTCCAAGGGTGTTTTCTTTTTCAAGATTATTTTACCTATTTTCTATAGATTTTGATATCATGTGCTATATTTTTAAATTTCCAAATTTTTTTATTTTTGAGATATATCCTGTTATTTACTTTTAATTTAATACCATATTAGTAAAAATATACCATGTTTGGTTCTAACTCTTTATTTTTATGATCTTTATTGAGATATTGTGAATATCCCACCATATGATCTAACCTGATGGGTATTACATGTTCACTTGAAAAGAAAGGATTTTTTATCATTGTTGGGTGTAGCATTATAATAAATGTCAATTATTCAAATTGTTGATAGTGTTATTCATATCTTCAATAACTTCACAGTCACAGTAGGTCACTACCAGTTGATGCCATTTTATCTACAAAGTCATTTGGAAATTAGATCCAATTATTTCCTCTCCAATAAAAATGGCTCATGAGAACTCATGAAGGCTTGGATGTGGGTTGAGGGAGGAACAGAACCAGCAGAGGTGCGAACATCCCATTTATGTAACTTCCTTGGGCTTTCGGGAGATACTCCAAATAAGTATATTCCAACTGAACATAGAAGGTTACTATGTACAATCTACATTTGAATTGATCTCAAAATGCTTAGCTCTTGATGAGTATGTCAGTTCTTAATGCCTTTCCATGTTCAATGATCAGATGCTCAAGCAAACCACTGTGTCTCAAAAGGAGACTTCCTTTCCAAAAGTGGCTTGGATTTGCTCCATAATTCTAAGACTATGTCGTGATTTTCCTACCACTATTTTCACTAGAACATATTTATGGAGCATTTAAACATCATTAGATCTCTTGTACCACAGAGACAAAAAATGGCAGAGCTGCTTAAACTTCAACCTGTAGGATCTGGAGGGTCCTTCCTAGGTTCCACTAAAAGCTGACATGTCTTTAGATCATTCAGTAAATATAATATATGTTGCTTCCCAATAGTAAGCATTGTGGTCTTTTAGCAAAGACTGCAAAGTTGCAGAAACATGTACTTCATTTGATAGGTGAAATTGTGATATAGTAAAGACCAATTTACCACCTTCTCCCCTATAAATTTCAGTGAGGTGACAGATCCCTGTGTTTTCCAGGGAGTCATCTTTTATCCCTGTGTCTTACTAAAACATTTACAATATTTCCACTTCCTCCTGTTCAGGTTCAATTAGCATAGTATCATCAGTATAGTATCTATAAGATGTTCTGTAAGATGGTGAAATGATCCAATTCCTGTTTCTTAAATAACAGCAGAGAGTCAGGGTTGGCATAGTTCTGACATAAAATGCTGAAAGTCCTGCTGCTTCTTCCAGGTAAAAGTGAATTGCCTCTAGAGGTCTCTGCTTCTTATATAAGAAAAACAAATCATGTGTAAAAGGTGTAATGAGCTCTGATAATATGCCACAGTAAAGATAGCACCAGCAACTGGAGTGTGACCATCTGATTAAGCTTATTATAATCCACTGCCATTCTCCCATAGTAAATCAGTTTTTCACTTTAGCTAAAAAACACATGAAAGAGAGATATTCAGGAATTGTTTTTTATCATCTCTCCTCTCTGGGAGTTGTAAGGTCTGTGAGGGCAAAGAATTTTATTCACTGCTATATTCACAATACTTAGGATGCTATTTAGCACTCAATCAAATATTTGTTGACCTAATAAATATTTAAATATAAACACATTGAAGGGTATATGAGGGAATTACAAGGGAACGAAGATAAAGATATAAACGGGATTGTAACTCAAAGGCATTTATATGCAGAGGATTTGGAATTTATTACGGTAATTTATTATATATTGTTACTGAATAAACTTTAAAAGGATGTGGTGATTTATACTTTAGAAATACGATTAAAATGTTAATAGTTTAGAGGACGAAGAGCCTGAAGATAAGAAGGCCTAGGAAACAGGACAAATTAGAGTGACCTAGGTCCCAGTCCAGTCACTCAGTCATTCTTCTGTAAAGAATTAGCTTCGTGCTCGTATATGATAAAAATTCTCAGTAAGAATAGAGATTATCTTACCTTTGTTAAAAGATCTATGAAAAATTACACAAATATCATACTTAATGATGAAGTGTTAACGTAATTCCATGACGGAAGGAAAAAAAACTCTGCCAAAGATACATATTGAAAAAGAGACGAGGCGGTCCACCAGCTGACGGCTGACCCGGCACCGACCAGCCGGGTCAGCTGCTCTGCCGCTGCTTCCTCCGTAGAAACAACTTCGTGGAACATCCACATCAGCCAAGGTTACTCTGTGAATGCCTGTGACAGAGTGAGCAAAGTCAAGGTTATATTCTTTAATCATTTATGAGCCTTGCAAAATAGAAGAACACTGTGCAAATCACAAAAATAACCAAGCATGTCCCCCTGCATGCTACAGGAGAGACTGCTATTTCTTTTCTCGATCACAGCTTTAGCCCCACTCCATGCCACCTGCCTCCTAGATCAAAGTGAAGATACACAATCACAGAATTGCCCAATCCAGAGTAAAACATACTTCCTCAGTTGCTCTTCAAAATGACCTAGCATGAGCCCCTATCCTATAACAACTGCCCCGAAATATCTTACTGAGATACCCATCACTTTCCCATGGGGCATGATTTCTTGTGCAACAAGGAATAAGCTCAATTTTGATTCTGGTGTTTCTTATGGTCTTTGGTTAGTGAGCATCTACACTATTATATTGCAAATATTAAACATTACCCAAAGAGTAAAGGAGAGAAAAACAGATTCTCTGGAAAGGAATGCAAGAGAAATAATATCTCCAGGGTAGTTAGATTTCACTTAAAGTGTGAAGGGGAAGGGAACAGTCTGAAAAGTGACTCAGGATCCCAGTCACCACCGGCAGTTGTATGGGTTCTGTTCTCCCAAAGGTGGCATGCATGAGGAGCAAGGGGGACTAAAAACTGGGCCCCCTCTAGTCCGCCTGTGTGTCTTGGCTTGGAGCTCTCCAACTGGGAGAGGAGAACCTTTGGAGAACTGCGTGGTGGCACAGTGTGACTCAACTGTGGCACTCCTGAGGTTAAATATGTTGCTGTAGACTCACCAGGAGTTACAGGATTTTATGGGGATGAGAGGCTGGGGGATGAGAATTGATGTGGAAGTCTTGAGTTCCATGGAGTGGCTGAGGTAATCAGGGGGTAGAATACAAGCAGAATGTGGCAGTGAGGCTGTGGGATACGGTTGGGGCACCTTCTGCCAGGAGCATGCAGAGTAGGGCCTCTGTTCACTTTCATGGACAGCGGGGTGGAGGCCAGGGGAGGGGCAGTCTCCCCTAGAACACCTGTGCCTGTGTGCCTCTCTCCTAATGTCTCTAGAGAACAGGAGTCATTCTCTGGGGTGCACTCAATTCCTGCCAGCTGAGGCAGAGAGATCAGGGGGAGGGCAGTCTTAGCTGAAGTATGGGAAACTCCTGTTTTTCCACAGTAATTTCTACCGTTAGAGGTGGCCTGGTCAGGAAAAGATGACAGAAAAGGATATTCTTTCTTGCTTTTACCCATGCTTTCTCTTCTTCTCTGACAGGAATACTTTCCCATTAGGTTTGACCAATAACTAACCCCCTGCAAGCTCAGTTCTGGAATTTGCTCTCCAGCGAAGACTTCAGTGACTCCAAATTGAGCTAACACCTTCTCTCTTTGCACTCCCCACTATTTTTATTAGGGCACAGAACTCAAATGAATACCATGGATTTATTCATGATTTTTTCTCCTTAAGAGTACATTATGCCTTTTATTTATTTTTTGTCTCTATCACTCAACACAATTCTGACACATAATGGTGTTTGATTATACTGAGCCAAATACATTGGACTGAATTGATTCAAGGGCTAACTAATGTGATGTAATGGAATGTATATGGGATCAGAAGGCAGAAAGGCCAGTTTTCTAGCTTTGTCTATGCTAACTGCACTCATTTGTACAAGTCTCTCATCCTCCGTACACTATTGTGTCCTAAAGTGTAGAAATGAAGGCACTGGTTGATCTTTAACATCACTTTCAGTATCAGTGATACAGATTGACGTTCTATGTGCCTGACCTTTTTAGCTAAGTTTTCACAATTCGTATAAAGAACATTGATGCATTCCTAGGCACAGAAGATCAAAGTGTTCATTGGTAATATGGCTTTGCTCAGGCACTAAGGGCTAACTGGGAAATCTGGCTAAGAACCCTGGAACATTTCCCCAAACTAGCAGATCTCTCACACTGACTTGAAAACAAGTAGGAGTATAATTTATCAAGCTTTTTATCTAAGTAGCATTCACACAAGAAACTTGAGGTCTATTGAAAAACCTTGAATACAAAAATGTTTACAACTCTGGGAAAATTTGGAACGTGTGGTTTATTGGAATGATTTTAAAGCTTATACACATGTAATGAACCTGTGTCATTAAAGGATGATGCAGACCCTGGCCGGCAGGGTCCGTGTGTTGTGGCTGCAATGAACAGATTCACACAGTCTACAGAAGTCCTATGGAGAAAAAAGGACAGCACTCTCTCTCAGTGAGAGAGAGAGAGAGAGAGGGCCCTCAGATCCTGCCTGCACAGGCTTTTCTTGCTTTTCTGGGTATATTACATCGGATATGGTCCTCATTGACTATGCACAGTTCACTGCAGGTGATTACCTTTTACAGATAAGAAAGGAAAGAATGTTGCTAATTACTTCAAAGAGAAGGATGTTACAGATGGGGGGGAAAGTGGTTGATCTGGTTATGCTCCATACTTGGGAGGTTTAGCACAGACTTTAGGAAGTTGCTTTAAAGATAATGCAGTAAACATTTGCTGCCTCAATCCAGGGTGAGGGAGTTTTAGCAAAAGCAAGTCTCATAGTGTTACAAAACAGATGGGGGGGGGTGAATTATATAAAAGACCCCCCCTTTTTCTCTGGGGGTTCCTCCCCACCTACCAGGTTCATTTGCCCTCTACCTGAGGAAAGACGTCTCTTAATACCAGACATCAGTGAAAAGGAAAGGAATTTATGATTTGTTTGAAATAATACAAACTAAAGTTCTCCACAAACACACACAGTCATCCCGGCACCCTCCACATGACAAAAGGGAGCACTTCCAAAGCCTCGTGATCCTGACTCTCACCCAAGCCATGTTGTCCTAAACAGGCATGTGGTCCCAAAAAGAGAGATGCCAAATGGCTGCTGTGCCTCCGTTTAAATCCCAGCACCAATCTTCTCCTGCAGCCTCATTTCTGGCTCCTCCCACAATTGACCACAGCTGGCGGCATTCTGGGTAGGTGTGGCCCTGTGGTGTGGAGCCAATTATCTCCAAGCTCTTCTGGACCCCGTTACAAATCCCTATTTGGGGCTCCCCTCTTGGCTGCACACTGTTACAATAGCAGCCTAGGTACAATGCAGACCTGATTCCCCACGGGAGAACTTGTCTGTGGGTGTGGTCTTGTGTGCTGGACCTCGTTCCCCACTGGCCTTTCTGAGTGGGGGCTGGGCTACCTTCCCACAACACTCGGAACAGCTCCCTACGAAAGGATAATTCCCTTTACATATTTTGTATTAAAAAATCTTTGGTTGCCAGGAACCAGTTATAGTAACAGTGTGATTTCAAATGAATTAATTAGCAACAGTACCTCCAGTATTATAAACATGATGCTTTCAAATGACTGAATTGCCTTTGAAATGTTTCCACCAAGAGCTACACTAACATGTGATACAAGGATCTTTTCATGATCAAAATTAAGCTATTTCCTCAAGCTGCTTTTATAAAAGAGATAGGTGATGTTTTTGATACCATTAGGTGGATAAAACAACAGTACTTTTTTGTAAAATAACTTAAAATACAAATGATTTTTAATTTTATCGACCACTATGGCTTTGGTCCTGACCGGGTAGCTCAGGTGGTTGGAATATCATCCCCATATGCCAAGATTGCAGGTTCAATCCAGTCAGTGCACATACAAGAAGCAACCAATGAATGCATAAATAAGTGAAACAACAAATTGCTGTTTCTCTCTCTCTCAAATCAATAAATAAAAATTTTAAGGTGCATTTAAAAAAATACTTATGATTTTTATGTGTACATCCAGGTGGTCAATGCAAGGAATATGTCATTACAAGATGGTGCCTATAGCCTCGTCTTAATTATAGTCTTACCCAATGGCCAGTGTATCGGTCAACGTACTCTTAAGAGTGACAAGGGCAGTGTAGGCCATTGTCTTAGCCTTGAATAAATTATGATTGCAATTCTGGGTGAACACAAATAAAGCATCAAAACACCCTTGTTTTCCAACTGAAATAAGTTATTATCATTATATTAAAATGACTTTCAAGTCTTTCAAAATTACATTGTATAAATAACTGCCTTTGAGTAAAGAATGTCATTTGTGTAAATACTAGGTCTCATCTATATTCAGTCTGAGAATTGCAAAATGATTACTATTCCCCAGATAATGGAAAATATGTCTTTCTTTTGTTTTTTGTATAAAGCCAACATAAATGTGCTAAAACCCTAAAAACATTTAGTACAGAATATTTACAAGGAAACAAATCACTTGTTCTTAGCAATAGTCATTTAGACCAAGACCTGGACGTGGACATCTTTGAGGAGCCACTTTTCTACTTTCTCCACATAGACCCTTTGCAGTGTGATGAAGTCTGCTGCTTCCATGTCAGATAATGTCTTTAAATGCATAAAATAAGATGCATAATTACACAGCAAAAAATCATATTGAAATACAATAATTAAAATATTAAAAAATAAGTGGTTTTAAATTGCTGCACTAAATAATAATGTAATGTCTAATAACTATAATTTTAAAGCAGTAAAGGACATAATATTCATAACAACCACTTGTGATATAAAGAAAATCTGATTTACATTGTACTCCCAATGGTGTGTTTTTATCTCTTTTTTGTTTAATTTTCCATACATTAATGATTGGAACAAATACTAAACTTCAATTGGAAGTTTAGGCAAAAATATATCATTTTTATTCCCACCCATGACCTTGGGACTGCAGGGTCAGAACCTCTGCTGCACAGAGAAAGAAGAGATGTATGACTTGTCCGTGTGTGTGTGTGTGTGTGGTTCCCATTGACCGATATGAGGCTGGAAAATTGCTATTATTCAGCAATTGTTCAACTGTATTGGCTTTTTCCTATCATTCAGCTACAAACTGAAAAGTAAAATAAACTAATTATAAACATTCTTTATCAGAAATCTGTATTATGACATCCTCAAATTGCTGAATGTTAGACATTGAGATACTTATAGACACACGAAAAATTCCTCTGTGTGTGTTCAAATTTTGACATATCTTGATTAACTTTAATAGTTACTAAGCACTGAGATTCTATAGACACACGATACAACACTTGTTGTCTAGGAGCATGCATTTGATTTAGCACATAGAACGAACATATTCTGCTACATGAACACCATCTAAATTTATTTGGGATAAGTTGTGATTTAACTATTTATCATTTTTGTTAGATAAAATTTTCTTTCCATTTCCAGGTGATAAGCAAGCTATGTCCTTGCAATGCAAAACAAAATGGGAGTTAAAAACTATGACTATGGTTGGCTGAAAGCTTACCTTCCAAACATATTTTTATCTCCAAAGAACAGACCCAATAAAATGGAAATCCTTCATTTTTTTACTTGACTTTATTCCCTAAAAACTCACTTCAATAAACTCTAACAGGTATACAATATACAGTTACATCCTAAACATGTCTGACTAAAGATTGAAATATGTTTTAATACATCCAAGACCTCAAAACTAAGAAATTTAAACCAAAATATTATAATGCTCAAGGTTTAATATGGAGATATCTTGAGGACTGGAGCTATAGAGCTTTGGAAAGTTCTTTATAGTCTCACTTTAAAATAATCAGTGTGTTCTACTTAATCACGGAGCCTGCTTATACTAGTTATGGATGCTGTTCACATCTTGATTATCCACTTAGCATATCTTTCTGATTATGGGAAATTGTAGACTACGTACAATTGTTTAACCAAGAAAGTAGATTCACAGGCAGACAGGTCACATAGGAATGGATTTTGCATGACAGTCCCTGAGTACTATTTTAGCTTCACTGCATTTGTGGACACAGTGAGTGATTTGTCAAAAAGAAATGTTCTGAATGAATGATACAAATATTGAATTGCATCACAGAAACATTTTACGTTACCTTGTTCTTACTGACATTGTTGCCATTCGTTCCTATGTTAATCAGATAAAGTCGACACTCTCCTTTTTGATAGTTTCAAATTCTATCATTTGGGGGATATCTGTGTTCTGTGTGTGCATACGTGTGTATGTGTCAACAATTTTACACTGAACCAAAAGCTGCCATGATGAACTTGTTAGACAATATTTGAAGAAGGCTAGGAAAGACCTACTATATTAATGTTTTTTCTTGACTGAAGACATTTTCTACATCGAAAGGAATCTATGTTTATTTTTACTTCATTGGTTTTGAAGTCATAGTCTAAGTTAAATTGTTGCAACATAGCTGAGGCATTTAAGATCTCATCTCTTGGGGAAATATGCTTATTAGATAACATGTGCCTTAGCCCAATAATGAGATCGATGTAAATATCACGGTGGGGACCATAAGTGACATTTGCCAAGTGGACTGCTATGGTTAGATTAGAGGAAGTGCAACTTGAGAAATGCCCTTTTTTATTTGCCACTAAATATCATTAAAATACTGGCAATGATCTGTCAGAGGTATGTTCAAGTGTGATTGCATATCATAAAATATGAAAATTCAAGTAATACGATTTTAGGAATTAGAAAAGTACAGACCAAACAGTATAATTATTATTTTTGCTGCATTTAGTGTTTATTTACCAGACATTTATTAACAACCACTGGTTAACATTCACTCTGCCCAGCACTGGTAAGACAAAGATGAATGCTCCTCTATTTTGCTCTGAAATCATCGTTTGATAGAGAAGCCTGTGAAAGCACAAAACAAAACCTCAATACCTTCCAAATGTGGCAAAATACATGCGTATAAAGTGCTGTGAGACCAGAGAGAACAAAGCATAGTTTGACATAATTTTAAAATATTTACAAAAATTTTCCAAGATAATTTTGTTTTGCAGAATTCACCAGGGGAAAGGAGGTTCAAACGGTGGGAGCATCTTTCACGCTCAGGAGTCGTGAATGGCGGGCCAAGTAAAAGCGAGCGCCACCTGGAAGTCTGAGTTTTAGTCTTGTCTATTTAATTCAGCTGTGGTCTGCCTTGCCCAGGTTATTCAAGTTCTCTAATTTAAACTACATGATAAACAGACGTTTAACTTTTAAAAATAAGGGTGCAGTTCCTCTCAGCTGTGCCACTTTATGATTCCTCCTACAGCTCAACATGGTTTTAGTAAGGAAATTTACTCAAATAATTCAGATTACTCATAATCCTTTCTCTTTACCCAGTTGTTAACGTTGCTACCAACAGGTCTGCACACTGAGGTAATCACAAAAACCCTGGAGAATGCAGCCAGGTCTAACGAAATAGCACTTTTTCTTTAGAGGAGACTGCTATCCTCGAGTGAGATGTTCTGTGAAGACCCGCACTTTACATGGAAATTAGGCCATTCTAAATTGTTACAGGCATGAGACCCAGAGGACTTATGGCTCCTGGACTGATCTTTGTAACTGTTGGAATAATTCTTTCCTGGACTAATTAGGAAATCTATAAAAAAACACAACAGACCCCTGTTTCAATTTAATTTAGACATTCTAGGAATGCTTTATTTCATAGCCAGTAACACACTGAAAAAGGAATTCTTTCATGCTTTTGAGCTGATACAATTAGACTGTAGCCACAGGCTTACTAAGAATGGTTCTGTCTCCTATGGCATTTAATCAAAGAAGAAAATATGTAATTTCCAGGTGAGATGGCAAAATAGTGCATGTTTGCTTAACTCCCCTACCTGAACTTCAAATGGAAGTAAATCTCCCACAAGCAAATAAATAAAACAAAATCTAAACAAAATGAAACAAAAACAGAAAAAAAGATAAGTGAAGAGATTATTTCTATACTGAAATTAGGGAATGACTACAATTTCATACAAATGTGTTAAATGTCTGCCTCAAGCAAAACAATTAGGACAAAACTGAAAAACAACTTTGAGATGTGACACAAACCCGTAATTTGGAGTTTAGAACACCATGCTAGAAATGAGAAAGTTCGGGAAGACCCCACTGATAGCCGTACTTGAAGGTGTTGGGGCTGTGGGTGTGTCTCAGCCATGGGCAAGATAGACAACCCCTGCCTGGCATCTATTTCTTCTACGTGAAGCAGGTGCAGCTCGGCTTGCACAGGACAGCTCTTACCACCACACCGCTTAGAGGTTTGCCTGTCCCGCTGGAGGATGTGCTCACTGCGTTTAGGAAATATCCCTCACTCCGGCCATCAGCGATGTCTGGCACAATCTAGCTCTGAGTCCCTTTTCTAGCCTGATCTCCCTGTCTCACGGGTTCTACTAAATCTCCAGTTGGCTGCATAGTTCATCATCAGTCTGAACAAGGCACGATCTGTGTGTTAACACATTTTCTCATGCTGACTCTGCTGTTGGTATCAATTTCTTGCTATGGTCCTTCCAGTAATAGGTACCTGTTGCAATCTTACCCAGACTCCAAGGTCTACTCAGAAGCAACTTTCTTCATAATCCTTTCTTGATCCACTGACTTTTTATAGGACTCCCCAATACTTTTTTCTCCTAAAAAGTGCTTTATGCTTCATTCTTTTATGACGTTTAGTGTTTTTCCTCATAACACATTCATTTCTGTTTATGGTGTTAATTTCTTAAGGTGAAAATCATGCCCGTTTTGTATTTATTTATTCCTCATATCTCCTAGTACAGTTCTTTGAATGCTAGTGAATCTGTATTTGTGTTTTTCAAATTTGAGAATTGAATAAACATGAAAAGGCTTTAACTCCTGAAGGATGTTTTTCTCTGAACTTCAGGGCAAGTCTCAGCGTAGTCAAGCATATCTTCAAGGTCCTGGAATCTGTCACTGTGAAGCAAATGAGTTCCTTAGGGCCTGTAGACTTTGTCAGGCTTCCAACACATACCAGAACTCTTAACCTTGAAGGCCTCATCAGAGTGGCCTGGAAATTCTCTCTCAAATATTCAATGATCTTACATAAATGGCCTCGCCTTTTCTAAATATATTGCTTGTATATTATTAAATCATTTGGACACTATAGACAGAAGTGTTTTGTAATTTTTATTGCTCAAATCATTTTCACAGTTATTTTTCCCTTTATTCTCCCTGCTCATGTACTATTTTACACACACAAGCGATCTACAGATCATACATGGTTTGAGAGTGTAGCGATTAGAGAAACAGTGGTCAATCTGTCACTGAGAACATGAATACCTAACATTCATCTGTATGCTCCTCCCCTCCCCTATTCCTTTGCTTTGTTTCACATCAAAGGTTTTGTATTGATCATTCTTCTGCTTTTTATCTTAATTTTTAAATTTGGAAAAGATTTTAAATTACATAAGAGTTGCAAGGTAGTGGAAAGAACAGACATATACTAATACATACACTTATGTATATACTTACACTCACAGAGAGAATGTAAGTTCTGTCTGTGAGAGAGAATAATATATATGTAAGGATATATATTATTTTATCAGAATTCTTTGAGATTAAGTTGCAGATATCATGGCCTTACTTTACCTCTAAAAATTTCAGTATGATTTCCTACAAATAAGGCATTTTCTTACACAACCACAGGACAGTTTCCAACTTCAGTAAATCTACTAATTGGGGAATGCTGAATAAATAATGTTATACCCACACCTCAAAATTATAAAACATATAAGTTGTACCTATATCCACTGCCCTAAAGAGATGTTTATAGTATACTGTAATTGTAAGAAGAAAGTTTGACTGTAATGGGTAGAAAGTGGTTCCATTTTATTTGAAACAAAACAAAATTTGAAAATTGACATCTGTTATACATCCAAAGCATATCCTGGGGAAAGGCCGTTTGCCTGGGTGTGAAGAAGAGGCTAGGAAGAATGAAAAGATCGGGCTGTTAACAGTAGTTTACACAGGAGCGTAAGCTAAGAGATGGGTTAGGAGGTGCGACATCCCTGAATTTTTACTGATTAAACATTGTATTCCATTTTTCCATTAAAATAAGTATGCATTATCTTGTATACTTTAAAAATCTAAAATGAAAACAATTACAAATTTGAAGCTGTAGTGATGCGATAAGGCCAATTTCAGTGTTGAAAAATCCCAACATGATCTGAAGCCAGCACGGTGAGTAAAATGTGACCACAGAGTGAGTCAGGCGGCTCCACTGGCCTGCAGTTCTGCACTGTGGGTGGGCCTGCGCCAGCTGCAAAGCACTCAGATTGGAAAATTGTGGAACAGTGTGTCAGCTCACCTCCAGCTGACTTCAGTATGAGACCTCCTCAGGGAGGAAGAGAGTTTTGATACCCTTAGAGAGAGCAGAAGGCAGTAGAAACAGAGAAAATTGATGGAGCAACGTTGTGGTGAGTTAAGTCAGAAAATGATGCCATCAGACACTTCCTGAGCAGGGGGCCAAGAAAAGAGGCAGGACAGAGTTTTTTTCTGGAATGCAAGGTGAGAAGATGAGGGTGTTTCTATCTTAGTCCTTCAACAACAACTCACATTGCCTTGTGCTTACTTTTTGCGAGACGTTTATACATTGAACTCATTTAATCTTCCAATAACCTTATGAAGTTAGTCCTAGTATTAGCTTCATTTATATTAGATGAAGTAACTGAGGGACAGAGAAATTAACGGCAAATCAGTGGTGGAGTGAAATTTGAACTCAGTCTGACTACTTAAGCTCTTTCAACAACAGGCTTCTTACACTCTCTAGAACATGTCAAATTACTTGATACCTTCAAGCACAACAGGTTTTCCCTTTGTATGGAATGTACTCTTCTGTCATCCAATATTCCCATTTCCCTTCCCAGTTTCTCTGCTGCCTAATATTCAACCTGTCATTTTGCATTAATACCTGAAGCAACACTTTAATAATCTACATCGACATATTATATTAGGTTAAACCACATGAAGCTGCTAATATTTGAACAATTTTGACCTTCAAAAATGACAATATCCTATGTTTCAATGTAATGTCTGCCTGTGTTTTGTGAATGTTACTCACGGATGTTACTGCTGGAGAGGAAACTCAGTGTTTAAATTTTTTTCTTTGATCTGTTTCTCTAAAGTCTGACAGGGTACCCTCTGTGTAGTATATATTTGTTAAATAATTTTAAAATGTAGAAATAAATGAAGATATAGAGAAATTCTAAATTACAAAAGCAGAAGAAGAGATGGAAAAAAGATAAAAGACTTTGAGGGCATGAAACTTGATGGTACGGAAATCAGTGTATGATTCAGTTAAATTGTGAAGAAGAAGCATCGACATTGCTCATAAATTCTTTCTGTTTCTCAGGGTTAATGGCATCCACAAATCATTGACTAATTGACATATTTCCTATTTTGTTTCCACAGTATCCATGTTGAATAACACAAGTCCAAAAGATTCTTAATGGTTGGGAAATATGTTATCATACGATGTGATTCAGGTCATTATTTAAAAATGAAAAAGTACATGAGTCAGCATTATGAGTACTTGAATAGTGCATTTTTAAGATCAAAGAGATGGCAGTGAAAGGGAAGCTTTCAGTAGGTTTGCCGGATGAAGACCGTACTATAGAACATTGTTCTGTCTTCCCCTAAACACACGAATGATACAGAAATAGTCTTTAAAAATGTTGGATGTGGCTAAACTAAGTAGGAGTCTTAAATATAAATATAAATGTAAGCTAAAACCAATAACTATGACCTATTTATTTTAGGAGGGAAGAAATGAATTTTTAATTTTTTCTTCTAGCTCAGTAATTCATTTTGTATATAATTTTATTTATTTTTTTAGTTATAGTTTACATTCAACATTATTTTGTATTAGTTTTAGGTGTACAGCACAGTGGTTAGACGGTCATATATCAGTACTTTACAAAGTGCTCCCCGCCGATATTCCCAGTACCCACCTGGCACCAGGCACAGGTGTTGCAGTGTTGTCGACTACATTCCCTGTGCTGTACTTCACATCCAGGTGACTGTTTTGTGAGGGCCAATCTGTACTTCTCAATTCCTTCACCTCTTTGACTCAGCCCCTCAACCCACCTTCCCTCTGGCAACCGTTAGTCTGTCCTCTGTATCTATGAGTGTGTTTTTGTTGCTCATTTAAACAGTTCTTTAGATTCCACATATGAATGAAATCATACGATATTTGTCTTTGACTGACTTACAAGAAATAAATTTTTACAAGTGAAATCATATGGTATTTGTCTTTCTCTGACTGACTTAGAAAACATAAACTTTTAAGATATATTAATGATAGTCAAGCTGGAAAAGGTCAAGAAGATGACTGACAGTATTGACAGAGGTGACATTTTGCATTGGAATAGTGATGTATAAATTCTAAAAATCATGAATAAGTTTATATAGTTTGTCATAGGTTCCCAATGGATAACTTGGCCTCCTATATAACTGAGATCAACACTACCTTTCTGCTTTCTTCTTTAAAGTCAAATATCATTATCACTTTATACTATCTCTAAGATTTATGAAACTCATTTTCTTTTTTTTCTTAATTCAAAGCCACTTCTTCCTTCAGTGCTCTGGACTTAATATATTTCTGCTTTAATCTTTTAAGTTTTGTTGCTTTCCTTCTCCACTGATTTCTAATCCTGACCCACAACTCCATGTCCACTAATCTTAAAAACCCACGAACCTATTTCCTGTTAAAGTACTGTAATATTAGTGATTTTTTAAATATCTCAAAAGTCTTGCTTAAATCATGGGCTTGATTTTTTCACCTCTTATGCCATTCCCACCTGTTGCAATCTAGCTTCCACCTTCCTCTGGCCAGCGCACCTATTCTCTTGCAGGTTTAAAAAACAAAAGGTTGTCAATGAAATGAAGTCCTGGAGAACAAGATGAGTGATGGAAGCCAAAGAAAGAGGTACCAGTAGGCCTTGAAAAAGGGGGAAAACTGTCAAAAGCATGGGAAATTGTCCAGAGAGCAAAATGGGAGGGAAGACGTGGTTGAGCCCGGTGTAGGAGAGAGTACTGGCGACAGCCTGCGATGACACTGTGTTGGGAAATGGTGCTGGAGAAGGGTCTGATCCTGTGGGGCCCAGTGAAGAGACATGACTAGAAATTCATCAAGTCCTTTCACACACAACAAAGGAAAGTCATTATCTCTGTAACTAAAAGTGTGGTATCTAGTACAGTAAAGTATGCTTATTGTAGAGTCCATACCTTTATTGTATGATTTCAGATATTTTAGATGTGGTGTGGAGGAAAAGTAGAAAAGACAGAGAAGGTATGAGCTACATGACTATGTAAACTGTAGATGAGAGACAGAGTCTAATGATTCCATGTGCTTAAGAAGCCTCCATAATTTGCTAATTGGGGAATAGAAGTCCAAGTCCAAAGAACTCTCTGCCAATTTTCACCACAAAATCTAAAAACTGGGTTGAAATATTCTTTTCTTGAAGGTTCTATATTTGTTAAGGTTTCTTCACTTCCTCACCACCTATACGACGCTGGTTTTTCTGGGAGGACTTTGTACACATTGGCCTCACATCAGTATTTGTTCCTTGAAGTGGCTCGAGTCATGCCATTCTCAAATAAGACAATCCAGGGACAGCTCTCATTGTATAATGTAACTGATTAAAACCTAGTGAGGGGAACAGTTTCTTACTGAAATAACCACCATAAGTCAATTTGCCACAAAATAGGGAGATTTAGTAAGAGTTTTTCGATTCTGAGAGGGATACCATGAGAATCAGATATTATTTTAAATATTTTCATTGTTGGTTAGATAGCTTACGTGATAGCTTCCTTATGTACCCAGAAAAGTAGTAAATAGAAACAAAATCAGTAATATTCCAAACAGACAAGCACAGTAAGTTTTCCCTCAGCAGTTCATCCAGTGTTAACTGTTGTCCTGTTGGATCTTGGGCAAGTTGGCCCATTGTATCTCAGCGGGGTCCTGAATGTCCTGACGCAGTCAGTCCACTGACAGGGTCTGAAAGGTGTCTGAATGATGTCTGCTCAGGAGCCAGTCCACAGTCTGTCCTATGAATTGTCTGTATCAATCCAAGTTTTTAAGCTACCTAAAGATCTTGGAAATTATTTTAGAGCTGACATACCACGAAACGTGATTAGTCTTGAAACAGAGCTTATGAGAATAATAATTCAATTAAGTTGAATACATTTTCATTTTTCATAATCATAAACATTATGCAAAAGTAAAGTTAGCCTATCTGATCAGCAAACCTATTTAAGTTCAGAAAAAGCAAACTCAAATGGAATAAAATATAAGTTTGTTTTACACTTAACATTGATGAATCAGAAGACAGCCTTTTTAAAAAATTAAACTAAAATTTTTAAGCTGCTCTTTTTTGCTACAGAGTTATCTTGATTGCATTAGCCTGGGACCTGAAAACAGTTCAGTTAATCTTTGTAAAAAATAAATTTCAGACATATTCCAATCTCGTACTGGAATAGAAGCCCCTTTGTGGCCTGGATCCATCCCTCCACCAGCATGTCTACCTGCTACCAACAGGCAGCCATGGACTAAAGCAGTGGTCTTGACATTTGCTACTCACATACTACCCCCAAATTAAAGTTACATCTAATTTTTAATTATTATTTTAAGTATATAACTTCTGTTATGTTATTATAGTTGCCTCTTAAAACAAAATGCTAAAGCATTTTTTAGTGTATCTGATGGAATTAGAATGGCACATCAAATCCAAAAGGGATAAATGAACTCTGACTAAATGAAGTGAGTTCTTCAGGACCCATGCCTTAGGCTGCCCTAGATTGCAACAGGGGGGCATTTGCCTTGTACCTGCATTAAGATGCTTTCCTACCAAGAACAATTTTTATCTAATTTGTGGAAATGTACATAAAATAATAGAAGATTTGGGATGAAAAGTAAATGTAATGTTTACACTGGGTATATTAATAATCATCTCTTAAATGCACTACTTACACTGGAGAAACCATGACAAGCTGAATTAGGTTAATCTAAATCTAGTAAGTACATGGACGCAATATGCACCATCAGAGATAATGAGGAATATCAAAGATTAAAAAAGGCACAGAATGGTCTTTCTTAGGTCCATGGTCCTAAGGGACCATGGTCTACCATGGGACAAGAAGCTTGAGTCTTATACCAAATGAGATAGTGTAAGTGATGGCTATCTCGCTTACACTATCTCGCTAACACTATCATTGCACTTACAGCCCACCTGGCTGTGCCATCACCCAGGAATCTTTGCACCAGTCAAGAAAAACATGTCTCCTGTGAATCTAAGCAAATAATACAAAAAAATCTATCAGAAATAAACATGGAACTTTTAACTTTTTTGCCTTAGAATCACACAAAGTATAATTTCATGCTATAGCCACCAGTCAGTGAAGAGTCTTTACTTTTTTCCCGAATGAGGAGACTGAAAATGCTTTTCCCAAATCCTGACTATTCCATTTCTAAAACTCCTAGATGGATAAGGCACGGAGACTTGTCGGGACTTGTAGACTGGATGAAAGAAAGTGCTGCCATCTTCAGAATTTCTTACTATGTTCTTTGCTTTGCTCTCCTGAGCCCCTAAGCAACACTGTTTTGACAGCAGTGGAGGGATAGGAGGAAACAAACTTGCTAAACAAACATGTCATCATTGCCACCACTCAAAAATGTAATATACCTTGTATTCAGAACATAACCATAAGGGTTGAAGCAACCTTCTAACTCCAGGCTTTACCTTTACCAAAATCAGCAGAAAGGCAAACAAAGACACATGATTTACTGCTGGTTCCTGGTTACTTCATTAAAGGAGGCTTTGCCAGAATCAATACTTTGAGCTGCTCCTTTGCTTGGCATTCCGGAGACTTCACACTAGCACTGAATGACAACAGTAAGAACGGGTGAAAACTGTGGCTTTGCTCTGAAAAGTAGAGGAGGGGCAGTTATGAACGAGGATATTGGGAGAAAAATCAGAGGGGTTTCCTCAGGCAGGTCAATTTTAGGAATAAAAATATGAGTTTAAAGGTCTGAAAACAAATTGCCTTAAAAATATCCCATGCCTAGATAAAACTTTGAAAATCCTGCTCCCTCCCCAAGGGGCACCCAACACCCCCACCCCCCTGCAGGGGCTACATCTACCTCAGTTTAGAGATTGTCAAATTTAACTTTCTAAAATTACCTTAATGAGATCTCTGTAAGAATATTAAAAGGGAATATTAATCCATATGTTATTGCATCAAGATACAATGGAATATTTGTTGAAACTGACAGCCTATTTGCAAAATTTATATGAAAATTCAAAGGACCAAGAATAGGCAAAGCAATCTTAAAAACAAAAAGTGGAGGAAATGAAAGACTTAAAATACTAAATATTAGGACTTATGAAAAAGCAGTGATAAATAAGACAGTGTAGCATGAGCACAAAAATAAACAAATAGGCCAATGGGAAACAAATCCATACATTTACGGTTATCTGATTTATGAGAAAGCTAGCACTCCAGTGTAGTGAGGGAAAGGATTTTTTGAAGGGTGCTATACACAACTGTGTCAAAAACTATACTGACTCCCCCAACCTCATACTACACATAATAATTCCAGATGAACGGTAGAACTGTATGTGAAAGATAAAAGTATAAAGTCTGCAGAAGGAAACACAAGGGAATATCTTTAATAACCTTGGGGAAGGCTAAGATTTTTTAAACACGTCACAAAAAGTGCTCACTAGAGAGAGAAAACAAGGATAAACAGGACTACTTAAAGTGGGCACTTCTGTTCATCAGAAGAAACTCTTGAGGGATTTAAGGCTAGATAATATAACAAAACAGGATTGATTCCATCTTACTAGAAGAATTGTAGACACAAGATAAGAAATCTTACCTCCTATTTCTTCTCTCTGGAGCTAATAGCCTGTGGTTGACACCTTATGGGCCAGAAGCTTACAGGATTCTTAAGGGCTTCCCCACCTTCCTACAAAAAATATTTTTGGTGGTCTCTGAGATTCCATTAGTCATAAAAAACCCTGATTTACTATCATTATTAAATGTGTAATTATGCATGTTTGCTGCAAACAGATCATTTTGAACCCTGCATACATGTTACAAGCTATAAAAGCTGAAGCCCTTTCCCAGTATGCACACTCAAATTATGAGTTTTGTGCTAGCATTTTATCTATTTTATCTTGTGTCTGAATCAATATTACCTCTGATGTTTGAAAAATAAGGTCGAAAACTTGTTATGCAATAGCACTCCAATTGTGGATATATATATATAGTATTTGTTACTGGATAGGAATGACTATATTGAAGATCCAGTTACAGATCTCATGCTACCAAATACAATTGGATTTCTCTGTGTGTGTAAGATAAGTGAGGTATTCTTTTCCAAATTTGTACAATGATCCTATAGCAACTGTTTTTATTTTCTTACAAGGAAATTACACGCATTTAAGAAACTATTACTTCTATATTGATTCCCAGCTCAGTCATTTACAGTCTTAGAAAACTTCATATTCAGTGAAGATGTTTTGTTTGCTATTTTGCTACTTATAATGTTATAACCTACTTCAGTGATTCAAAAATGAGAGCATTTATGTACATAGTCACAGTTTAACAGAAGGTGTTAACCCTTTAATTTCTGAATTAGGACTACAGAAGGATGTTAAATGCTTTTTTTAAAAAGTACAATATAAGTAATTTTGTAACATCGGCCATGAATGTTTTATAGAGATAGATAACGGTGTTTTAAGACCAAAGCCAAGAGATTGACTTTGAAAGAACATAGCTATTTTAATTCATTAAAGTATATTTCACAGCTGCTATGATGTGTCTGGCACTGATTCCAAACACATCAAGCAATTCCCTAGGTTTCCCACTTCGAGGGATTCCTGACACTGCCAGCTGATGGACGAAGATGTCAGGCTCCTCAGAGACCGCTGCACATACAGCTTCTCCAATGCCACCTTCTCGGTAGTGATCCTCCACTGTGATAACCCGACCTCCTGTAGCTTTCGCATTGGCGATGATGGTGGCAGCATCCAGGGGTTTAATGGTAAATGGGTCAATGACACGGATAGAAATATCTTGTTCAGAAAGATCAGCAGCAGCTGCTAAGGCTTCATGAAGAGTAAGTCCGGCTCCAATAATGGTGACTTTGTCATTGACACTGTGGCGGACTACCTTAGCCTGTCCAATCTCAAAATTTTCTTGTGGGGTATAAATCACTGCAGTTTCTGTTGGGCTTGTCCTAATGAAGCACATCCCCTTGTTATTGGCAGCTAGATAAACAGCATGCTCTGTCGAGACAGCATCGCTTGGATAGAAAACAGTGCAGTTGGGAATGCTTCGGAACATGGCTAGATCCTCTAGGGCCATCTGGGAGGGTTCATCTTCACCAATGGATACCCCGCAGTGGGCACCAATAAGATTGATATTGGTTTGAGAGATGGCTCCCATCCGGATCTGATCAAATGCTCGAGTCAAAAAGGCAGCAAAGGTACTAACAAAAGGAATCGTTCGACCACGTGTGGCACAGCCCAGTGCCACACTTACCATGTTTTGCTCAGCCATAAAACACTCGATAAAACGCTCAGGGTGTTCTTTCTTAAATATCTCAGAAAAGGTGAAATCCTTTGTGTCACCATCCAGGACAATAACCCTTTTATTTGCGTGGCCCAATTTAGCCACAGCCAAACCATATGCTTTCTGAGTAGCTATTTCGTCGCCCACCTTATAATCAATCAGAGAGGTCATTCTTATGTTCTTGATGCTGATTTGAGGTGAGTCTTCAACGGGGGGTTTCGGTATGAGATTCTTGTTGGTCTGTATCTGACTCTCAATTAATCTGATGATCGCGTCCGCTCTTTCTTTCGGCATGGGCTTTCCATGCCAGTTTTCTGCATCTTCGACCTTGGGAATGCCCCGGCCCTTGAAGGTCTTCGCAACAACGGCCGTGGGCTTGTTCTTCACCTGAGCGGCCTGCCAGAACGCGTGGCACAACGCCTCCACGTCGTGGCCATCCACCACGTAAGTATTCCACCCGAAGGCTTCGCAGCGCTGCCGGTAGATGTCCGTGCAGTGCCCCAGGGGCGCGGGGCCGCTTTGTCCCAAACGGTTCACGTCGAAGACGGCCACCAGGTTGTCCAGGCCGTGGTGGGACGCGAAGGCCAGTGCCTCCCAGACAGAGCCTTCCGAGGCCTCGCCGTCGCCCAGGAGGCAGAACGCGCGGTAGCTGGCCTTGTCCAAGCGCTTGCCGGTGTAGGCCATGCCGCACGCGGCGCCCAGCCCCTGCCCGAGCGAGCCGGTGGCCACGTCCACGAAGGGCAGTCTCGGGGTGGGGTGTCCCTCCAAGTCACAGTCAATTTTCCTCAAGTTCAGCAGCTCCGACTCGCTGACGTCGCCCACCTCCGCCCAGGCCGCATAGAGGAGGGGGGCCGCGTGGCCCTTGGAGAGCACGAACCTGTCGTTGTCCGGGTGCTCGGGGTCTGCGGGCTTGTACCGCATCGTGTGGAAGAAGAGCACGGCCAGGATCTCGGCCGCGCTGCAGCACGACGTGGGGTGGCCGGAGCTGCAGGCACTCGTGGCCCTGATGGAGTGGATCCGCAGGCGGTTGGCCAGGTCCCGCAGCACCTGCAGGGTGTCCGCGTCGGGCTTGGCGTCGTCAGCCATGAGGGCCACACTCTCTGCTACTCCCGTGGAGCGGACGTTGCCTGCACCAACCGCACCTGTTCCATTCCATCCCGTCACGTGATGCCCCCCCCCGCCCCACCCCCTCGACGTTAGGAGCTCAGCCACCAGCAGGCGGCGCTAGGGGCGACTGTGCCGCAGGACTTGTCACCCGACTGGGCCTATTGTCAGACTTCGGGTGCACCGTGTGACTCCACCTCTTCTTCTGCACCTGACCATCTCCTTTGCAGTCCAACTGAATGGATTTTAAATATTAACTTTGTTACTTGCATGGGCAGCATTATAAATTCAAAAGGGGGGGCATTTTTATATCCATATCTTACAGGCACCATTGGTGAGGTTGTGCTTCTTTTACATGCATTCACACTATACCGGCGACATCCCCCTTTTCAGCAGAGCACTAGTGGAAATTACTGAAAGCCACTTCAAATCTGACGTGGCAACATTGTCAACAGACTTTCTCAGATCAATGGAAAATTCTGACTTACAGACAAAAATACGCTGACACATTGGACCAAAAACTACAAGATCAAAAACAAAAACATTCAATGCAGAGTATCTAGAACTGCAATTTCCCTAGTATACTCTAAAATAGTATTACTGTTACTACAAATAATGACTTTTTAAGACAAAATTAATTTACTTTACTTATAAAATTAATTTGTGCCACTGAACTCTTCTAGCTGGCAAGGGTTATAGCTTGTCATCAAAAATAAAACAAAAGAAAACCCGCAATGAATATCTTGATTCTTGAGTAATAATTCTTATCATTGATTTCATATTAA
Source organism: Phyllostomus hastatus (assembly GCF_019186645.2). Lineage (NCBI taxonomy): Eukaryota > Metazoa > Chordata > Mammalia > Chiroptera > Phyllostomidae > Phyllostomus > Phyllostomus hastatus. The sequence continues at coordinate 19,078,836 of NW_025333640.1, forward strand.
AATCATAACTATGGAAAAAGAAACAAAAAAATAATAAATCCAACCAAACAAAAACAAAACTGGGTTTCAACCCAGAAAAAAAAAATGAAACTGAATCTCTGGAAGTACAGTCTGGGAAGCTATAATTTTAAAATGCATGCATTAATTTTAATGTGTAGTCAAAAGTTAAGAATGGAGAGTCATCTATAGATGGTTCTTAACATTGGTTGTACTTTAGAGTTATCTAGCCAGTTTTTAAAAGTCTCATATCCCGGATACCCTCCAAGCCAATCAAGTTAGCCAATCAAAATGTGCCTGGGCATCGCAATTTCAAAAGCTCCTCAGACAATTTCAGTACTTAATCAGGTTGTAAACAATTCACTCAGGGTATTTTGCTACATTAGATCTCAGAAAAAAATTTAAATATTATTTGATATTTAAACTAGTTTTGTCATTTTCATTTTAAGGGTACATATTAAAATAACTCATAATGGTATGACACTAACAAGATTTTGATACTTGTTGAAAGAATGTTGGATTAAGAAAAATCCTTAAGAGGTCATCTTGTATTCATTACTTCCAATTCCTTTTGCAAATTAATGTTTGCTTATTTTTTTAGACAAAGGAAAACAAACTAAAGACAAACTAGAGTTGGACTAGGAGTAAAGATGGGAATTAGAGAAAAAAATCACAGCATCATAAGAGCAAACTACTAGCAGCTGACTGGAAAGCAGTTAATCCTGGCTAAGAAGAGTTCTAATATCCAAATGATTGGTAAAATGATAATTTAAAAATGATCTCTGAGGAAGTGTTCACATGAAAAAAAGATGGGAGAAATAGCAACAGCTTAACATTTCAAGTTCCCAAATTCTTCAAGTCATTTAAAGTTTGCACAACTGTTTCCCAAAGTATTAAACTGAAAGTTTCTAACATTACTAAAGGTCAGCTTTATTAAGAAAAAACTGTGGTCTTGTACATTTAATACCCTAGATAGTGGTATGAATTCCCTTCTGTCATTCTATGAAACTGGATTTTATACTCTAAAAAATAATATTTTGTAAGTTATATGTAAAATATTTTAAAGTGTTTTTATATATTTAAAGGGAAACCCAGAAAATTATATAAAAGTTATTAATATTTCTTTGAAGCATTATAATATTTTAGAATATATTTACAAATATACAATAGAAAATAACCATGTAAGTATATAGTATGCATAATTGGATAATGCAAAATTACCTAATGTGGCTGTGAAAACAATTTAGTCAAATAAATCAAAGACATGATGCAACATTCTACTTCCCCTATTAGAAAAGGCTGTCACTGACAAAAGGCCAGCCAAATGTCTTTAAGTAAGCATGCCAAACATATAGTTGTCTTGGAAAAATTATACCTTTTAGGTCATTTTGGAAGACAATTGAAAGATTTCTGCAAATAGGAAGGAACTATTCATTTACTACTTTCGGTTTATCTATCTCAAAGTGGGATTGGTAAACTCAAGTGCATACTGGACTAGAGAGGTACCATGAGTGTATGAATGTCAGATATGTATAAGAGGACTGGAGGGATCAGTCCTCTTATCAGTTTTTTACTAAAAATGTAATCCCCCACTCAAGCAGTTGGTTTTCCTACTTTTTGAAATGTTACGTTTTCCATTATATATGTGAAGCTATATTACCAATATATTTAAAATAGACACTTTTTATCATTATGAATTAATCTATCTACCATATTTCCTTAGTCTACTTTGTTTAACATTAATATATTTATACTAACACTCTATTCATTAGTATTTGCTTAGCATACCTCTTCCATCTTTGATTTTAAAATTTTGTTTACTTATAGATATCTCACAAACAGGACATAGTCACATGTTTTAAATCCAATATGACGTGTTAATATTTTAATTAGGGCACTTAGTCCACAATTATTGCTATATGGATTTAAATCTACCATTTTTGTTTTCTAGTTACCCAGTCTTGTTTCTTTTTTCTCTTTGTCTCCTTGCTTTGAATGAGTTTTTAAATTATTATTTATTGATTTTTCTCTACTTGTTTGTATCCTGTCCAAGGTTACATATATCCTTTTAACGGTTACTCTGGAAATTAACATGTATTCCTATTGTATCACCCAATATTAACAAATACTTAACCATTATACACAAACACACACATCTTTGTGTATTTGTTAAAGCACAGGAAAATATCTCTAAAGATATCTCCAAACTATCTACAGTAGTTTATTGGGGGGCAGGGGGTTGGCTTGAAGAAGAGGCCTTGGGGGATTCCTTTTGCTGTTCGTGAGCAGTCCTCCCGGGAGCAGGCAGCCTCTGCTAGGCAGGTGCCCCGAAGAGGAGAGTCTAGTCCGGCTTGGAGCTGTGCACCTAGTCTCTTGCCCTTGATCCGCCTGGGACAGCACGGGCCTGTAGCGGCAGGCGCCGGTGGTACCGGCTCAAACCTCCCTCTCGCAGTCCACGCGGGGCCAAGTTCACCCTCCAGCCCCGAGCTCCCAAGCAGCGCGCTCCGCGGGGATGCAAGGAGGAGGTTGCTCGCTGGGACGAGCTAAAAATCCAACACGGACGAAATTGACCAGGTCTCGGTTTCCCGGGACATTTTAGAGAAACGTACTCGCCCCTCCTTTTCCGGTCGGGTCCGCCCAGCTTTCTGCGGCCCCACGTGTTTCTGCTGGAGGCCTACTGTCAGCTGCAGGTTCTGCTGTAGGTGAAGTTTCCCAGGTGTGGAGTGCAGAGGCCTCCCGAGGCCGCGAGGACGTCACTATGGTGGGCCTCCTCCTCCTTCTTAGAACCTGTTTGGTTCCCGAGAAGGCTCCCGATGGGGGAGAAAGGGTGCGGTTTTGGGAAGCCGGGAGAAAGGAGGACGCGAAGTGATTACATGGGGTGTGGCACGCAGGGGTTGGGGGTGCGGGGCGAGGCATCCGGGAGGAGGGTCCCTGGCTGGCTTCCAGACCATAACTTTTTTGAGTTCTCGCTGTTCGCCGGCTCCTTGCTATTTCTCGCCTCGTGCTTAACTTCCCAGTCATTGCCCTCTCCGGGGGAGATCCGTACAGATACATTTTCTCGCTATTCGGCAAAATTCGTAAACACGTTCCTTGTTTACTCCCGTGCCCCCTCTCTTCCCGCCTAGACTGCGTGGGCTCTGTCGCCGCTTTCTTGGCGTCCTTTCACCGCTTTCTAGTGACCCACTCTCGCCCGTAGTCTTGCCTTCACGCCTCCCTTTGCTGCTAAGGCACTGAAACTTTCTTTGTTTTTATTAAAAACTGAGACGTGAGTGCTTATATAATACACTTAAGTATAAAGATTAGCGGTATAAGGAACGCTTGTTTATCCATTATCCAGTTTAGGAAATAAATCAACATAGCTTTTCAAAGCCTCTGTGTTCCCCATCTTGACACTATAACCATCAGGAACCCCCACAGAGGTAAACAGGTCCGAATAATGTATTTATAATTACCTTGCTTTTCTTTATGGTTGCTACTTAAGTTTGCGTTGCAAAACTATTTGTTGTTTCTTACTTTTCACCTGTTGTGTTTTTGAGAATAATTTTTGAATAGGAACATGTTTTATAAATATCCCTTTTTCAACTAGTTTTTAATAAAAACAAAAAGGATACTCTGGCAGCACCGTCTTTTTTTCCTCTTTCTCTGGTCCTTTTTCTTTCTACTTGTGTGACTGTTTTTGCCTCTCGTGTCTATGTAGTCTTTTTCATTAGATTGCGTACATACACCTTTGTGTAAATTCAGTTTTTGTTTATCACTATATTTGTCCTACTTCCAGTTCCTCATAATTTTTTTATAGCCTTTCCTCTTCAAAGTGGAACATAAAAACATTAATAATGTGTTGGTGTGTGAGCGATTCAGGGGTTAATTGGCACTGGACTGCCGACCTTGACTACCAGAACTTCACTTTTTTCAGACTGCATGGTAGGAGCGTCTTGCCTTGTAAGAGTCAAAAGAGTGGCATGTAAATCTTTTATCATTGGCACATTTTCTGCCCTTTCATTTTACTGATATATTTTCCCTGTCTCTGCTATGTCCTCTCTTGAATTTGAACCCACCTTGTAACTGGGGGGTTTCCATCTAGACTCTTACATTAGTTACTCTAAACTTATTTCAGTACAGTTCAGAATGTGGGCTATGGCATACCAGAGGACTGGGCCTGGCACCTGTATCTTTACTACATTGTGATCTTGGTGAAATTACTTAATCCCTCTTTGTTGTCCTGCCTATTCCCTCAGGGTAACCATAATGCCTAGAGGATTACCGTGAAAATTAAATGCAAACCAATTATCCCTATGCCCACTAGTTAGTAAATGTTAGTTGTGTTGATTAACTTTAGTGGTATCACTAAATTAACTTCAGTGAATGTCATCAATAGTGACATTACAGCTTGTAGTTGTCTATTTTTGTTTCTTGTTCATTTATTTTTTGTTTATTGTGAATCTTTCCTAGAGCTTCACAAATTCATATCTTTTCCTTATATCAAAATTGAACTGACTTGAAGACTCGTTTCAAACTAATTCATCCCACCCAATACTTTTTATTCTGCATTTAAAAAAGGTTTTAGTGCTTTTAAGTTTGGTGTGTACTAGGCTACTAGGCATTCACAGGTATACTCCTTTTTATATAAGCTCGTTATTATAGAGTTTAAATGTGTTTATTTACCTGGCTAGATTATAAACCATTAAAAAGTATGCTATCGTCCTCCCTTGATTACTGTGGGCATTAATTACAATTGACTTCCTACACATTCTTTAATGACAAGAATTGTGTGCTTTTGGGTTCACACCTATAAATGTGAGCTTATACTTGTTTTTTTTTTCTTTCCAGCTGTATTGAGATACAATTGACATAACATTGTGTCGGTTTAAATTATACAATGTGATGATGTGTCATACATATAGAAATGTATTGTGAAATTACTGCCACAATCAGCTTTGGTAACAATCTCCTTCACAGTTACCTTTTACCCCTGTTGTAAAAACTTCTAAGATCTACTCTTTTTGTAACTTTGAAGTCTATAATACAATATTTTTAACTGTAGTCACCATGCTGTACCCTAGATCCCCAGAACTTACTCATCTTATAACGAGAAGTTTGTATCCATTGACTTCCGGTTCATCCATTCTCTCCCCTTCATCTATCCCCCCCTTACCCTTACAACCAACATTTTACACCCTGTTTTTTATTTTTTCATTTTAAGAGGAATATTTGAAGCATATCACCCCTGAAATACCTGTTGCTATATATCTTTGAGTAAACGATGTCATTTCTTTTGTAACTCGCAATTCTGAATTCAAAGAATAGTTTAGAATAAATTTTCTGAAATAATCACTGACGATTATAAGAGAGAGAAACTTTCAAAACAGGTTTTCTGACTAGAATATTTCTGTGGTGCCAGAAACTTTTCAAAGTAGTTATAGCTATTCAAAAAAACAGTCTATTAGTTATACATATGAAAAGAAATTATATTTTTGCTGTATCTTTGAAAGTTAAATTTCATACTTTTTAAAGCATAAAATGTTAGTCTTCCATAGAAAATATACCTTAAATTCATCCCCACTTTATGTTCCATACTATTCATGAATCATCAGATGCTGTACAAAATAAATTTGGAGAACCCCTGAATAATAGAGATTAATTGGTTTTTAGTTAAGATATTTAGTTTGAATAGGCTGTTTAATAGATTAACATTTTATTGATAGGGTTTACTTCAGTTTCCCTTGTTGAAGCATTTTGTTGGAGTTTTTTATTGTGATATTCTGATAAATAGGAAAATGTTCTGAAATTTAGTGTTTTATTGTACATTTTCTGTGCTATATATATATATATATATATATATATATTCTGCCTTGAGGCAACCTTTTTATGAATAAGTTATTATAAGGAATTATAAACTACAGTTGGGTCAGATTACAAGTTCATTTTCTTTGTATCTTCTTTATACTGAGTCTCAGAGGTTCTTTGACTTCTTCTAAAACTATGAGGATATTTCATAGTCTATGGGTATCAAAGTACTTCTTGTTCTAAAGAAAGTTTTAAATCTTTAAAGGAATTTTTTTATACACCTGAACAGAGTGTTATATATCTCTAACTTCAGTTAAGTTTTAGCAGCTTCAGAGAGCATTTTTTTTGAGGTTTTTGTGACTTATTTTATTTGTTAGGATGTGAAACAAAGCTATCTTTTCAAAGAGCATACTTGGCTTTAGTTTTGTTTTATTTTTTGGTCTTGCATTAGTCTATCTCTTTGTGTAACAAGACTATCGCAACATTTAGTGGCTTAAAACAATAGCATTTATTATTGCACAGTTTCTGTGGGTTAAAGTTGAGGAATGGTTTACCAGGTTTTGGCCTCTATGTTTTTTACAAGGTTGCAATGAAAGTATAATCTGAGGCTGTGATTTAACCCCAAGGCACAGCTTGGGGAAGATCCACTTCGCAGCTCACTCACATGATTCTTGGTACATTCAGCATCTCATGGGCTTTGGGACTGAGGGCCCACTTCTTCACTGGCCATTTACTTGGAGCCTCGAGGTGGCTGTCACATAGACCGCTCTATAGGGCAGTTCACTGCATGACAGCTGGTTTCCGTCAGAGCGAGTCAAGAGACAGTAGCCAAGAGAGAAGCCAGTGTCCTTTCAAAACCTAAGCTCAGGGTTGAAATCTCATTGTTTTTGCCAAATGCTGTTTAATAAAAGCGAGTCACTAGGTCTTCACTGTGGGAGGGAGACCCGGATTAGATATGGGCATGAATATCAGGAGGTGGGGTTCACTGGGGGCCATCTTAGAGGCAGCCGCCCATGAGTTCTGAAAGGTTTTACTTGATTTGTGTTTGCTAGGTAAACCATGCACAAAAAATTCTTGTCACACCTTCCTCTTCCCTGCCCCTTGACTCTACATGAGCAGAGAGACACACAAATGAATGCATGTACTGCTTTATGATGGTTTTACTCTGAATTCCCTTATTCCTGTAACCAACTTACAGTGGCATCTGAGTTTCAGACTTGGAGCTATCTTCTCTGGCCAGGTTTATCAGTAAGGGAGCAGAAAATCTTTGTGGAATATTTATCTGTTGAAGGAATGGATACGTGTGTGAGTAAGGATTTGGTGGTCCTTTTAATTTTACAAAGGAATTGACTTGCAGCTGTGTCTTATTAAAGATAAGCAAAGAAAAGGATTTTGTGGGCAGAGGTAAATAGTACAGTCTCAAGAAGTTAAAAAACAGCAAGGTGTATTCTGGAACTGGTGAGCAGTTCGGTAGGAATGGACAGATGGAGATTTTGAAGGAAGATGTAGTACAGGAGAGGTAGGTTGAGGGTACGTTGTTTTCCACGCTAAGGACTTGGACCTAGCTACAAGCTAGTAGAGTGAGTGTCGTGGAAAACACGAGCTCTGTGACCTCTGTGAAGAAAGGACCGGCAGGGAGCACCTCCAGGCCACCCTGGTCATGAAAGGTCATGAGGCTGAATTAAGGCAATGATAATATTTTGAAGAAAAGATTCTAGAATTCTTAACCTTTTTGAGTATTAGGTATATTAGAGACTGCTAGCTGTCCCCTTATAGACTCTTTCTTCTATAGTAATTTATTTATTTTTTTCTGAGAAATGTAAAGAAATTTACATTTACATTTCTCCCTCATACAACTCTGAGTAAATTTTGGTCAGAAGATTCTGTGACTTCCCAGATCTTGCTCCTAAAGGAAAGGCGGATGTATACCTTTTGATTTCCTTTTCTACTTCTCACTGGCTGGAGTTTAGACTTGGCATCAAGCTATCTTGGCTTATCTGTGTATACAGGAGGTTATAGCCTGAAGATAGTAGATGGCGGGGTGGAAGGAGCCTGGGTTTCTGAGGGCTTTATGGAGTGGAGCCTCCAGCTCCTACTTTTTCCATGAGAGAACTTAATTTTGTCTGGGTTAAGCTATTAAAATTTGGGTTTTTTATTATAGGAAGCCAGACCCAATTCCTAAATAATAATAGGTGTGATAAGATATAGAGTATGTAGGGTTAAAGACTTATACTGAAATGTGTAGCTTAGAGAACTGGACGAATGACGACTTAGTTAACTGGCATAAGGCTTGAATAGGAAAAATCATTTGTTTCCTTTTGGGTGTGCTAATTTTGAGAAGGCTTCTATTATTTCCTCTTTCCTGTTTTCCTATGAGCCCAGCTTTGATTCTGTTGGATTCACTGCCCACTCTGTTCCATGTACAGCTTCCCCGATCCAGCTCCCAGTACGTCCTCTGTTCTTTCTGCCCCCCTTAATTTTCTTAACTGTGATGCAAACTTTCAATTGCCAGCCCCCTCATTATCTGCATTTTTTGTACCTGCTCTGAAGATGGAGCTGTTTAAGAACTGCTTTTTCAACCCTTTATGTTCCTTTCTTTATATTTTTTTACCTCATGGAGAATATTTCTGAATATGTCATTTCTTTTATGACCATGGAAACAAAGATGGTTTGAATTATTTGCCAGGTCTGGCTTATCTCCTGATTCCTGGTGTAGTGTTTCTGGCTCCAAGTATTTCTGTTATGTTACTATTTCTAACATTTGTTTCTGAAGAAAAATTGTTGACAGAAGTCACAAATATCTGACTTACATATATTATATGTTTTCCTACATTTTAGCCTAAAGCACTAAAGGGAAAAAGTGGAGGACAGGAAAAAAAAGTCGTCCATCCGTATAGTAGAAAAGCAGCTCAAATTACGAGGGAGGCCCACAAACAGGAAAAAAAGGAAAAGTAAGTGTCTTTTTGTTATTTCTATTATGTGTTGGTGAAAAGCCAATTTTACACATTTCTCCTTCAACAGTACTCCTTTCTTTAATAAATACATTAAGTGTGTTCTGTGCACTGAAGGTAAAACAGTAAACCGGAATTCAGCTCTTATAGAGCTTACCTAAAACAGACACATCAATTTAAACAGGCTGTGATGAGTGCAGAGAAGAAAAACTAAGAAGGATTATGAGATGGAGAGTGAGGACTTGAATATGAAGAGGCAGGGATCAGTGGGGGCCACTGTGGAGACTGCCACCTTCTGTTAACTATCTGCCTGCCAAAGACATTTGGTTTTCTAAAAGGAACACAGGTAGCCAGGCAGCTTGGAGTGTCTGGCCTCTCGACTTTTCCACAGAACCCAGGCTTCTTCGTATCACTTCCCAAGGTTTCTTTTAGGCAGAAAGAGAGGGGACCAGAGTCTGAGAGGATGTCTGTTAGGGAACAGTGCCTTTGACCCATGGTGGAGCCTACAAAGCCAGACCTGCTGGGTTGATCAGATGGGCTCTTATTGATGGCCTCTGATCACTGAAAGATGCTGCAGGAGCGGCTGGCAACAGAGGAAGTGTTCCGACATGTTCTTCACATTCAGTGCTTGAGTGCTCTGATTTAGAACTATATGAAATACTGCTTCTGTTCACATTCAAAGAAACTGGTTTGAAGACTAGCACATTTCAAGCAAAATTCAATTTATAGGCAGCAAATGGCTATATCATGATTTTAGCTTTATTTTAGGATCTCTTAGCATCATGCAGCAAATGGCTATATCATGAATTTAGAGCTATTTTAGGATCTCTCAGCATCATGCAGCAAATGGCTATATCATGAATTTAGAGCTATTTTAGGATCTCAGCGTTTTGTTGCTATGTGCTGTTATATCTTGTCCTACAGGGTATGTAGTAAGGAGTTCTCAGTACCGAATGAAAATGACTTAGTATGAAAAATTAAGGAAGGGGGTAAGAATCCAGGAAACAACTACTTTTGAGAAGTAATCTCATATTTCTTTACTTTTCTTTATCCCAGCTCATACCTTTCTAGTTTAGGCCCTCATTGAATTCTTTCAACTTGACTTCTAACTGGAGTCTTCCCTCCAGGTTTTATGGAAAAGAATGAATTCTCAAAGCCATTCTCTACCTTGTTATGAAGTATTCTTTATTTTTTAAAAATTAACTTTGGCCCTGGCTGGCGTAGCTCAGTGGATTGAGCACGGGCTTCGAACCAAAGCATCGCAAGTTCAGTTCCCAGTCAGGGCACATACCTGGGTTGCAGGCCACAGCCCCTAGCAACCACACATTGATGTTTCTCGCTCGCTCTCTCCCTCCCTTCCCTCTTTAAAAATAAATAAATAAAATCTTTAAAAAAATTAACTGAGGTTAAATAACATACAATAAAATAGATATGTTTTAAATGTATAGATTTGGGGTTTTGACAGTACCCTGGTGTAACCCCCAGGGATTACTATATAATGCACTTTCTTCCTCCCAAAACATTCCCTGTGCTTCTTCCCGGACAACCCGCCTCCTTCACCCCCAGCTCTTCATTTTGATAGATGAGATTTGTGTTTCCTAATGTTTCATGTAAATGAATTCATACCGTATGTAATATTTTGTGCCAGCTTTTTCCACTTAGAATGTTTGTGAAATTTATCCATGTTGTTTCACATATTAGTTGTCTTTTTCTTTTATTACCAAATAGTGTTCCATTGTATGAATATGCATTTTGTTTATTCACAAGTTGATGGTCATTTGGATGGTTTTGAGTTTTGGGCTGTTACTGAGGTCTGCAAACTAAGGGCCCAGACCTCATTTTTATTTTAAACAAAGTTTTGTGGGGAGGTAGTTATGCCCATTCCTTTTGTATTGTCTGTGGCTGCTTTCAGGCTACACTGGCAGAGATGAGTCGTTGCCATGGAGACTGGCCACATCGCCTACAACGCCTACCATCTTACCACCTGGGCATTTGAGAAAAAAAATTGCCAGCCCCTACTATTATAAATAAAGCTGTCATTAGCATTCATGTACAATATGTGTGGACATATATTTTCATTTTTATTTTAGTTCCTAGAACTGGAATCTCTGGGTCATATGGTAGATCTATGTTTAAGAATGTAAGAAATTAAGTTTATAAGAATTGTTTGTCACATGATAGATGTAATGCTTAAGTATGTAAGAAATTGCCTTATCCAAAGTGATCGTACCGTTTTAGATTTTAACCACCAGTGTATGTGTTACATTTGCTCCATATCCTCTCAAACACATTGTATTATTGTGTTTGTCAGCCAAACAAAAATGGAGGTTCAGCTCCCTGTCAATGCAAAAGCCAAACTTGTGGGGCAGATGCTGGTGCAAAAGGAAAGAAGTTTTATTCAGGTGCTGCGGGATCTGGGAAAATGGGTGACTTCTATCACCAAGCCCATCTCCCTCACAAGACCAAGATAAAGCTAGTGTCCAAAGTTCCTGCTCCATTTGGAGCAGCAGGTGACTGCCAAGTGGCCACAGCCCCATGCAGGTAGCTTTGTTTGTCCCCGGCTGCTGTGCATGTCAAGCTCCCTCCTGGAACCTGCATGCGGAGGCCATGTGGCCATGGGCCTTGCAGCTGCTAGGACCACTAGCTCGTGTGCTCCTGAGAGAGAGTGCATCACCAGGTGGGCAAGAGAGAGCGAGAAGCTCCCTCCCCAAAGCCATGGACCACGTGGCCGTAGAGAGGACAGGCAAGAGCACTGTGTGAGTGCAGGTCATAAGCAAGAGCTCTTTGTTCCCCTGGGACTACATTAGCTTGGGCTTGGGATGGAGTAAGTACTTTCTCAAAATGACCAGTCACCTTCCCAAACTTGTGCACAATTTGGGTGGGTTCACCTCCCAACCAACCCCTTCTTTCCCCACATTAGACTGACAGGCCTCTTTGGTCCAGTACCTACCCCTGCTCCATTTTGACTTCTATGGCACATGTGCCTGCCTTCCCTAGTCCCATCCTCAATCTGGTACCGAAGGGGAGGGGCTTTTTTTCTACACAGTGATCTTGCTAGCTTTTCGCATGCTCAGTGGAAGAACCACCACTCCCCCCCCCCCCACCTCCGCCTTTCACTTGGCCGATGGGGGATACTCTCCTGCACTATGACTGACTTATGATGATAACATTGTCCATTTTTTTAAAGATTTTTATTTCTAGAGAGGGGAACAGAAGGAGAAAGAGGTAAAGAAACATGTGTGAGATTGATCAGTTGCCTCTCACAACCCCCCAGCTGGAGACCTGGTCCACAACCCAGGCATGTGCCCTGACCAAGAATTGAACCTGCAACCTTCTGGTTCACCGACTGGCACTCAGTCCACTGAGTCATACCAGCCAGGGCATCATTTTTTTTTTTTTTAATTTAGCCAGTATAGTAGTATTTCACTATGGTTTTAATTTGCACACTTAGTACTCTTGATGGCTAACAATGTTAAGTATCTTTTTGTGTGTTTATTGGTCATATGTGTGCCTTTGATTTGATGGAAAAAAATCTGTTAAAATCTTTTGTGCTTTTATGTATTGGGTTTTTTGTCTCATTAGGTAGGAAGAACTGTTTGTATATTTTGAATATATTTTCTTTCATTCTGTGGCTAAAGAAATTTTTATAAAAGAGGCTTCATTTTATTTTCCAGTTTTCTAATGGCTTAAAGTAGGAGAGTAAATCTGGTCTGTTTTTTGGGGGGCAGGGACAGTGTAACCCTAGTGAGTGGCAGATAGTGTGGCAAACACTAGCTACCCAAAGGTCTTTTCTGAATGAATTAGTATTCAGAATATCAGCAAAAGGAGGCATGTATTTTCTAGACTTTTCTGAGAATAGATGAGTTATTTTTCTTCATTATAATTCTTTTTTTAAGATTTTATGTATTTATTTTTATAGAGAGGGACAAAGAGAGGGAGAGAAACATCAATATGTGGTTGCCTCTCATGTGCCCCCCAACTGGGGGCCTGCAACCCAGGCATGGGCCCTGACTGGGAATCTGAACCGGCGACCCTTTGGTTTGCAGGTTGGCACTCAACCACTGAGCCGCACCAGCCAGGGCTGTTATGATTCTTTCCAAATTTATGAAGAGTGAATATTCTGTTTTGTTCTTGTTGAAGTTTAAAAGACAACAGGAATGTATTTCGGTCTTGGTGGCAGCACTCAAGTCTTCTGGAAGGTATTCATTACTCTTTTGTGCCAAGTATTCTGCACGTTACAAAACCCACCTGAACATTCATAATCCAGTCAAGCTCCCATTTGTGTTTTTAAAACTGATTGTACTATAGGTGTCCTTGAGTCATTGAGCTAAGAAAACTCACTAACAATTTGTTCCAGGGATTTAAAAAAGAAGCATAATAATGTTCAGTGTTTCTATGTCAGTTAAATTAATTTCATATTTATGAAAGAATGATCTTTGAATTAAGGGGTTTTTTTAGGCAGTTTTTTGTCTTTTTGACAGATTTTAAAAATGTGCTTTGGAAATTGTCTAACACATGTACCTTTTCTTCCAAGGTTGAAGAATGAAAAAGCATTGCGTCTCAATCTTATTGGTAAGTGGATTTACTTATTTCACATTTTGGCTAGAGTACAGTGAAATTCTGCCCTATACTTATTTTTCTTCTGACTTTCCTAGTGAAATAATATCTCTAAGTGAATTTTCTTTACCAGACTTGATTAAAATAAAACAAAATAAAATCAATCATTAAACCCTTAGAATAGTGTTGTCAATATCTGGCTCAGTTTTTCAGGAATTATTTGGTTTGTGATCACCTGCCTAACTACCTGTCTCCATACCTGTCTCTGCCTGCCTGCCTGCCTGCCAGTCTATCTATAGATCTGTCTAAGTGTCTTTTTATAGCCGAAGTTTAATATTAACTCCCTAACCATTAGAATTATGGCCTGAGTATTTTGGGAGTAGGAGTTCATATGTAATGTTTCCAAAATGCTCATTCTGTATCTCAGTGTCACAGTCTCTGGGAGAGGGGCCGGGAGTGTAAACTCATTGTTAGAAATTTTTGCTGATAAGCCTGAAACTTCAAAATAGTGAATATTAGGCTTTATTTCCGAAATTAAAGGTATTTGAACCTTTATCTAATACATCATCAGGTAATGGAATAGTATTTCTAAGTGGGTTATCAGTATCTGGGGTAGGGCCATTTCTTCATCCCTAATTTTGAGAAATCTCACTGTAAGTGACCCTGATGGTCTGATTTACCCATAAGAATTAGCATCTTATATGTTTAATATATTTACTGACTTGGAGGCCCTGAACAGTTTATTTAACCTTTCTCATGTGTAAGTAGGAATAATAATAGTACTAAAACCATAGTATTATGGAGCTCTTGACTTAGTGCTTGCTGCGCATTAAATGTTCAGCAAATACCATTTCCATCAATCTATTGTTTTCATTTTATTGTTTTAGATAGGTTCTGTCCTTTGCTTTTTAAATACTTAAAACTTCATGTTCTGTTAAAGTAGTCTTTTTAAAAATTTTATTGTGTGTTTGTTTATTGGGTAAGAAAGGTATACAGAAAAGCATTCTGTTCATGACTGTCTCTTCCCAGAATTAAAATGTGACAATTTAATTTCTTAAAGACTGGTTTAATTAGCTTTGAGCCCACGCAAGGCTTATATTTAGCACTGAAATAAATTTTGATACTGTTATGAACACGTTGATGTTGAAAATTATAATGAATACCTCTTTGCTTAAATGATAACTGTGATGTTTATCTTGGTACTGATTGTTACAGGTGAAAAACTGCAGTGGTTTCAAAATCATCTTGATCCCAAAAAAGGAGGATATTCAAAGAAAGATGCTTGTGAATTAATTGAAAGGTAAACACTGCGCATGTTACGAGCAAAGGGTCAGAGAAAGGAATTGTTCAATTTGGTTCTGCAAGAGGCAGTGCTCATCTTGATTTATAGAAGAGCAAATGGGCTTTGTCGTCAGAAAGACTTTGGATTATGCCCCAGCCTCTTCACTTCAGCGGGTTGTGGTCTTTCTGTGCTTCACAGTGGTAGTTATCCCTTGGACCAGTGGAGGCTTCCCGGGGAAATACCATCTACAGTGACCCCGAAGGGTAGGGTCAGCAGATTGAGCTAAATCGTTTGAAGAGCCTCTAGGCAGAGACCAGGAGGATATAAAAGGTCCCGAGGTGAGAAGGCCATGCATAGTGAACCTGCCAGACAGCTGAGATGCCTGAAGTAACAGGTTCAAGGAGGGAATTGTGACAGGGCTGGTGGGGAACGATCAGCTCATGAAAGACCTCAGTTATCATTGTAAGAGTTTGGACTTGACCAAAGGACATTCAGAGCCATGGGAGGCTTTTACAGCACGCACCTGGGATGGTCGTATTTAAAATTTAGAAAAGTCACAGTAGTGAGAGTGAGGATCATGGCCTGACAGGACATGAACAGGGCCAGGAGACCTTGAGAGGCTGATGAAATACTCCAGGCAGTAGACAGTGTGGCCTCTGCTTGGTCAGTAGCAGTGTGGTGAAGAGACATGCAGGATTCTGGAGATGATAAGAAAGTAGAAGTCTCCATCTTTGGTGAAAACCTAGATGTGTCGTAACAGGGAGGAGGGGCGTGAAGGAGGGCACTTTAACTGGGCAGTGGGATGAATGGTCTTACTGTTTCCTGAGAGAGAGAAGGTGGAGCAGGTTCGGTGGGCGATGGGGAGGGGCGGGGTCAGGACCAGTGCAGTTGTGACGTGTGAAGCCTCTGCGGGACTCCCAAGTGGAGGTGTTCGGGAGTGGTTGAATGCGCATATGGAGTCTAACGGGTGCTTCGATAGCAGTTAGTGATTGGGTTGCTAAAACTTTGAGAATGGTGGTTATCCAGGGAGGTGTGAGGTCTGAGGACTTGAACTCAGAGGAGTATAAACATTTAAAGGATAGGCAAAGGTTAGCAACGGGGAAGTGGGAGGAGGAGAGAGGGGGAAAAGGTACAGAGAATCAGTAGCATAGATGGTAGGTAGAAAATAGACAGGGGGAGGGCAAGAATAGTATGGGAAATGTAGAAGCTAAAGAACTTATGACACATGGACATGAACTAAAGGGGGGGAATGTGGGTGGGAGAGGGTATACAGGGTGGAGGGGAGTGAAGGGGGAAAGTGGGACAACTGTAATAGCATAATCAATAAAATATGTTACACACACACACACATAAAGGATAGGCGAAAGCTGGGGGCTAAACTTTAAATAAAAATAACATAAGCCAAATACACAGACTTGGTCACTCAGATCCTTTCTTATTTTTCAGGTACTTAAATCGATTCAGCAGTGAGCTGGAGCAGATTGAGTTACATAACAGCATCAGAGGCAGGCAGGGGAGACGGCACTGTTCCCGGGAGACAGTCATCAGACAGACGATGGAGCGCGAGCGGCAGCAGTACGAAGGATACGGCCTCGGTGTGTTCTCTGAGGTTTGCTTTTCTTTCCCAAGTGCATAGCAGTGTCAGATTTGTGGTTTGTTTCAAAGGTTTATTATTTCATTTCGTTTAGTTTGACTATCTTCCTTTGATTTCCTTTCTTTTGTGAGTATGTGGAATCAGCTTAATTCATTCTTTTTTCCCCTAACTGTCCCCCAAACTGTCAGTTGTGACAGTGACATCATGTCTTTCTCCTGTGAGAGTAACCTTTTCCTCTCGCCTCTGGGACATACCTGTGTGCTTTGTTCCAGAGTCCCTACGTTCCCATCTCCAACCACATCTAAGTTTCTTTAGAAGGTGCTGCGTCCTTCTCGTCTTTGTCGTTCTTGTAGAACCAAGCTACCCTATTGCAGCCATTCTTGACAAACTATACAAATCCAATATTCATTCTTGGCATTACAACACTTCTTACAATTCTTTAAGACCAGTGTGTTGCTAGTTTACCGGCACTGTCTGAAGGGAAGCACTTTAAAGGAGAAGGTACTTAAGGCTCTCAAAGCCTGCAAACATGGACATGATTTGTCCCAAGCCTACATACTGCCTAAAAATGGTATTTGATTGGCTTATTAATTGTCAACATTTTAAAATCTGGTGATTTCACATGACAAATGTAGATTTCTGGCTTATCTTTAAAAATCAGATGGTCTGGCAATATTATCTGCTAGATGTACTGTGCTCCCCTTTTCCTGTAAAGGAGGCCCTTTTGGCTTCTGTTTGGCCTGCCTGAATTGTCAGCATCACGACTTGTATGTTGGGGATGTTATTCAGTGAAGTACAGCGTACTTGAACCAACACTGCGATACCACAACAGTAGTTCAGACAACTGAGGCAGCTACTAAGTGGCCGACAGACAGGTAGGTCGATACACTGAACACAGGGATGGTTCCTGTCCCAGGCGGGACGGAGTGGGGCATTGAGAGATTTCATCAAGCTACTCAGAATGGTTTGCAAATTAAAACTTATGAATCATTTCTGTAACTTTCCATTTCATAATTTCGAACTGGGGTTAATCTCGGATGACTGAAACTTCGGAAAGTGAAATTGCAGATGGGGGACTACTGTAGGTTTGTTTTGACAGATTCTGTGTTGGAACTTAATAGTGTTCTGCTTAAATCACCTTCCTAAACTAAGCTCTTTATACTTGCAAGACTTTCATATAGCATTATAATAGTGCTTTGAAGTTGTTTTACTTTGGGTGTCCTTGCTGTCAATTATTATTTGTTGCACTTGAGATAAAAAAAGAGGAAACTGTGAAATGTACTTTAGAAAACATTGCCTAATGGATATAAATTATTTTCTTTCCCAGAGATTCCAGATATTGTAAATGCAGGTAATCTGAAAACTTTTAGGTGAGTCTGTTACTTTTATTGTTCCTTGAAGCAGCAATATGTAAAATACATGAGACATAAAATTTCTTCTTTTGAATCTAGACATCAGACTTGACAGAAAATCAGCGTTTTTATTTTTTTAACCTTTTCTCTTTTATCAAAGTAGAATTTCCCTAAGTTGTGTTTATTTGAAACACCAGATATACACTGAAATGATAGTGACGTGAGGCTTTTATTTCCTTTTCAAAATATTTTAAAATACTTTACTATAGTAGTTAAAAGAACCTGATCTCACTATTCCTCCCCCAGTGCTTATGTTTTAAAAAGAAATACTAGCAACCAGTCTGATGGCTCAGCGTCAATCCCAGACTATTTTGCAGCACCCTCCTTTGCAGAAGTTGGTTAAAGGAAAGTGATACCAGCAGAAGGGCTGTACCATCCAGAGCCAGGTGGTCCAGTGGTCTCTCTAATAGTACTCTTTTTTATTTTATTTTTTTAAATCCTCACAGGAGGACATGTTTATCGATTTTAGAGAGAGGGGGGAAAGAAGGGAGTGAGAAGGAGAGAAACATCAATGAGGGAGAGAAACATCAGTTGGTTGCCTCGCATGCGCCCCACCAGGGGACCAAACCTTCAACCTAGGTATGTGCCTTCACCAGGAATCAGTCCACAGCCTGTGGGTCTGCAGGACGATGCTCCAGCCAACTGACCCACACTGGCTAGGGCTACTAATACTCTTTTTTGACCAGAGAGACCACTGAGTAGGATTTCTTTTTTTCAAACATGGCTTTTTTGTTATTTTTTTTTAAGATTTTATTTATTTACTTTTAGTGAGAGTAGATGGGAGGGAGAGAGGGAGAGGGAAACATCAATGTGAGAAACACATCGATCGATCGATTAGTTGCCTTGCCCCCAACTGGGGGCCTGCCCGCAGCCCAGGCATGTGCCCTGGCCTCTCCGTTCATGGGTTGGGCAGCTGGGGCTCAGTCCACTAGTCTCACCAGCCAGGGTGGCTTTTTTTTTGTTTTTACAAACTGATTTTCATTAAATATTTTTGTTGTGACTAGACCTTGTTGATGGATCTGAAGTTTTGTTCATTGAAATTAGATAAATTAAGTCTCATATTCTTTGACACCTTTAAGCTCATTTTATATTTTATACTTATGAATTCATAGAAAAATATTTTGTATTTAATACTTGTAAAATATTGATTCTAATAAAATTCACCAATCATATTTAAGTAGTTTACTTTTTTTATATCCAAATATCTATTTAGATCTTTAATTACTAATTTAGTATTTTTTTAAAAGATTTTATTTATTTTTTTAGAGAGGGAAGGGAGGGAGAAAGAGAGAGGAGAGAGAGAAACATCAATGTGCGGTTGCTGGGGGCCGTGGCCTGCAACCTAGGTATGTGCCCTGACTGGGAATCGAACCTGCAACACTTTGGTTTGCAGCCCGAGCTCAATCCACTGAGCTACGCCAGCCGGGGCTTAGAAGTAGTGTACTTTTATGCTCATGAATATGTATTTATAATTTAGATACATGGAGCTTAAGATTCTTTTTATACCTTAATTATTTTTTGCCTGAAACAGTAATTAACTACATTTATGTGTGGTCTTTTTTCCTAAAATAACTATGTTCTACCTCTCCTGAAGAAAACCAGAAGAGAGAGAAGAATTCAGCATAGAGTATTCATAGGTATTGCTAGAGTTTAGTTCTCAAAGCAGTCTTCACCTTGCTCCGAAAGTAAATGATCACAGGGTAGTCACAGTAAACTCTGAGGTTGAAAAACTAAGTTTTCTACTATAACCATGCAAGTTGCTTGATTACTGAAATTCACCTGTGATTGACTACTGTGTCTAGAAGGAAAACCTTTCTGGCTGTGCATTTTGAAGATTTGCCAGGTGTAATATGGTTCTTATTGGTGAGACTCTCCGTGCCACGGAGCCTGCCCGACAGAAGTGCTCAGGTTCAGGGAGAGGAGGCGAGTGGAGCAGAGCCTCCTTGTAACTTCTGTGTGATGGGTGCCTGTGTTGCTTTGGGAATTTTGATGTGGGGATCCTCTCCAATGCATTTATATTGTTTCTTTGCGGTGTATTTGAATCTGCTATAAATTTTTTAAAAGTTTTCTGCTACTTTCAGAGTTTTGAATATTGACTTTTTCCTGTTTCGCCACCTCACACCCTGCCAACCCTGTATACTCTTTCTTTTTTGTAGGGAATGGGATTTTGATCTGAAGAAATTGCCAAACATTAAAATGAGAAAAATATGTGTTAATGATGCTGTTCCCAAAAAACTCAAGAAGGAAACTAGCACAGCTGTTGACGAAGATTTAGGGGACTTGGAACTAAATGATGAACCAAGTGACTCAGATGAAGAAATGACTGCGGTGGCCTGATTGTTCTTCACTTGACTTGAAAATAAATACTGGAGAGCCTCAAGCTACACTTGAATTGATTATAGCAAATAATTGCCTAGACACAAGGATTTGCTATTTAGCTTCTTTTACATGATGAGAATCCCACTTGCAGTTTAAAATGTTATGATTTTTATTTAAAAATGAATTATTTTTTTATTTACATTAAATTGCTAAAATAGCCCCGGCTGGTGTGGCTCAGTGGATTGAACACCGTCCTGAGAACCAAATGCTCACCTGTTCGATGCCCAGTCAGGGCGCATGGCTGGGTTGCGGGCCAGGTCCCCAGTAGGGGTGTGTGAGAGGCAACCACACATTGGTGTTTCTCTCCCTTTCTTTCTTTCTCCCTCCTTTCCTCTGTCTCTAAAAATAAATAAATGAAATCATTTAAAAAAAGATTTAAAAATAAGATTCTCTGAAAATTGGGGAAATTGAATCTAAAAAACATTTAAAAATAAATTGCTAAAATAGATACAGTGAAATAAAACAGTGATTTTTAAGATCTGTTTTACCTAAATGTTGGGCTGGAAAGAGCAGTATAAATAAGGAGAAAAAATGGTTTAATGTTTTCCTCATGTCTGTCTAGGATCGCACAATCGCCCATTTCGGGGCGAGGACAGCAGCCTGGTCTCAGAAAGGGTCTGTGGGCACGGAAGTAGCGATGATAGCAGAAATGCCCCTGGTACTAACGTTTCACTAATCTCCCTCTTAAACTTGAAGCCTGTTTTCTTATAAAACAGGGAAAATTGGATGTGGAAATCATGTACTGATGGATTGTACATTATTTTTATTTATTGTATGAGTCAGAGTTAAGTGGTAAAAAAATGCAGAGACTGTTACTTGTTTTGTCGATCTCCCACACTTCATTGGCTGTCTTTTGTTAAAGGGGTAGCTCTTCTGTTTGTGTATTATTTTCCGCTTTCTCATTGTGAAAAGTGGTAGGTTTTATTTGTGGCAACAGACCTAAAGATTAAAGAATCAATTTTTTCAGTTGTGTGGTTTTTTTTCTTCTTAGAGATAGGTTAAATGACACCTACAACAACTCAGTATTCCAAAAAGTGTGAATATCATAAATGTAGCAGAACGCTGTTCTTCATAGGACTCGTGTGCAGACATCCTTTAGTCTGTTTCTAAAGGAGGCAATGCAAGTGTCTCTGGGTATTTTCAAGAAAATAATAAAAAAATGCTATATGAGGTTCACTGGATATCATCTAAGTTTTGTAAACAATTTATTGAAAATGTTCAGGCTTTTTTACTTTTGAAAGTTAAAAATAAAATTTATTCTTATAATTATACTTCCTAAGGTTCTAATTGTTTCAGTAGCAGTGATGTAACATGCTGACTTTTGCTTTCTTGTGACAGTATGGTTTTATGGTTACATGGGAAGGTCTCAATCTCTAGTCTCTGGAAAATTTCCTTTTTGCGTGTTCATATTTAGTCTCAAACGGCTATAAAAACAGTCATGAAGTACAGTAAAGAGAATAATAGATGTTTTATCTGGTCTGATATTTAAAAAGCCATACTGTTAGATGAATAACTTGTGAAGATAGCATATCATCCTTCCCCTCAAACATTTGTTCTCAGCTTTTCCTGTGCTATAAACGTAGAAAGTGTAACAAGTCACGATGCTTGGAACTAGGACAGAAGAATGTTGAGTGAATGACTTCACCATCAAGGACCACATTTGTCATGTCAGCCCTTGCAGGCCCCCTGTAGCCCTTAACCATTGACTAGAACATGTTCTCTCGCAGCCCTGACTTTGCTGCCCGACCTGGACTCCTTCAGGGCGGTAAGTCTAGCTTCTGGCGTCCACGGCCTTGGGAGAGTCAGAGTAACTCACTTTGTCGGCACTTCTGCATCAGCTAGGGCTTGGCAAACTTCATTTTTTGTTGTTTTTAAGAGCCAGGCAGTAAATATTTTAGGTGTTTCAGGCCAAATGCACTTTCTGTTGCATAATCTTGTTTGTGTGTCTGCTTTACCACCCTTGAAAAGTGTAAAAACCGTTCTTAGTTCAATGCCATCCATGAATGGGCTGCAGGCTGGGTTTGGCCTGCTTGTCATAGTTTGCCAGCCCCTAGTCTACATCAGCGAGCTGAACTCCCATGGACATAGGCCAGTGATACATTTCTAAGCTCAGAGCAACTAACTCTGACATCCGTGGTCTCTTCCTAATATCCTAGTCATTTCCTTGCCTATAAAAAGACAACAGGTGTCTTTTTAGGACTCTTCAGCCTCAAACAGAAGCTTTTTTATGCTCCTATCCCTTGTGCTTCAGGGTCAGGAGGTTGGATAAATGTTCTCTTCTTCGTTCTGTCACTTCCAAGTCATTTCTCTCTCAGTTCTTTGAAGTTCTGTTGTCTCCCTTCCTTACTGTCTTACCTCCCAGAAGAACCTTCTGCTCCTGGCTTGAAGACTTTAGCTTTTGGCTCCATTTTCTTCTCTATTTCAGTAATTTTAGTGCTTCCATTAACAAATCTAACACCATGACCTTGAAGTTTCTCAGTCTTTTTCCCATCAGAGCCTTCTCGGTGCTCACACCCACCCAAATCCTTGTCAGCACCTGAAATTTCTATGAACTTGACTATGAGTATTTCCTTTTCCATTCACTTTCTCCCCTCCCTCTCCATTGAAGTTCTGCACTTTAACCTCACTGTCTCCTTACACCTTACACATCACCTATTTCCCATCTTCAGATTCTTTCTTGCTCAGAGTTCCTAGTTGCTTCCTTGACACCTTCACTTATCTGCCCCTGGTTGCACAGCGTTCCTCTTTAAAACCCAAAGTGAAGCTCAATTATGTCTCCTCCACACCTGTTCCTAAGCAGCTCAACCTTACTGGAGAGTATCAGACCATTTTCCGACTCATGTTTATAAATCTCAAGTGGATTTTCAATATTTCTTGGCAATTTTATTGGGTTTCCCTAAGAAGCTCATATTCTACATTTGACACTTTTACTATATTTTCATGCTTTCTAATTTGACTTTAATGCCGCCTTCAATAGTCAGCCGTTAATTTTCTTATATATAATTGAGGAAATAGAAATTTATTTTCCTTTGATTGAATGGATGTCGTAGCTTTCTCCTTTCAAAGTCCGGCACCCCTCTCTGTGTGCTGGATCCCACTCCTGCTGTCTTCTCTGGAACCTTGACTTCGCCCAAGGTTTTCACCTCATTTGTCAAGGCAGAAAAATGCCTGTAAGTCAGGGGTGTCAAACCCATTTTCACTAGGGACCTCGAGGTTGCCTTCAAAGGGCTGAATGTAATTTTAGGACTGTATAAACGTAACTACTTAACTCTAGGGGCAAGGAGCTCCGTGCAGCTACCGGGTAGAAACAAGGTGCCAGGCAAGATAAAACAAAGTGGAGGGTCGGTTGTGGCCTGCAGACCTGTGTTTGCCACCTGTGCCCTAAGTCATCCTTGATCCTTCCCTTTCTCTCGCGCATGCCCTCCTCCGGTCTAGTTTAATTAGTGGCTATTTCTGGTTCTATTTCCTGAAGAGGAAGGAAGATCCATCCATGCCAGGCCATCCCCACTTTCACCCCTACCTAAGTCACCGTGTGTGTGGCTGCACCATGACCAGTAGCCTCCTAACTGGCCGTTGCGAACAAGAACTAACTGTTCTTGCCTCGCTTATGAGAGAATGGTGCAGGAGACGGCCCACGGGCCCCGTGCCCCCCCGTGTGTAGCCTCTCCCATTATCCCCCACCAGAGTGGTAATTTGTTACACGTGATGAACCTACAATGCCATCCATCACACTCTGAATGAAATTCAGGTTCCCTACCACAACCAGCGGGACCTGGAATGCTTTGATTCCTGTTTCGTCAACCTCAGCTTATTTTCACCGGCCTGTGGCTTACTGTACTCCAGACACCCCAGCCTTCTGTCCATATCTGAAATATCCACGCTGTCTCCTGCAGTGGGACAGTCCTCCCGGCGCCCTGATGGCCATGGTGTACCCACGTAGTTCCCCTTGGGCCAGGTCTGGTCACAGCTGCCCTGAGCTTTAGGAGAATGGCCTGTGATCGTCCTGGAACACAATTGGGGACACCTGGGAGAATCCACCACGGGCCACTTCACATCTGCCTCCCTATCTTCCAGGGAGGCCCTGTGGCACAGCTAGCCGTTGCCTCCTGGGTTCTGATGAAGATGAGTTTTCCCCCCTCACCATCTCGTTAGGGTGCAGCTGCAGGCTATCAACTGCTGAGATGCACGTGGAATCCGCAACAGTGATTCCACGTGCATCTCAGCAGCTGTGATTCCACAGCTATGATTCCACAGCAGTGCTGCAGCCCTTGGCTTCTCTGAACCTGTCAGCTGGTCCTTTTGCTTTTTGTGTCTTTCCTTGGGGCAAGACTCACAGAGAATGGGCACCTTAGTTCATCTTTCTTTTGCTGTCTCCGAGTAATGAGCTGCAACCCTACCAAGGGCTCATAATTTTTTACTGGTTCAGTCTTGCCTGACCTTCCCCAGCCAGGACTTCGGCACTTGCTGTTTTCTCTGCTGGTGTTGTCAGTTCCCCGAATTAAACTCTCTGCCCACACCCTTGTTGCCCATGTTATCTCTGTCACACTCTCTGTTTTAGGAGCATTAGCCGAGCACACAGAAACAAGGGTTTGTGATGGAGGGGCGTTGGTTGTAATTTGGGAGATGGGAGAAGGCAGTTCGGATAGCCAGTTTGGCCAGAGAAGGAGCTCATACGAGAGTGATCTGCAGTCTCCTCGGATGTCCAGAGGCCCCCTGGGCCCGGCAGTCTCTGTCCCTGATTCTGGACCACACATTGGGGCTTGGGGAGGGACGCTTTCCTCCCTAATCACCAAACCTCCTAGATTAGAAATAGATTCCAAATTTTTTCTCTTAGCATTTATCTGTGAAATTATCTGAACCTACTCTTTCATTATATCTGAATAGAAAAATGCTGTTATGTTCCTTTGTTTAGCCAAGCCCTACTCATGAGAAAATCCTTTCTCTATATTACATTGTTCCGTTATTGTAAAAGGGTTGGGAAGTCTGTATAGGTTATTTCTGTTGGTTTTCTCTTGGTAATGCATCTGCTAGTTCCTTCCTACAATGTCATGCGTTAGTCTGTGTGCTGGCCTCAAGATGATTCTAGGTAGGTTCACACCCTGCTTAAAAACCCAGACTTCTGTGAAACCTGAGGAGCCAAGCCTGTTTGAATGCTGCAGATGCAAGTCAGCAGGAATCCTGGTACGTTCATCAAAAACGACAGAAAATACAACAAAGGTATGAGTCACTTGTTTAATATACAAAGTCTGTCACAGATAATTATTTTCTTTTCCTTAATTTGCCTTAGTACACATTATCCACAAAACAGTAAATTGTTAATGCAAGATAATCAGGTAAAACCAAAAAAGTACAAATGCTCAATCTCAAAAATTGCACACAGCTAAAACAATTTTTTTCTTGTTTGTTTTAATGCAAGATCCAATTTCAAAATGGGCTTTCTTCAGATGTGATGGAACACCGCAGCCCAAAAACTAACAGGACACCCTTTCAACTGCATTGATATGTAAAATAGCACCTTTGGGCTGACTTAAGAAAAAAGGTTTTCATCTTTCTTAATTAAAGTGTAAGTCCTACACAATTATTATATAACAACTACAATAATGATAATCGTAAGTTTTAAGAGCTCCACTTTGTCCCAAAGTATCCATTGGCAAGGCAAGGACAGGTAAACTGTGTCAGGCCGATGGAATGATCTTACCCATCTGATCCCCAAAACAGGTGCAATAACCATGTCATTGCTCTCTGATGAGCTAATTTTCCAACCCAAGAGTGGCCATTTGAGGGACACCCAAGGACCTTTTCTGCAAAACAAATTAACAATGAGGCCATCTCTCTGGAACCATAACCACATGTAACAGCAGCTCAGAGTGAGATTTAATCTCAGGGCATTTTGAAGGACTCTTGGCATACACCAATCTTCACTCAGTGTTCCCATTGCTATATCTCAGACTGATGGGATCACCTTTTGTTTTGATTTTTTTTTCATTTTGGTTTTGTGTTTGTATTTAAGTTTCATGGCCTTTTGGGCTTCACTTATAAGACAAAGATACTTGAATTTCAGTCCTTTGCAATTTAAACTTTGATCCTAAACAATAAAAGTGACAGTTCTTAAAAAAATTAACAGCATAAATGTTTGTGATGTATGGTAATACTACAGATTCATCATTAGAAAAAGCCAAAGTTTTTAACAGAACCATAAACCCATTCTTCAATTTCAGTCCTTTGTCTCCATTCCATTTTGTTTTTCTTTTATCAGCAGGGAAACATGCTTGAAAAAAAATCATTCTGGAGAGCAGATT
This sequence comes from Phyllostomus hastatus, assembly GCF_019186645.2. Taxonomy (NCBI): domain Eukaryota; kingdom Metazoa; phylum Chordata; class Mammalia; order Chiroptera; family Phyllostomidae; genus Phyllostomus; species Phyllostomus hastatus. The sequence continues at coordinate 19,105,091 of NW_025333640.1, forward strand.
TTCTTTCCAAAGGGCATATCTAGTCCACAAAAGCCAAATCTTTCTACAGACAAGACTAATGTACCATTGCCACATGGAACATAAGAAGAAAATGATCAACATTACGTTTTAAGTGCACATAGTTATTTAGATGGAACCATAAACAGCCACTGCAGAAAAACTTTTTAAAAGATTTACATTCAGGAGTTCACGGTTTAAAAAGGTCAGAAGAATAGCAGAATAAAATGTACCGTATTTTTCTGGGGGTCTCAGCATAAGACGTACCTAGGTTTTAGAGGTGGAAAATAGGAGAAAAAAATTGAAGCAAAAATGTGGTAAAAAAAAAGTACATCTTATAGTCTGAAAAATACAGTAGATTTTGGCTTGCCAGAGCACTATATTATTTTCTCCTTTAAAAAAAAGTTAAAACCTGTACAAATTAATTTTGAGAATTTAGGCTTGGTTTTAAAACACCCTGCCATCTTCTAACAGTCATACAATAATGTTTATCTTGACTTTCCATTTTAGAAATGTTTTCTTAGTGTTAAGGGTAGCCCTTCATACACTTGGCCTTATTTGAGCCAGACCTCTACCCGCTGTGAAATGAGTTCTGCACCCACCTATCTTGCTTAGGTTTGCACAGTATTTAAATGATATTTTTGGTGGTGATAATTCTTTTTCTTCCAGAGCAAACAAGAGAAATTATTTCTTTGTTGGCTGGTGACTGGATTTTCCCCCCTGGAATATTTGTAAACAGCATATTGCCACTGCTAAACCACAGGAAAAATGGATTAGTAAAAAGCAGAAAAATCAACAGTTACACTAAATCAAGGTTAATCCCTTGGGTAATGGGCCCCAGAGTTTAGTTTAAGTTTCATAATTTCTATTACACCCCTCATGTCCTTATTTGTACAGAAATCTTGGTCCAATGTAGCTACCTCAATTTCATTATCCCTGGCCTTTATTCCACATCCATCTGTACAAGAAGTTTTAAGAAAGATGAGTCATAAACCTTTTGTTCCCTGACCGAACACATTTTTCTCATGTATAGACATGAGGACACACACATGCCACACACGCAGAGTGGACATGGTTTCCCTTTTCTTCATTTCTGGGGATCAGGACTATTTGGACCCTGGGTGGGCACTGATACCCACGTCATCGTTCTCCCTGCAAGGTTGTCACCCCCCTCCTACCGTGTCTGGGAAGAACCAGCCCAGGGACAGTCACAACTGCATCGCTGCGGTGCCCAGACGGCTGGCTGCACGGCCACACCCAGGCTTTGGCTCTCATGGCCATCAAGGCTGCCTTCTCACGATAATAAATATGACAGCTCACAAAAATAAGTCACCTTTTTAAAATGTAGAACATCTCTTTGACGGGCCACTATATCTACAATCGTTAATCTAGCTCACCGCAGTATCATTCACGCTTCAGTTTTACATGAATATGCAAAGAACACCGTAATCAACTGAACTGTCAAACCTAAACAACTCAATTTATTACTTATCACAGAATCTGTTGAATGTTTTTGCTTCCCAGCTGAGCAAGGGAAATACTGTCAACTTTTACAAATAGAGTTTAAATGCTAAACTGCTCATCTGTCAAGTGAACACCTTATGTGGATTTTTTTTAAAAAAGCCTTACACATTTCACCATAACAAAATAGGTAACCATTATGTTCCCTATCCTAAGCATTTCTTGGTAGCAAACACGTGATTTCAGAACACTGCCGCAGGCAGACTGCTTTATCTTTCTCTACTTGTGTTCTGTTCACTCTTTTAACAACTTTACCTAACTTCAACCAGGCTGTTGAATTTGATTGAGTGCTTTGTAAAATTATAACATTTGTGAGACTTTGAGTAAGAGAATGAATTAAGCTGCTGTTTTGAAATAGCCAACTGTTGAATGAATCAGAGGTTCTGTCCTCAGTGTAGGGCTGTGCCCGCCGATCTGCTTAGCTCAAACTGAGATGTGCTGTAAGGATCAAATGCAGATCGGATTTTGGAGACTTGGTTCGTAAGAAAAGATGTAAACTATCTCAATAATTTTTAATATTGATGACATGTCGAAATAACTTGAATATATAGTGTTAAATAAAATACATTATTAAAATTAATTTTACCTTTTTATTTTAAAATTTTCTAAAGGAGCTATTAGGAAATTTAAAATTTACATATTTGACCTGCGTTTGTAGCTTACAATATAGTTTTGAGAGACAATGCTGTTTCAGAGGGTCCAGATAAAATATGGGAACTGATAGTTGATTTCAACTTCTATTAATTAACAGAGCCAATTAAGCCCCCAGAAATCTCTGAAAATCTTTCATTCATGATTTAAGTATAATTCCAAGTATTAGTATCTTCAAATGTGTACTGCATCTTTTTAAAAATCATGCATCTCTCAAAACAACTGGCCTGCACTGTCGCCATCAAAATCTACCATCTGTCAGAGTGTGACTGGCACAGGCTGCATCCCCCAGCTGTGCTTCTGAGGGGCCTCAGGAATAATGCGGACAGTTGCAAGCTTAAAGCCGACCACAACTGTTACTTCCAGATCAGACAGTTAACATTAGGAGGCCTTAGAAGACATACACATCGCAATTCAAGTCTGTACTCAGAGCCTTCCCCCGGATGCTGCGAAGGCTCCTGTGTCCCTGCAGTCGGACCACGAACGTCACTGAAGAGTGTGCCTTGCTCCGGCGGTTTTTAATTGTTTTAGAAATCCCTCTTCAAGCAACTTTTCACATTCACGCTTTAGACTCTGCTTCATGGGATCCTGGTCATCTGGTGTCTTTTCCTCCTTTTTGAGCGAAGTTAGGAAAACTGAGTCAGTAGGAGAAGAGGGAGAAGTAAGGAGACCGAGTAATTCAGGATCACTGCTGTCATTTGTAGTGGCTGAGGGCTGGAACGATACTCTTCCACGAAGGGACTCCCCCACCCCAGGCCCCGTCACACGGGGATGACTTCGGAGGGGCTGCCTTCTGCGGAGGGCAGTGAGCTCGGACCCGTCTGTAACACAGGCACGACCACAGCATCCTTGAGGTCCGTGTTTACGGCGCACGAGCAGCTCTTCTCCTGTTTTTTGGCAGTGTCCGGGCAATTCTGCACAAAGATCACTCGGTTGTAGGCCTTCAGCCTGCGCCACAGTTGGATGTAGGCTTTACACTGAACGTACATGAAGACGAGACCTCCTGTGAAGCCGATGGCCACCACAACCAGTTTCGTCCAAAATGGCCATTCGAGGACGCCTTTGAAATAAGGAGGAGAACGTTATTACCACATTGCTACCTATAGATCTGGTGATTTTTTTCTCTACGACTCCTTCAAAAGACCGTGCCTGCCTGCTAAATTTTGTAGGTAAGGAATATATTGCTATATAAATAAAACAGGGTGTCCAACCTTTTGGCATCTCTGCACCACACTGGAAGAAGAAGAGTTGTCTTGGGCCACACATTAAATACATTGCGACACACAATCACAAAACAATCTCATAATGTTTTAAGTAAATTTACGACTTTGTGTTGGGCCACATTCAGAGCCATCCTGGGCCGCATGCAGCCTGCGGGCTGCAGATTAGACACCCTTGATTGTAAAATTTTGTGACTGAGAATTATAACCTGAATGGCTTAATTGCTTCCTAAAGGTTCTGAAGGTTTTGTTAACATTGTGTATGAAGAAAGTCTCTTACCTATCACTATAATGATACCTCATATTTCTCCACCTGGTATCAAGTACCTACTATGATTATCGGATATGACATAGATTTTTTTATGCTTACTTTGACGTTCCCTGTAGTTAAATCTTTAAGGAAGGATAGTGGACATATTGAGCAAAGGAATCAGTACTTTACTTTAACAAGGTAAAGTAATAAACAGATGTGTGAGATCATCTTTATACATCTTCCCCCCGTCATTCCCTTTAAAAAAAATGAGAAAGAAAGAAGCTACCCCATCTCACCAGAGAAAGCGAGTTCCTAGCACAGACATGCATAAGATTCAGGGTTACAATCATTTTAGTCAGAATTTAGTCAAATTTTATATTTTGTTACTGAAGCCACCACTTTTCCCCCCAATATAGCCAAAATAGTATTGTCTAAACATATTATCAATGTAAAAGTTATTAATATGTTTACTATACAGCAAAAGATAACAGATATATCCCTTACAAATGGAGCTAATCTAGTATTCACCTTATAGACTTTTTAGTGTGGATTAGGTGAATAGTTCTTGACACATAATGCTGTAAGAATGAAAATTGTTATTGTTGTTGCTGAGTGATTTACCATATTTTGCCTTGTATAATGTGCTCCTGTGTATAATATGCAACCATGCTTTTGGTCCAGACTTTCAGGAAAAAAATCTTTTGTTTTAATTTTTTAAATTCAATTATTTATTTATTTATATTTAGAAACAAAACTGATTATCATATTTCAGGGTATTATTTTGCACACAGATATCATTATAGCTTTCTAGAGTTACACTTTTAACGTATAAGTATAAATAAAATAATTAAAAACAGTTATATAGCTATAGAATTAGTACTACCCATGTATAATGTGCATCCTTATTTTTCCCTCAAAAATTTGGGCAAACATGTGCATTGTACACAGCAAAATACAGTAAATGTTTCATATCTTTGCCTTAATGGATTGTAAATTAAGAGTAAAGATTTCACCGGTGCCTAAACTAAGACCCTTTTAACTTCATTGGGCTTCAACATCTGGCTGCCCTTCCTGGACGCTAGGCAATGAAAACCAGGGATCCTGGTGAGGACGAAGTCCGGTTAGCAGCCAGCCCAGCCACTGGCATTTGTCAGCACTACGCCGCAACCCGGCCCCCTGGTCATCCCTTGCAATTCTAATTCCACTCATGGGGAAAGCTCAGAACTCTCACTGGAAGTTAACTACAATGAAAGGTCCTGAAATGCCTCAGTGGCTGCTCTGCGTGAAGTGTTTATTTGGAAACACTTACGCCAAACTTCCAGACCACAGTGACAATGGCTTGTAAGCTGGGATCTACCCACTGGCCCCTTTCAGACTCATCTGCTTTCCTGCAATACTGTTTCTCTGAAAATACTTTCACTGGAAATAGAATGGGATCCCCACCCCTCTCCACTGGAGGCACGCATGGTGCTAAGTCACCTGTGGCATCTTGCTTCTCTGTTTATTCTTTGAAGTTTAGCCGGGCGAGCCACAAACTCCAATGTGGGTGTTTATAATATAGCTGCAGATAAAGCAAGTTACTGATTTCCTTATCTTTAAAACAGTGATCTCTAAGGTCTCTTCCAACTTGTGAATTCGAATTCTCTGCGTATTCTGCATATGTTATATAGAAGGCCATGTGATTGGGCAGGGACAATGTATATTTAGAAAGAGTAAATGTTAAGTTGGGATCTTTTGGGGTGAGTGCTTAGGTTATGAAGAGTTATAAAATGTGTTTATATAACGGTGTGTACGAGTGGAATAATTGAGGGGTGGTTTTCTCCTTTGTTTTTATCCTGGTTGCTTCTTTCCAGTTGGTATATTATTGAAAAGGAAGAAATGAAAAAAGGAAGAAAGAAGAAAGTTTCACATATTTATAACCTTTTTATTAACTTGTTTTAATGGTAATATTCACTGTGAGTAAATAGGTATGCTGTGTGTGCACTATTGTATAAACACAATGGTTTAATTTATTTGATGTAAGGTCAAGTTCATGGTATCTTTGAAAGATGAATCGTAAAAAGAAATTTTGGAGGGCATTCAGTCCAACTTAGTTGTGACCAATGAGGGCATTGAGCTTCAGAGTGATAATTATCTAGTTCACAATAACTAGCCAGTCAGGGACCAAGGCCGAACTAGAGCCTCGGCCTCGGACAACCAGCCCAATTCAGTGTTGATCGTACAATATTTGGATTGTGAACAACAGCCCATGTAATTAATTTTAAAAGGAATAGTTTAAATGATAATGCTGAAAAGGAAAATATTGTATGGATTGCTGGGAAGTGATTTTTAACGCTGCTCTAAACAGATGGTTATAGCCATAGTTCTTATCTGCTAGACTCAGCCACAGCCAGCCAAAACTTTGGAGCCTCGACTAATGCCACGTGCTCTCTGGATAACGCATCATGTCCCTACCCTGGAGACACATAGAGGTGTGCAAGAGAGCCAGTCATGGGGAGAAAAATCAGTTGGTTATGCTGGTCTCTTATGGTGTATACATTTATATAATTCTGGGGCAACATTAAAATCTGTGCCTATAGTTTTTTTAATAGATAGTATAAAACTGTTATTTTTTCTTGGTCTGTGTTTTTGTGCTTTGTTTTTAACACACAAATAGTATGCTGGAGCATTCTTCTAGAATATGCAAGGACAAGGCACAAAGAGCAATTGTTCTTCCAAATTAGAGTTGACACCATGGCCAATTCAGGATGTTAAAGTTTCGAGCACCATGTTTCTTTTTTTTTCTTTTTTTTCTTTCTTTCTCCCCTCCCCCCTGCCCTGCCACCTTTCACAGGTGACAAGAAAAAGTGAAGTGAGAGTGCTATCTGGGGCATCATGCATATTTCCTCTGAAAGAACAACCATTTAAAAACATGAAGGGATTTTTTTTTCTTCAGGATTGTTATAGCAGTTCAAAAAAAATTGCTGTTTTATAGTCCACCTCAGTTCTGGCAGAAGAAGGACAATTTGTTGCTATTCAAATACTTTTGAAGGTTTTCAAGATGGATTGAAAATATGTTGACTTGGTGCAGTTTTTTTCCCCCAAAAGTTTGCAAGTAGTTTCAGGGTCAGCACCTGTAGTCCCAGTGCCAGAGGAAGAGGAAAGTAATTACAGCTCACACAGGTGGCCACCTGCCTGTGCTCAGGGAAGCCAGGCTTTAAATACAATTTAAACAGAAGCACACATGATGCCATTTACAAAAATCACTGGATTCCATTTGAAATTGGCTGAGTTAGGACTAGTCCCCCTGGCAAGTGGCTCTGTAGAAATAGCCACAGGGACTGCTTCTTCATAAATACCTTGTTTTTTTTTTTTAATGCAAAAGCTCTGAACACCAAAGAAAAAAGTTATCTAATTTTCACTTGCTTTTAAGAAACTGAAAACAATTTTTTTTTAAAGTCTATGGCAGAAAGCTGACTCTTGCCCATCTGTATATATTTATGGAAACTGACCTTTGATTATCATTCAAGCTTCTCTATTGGGAAATCTAAGGAACCTGACTGACGGTCCATGAAGAGACTGTTTTCTGAAATTCTGCATCTACCCAGAACTGAGAAAGAAAAAATTTGGAAGAAAATATGAAAGATTAACAATGGGAAAGCTTGGGTATGAGGCATTCACACTTAAACGTTGCTTCTGAGGCATTGACTGGGTCACCAGGACCCAGACGCCGCGCTCAGCACCAGAGGTGCACTGGACAGCGAGACTGGCCGCTCCATCTGCTCTGAGCTCAGAGGCTGTGGGTGAGGGGCAGATGGTTAAATGAGCCTTTACTATAATGTGTCCTGATGGGGCAGAGCTTCTCAGGCTGGATGCACAAGAGAATCACTCAAGGATAATAAAGTCTAAACCTCTGGGGATAAAACTGAGGCTCTGTAGTGGCCTAGAAACTTCCCTGGTAATTCAAATTAGGCAATCCAGGTGGAGTAAGGGGTGGGAGAGGAGGGTTAAGTGCACGTTGCTATAGGAACACCTGGTTCTCCACGCGTGGAGGGCATCACAATCGCTTAGTTTCATAAGCACAAATAGCTGGGCTCCACCCACAGAATTTCTGATTCTGGTCTGGGGTGGGGAGAGGCCAAAATCTGCATTTCTCCAACAAGTGCCCAGGAGCTGCTAATGCTCTTGGTCCAAGAGACACATTTTGAGAATCACTTTGTGATTGCTAGTAATAATGACTGTAGTGTGGGCAGCTGAACTAGGTGTACCTGAGGGGGAACTGCCAAGGGGGGTGGTGGGGGAGGTTAGTGCGAGGTGAGTGCTGTATTTGAGTGTGTGGTGGTGGACAGGAGAAGCTGGGAGGAGGGGTTTCATGCAGAGAGCAAAGTGGAGCAAGGGAGCTGACAGATGTTCGGCATAATTGTCTACGGCTAGGTCATGGGGGGGGGCAGAGAGTCCCGTTAAAGAGTTTGGGGTATACGAGTATTTTAATAATGGCTAATTAGGGATAGGATGTGATTCAGTTTGTATTTTGTAAGCTTGCTGGAAGCACATTATTGAGCAGGGTTTGAAAGTGGGAAAAAAACTAGAGAGTATCTAGTTAAGAAGCTACTGAAGTTTTCAAGTAAAAGATACGACAGTTTGCACATGTATGGCGGCTATGGGGGAGGAGAGAAATGGACAGATTCCAGAGGCACATGGGGCAGAACACATAGGACTACGGTGGAAGTGAGGGAGAGGGGAGAGACGAGGAAAGAAAACTGGACTGGGTTTGGTCCCTGTGTGTTAGGAAAGCCTTTCCCACAGGCGTCGGAGTGGGAAGTGGTAGGAGATGATGAGTCTGGACACACTGAGCTTGGTGCCTGGAAGACCTTTAAGCAGAAACAGGTATTCAAGAGGTAGGCAGATGCATGAGTGGAGTTCAGCATGAGCTGGGGATAAATTTGGAGGATTATCATCAGCAGAGAAACGACAACTAGAGACAGAAGGATCTCCACGGGACCAGAGAGTGAGCAGGCAGAGTCAGATAAATGGAAGGAAGGAAACAGGGGTGGGGGGATGATGGGTTCCTTGGATTCTGGATTGAGACTGTCAAGTTCATGAATCACCATCCACGCCACTCCCACATCTCAGAAGTGGCATTGGGTAAATGAATGTACGAGGGGGTTTCTGACCTATCTGTGAATGAAACGACATGAGATCGCTTCTTATGTCTGGTAGGGGTGGGGGGTTCCCTCCCATGTGGCGGAGGGAAGGCGGAAGGAGCCCTGCAGACGAGGGCAGCTGCGCCAAGTGAGGGTGACTGAGGAAGAGGGCAGGCTCCCCTGGGGCAAGTTTACAAGTGTTCTCAAATACTGAACCCGGGGTTAGACATCTCCACTTACTAAATCCCTGGCTATCTTGCCTGCCCTGGCTTGCTAGGAAAGCACTTGAGTCGTGTGAGGCCGCACGTTGGGTATAGGAAGGTGGGGATAGCGGTGGAAGGCCTGTTTTCCCACACATGTGCAATGCAGTGTTTCTGGCACACTTTCTGGGACTTGGCCTGGGCCAGTACCTGTAAATATAGGGGACGTGGATTAAAAAAACAAATTCCTACCCTCTTGGAGATTATTTAATACAGCATCTCAGGAACAATGCATAATGTAGTTGTAAACAACATAGTTTATATCAACTATATGTTTATATCAACTATATAGTTTGATATAAATTGTATAAAAAATGAGTTAAGGTTGAGTCAAAAAACAACACAAAACCTCACCCTGCCTGTCTGTTTCTCGCTACAGTGCTTTCATTCTTTTTCAGCAGGCATTCTTTTACAGCGAGATCTGTAACTCCATCACCACTCCTCCCGGGACCTCCCTCCCGCGCTAAAACTACTTAAACAGCCTCCCAGTGCCTCGGGCAAGTCCTCACGGCCCCAATTACAGGCCCTGGCGCCCAGTGCTTCTGAACACCCGGGAGAGCACAGGAGCCTGCGCACTGCTGCCACCATGAGGGCAAGTGTGAGAATGCAACATCCTCTCCTGTCTTTATAAAGCACAGGAAACTCAGAAGTAACAACGCTTTCCCTTTTAAATGTTTTTCCTTTCCTCTTCTTTTCCTCACTTCTTCTCATCTTTCTTTCATTTTCCTCTGTTTTTTAGGAAGGTTTGTAAACATTTTCATAATACTGTAAACGTACTGTGTTATCACCTGAACAGTTTCTCCCACCACACTCACCAGGGGTTTAATACTGTTTCCTCCTCCCCTCCCACGCCAACCTTGCCACCGCGGGGCCCGCGGGGGCCAGGGGAATAGTTCTCACCATTGTACGAGCTGTGATTGCGGATACATGCCAAAGCTGCAGCGCCTAGCGGGAAAGAGCTGTGTACCTTTAGAAGTGAAATAATCTCTATTAAATGACCTATCCATTTTAAGTGTCAGAATATGCCTTAATGATTTTTAAACATCCTTCTTTTCAGACCTCACAGTCAAACCTGGTATGTTTAAAATTTCGAACCATAGTGTTAACCCACTCTATCACATTATGTAGTATTAATTAACAAGCTATAATATTCTCTACTAGAGTATTAGCTTATTCGTGTTTTAAAAGAAGCAATGACGAGGGGGAGTTAAAGAAAACCCTTCCATTTTTACAACTGTTTGCCTCTGCACATGAGGAACAACCCAATCCTTATTCCGCTCTGGAAAATTCGGGAGTGGCTCTCCCTACTACGGTCTCCATGGACTGGATCATTAACCTCACATCTCAGCTCGGGACTCCACACCGAATGCTTTACAGTCAGAGTAGTAATTAGTAGCATAATGGGAGAAGACTCAGTCTGCAGTACTGGTTTTTGCTAGTGTTCCATTCATGAAGGTAAACTGGGGAAATGGTTTTCTGACCCAGCTCTGGGGAGCGTCAAAGAATCCAAGAGAGGAAAAGAGAAGAGACATGCATGCTCTTACCATTATCATTGCCTTGCTTGATTTCCTCCGCGGTCCGATCGATTAGTACGTACAGGGACCAAACCACACAGGTGATGGCAATGACGTGGAATGTGACAGAGCAGAATATTTTCCTCCTTTCGCTCGTGGTCATCTGCAGTTTCTCCCACTGCAATCATAAACAAATCACACGAAACTGCATTTCCAAGTCGGAAATTTTGCCCCGCATTTATATCCCACACACCGATCAGAAATGGAGGGAAAATATTAAGTATACGCATGCCGAGGATGCTATAATATTGAAATAACTCTTCATGTTTAGAAAGACTTGAAATCATAACCTGTGGCATTAAAGACAACATGAATAAATATTAAAATGAAAATGATGTTTCCTATTCTCCAAATGAATTACCAGTAAATCATCATTCCTGTGTTGCTAGCCTGTTGTTTTCTTGTCTGTAACATAAATGGGACAGGTGTAATATTGTACAATTTTTAGAAAACATTTCCTTTCAGGTTTCTACATATTGCTTCTTTGTGATACTAGGTTATAAGCAGTACCACATAATTTCTTCTTGGAGGAATGCATAGCCTGATATAGTGTTGCATTTTTCAGTGTATAAATCTAACAAAGTATTTAAATGGCTGGATAATATCTGTGAGAGAACGCCAACATGGGTTCACAACTCTCCCTCCAGGAAACACTCATTTTATTGTCCAGGTAATGCGATTTCAAGAACCTGTGATTCTTTGCATTCTTTACTTACTATGCTCGGGTTAAGCAAAACCTTTAGAACTTCGAAGACCCCACCCCACTCCCATATAAAATTCCATGAACAAGTCAATGGAAAACAAGAAGGCATAAATCATGTTCCATAAAGTCCTGGCTCCGTGACATTGGCAGAGTCCTTTAATTTCTCTGGGACCACTTGCTTCATCATAAGATGCAAATTGCGGCCGAGGCTGCGGCAGGGCACTTTAGAAGAGGTTATCATTCTTTTCTTCCTTTATTAATAGACTGGTAATTCTATGAGGGTTGGCATTGTGCCCGGCGAAAAGCTGCTTCCCAGCCTTCCTTGGCAGAGGAGGACATTGGCTGTCTTCCAACAATCAGATATGAGTGGCTACCTACTTGAATCTCAAGATTTTGCCATCCTGACCCAGGAATTGTCCCTTCCTCCTTTCCTCCATTTTCTTTTCTTTGCTACCTGGAACTCATAATTGCCAGTAAGAGTCCCAGCTGTCATCTTGCCACCTCTGGGAAAAGTCCTGAAAATTGAGGAGGCCTGAGACCTATCGGCAGTAGCACCTTCGGCTGCCACTTACATGCAAGGACAGTAAGTAATGCCCTGTCTGATGAAGCCACATTTCTCAGGACTCTGCTGCTTGCTGTCAAATGCAAGTGCTGGTCAGTGACTCAGACAGAGTCCTCCCAACTTCCCTTCCAGTTTGATGATTAGGATTCTGTGATTTCCTTCTGAAGAGAACACAATATGTCAGGTCTGATGATGATGCTCCAGAGAGCTCCTTAAACATTTTAGAGAAACGAATGTTTTCTTGACAAAGACTATCTGTTTCTCTCCTCTTACTGGCCAATCATCACAGTTTTCTTTATAAAGATTCGTTAGAGCCAATTAAAATTCATATTTCAGCTTGTACTTTCTTTTTCATCAAACTATATTTTACATAGCATTTCAAGTAAATAATGGAGAGCTCTTAGTGATGTGGCCGGGGGAAACTGCATGCTTCAATCCAAAATCTGCTTTTAATTAACTGATAATAAATGGAGAAGATTTTAGTTTGTATATCTTAGCTTTTATCAAAACTTCACGTATCTGAAAGTCTGGTTTTTAAAATTTTGTTATTGAGTTATTATAATGTCAATCTGACTAATCTGTATAACTAGAATAGAATATTATCATCTGTTTATAGCATTTTGTGATTTAATAACTATTTCTTGAACCACCTCAGTATTCAATATGACCAAATAAAAAGTGGAGTGGTACAAAAAGAGTCTTTCTACGTGTTCCAATTTTCTAAATGTCTCAAGTGGGTGAGAATACCTTCAGAAACAAAATATTCATATCAACTCAACCCTCCATTGTAAAACTGGCTTTAGAAAAAAAAACATTAAAATTAGGTCTCTTAAATTTGAGGAGCATTTTGATGCAGTGGCTGAAACGCATTCTTCCAAATTAATGAGCCTCAAATAGAAAAGTATCAGGGGGGCTGACAAGGATGGATCACATCGTGTAAAGGCTCCTGGTTCCAGACAATAGAAATTCTGAAGCTGTCACTTCTTAATCTAAGCAGTATTTTACAAAGAAATGAAGCGTGAAGGGACCGTCCAACATTCCTACTTTCCTTTATAAATCCTTACAGGGACTCTTCAGGTAGTCACTGGACAGAACACACGTAAAGTGATACCACAGCGCCCTCTGCCGCATAATCATATTACTGCATACAATCGTCAGCACAAAGCTTCGCCAGAAATCAATGTATTTTTAGTATAATGGTCATTCACACCCTTGCATTTTGAGGTTTATGTACAAAATGAGAACAAATTTTACAAGCCTCCACATAAGGAATGGATCGAGAAATATTTTAACAAAGCTGCCATGATGGGGCCTTAGTTTAGCATTTGGGATGCTGATACTCAATACCAGTTAACAAAAGATTTTGTGATAGCAAAGTGATAATGTGCACATAAGCATTTGCGCTCCCCTGCCGAGTTTTATAAAATAATGTGTGCTAATATTTACTGTCGTGGCCCCTCTAGAGGGGCGGTCAGAGAGGAGCGCCTCATTGGGTGCGGGGCAGCAATACCTTCAACATCACCTGGCACCTGTTAGAGATGCGAATTTTCGCGCTGCACTTAGAAATGGAGCTCCCGTGGTCTGCCCTGCAGCGGGTGAAGCGCAGCTGTCTGCCGAGGCAGCAATGTCATGGTCACGTTGGCCTTGCCACCCGCAGGGTGCCATGGCCGCGCAGCCTTTCCAATTTAGTTATTTCAGAGTCAAACACTCGCTCTCCAGTCTCTCTGTTTTAAGGTAACACATGCTTCTCCAAGTGGTCTCAATGAAGCAGGTGGAAATGCTAAAGTTGAGCAGCTGGGAAGGCCACGCAGCACAGCGCACCAGCCGCTCTCGATAACCCTTCACGCTAACAACTTCCCACCTGCCCCATTAGTCTTCCAGCTGTCCAGTTCTCTTTAAAGCACAGGTGGCAAACACAAGTCCCCGGGACTGAATCTGGCCCTCCACCTTATTTTATTCGGCCCTGCACCTTGTTTCCACCCCAGGGGCAGCGCTGAGCTCCCTGCTCCCTTGTTAAGGAGTAGTTACATTTATACAGTGCTAAAGTTACATTCGGTGCTTTGAAGGCAACCGCAAAGCTGATGTGGCCCCCGGTGAAAATGAGTTTGACACCCCTGCTTTAACGCCTTCACAACGGGGCATAAACTAGGGTGAGCAATGCCCGTTTTACAAAATCTTACCTATTACACAGGCAGTCTTGGTACTTGCTTTAGGTTTTGTAACTGCCTGGTCTTTGGTACCTGCCTTATTGTTCTCGGCCTTTGGTCCCTTGGGGAAACCCTCAACAGTAGAAAGAGTTGAACAGAACTCTGTTATTCACTTAGAAAAATGCTACTGGTAGTTACAGAGATGGAAATTGCAGCATAAGGAATACAGTAAATAATGTTGTGATAAATATGTATAGGGCAAGTGGGTACTTGAAATATCAGGGAGACTACTCTGTAAAGTATGTGACTGTCTAACCACTCTGCTGTGCATCTGAAACTAATGCAGAATGATATTGAATGTAAACTGTTATTGAAAAAATACTACTGCATTTTTCTGAAAAGATATCCACATTGGAATATAAATTAATGCAAACATTGTTTCTGTGAAATCTCCCATCTACTCTAGCTAAATAAAATAATGCAGGTTTTCTCATTTAAATTCCTTATATTTATATTCTGTCCTAAACTATAAATTAAAAAATACTGCCTGATGAGAATGCTTTTTAAATCTTTGTACCAGTGAAGACTAAAGGCAGTTTATTTGCACAATATCAAAATATACACAAAAGGGGCTGCTTAACTACATCCATTTCCTTTTCTTCCTGGCAGTTCCACTGTATTTTCCAACTTTGTTAACAGCTAGAAAAACCAGAATTATCAGCAAATCTATATAGTGCTGGAGCAAACCACGACCACCAGGTGGCGCCAAGGCCAAAGTGCTGTTATTACAAGGATCATTGTTTTGCGCCCTCTTCGCCCCCGTGGACCACCAGACCCAGAAGCTCCCAGCCAACCAGCTTCACACGCTCCTCCTGGTCATTTCATCAGTTCAGCATAAATGCAAAACCACACTTTAACTGTTTAAAATTGTCTGACCCTCTCTGTTTATCATATTATGGTGGAGTTTACAGGGTCAAGTTTAGGAAAGTTAATGTGTATAAGTGCAGAACAGTATTAGCTGCCTGTATAAAGAATTCAGTAAATGGTTATCCTAACTGGGGACCTGCAGCACACATGGGATTGGGCTCTGTCTTCACCTTCTTGTGAAAAACATCGTGGGAGGATGGAGAGAGGATGGGTTGGATTTGTTCATGCAGAATTAAGGCAGCCAAAGCCCCCAATCCCCACCTATTTTCCACATACAAATAGACTTTTCTGAAAAAGGAATCTCTTAGTAGGAAAATAGTTTTTTTTTGTTACCTGTACAAAGAAAGTAAGTAGATGAATTGCGGTGCATACACAAGGTACATTCATTTAAAAGACTGCACAATTATAGCTTCTTTTTTGTTAGGATTGAAAAAATATGTATCACAGGTTACAGTATAGCCCCAGTAAGTTTTCATGATTTTTGTCTGGAAATTCCATTCAAAATGTTATGTTAATTCTCCCAAAGAAACACTGTTCTGGGTGACTATTTTTACAAAGGGACAAACAGGGACTCGAACATTCCAGATCAAATGAAAGCATTAATGTGAGTGTGTAGGTTATAACTAGTCTTCTCTGAGCAATGCAGTACCCTATCCAAAGGGTCCAGAATTGTGGCCCAGGCTCTTGCTTCGAGCTGTTTTAGTGATTGCGACACCCAAGAAGCTCCTGGAATCAATGAGTAAAAGAGATGCTTCTTTTTCCTCAAAGGTAATTAACTTGGCTTTCCATAGATGAAGACTCAATGTTTGCTTTTTCCAAAACAATTTTTGAGACCATCTGATATAACAGTAGTTCACTGAGAGAGCTCACCTTCCTGTATTTGTGAAAAGTACTTGGAAAAGTACAATTCAGTAGAAAAGTAGAGGTGTTAAAACAGATCATGTTCAACTTATAACAAAAAAACATCCAACCATTTTAAAGCTTTAAAAATAGGTACACTTATTTAAAGAAAGAGTAAAAACATATTGTGTTGAAATGCTTGCTTTTGGTGGGAGCTATCAGTTACTAAGAACTGTGGCTCACCGCCAATGCAGACAGAGGTTTCAACCACCAGAAGAGAAGTTGTTCAAATGCAGACACCAGTAGAATCAGAAGCCACGAGAACATAGAAGATGTTGCAGAAGAAGGGTGGGAGTGGGGGGATATGGGGAGAAGCAGGGGGTTGGGGTCACGGGTGAGGAGAGCAGCACATTGTGACAGCAAGAAGCCACACTCTGAGGAAGGCCCTGGGGCACAGTGACTGGGGCCAGGCAGACCTGGATTAGAACCCCAAGTAACAAATCTCAGCTATTTTAGGGTGGATAACCTATCTCCTTAAGCTCCAGTTTTCTCATTGGTAAAATCAGGACAGTGACACTGTCCTTTGTGCGGGGCTGTGGTTAGAATTATATGAGAACACATCCATCAACAGTTAGCCCAAGACATGTCCTCAGGTAAACCCAGGGTCCCGACTGGATTTAGGAAACGAAGTGTTATCCAGTTCACAGATGTTTATTAGACCTAGAGTGGGCTTTAGAAAATTATAGTTATTTTTGAGTCCCTGGAAATGTAACAAATTTCACTTTGCCTTATTCCCACTACTCTCTGCCCACTTTACTCATTTATATTACCTGCTAGGCGCCTGTGGGCAACTGAGTTTGTGACCCTCGAAGTATTAGCATCCATAAGCAGCATTTTTCAGAGAGATGGAAGCCACAATGTGTCAAACAGACATCCAAAGAGCCGTGGCCGTAGAAGCCTATGTGAAGACGCACCAAAGGGCCACCAGGTACTAAAAGGTGCCCAGAGGGGAGCAATCGGAAGATCTAAGTTAGTGTACGGATATGCTGGAAACCGTTATGTGAGAAAATCAAGCTTACAGACAAGAATACCCTAAAAATACTGTGGCCAGTAAATTCACAGTTGCTAAAATATTTGTAAAAAACAGTTTAGCTCTATTATTTGCTTGACTTTATCAGGATTAAAATTTCCTCTTCTATAAAATGTATGTATGTTACATATTAAATGTATATCTAAACACTTGTGAATTTGATGTTATATCAAACCATTTTCTTAAAACTTTTTCTTGATTTCCCATTGTTTCCTTTCAAGGAGTTTACCAGATGGGATTTCCTGTTTTGAGCAAGGTATCTGAATAAAATTGTCCACTAGAGGGTGCAATGCTATCACATGATGATTTGAGAAGAAGGAAAGCGAACAAACGCTTATTTTATAGGTCTGTCTAGAACGGACCTGTGATGTGGTACTTCGGCACACCTGCATTGAAACTGCTGTGCTAACAGTTAAACTAGCAAATCCCCAGGTTCTGTCCAGATCCGTATCTGAGGGCCTAGGAACCTGCATTCTTAATGGGCACACCAGCCGAGTTTTATGCGTGCTGAAGTTTGAGAATTATTTCCCTGAGGAGAGAAATATTTGGGAAAATATTAAATGAGATAGGTCTAGTTAAATAAGTATTAATGAGATAAGCTTTATAATACCTTTTCTACAACAGATATTTTAGATATTTTAGAAATATCTAAAAATATTTCCACCTCTCCCACCCTCCTCCAAAAAAACCCCACTGAAATCTGGGTTGATTAACATGGCATCATATAAGAACACAAATTACTTAAAGACAACAGATGCCTTTAAACAAAGTTTCTTTTAAACTATCTAACCAAAGCTTGATTTTCTGTTTTCTTTTGAAGGTTACAGTGAAAAATATTATCTCATACATTGGGGAAGAGCTATCAGTATATCACTGCTTCAGGCATGTTAAACCAGCAGAAAGTCTGGGTGCCTCGATGGAATACCTAATTAATTACAGGACTGTGACTTCATAAAGAAGAATAACGGGATTACATTTCATAAAATGGCATATTCCGTCCTCTCCAGAGGTTGAAGTCCTGGCCTAGGATGCTTGGATTCACAGCTGCCCTCTGCACTGCCCTTTCCCAGAAGCCATTTCTCCCATTTCTGCCGTGTGTCGCCCACTTCCTGCCTCTTGGTGAATGTCCACTGCACGTGAGGGGTCTATGCAGGCCCGTTGTCAACCTTGGAGTCTAAAACGATCAAAGCCTTGCTGTTTTGGAGAAAGTGCCCCTCCACTGAGCAGAATCACAGAGACCTCGAACATTAGAAGATGCCTACAAAGACCCTATTTTACTCCCTCATTTTCTACAAATAACGGACATCCAGAAAACTGAATTGATTTGCCCAGGGTAACATAGTAAGTGATGGGCAGATGTTTTATTCTCTGGTTTTATTGGGTAGTAGATTTTTTTCTCATTCAGGAGCTAATTATTGAAGCGTCACAATATATCAGAGGTTTTCGAGGTGTCAGGGAACAACACAGCAAGATTCCTGCTTTCACAAAGTTTAAAACATCAGGGTCATGATTGTGGAGTTCTGTGTATTTGTTAGAACAGGGGGCTGTGTAATTAATTGTACACCAACAAGAGATAATGGGCTTTGATTGTGTGCTTCTATCCCTTTCCCTACTGTCTTTTAGTTCCCTACTGCCTTTTGTGTGTGTGTGTGTGTGTGTGTGTGTGTGTGATCTTTCTAAAACATTCCTTTGGGTGGCAGCAGAGAAAAAGAGAAGTTTCTGCATAAAATCTGTGTTGCACAACAGCAAACCCAATTTCACTGACAGCCCATCGTCAAAATGCTGACTTTCATGGGTAAACAAAAATTCCTACATCCTACTTGTAACCTGCTTTAACAGTAGGGTCACATCTGAACATTGTGTGTGACATGACTGAGATTGTTGTTTTGTGGGGTTTTTTTTTAATCTCAGAATATTTTAGCCACATATAAATTTGAAAAAAAATCTGATAAATATATTTAATTTCTAAATTAAATGGCAACTTAAGCTTAAATGGCAATCAATGAAGCTTTAATCTCTAAATACTGATTCAGATTTTGTACATAATCCTTCAAATATAATGCAAATAATACAAATAAAACAAAGTTTTCAGTTATATTAAAAATCAGTTTTATCAGTAATGACATGAAATGTGATTAATTGGCCTAACATAATACTTTCAAACTTGTTTTGACATTTTAGAGACTCAGCCTTTGCTAAGAAATTCTGTCCTAAAACTAAAGACATTTTTAGAAAAAGAGTAGAGTTCTTTAGAGTTTCCAGGGGTATATACATTCCCTAAATTTTATGTCAAAATATTGTTTGCATTTTCTTTTTCTGGGGAGGGGGTCTATAATTTTCATTGGATTCTCAAAGAGGTCCAAGACACTCCCCAGATTAAATGCCCTGGTGTTAAACTGCTTTCCCTTGAACCGACAGTAATAGTAATTTAGTAGTAATATCTCAACTTCTTGCAAAATAAGGAAGCACTGGGCCAGGGAAGGGCAGGAGGTGTAACATACACTCTCCACAGGCTGGAAATGAAACCTGTGGTTCAGGAACTAGACATGTGAAACAAGAGTGTTTACTTCTACAGCTGAAAGGTCTTTGTAAAACAAAGGGTTTGTTAGGCCTTTGTGGACCTAGAGGGTATTATGCTAAGTGAAAAATGCCAGACAGTGGAAGACAAATACCATATGGTTCCACTTACATGACATATAAAGAACAAAAAATACAGAAACAGATTCATAGATACAGAGAACAAACTGAGGGTTGCCGGAGGGCAGGTGGGTTAGGGGGCTGGGTGAAGAAGGTGAAGAGATTAAGAAGAACAGATTGGTAGTTACAAAATAGGCATGGGGAAGTAAAGTACAGCACAGGGAATATAGTCAATAATATTGTAATAACTATGTATGGTGCCAGGTAGGTACTATAAATATCAGGAGACCACTGTGTAAGTTGTATAAATGTTTAACCACTCTGCTGTACACCTGAAAATTAATATAAAATAATATTGAATGTAAAGTGTAACTGGAAGAATGAAAAGATTGGTGTAGGGAGATGGAGTCTAAACTACCAGCAGCATGCTGGGTAGAAAAGATACATTCGTGGTCCTGGAGTTCTGCAAGCATTTTATACATCAAGCAGGAGGAGAAAGAAGTAGCTGTTCTGAATGGGTTTGCATTGGCTCTAGACAAAGGGGAGGGAGAAGGCAAAGTGAGCAGTCCCAGGACCGGCACAGCAGAGCCCGGGAAGCTCAGGTCTCCACGAGAAGCAGAGGCTACTGGGGTTTTGCCACACCTTGGCTATTCTCCTTTCAGATAATCTCAGAAATAGCCACCTGGGAGTTAATTTAATAATTCCAACATACACCAGGGAGGTAAACAGTCTTTTGTTGGCTGAGCACTGCAATGATTAACCCCTTTTTCTCTCTTCCTTCCTCCTTCGGGCCTGCTGTAATTTAATGTAGGACATCTTAGGATTTTCTCCTTGTCAACATATTTGGAAGACAAAAATGGCTCTGCAGCCAGGACTTCCTGGATTCCAAGTCCCAAAAGTTGATCCTCAGCCTGCCAGGTGGTGGGAAAGAAGGTGAGACACTTGTGCATGGTCACCTGGCAATGTTCGAGTGTGTCCTGATGTTCAGCTCTACGAGAAAGATGACCGTGCCCCGTCCTACCAGCCCCCCATTGAATTTCCCTCCATTTAAGAACTTGTCCTGAACCAAGGGAAGCTCTCAGGAGGCTCAGTGTCCTCTGAAGCTTTTGAAGCAAAGGGAGGGTTCAGTTCAGAGGACACTGAGAGGTTTTGCTCTGGTCCTTCAAACCCTTGCCAAGGACTGTTCCACAGAATGATCATTTAGGTCTGTTTGCTGTCCACGTGGGATTTCTTGGGACACAGGTGAAATTCTAGAAACAGATTCCATGTTTATTCTGAGCTTCAGAGTTTATTTACTTATTTAGTAGTGTCATTTCTGGTGGTAAGCTAATAAAAGTGGGTTGGCCTTGCTTCTTTATGTCCTTCATTCCTAGCTATTAAAGTTCTGAAAATAAGCACCTTTCTCCACTGCCAATTCAGTGGTCAGTTTCTCTGGTGCCATTGGATTCCAGCAAAGGGATAGACCTTAAATGGTAAACCAGTCTAATGTTGCTCTAAGAATTTGTTGTTACAAAGACAGAGAGGTGAAGTTTAGTCACCCACATTGAAAATGGAGCGGGAAGGTATAATATTCCCATTAGATATCCCCTTCTTATCAAAGATCCTGAAAGCTTTCCAGTGCTTGGGCTGAGCATGATAAAGGGGGAAAGGAGAGAGTTAACTTTGGGTTATGTGAAAATCTGTGGAGTTGTGGGGCAGGGATCTGTCCGGGGAAACCGCGAAGACTGAACAGGAGCAGGAGGTAGAAGGGCAGGCGGTGAGGTGAGGAGAGGAGGGAGCCGGGCGATGAAGAGCCTTGATTATCAGCCCAAAGCACAGGAGTGTGGGGCACAGAACTGAAATGGACTAACTAATGTGCAGAGGGAAGTAGAAAATGTTCTTCCTATATTTTCTTCATGGAGTTTTGTAGCTCAGTTGGTAAGAGCATCTTCCCGGTATGCCAAGGTAGTGGGTTTGATCCCCGGTCACCAATGAACGCACCAATGAATGCATCAAAAGAACAAATTGATTTTCTCTGTCTCTCATCCTCTCTCCCCTCCCTCCTTCTCTCTGTCTCCCTCCGTTACTCCTTCTCTGTCTGTCTCTCCCTCTCTCAAATCAATAAATTAAAAAAATTTTAAGAGAAATTTCTTTATAATTAATCAAGGTGAAAAAGCAAGACCAGAGGGGACCTGAGGTTTCTTATGTCTTTGAGGGAGACGAGGGGAGCAGCTTCTCTGTCCTTCCGAGGAGATGGGGGAATGCAGGGACTGAGAGAGCTGGGGATGGCTGGGGAGAAAGTGGAAGGCTCTCGCTTCACGACTGGATTCCTTTCCTGTACCTGAACTCCCCAAATGCGAAGATGAGTGGATTTGGAGACAAAAACTACAGAGATCACATGACATGAACAGAAGTGGGGCAGACTGCACAGACGGAATATGGGAAACAGAGAAAATAAGTTGTAGGCAGGTACAGGATAGAAATTGTCCCAGACCCTGGATTTGAAGTTTGGGCCAAGTTTTAGCAAGTCTCCAAGGAGTGAGGCAAAAGGGAGTCTGGGCGACTAGGGTTTTAGAAAGGCCATTGTTGCAGCTGTGTGGAGGACGCACTGAGGACAGTGTGAAACCAGTAGCCCCTGCTCCTGGTTCTTCTCCCCAGGGCAGGGAAGGCACTGACATCTTGACAGTGGCTCTTATGAAACATTACTTTTATTTTGGAAAACACTGCTACTTTTACGGGCAAACTCCCATAACTTCCTGTCTTCAGACTCAACATGTACTTATAACCGCATCACACCCTTCTTACTTCCCTCTCTCTCATCCAAGAGGACAAAATGTCCATGATTTTTCACCCTATATCTTTCAAATTTATTTTCACCTCTCTCTCTTTATATAAAACTCCCTTCCCTTCAACATGAAAACCTGCTTGTATGTCTCTCTCAGCTCTTATTTCACCGTAGCTTATTATTTTATTAACTCATTATAGGGAATTTATGAAATACAGAAAAGTAAAACAAATGAAATCACTTATAATCTCATCTGCAATATATATCTTCAATCTTTTTTCTTTATGTGCACATAATGTATATTAGAATGTAAACACTCAGACCATTTTAAAATAAAAAATTAATTCTTATATATTTTCATTCCTTTGGAGCACCCACCAAATGGGGGTGGGAAGATACAGGAAATGGTTGACAATGACGAAAGTATACAGGCAGGTTTCTTTTGTGCTAAGAAGAGTTCAGAGGGTGGAGGGCGGAAGCAAATCATACCCATGCCGGGAGCCTACATGATAATGCGGTTTATCCAGGAACTCCTCTAGCAGAAAGAGGTCTCACTGCTCAGGGGGAACTGGAGACTGGTCCAACAGAGGGCCACTTGGAGAGATGTGGAACACGAGAGAGGCCCACAGCGTCTGAGTCACCCCTCAAAGACCATCCAACCTTAACTGCCAATTGTCTGCACTTGTGTCCTGGAGCCCAGGACTGGAATTTATCTCTATCCATCGATGCACCCATTCACTACCAAGCAGGAGTGTCCCCTTCTGTGCCACCGACCTTCTCGCAGAACCTGTCAGCATCACCAGCATGGCTGCTCCCTTTACCCGCATCCTGGGACATTTGTACACATAGGAGAGGGGTCAGCCTGGATGTCTGCTAGAATGGTAATGAGGAAGGCTTCTGCTATCTCTTCAATGGGGAGAAGCTACAAATGAACAATTGTGAGACACCAAGCTGCAAACTGTTTTCTATTTACCAAATCTAAAAACACAGCTTTATTTAGATATAGTTGACATTTATCCTGCCTATGTTAAAGTGTAAAAGTTGGTAAATTTTGATACCTACTATGCACCTGTGAAATTAACACAACCAAGAACATGAACATATCTATCACTCCAGTTTCCCCCTCTTTTTCATATTTCCTCCTACCCATCACCACGACCCCTCGACAGACAACCACTGATTCAGGGGCTACTAAATTTAGAGCTATAATGAACTTTCCTGTACAAGTCTTCCCATGGCATGCACTTTGATTTCAATTGGGTAAATGCCTTGGGGTGAAATGGCTAGATTGTATGGTTGTTGTTTTTTTAACTGTTAAAATGGCCAAACTGTTTTTCCAAGTAGTCGGACCATTTTGTGTTTCCACAAGTCAGTCCTTCCATATTCCTCCCAAGCCTTGGTAGGATTAGTCTGTTTAATTCCAGCCATTCTAATAGGTGCATAGTGGCATCACTGTGGTTTTAATGTGCATTTCTCTGCTGACTAATGCTGTTAAACATTTTTTATATTTTCATTTGCTATCTGCATATCTTTTTTGATGAAATGTCTATTGAAATTCCTGACCCATTTTAATTTATTGGAGATATATAATATATGATATATTATATATATATATGATATATATATATATATATATATATATATATATATATATATAGTTGAGCTTCCAGGATTCTTTACATATGGGTGATATAAGTCCATTATCAGGTATATAATTTGAAGATATTTTCCCCAATATGTGGCTTGCCATTTCATTATCTTAACAGTGACTTTTGAACAGGAGATGTTTTTGATTTTGACAAAGTCAAATATATCAATTTATTTTACATAGATTTTGCTTTGGTGTCATATCGAAATATCTTTGCCTAACCCAAAGTTAATGAAGGTTTTTCTCCTGGACATGCTATTTAAAGTTTTACATTTATTGGACACATTTTGAGTTAATTTTTATATATGGTGAGATGTGGATCATAATTTATGTGTTGCTTTTATTAAAAAGACCATCCTTTCCTTACTGAATTGCTTTTGTTTCTTTGGCAAATCACTGGACTATCTATGTGTGGGTCTATTTCTGGCTCTCTAGTCTGGTCCATTGATGGATTTGTCAGTGTTGACAACTATATGACACTGCCTTCATTCTTGTAGGGTTACTTACAGCTTTTTGGTAACATTTAATTCAGTTCGCATAGTCCTTCAACTTTGTGGTTCTTTTGGAAGTTGATGTGGCTGTTCTAATTCTTATGCATAAAAACTGAGACCTTAGGCAACTTAAAACTTCTCTCTGCCTTACTTGTGTTTTCCTACTTGTGACACTACAAGAACACCTATTTCATGTTTTCAGAAGGCTTAAATGAGGTTGGGTTTATAATAAAGCATTCAGCACATTGCTTGGCATCAGTGAGCAACTAGTAAATTCTGGCAATATTTGTAGCCATGAATATAATTCATTTACTGTATTGTCACTACAAAAGATCTACACCTCTAAATTTACTTCATGGCAACTTAAGATGCAAATGTCCCTAGGACCACATTGACCTGATAATCTGTGTATTTTCTGAAATATTTACCTATATATGCTAGACATTATTTAATTGTTCACATTTCCCTCCTTGCCTCAACTGCTAAGCATTTTGGAAGCAAATTGCCCTTTCTATACCAATAGTATACCAGACCTGAGGTGTGCATCTTCCTTATGCAAATGCCTTGTGATTTTACTCCACTCATTCTCTTTTACTACTGAACACCTCAACCATTCACCTAACTTTTGGGTTTGCATTTCTGCAAGCAGGCTCGAACCCTTAGGGTATAGAGATGCAGTGCTGATAAATTTGCAGCCTTTTGAAGGCTGCAGCAAGAGAGGGCTGAACGAAGCAAGCTGTAGGGCTTTGTAGACTGACTGACGTTTGAATGCCTGCTCTGTCAGCTCTCAAGAATGGAAAGAAAATAATACCAATTCTTCAACAGTGGGTATGATCATTTGTACTATTTTATAAGAATAAAATTCCTCAGCTTATTGAAATAAGAATGGCAACTGAAAGGAGCTGAGGTACGTTTTATCTGATCAATGTTCAACATGAAAACGCCCCGAGCCATTAAGACCCAGAGAGGAACTTCCTTTAAGGCCACACATCTGTGTTCTCAGACCTTTGGGAACCATGAACTGAAACATGATTTTATGCTTCAGCTTTTACATAATCAACTTTTGAACAAAAATGCAGGAAGTCTTATAAATGTTTGAAAAATTAACTGGAAACCCAAATCAATAGTAGTTAATGAGTGACTAAGAATCACTTCCAATCACTATGCAAGTTAAACATAGCCTATAAATTGCATTACCAAGATTCTGCTTCTGGGAATATATTCAAACAAACCCAAAACACTGATTCAAAACAATGTAAGAACCCCTATGCGCACTTCAGTGCTATTTACAATAGCCAAGACTTGGAAGCCACTCCAGGGCCCATGGGTAGATGAGTGGACCAAAAAGCTGTGGCATATTTACACAATGGAATACTACTCAGCCTTAAAAAAGAAGGAAATCTTACCTTTTTGCAACAGCATGGCTGGACCTAGAGGATAATATGTTAAGTGAAATAAGTCAGTCAGAGAAAGATAAGTGCAATATGACTTCACTTTCGTTTGGAATCTAATGAACAAAATGAACAAACAAGCAAAATAGAAACAGACTGAGAGAGAGAACAGAATGACAGCTACCAGGGTGGAGGAGTTGGAGGGCTAGGTGAAGAGGGGAAGCAATTAAGCAAAAACAAACAAACAAACAAACAAAACAAACACCCTCATAGACACAGACATCCATATGATGATTGTAAGAGGGAAGAGGGTGGGGGAAGGTAGGTAGAAGAGGGTATGGGGGGATAAATGGTGACAGAGGGAGACTAGACTATGGGTGGTGAACACACAATACAATAAAGAGATGATGTATATAGAATTGTATACTTAATTGTATATGTAATTAATCAATGTAATTTCAATAAATTCAATAAAAATGCATTTAAAGAAAAAAAGAATGGCTGTACCCTTAACATACAATAAAGGGACTGAACTACCCAAAATTGAGCTCATAATGAGAAGAAATAAAGATTCTAGTTTTCAAACTTCAGTAAAAATCCTCATCCATTTTTTCTTATTAACAGTGAGCTAGCAAAAAAGGAAAAACTCTTACTCTCCCTCCATTGGGTTTTCTCTTAGAAAAACCTTTAGGAGCCCAGGTCTCAGTCTCCGAGCTCAAGTGCAATGTGGGCATAGCTTCCCAGAGGAAGCTAAGGAAGCTATGTAAGTGGAAGCACTCCACTTACACAGGAGGAACTCTCAAAATGGGTCCTGACTCTTAAAAAGGGAAAAAATATACAACATGTGGGCAATATTAACCCCAGAGAGTACTTTGCTTTTAAGTGATTTAATTTCACAAGCCATGAAAGGCTGTTGATTGCAATCAATTTACATAGAAATTAGTTAACTATGCCAACATTGTTAGTGCAGCTTCAAAATTTTAACTGCCTGTAGTAAACAACCTCACACCTCCTGGAAATGTGGAGATAGGACATAAATGCTATGGGATTATTTTAACTTTAATGCTTTAATACACACATCACCCCTCAAGTCAAATTCTTTCACTGTAATGACATGGTATCTTATAAAAGAGTAGGAGCCTTATACATACAGGGGATGTCTTTGACCCCATGTATTTTGAGAGACGATTGTGATTTAAAATGGTTTTCCAGAGCGGAGAAAAGAGTGCTGTGGGTTGCCTTGACAACATGGGTTAGTTGCATCAAGAAATCCATGGCAATGTGGGACCTTCTAGTATGACGAGATTGGAAACTATCTACCAAATTAGGTTAAAAGAAAACTATTTCCACTGCAAGACCGTGTTACCTGACCTATAAAATATTAGTTCTCACTTTTTATCAATAGCCTTGTTAGAAAATAGGTGAAAAATCCATGTGGGCAAGACGGTCAGAAAAGCAGGAGGAAAACAGATGTGCAAGGGTGTTATTCAAGAGTCGGTCCCCCGCTCCTCCAAACTATTGCGCCCCCAACAAGATTTCAGGAGTTGCCACCTATTCTCTGTAAGTCAATTCTGCTGTGAAAAATGTGTCTTGCCCTGACTCTCCCGATTTCCACTGGAGTCTCCCACAAACCTTCTCTATGGGAAATGTCACGTGCCTTTATTGTGTGTTCTTAATAATGAGCATCATAAGGATCACCACAACAGAGGTAGTTATTAGTTCAATAGAAAACAAAGCCTGCTTATGTGTGCCTTGTGATCCAATTATTCTGGCAGGGCTGAGCAGGGATTTATCTGAAAGAGTCACTCCTCTCAGACAAAGCCTGTTACTAAAAACGTACATTATTGAACAAATTTGTTTCCTTCCTTCACAAAGGGCCCCTTGGTGACATTGTTCTTAGGAGGCACGTTTGATACTCTTCCTCTAAAAATCACCATAAAGCAATTTTGAACGAGGAACTTGGAATTTTCTTTCATAAATGATTTTTTGAGAGATAAATGGAGCTTTGTTTTTCTTTGGCTTAAACTGTAGTTATTTATGTGCTTTGTTTTCAGCACAGCCTCACACTGTGACCCATCTGATATTATCAGAGATGGGTCCTGGGTGAAGGAGACATACTGTGTGGCTGGGCTGGCCTTCTCTTTGTATGTCCTGCAAGGTCATAAGGTCACAAGGTGTTAAGGTCATGCAAGGGAATTGAGACTTGAACAACACACACTATTACAGAGGAGCTGCCTCTGTAATTGCAAGTTAAGAAGAATTAGCCCAAGCTCGGATGAGTTAAGATGGTATAAATGGGTAAACACAATGATAGCACTTCACACCAGTCAGAATGGCCATCATTAACAAATCAACAAACAAATGCTGGCGAGGATGTGGAGAAAAGGGAACCCT
The DNA here is from genome assembly GCF_019186645.2 of Phyllostomus hastatus. Taxonomy (NCBI): domain Eukaryota; kingdom Metazoa; phylum Chordata; class Mammalia; order Chiroptera; family Phyllostomidae; genus Phyllostomus; species Phyllostomus hastatus. Next base: position 19,133,284 of record NW_025333640.1, read on the forward strand.
AGTGCACTGTTGGTGGGAATGCAGACTGGTGCAGCCACTGTGGAAAACAGTATGGAATGTCCTCAGAAAACTAAAAATGAAACTGTCTTTTGACCCAGCAATTCCACTGCTGGGATTATACTTTAAGAATCCTAAAACACCAATTCAAAAGAACCTATACACCCTAATGCTCATAGCAGCATTATTTACAATAGCCATGTGCTGGAAGCAACTTAAGTGCCTATCAGTAAATGAATTGATCAAAAAATTGTGGTACATTTACACAATGGAATACTACACAACAGAAAGAAAGATGGATATCCTACCCTTCACTACAGCATGGATGGAACTGGAGAGCATTATGCTAAATGAAATAAACCAGGAGGTGAAAGACAAATACCATATGATCTCACCTGTAAGTGGAACCTAATGAACAAAACAAACAAATGAGTAAAACAACAGAGATATGGAAACAAAGAACAAACTGATAGTGACCAGAGGGGAGGGGGAAGGGGAATAATGGGGGAAGGAAGGGGAAGGGTCTAGTCAAGGAACATGTATAAAGGACCCATGGACATGGACAACAGGGTGGGTATTGACTGTGGAGGTAGGGGGTTGGTGGGGCAGGGGAGAACAGTGGAGGAAAAACTGGGCCAGCTGTAATTTAACAACAATAAAAAAATATAAATGGGTAGATAGCAACAGCTGCAACATGTTCAGGGTCAAAGTAACCTCGCCGAGTGTGCCATTGAATGCAAGAACAAACAATGTTTTTGTTCAAAGTGACATTTATTTTCTTTCTCCTGGGTAATAGCTAGCATAATAGGTGGACTTGTCCCCTATATTAAAGACCAGTGTTATTCTCAAGGCTTTGTGTCCATTCAAGGCAAAAACCTTCACTCCAAGCCTATGAATAATTTAAAGTGACTGAATGGAGGCATTGCTTTTTAGAAGTATCTTTAGAAGAGACGAATGAACAGGCATGGCATCAACAATGACTCCCTGACTGTACAGCAGGTAGAAAAATAGGTGTTTTATTTGGGAAGCATGCCAAAGTCGTCATCATAAACAGTTTCTGATTCAGTCCTACACATTAGGACTTCTCGGTCAAGATAAGAATATGGAGATTCCGAGCTGGAAGCCATCATTTGTGCTCTTAGCTAAGCCCTTGAGCAATATCAGTTGACAGCTGACCATCACACCTGCCATGCTAACGCTCTTATAGGACCACAGGAAAACAGGGATTTTATCTAAGAAGACAGAACTCATCTTTTTCCAGTGATTTTATTTCTCATGGTACGTGGGGCATCTGTCCTTTGGTCTACTTATTGTGACCACATAGGAGGTCAGTCTCTCTTGGGATCTAACTAGGTGAATTATGAGTCCATCTTGTGGTCACATGAAAAAAACCTTAAATTTTACAGAAGGAAGCAGGAGTATCTAAATAAAATCTACAGTGGGTGGTAAATGTAACAGAAGAAACTTATATTCTGGTTCTCACTTTGCTCAAATGTCTAATTTTGAGTAAGAGGTTTAGTACTTGGATCTTGTGTGTGTGTGTTTTTAGGTTCAGTGGTTTACAATATTTTTTTCTGTAGAGGCCAAAGGTTTTTCAGTTTCTGGGGCTATCAGTGGTCAAAGGTGAACAGGAAACAGGAAAGACTCTGGGTCCTCCCTTCTCTACTTTTCTCATTAGTCTAATAAGAATATTTCAGCATTCACCTCTTTTGTTATTCACCCTTTTATTTAACATTTTAGATGAACTTTTACTTTTGGAATAATTTCAGGTTTATAAAAAGCTTCAAAAGTTGTGCATACCCCTCACTCACTTTCCCCTCAAATTAACATCTTACACTAGTCAAAACAAAGCAATATTAGCACATTAATATGAACTAAACTGTAGGCTTTATTAGGATTTCACCAGTTTTCCCACTAATTTCCTTGTACATTTTAGCTAGGGAATGAAGAATGATCCCCCATGAAAGTTCCGAGATTATGTTTCATAGGGTTTGGAAAGTCCGGGAGAGATGTGCAAGACTCTCTCGTACCTGATAGAGGCCTCTTTTTGATGTCATCAGACCGATGGAAAGATCTGCACTAGGAATTCCTTTCTCCTTACACACGAGTCAAAGCTACAGAAAGCAAGTCTGCACTGGCGTCACCTGGGAGTTGGTTAGGAATGTGGAACCTCATGCCCTACCTCAGGCCTACGGAATAACCAAAACTTGATTCATTTCTGAGATTTACTTCCATAAACCTACAAGAGTTGTTCATTTAAAGACTACATAGAATTTCATTTTATGACAATTTCCTGCACCTTCTAGGCCCTTCTGCACTCTTTTTTTACCATTCTCTAGAAGAAATCACTTTTAAACATAGTTCGTGGTGCTTCAGGTGTTTATGTCTGTCGTTTTATATAATATGTCTCTGCTGCTGTTGACAGCTCACTGGTTTACAGGCCTTCCTCAGCTGTGTGGCTGAGTCAGAATCATACTGCAGGTCATCAGTGCCAGCCAGCCCCTCTCAGCCAAGGTACCTGGAGGAAGACGTGCTTAGATGGCTTGCTGGGATCACGTTCCCCAGGTAAAGCACACAGTTGTACTAACTGGCCTATGGATAACACAGGGAGCAATGGCCCAAGAAGACCAGAGGCTCCAGACATGTTTGTTGGGCAACGTGGGGTGAAGAATTTCATGATGAATGCCAAATGGGAGCACCAGCTGCTTAACGGTTCTGCGTGCCAGAGGGCTCAGATGACGCAGGCGCTACCTGTCGGTTTAGAGCAGGCGCTCCCGCTCCAGAACGCCACAGTCTCCGCCACTCCTTGTCTCACCCCCAGCACCGTGTTGTCATTTCATCATAACACCAGACAGCTCCATCGTTTATCTTACCTGTCTGGCTCCTGATATCAAGTAAATCATCTGTGAGACTGAGCAGTTCTCCACAGACACTGCTGGTGATTTTTCTCAGCCAGTTTAGAAGGCTGTCTTTGGGAATCCTACTTCTTGCTCCTGACACTTGTTCACAACTTTTACATCTTAATTTTTTTAATTAAATTGTTCCCCTAGTGGAAGAGAGAGGCAGTTGTGAAATTGCGTATTTTTTTTAACCTAATAAATCTCACCAGCTTTCCTTCCATTATAATTTAATAGTTGGAATTAATAGTAATCATGTCCAGAATTACTGAAATGATCTCTCATATGATTTTTAAGTCTATTTCAAAATATTTTAAGCCATTCATTTTCAAACTCCCTACCTCCATCTAGTAGTGAATCGTAACTGGGCATCAACAAACCCCTTCCAGTGTGGCCGTTCAGACACAGCTTGCTTTGCTGTGGTCTTATTTATGAACAGAGTCCAGCCGGAGATTGACAGTCTCTTAGGAGATATGCCATTTCTTAAGTGCAGAAAACACGTAGCTTGAAGGTTTGTTAGCTTTGCTCATTAATAAAAATACGTCATCAAAATATCAACTCTTATATTGAACTAGCTCTACAATTACAGAAACCCTAGCTTTCAACAGAATATCCTTCTTAGATTCAACTAACCCATTGGCTAAGACCTTTAATCCACACTGGTTGCCTTTCCTGTGCCGAGGAGAAAATGGCTTCCAGCCCAGCCTACCTCTTTTCTTAGGGTCAGATGGCTTCCATGTGTGCTTTCAAGAACCACTCGAATCTGCTTTACTTAAGCCTTTAACCACCTGCTTATAATTTATAAGGGGGAAAAAAAACCCAAACTGCGGTCTGGGCCACTTACATCTAGCTTTCAGTCCCCTTTCAGGATGCCTCCTTAACACTCCACTGCCCTCAAACACGCTCCCTTTTCTTCCTTCTCCCTTTCTTCTCTACTTGTCCCTTCTCTGTCTTCAGTTATGCCTTTTAAAGTTTTCTCTTTTTTAAATATGGAGAGAGTGTGCTTCATATTTCTCATCATGGTTTGCTTTAAAGGAAAATTAAGAAAGCACACATGTAATTTCTTTAGGACTTGCAAGGTGAACTCCTTCATTGCTCAGCACCCTGTCCTGCACAGTCTAAGCTACTGTTGATGTCAAGGGTTCTCACTACACCTGTTTTTCTTTATATTAAGAACATTACAAATTCATCGGAACATGAGCTTTGTCTTTCTCCCTTCTCTTCCTTTTCCCTCCCCTCCCTTCCTTTCCCTCCCTCCCTTCCTTCCCTCCTTCTTCCTTCCTTCCTTCCTTTTTCTTTTTTCTTCCTTCCTTTATTTCTCTTTCTTCCTTTCTTTCCTTCCTTTTCTCTCTCTCTCTTTCTCAAGTAGATTCCTCAGTGTGCTTTTCATAAAATCAGATTTTTAACTTGAAACAAACTTAAAACAGAATCTTGTCCAGTTTCATGAACAGACTGAGTGAAGAGTCAGAGGGATTAAACTTCAGGAGCAGAATTAAATTCTGATTATCTGACTCCTAGCCCAGGACTCTTTCCTTTACTGTTTGAACCGTGGTTAGGGATGGAGGGATGGAGTCTTCTTGAGGGAAGGTCCTACAATTGCAGCTCTGTTGTCCTCTCACATAGCCTCTTTATTTCCTTTGCTTCATGTTTTCATGTGGAGAGACCTCCATTAGAGTAACAGCTTGCCTTTCTCTCTGCCCATCATTCATTTCTCTACCAGAGAGGATGGGAAAAAAAAACTGGGTGTGGATTGCCCAACTTCTCTGCCTCCTGTCCCACTTCCCCCATATTTTAAAATATTCCATGCTATACATTTCACAGGGGCAGGTTCTGCTGTACCTGTGGCTGAGTGGGTAAATCAACCTAATTTGGGGTAAATCATTCACATGCATTGGTATGATGAGGCTGTGGGGTGGAATACCCATGTGGGACTTGATGGTACCATTTAGAGAAAGCTGGAAAATTGGAAGGAAGTAGGCTTATGGGAGATTAGTTCTCAAATGAAGTGAAAATTTTCAGCCATCTTTCCCCTTATAATATTGATCATATCACTGAGGCATATTGCTGGATGTACAATGGGGCTAGACACCATCTTTCCAGATAGATCTTATCAATGTCATCTTTAATCCTCTCTTACTTGTCCATCCAATAGAAAATAAATGTGATTTCTCTAAAATATTTGCTTTAAAAAATCCATATTGATTTTCAGTGCCTTATGGTTCATTAAATTAAACCAAATATTTAGGGAAATTTGTTCTTATTCTTTATGACAGGATTTGAGAAATCACAATAATAAATTAAAAAAAAACAGCTGAGAAAGAAAAAAAATCATTAACTGGAGGAAAATTTAAATATAAAGGTAATTTAAAACTCAATCATTGTACCATCATGAAAAATTTAAATGAGAGACAAATACAACCTTCTTTCCATTAAAAACTCAATTATAAGATGATGCTTTAAGGAAATCTTTATTTGTAACTGTGTGTATGCGTGCATGCACACACATGGGTGTACATATGCTCCTGCACATTCTACTGTGATGCCTTTATGCCTTCCATATGGACCACTGTAATATTGATTCCATCATTTCAACCACAGTGTATGTTTCAATATCAAAATACACAATATATGAAAGAATATATAAAAGAAGTTCAGTTTTGTGTCCCTTCTCTTTGCCAAAACAAAAATGGATTTCCCCCATGGTTGAGCTGTATCCTGTTCAAGACTTTAATAGTAAATCTAGTGTAAGGTAAGTGTTTCTTTTCATATCTGGAATAGTGACACAAGGTATATTCATGCCATGCAAATCAGGTTCTGTCCTTTGAGTGATAATTTTCAAAGAGAGAAACAGAACTAAAGCAGTATATAACTGGAGCTACTAATAACAAGTGCCAAAGGGAAATGTTCGAGCCAGCAATGATGATTCAGGAACTTTGAGACATCCTTTGAGACATCCTTTATCAAATTCTGCCCTATATTCCCAATTCTCTCTCCCCAATGTCCTGGCTGTCCAACTACTAAGAAATACCTTCTTGATTAGCCTAGATTATGTGAAACATAAAAAAAAAAAAAAAACAAAGAGAAAAGACAGTCATCTTGTTATATGTTCACAGTTATTATAAAAAAAACTTTCAATATGGATGGTTTCATAAATAAAAACCAAACATATGGTGGCATTCTCTCTTTGAATTACCTTTATTTATGATTCCCTCTGGAGTTACAGAAAATTCTTGAATCCTACACCACCACCCAGCTACTACCATGCCTTTCCAATTTACTACAAAATATTGTAAGTAATTCATCCTATGTCATCTTTCTGCAGTGGACTACATGCTCTCTGAGAGTAGGGCTTTTGCCTATATGGTTCACTACTGAGCACAGCTGGCACATAGTAGATAGAACAGCGAGTTGAGTGAAACGGGCATCATTGGAACTTCCTCAGAAAAAAAAACATTCAGAACACACTTTGCTGCTGATATGGGCTCAAATCCGCCTAGAGGTTGTACTGTATTTATGCATAGAAGTTTCATAAACAAATAAGTTCTTCTGCTGCTCAGAGAAGAATATTTCTATTTTGTACAAACTATCTATAATACTGATCCCAGTGGACTACATTTTTTTTTTTGCATTTTAAAGACTTATCAACCTACTAGTATTTCTTCAAAAGACAAATGGATGAGGTCCTGTAAGAAATCCCAAGTATCTACTAGAAAAGGTATGAGCCACCATATTTTCCAACTCATAATTATTTGACATATGGCATGTTATCAGTGTTATCTACTCATACTGGAATATTATTTTAATAAAAATATCAATTGTAGTTCTGAGAGCATGAATAAGGCATGCTCTAAGGCATGTTAAGGCAATAAAATGAGCAAAAAAAAAAAAAAAACCCAGCGTACATTTTAGTGGAAAAGATAATGCTTTGATTGACTTGAAATACCTTTCATGTAATGATATTCTTTTTGTTAGTTTGTAGTTTACTCATCCTTCCTTCCCACAGTAATCAACTAAGCAGCCCCTTGGGCTTCTTCTTGAATGAAGCCGTGAGAAGGTAAAGGGAAGTGTTTGTCTGTCCACATTGCCACTGGGCAGTGAGAAATTAGTTGTGGGAAACTTACCTGGCTCATCTGGGAATTGTGAGTTTGAAAACAATATCATTTCCCACGAGTATTCTAAATCACTTAGAATACTCGTGGGAAATGATAGCACTTAGGGCTTATATTAGTAATGGAATTGAAACACGGCAAAAAGATGAGATAACAAGCATGCATTGCAAATTATGAGGATTTTTTTTGGCAAGAAGTATAAGAAAGCTTTGTCTGGCCTCATAGTAGAGCAGAGATTTCCTTGGCCTCCAGGCTTATGCATGTGCGAAGAAATTGAACAGCAAACCCATTCCCCCAAACTGGACTACCATTGTAGGGAAATGGCCTGGAGGCAATGGAAATCTTCATTGCTGAAGGTTTGTTTTTTTTTTGTTTTTTTTTTTTTAAATCATGGAATCCCAGACAGTTTGAGTAAAATTGAAAATTAAGGACGCCAAAGAGAATTCCAAGACTCCAAGAATGATACCAGAATGTTTATGCCACTGAAACTCTTCCCAATAATCAAAATAGAATCTTGCAGAAGTTCATCCAGAACTGACTTCAGCTTTCTCTAGACCCAATTCTATAACTCTGGTCTTTTTTTTTGTTGAAGTAGAAAAGCAGTAGCTATGTAAGAAGTTGAATAAGGGCTATTGGAGGAACAAAAAAGTGACAATTGGATGCTCTGAGAGTAGGGAAGAAAGAGAAACAACAAAAAGCAGATAGAGGGGCTTTCAAAACACGGCAGAACAGTGGGAGCCGAATGAGGATAAACAGATTTATATGTTTTTCAAGCTACTGCGGCTGTTAATGTTTTTTAGTCTGTGAAACAACTGATGTTTGTATAATGATGTAACTTGGTATTAGGAATTGGTATTGGTTTTACATTGGGTAAAACATGCATGTTTAATTTAAGCAGGAAGATTTTTAGAAAGAGTTTTACTTTATAAAATTGTTTAAGAAGATTTGCATTAGGAATGGTTTAAATAAAAGCTAATGCTTTGATGCTTGAAGGGGGAGGGTTTTGGCAACTTAAGGCAGTGAGTCACAGTGCCATGGGTATAAATTTTATAACCAGGGAGCTCTGGGGTATGTGATATCCAGTAAGTCTGACACTATCTGTTTCCTTATCTGTAAAATGGGATTCATGTATGTCTACACAGAAAATGGGATTGTAATGAAGATTAAATTAAGTAACTGACCTATTCTAAATATCTGGCACATAGTAAAAATTCAGTATGTGGTGGTTGAATTCCTGAAAATGCAAATCCCCCATAATGGTAAGCAAATGATGCATTTTACATTTTTAATATGATTAGGCAACACTATTCAATAGAATCTAACCACATTCCCTGCTCTGTCCCTTTTTTACGCTATGAATTGCAAGACCTCCAGTTTAGCAGGGAATCAATAGTCACCTTTGGGCACTGGATTCACTACAGACACTTACATAGGCTCTTGGCTTTTTTAAAAGATGGGATGCTGCATGAAATTAAGGAAAGGAAGGAATTAACATAGTATTTCTCAAATACATTTCTTTAATTTTTAAAATAGATATTGCAACTGAAGCATTGTAAGTCATTATGATGGAAATGTAAAATACCAAAACAATTACTCCTTTTTATATGGCATAATGTGTTCACATAGAATTTATATATTATGAACTTCCAAATATTCAACTGTTTTTGATCTGCAAGAATAACAGGTGCATATGGTTCAACCTGTTACTTAAGCAAAGGTAATTGCCTCATTTTATTCATAGAAATGAGATATGGAATAAGTGAATGCATAGAGTTGAATATTTGTTCAATAGTTTGTATATGGAAAACTATATAAAGAAATAGTTTAGGCAAGGACATAAAGTTGTCAGTAGCGTTTGCTATCTTCAAGCTTAGCTACATACCCAGCAGCTGGTTGCTCCCACTCAGGAGTGATTCAGACCTGAACCCCTGCAGTTCTTCAGCTTCAGAACGGGAGATTAGTTCCTGCTTCCTCCCTGATACTGTGCCATTTCCAAATCCCACCGAGTCATCACTCTGCTTTCTGTATTTTTGGCTTTTTGACTTTTCTTGGTCTTGAGAATTATTTCCGAATTGGGTAACTCCGAAAATTAACGGGACTTTTCTTGAATGTTATAAAAGTAGCTGAGCGACTGACTTAAAGATGATGCAAATTGCTTTTTCTCAAATAAGCTCTTGATTTTATCTAGACTTGAAAGATTTTCTTCTGAAAACATTAGGACACCTTGAGGAATTTACTAACTATAGATTTTGGTGTAGTGATATTAGCAATTAATGAAGGAAGGTTTAACTGATATCTTTAGAGACTGACTATTAAGCCCTAAGGTTCATCAGACTATGAAGATTCGCACCTTTCTAATTTAAGAAGCTATTCCACCTAAACAGAATATCCTGCTTCCATTGGCTAATGGTAGAGACCCAGAATCATTAGCTAAATTAACTGTTTCATGTGGTTAGTCTTTAGAATGTTGTAAGCTGTAATGGAATTACTAAGTTGAGAGCAATTAATTGAATGTACTTCAAATACATTCTAACCCAGTTCTGTGCCTGTCATTCTTAATGACCGCTTAAAAGCTACCAAAAGAAAACTGTGATTGAATCTTAGTGCCATCAAACCAAACCATCTAGAAAAGTTTTAAAACGCCTCATCTCTGTATAGTTTATACCACCTCAGAGCCTGAAAAGTCATTGTGCATGCTGCCATTTAAGTATTATCCCAGAGCCCCACTGGTTTAAAGGAGGAAGTGAAAGTTTGGAATACTTTTTCTAGGTTTGTGAAGCCCGTAAATCCTAGAGGCAGGGATAGAATACATGTTTCTCATGTCTAGGACTCATGTCTTAGACTGGAAGTTGAGCTACCTCCACTGGAGCCACAGCGGACCTCGGATGAGCGGAGATGGCACAAGGTCTTGGAATCGGAAAGAGAGAAAGGACTGAGACGGGTGGAGAACTTAAAGGCAAAGCGCCTTTTGAAAGGACTGGCCATCATCTAGCTCCCCTGGTGGTTGTCCTGTGGGAAGGTGGTTCCAGTACCAAACACTGTGATTGTTTTACTACAGATCTGTGGAACTTTACATAAAATAATCACTTATTTAAATGGTAATAACTAATGCAAATTTTAAGTTCAAATTTAAAACACAAAGTTAAAACTATTTCAAATTTAAACCACATCCATGGGATGTCAGGAAGCAACCTCTGGATGAGATTCTAACATCTTCTGCAGATATATGAATGCTATTAAAATGAAGGATGTTGGTATGCTGTCTTTCATTAATATTTATGACAAAGCAAAGGAAATATTAAAAAAAACAGGGTATTTCATTAATCAACAGATAGTAGGTGCCCACTAGGTTGCCACAACATATTTATTACTAAGAACATATTTATTATCTTCTTACTATATAATGAATATTTATATTTATTAAAAAGGATAGATGTATTTACTGCATTTCTCTGGTTTATGAACAGGTTAGTTGAGGGGAGAAAGTAATTTCCTGGTAGGTTTATCAATTATAGAGAATGAAAATTATATTATAAGGGATGATTCTATGAAAGCTGAAGGTATAGTAAGAAGACTTTGCAAGTTACATACAGCATCATATACAGCTTGCAACACAAAAAGGGGGAGAGGGAGAATAGTATGAAGAAGAGAACATGTGAATATTTTATTCTAGATTGTGGCTTTCAAATTGAAATATTATTTTTGACAAAGTTGAAGTCAACATTTTATATAGCTGTAAGTTAAGGAAAATGCCATGGGGAAATATATAGATGCTATGAAATAACCTTTAGTTCCCTGAGGAGTTAGAAGGGACATGTAGAAGAGAATCATGGGGCCCGGCGTGTCATTTAGCCGCTCTGGAAAACACACCGCGTCTGTTCAGTAGAAAAGGTAAAGGGCAAGGAGTGAGGGTCTGTTTCTATTTTTGGCATTTGATTGCTCTGGGACCCGAGGAACAGAGTGTCACCTTTTGGCACTCGGGTCACCCTGTATGTCAAAAACAGACAATGTGTATCTCAGACATTTTGTGCATCAGTTTCAACATCTCTAAACCACTTGCAAATTTTTAAAATCAAGGCTACCGCACAGGCAGGGAGTGCTATTCTCTCTCTCCATAATTTACACATTTTTGACAGAGAATTGTGATGGCCAGCCACCACTCAGAGGCCTACTGGAATATTTTTGTTTGCTTTAAATCTCTGCTCATCCCAGAACCCATCATGTTTATTTCCAAGCAATGTTCTTTTTATACACTTTCTCTTCCCATTTAATTTAAATGAGAAAGCAGCTCTGGGCAGAGTCGTTATTTAAACTGCAGTCTCCATGCTCTCATCTGGAAGTTGGGGCATCCATACATGTGAGGCTGCGGTTGGATAACAAGACGAATATGTTACGTGCAAAAGTCCAGGGACCCAGCTATCAAGAACAGATTATATAAAGTGCATTTTCTTTGTATCCTTTACAAGTTTTCCTCTGCCAGCTTTGAGTGAGATGCTAACTTTATCTTTTACTCATATTCTTATTTTTATTCTTTAGAAAAATAGAACATAGATGAGGAATTTGAAGATTAAATTTATGAGTAAAAATGCACTTACCTCTCTCTGTCTTAGAGCTCAGTGTACATTATGGAACATAACACCTATCTACTCAAACTATACATGAACCTTCAGACCAAATTTCCAAATAAAGGCAAACACAGAAAAGAGTCCACACTTATAGAAGAAATCATTCTCTAATATTACCTAATGCCCGACTTTCAGGAAATTAGATGAGTTCATGTTATTTATTGTAATCTATTATCCAACCTTCTTGGGAATTGACCTCAGTAAGTACAATGTTCTCACAGTTCCCATCAATTCAATTACATTGAATTACAAGAATATTTTGCATGCACACACACACATACACACATATATACATTCACACGCATATACTTCTTGACATTTGAAGAGTGATATAAAAATCAGAGGCTCTAGAATATAAAACAGGGAAGAAAGAAGAATAATCTGCAAACATTTGGCTGCATTTTACATGTTGAGCCCAATATAAGACATGTAGGCTTTTACCTACGGAGCTCAATACAGGACATGTAGTCTTTACAAATATTAGCGTATTAGCAAAGTCTTATTGGGGAAAGAAACGGATTTTTAAAACAAGTCTGCTTTGCGAGTTCTCTCTTCCAAACCAATGCCTACAGATACTGTACCTTCCGGAGGGGTTTGAGCTTGGTCTCCATGATGAAGTCATACTTGCAGAGCTCACAGCAGCGCGTGTCCGAGCTCTTGATCCACTGGTGGAGGCAGGACTGGTGGACAAAGCGCAGGGTGCCCGTGCAGCGGCAGGGTGTGATGAGGGGACTCTCTTCGTCTCCTTCACAGTGACAGATCCTGGGAAGGACACAGCAGCCAGGATGAGATCTCCCAGAGAACACATTTCATCAGTGGACATCTCCTTCTCTCATCCCAGGCTGCATTGGGAACTGCACGCTAAGCTCCATAATGCAAGAATGTTTCTTTGATCTTGATGCTAGAACTGAACCTGTGACTGATATTAATTTTGTTTCATTTGCATAGTCATTGCTGGACTCTTAAGTCATATTGCAGGGTTTTAAACACTGGAACATTCTTACACTGAAGCCAGCTTTAATAGCACAGTGACTGACCTCTGTTCCTAGTTTAATCTATTTAATAGGTCAGTGTTTATGACATAGGCCTGCTTTCATACATAAACGCTATGACTTCTAAGTATCCTAAGGAATATTATAATCTAATGACCTCATTCTTTTATTTTGATGCTAATTTTACAGGACATGGTGTATAATTTAGTACATAGAGTATTCTACCCATGTAGAAGAATTCTGAAAAATTTAATACATTACCAAAGAATAAAGTGGACACAGAAAGTCTCAGCTTGGAAATATCACAAAGGTGTTCCTAGGAAGATGTGCATAAATTTGGTCACAATGAATGGCCTAAACTGCCAACAGTTATCATTGTTTAGAAGTCACAAAGATTACTGGCTACATAAAGTTCAAGTATAGTAAATCCTATTGTTTTAAAGTATTAATTACTATATCCTCCAAGGAATTCAGAGTTCAATTCATTTCCTGAATTACCATGAATTTTGGTGTCATAGATTCACAGCCTATGAAATTATCATTCTCATCTCCAAATTTTAAAAAGTAATTTGTTTTCCTCATTGGATGAGATAAGCTTTTCTTACCTCAAGGTTGTGAATTAAAATCCTAGTACTTCTACAATTCTTATGCTTTAACCAGCTGTTAAAGTTGATACTAAATTTAATGAGAAATATTGCCTGAAATCTGTTAGAAATAAGAATGGAACATTAGAAAGAATCTGTCTAGTTGCACTTTTTGGGCTGAGTCTCCGTGGCACACTGGAAGAATGTTTAAATTGCTGCCGCTGCTCTTTCCTTTGAGGTCTATGTGCTCTACCCTCCAGAAACACGGGCTTTAAAAAGTGAACTTTTAAAACACCCTTATCTGCCCCAGCGGCCTCCCTGGGGGAAATGACATGGCTGCTCAGATTGTTGTTGCGGTGAGATACAGGAATTGAAACCCAACCCTTCCCTAACCTTAAAATAAAGAAGTGTGACACCGTGCAGTCGTATTTTGAATCTCTTTGCCTTAAGTAAAAATCAAGTTAGCAGAAAGAAACACGGACTTCCAAAGTCCAGGGGGTGCGAGTAGGGTCTGCCTCCCCTGGGCTGAGTTAGGAAGTAACAGTGTTGGTTTAGCAGCACATACAAAAGGCTGACGTGGTAGGGACACACTCAAAATTATCTGAGAGACTATTTCTTTTTTAAATATGAAAGCCCCAAATATTTACTCTTTCCAAAGGTGTAGGTCCTAAAGATGAGGGCCTGGCACACATTATATCACACCCATTGCCAGTAGGGTGTTGGGTGCACGCGGATGCTCAGCAGAGGGTTTCTGAGGAAAGGAACTATTCAGCCAACAAACTATGGCTTATCATAAAAGCAACCAGTGAAAGCAAACCTGGGTTTTTACTGCACTTCATTTTGTTGTGATACTCATTGTTGGAGCCTGTGAAACAATGAATTATACAGCATAACAGGTTGCTATTTCTTAAGCTTTGACGCTTGTATCTCCCTGCCTCCACACAGAGATGCTCCTTTAGATCAGGGGTCAGCAAACGCTGGCCCAGTTTTTCCTGCTGCAGGTTTTTGTAAATAAAGTTTTACCGGAACGCAGCCACACACACTGTTTATGTATCACTCAGGGCGACGTTTGCGCTGTGCCCGCAGATTTGAGAGTTGCTACGGAGGCCGTGCGGTGCCAGAGACTAACGCATTTACTATCCATCCTGTTACAGAAAACGTCAGCTAACCTGTTTTAAACAGGGGTTTATGAGTTAAGGATAATTTGTGAACATCAACAACAATAATAGAAACAAAGTTTACCCAAAAATCCCCTCAACTTCTGCAAGGAACAAAAGTTGAAGTAAAGGTTACATGGAGACGCGTACAATAAACATGACAGTCCTTCCAGTCTGTCATCGAAACCCTGGGGGCACAATTTCTCATTTGAAAAACAAAAACTTATGGTTAATACCATCAGATAATTCATCACTAAATATGATTGTGTCAATGGAATACTATTCAGCCAATAAAAAAATGAAATACTGCCGTTTGTGAAAACATGGATGGACCTTGAGAATATTAGGCTAAATGAAATAACTCAGACAGAAAAAGTTGAGAACCATATGATTTCACTCAGATGTGGAATAAAAACTGAAAGCAACAAATGAACAAACAAGAAAACCAAACAAAAACTCATAGACACAGACAAAAGCATGGTGGCTACCAGAGGGATGGGGGTTGGGGAGGGTAGTAAACAGCAAAGGGAATCAAATACATGGTGACGGAAGATTTGAGTTTGGGTGAGGGGCACACAATACAATACACAGATGATGTATCATAGCATTGTACACTACACCTGTACACTACACTGAACCCTATATAATTTTATTAACCAATGTCACCCCGATAAATTTAACTTTAAAACTGCCAAAATGAAACCCAATGATATCAAATGTTGCACAGCTGCCAAGGCGATTCTGAGACTCTGATTTTTACTGATGTGAAAAAAGTAATTTATTCATAAGCAGATTTAAGCAATTGACCTCACTGATTATGGAATTCAAATGACTTGTGAGTTTGCTGACTATGTAGTCCAACTTACTGTGTCTTATAGACTCCTTTTAAAAAATTTCTGTTAAACTGTTAATTGAAGCACTACCAGCAATATCATCTTGTTATATAAAATTAAGATTATTTCCCATAGGAAAAACCAAATTCACATTTTCATTTCCAATTCACAAGATGTATTTTTGCATTATTTTAGCATTCTAAATTATTCGACTGATGTTGGGTCCCAAGAGTCTTTTTTAAACCATGTTGAGGTTGTTCTGAATGAAATTAAGAGCTAACTATAAACTTCAAATATCATCTAGAAATAAAAAATAAAGTGATAGTCCATTATAGAAAGAATTAAACAAGTCTTAACTTGATACACTTTATACAAACCACAATTGCCAAATTATAAATGAAAACATAAACATGATTTTTTCCAACAGAATGACTATGTAGACAAAATAATTTTAATAATAAAACTGCATTGTAAAGTATTCATAATTTTGATGAACTTTTGCCTTGTGGGTAAAATTATGGCTTATGGTTTGAGTGATTCTGTAAATTTTTAAAATTAATTTCATTTATTTTTAGAGAGAGGGGAAGGGAGGGACAGAAACATCAATGTGTGGTTGCCTTTTGCATGCCTCACTGGGGACGTGGCCCACAACCCAGGCATGTGCCCTGACTGGGAATTGAACCGACAACCTTTTGGTTCACAGGCCAGCACTTAATCCACTGAGCCACACCAGCCAGGGCAAGATTCTATAAAATTTTTGGTGATCTTCACTGGTGTCTTTTTTGGGGCATTTTTTTGTATATGAACTGGCTGCTTACTGTTTAATCAGCAGATATTGAGACTTTCACATTTTATAACTTCAATAAACTTCCATATAATTTCTTACTCTCTGTGAAAAGCAGACCATAAAATGCTATTTTTCTAATTAAACTTTGAAAATTGTGTGTGTACTCACTAAAGCTCCTTCCTTATTGTTTAAGTTTATTAAAAAGTAAGCTTTTTTGCCCTGGCTGGGTCTCAGTTGGTTGGAGCATTGTCCTGTACAACAAAAGGTTGAGGGTTCAATTCCTGGTCAGAGCACATACCTAGGTTGAGGGTTTAATCCCTGCTCAGGGTGTATACAGGAGGTAACCAATTGATATCTCTCTCTCACATCTTTCTTTCTCTGTCCCCCTTGCTCTCTCTCTAAAATCAATAAAACATATCTTTGAATGTGGATAAAAAAAGTAGGCTTTTATTTCTTGGTCTTATATATCTTAAAATCTCCTCCACAGCTTCCCAACCCCCACCTTATCAAGGCTTCTTAATTCTGATAGAATAATAACATTTTTTTCTGCCTAAGTTGTTAAAAAATACTTTATCAGTAAAGAAAAATATTCATGAAGGACCTAGTGATTGTGTAACTTTGGAATTTTTCATTCACTCATTTGTCCTTCTATTCATTCACATTTTATTGGTTCTTGCTATATGCAAAGAAAGTTAGACAACAGCATCAGCAGGTAGGCTAAGTTGAGAGCGAGAGAAAAGAACCTGCAGGCAGGGGCCCCGTTTGAGTAACCATCATGGTCATCTAGGTATTAAGACTCTGAAACGCTGTGGTGACACTGGGGGGACAGGGAGCCTCTTGGCCTGCTGCGTGTGCGGAGATCCCGAGGACCTCACTGGGTTTGTTTCCCTGGCTACCTGTGGCGGCATCTCACGTATCTCACGTTTACAGGATGCGACCCTGAAGGCTGTCACCCATCTGTAACCTTCAGACAGCTCCTCATGTGCAGGACTGTCACCTCTCTCCATATTCCACGCCATCTTCCTCTTTGCAGCAAATCTTTCTGATAGACCCCCTCACTTCCTTGCCTCCATGTTTCTTCATACTTCTCTCCAATTAAACAATCTCTAAGCACAGCAATTATGGACACTGCTTGGTTTGTAATGGTTTAATCTGGATGTTGTTCTTTACTCAAAATTAATCATCATACTTCCAAGTTTGGCACTCGTTCTTTGAATTCACTTTACCAAGCTAAAAAATGATTAGAATACATGTTGGTCAGAGCCATGTACAGAGATATTAAGCTGGGGGTGAGAAATGAATGCTCAAGAAAATGAGTGAGGAGATATAGTCATTATTTTTAATAGGTTTCTTGTTTGTAAAGCTGAGGTAAAGGTACCAAAGGGAGGTCTTCCTTTAAAAAATAAGCAAGAGAATGCTCCATTGTTAAATGAAGTTTCTGGAGAAGTTAAGAGTGAGGAAAGAAAAGTATGGTAAAGGACTATCTTTAGGTAAGTGGGAAAACACACAGGAGGGAAACAGACACATTTTCCTGTGAGCAAGAGGAAAGGAAAACCTAAAGGTGGTGCAGGCAGAGGAAACTGCAGTAGCAGGGTCTGGGTGGTCTTACTCTCTTCTGTGATGTAGGACACAACCTGTATGCTAAAGGGACGACAGGAAGGCGTCAGGCCAAGGTCTTACAGAGGCTGCAAATAATTAGGAAACGCCACTTGAAGAATGTGATGGAAAATTAGCCAGGCGTGAGTGTTAGAAGTGTGGAGCGGTCACGGGGTCCCTGGTGAGATCAGACCGCACGGACGGATCGTGGGTGCTGTTACACTAAGTGTGCCTTGTCGGTGTGCAGCAGTCAGGGAGCAAGCCCACATTGGTGGCACAATCTCACATCTTGAGATCCCTGCGTCAGAAATGGGAAGGACAGACAAGTGAAGCGTCGTGGTGCGTCAGAGAACACGTGGTGAAAACAGTTGGTCATAGGGTCTAGACTCACTGAGCAAGAAGGCGAGTGAAACTATCTTGTGGTTAATGTATTTTGAGAAAACGGGTTTGAGAGACTGGAAATCATGATGGCAAAAAGCTGATTTTGAAAGCGGGGGGAAGTGGGATGAAAACTGTTGATATGTAGAATATTCCTGTCTCTCATAGATGACTTTACATCCCTTTGGTTGCATTTTTTTCTAGTCATAGGAAAAAATATGGAATAGTTTGGTGCTTGAGATTCACAAGCAAATCAAGGTGTGACTGACATCCTTGCTCTTTGCACCAATAAACTGGAGAAGTTCTCCCTTTACTCATGCATAAAATGAGGTTAAAAATACTTCTTAGGGTATCATGAGGATTAAATAAGAAGAGTGCAGTACCTGGCACATAGTAGGCAATCAAATATTTGTTAATTTTATTATGGCTAACTTGTTAATTTTATTACGGGATTAATACTGCTGCAACTACTACTACTAATTTGGTTTTTGTCATTGCTTTCAGTTCTTTGAAACTAATACTTTTTAGCAGACAGTTTCTAAGTTAGTCAGAGAAAATGCTTGTAAAGGCCAAGGTCATGAACTCTGAGTCCATACAGGTGAGTTAGTTACTGACACATCTGAATGCTTAGGCCAGTCAATCAAAGACATGACTCAAATAAAATTGGGCAAGAGAGTATATTTAGACTGTGTAGAGTAAAACTGGGATTGAATTTAGCATCGCTCTTCAATATGCTGGATGGCCTCACACAAGTTTTTAAACAGGTGGTTTTATTTATCTGTAAAGAATCATGCATGGCTATTATGAGGATCAAATAAAATAAGATTAATGAGAAAATATTTCAAAGCATAAATGTCATCCCAAATTAAGACATTAATGCCAATCTATAAGTAATCAATAAAATCAACAAAAATTGCTGCAGGTAATAAAAGCAATGCATTGCCTGCTTTTTATAAAAGCAACTCAATTTTTTGTTTGCATATCAGTTTATAGATTGCCACTTTTCATCATAATGGACTGTGATGTAAGAAAGGGAGATATTTTTCCATCTATCTTCCTACTTAGATAATTTCTGCTAAGCTACCAAGATTCTCCTCACAGCCAAGTCTAAAGACCTTTTCCCGCCCTTTATCTTCCCTATGTCTTTTTGCATTGTCGACTCACGTGTCCCTATTCAAACTTATTTTTCTTTGACTCATGTGACATCGCTCTTATATTGTAACCCTTAAAGTTGGGAAAAATGGAATCAGAAGGGCATATAAGATGTTTGTAAAGATTGGAATAGTGACTATTTATGGAGGACAGACCAAAAATGTTAGGATTCTGTAGCCTGAGAAGCTACAGAAGGTGAGTAATGTTAGGAGAGATTGGATAGGTGAGATAATAATATAACGTGTTATGATAAGTGAGCTCTGATAGTGACAGATGATGGGGAAAGTGTATGGAACTCAACAAATATAAATTCTTGGCTAAGACCCTTCTACCGTAATTAAAAATTATAGGTCAGAGGGGTGAACTTCTAAAGTGTGAGTGTGTTTATTCTGGAGCAAATAAAAAGAAATACTAAGTCCCATATTTAACATCAGAAGGAAAACAGGGCAGGAAAGGAAAATTCCATGACAGCTTTCTTTAGGTATGTGAAAGGCTACTGTGTGAAAGGGCAACTGGTCTCGTTCTGTCTTACGACTGGGTAAGTCAAAGGAATAAACAGAGCTTTCCAAAGATGTTAGAAGGTGCCCAGGACAGCGTAAAAGTACACAGCATAAGTGGGGTGCTTATAAGTCAGCCATAGTGTTAAAGCAGCAATTCTCACCCAAGCATTTTTAGAACATGCAATACCTGACTATTCAGTCGGGGGCACTGGCCTCTTTTCCCTTAGACTGTCAAATAAAAAAATGACAACAGCCAACACAACAACAGCCATCTGGTATGAATGGGTCAAAATTATGCCTGTTTTTTGGAATTGTGTTTTGACTCAGCAATTCCACTTTTGGGAATATATCCAAAGAAACCCAAAACACTAATTCAAAAGAATACATGCACCCCTCTGTTCATCGCAGTTATTTACAATACCCAAGATCTGGAAACAGCCCAAAGGTCCTTCAGTAGATTAGTAGATTAAGAAGCTGTGGTCCATTTACAGGACGGAATACTATGTGGCCATAAAAAGAAGGAAATCTTGTCTTTTGCAACAGCATGGATAGACCTGAGGATTACTATGTTAAGTGACATAAGCCAGTCAGAGAAAGACAAATAATCTCACTTATATGTGGAGTCTAATGAACTAAATAAACTGATGAACAAAATAGAAACAGAGGCATGGGTACATGGGACAGAGGGGAGAAGGGTTGGTGGCTGGGTTAAAGAAGGCAACAGGACTAAGTAAAACACACACACATATATAAATATATAAACACATGTATATGTTTACACACACACATACACACACACAAATATACACACACACATACACATACACAGAAACAGTGTGGTCATAGCCAGAGGGAAGGGGGTGGCAGTAGGTGAAGGTGGACAAAGTGGGAACCAATGGGGACAGAGAGACTTCATTTTGTGTGATGGGTGCACAGTGCAGTGTGAAGATTATGTTTTGTTGAGTTGTACACTTGAAACCTGTGTGGTTTTGTGAACTGATGTCACCCCAATAAATTCAACAAAAAAATTATACCTATTTTTTTGTCAAATCAGCAAAATACATATTTTTTTTTGGTGTGCTGCAGAATTTCAGTAATTAGTTTATGTGTGCCATGAGATGAAAAAGGCTGGAAATATCTGTGTTAAAGAAACTCCAGGAAGGGTAATTACATGACATGACCTCACATTTCTTTTCCAGTGTTGCAGTTCTGCTATTCTTTCTTTCCCACAGACTGATTTCTACACCACCCCACCCTCATTTCTTTTTAAGCATTTCCTCTCTGCTTATCCTGGGAGTTTTGTACTTGACCCTTTTTTTTTCCTCTTTGTACTGACTACCCATTTGTAGGAAGGCAATCTAGGCCCGCAACTTCAAGCATTGCTCCTGGACTTGTGATTTTTAAAACATCCATGTCCAAAACCAACTTCTGCCTTTCCAGTAGCAAGAAACTTCAGCCAGTTCTCTAACTCCAATAATGCAGTAACCCCAAAGGGAACACTTACCCTTACCTACAGCTCATAATCTCCAAAATAGCTTTGGACCCCAAAGACGCCGTTCCATCAATATCCTATCCTCTTGCCTTGCCTTTATCTTTGAACCTTCATGTATTTTGGGTCGTGTATTAAAATTGTCATCAATATGGCAATCTTTTTCTCTCTCAGCGTTTTTCATATCTTTATCCTTTTCACCCTCACTGCTATCACTCTAATAGTTTTGAATTGTCAACAGGTATGCAAACTATCTTTAAGGCTTTGCTGGTTCCAAATCACTTTAAAACATGGTTATTCAAGTCCTCTTAATAAAAGGCCACTCTTCAAGAACTCTGTCATCAACCAAATCAAGTCCAAATTACTTGACCTGATCTTCATGTGACCTTCCATAATTTGAATTTATTTTGACGATTATATTGCATTTCCCACTAGTTCCCTAATATACTAGCATGGACCAAAATTTACCACTGTGCCAAGATCTTGATTCCCTCAGCCCAGAGGGCAGTTCAAGGGTGGGTTAGCCCCATGGGGCATGTCAGCCATCAATTCCAGTTAGCTCACAGATGTTACCATGTTCTGTGTGTGTGATGATGTGACACGTGTTGGGAAACACTGGTGTGTGTGGTCGTTCAAAGTACAATGAGCATTAGAATCATAGTTCTTCATGCAAATGTCTGATAAATTACTAAAATCTTATATTTTCTTTTTAAAATTGTTAATTTTTTATTGTTGTTCAGTTACAGTTTTCCCCACTCCCCCCCACCCCATTGCTCTCCCCTGCCCTTGTATTTTCAAGTTCCTCATCAATGAAATAGGAAAATAGCACTCTCTACTTCATAGGACTGTTTCTAAGGTTTACCTGAACTGTCAATAAAAGTTAAATATATTTTTTAAAAGTAATGCTCAGATGGTTATTTCCTCAGCCTATTGCATTCTGGGAATGTCTGCCTATGAGAATTTCCTCAAATATAATCTCATATCCATGACACCCTCCTTCTCCTGATAACACCTCTTCTAAATTTAAGCTATACTGAGACTCACAGCATTAATGCAACAGCCTCTAGATCTTCTTCGCCTACAACGCTCCCTCCATTTCTTGAGGTTTCACTGTTCTTAAAACCTATTTCATACACTTCTGATCTTTATTGTTTGTTAATTGTTTCATCTATCAAAGTCCTGCTGTTGTGAGCTGAATAAATTCCTATTTATTAATTTTGGGGGCTAGATCTTCTCTTATGGAAAGAACAGCATGATACGAAGAGTGATTTATATGATGAGAGTGTTAAAGAGTCAGGGTAAAGATGGCAAAAGACTAGACAATAAGTGGTCTGGGAATGGTGTAGTTTAAGTTAGTATTGGAACATGTGCAGGATATAGGCCAAAAGGGAGGGCTTAGTGAGATGATTTAGCAGTTCTCAGAAGTTGTTACCAAATGCCGGTGTTTTGCTTATGTTTCGGGAAAATTCACTTATAATGAAAGTGAGAAATGTATGATCCTTGCACGTACCATGCACTTTTTAATTGGCATTTGAGGAACTAAACTGAGGTATACCACTTCTATACACTCTCTGAGCACCAAAGGAAGTCAAGCAAACTGATCAGATAGAGAAAGGAGAAGTAGCTCTTATTGAATAAGCAAAGAATATGCACAGCATTTAATACTAGTATTTTTACTAAAGGCTCTTTCCAGCAACTCTGATTGACTTGGAATCAGCATACATTTTTAGAATTGAAAAAGAAACCCTTATAAATCAGATTTTTAAGGTTTCCTTCAGAGAAATGAAGATAAACATTATAAGCTACCATTCAGCCCAAGATTAAAAATATCTTGTAAACTCTAATGAAAATACAATTATGACATATGAATAAAAATATTTTATAGACAGCTGCCACAGTTTTTGTAATCATGAGATTGGCCATTCTGAACCTACAATCTTCTTAACATCCACAGATGAGTGACAGCTTTTCACACACAAGTGATTTTTTAAAGTGTTTTGTTTTCTCAAAGGAATATTTTCACCTCAAAAACCCTGCTACATAGCATGACTTCCTGAGTTTAATTTCATGCCCTAATTTGTCACCACTGACTTGGTCAAAACCTCAGACCATCTGCACAGGGCTGGAGGGAATGATCAACAACAGAGACAATGGCATAGCGACGTCCCTGGCTCCTAACTTGATCCTGGCACCAATCCAAAGTCACAACTAATTAGCTGCATTTTCCTCCCACTAGATATCACACTGATGGAAAACAGTGGAGAAGAAAATGATCACCGCGCTGTGCCAATAATGAAAGCAGGGGAGGCAAACTCTTATTTGAATTGAAAGGTATGTTGGTCGTGTGAGCTGCTGTGGATTGGGAAGATTCGATTTGAATTGCTCCTCTAGTGGCCCTCATCACCTCTGTTTATGCTTCAATTTGCTGATGCCAGGAGTTTAAATCCTGATTGGGATGGAGGATTCTCACATGGATGCCTCTGTTATCATCCAGCCTAGTGACTGAGTCTCATGGTGGGTTAGGCCCTCTTTGAGGACTTTCTAAAGGCTCCACGAGTTTTTGAAGCACATGGAATTCTTCCCCTGCATGTTGGCATGTGTCGCCTCAGGAGTCCCAGTCCCAAGGACCCAACAACAGAATAGTGCTTCCTCCTTAGTCCTAGGGTCAGCTCAAACTGTCCAAATCCTCCAAGTCAGGAGAGATCAAAATGTGGACTGTTCTCTTTGGGATAATCCCTCCCCTGTTAATCATCACTGGCTGCCCTGTCCATACTTTGTTGGTGAGCTCAGAGAACAGTCAGCTTCTGGGAAAAGGAACTGATTTTCCCCAATGGTATTCATCTTTTTAGATTCTACCTTATAATTTTGATGGCACACACATGAGTAAATAGATAATAAACATTGAATGACTATTCCTCCTTACATAATGATTTTTCTCTTTATTCTCATACATCACAAACATTCATTTTATATGTAAGCTTTGAGATCTCTTGGGGTTGTGAGACTGACAAAATTAAACTAGAGATGTTTCAATTTAGTCATTCTTCAAGGTATTAGGCTTAATTTTTATTACCTGTATACATTGAGGTGAAAAGGAAAAATAAAAGGACAGATAATACACACTCATTTGATTTCTGTGTAGATATAAATATATTTGGTCAGGCACAGAGTAGGGCTTTGGTACATATGTACACAACAGACCTATCAGAAAAATTATCATTATACCTTTTTAGTCTTTTTCTTTGCTTCATGTGGCAGAGACTCTTAATTCAAATTGATTTTGTGATAGGTATTTCTTTGTGGTTGCTAAGTGTTTGAACCCTCATAACCTCATTCTCAACCATGACTTCCTTCTGTTTTTTGTCCATTCATTAATTTTATCTGGCTGAGTATTACATTAAAGGAAAGATAAAATCTCATGGATAATTGACAAAGTAATTTATTAACAGATAACTAAGAACACATTGAATGAATTAGAAATATGCTTCAACATATGAATTCTACACAGGCAAGTGTCTTGGTGAAATATTGATACTTTACAATAGTCCCAGCCATTTTTGAGTGACGAATGGCCAGTCGTCATTCATTCACTTACTTATTCATTTGTTTATTTATTTGCATCGTTCTCTCAAGAAATAACTTGTTGCATATGTATTATGTGCAAGGTTATACAACGGGCTGATAAATAAGCCCCAGTCTTGGTGCCCTACAAGGAGTTCATACTTTGACAGTTTATACTTTGGACAATTGCACAACTAGATAGAATCCAAATTATTGTACAATGTGATATGTATCATATCAAGTGCTACTATATGCAGGGGATGCAAAGACAAAGTACAGACCGGGGGTAGGGGTGGTGGTTAGGCCGAATGGAAGATGTAGTATATGAAATGAAAGTCAGCAGATGGAGTGTCAGCAGATGGAGATGGAAGTTGGTAGACTACTCCAGACATAGAAGACATTTTCAGTGAATGCTTAGAAGTAGAATTGACCGGGTAATCAGGTCAAGTATGTGGCCAATTTCAACAGGTACAGAAAAGTTTGGGTGGGATGTCATATTGAAAAGTAACGTATGATCATGGAGAGCCTAAAATACATTTCTTCATTCAGTGCCAGCACGTATGCACGCGCGCACACACACACACACACACGCAGGTACACATACCAAAGAGCTTTGTCTGTATTTAGTTGGAGAGGGAACTCACTAAAGAATTTGAGTAAGAAGACAAGATTATTAAAAAGATTAATACAGTCATGTTACCTCAGAGATTAGGAAGAAAAAGAAGAGAATAGTTAAAGAGGACAGTAACAAGAACAAGAAGTAGTGTCATATTGTGAGACTAGAGAAAGGGAACAAGAGACTGTAAAAGGAAAATTGGTAGAACTCAGGCATCCATTTGGGAAAAGGGGGGCATGACCCGTGGGAGAACGGAAGTAAAGGACAGATTAAACTGACTTTAGGAGTTTAATTAAAGCTCCTCAAGACAGATGCTCCAGATTAATCTCCTTCCAGGGCCACTGAGCATTTGTTTGTCACCCCAGGTACCATTTGGAAACCATAATGTTTACAATTTTTAATTTCTAACTTAGTCACACTGTATGGAGTCAGGCAATTTGAAAAGTAGAAGGAAGTAATTTTGCACTTTCTCATAGGGCCTGCAATCTTGAATAATTTCAGTGAATAATCATACTTGAAAAATATTTTCCAAACAGTGGTAGAATTACCAAAAACAATTACTTTCTAAATGTAACTACAGTTAAAATATATTTTTACTACTAGCAATAGCATTCCAAATACATAATTAATAATGTTATTTCTTTCTGCCTCTTTCTGATTCATATTTCTTAGTGTGTAAGTATAACCAGAATGGTTCTTATACCCTCTGTTTATTCCAATCATTTGTTTCTCGATCATAGGTCAAAAAGTACAATTTTATGAAACAAAGTGAAAATGCCTTATAAAAATAAAATTATATTTTATTCAGAATCCTGAGAGAAGAGAATTTCCATTTAGACAAAAAACTTTAAGATTCTTTTTTCTGACAGGTTTCATTCTTTAAGAGCTATATACACATAGCTCTTAGAGACATAATTAAAAACAAACTATAATCCTATTAAAATTATATGCATGAAAAGATTCAAAGGAAATGTATCAAAATCTAGGGTTTAAAATAGGAGTTTCCTCTATTTAATTTTTTTTTACAATAACCATACCTACTATAATAAGCACTAAAGGAAATATTAAAAATGAACTGAAAACAGAAATTGAAGAATATTTTTCCAATTCTATTGTACTTTCTTTTCTCTTGTTCTCTGGCAAGTTAATAAACTGATAATTATTAGATAGATATATATATCTGAGCAATTTGGAAAAGTACTGTGTCTTAGTATCAGCCAATGTGAATTGCTTTCTTGCTCCCTTTCTGTCCGGCTTCAGGAGCCACACTTTTATATTTTGGTAACACAGTAACTAAAGGATCTTCATGTGACAATCATTTATATTTTAATAGAAATATAAACTTGTTAACTTCATTTGTGAGAGCCTCCATTCTATGCCCCAAATCTTTATTCATTGGAAAGAGAAAAATATGAAGAATAATTTGTCCCTCACCTTCACCCCACATGTATATACCAATGTTAGGCCTAACTTGTATTATCTGAATTTAAGTGCCCTGGCTGGTGTGGCTCAGTGGATCGAACACTGGCCTGTGAACCAAAAGGTTGCAGGTTCAATTCCCAGTCAAGGCAAATGCCTAGGCCACAGGCCAGGTCCCAGTAGGGGGCATGCGAGAGGCAACCACACATTAGTGTTTCTCTTTCTCCCTCCATTCCCCTCTCTAAAAATAAATAAATAAAATCTTTTAAGAAACTTGCTATTTCATGTCGGGTATGACCTGCATCTATGATTTATGCAAGTATGTGTATTCAGACTGTCCATGTAGGTATAGAAGGTTCTGCTTCAGTTTTTTGAAAGCTAACACCAATTTACCCTGCTGCTTGCTAGCTGCAATGGGTCTCTTCAACTACATCATTAGCATTTAAACTGGCTGGGTTTGTGGCTGTGTCTGACTTTCTCAATTCTCATCACTGTCCACTGAGCCTTTCTCAACACCTAGCCTTCATCTGTGTCCTTGTATTTTCATTGTCTTTTGATCTTTCTCCTTCTTGGACAGAATTTGTCACTATGAAATAATCTAAATGATAAGTTGATATCATTTTTTTCCATACACATATGAATAAATTTAAATAATTATGTATGCCAGGTGCAATCATTACATATAGCTCTTCCCTGATATCTTTGCCTTTCTGTTATGTCTCTGAAGCAGCTGTCTTATCTGAAAATAGAAACAATAAAAAATTTTAAAATGTATAACTTCAATAGAGAGTTTAATGAAAGGTAAAGTACACTTTTTATTTTTATGCACAAACTACAAAAGTGAAAGGTGCAAGTGCTCAGGTGTAAACCCCCAAGTACAGTGTTGCCCTAAATGTGACACAAGATAAATAAAACAAGGAGTAGATCACTTTTGAATTGTGTGTGGATAAATATGTATACAACACACATATACACACATACATATATATGCATGTATGTGTGTGCACTGCATGCCGTTGAGTTGGCTGTGACTCCTGGCAACCCTATGGCTGAGGGATGTCTGCACTGTCCTGTCCTCAGCAGCCCTGCTCAGCCCCTGTAGACTCATTCCCATGGTTTCTGGTATGGAGTGAGTCCATCTCGCATTTGGCTTTCTACTTTTCCTAGCATACACAGGGTGGGGCAAAAGCAGCTTTACAGTTGTTTGTAAATACAGTTGTATCGTATTATATGGAAAATAATACAATAATTAGTATATAATACAAGAAGAAACTTTTGCACAACTGCAAACTGACTTTTGCCCCACCTTGTATATACATACAATGTATGTATATACATGACTGTTTATATATATAGTTGTCCTTCAGTATCTGCAGGCATTTGGTTCCAGGATTCCCCACAGGTACCAAAGTCCATGGATACTCAAGTCCCTAATATAAAATGATATAGTATTTTGTGTATAACCTATGCACATACTCCCCTATATTTTAAACCATCTCCATATTGCTTATAATATCTAATGCAATATAAATATGATATACATAGTTGTTACACTATATTGTTTAGGAAATAATGACAAGAAAAAAAGTATGTGTTCAGTGCAGATACAACCATGGTAAGCTAACTACATAGTACAAGTCAGCAACAACAAAATGTTATTTTTTTCCAAATATTTTTGATCCATGGTTGGTTGAATCCTCAGATGTGGAACCCATGGATATGGAGGGCCAACTCTATACAAATGTATATTCATAGATATGTATGTATATGTATGTGTGTGTGTGTGTATAGTTTATCAAATCATTTTTAAAAGGAAATAGAGAGTCATCAAACACCAACATATATCGTCATCTCTTTTATTTGCTTTGTGTTTTGCTGTCCCTCGTGCACAGATTTATATCTATCTCTTTTTTCTTCTACTCTCAAACACCGTCTATTTACCCCACTGCAGCACAAGCACCCTCTTTTACAGCTCTCTGTTTCTAATCCATAGTCTCTACTTCAGTGGTTCTCAACCTTTAGCGTGCATCAGACGCACATGCAGGGCCAGGTACAACCTTATGGCTGGGTCCCGCTAGGAGAGTTTCTGATTCAACAGGTCTAGGCTAGGGCCCAATGTGGGCAATCCCAAGTAATTCATCTCTGGCAGGTTAATACAATGCTCATACCTACATTTCCCACCAACTCAGCTGTTATTAAAATGAACAGGAGAAAGGTTGCTATTAATTCCTACAAGACTCAGAAAAAGAAAGGCAAAGGCATAGAGAAGAGAATAAATTTGAGAATTTTCTTAAGAATCTGCTACCTCTTGGAAATGAATTCTTTTCATTAGGTCCCTTAGGGTCACCTTTATCATCTGAATATTGAACAGCTGATCTTTTACTCATGGAATGGACTTTGAAAAGAGAACATCAGTTTCACTGTTGTACAGAAAAAGTCATAGAAATAAGTAACAGTATAACAAAAGTAAAAAAAAAAATCTATTACTGAGTGAATATGAATCTAGGGCTAGCAGACAGAAAATATGAGGACACAGGCTGATTAAATATTAGAAGGAATATTCTCATAATTAGAGACTATGAAAGGAAAGAAGATGCCCCAGGAATAACATGTCCAAGGAAGAGACAGTTAACAACCTGTGTGGATGTTCCAAAGCCTTCAACGAGCAGATGGGAAAGTGAACCAAGTGTCTGTGAACCTAGGACCCAGTCTTCCCAGTGACTGTGACAATTTCCTGCAATGTTAAGGTAAAGAGAAGTAGGTATTTTTTCCTAAATCAACATGGAGAACAAAACAACTCATTGAAATGTTATTTTACTTTAACAGTTTTATTTGTACGCCATATTTTTTTCTTAGTTTTTAAATTTCAAGTTTATTTGGTGACTATGCTAAATGTGAAACCTAGATGTTTCGTGATGTCACTCCCTTAGGCCCATATTCAATTGCCTTCTTTGGTTGTATCCGCATTTATTTTTTGAGAAATATTTTATTGTATATTTTCCATTACCATTTAGTCCTTATATACCCCTCCCCGCAGCAGTCACCACACTGTTGTCCATGTCCACAAGTTATTTGTCCTTTTTGCTCTATCTCTCCACCTCCTAACCTCCTCCCCAACCTTAGCTATCATCCTGCTCTCCATCTGTGGTTGTATCTGCATTTAAATGATGAGCTGCAGAGGTAAAGTATACTTCCTGCAGTCCATGGCCACATAAATTCATAGTTACGAACCTCAACAGAATTTTCAATAATGCTTTTCTATCTTATTATGCTTAACATTGCCAGATTAAGCAAAAATATACAGGATGCCCAGTTACATTTGAATTTCAGATAAACAAGAAATATTTTTTAGTATGAGTATGTCCTGATAAAAGTTATTTGTTATTTATCTGAAATTCAAATTTCACTGGATGTTTGACCCTGCAACCAATCCCCTTTCTACAAGGCCATCAAAAAGAAACTCTAATAAATTGTAGGTGCATATTTGTCCACATTTATCAAATTCTATTCTAGTTCTATTGCAAATAAAGACATACAGCACCTGTTTTCCTTGCCATGGCAATCCTTCTACTTTGAGTTTTGAGTCCATCTTTTCCTAACTTCTTTGTGGGACCTTAATAAATAAAAAAACCTCTCAGTTTTCTGCATTTTCAATCTCTCTCTCTCTCTCTCTGAGCTCAAGGGTCCTCTAAATTGAAAAACAAACAAGAAATGGCCCCCAAATTGATCATTTCCTCCATTTATCACATTTTCTCTTTTCTTTTACACACTCCTGCATTTTCATATGATCTTTATCCGTTCTTCTCCTTCTCTCTGTTGGTTTCTTTTTCTCTTTTAGGACCATTAAATGTTGCTATTCCACAGGGTTCTTCAGGCCTTTATTTTCTCAGTTCGCAAGTTTTCTATGGGAGATTTTGACAACCACCACCTATATGCTCAAGACTTCTCAATCTTTATCTAAAGTTGAGATTCATCTTCTGAACTCTGCACCTTTATACATACTTGACTCCTGAATATCTCTCTTTGGATATTTGCCTTGCACCATAAACTATCCGTCTAAAACTGAACTCCATCTTCTCCTTTTAAATCAGTCTCTCAAGTAATGTGTTCCTTCTCTCACTAGTAAATGGTACTATAATCTACACAGTTCTCTAAATCAGAAGCTTGAAATCACATAAATATGTAATTAATCATGAAGTCCTGTTTGATTTACTTTGAAAATACTTTAAAAATCCATCTACTTCATAACCACCATCACCACTTCCGTAGGACACAGCAGTGGCTTTCTAACTGGTTTCCTTTGACTTGGGTCGTGCACCCACCAATCTGCTTTCCAACAGCAGCTTGAGTAATCTTCCAAAACACAAAAGTGACAGGGTCATCCTTTTGCTTAAAGTCTACAGAAATCTCCCCTTGTTATCAGAAACACAGTCCAGGATCCTAACTCTGGTTGGTAAAAAACTCCAGGACTGTCTACCATTCCCCTCCTTCTGTTCTCTGCCAGGCCACCCTGAAATCCTTTTATACCACATCTCACTCATCGCTGGGTGTTCACATATGCCACATCCTTTTCCTGGAATAGATTATCTCTTCTCTTTGCCCCACTGACTCTTACTTCTCCTTTGAGTTTCTCCTTTATTGTTAGTTCCCCAGGGAAACCAGCTTTGTGCTACGAGATGCAATGTGCTCCTTCAGCTTCATCCATGGATGTTTTTACATGTGCCTGTTTAATTATTTGTCTTACCAACTAGAATATGCATTCATGAGGGATGGGGCCATTGCTATATTTTCTACTGTATGTCCAGTGTCAAGAACATTGCCTTAATTCAGCATAAATTCCTCAGAAATTGTTGTTCATTGTATGAAATGAATGACTATACAGACATGATGACAGAGATGACAAAGAATTCAGTTTAAGCATGATTTTCTTAGGAGCTCAAGCCTATTATTTAAAAATTACCTAAATCAATTTTACAGATGCAGGTGTTTTGTCACGAAGCATGATCCAATTTCTCTGAAAAAGGAGTCTTCTCCTGTAAATTTTTGGAGTTTTAGAAATTGTCTATTTTCTCACACCTAAAGTCCCCACAACTTGCAAGAATTAAAAAAGTCAAAATACAGACTAATTTTACCATTTTCTCATCCATTTTTTCCTCAAAATTGTTTTTCTTCATGAAGAAATGAGAATATGCCTAACAAAGGCTAGAGGAAAACACTATAATGTATACCTCTAAACTCACCACGCAACCCAAGCTAGAACTGGAACATTACCAGGAGTTATTATTTACCTTTGGGCTCTTCTTTTTATTGAAGAAACCATTGATGGAATTCATTATTCCTTGTTTTACTGTGAACCACCCAATTCCCATTACCATGCCACTGATTTTTTCAAGTCTTTGCTCTTAGCATTTAACAATTACAAAGCCATCCCAGAAGTCCTGCTGGAGGAATTTCTAAAGGGCAGGATTGTTCTGAGTATAGTGGAGGGCACAGATAGGTATGAGACGTGGTTCCTATCTTCTAGGAGCCTTACTTACTCTCTCAGGAAAAGAGAACACATGTGAAATTATAAGAGAAAAACTAAATACTAAATATGTAATATTTACTACAAAAATTATGGGAATTCTAAGAAAAAAAGACTATTGTGGACAAAAACAGCTTGGAAATCCTTCATAGAAAGGAAAAAACGAGGATAATATACCTCAGTGTACATTTGGAGAGAAGGATAAAGGCATGTTGGAGGGGAAGAAATGAGTTTGGTGGCGGTAGAGTGCTACTATATATTTTTGCTCCTGAATCTTTCCCCAAGTCTTCTGGTCTTGCTACTGCTCTTTTTTTGTTGTTGAAATGCCCTTCCCCCAATTCATAAGGTTCTCAAGGGGTTTCCAATAGCCACATTTTAAATCCAGCTTTCCCACCCAAGGGCTTGATCAAAGCATAATGCTCCATGGCCCTGGTGACTGTGATTAGCCTAAGGATGTGACCTAAGGCAGGCTGAGACTTTATGTGCAATGCCTGGAAGAGAACATTTCTCTTTTCTGGGAGGTCACTGCTGGTAAAATGTGAGCCTGAAGCTATCCTTGTTCACACTGTCTCTTCCCTTTGCTATATAGCGGAAGTTTATCTGCAGTTGGAGAAAATAAGAACAAGACATGGAGGAGAGAGAGAGGAAAAAAAACCACATTGTTTGAGTCTCTGGAGTCCCTGAAGCCATCTGTATACCTGGATTTTCTATTTCTGTGGCTAATACATCCCTTTTTTGCTTAAGCATGTTTGACTTTGTTTCAGTCAATTTTTATACTTTATTTTTATTGCTGACATTATTATAGGTGCCCCATTTCCCCCCACCCTTTTGCCCACTTTCACCCAACCCCTACACCCTCTTCCCTCTGGCCACCACCACACTGTTGTCTGTGTCTATGGGTTATGCATATATGTTCAGCCCATTCTAACCTAGTGGGAGAGTTTTAACTGAAGCAGGTAGCCGGCTAAGGGATGGATGTGGAGTATGGACCAAAATGAGACACTAACAATGAGAAAGAAGGCATCACAGATCAAAAGCAAGATCCGCAAGAAGAAATGGCAGGGCTTAGAGACCAGATAGGTTCAATGCAGAAGAACATAGTTAAAACTGAAAATTCAGAGGATTTGTGGAGTTACGGACAGGAACAGGGTAGCTAAGATGAGGAAGTGGTTGAAGGGAGACAACATCCAAATCATGACATCTGAGTTCCTGGTACAGCCAGACTTTGTCGGTCTATGGTTTTAGTGAGATAACCCACACTATCCTAGCAAACAGTGAGAAATACATGAAAATAACTGAATTGGTCATTGTGTTGGCATTCAACAGAAGATGATAAAAAAAAACTAATTATACTTCCCAAACTCATTCTTTCTATTTCCCTTTTTCTTTTCTCTTCCCACTTAAAGTTCAGAGAGAATGTGGAGCAATGAATAGAGGTTCTAAATATATGGCCCCTAGGTCAACAACATCTGTATCATCTGGACACACTTTAGAAATGCAGACTCATGGGCCCAACCACAAAGTGAGGGGATCAGTAACTCTGAGGGTATGCCCAGCAGCCTGTACTTTAACAAGCTCTGTAGTCAACTAATGGCTGGTAAGGTGTGAGAACTGCTGGTGTGGAGTGTTCTTTATGTGTTGGCTCCATAGAAGGTGAAGAAATTCACCCTTTAGTGCTATGATTTCACACAGTAAGAATGACTCCCTTAGAAAAATTCATTTTCCCTAAATCTATTCATTCAAAAATTGTGTCGAATATGTGCTATCTTTCCAGGCAAGGTGAACACTGCTGTGAACAATTCTGATGCAGTCCATCACAAAAATATCTTCATGTTAGCCATTTAAAATTAGGCTATGGAATTGACTACTAGGCAACCTGATTATTGCTTGGGAAATCATAAAGGTGCCCCTAAAGAGATGACATTTAAATCAAGAAAGAATGACTAGGAGGTAGTCTGGTGAAGGGCAGGGGTGGAGGTGACATGCAGGCATCCTGGGCTCTCAAAGAGACAGGCCTGGCCACTGCCAGGGAACTCACGACAGACCAGCTTGAGGAGGTCATTGTTAATGACGGGCATTGAAGCTGGAGGGGCAGGTCTGCTAGACAGATCCTGCAGGGACTTCTGAATCATATTAAAGATTCTGAATTTGCCACTAAGGATAATTCAGAGGCTGTTAAGACAAACATAATCTAATTCACATTGTTCTACAGGTATATATTTTTTTTTAAATAAAAAAGGCAAAGCTTTTCCTACTACACAACTGTGGATGTAAATAGCATGATGATTTAAGTGTCCTGTAAGTTATAACTGGCTAAGAGAAACTTCGTCTAAACAAGGCTTCAATGAGGTGGGAAAGAGCATAGAGTGTCCACGTGGGGACTAAATGCTGGGAACCAAGGAGGAAGGGTTTAGAAGCTTCCGCCTTGTGGTTGTGGCTGACACTGGTCCTGCCTATGCATTTCTGAAGCAGCAGGCGCGCAAGTTCAAGGCAATTGCTGCTTCTCTTGTGGGTTATTTTTCTCCCCTTCACAGGAGCTCCTGGTGCTTAGGCTTGTCCATTCAAAGGGCTATTTTTCTGCAAATGATCTCTTTTAAATATTTCATTCACCTCCTTGGCCTCATTGTCACCTCCCTGAGAATCTATATGTCCTCTCTGACCATGATTATATTTTCATCTTTAATGTCTTTGCACTATTGCCCTGTGTTAATACATAGTGTTGGTCTGTATATAGTTCACTAATGCTTGAATACAGAGCCAGCCCCGATGGCTCTTCTGCGTCCCAGTGACATGTCTCCTATTGTCTGTGGGACGGCTGACACTTGAATATCACTGCAACAATAAATGGCCTGCCCGTAATTGAATTCACTGTGTCTTTCCCAAACCAACTTGCCTCTGACCTCTTCTGCCTCTGTCAGTAACATCAGCATTTATTGTCTTCCAGGTTCCAAGGTTTGGAGTCATTGCTGACTCCTTTGTCTTATGCTCTCACCAAGTCCAAGCATTAAGGTCATTTCTATTCACCTGGTGGAAACCAGTATGCCAATGTTTCCCCTTTCATTATCCTCTATAATCCTAGTCCTAGTTACCTCAAAGTAGGATACTTCTACTACATCACAACTCATTCTCCTAAAGGTAGTTTCCTTTCCCTGTACACCCTCAGGACCCTGTGACTACTCTGTATGTGCTGGTCTTCATCGAGCCTCTTCTATTTAACAAAAGCTCTTCTGTATTTTCTTTGGCAGGGGAATCTTCTTTTCTTCTTAAAGGAATATTACATAGAGCCCCACTATAAAACAGAGATAATCATGAAAATTCTCTGGTTAAAGTTGGGCTAAAGTAGTAAGTACAACACTCTTAACCTGTCCTCAACTTTCAAGGATGCCTCTTTGGCACCAAGAGGCTCATGGAGGCAGTTTGAAAACAAAGATGTACAGAATAGACATAAACCCCTTGGAAGGATGTGCACATTTTGTTCATAACATCTCTTTAATGAAAATTTAGTTGTAATCAATCTATGCAAGCCTCCTAACCTAGTCACACAAATTCACACAAAATTCTTAAGTGCACAGTGTCATTCCTGCACCCAGGCCTGGGCTCACGGTCTTTTCCCTGCCTTGAGTGCCTGGAATGCCATCCATACATCTCATCCAATCTAAATTCTACTTTTCTCAATCCCAATAATCCCCCTTCTTAAGAGGTTCTACCTCTTAGCAGCTCTTCTTTCTTCAAATTCCCACAGTATTCCTCTTCTTAAATGTATCCCGTACTGCTTTGAAATTTCACCTTTTTGGATGTGCATTTGATTTCTCCTAATAGATAATACGCCTCTTATAGGAAGAATCAAGTTCTTTTGTCACTTTTTATCCTTGGCATCCCATTCAATATGCAGTCCTTAGTATTTGCTTAGCGGGTATATTTTGATGATAATTCACAGCAAGAAATAATAACTATAGGCCCACTGATCTCATTTTCATTAATAGAAGTCTAAGTTAAATATCCAGTCTTTGAAAATGTTCCTCCAGAGCAATGCTTATAAGTTAGGAGAACCAGCCATTTGCAAGCATTACTTCTTTCTCCAATTACCATTAAGCCTACAAAAAGCTTCTTTGACTGTCTTTCATTCAATTATGTTAGAAGTAGATTTGGGAAAGGACAGCAGACGGCTGCAAGTGGGAGTTCTTATTCTAGACTAGAAATAGTGTTTTCTTCTATCCCCCAACATTCTAGCTAAGCCACACAAATCACATTCAAAAGAGTTCAAGAAACTTACACTAATATATCAATCAAGTGATGCCACTTCTCTTTAAATACCTTAGTACGGTTTGCAGGGCCCTCTCCACCTCTCGGGCCTCATCTCTACCACCCATCCCCCCACTCACCACACTGGCCACCACAGCCAGCTGTGGGCTCCCTGGATTGCTAAACTCTTTCCCTCATCCTGGCTTCATGTAGTGGCCCTCCTGCTGGACAGTCCCCTCCCCCACCCCCCCAACCCTGTTGCTTCTTTGATCAGTTCCTGTCGTCCTTTGAACCCCAGTCAGCTTGTCACTTCCTTAAAAGAGTTTTTCCTCTGATGTCCCAGAATAATAAAGCTTCCTTGTTTGTTATGTGTTCTCACATTCCTTATCACAATCGAAAATACATGTAACTATGAAAGAGTTCTGTGACTGTTAACCCCATCTGACCATGAGCTAAGATGTCAGAGATTATATCTCATATAAAATCTCATGCCTTGGTATATTTTCAAGCCTAGAATAAAACCTGACACATAATAGGTGCTTGAGTGAAAAAATGAATGGGCATTTTATGAATGACTCGCTTATAAAACTTTCAGAAAAACAAACCATTCTAATATTATCTACATCCAGAGTTTAATTCTCCTATTGCCCTGCCCTGAACACACATAGGCCTCATCCTCTGGGTTACATGATTCACATGAAACACACATATGTGTTTTATAAAGTAACAGCAACTTGCGTCTAAATAAGCCCACACAACAAAGCATTATGCAACAAAAACTTCACTTGCTCCCTGACAGAATCCAAGTTAAATATGCATTGTTTAAAATCATCTCATTTGTAAATAACAGCATGGACAGTCCTATGATTCTTTTTAATATTAAATTATTTTTAAAATGTGTACAGTTGGGTAAAAAGCACATGAAGGTAGTTTTATAGCTATGAAATGCCTGCATGTTGAGACCTTTTAATACATGATTATCACTAAAGTTAATGTGGTCTTCCCTGAAGGCTCCAGCAACCCCGCCGACATGTCCATGACCTGTATCTGTGTCCTTTCAGTTTTAAATTACCCTGCTGAGTCAAACAATTGGAGAACAAATTAGCACCAACTGCAGAGGAGACCTTTCTGGTACAAAATTCTGACCTTTAAAACCTTAAGCCTTGAATATTTTTCTGTCAGAGTGCTAACGGTTCACCAAATTTGCATTGAAGAGTCACTCACTCATATTTCCTTCAACAACCTTGTCTTCACTGGAATGAGTACAAGACTCGACTGATTTGTCAGCCCCTTTACTAGGATAAACCATTTTTCAATTTAAAAAAGGGGAGGAATACAATTCTATTGTTCTTCTCAGACCCACCTTTTCTCATTTTACCACCTTATATACAACCAGACAAATAACAGCATGAAAAAAAAATGTTATATTTTAAGGGTAGATGTCAAACACACATGCAACTCACAGCAGAAAGAAAAAACATTTACACGGCATCGAGAGTTTCTCCAGGGTAACTGACCTGCATACTTTTAAATGTTCAGACCCGTCACGGTAGGTGGCAGGAGGTTTATGAGGACAGCCATTCACCTGGAAACCTGCGTCATCCGCATACTTGCTGCCTTCTGTTCCTGCTAATATTTCAGTGGTGGAATCTGTTTCTGAAAATCTTTTGTTGATTGGGTCATTTAGCCTAAGACTATGCAAGAGCTGTGGGTCCCTGTGGTGGTGTCTGCCTTTGCTTTCTTCATGGTTCCTTGAGGATCTCTTAATCTTGAAGGATCCCCTAGGCAGGGAAAGACTGTGCTCTTGGTACCATGTGCCTTTCCCCCTGCAGAGATTTAAAGGGCCACTCTCACATTCAGTCAGCTCTTGTTGCTTTTTACCTTTGGAGCCCAAATTTACCAGATAAATTCCATTAGGAGCAGAAGCCGCATCCAAGTTTCCACATGATTTATTATTATTTCTCCTTCTTCGTGACAGTCGGAATTTCTCTTGGGCTCTTCTTTTTGCCTGGATCCAATGACTCTCATCTATGGAAGATGAATCTGAAGAATCTGTGTAAAGCTCACTCCATCTGGGGCTTGAGATCTGGAGGTGCAAATCATTTCTTTTCCCTCTTATTTGTTCTTCTGCATGCTCATATCTCTCAGAGGCCCTTTTCCTCCTCCTGGGCCTCTGTTTTACTGATTTCTTACCAGACTCCTTCCTAGCAGGGCTCAGCACCATGACAGGGGTGCATTGTTCAAATGCATCTTCTGACATGTCATGCAAGATGGCAGATCTAGACAAAGCAGCAGACAAAGGATGGGAAATGGGAATAGAGAGGAAAGCCATGGGAAAACAGAGAGAGAATGATGAAAATGATAGCATGGACCAGAAGTTGGTAAACAAAGATCAAATGAAGAAAATGTACTAAAGGAAAAAACAAAACTTAAGCCTGAATAAATTGTTAATGGACAACATAAGGCAGAAGCAAGAGCCACACAGTCTCAGAATGTAAAACAAGAATATAATACATTAGCCTAAAAATACTGAGTAGAATCAGTTGCTGAGCACTTACCTGCAGATGTCCTGAGTGGATGGACAGACAGACAACCTTGACTGGCTCCTGGGAGCTGTCCCTGTGGTTGGGCTGCTTGCCTGGAGAAACAAGTTAGATAATTTGGCATCTTGGTTAAGGTAATACATGGTCGATATCTTTCTTTTTTTCCACATATTTAAAAAATTACAACAAACGTGGCTGGCAGTCATGTTGATTTTAACACACACAGCTCACAGAATGTAGGAAGTTAGAGGTCCGTTTTGCAAAAGTAAAACTTATTTGAGGAACTTGAAACAGCTGAGATGGTGAACCACTTAGCTCTTGCTTCATTTGTGAGAGAGGAAGATGATTATACAAATTCTATCCTTACTGTGACTATTTGAGTGGGATGGCTCATTGTCCTTGAAAATAAATGGATCACACTCAAATATCCTATCATGTAAAGGACATAAAGGCCACTAAATGACAAGGATAATAATGATCTAGGACCTAAATAATCAAATAGCCATTAGATTGCTAGCATTGCCTGGAGTTAACACTAGGTCACAACATGGACCCATGAGATAATATATTTGAAAATACTCTGTAATAGTTAAAAGTCTGCAGTCATTACTACTTTATCATTGAAACTAATAAAATCTATCCATCACAGCATTATGGGCCTTTCATATCTATTAACCCTGTGATCATACTGAGCCCCAAATTAAGAGAACCAGAAATACTTCAGATTCTTGGCACAAAGTTGAGTACATTTCACCAAAACTCCTATCTTCCTTCAATTTGACTTTAATCTGTTGTATTTAGAACACAGATGATGATAAAGCAAAAGCTAGAGAGTTTTGAAAATTTACTGTGTCCTTCATTGTGCATTATCTACTGTCTCTTTAATTCTCCTAGTAATCTCACAAGTGAAAAGGGATAATAACAGCTTTGACTGATTATGTGCCAATCACTCTTTCAAGTAATTTTTATATGTTCACTTATTAATAATCACAAGAAACATATGTGGCAAATACTGTAATTATCTCCATGTTCCAGATGAGGGAACTGAGTGATTGGTGCTTTTTCTTACTTGTAGGTGTTACAGCAGAGGATTGGATGAGATCTCCTGTCTCTGTGTCTGTTCTCTTGTCCCCCTAGCAACACACCTCTCTTTCACACAGGAAAAGAAGGAGCTCCTAGGTCCAGACTCAGGCCATTCAGAATAAGCCCAGTTATCCCAAACATCAAAGTAGTTCTAAAAATGTCCATATTTGGGATATTGTGGGATGCAGAGAAAAAGAAATTAATAACTCAAGAGGTCAAAAAAACTTTCAAGAGAAGGCATAGTAGACTGAATAATATTCCACCTCACCTCCCAAGATGTTAACATTCCAATCCCTGGAATTTGTGAATACATTTCCTTATACAACAGAAAATACTTTGCAAATATAAGTAAGTTAAAGATCTGGAGATGGGAAAATGATCCTGGATTATCTTACAGGGTCCAATGTAATCGAGAGGAACCTTATAAGGTGGAGGCAGAAGTGTTACAATCAGAGGAGACATAGTAAGGAAGGATAAGAGCAAAGGTAAGAGAGAAGGGAAGATGCTACCTTTCTGTTTGTAAAGATGGAGGGAGGGCTCCCTGAGCCAAAGACTGCAGGTGGCTTTTAGAATCTGGAAAAGGCTAGAATTAAGACTGAAATCTATTTGACCAGCTGACTGATATAAAATTAACCCTAGCTGGTGTAACCTTTGATTCATTTGTTCAGCAAACATGAATTAAGGGTGGATTATATAATAGATACAATGATGAGATCTGGGAATAAAGAAAGAGACAGCATCTCGAAGGGGCTTCTTGTTTAGCAGAGAAGAGATGTAAGTGAATAGGCAACTTTAGTATATCCCCAAAGAGTCTAGGAATGGGGTTGTGATGAAGGAAGGATACCTAATGCAGAATGGAGCAGAGATTTAAAGTATCTCAGAGGAAATGACACCTGACCTCAAAAGGGTGAGTGTGAGAAAAGCGAGGGAGGGCAGCCCAGACAGGGAGAAGGTTGTACAAGAGCACAGAGTAGAGAGAACATGGCCTTTTTGGGGACACAAAAAGGTTTGCAATGACTGGAGGGAAGGTAGTGAATGAGATATGAAGTACCAGTAATACAAAGTCCAGACGAATGAGTAGACAGGGGTCCTGTATGCCACATTGAAATGTTTGGGCTGTATCCTCAAATAAACAGAAAGTCATTGACAGATATTCAGCAGTAAATGGAAATCATGAAGTCTGGGGCCCAGAAAGCTCACCTTGGTGACTGAACCAAGGTGACTGGGAGGTACAGAACTGACTGCAGCAGGGAGAAGAATTAGGATTAAATATATTTAGTGTACAGCGGGGACTGAGAAAAGGGGTCATTTAAGCAATATAGCCCCAACTGGTTGTTTTATTTTTAAATAGGACTAAAATCATTTGAAAGATCATCTGAAAAAGGTAATATGGGGAAACATCTAGGGAAATTCTTTAATAAAAGCTAAGTGGGATCACTTTTATCAGATATAAAGCAGCATGACTCTTCAGAAATCAGAAGATTATGTGGGTGGCAAAGGAAAGGATGCATTAGAATAGCAATTCATCTATCTATCTATCTATCTATCTATACCTTATTACATAGTAAACGCAGTTCAAATCAGTGGGAAAAGGCTAGGTATTTAAATAAATAGCAAGAGAAAAAATGACTAGTCATTTACAAAATGTAAAGCTGGATGCTGTCCTACTGCCTACCATGAAATTTAGGTGGATGAATGACTTAACTATAGCAAAATAAAACCATAAAAGTGTGTGAGGAACACATAACTGAATATGTTTGTAATATTTTGGAAGGGAATTTCTTCCTCAGGAGAACAAGAAACAAAAAAATCAACACAGCAACAGACTATTTGGCATGATATTTAGAAAAATAACTTTTAATTTAGAGAAAAATAAACACATATATTCACACACCAACACTAGCCCAGAAAAAATTTGAAGACATAAATAATGTCATAGTCATAACATCTATGATAGCCAAACAGCTGCTTTCTCTAGTATTCCGAGATCTTTTTACAAATCAAGGGGGAAAAGTTGATTGATATTCGAGAGCAATGAGTAAGACACACAGACAGTTCACACAGAGGAAATTACATGTGGCCAAAAACTACATGTAAAAAAGATGCTCAATTTCAGTAAGCAAACAAATGTGGATTCAGTTAACAATGGTCTTTACGTTCACTTATCAGATCAGCACGTTTAAAAAAGATTGCTAACACCCGGGGTACCGAGGTGGGGAAACCAAGCATTGCCACATATTGGTGAAGTGTGTAATTATAAATTGGCACTTGCTGGAGGGCAGTTTGGGAAACGTTGTTAAAACAGAGAAAGTCTGTTATTCAAGTCAAAAATTCTAATCACAGGAATTGGTTTTGCTAAAACACTTGCACAATTGCCCAAAGATGTTTTCATTATAACAAGAATGTTCATAATAGCATTGCTTGTAACAGCAAGAAATTGGAAACAACCCAAATGTTCAGTTATTTACAGTGAAATACAAAAGCCATCAGAAGGAAGGAGACACACCTCACACCGCACACACAGTCATACACACACATTTGTAGGAGGAATTTTTATGTGAAAAGTCAAGTGTCAAAATTATATATAGTATGACCTCATGTGGTTAAATAATGCTTACATTGTATATGTTATCATATGAATAGGACACATTTGGAGAAGTATCTATCCAAACATTAGCAGTAATTATCTTTTTGAGGCAGAATTATAAGAAACCTTTAGTTTTCAGGTTATAGATTTCTATAATATTTAAAATCTTCAATTTTAATAAAAGGAAAAAGTTTTAATCATATTAATGATGATGTTATAAGTGACAACAAGAATCAAGATTTGTTTTCTTGCCATAAATGATACAGTCATTCCTCCTTTACCCTCTTTGACCTCCACTTCCCCTCTTCAATTAAATGTAGTCAAAATGACACCCACAGAAAAGAATTGTTGGAAGGAT
Source organism: Phyllostomus hastatus (assembly GCF_019186645.2). Classification (NCBI taxonomy): domain Eukaryota; kingdom Metazoa; phylum Chordata; class Mammalia; order Chiroptera; family Phyllostomidae; genus Phyllostomus; species Phyllostomus hastatus. Next base: position 19,176,313 of record NW_025333640.1, read on the forward strand.
AATATAATATCATTGATTAGGTAAGTGCTTTGTAGCATGTCCAAGGGCTGTAATAGGACATTAACCTTGGATTATGAGAATTCTTTTTATTTATTCCCAACGAATCACGTTTTCTCCCAACAAATGGACTCAATGGTATCCCCTCATTCAAAAAGGAGACACATAACAGCCTTAAGTCAATGATTCTCAACCCTGGCTAAAAACTGGAATCACTGAGAAGATTTTTTTTTTAATTACCTCTTCCTGGGTCTGTTTTAGAATCTCTGAGGAAGGGGACCCAGGACACAGAACCTGATCATCAGTATTCTTAAAATTCGCCCCAGTGACCGACTCAATATATCCAAAATTAAGAACTTAAATTATTGGCTTATATCAAAGGGGATATTATCCTACTTCAAATTTTATATTAGTTTTTGTTTCCCTGAGATTCTTGATAATATTCTTGAAAGCCTTGATTTTTTTTGATAGACAAAAGTGTTTTCTAAATTCCCAAATCTCACTTTTATACATCTAGATGAGTTCTTGGGCTTCTGGTCATAGTTTTTATAACCTATAGCAGAGGGAGGCGAAGGGTATGACTTACTCTCTGCTTACTGTTTGCTGCTAAAGGGCAGGACAGTAGAGAAGGGAGGGAAGAGCAAAAGAAGAAATTCCAGTGTCTTCTCTCCCCATTTACCCACCTGGGTTGAGCATGGTTTGGGGAGTGGATGTGGGGAGCAGGGCAGGGTACTTGGAAAACTCACCAAGACATGCTTGGGAACAAACCAAGAACATGATGCTCATTCTTTCCTTCCCTGGAAAGACTATGTCTTTAAGATCAGCTTCCCAGTGAGCAAGGGCAGTGCCTAAATTGATGCCTGCATGGGAGGATAGAAGTAACGGTGGCAGACAGATCTGAGCCAGTTCTCCCATTCCCTTAGCCTGGGGTGGGGAGAGAGAATCCAGTTGACTTCTTGTGCTCTTGTGGGAAAGATAACTGAGACTGCTAGTCTGGGGAGGCAAGCAAGGGCCACCAGAGTTCAAATAAATGTGACTCTGTAACAGAGGGCCACAGAAATGACTACCTAGGCAAGAGGCCTGGTGATTCCAGTGAAAACCCGAGTGGGTTAGACGGTCAAACCATAACAAAGAGCTAGTCACCAGGTTCAAGGGCCAGCAGCTGTGCTTTAGCACCATGTCTGGTAGAAACCTACAGTGTAGAACTCTAAAAAGAGGGCCCTCCCAATATATTCTGAAAAATGTATGGAAGAGGGAAGAAACCGTGAAAAATGGAATGTGATTAAGTTCTGAAGCCCAGTAGACAGAAGTCTTGTTTTGAAGAAAGCAAACATTTCCCACATCAGCAATAAAGGGGACTTAAGAGGAAGTTAAAAAAACTGAGATTACTTGTAGAAATTCACATGGCCCCTACCTACCACAGTATGCAAAACTTACTATACTACATGCTGAGGGTTGTGTAAAATTCCTTAGAAACTTGAGTAGCAAACATCTACACCATTGACTGATTACAAAATCTAGTAGATATAGAAGAAAGTGGTCTTAAAGCCAAGTTTATAGTTCTGTGGATTAAAAATGGTGCAGAAAGGAAGACATAGGCCAGACAGCAAAAAGTAGAACAGAGAGTCCTAGCAAGTTGTCATAATGCTCCTTTTGGCACACCAAGGTTTGGAAGGAACCAGGTATCTTTTCTAAAAGAGAAAGCCAAATCTACCTTTAGCAATTCACACCATTATGGGAGAGGCTTAGTACAAGGCTGGACTCTTCAGGCAGGTCAAAAGAGAAGCTGCAGGTAATGAATCTGCAGGTGCAGAATCTAGCCTATCTCGAGAGGTTAGAGGCCAGCAAGTGAGCCACCTGGTCCGCAGAGGCCAAGCTAAGCCAGCCTACATGTCCAATTGGAAAAGATATTTGAAAACACAAATGGGAGAGTGACTGTCATCAGCAAATGAATGGCAGACAATTTGGTTTTTAGTAGCAGCTCATGGCACCTCTCAATTCTCACAAGCCACCTGCTCTTACTGACACAGATCAGACCCAACACAAGCGTTGGCAGCGGTCCAGGTTGAACCCCTGGGACCTGGACATGGTAAGGCTACTTCTGAGAGCAAGGACCATCTCTTGCGGGCATTGATAGGGACCACTCTGTGAAGAAGTTGAGGACCCAGCACAAGTACCCAGGCTACCTAGTGAAATGTAGGCATTCTGGTAGCAACACAGACAGATTCAGACTGTTCTCTGGTTCCCTGTGTTACGTCCCTCAACCCACTTCTGATAGCCGTAGCTCTAGGGAACAGTTCCCTGCATATGCCAGCTGACCTTATGGTGGCCATGTCCCACCTCAAGTGAGTGTTACTTAGTTTCTACTTTGTACTCCTAATTCCATGGGGACACACTCGGGCTTGCACAAGCCTGAGTGCAAGGGGCTTAATACCTCAAGGAGCAACTCTTAAAAAATGGAGTCCAGAAGATAATTGGTAAATGGTCCATTCTCCTTTCTCCCAGGTAGAAAATTCGGAGAGACATTTTAAATATTTCCCAGATGTCCCATTAGAATCTAGAAGCCATAACTGACTTCAAAATGCATTCTTGCCCTAGCTGAGCGGCTCTGTTGGGTGGAGCGTTTTTCTATTCACTAAAGGGTTGCAGGTTTGATTCCCGATCAGGGCACGTGCGGGAGGCAACCAATCAATGTCTCTTCCTCACATCAATGTTTCCCTCTCTCTTCCTCTCACTCTAAAACCAACTTTTAAAAAAGGACCTATCCTTGGGTGAGGATTTAAGAAAATGCATCCTTAAATTGACTTTTTGCCCATTTTTGTGTGATGTTCCATAATCCCTCATTTATGACTCCTGGGATGACTTCTGAAACACATCACTTGCACCAAAAGTCTTATCACCAAAACTTCTGTGGGGAACCCAAACTGAGAGAAAACAGATCCTGGAAATTCTTCTAGACGGATGACCCACAGGATAGAATTCAGGAGACAGGTCACTCATGGTCAGACATAACAGAGAACCCTTTGCTGGTAGTAAGTGCGGTGGTGATAGCGCCTAGTGAGCTGCAGCATCACAGTTACTGGGTTGGCGGAGGTACAGGTGGATGGAGCCATGCTGTCACTCTGGCATTTGTACAGCACGGGCCAACGATAAGGATGAGGATATGCACTTGGCTGGCTGTCTTATCTGTCTGGGAAACTTCTATAAAAGAGAATGGCAGGTTCAGCTTGGTTAATTGTCAGCCAAGGGCACTTTGTGAAAGCTCAATGCATAGAGATGTTCCCTCTAGGCAGCTCTGGACTGAAAGGGGATAGAAGCCAGGGATAAATACACCAGCCCCCAGTCTTTCAAGTAGTCAGTTCTTGGAGACATTCTTTACATGTCATAGGTGATCCTGTTGAAATCATGCTCTGTTTGGCACATCAGTGGCCTGTACTACATCCTTCTATTGGCTTCTCCTCCTTTTCTGTTTCACTGCTCTTCTCCTTGCTGCCTAGGAAACACCTCCCAGACAAACGATTCATACAAGAGTATAAGTCTTTGCCCTAGGCTTGCCTTTGTGAGAACATCAATTCAGGTACTGGAGGTTTAGGGTGGGCTGTATTATCAGAAAAACAGGTTGCCTGCTGCCATTGCCTAGGCTCGCAGGATTCTCCCCTTGCTCCTGTAGCTGAAGGTATTACCAATCGCTTCAGTCCTCTCGTTGCTGGTCTGGTGCCCACTGTAAGTCCCGCTGGAAAGCGGTCAAGTTCGAGATCCTGGCACTTCCCTCAACCTGATGCAATGAATTGTGCAGAGAGAGAACAATTCTTCTCACAGTTCTCATTGCCTCCCTTTTGTTCTTCCTTTTGATCTGTATGCTGCAGAATGTTGGGATTTATCTCCCTAAGGTATAACTCCAGTCACTTCCTTTGCCTTGTTGGAAGGCTTCAATGGGTCCTGACTACCTAATAAATTAAATTCAAAGAGAAGAATTTGGTGTTTTCAGTCCTTCGTAAAGTTCTGTGTCCCATCTACTTTTCTGATATTACTGGTAACTTCAGTCACTTATCTTAATTCCTGCATTCCAGCAAAACCTAGCTTATTTGTTATTATCAATATGTCTCATACTTTTATCTCCATGCCTTTCTCTATACAGAAAATAGCAAGAGAAAAGGTTTGGAATTTTCCTCAAGACTCAGTTAATTTTCCAACTTCAGGAGCTATTTTATTTGAGCTCCAGGAGCCCTTTTAACACTTTTCTTACGGAATCACTCTTACTCTAGTTTTTACGTCATCATCCATATTCCTGTCTCATCATTTTCAAACTGCCACACCATTCTACAGTTAATCTTTGTTTTTGGCTTTCTTGCCAGATTGAGACCATGTCTTACTTATTTTGGAAACCTTCATACTATCTTGTATGTATCAGGTAGCTAAAGGGTTGTGGGGTTGAACTGTGCTTGGTAATAATAGTTGGGCTGAGTTGAATTGACCTTGCTAAATCCTGTCCTGACTGCAGTAGAGAGAAAGATGACAGACAATCACATCCAGTGACCCAAGATCAAAGGGCTCTACTCTATTCTTTAAAGGAGGCAATTCTGCTCTGTAATAAATAAATGCTGTGAGGCCAAATTTTGTATAATTCTTGAGACCTTTTTTTTTTGGACTTTGGAGTTAAAAAGCACACCAAATTAAAGATGCATCCTCTGTTTTACTTTAAAGACAGGGATTCCTATTGAGGAAGTGATATAACTACATTGTATAGGGAAGAATATATGTTTCACCAGTTTTTAAGCTGGCAGGGTCTGTTTAAAAAGAAAACATAGTAATGGAGGATAAAAAGGAACAAAATCTCTTAAATTCATGGCCCTATTCAACAGCAATGAATTGTTTTAATTTGCTAGTTGGTACATTATAAGAGCTTGGTAATTTGTTCATCCCTTTAATAGGTGCAAGATTGAAATGTGGTTGGGAAGGGGAAAATAACAATTGACTGGATGAGCAGAATAATATGTTCTTTGAAATGAAGCCTTCTTTGTAATGGATGTTTATTTCAGATGATTACATTGTACAGTGCATTCAAATGGGAAAAACAAACAGGAGGCCAGCTGCACTAATTTTATCAAAGTTATTTATATCCACCATATAATTAAAGGCAGTAATTTTAAATTGGGTTTTCTGAGAATCCATTTATAGGCAACACAAGACAACTTGTCTCTATGGCATCGAAGCTGTGATTGTGCTCCGGGGGCAATGTTAACGGTTGCCGATTGGCCTTGGCATTTCGAAAATTAATTACTGCTTCAAAAGTTGCTAAAGTGGTTGCCTTCTGCTGCCCTGACCAGTTTAGATCTACTCTACTGGGAAAACATGGTATGTAATTTATGATGTGAGAAAGAATAAACGGCTTCTATTATTTACTAATACATTAATGATACCTTATGAAGAATGACTCCAGAACTTCGGATAGCAACTGCTTTGCGAAGCTTCCTTCTTTTAAAAAAAAAGTCATTAATTTCAGTAGTTTATGAATGACATGTTAAAGAATTAAGTATTGAATGAAATATTAAACGGGCTCCAGGGAACAGAAATAGGCCCAAAATGGTCTAAAAGACCGTTTTTGGTTGTGAAATAAATTTAGAAAACATTTATGCAATCTCAGAGCTATAGGGGACTTCATAAAGGTGACTTGGTCTAACCCCCACCTGACACTGTTAGTCCATTTATCACGCTCTCAGTAGGTGATCATCCGGCGCCGCTTGGTCAGTAGCAGAACTCACTATCTCGTGGGGACTTCCCCTGCATTTCTCTAGCTGCAACATCTGATGGTGCCACCCTGTTATCACCTTGGAATTGTTTTTTCTGTGGGTTCCTGCACTGATTCTAGTTTTACCCTCTAAAGCCACGCAGAATTTGCTTAATCTCAAAGTCTTTCTTCTATACCAGGACCTTTTGCTAAGTATTGATCTTCATCTATTCTGTATTCTTGTACCCCATCCTCAATCCTCTTAGGCAAGTTTAGAGTTTAGGCAATTGTATACTATGCAATTTTATATGAACATGTGAAGTATACATTTGGAGCAGTGAGTAATTACATTCATTGGACACAGAGAATGCCAGTCATAAATCTGAAAGGGAAGACTTTAGACAATGACAAAACTTCGATGTCAGGGTAAGTAGTGTTCTACACTATTTGATAGGTAATCAGTGAAGATTCTGATGAGGAGATAAGGGTCATGACAAGTGTCTTTAAATAAGGTAGCACCCAAACTATGAAATACATACAAATTTTCCAGAATAGAGAATCTGGAAATAGATACACAAATATGATTAACTGATTTACAACAAAGGTGCCAAAGCAATTCCATGAGGAAAGGAACATCTTTAAAAAAATGGGGCTGGAACAAATGGATATCCACCTTGAAGAAAATGAATCTCAATCTTTATATTACAATATACTGAAAAATATTTAAAATGATTCATTGAAAACAAAAAGCGAAAACTATACAATTCTAAAAAAAATAGAAGAAAATCTTTGTGACCTTAAAGTAGGAAAAGATGTTCTAGTTGAGACACAAAAAGCAAAAATCATAAAATTAATTGTTGGCAAATTAGATTTTACATAAATGAAATACTTGTGTTCTTAGAAAGGCATTAGAAAGAAAAAGGTGAAGTGCGTATTGGATAAAGAACTTGTATCCAGAGTGTATAAACAATTCTTACACTCCTATAACTCAGTAATTGAAAAGACAAACACCGAATAAAAATAGGCCAAATATATGAGCAGCCACTTAAACAATATGTGACTTTCCAATAAACATTTGAAAAGATACTCTAAACCATTTATCATCAGTGAAAAGCAAATTAAAGCTGCAAGAACATACAACTACATACCCATTTGAATGGCTACAACTAAAAATACTGGTAATATCCAGTACTGGCAAGAAAGCAGCTGGAACTTTTGAACATTACTGGAAGTAACCATCTGGCAGTTTGACATAAAGTTAAATGCACCTACAATACAACCCAGCCATTCCACTTCTGTGTATTTACCCAAGAGAAATAAAAGCATATGTCAACTTGCATACAAATGTTCATAGCAGCATTACTCATAATAGCCAAAATGTCAAAGCAAACTTTATGTCCATTGATGGACAAATAAATAAGCACAATGTGGTCTATGCATACAATGGAATATTATTCCACCTTACAAAGGAAAGAAATTATGACACATTTTATCTGCAACATGAATAAACCTTGAGAACATTATGCTAAGTGGCATAAGCCAGACACAAAAAGACAAATTCTGGATGATTCCAGTTACATGAGATGCCTAGATCAGTCAAATCCATAGGGACAGGAACTACAGTGTTGGTTGCCAGGGGCTGTAGGGAAGTGTGGAGAGTGTTGTTTATTAGGCATAGAGTTTTAGTTTTGCAAGATGAAAAGAGATTTAGATACTGGTTGTACAACAGTGAGGATGGACTAAAACCCATAAACTTTTACTCTTAAAATTGATTAAGTGTTCTATTACGTGTATTTTAACCACAATTAATTTTTTAATGTAAGAAGACAATGGAACAAAGAGGAACTTAGAGAAGAAAAGGTGAGACACATACACTGGCCCAAGTAGTGAGGCAAATGTGGTTCTAAGTTTTCTGGCCCCTGATACAAAGAATCACTTCCCATGAGATAAAAACAGAGTGAACCATTAGAAAAAGCACAAGTGCTGGCTCTGAGGCCAAAAAAGAGTGTCCATGTCTGGGTGATCATTTAAGAGAAATGGTGATGAACACTATTGTTCAACACCATTTTTATAATGGATACAGTGTTGAACGTCAAACACATGTCCATTGTTATTTTCCAATGGCATGAGATCAAAGTAAAATTTGGTGTAAAAGGAAAATTTCTACTTTGACATTATGCCATCAGAAAATAATAATGGACATGTGCTTGAAATTCATTGCAAGTATTCTTAACCCTTTCTTCTACCCCCTCTCTTAAAATCTTCACTGCTTGTCTGCAAAGTCTTCATGTGACCTGGGTTGGCAGACAGGGACACAGGGAGAAAGAGAGGGAGGGTAGGTTTGTCTACAAAGGAAAAGCCTGAGAAGGAAACAAGATCCAATAAGGAGATGGAGTAAGAGCGGAGAGTTAGGAGTCAAAGAATAGCTTTAAGAGTTTTGTGGTTCGGACAAAGTTGAGTGGCTGTTTAAATGAATGAGAATTTAGGGGATAGAAATGAACCCTTTAGGAACCCTTTAGGAACCCTCACTGTGTGTGCTGTGCTCTAACTGCAGCTTTATCTCTGCTTCTACCTGGAATCCATAGGCCACGCCAAAACAACCCCCCCCCCGGAAGAGCTCACCTGTGCTTTCAGAACAGGAAGTCCATTTCATTTGAATGATATTTGGTGTTGACATAGGACTTAAATTTGGATAAGGAGACCTTGATTTATTTAGGTTACATCAATGAAAAGCAGCCCTGCAGAAGAGCGAAATATGGGATCTCAACTGCTCTTTCCTATCTGGTTTAGTTCAGGAACTAACGTGAGAGGAAACACCACATATCATATAATACTTTATAAATACTGTGTCTCCCAACAGGGGAGTTGATACAGAGTTGAAATGAGTTAAGAGTTATATATTCTCAGTCATAAGTTTTCATGAAGCAATTTCATGTGGCTAGTTAGGCATGGGGTAATACGAAGTCAAGGAAACATAGGTATATATATTACTATCGAAATGTTAGCCTAAATAAAAAGCCAGTAAAAAAAAAAACTGGTCGAAGATGTGCACATAGGCAGGGCCAAGAGCTATCAGAAGAAACTTCCAAAATGCACTTAAGTGTGTGCACAGATAAATGAACAGTTAAGATCCCAGATTTCAAGATCACAGGCCATAGCTATAGATAATTTTAGCCTGCAGAGATTTTCAAGTATGTCCAATCATATTTCTCTCATGTTTATAAAGAATAAACACGCCAGCAAACCCCCCAAAATCTCTTTAACAGCCTGAACTGTCACCTGGTATTATATCTACCAAGCCACATAGCTTGCCAGCCTCATGCCTAAGTGACTACATAAGTTGGATTTTTATACAGAATCATTGGCATTTTATATAAGCAAAAGCACACTGAGTTTTAGGACAGTTGATTTGTAGGTCTTTGGAGTAATAATCTAATAATTGGACTAATTGTCTGTTAGGGCCACCCCTCATTCATTAAAATCATATTAGCTATATTAAAGAGAATGTTTACTTTCCTATTTAAAACGCCAAAGGGGTACAAATTGGCAATTAAGACAAGAGAATGTAAAAAGACTTTACAATATTGGTCTCAGTTTTCATACTTCTTTCATTTATAATTTGTTTTTATGGTTTTAACACAAAATCTCATTATCATGTCAACCTAGAAGTGCAAACTTTGAGTTGTCCCTAAAGTCATTTTTAGCATCTGGCAAATACAATACATTTGCCTAATGTTATAATATTCCGTTCTTGTATTTTCTACATGATTATTTCTAAATAGTGTCTGCTATAAAAATCTGAAAAATATTTCTTAACATCTGAGTTGTTACTTCATCAAATCTGTCAGTTTTGAAGAATAAAATGATAGTTTAACTTTGAGAGAGCACAGGGAAATCAAGTAATAATACTGTTTGGGAGAATAAAGAGAAGAACTGAAGTTATTACAATTCCTGTAATTTTATTATTATGACTAATAATAGTATAAGAAAATGATGGCTGTTTGTAGGGGGAAAAAAAGAGGTTTCTAACAGAAATTACCTGATGATATTCATAAATCTGGGGTTTACTGGAGGTTTTAGGATGTATTTCTTCTGCAAATCAAGGGTCTACTCTATGTATTTTTATATATTAGAATAGAAGTGGGAAACTACAAAGAAAATATTAATTCCCAGACTGATTCAGGAATTAATAAACATCTTTAAGCTTACTTCAGTGGAAAGGAAACATTTTTATATGATAGTGAAGTAGTTAAGGACACAGCAGCCAAAAATACGCTGCTTTGGCTTATTGATTATTTTGAGCTAAAGGCACTTGGAAAACAGCAGGTGCAAGTTCCGACCTCTCCTCTTCTTCCTGAAAGCAGGAGGTTGAAACTCTGCTATTAAAGATGCCCTCCAGATACCAGGAGGAAATAAACGTTCTTATCCCCAGAGAAGAAGAGTTGTAGCTGAGAGAAATGTGTGCAAATAAACTTTGATGAAATAATTCTTGCCTTGCTTTAGTCTCCCCATGCATTTTACTTTTCACAGTTGCCACTCTTTGTTCAACCCAGTACACAAGCCCTCAGACCCGGCCACTTCTGTGGGTCTTCATTTTCCTATGATCACTCTCATGTATGTGTAAAATCTTATTAAATAAAATGCAAACTCTTTTTTTTTTTTGTTAATCTGTTCAATGTCAGTCCCAGCTGAAAACCTAAAGAGGGTAGAGGGGAAATTTTACCTTCCCTCCACTAGAAAGAGGGTGTTCTCTTCTGGGGCCCCAAGAGGAGTAGAACTTCTGTCAAGAAACATAAATCTGATGGATATATTTAGGAACCCCAAAGAATTCCAAAGGCAACTTTCTAGGCTAGACTTTGTCTCTTTCTTTGATTTCCATTTATTTTCTTTTTCTTTTCTTATTCTTAGGTTCTTTCTCTCCAGATTGGTACTAGAGATTAGTGGGACCAGAAACAAAGTTGGTTGCTCTATGTTGGGATTAAATATTATTCAAACTTTCCTAATTTCTTTGGCTTGATTGGCTCTGAGTACAACTGCTTGGAAGCTATTGAACTGAAGGTCAAAAATTATATCTTGTGTCCACCAATGGAGACATTGTGTTCCTTTTTTTATGGAAGTCTGCCTACCCTTCAACCCCACTCCTGCAATACTAACACCGCCTCGTTTTCCAGTGGTTGTACGGTCCACGCCCAAATTCCTGATCTGTTAGATCACAAAGAGTTAGTAATTTGACTGTATATTTGGATCAATGGCTCATAAATTGAACTGAGCTTATGCACATAGGTTCCCATAAATGAGTATGTAGAACCACTGGTGACTGAACTCATTTTTAACCTTTCTTGGGAGGGTAACTTTGAGAGTTGGACTTAGGTTTCTATTCTTCAGAAAAAAAAATCACTTGTTCTTTTTTTTTCGGTAAATATAATAGGAAGTTTGTGCTTTTCATTAACGTTTAATTGCTTGAAGTCTCCCTCATCTTTTAATAGCCAAGTAGTGTTGAAATTTCCTACAGAGTACTGGATCACCTGAATTTGTTTCCCCATTAAAGAAAATAGTTGTCACTGTTTGCTTAGCACTGCTTCAGTTCTGAGTGAACCATTCTCACTGGATTTATAAATCTTGGCCTTGCATTCTGGCTGAATAGAAAGCTTGTGTATCTATTGACTAAGGAAGTGAGTTTGCTAGATCTCTTTGTAGAGTTCCTTCCATAGCTACTGTTATAATTAGATTTTTTCATATGATCTAAGACAAATGGATTGGTGGTTAATGGAAGCTTATGCGATATACTATTTATCACTCCAGTTTGCTCCTCTAGAACACTAGATTTGCTAAATTTACTCTGGAGAGCCGGGGCATCTCGGCATCTCGGTTCTGTGGGCCTGTCAAAATAATACCCCTAAAAACATCTGTATCTATGGAGTGCTACAAATAAGAATTATTGGACTACAATAAATCAAATTAATATCATTATTAGGCAATAAACTGAAAGGTCTTATATTAAGACTTAGAAAAACATCCCTTTAATGTGGACTAAGCACTAAACTGAAATACCACATTTCTAATTTTTTTTACAGATAGTTAACTACTAAAAATGGACAAGAAAGAACTACTATATTTATATGAATAAATGATTCCCAAACATTGATTTTTTTTTGAAATAGTAAATTAAAAGGGAGAACTGCTACATTTCTTCTTCTTGTAACTCCCTAGCTATAATGGTTAACTTTGTGGATCAACATAACTGGAGGAAGGGGTGCCCAGACGAAACACTGTTTCTTGGTGTGCCTGTGAGGGTATTTCCTGAGGAGATTAGCATTTGAATCCACTGGCTCAGTGAAGTAGGCAGCTTTACCTAACGTGGGTGGGCATCATCCAATTTCTTGAGGACCTGAGCAAAACAAAAGGTGGAGGGAGGAGGACTTTCCTCCTTTTTGCCTGCAGCCTGTCTACTGAGCAAGGACATTGTTCTTTTCCTGACTTTGGATGTACACCGTCTGCTCCAGGTTCTCAGGCCCTCGGACCGGAACTGGAACTGGGATTATACCACCGGCTTTCCTGACTCCCTGGTTTGCAGAGGGGAAACTGTGCTGCATTTTGGCCTCTGTAATCTCATGAGCCGATTCCTCATGATCAATCTTTCTGTTTCTCTAGAGAATGATGACTAAAACACTAGGGTGGGTTCTGAATAATTAGCAATATGATTTCAATGATTTATATTTTTGAGATATCCTTTTTCTGGGTTGGTAGGGGAGTCAGCAATTTTTTGTTTGTTTTTTTTTCAAAATTAGCTTTTAGTAACTATTTTGTTATAATAAAAAGAAAATGCCCAGAGAGGAAATGTGTGGGGGGAAAAAAGCATATATTTCCTAAATAAGTAGAGTGGGATGAAGATGGCATATTGAAGAGAAGAATATAAGAGTAAAATTGATAATATTACTGCACAATGTTTCTCCTATGCTCTCATAATTAAAATGTGTTTTTCTTACAATATATATTCAGTAGTGCTTTGACAAGTGATACTATCCATGTTTCTTCAAAATATTTTGATTACAAAATTTATAACATTTAGGTAAAGCCAATATTCCTATATGCTATTTCATGCCATGTTTTCTTCAACATGTTTTAACCATTTTAGGTAAAATATTGTTTTCCCAGAAATGTCCTTCAAGCTTATGTTCTCCACCAAAACTGAAGCAAATTCAGGTGGTCATTTGATTAGTTTTGATCTACAAGAAAGAAAATCACCTAATAAAGTGTTCTGTTAATATAAAGTAAACCTTAGCTTTTTCCTCTTTACATTAGGGGCTCATTTCTTTTTCTTCCTTTAAAAAAAAATCAATCATTTATTTAATAAATATGTTTCTAAACTGCCTTTAAAAATTATTTCCCTTGAGTCAAAAGTAGGAAATTGAGATTAATTCAATATTTAGCTTCATATAGATCTTAATTTCTGCTATATTAGACTTGAGCTTTAGACAATGTGACAAATTTTAGACACAATATATTACCCACTCTGCAGATTGCCTATGAATTAGGAGTATAGTATTCAATTTATTTATATTTTTAAATATATTTTTATACATTGTTTTGGTGAGTTAGCTTTAAGACATATCTCCTATGCCCAAACCTTGAAGTTTGCTGCACAAAGCAAGGCAGATTAGAAATTTTTGCATGTCTTCTAGTAAACAATGAGGATTTTAGTTATTTTGTTAGACTCTAACCTAGACAGCAGGTGCCAACAAGCTATGGCCCCTCCACTAAACCCACCTCGCTGCCTGTTTTTGTAAATAGCATTTCATCAGGTACAGCCAAGCTCACTAATAAACATATTGTCTATGGCTGCTTTCACATGACCATGGCAGAGTTAAATAATTGTGATATATCATGTGGCCTGCAGAGCTGAAAATATCTACTATCTGGTCATTTATAGAAAGTTTCCTGCAGGTTGGTATATAGTAAAAGTAAAAATCCATGGGGAAAAGCCCAAATGGCCACCTTCAATACCACATATTAAAAAAAAATGTTTGAAAAATAAAATATGCAATGCTTTAGGAGAAAATGAAAATGAAGGAACTGAAAATTATCATGGAGAAGAACAGAGAGGAAATACATGAAACAACAAAGAGGATGTATTCAAATTATAGTCCTCATCCTCAATGGTAACTCAGAAGAATGGGTGTGAGGGGTAACAAGAATACAGGAGTTTGAGTGTTCAGGCACAGTAAAGGAAAACATGCAAACATACAATTACTGCAATTTAAAAAATGCCTTTCCCTGTTATGCTCTGAAATATTGTTGCAAATTCCATCTTCAGGAAGGAATATGAAAAAGCAGAAGTTCACTGAAGCCTTTTCCCAATGTGACTATATTTTTGGCTTTTCTAAAATCATCATGGTTGTAGAAGGCAAACAGTGCTATTTAAGTTGAATATATAACATAAGATCCAAGCCTCCTGTGATTCATTTTTCTAGAATATGCTGAATTTAACTTCATTTCCAGTAAATTATGTACCTGTTTCAGCACATTCTTGAGAATGAGTTTTTCTTTGAGCACAATATGCTCCATTAGACTGGATATTCCATTAAAACAAATGGATTTTCTGCACTAAAATGGCCTACCAGAGTCCTCATATTGACTTACATCACACAAAAAAGAACGTTTTCCCAGAGTATTTTTGGAATTTAACTACTCTAACTTTAATTTCCTTTAAACCCACAGGAATGCCTAATGCTACAATGGAAGAGAAATTTATAGGCAGAGAGGTGCAAATCAAAACATTTCATACAAAATAAAAGGCTATTGGAAAAATAATTGGTGATAATCCACTTTTTTTTTGTTTCTGAATCTATCTGTCAGAGAGATTGACCTAGTGAAATTTTAAACAGATTTGGTAGGACATAAATAGCATCTGCAACATAGGAGCTACGCCTTACTGGTCCCTACAACAGAACTGTGAGGATCCATCCACAGAAGAACCTCTGCAGCAACTCATCACATTTTAGCCTAAAGTTTTCAAGTGTACAATGATAAAAACAAACAAAAAACCCAAGCACAGCATTTTTCCTCAAACGTAGTTAACTGAAAGTCCTCTTTTGTTACATTGTGGTGTCTCTCCTTGTTTATACTTGGTTCTGTCCTTGTGCCCTAGATAGAACTGTTTAATGGTTATAATTTAATTTCCATCTCAAGAAAACAGAGGATTTCTCCACGGGTAAAAGGCAAAATGAATAGCTGAATAAGTACAACCCATGTCCTAATTATTAGAGACACTGGTTTGTAGTCAGCTCCAATCATTAACTTCTGTTTTTCTTTTTTCTCCATAGAAATGGCTCTTATTAAACTGCCTGCCAGCACCCAATAGAGCCTGACTTCACTAGGAGACCACATGCAACACCACCTCCTGAAATGAGACATGGCTGTTTCCCTGAACTGGTCTATTTTCAGGACTAAGAGAATGGTTTAATGAGATAGAGAACAATCTGTCAACTCAGCTTCTGGACTGTGCAGCTTCTCGGGGAAGTTTCAAAGGCAGGGAATGACAGGTAGCAGAATATGCCACCCCCAAATAGGCCACTTTGGCATAAGTATTATTTTGGGCTGAAGGCAATTGAGCAGAAACAGATACAAGCAAAGCTCTCTACCATGTATATGTGAAGTATACAAGTTAATAAACTTCTGTTTTTGTTTTGTTTTTAATATAAAGCCATGGAATGAGTGTGATAACCTAGCAACTGAATATAGATAGGATAGGTAAAGATAGGTAAGGAGTGCTCTGATATTTAAGTTCAGAAAGATAAAGAGTAGTAACTAACAGAGATTAGAAAAAGTGACAATTTGGGTTGGAGGGGGTGCTTGGAAATCAAATGGAGCAGAGAAAGCACTTAGAGAACATAGAGAGGACCACTGTATGCAATGCCCTGAGGAAGTCTGGTAGGATAAATCCAGAGAGCCAATGATTTGGCAGTGTGGAAATCATGGTTGACCTCGGTCAGAGCAATGTTATGGCAGAAGGCCTGACAGACATAGAACACTTTAAATTCTCTCATTTTTTAATTATAAAATATTTAAGGAATACAAAACAATACACAGGCCACTCTACTGCATACCTATGTACCCCACATCCTTTTTGGGTAAATGCTTAGATTTTAAGTTGGTGCTTTCTAATCCTTTTCATGTGCTGACTGACACGGAAACTAACGATAATATTTGTGGACAATCAGGGTATACAGAGGCAGAGCCTTGCAGAAGGGGTTCACTGGCTCAGGGACTGCAGCAACCGAAGGCCCTTCTTGACTGAGGGGAATCCATAAGTTTGGTTGCACCTCTGACCTCCCCCTTGAGAAATGGTTCACTAAAATGTTTGGATTAGACTGTTTATATCTTGTTTACATTGCATTTTTGTTTGCTTGTTCAGCCAGTTTTAAGAGAGGTGTGTGAAACTCCCATGTCAATTTTTCTATTTCTCCTTCAAATTCGTATATTTTACCTTATATTTTTATTTTGAAAAATTTTATTATTTTTAACAGTGCAATTCTTTTATTAGATTCTTATTATATATTTTAAACAAGATGTTTTATTTTCTTGTTTAATTATATATTTTTTCACTCAGGGTTGACATTCAACATTAATTTTTATAGTGTCAGGTGTATAGCACAGAGGTTAGACAATTATATACTTTACAAAGTGTTGCCCTGAGAAGTCTAGCACCCACCTGGCACCATACATAAGTATTACAATATTATTGACTATATTCCCTATGCTGAACTTTACATTCCCAGAAATGTGTCTTCCCTGCTTGCTCACACAGCTAAGCCTTGAAGAGGGTATTTGTTGTACTTTTATCTAGTGTTTCTAAGGTTTAATATGAGGAGTGATTTCAGATCACCCTGTCTGTAACATTGCTAGTCTCTAATTGTCTTGTTTTCATCGTTGCCAGTGATGGATTTTTCAGACAAGGACGTGGCAGCTTGTGGAAGCTAAATGATCAACCCAAGAGCAAGGCAGAGGGTGGCAGAACCAGAAGTCACCTCTCTCCTGCCTTACTGTTCTCTCCAAGAGAGAGTGTCCCCAGACCTCTTCTACTTCTAAAACCTGATTTTAATATACACTAAAAAGTACAAGGTAAGGATTCTGGACCCAATTCCAAAGCGTGTGTTTTGGGATGTGAGTGGGTTTCCCCCATACCTACAAGCAATTCTTTGACATCAGCTGGGTACCTTATAATTCAATTCAATTCAAACAATATCTACCCAGAGACAGCATCAGATTCCATAGGTTAAGGGTTCAGTCCCACAAGACTGCCCCCAATCCAGATGCCCATGGAAATTCCAGGTTGTTACCTGTACTACTGATGAATCAACTATACATTACAGGTTCCCAAGACCCCCTCCTTGGGTTTGATTATTTTACTAGAGCAGCTGACAGAACTCAAGAAACCTGTTTACTCACTGATTTCTGATTTATTACAAAAGATATTAAAGAATACCAGTCAACAGCCAGATAAAGAGATACATAGGGCAAGGTCTTGAACAAAGGAGTTCTATCCCCATGACCGTATGTCATGGTGGCATTTGGAAGTATTCTGGATGACCAGTCTGGAAGCTCTCAGAACTCTGTCCTTATGGGGATTTATGGAGGCTTTATTGCCCAGACACAACTGATTAAATCATTAGGCACTAATGACAGATTCACCTGTAGCTTCACTCCCCTCCCTGGACAACATGGTTTGGGACTGAACTTTCCAGCCCTCTGTTCATGGTTGGTTTGCCTGGCAACCTGCCCCCATCCTTAGGTGCTTTCCAAAAGCCACCTCATTAACATGAGGTCAGGTGTGGCTGAAAGGGGTTTGTTATGAACTGATATCAAGATGTCTTCATAGCTCTTATCATTTAAGAAATTCCGTGGGTGTTGGTCAGAACTGAGAATCAAAACCAAATACATATTTATTAGAAATCACAACTTATAAACCAAAACTTATGCTGACATCTACTATCATGTATTAAGAAAAAACTATCATGGACATACATATTAATAGAAACTAAAAATCCTTAGGCTTTCAAGTTTATAATCCTATCTTCCACTCTGCATCTTTTATCTGTTCTAATAATCTCTTGCTACTAGATTGCTTATCAGAACTTGGAGCTGTTACACAGCTAAGTCAAGGCTTCAGTATGCTTTCCAAAATAAGGTAGTACAAAAAAAAAAACGGATAAAAACAGCAAAGAGCTGACAAATGCAATCAGCTGTGATACACTTATTTGCATTATTTAACTGGAGGTTGGATGCTAAAAAATAAATCAATAGTCTCACTACCTTATTTTTCATACACAGTGAAACTCAAAGGGACTTACAATGCTGAAAAAGTCTGACAAAAATTTGTTCAATAAATCAAAGAATAAGGAGTTTAAAGCGATGTAAAGTGTGTAATGCCCCCTCCATTTGACTATTCCTGGTAAGAGAATAAACACACTCCTGAGCTTAGTACTCACAGCATCTGTGAAATTTTACTGAGTCCATGCTGATCAACAACCTCCAAGATGTGTACAAAGGAATAAGTAAAAAGGACACACGGACAAAAACAAGGGAGGTGGAAACGGAAGGGAGGTAAGGAGGGCTGGGGGTGGGCTCGGACGGGAGTAAAAGGCAGAAAACTGTACTTGAACAACAATTAAAATTAAAAAAATTAAAAGTTAATTAAAAGATACTTTGAAATATAGTAACAGATTTTTCCCTTTTTCAAATTGAATGTTACAAAGGACTCAAATATAAAATAGATTAAACTAAAATGTTCTTAAAGTAGAGAGGGGGCCCTCCACCATCCTGTCTGGTCTGCACAGCAACTCTGGAGAACTCAGTCCTCAGAAGTAGCTTTGAACCAACCAAACCCTGTATGGGAGTGAATTAACTCTAAAACTCATATTTGCAATTCCTAATGTTATGGAATAAAGAAATGCTCTACCTGCCGGGCCAGTTTATCTAGCAGGCACAGGAGGTGCAGGGCTTAAGGCTCATGATATTTTTAAATGCTTGTAAAAACATTTTTTAGTTTCTTTAAAACTAATATAATAAAAAGCATAGCAATAAAAACAGACTGGATTGTATGTCTTTATATTAACGTGTTTATAAAATATAATTTTAATTTTATTTTATTTTGGAGGAAGGGACCCATCAAAGGCTACAGTGCCTAGGGCCCACGAAAGTCAGAATGCAGCCTGGTCTCTACGCCCCATTAGTTCCTGGGTGCTCTCTAAGGCTCTGATCCCAGCGACCTCAGAGCATTCTGCAGAATTAAAGAGGACTGATTTCGTTATAAGTTTCAGGATACAGTACAATTCTCAGGTCACTCTTGATGTCATCATATTTAGTAACACAGACTAACAGTAACGACACAGAAACAAATTGCAATGTGTTTAAATTGGTTAAAAGGTTCTGTCCAGAATATAATTGAAAAGAGATGCTAAAAACACTGCTGCCCCAATGTAGTATGGTTCTGGGCGAGAACCTCGCTAGCTACAGCCCCTTCCTGAGAGGTGCAGAAACTCATGTGACAGGATGACTTAAAGGAATTGTCCAGGCCTTGAGAAAAATCTTCTTCAAAGAGCATTTTCAGGCAGTCAAGATGTCTAACGATGTTTTCCACTCACACTATAATTTACTACCATAGCAATTTTTATATGTCTGACAGAATATTCAGTGTTGCCTTGAAGTTATTGATTGAGAGTATATAATATTTAAAGAAAACACACTCTGTTAAATTAGCCAGATTTATGTTTGAAGATTATTAAGGTGAGGCGTGAACTCACTCCCTTTATCCATCCTTATTCCCTTTGTTGTGACACTTTTTCCCCCATGAAAAAGATGGCACAACCCTAAGCAGAAAACACTGACCATTGCTACTCCTCTGCCTGAAACAGTAAACCCGTGTAATACAGCAAACTCTCAGAGATATTTAGCATTTTATTATAAATTTGTCAAAAACATATTAAGCTACTTTTAATAACTAAAAGTTACCAGGGCTATGAACCCACTGGGCACACCAAGACAACCTCTCAGAGGTGAGGGTTTGTGGGGAATGCTGACGGAAGGGCTGGGGCTTGATGGGGGGCGGGGGAGGACAACACACCCATCAAGCGTCTGCTCCTCAGGCAGACGCTTACCTCTCAGCTTCGTGCCCACATGCTGACTGGGAGCTCACAGAGTGAGCTTAACGTCTTACTTTGCTTGATTTACTGTTGAGGGCTTTACACACGTCATCATTCTAAACACTGAGAACATATCAGATAAACGGCCGAGGTCATTCAGACAGCTGATTCTCTCCAGTTCTCACAGAAAGCACGAGGCAGACCAAAGCACCTGAGGCCTTTGTCCATGTGTCTTCTGAGAACCACAAAATGCCATTTGATTGAGTCATTTTGTTTTATCAAGATTTGGCATTATACACACAGCTTTATATATTCTTAGTTCATAAACTTTACCCTAAAGGTGATTCTATGACTGGTTTTGAAAAAATACTTGAGCATTAAAAAAAGTTTCTCATTTTATTGCTCCTCACTGATTCTTCTTCTTTTTAGTCACACACCACACACACACACACACACACACACACACACACACACACCAAAATAAAACACTCAGAATGTGTCAGTCCTGTGTAAATATTGTGGCAAGAGAAATTATGTCACTAATTTATTATCAGACATTTGTCAAAGTACACATTCAGATTTCGATCATTTGTATCTCCATAAACATAAAACATTCATTTTAAACAGTTGGTAGTCTGCTCTTCCTGAGCCCGTGGCTATGCTGAGTCTCAGCGAAGGGGCTGGGCATCTATCCCGGTCTTCAAGGTCAGCTCTTTCCAGGGACGGGTGGAACAAGACAAGGCATGCCATGTCACAAGATAGAACTTTCAGAGTTTTCTCTTCTGGCCTGTTTTCATAATATGCTGCAAGGTTCTGCTTTACACTTCCTGTTTCTAACCACTGTTGGATGTTCCCATTTAAAAATATATTTTAAAAACAGTTAAAAATTCTACTTTTAAATTGGCAACTAAAAATGACACTGCCACATAACCCTGGATTGTTGGCATTCTTGTGTTATCCCTAGACCCTGAGGGCTCTGAGCTTTCTGAGGGAAGGGACCACTTTTTATCTTGTACCCACACACTGCCACACCACTGTTTAATCAATCGTGGGTGACTAACATAAGACGGGGAAGTTTTATAAACAAAACATTCATTCAACGCCATTTTTTAAAAGCCAGTAGTTTGCTAGGTGCAAAAGACTTTTTGAAAAAACCCAGCAGTGTGAAGACCTGTATGCACGCCGGCAAAGTGAAGGGTGAAGGTCGTGAACTTCGGGGGCAAACAGGAGAGTGCTGCAAAGCAACATTATCATCAACTGCTCATGCTCCACTTGAGGCTGAAGCTTCAGCGCTGCAGCCGCAGGCTTGCCAGCCAGAGGAAAATATCACACTTTCCAATCATTAGCTGTGTATGATTTTCCTTCCTGCACTGCAGGCTTGAAGGACAACAACTAAAATGCCCCCTACATTAGATGCTGAAAATAGTGTCCTACTGATTGCCTCATACAACTTTTGACTGAAATCAAAATACACATTTATTTTCCTTAATCTTCAAGTAAGATAGGAATTACATGGGAAGCCCCTAGAATACTGGAGAATTTTGGAGGCTATCTCTTGTTTGTTTTCAGAATTCTTACGTGGGTATCTAGCTCCATGATATCCATTATTATACAAACTTTAACATTTGATTGAAAAGTATAATTTTTAAGACTCTAATTTTTTTTGAAAGCTTGTTTTAAAAGGCCTAACACATGTTAGAATGAATGTGTTCACAATCCATACCACAATCTGTCAAATATTTCTAGTTAAAAATGCTGGTGGCACTTTAGTGATTCAATTTGTGTCTGTTTGACAAAAATATACGACCAACTGAATGTGATATTGTTATGTCACTCTGTGTGATAAAACAAACCATAATCTGAAGAAACTTTACTATATTTTGGAGGGTATATTCCAAACAGATCCAGATTTTGCAACTTGACTGCCTAGCTGGCAATGCATTCGTGCAGTAAATATATTCAACAACAACAGCCAAAAAACAGTGCTGAGGGTCCTACTCTCAGTGAGGCAGTGAGCTGCGTGCGAGGTAGAGAGAATGAGTAAGACATGTACATACCTGCTCTCAAGAATGGCTATAGTCTAAGGAGCAGACTATGGTCTAATATGTAGATTATGGCCATAGTATAAAATGCAGAAAAGTCCACAAAATTATCTAGAAAGCCCAACGAATCATCACAAAATAAATTAGGTCAAGACATAGAACATTTTAAAGGCACCCTGCAAACCCCTCAAAGTCATCTGCACACTTTCAACCCACAAAGAGAACCATTATTTTGTCTTTTATGGTACTTCCCTTCTTTGTTTAAAAAATATTTTCAGCTCTTAAATGGAGTCCTAATAACTATAATTTTGTTTTTTAAAGCTGTATATTCACAGTGCACATTATTTTCTGTCTGCTGTCAACATTATGTTTGAGATTAATTTAAATTTTGCATGTATAAATAGTTCATTCATTTTCCCTGCTATATAGCATTCCACTTTATGAATATGCCATAATTTGGTCATCTATTTTTATGAAGACTTGAATCATTTAAGTTTTACACTACTCAAATTAATAGTCTTATAAATATTATTGCAGATAGCTTGGTGCAAATGTTCATGCATTTCTATGAATATATAAATGAGTGAAAATGCTGGATTGTGGGGAACATGTATTTTGGATTTTGGGAGGTAATGATGAAAATAATTGTTTGAATTAAACTTCCCACCTATTTCCACTGTTCTATAACCTCCCAATTAGTATTTCAATCTTTTAAATTGTAGCCATTCTAATATCTGTGTAATAGGATCTCATTATGCTTTAAATTTGCCTTTCACTTATTACTCTTGAGCTTGAGTATCTTTCATGTATTTATTAACTCTTGGAATAGTCTCTTTTGTGACTTGTCTTTAAGTATCATTTTTCTATTCAGCTCTCAAGTTGACCTTTTCTCCCCCTTATTGAATCATAATTCTTTATACATATTCTGGAAATAAATCTTTTTGTATGTTGAAAATATCTTTTCACCACCTGTTGCTTAGATAAGCAGAGTTCCTTCATTTTAATGCAGTCCAATAAATTAATCTTTTATGGTTACTGCTCTCTTCTTCAAAGTTCTTCTTTTTTCTTTTTATCGAATTCATTAGGGGTGACACTGGTTAATAAAATTACATAGGTTTCAAGTGTACAATTCTATAATATCTCATCTGTACATTGCATTGTGTATTTACCACTCAAAGCAAACTCTCCGCCATCACCATATATTTGACCCCCTTTACCATTTACTATTCCCCACCCCCTTTCCCTCTGGTAACCGCCATACTGTTGTCTGTGTCTATGAGTTTGTGTTTGTTTGTTCACTCATTGCTTTCAGTTTTATATCCCACATATAAGTGAAATCATATGGTTCTTGACTTTTTCTGTCTGATCTATTTTGCCTACCATGATATTCTCCAGACCCATTCATACTGTCTCAAAGTGTTCTTTTATGGTTTAAAACATTTTCATTCTTCTGAACTTATTAAGAAATCCCCTTATGTTTCTCTATATCTTCTAGAAACTAAGAAAATAAGCCAAATGACACAGTTCTTAAAATCTCCTTTCCCACATACTTGTAGGCGAGAGACTCTTGGAAGTGGTTTGGAAGGTAGAAAAGAAGTCATTTTCCTCCCAGCGGCTTTTGCAGCTGAAGGTGTGGGCTGCCATGAGAGCGAGTGGCTTTCTGATGAGCCCTTGAGATCTACCCATTTCACTTCTGCAGTCTGCGGTGGTTTGTGGGAGCTTCCGAGAATTTCTTCAGAATTGCAGCAGCTTTCAGAAAGCTTTTGAGAAGTCCTACATTAGTGCTTCTGGCTGACTGCTATAGTTTTCAGTGGTAGCTTCTCAGATCTGCAGTCCCTCGCATCTTCCAGGGTTGGTATCAGCATACGATAGATGCTCTTTTCTGACTGAATCTTGACTTGGTTTTAGTTGTATTGTGTTGTCATTTTTGTGTGCCTAGCAATCTGTTTTGTTGTTAGACATTGTATTCATAAGGGTGCTTCTAAGAAATTATGGAGGCAAACTGAGAATTATATTTGCTCATTTTAGGCACCTAGTGTCACTAATAACTCAGAGTCTCATTAATTTTGATCCAGGCATTGAAATGATTTGAAATGAGTTGCAGGCACTGTGAGGCTTATCTACTTCCTGCTCATACTCAACCCTTGGGTTCAGTCTTGAAGGGCCACCCAAATAGGGGACGTTTCCTAAATCCCTAATCCAGGTGGGTCCTGGACTCCTATTGTGGCTTCTCAGACTCTCGGGTGTTCGATCACTTCTCAAACTGGTAAATACCTCTAAGGAAAAGTAGCCCCACACACCAAACTCCCCTCTCTAGCTTTTTATCCCATGTGGATCTTTGCCTGTTATTTTGTTCCTGACATGTTAATCTCCAAAGTCTTCAAGGGGATAATTTTTTTATAATTTTTCAGAATTTCTAATTGTTCTTGCTGGGAGTAATGATGCAAATTACCTAATTTGTTATTATAAGAAGAAGTCACTATTAAGATACTTATTTAAATAAATTGTATATTTTTAAGTATCATTCATTAAACACAAAGTTGTCACTAAGCATAGTACATTTCAGTTGGGTTAAAGAGATTTAAAGTAAAAACAATAAAAAATAGGAAAACTTTTATAATCTTAGTATGATAAGAGCTTTTCTAAGGTAGGCATTAAAAACTAGAAACCTGAAAGAACAAAGCAAAAAGTATTCTAGTATTAAAATATTTCTGTACCTTAAAAATAATATGTTAAAAAGATAAATTATAGACTGAGAATGAGTATTTGATACATATATATGGGAAAATTTTATCTAACACCTCATACAACTTCATTTACACTTACAGTTTCTTTTAATTTTCTGTGTATATTTCCCTTATTTATTTATTTTTCTCTTCTTTCTTGGCTCAGCTTATTAGAATATAGCTTTATATCCATGCTTTGTGGATTGAAAGACTTCTTATTCTTTGAAGATGTAGAATGCTTTTCTAAAAGATTTATTCCTTAATTCCATGAGTATTTATTGAATCAGTCACACAAACGTTTTAGAGGCTAGAGATACAATGGTTAACAAATGTTCTCATTCCGGTAGTCAATCATTGTAAGGGTCCTATTTTTCTTATGAATCCAGGTATTTCCTTTTCTTTGTCTTATAGTACTTGGCAATTATAAATTTGTTTTTATTTATGTTTATTAATCTTTGAACAAGAGGAGAGCTAAGCAGACCTAGTGTATGCCAATGGTAAGACCATGACGTGATCTTTGACTTCATTTCTCCTGGGTTCACGTGTTTGCTGGTTAAATCCTTCATTGCGTGTTTAACTGGATACTCTCTGGAGGATGTAGCCTCTGTCTAGTTCCCTGTTCCAGCAGTTAGGTGCATAGGGGATCTTCTCCAAGACCTACTACCTAGTCTTCAAATAGATGAGATAAATAAAAAAAAATATCACTACTCACTGTTACAAAGGCTCTTGTGTCTTATCTCTTTCTATAGCTACAGCCATTTCTATGTAAGTCTGCTTTTCTGTTCCGGGAAATGCAATTACCAACAAGATGTACAAAGACTGAGTGTGACTGAGGATGTGTGAATCAGTACTGTGGCTACTCAAAACACGGAACCCTCAAAGTAGAGGATAGCTACCAAGATTTTCCCTTAGAACAAACTTTATATTTTGAAGTAGGGGTCCAGTGAAGGCATAAGTCTAATAGTTATCTAACTTCCAGCCAGAACACAACGCAAGTCTTTCACCAATTCATTATTTTTTTAGTAGGGTTCTATTCTGGTAGTTTTTTTGTATGTCTTTGTACTTTACTTGTAAATGGTGATGGGGTGGGACATATTAGAGGCTAACCATATGCTGTTTTCCCCCCAGGGTTAATTCTTTAGTGCAATCTCTAATGCTACATTCTCCTATATGTATCTTTATTGGTATTTATAAGTAAATGTAGTGGTTTTAAAAATATGCATATGTTAGATTTGTAAAACTCTGAATGGTATGTAATCAAGTAGGTCATGACATAATTTCATTCTCCAGACAATTACATATTTATATAAACTCCTCACCGCAATTTAGTTTTAAATATAAAGGGCCCATGGACAAAGACAACGGAGCAGGGGAAGATTGAGTGTGGAAGGTGGGGGGTGGGTAGGGAAGGAGAGAAAAATGGGGGAAACATAGGGACAATTGTAATTGAACAACAATAAAAAAGGTTAAAGTTTTTTTTTCTAAAAATAGAAATAGAAAGTATTTTTTGAAGATCATCTCAACAGATTTTTAAAACTTTTATTATTTTGTAGTTTTTAAGTCATTTTTCCTGTATTTCAAAAATTAAAGTTTATTGTTCAGTTAAAAAATAAAACCTGCCTGTTTTCCACCATGTGGCATCACCACAGTTATATATACATTTGTTTTATTTACTGTTTGGTGTTATTTATACAAAGAGGACTAAGAAAGCAGACTCAGGGGTTTCAGATCCTAGTTTCACATCTGTCACTCAGTGTCTTAATTAGCTCATCTGTAAAATGGGGACAATATTATTCACCTTGTAGAAGCAGTAATTGAGATAATACATGTAAAACTTTAAATTTCCTAGCACACAAAAAAGTACTTAAAATTCAGCTTGTTATATGTAATTTCCTTGTTAAAATAAATTTTTAACATTTTATCTTCTAAGACTTGTTTCTCCACGTTTAAATAGAATTGATCCTTTTAAAAATAGTGTTAAGTATACAACAACACTGAAGGGAAAGCACAGAAACCTTCCATATACCTTACCCCCTCTCCCTACCCATGCCTCACATCCATATTATCAACACCACTCATCAGAATGCTATTTTTCTTAAAAACCAAGGATGAACATACATTGAACAATCACAATCACCCCAGAGTTCATAGTTCACCTTAGGGTTCACTCTTGGTATTGCACATTCTATGGGTTTGGAAAATATTATAATCCCAGATGTCATTAAATATTATACAAAATATTTTCAATGCCCTAAGAATTCTTTGTGCTCTGCCTCTTCACCTCTACCCACATCTCTACCCTGCCCCTGGAAGGCACTGAATAGCACAGTATGAACACATAACAAAATGCTGTCCTGCAACATTTCAATGTTTGCACAATACATATTTTTTTATGTGTCATCAACTGACTTTTTGTAGTTGTATTTGTTTTTATCTTTTTGCTATTGTATTCCTTATTAGTTTCTTATTGCCACTTTAACAAATTACCACAAATTTAGTGGCTTCAAATAACCACTTTTATCTTACAGTTCTAGAGGTCAGAAGTCTATAATCAAGATGTTGCCAGGGTTGCGCTCCTTTCAAGGGCTCCAGGAGAGAATCTAATTCCCTGTCCTTCCCAGCTTCTAGAAATCACTTGGATTTCTTGGCTCAGGCCCTTTCTTCCATCTTCAAAATACATCACTTCAACCTCTGCTTCTGTTGTTGCACATCTTTTTCCTGACTTTGACCTTCTGCTTCCCTCTTATATGAACCTTTGTGATTACATTGGACCCACCCAGATAACCCAGGATGATCTCCCCACCTCAGGATTCTTAACCTAACCACATCAGCAAAGTCCCTTTGACGTGAAAGGCAACATATTCAAAGGTTCCAGGAATTAGGACATGGACACTTTTGCAAGGTCATTACTCAGCCCACTACATACATCAGGCTGAAATGAACACCTTTTGAGAAACTAATTTGTGTGTCCTCTATTACTTCTTAGCATACATTTCCAGACATAAAATTGCTGGTCAAATAATATGTCCATTTAAAGGTGTTTATTTTTGCTCGATTTGACCAATTTAACATTTAACAAATGCCTAATTGAATTAGTATTATCTGACTAAATCCAAGAATGTTGTACTATAATATATATAACACTCTTACCAGAGTGTTGTAAAATATTTACACTCTTACCAGAATTCTGTGGCAGTTACATTTAATTTTAATGTTCAGCATTTTGGAATTTCCAAACCTTTTAATCATCTTAACATTAGGCTTTTAGTTGTTCTTTTTTATTGTTTCATCAATTTCCAATAACAAAAACAGAATTTTCTTAGTTTTTATATCTAAACAAAATGCTAACAAAGACATCCTATTAAATAAGATTTGTTCTCTTATCAATTGTAAAATAAGCATTTCATGAAATGTAGGTGATAAAAATAGGTGAGATAATGCAGTATCTAAACAACCAGAAAAAATAAAGCTGTGATTTCCTAGAGAAATCCACAAGCAACGTATCATATGAGGCAAGAATATTTCTTTTAAATTGCTTGGCATATACCACAGTCTTTGATATATTCTATATTATTTTTGGAAGCTGTCATGACTATAATTTATGAATTGGAATTGGAGAATAAGGACAATGTTGAGTCTAATATTTAAAACATGGGGGGAAAAAAACAAAACAGAAGTCCTACTGCTGGCATAATGGTAAGCTAGCGTGGGTTCCTAAGAACTGCTTCAAAATCAAACTTGGAAACACCAAAGATGAGAGTAGGAAACATGAATTACAGAAGTAATTACAGACCACCGGACTTGCGCCACCCCTGGAACTTGAATTGGGAGTGTGAGGTGGGGTGAAGGGATGTCTTTGGAGGATCTTTCAAATTCTTTTGCTTCTCTCCTTCATTGCCTTCAGGCACTCATTGCTTCCCTTTCACCATCAAACTCATTACCAACACCCAGAAGATAGTGATTTAAGGTAGAATCAAGGTCACAAAAATGTAACAGAACAAAACAACAAAAGCAATGGGCTGAGGAGTTGTACAAACGAGTGGAGCTGAACAAGTGCCCTCACACGTTAGAGCTACCTCCAGCCTCTCTTCCTCTAAATCCCCAAGACAGTGAGGTTACTACCAAAGAAAAAAGACTCCTCATGTTTCCTCATCTGTAAAAAGTGTGGTTTCCTTTAGAATAAGCAAGCTACCTTGTACAGATGAACTCACTTATGACGTGAAAAGAATTCTAGCATGATTGATATCTAGTGTATTGAACAGATAAATTGGTGATCATAATGAAGAGGATTGGGTTTGTGGCCCTTCCTCTTTAGCTCCGTTGCCCTTGATACAGAATTATTAATATAACTTCAAGCTAAACCTTCCTCAGCAGAGGTCCTGGGTTCTCTGCCTTCCTTATTTCTTATAGTAAAACATGAGTGTACACTAGGTCAGAAAACCACTTGAACTTCATTTTGATTATTATGACAATGTTATCCAGCCTGCCAGATTAAAGCAATCACTATCTCTGTATTGTTTCTACACTCAGGCAAAGTGGATGATATGCATTATGATTAAATAACACAGAAGCTGCTCTGCCTCTTGCATAGAATTAATTTTGGCATAGCTTCTATTTCATTAGAAAAGCACTTTAAAACAGGTCAAGTGTAACCAAGACTGAATTGAAAATGCATTATTCTATTTTGGTTGGCCTTCCAAGCTGATACATATTTAATGCAATTTTATAAGGAAGTTCAAATGTCAGGCAGACCCCTTCAAAGAAACAAATGTTTTAAGTCTCACACTAGGTAATTTCAGAATAAACACTTGGTATATCTCTTCTACTATCCTGGAGCATTTTCTGGATGGAAGATAAGCTATTGGTGTGACTTCTGTGGTATGCAGCTGATAGTGGGACATTGAATACTGTTCTCTTTATTGTTTGTGTCTCTTTGGGACTTAGGCTTCCAGGAATACCTTGGATTTTTCTGCACTTTCTTATTGGCATTGGATTCTTGGAATTACAGAAGCTTGATTACATTTAGGTCCATGCCTTGCTTTTTAACCAAAAAGTAAGTTTTATTTCCCAGGTCACTTAGGCAGCGAGGCAACCACAGTGACTTTTGACTTTTTACTAAGTATAAAAGCAGCTCCTTTTAGATGAAACCACTTTCTGCAGTAGTCAACACCACTGAGAAAAATGCGCATTTTATTTCTATAACTGTGCTGATTTTTCAAAACTTAGAGCATAGACTGATGAGTCATGTGCTTCAGGCATTCGCACCTGGTGTCGTGATCGGGGTCTGGGCAAGAGGAACACAGTGTGCGGTGGACGCTGTGGCCATAGAGCATTAAGTGGAGTGTTGGGTTCTCAAGACATTCAAGGCAATTGAAAGAGAAGGTGGGAATGATTTTCCTTCCTGCCAGTGTACTTTGGGAGCATGTGAGATGAGAATTTCTGGGCTTTCCATTTAAACTTGTGTCACGGCTTTCAAAAGATCACTGGATTTTTCAGAAATATTTTCCCAAATTTACAGATACCCACATCTGATTATTTTCCAGAAGAAAATCTCAGAGTTATGCTGATACGTGTATTTTTTTCCCAGAGCCCAGATCACTTGGTCTAGAACTTACTGCCACTTGAAAGACACTAGAACACTGCAACCCTGTATACTTTTATTCTTGTCCTCTTTAACAGTAAATGGTAGTACCCCTGCATTCATCCCGATAGTAAAGACAGAAACCTGAACGTCATCCTTGGCGCCTCCCTCATCTGGAGTGTAGTCCCCACACTCCAGAGTCTTCAAGTCCTGTATACTTGGCTGTGTAAAGGATACCTCAAACGCATCTCCACTTATTCAACTTCAATGTGTCACTTGGGTCCGTTGCAATTGTCTTTTCACTGATCTCTTGCCTTTTGCCTGCTTCTAAACTGATCAACCTTACGTCTGCAGTGTTCTTACTAAAACGCAGATCTTTTCACATTATTTCACACCTGTCGATGTTCCTTATAATATGCATTGTAAAGCCCTACTCTGTAACTTAGTCCAAGGATCTTAACATGATCAGGCCCTTACCTGTCTCAGTGCCATCTCTGCCATTCCTTCAAAGGCAACCCATTTGATTCAAATAGCTAGCAGTTCAAAGACTTTCATTTGTTTCTCTATGGCTTTGCACAAATTCTTCCTATCTTCCTTTTCTTTTAATCTAACTATTACTTTGCCTTATAAGACTCATCTCATGCTCAGTCTACCCAGACAGCCTTTTTGGATACCACAGTCTAATTCTTCTTTGGGAAGCTCTAACTTCCTCTCTGTGTCTTTAGCGCAAAACTCGGGATGCTTTTCCTGAAGTTGAAGGTGACTAGCACTTGCATTGTCAAACCTAATAATCTCTCAATATTAATCCTCCCTAAACTATTGGGGAGTTTTGCTCTCTAGACCAGCATGAGCTTCTGAAACAGTCTTCTTTTTGCTGCTCTGTGGCCCAGTGCTCTGCAGGTTTGTATCAATCTCTCTTGCCACTTCTTGCTTTCTTCCAGGGCTCCTGCCATCCTTCCTCTGTGGACCTCCAATTTCTTGCAGATCTCTCTTTAGAATTCTGACCTTGTTTTTCATATACTGGGTCCAACACAAATAATGCCCCCTTTTATGACAAAATCATTAACATGTAATTGTGTAACATAACAATATCATTCTCAAGCATACTATATGGAATTTTGGGTGAAATGTTCAAATTAAAACTACAAATGATTACACCCATATTATTTACCCTACCAGCCACACTCAAGCAGGTGCTACTTCTGCTATACTCTGTATTCATTCCCTGTGAATATCATTTCTTAAATTTAGAACTACCAATTCTTGAGAGATAAATCCTGAATCTCTATTCTCACTCCAGGCCTGTGCTCCAATATACTCTACTATGACTTAAAATTCATTCATAACACTTAAAGTTTACTGTTCTCTATTTGTATGATTTCATGACTGAATAAGTCATTACACCATAAATTTTAAGCCTCATCACTGCATTCCTGGTGCTTGGTTATTGTTTCTGAGATTACATATATTTCTTTTTTAAAAATAGGCTTTTTAAAATTTTATTCCTTTTTATTGAATTTATTGGAGTGATGATGGATGAAGACTTGACTTGGGGTGGTGAACATACAATAGAGTATACAGATAATGTGTGGTAGAATTGTGTACCTGAAACCTTATCATTGTTAACTAGATTATATGTATTTCGATAAATACCCACTGACTACATGAATAATAACCAGATGTTATCAAGACTATGTTGGATGGGACTATTCCTGTTTCTAAACTGCACCTGAGAACAGGTGAACAGTATCCCCATACTTTAAAGAGCTGTTGCTATTATGGCCATGTAGGCCTTGCTGCAAGATGGCCTCCACAGACTAGTCTTGTCACATTTCTAGACCATTAACTACCTTCAGGCTATGTAAGAAAGTCAAGATCAACAGGGGAGAAGTGCTACTCAGAGTGCCTGAGAGAATGTTACCATTCATCTCAGGACATGGAAAGGGAGATTCAGGAAATGCTGAAGAACTGTCAGATTGGCACACACAGTTGTACAGATTGCCTACTGCACTCTAGAGGTGCCATTTGCATCACAGACATTGTTGTTTAGTAATTTCCAATCAGGTGGCAGTAAAATATCATGTTTTAATAAAGCTAGTATACGATATGACAGTTTTACAACACATGTTAGTATAACATCTCGAGTACTGGTGCCTTTTTCTACTTTGCACAAGGTGACACCCAAGTTTGCTATTTATCATCTAGATTTTGGAAGCTATAGAGATTACTATCTGTCTTTCATTTAGAAAAGTTTTTTTTAAGATTTATTTATTTATTTTTAGAGAGGGGAAGGGAGGGAGAAAGAGAGAGAGAGAAATATTAACGTGTGGTTGCCTCTCACGTGGCCCGCAACCCAGGCATGTGCCCTGACTGAGAATCAAACCTGAGATGCTTTGGTTCGCAGCCCGAGCTCAATCCACTGAGCTAAGCCAGCCAGGGCTCATTTAGAAAAGTTTTAAGGTAAGAGACTAACTGAGTGTGGACACTATTGCAGAGTGGGGAAGGAAAACTAGCTGGAATAAGATGCACCCCACTGCTAAGGAACAAGCGTTCCTGTTTCCTCTGGCCTTAAGTAGCCCTGAAAGAAGTCAGGTCTTCCTGCTAGGACACAGTGACCTTAATAAAGAAAAAGTCTGTGTCTATGTGTCCCACTTCTGATGGCCGAGTAACACATTATCTCAGAACTCAGAGGCTTAAAACAATGACAGTAATTTTGCTCACAAGTCTGCAATCTGGACAGGGCTTAGCAAGGACAACTTTCTCTGTTCCACTGGGTATGAACTGGGGAGGCTGAAAGGCTTGAGGGGGGAGTCACATGGAGGCTCACTCACTCACATGTCTGCCTGCTGGGCTGGGGAGACTCCAATAGCTGGAGGCTCAAATAGCTGTGGCTCTTTCTATCTCTCTGCGATCCCTCCAGCATAGTGTCTTCAGGGCAGCCAGGATTCTTGCATTATCATCTCAGGGCTCTCAAGGAGTGTGTCATAAGAGATAACCAGGCACAGGTTTATGCCCTAGCCTTCAAAGACACACATTATCACTTCTGCTACATTCAATTGGTGAAGAAGTCACAAAGGTCACCCTGGATTCAAGGGGAGGGGGGAACACAGTGCCCTCCTCTTGTTAGAGGAGTATAAATGTTACACTGAAGGAAGAGCATGTGGCATGAGATATATATTTGCATAGCCAATGAAAGGAGCTCTAGAAGAGTCATAATATGTCAATTGCAAAGTAGGTTGCCAACGTCAGGGAGAATTCTAGTGTGGGCAGTCTCCAAGAGAAACTGCTACAGAAGTAACACAAAAGAAAGCCAGCACCTGGGCTGCGGTCACACCAGGGTCCTCGGTGCCAGATTGTGACAGCACCAACTTTTGTTCTCTTTACAAGGCTAGAGTCTCTCGATAAGACTCTTAACAACTCAACACCAAACAAAACCAAACAATCCAATTAAAAAATGAGCAAAGGACTGAAAAAACACTTCTCCCAAGAGGACATATAGATGGCTAACAGACATATGAAAAGATGCTCAACATCACTAATCATTGGAAATACAAATTAAAACCACAATGAGATATCACCTCACACCAGTCAGAATGGCTATCATTAATAAATCAACAAACAAGTGCTGGCGAAAATAGGCAGGTGAGAGAACCCTTGTGCAGTGTAGATGGGAATGCATATTGGGGCATGGAAAACAGTATGGAATTATCTCAAAAAATTGAAAGGAACTGCCTTATGACCCATTGATCCCACTTCTGGGTGTATATCTGAGGAAACCAAGAGCGCTAATTCAAAAAGAATATATGCACCTCTATGTTCACTGCAGCACTATTTACAATAGTTAAGATTTTGAAGCAGTCCAAGTGCCCATCAGTAGATGAATGGATAAAAATATGGTCATACACACACACACACACACACACACAAATACATACACACACACAAAGGAATATTACTTGGCCATAAAAAAGAATGAAATCTTTTCATTTGCATCAGTATCAATGCATCTATAGGGTATTAATGCTAGGTGAAATAAGTCAGAAAAAGAAAAATACCATATGATTTCACTTATATGTGAATCTAAACAATAAAGCAAACAAACAAACAAAATTGAAACAGACTCACAGATACAAAGAATAGGCTGATGGTTGGGGGGGGGTAGGGTTGGGAGGGGTGAAAAAGGTGAAGGGGTTAAGAAGTACACATCGGCAGTTACAAAATAGTCATGGAGATGTGAAGTGCAGCCTAGGGAATTTAGTCAATAGTATTCCAATAACTATGTATGGTGTCAGGTGAATATTGGAATTATTAGGGGGTACATTTTGTAAAGTATGATCATCTAACCACTCTGTTGTACACCTGAAACTAATGTAAAATAATACTGAGTATAAATTGTAATTGAAAAATAAGAAAGATGCATTTCTCCTGACTTCATGCCTTATTTCTAATTTTTAAACAGAATTCATTTAGTTACTTTAAATATTAATCAATGGCAGGATTCCTTCTTTCCCATCGTCACTGACTCGTCCAGGCTTTCAGTAGCTCCCACCCAGTTTATTGTCGTGTTTCTGAGAAATGCTCTGTGTCCCTCTGATCTTTCCCTACACATTGCTACCAGTGTTGCTACTTTTGCTCACCTCTTGTGAAAATTTTGGGTTTTTTTTGTTTTGTTTTGTTTTGTTTTGTTTTTGAGAGAGAAGATGGCGGTGTGGTAGGAGGGAGCAGATTCCACTTCCCCTACAGGGGGCGGGGGGTGGCGGGGAGAAAAACCTAGCCGATCAGCAGAGGAACAGAGCAAACAGCCAACAATATCACAACATACATGGAAACTGGAGATCGAAAATTATAGCGGACATTGAAAAACCAGCCAGCCGTAAGGAGACTGCTTCAGGATAATAAGGGCCCAGGGATCAGCGCCGGAAGCAGGTTGCAGCCCCGGCCCGCTGCTTCCGGCGCCGGGTCAACCGCTCCGTCCCCCACCAAACAAGGATTGAGCAGCACTGGGGGAGGCCTGGTTCCTGGAAAGCACGGAGAGGGGGTGAGGACTGAGTGGCAATCACACAAGGGCTGTGAGCACCCACACATAGCCCTGGGAAGAGTGTGCACTGCAGCCTGTGCGACAAGGGGCGGCGTCGCACCAGCACCCACACCCTGGAGAGAGTGTGGTTTTGTGGGAGACCCGGAGCCCACGGCTGTGAACAAGGAAAAGGAGCGGGCACTCCGCAGGATCCCCCGTGCCCACCGCCGTGAATTCGGGGGAAATGTGCGCCCATCAGGATTCCCGAGGCCACACATGTGAACCTGGAAAAGGCGTGGGCGCTCCGAGGGATCCCCAGAGCACACAGCCGTGAACGTGGGGAAGGCGAGCGCACTCCGCACTCCGCAGGATCCTGGGAGCCAATGGTCGTGAGCTCTGGAGAGTGTGCTTGGGAGGACCCAGATCCCACACCCAGGGCCCTGCGAGAGGAACCAGACTGGCTCAGGAAAGAGAGCTCGGCTAGCCCTGGGGAGAGTACACGAGAGGCTGACGAGAGGCTGACCGAGTGCTGAACGGAAAGGGAGAAAAGAGATACCAATCGCCCCTCAGCCTGCTGAAGCCAGCAAGACTAGAAAAAATGGTTTGGCCAGCTGGAAACCAACAAGAGGTTTTTTTTGTTACTTTGTCATTTTGTTTTTAAGTAACTGTTTATTTTTTTAATTCTTATTATTTTTATACCTCTCAATTCCTTATGCTTCTCTTTCTTTCTTTCTAGTGTTATTCCTTCTTCCTTTCTTTCCAAATTTCTCTTCTTCCTTTCATCTTCTGCTTTTTTTCCTTCTTCTTCTTTTTTTTTTTTGAACCGGCAAGTTATGGCATATTTGTATTATATTTTTTCATTATTTTTATTTTTTTATTTTTTTCATTTTTTTAAGATTTTATTTATTTATTTTTAGAGAGGGAAGGGAGGGAGAAAGAGAGAGGGAGAAAGAGAGAGAGAGAAAGAGAAACATAAATGTGCAGGGGCCGTGGCCTGCAACCCAGGTATGTGCCCTGACTGGGAATCGAACCCGCGATGCCTGGTTCATAGCCCGCGCTCAATCCACTGAGCCATGCCAGCCAGGGCTTACATTTTTTATTTTAATAGTATTTTGGTATTCCTCTTCTTTCTGTATAGTCTTCTTTGCTTGGCTGGTTATATTGTATCATTTGACAGGTTTCCCCTGTTATCTCATTCATGGTGTATTGCTAATTTACAGTCCTTCATTTGTGTTCCATTAGTACACTACTCAAGGTTCTATACTCCCTATTCTTGTTACCTAGATCTCATAGATTCTGTCATATATTGTTGCTCTAATACTGCTGTAAATAATAGCTATTCCATACAATTGTAAATGCTACACAACACCCTTTCCAGATCTTAGCCCACTTCACAGTTTCCCAAACTCTATTACTATAGTGGTTAACTCTATTCTCTCACACATTACACCTATTTACTATTCCTTACTTTCACCCTACCTCAGAATCTGACCTCCCACAATCTCACTGCTTTCTAGATCCAACTCAAAATCCTTTCCTCTCCAATAAGAGTCTTACCTTCTTTCCATCCTTTCTAAAAAGTGGCTAGTGGGGTGGAAGATCACAGTTAACATTACACGTAGCCAAAGGATCTCCTATCTCTTCTCTACTGGTTGCTACTGTAAATATCATAGAATACTCTCTTGCTGTCTTAAACCATTTTGCCTTACCCCTCCAACTGATCACAAAAAAGAGTAGCGGGAAGCTGTGAACACCAGGATGCCCGAAGGAGACTGCACCACTGAATCTCACAGATATTCTACAGCAAAAGTTCATACCATAAACCCAGGGAACCAGAACAGACCAATTTAAGAAACAGGGTCTAACAAGAAGAGCCTCAAAAATAATGAGAAGACAAAGAAAAAAAACCCAAATGAAGGGAAAGGAGGAAGCCTCAGAAAGAGTGCTAAATGAAATAGAGGCAACTCAACTATTAGATATTAAGTTCAAAGAAATGGTTATTAGGAAGCTCAACGAGCTCACAAAAAACACCAGAAACTACAGGGAAGCTACAACAAACTCACTGCAAACTATATCAACATGAAAAAGGAAATAGAAGCTCTCAACAAGGGCCAAATGAAGATACAATTTCTGAACTGAAGAACACAGTAGAAGGAATGAGAAACAGGATCGATGAAGCAGAAGATCGGATCAGCGAATTGGAGGACAAAGTAGAAAAAAATACCCAGAAAGAGCAAGAAAAGGAAAAGAGGCTCAGAAAGAATGAAGAGGGATTAAGAGAAATGCAAGACAATATGAAACGTAATAATATTCATATAATAGGGATACCAGAAGGAGAAGAAGAACAGCAAGGGATAGAAAACCTATTTGAAAAAGTAATGATGGAAAACTTTTCCTAATCTGATGAAAGAAAAAGTCACACAAATCCAGGAAACACAGACAGTCCCAATCAAGAGGAACCCAAAGAGGCCCACCTCAAGACACATCATAATTAAAATGGCAAAATTTCAAGACAAAGAGAGAATCTTAAAGGCAGCAAGGGAGAAACAGGAAGTAACATACAAGGGAACCCCAATAAGGCTAGCAGCTGATTTCTCAATGGAAACACTGCAAGCCAGAAGAGAATGGCAAGAAATATTCCAAGTAATGAGAACCAGAGGTCTGCAACCAAGGCTACTTTACCCAGCAAGGCTCTCAATCAAGATAGAAGGCCAAATAAGAAGCTTCCCAGACAAAAGAAGTCTAAAAGAATACACCTCCACCAAACCAGCTCTGCAAGAGATGCTAAAGGGACTGCTTTAAAAGGAAGGAAAAAGGGGGGGGCAGGAAGACAGGTACGTAAATGGCAATGAATAAATACCTATCAATAATAACCTTAAACGTAAATGGATTAAATGCTCCAATCAAAAGACATAGAACAGCTGAATGGATAAGGAAACATGATCCACACATATGCTGCCTACAAGAGACCCACCTCAGGATAAAAGACCTACACCACCTGAAAGTGAAGGGCTAGAAACAAATTTTCCAAGCAAACAGAGGGGGAAAAAAGCCGGGGTAGCAATACTCATATCAGACAAAATAGACTTCCAAAAAAGGGCCATAAAGAGAGACCCAGAAGGTCACTTCATAATACTCAAGGGAAGAATCCACCAAAAAGACATAAACATTGTAAATATATATGCACCCAACATAGGAGCACCCAAACACCTAAAGAAAATCTTAGAGGACTTCAAGAAAGAAATCAACAGCAACACAATTATAGTGGGGGATTTTAACACCCCACTGTCAAAAATGGACAGATCTTCCAAACAAAATATCAACAAACATATTGTGGCATTGAACAATGCCCTAGATGAAATAGACTTAACTGATATTTACAGAACCCTCCATCCCAAAGAAGCTAAGTACGCATTCTTTTCAAATGTACACGAAACATTTTCAAAGATAGACCACATGATAGGACACAAAACAAACCTCAACAAGTTAAAAAAAAAACTGAAATCATACCAAGCATTTTCTCAGACCACAAGGGACTGAAGCTAGAAACCAACCCCAAGGGAAAAAATCCAAAACACTCAAAATCATAGGGATTAAATAGCATGCTATTAAACAATGAATGGGTCAAGAATGAAATTAGGGAAGAAATCAAAAATTTTCTGGAAACAAATGAAAATGAACTCACAACAACCCAAAACTTATGGGACACAGCAAAGGCAATCCTGAGAGGGAAGTTCATAGTGATACAAGCCTACTTAAAAAAAGATAGAATATTTCAAACAAACAACCTAACCCTACATCTACAAGAACTCGAGGAACAATAACAAAAACAGTCCAGAGCAAGTAGAAGGAAGGAAATAACCAAGACCAGAGCAGAATTAAATGACATAGAGACTAAAAGCACGATTCTAAGGATCACTGAATCCAGGAGCTGGTTCTTTGAAAAGTTAAACAAAATTGACAAGCCTTTAAGCAGACTCATCAAGAAAAAAAGAGAGGAGACCGAAATAAACACAGTCAGACATGAAAGAGGAGAGATTATAACTGATACCACAGAAATACAAAGGATTGTAAGAAATTACTATGAAGAACTGTATGCCAAGAAATTTGAAAACCTAGGTGAAATGGACAAATTTCTAGAAAAATATAATCTTCCAAAACTCAATGAAGAAGAAGCAGAAAGCCTGAAAAGACCAATAACAGCAAAGGAAATTGAAGCAGTAATCAAAAAACTCCCAACACACAAAAGGCCGGGACCAGATGGTTTCACAGGAGGATTCTACAAAGCATTTAAGGAATAGCTAACCCCTATCCTTCACAGACTATTCCAAAAAATCCAAAATTATGGAAGACTCCCAAACTCTTTTTATGAAGCCAGCATCATCCTAATCCCAAAACCAAATAAAGACACAACAAAGAAAGAAAACTTCAAGCCAATATCGCTGATGAACATAGATGCTAAAATCCTCAACAAAATATTGACAAACTGCATCCAACAATACATTAAAAAGATCAAACACCATGACCAAGTGGGATTCATTCCAGGGACCCAAGGATGGTACAATATTGCAAATCAGTAAATGTAATACATCACATAAACAAAAACAAAGACAAAAATCACATGATCATATCAATAGATGCAGAAAAAGCATTTGATAAAGTACAGCACCCATTTATGATAAAAACACTCAGCAAAGTGGGAATAGAGGGAGCATTCCTCAAAATGATAAAGGCCATATATGAGAAACATATAGCCAACATCATACTCAATGGGCAAAAACTAAAATCTTTTCCACTAAGATCAGGAACAAGACAAGACATTCTCACCACTTCTATTCAATATAGTATTGGAAGTTTTAGCCACAGCAATCAGACAAGAAAAGGAAATAAAAGGCATCCAAACTGGAAAGGTGAAAACAAAACTGTCACTGTTTGCAGATGACATGATAGTGTACATAGAAAATCCTATAGACTCAGCCAAAAAACTGCTTGACCTAATAAATGAATTTGGAAAAACAGCAGGATACAAAGTCAATATCCAGAAATCAAAGGCATTTTTGTTCACCAACAATGGAAGAGCAGAAGCAGAAATCAAGAAAAAAATCCCATTCAATATAGCAAAAAGAAAAATAAAATACCTAGGAATAAACCCAACCAAAGAGGTAAAAAACCTCTATTCCAAAAACTACATAACTGAGGAAAGAAATCAAGGAAGACACAAACAAATGGAAACGTATACCGTGTTCATGGATTGGAAGAATTAATATCATCAAAATGTCCATACTACCCAAAGCAATTTACACATTCAATGCAATACTTATTAAAGTACCAATGGCATATTTCACAGACGTAGAACAAACACTTCAAAAATTTATATGGAACAATAAACAACCCCAAATAGCTGTTGCAATTTTGAGAAAGAAGGCTAAAGTAGGAGGGATCACAATACCTGATACTAAACTGTATTACAAGGCCACTGTAATCAGAACAGTCTGGTACTGGCATAAAAACAGGGACATGGACCAGTGGAACAGAACAGAGAGCCCAGAAATAAACCCAGTCTCTATGGTCAATTAATATTTGACAAAGGGGGCAGCAACATAAAATGGAGTAAAAATAGCCTCTTCAACAAATGGTGTTGGGAGAACTGGACAGCTACAAGCAAAAAAGTGAAACTGGAGCACCAACTTACACCATACACAAAAATAAATTCAAGGTGGATAAAAGATTCAAATATAAACTGTGACACCATTAAAGTCCCAGAGGAGAACATAGGAAGGAAAATCTCAGATATTTCATGCAGCAACATTTTTACTAACATGTCCCCTAGAGCAAGGGACATAAAGGAAAGAATAAACAAATGGGATCTCATCAAAATAAAAAGCTTCTGCAAGGCTAAAGAAAACAGTATTAAAATAATAAGAGAACCAACTGTGTGGGAAAACATATTTGCCAATAATACCTCAGACAAGGGTTTACTCTCCAAAATATATAAAGAATTTACATGACTCCACTCTAAGAAGACAAGCAACCCAATTAAAAAATGGGCAAAGGACTTGAATAGACATCTCTCCAAGGAGGACATACAGAGGATCCAGAGACACATGAAAAGATGCTCAGTATCGCTAGGTATCAGAGAGATGCAAATGAAAACCACAATGAGATACCACTTCACACCAGTCAGAATGGCCATCATAAACAAAGCAACAAAGAACAAGTGTTGGAGAGGTTGTGGAGAAAAAGGGACCCTAGTGCACTGCTGGTGGGACTGCAGACTGGTACAACCACTATGGAAAGCAGTATGGAACTTCCTCAGAAAACTAAAAATGGATCTGCCTTTTGACCTAGCAATTCCACTGTTGGGATTATAACCTAAGAGCCCTGAAACATCAATCCAAAAGAACCTATGCACCCCAATTTTCACAGCAGCACAATTTACAATAGCCAAGTGCTGGAAGCAACCTAGGTGCCCGTCAGTAAATGAATGGATCAAAAATCTATGGTACATTTACACAATGGAATTCTATGCAGCAGAAATAAAGGAGCTCCCACCCTTTGCAATAGCATGGATGGAGCTGGAAAACATTATGCTAAGCAAAATAAGCCAAGCAGTGAAAGACATACCATATGATCTCACCTTTTAACAGAAACCTAAACAACAAAACAAACAAACAAGCAAAATATAGCCAAAGACACTGAAATAGAGAACAGGCTGACAGTGACCAGAGGGGAGAGGGGAGGGAATTTCAGGGGAGAATGGGAGGGCTTTACAGAAACAAATATAAAGGACACATGGACAAAAACTAGTGGGGGTGGAAATGAGAGGGGGGGGTGGGTGGGCTGGGATGGGAGTAAAGGACAGAAAACTGTACTTAAACAATGATTAAAATAAAATTAGAAAAAAAAGAAAAGAAAATTTTCAAATATACACAAGAGCTGGAAGGATTATACAGTAATACCTGCACACCAATACTCGAATTTCTAAAATTTAGCTTATTTTACTGCATCACATATTTATCTGTTTACCCATCTTTTGTCCATTCAAAAATCTATCTTATTTGTATGATTAATGTCAAAGTAAGTTGCATACAAAACAGCACTTCATTTCTAAATAATTCATATCGCATACTATCAACCAGCATTTAGTGCCATGTATCACACATTTCTGGGTAAAATTTCACATGCAGTGACATGCATAAATCTTAAATGCACCATGTTACAAGATGACAATGCATTATTTTTTAAATCCCATTTCTAATATGCTATTCCCCTTCTCAAGAAACCTAAATGGTTTCCTATGCTCCATTGAAATAAGTCATTTAGAATCTTTTCTTAACATAACCACATTAATTATCCAATTATTTTGCTTCTCTTTCTTTCTGTAGTGTGAGTCCTACATAATCTGTGGAGGCCATCCATACATGTGTGTGTGTCACACTGAAGAAAACTCAGGACAGTGGAGGTGGTTTGGTACATTAGACTATGGATAGGTAACTGTTGAAGTACAACACCTAGGTTAAAAATCCAGGCTCTATCACAAACTGTTTCATGATTTAGGGTAATTTAGTAAATTCTAAGTCTTAGTTTTCTAAGTTTTAAGTTATAAATCTATCTAAGAAGTTTCCTGTCAGAATTAGTGAAATATGTGTATAGTACCAACTAGGATGCTTGGCACATAGTAGGTGCTCAATAAATGACAAATAGCAAGGGCTCATTATGGGTTCTTATTAATATTAATAAGACACTGTAACTTCCAGCCAAGATGGAGGCATAGGTAGACACACTGTGCCTCCTCACACAACCACAAGGACAACAACAATTTTTAAACAAAAAACAACCAGAACTGATAGAAAATCAAATCGTATGGAAGTCGGACAACCAAGGAATTAAAGAAAACACACTCATCCAGACTGGTAGGAGGAGAGTCATGGAGACGGCTTGCGGCAAGGCAACAGCTGGCAGACCTAGCACTGGATTTTGGAGCAGAGTGCGCAAGGCTGCAGCTGACCGGCAGGACTACGGTGGCAGCTGGTGGAGCAGACGGTCCCACATTTGAGTACAGATAAACCAGGAGGAACAACTGGGGCGGGGGAGACAGACCACACAACCCAGGGGTCCAGTGTGGGGAAATAAAGCCTCAAACCTCTGATAGAAAACACCGGTGGGGGTTGAGGTGGCAGCAGGAGAAACTCCCAGCCTCATAGGAGAGTTCATTGGAGAGACCCACGGGGTCCTAGAATGTACACAAGCCAACTCACCTGGGAATCAGCACCAGAAGGGTCCAATTTGCTGGTGGGAATCGGGGGAATTGACTGAAATCCGGCAGAGAGCGGAGCAAGCGCCAT
The DNA here is from genome assembly GCF_019186645.2 of Phyllostomus hastatus. Classification (NCBI taxonomy): domain Eukaryota; kingdom Metazoa; phylum Chordata; class Mammalia; order Chiroptera; family Phyllostomidae; genus Phyllostomus; species Phyllostomus hastatus. The sequence goes on from NW_025333640.1 coordinate 19,219,890, forward strand.
TGTTCCCTCTCAGGCCCCTTCCCCACAAACAGCGTCACCACGCAGCCACGTGGGTTGCCCCGCCCTGGTGAATACCTAAGGCTCCGGGGCCCCTCATACGTAACAGGTGCGACAAGACAAAAAACAATGGTCCAAACGAAAGAACAGATCAAAGCTCCAGAAAAAATACAACTAAGTGACGAGATAGCCAACCTATCAGATGCACAGTTCAAAACACTGGTAATCAGGATGCTCACAATATCGGTTGAATTTAGTCACAAATTATATGAAAAAAATGAAAGCTACGCTAAGTGAAATAAAGGAAAATGTACAGGAAACCAATAGTGAAGGGAAGAAAACTGGGACTCAAATCAATGGAGTGGACCAGAAGGAAGAAAGAAACAACCAACCAGAAAAGAATGAAGAAACAAGAATTCAAAAAAATGAGGAGAGGCTTAGGAACGTCCAGGACATCTTTAAACGTTCCAGCATCTGAATTATAGGGGTACCAGAAAGGGAAGAGGAAGAGCAAAAGTGGAAAAGGTATTTGAACAAATAATAAAGGAGAACTTCCCCAATCTGGCAAAGGAAATAGACTTCTAGGAAGTCCAGGAAGCTCAGAGAGTCCCAAAGAAGTTGGACCCAAGGAGGAACATGCCAAAGCACATCATAATTACATTCCCCAGATTAAAATGAAGGAGAGAATTCTAGAAGCAGCAAGAAAAAAGGAGATAGTTACCTACAAAGGAGTTCCCATCAGACTGTCGGTTGATTTCTCAAAAAAGACCTTGCAGGCAAGAAGGGGCTGGAAAGAAATATTCCAAGTCATGAAAGGCAAGGACCTATATCCTGGATTACTCTATCCAGCAAAGCTTTCATTTAGAATGGAAGGGCAGATAGAGTGCTTCTCAGATAAGGTCAAGTTGAAGGAGTTCATCATCACCAAGCCCTTATTATACAAAATGTTAAAAGGATTTATCTAAGAAAAAGAAGATGAACAGTAAAATGATAGCAACCTAAGTTATTAACAACCACAACCAAAACAAAAACAAAAGCAAACTAAGCAAACAACTAGAACAGGAACAGAACCACAGAAATGGAGATCACATGGAAGGTTATCAACAGGGGAGTGGAAAGGGGAGAAGAGGGGAAAAGGTACAGAGAATAAGTAGCATAGATGGTAGGTAGAAAATAGGGGAAGGTTGAGAATAGTATAGGAAATGTAGAAGCCAAAGAACTTATATGTATGACCCATGAACATGAACTAAAGGGGTGGAATGTGGGTGGAAGAGGAAGTGCAGGGCAGAGGGGAGTGAAGGGGGGAAAAATGGGACAACTGTAATAATATAATAAAATATATTTTTAAAAATTCAAAAAAATATTAATAAGACACTGTAAACTTCCAACCTCAAAAAACTTAAAATTCAATCCTGTGCTAATGACAAAATATTTTTTTACCTAAGATATAATATTTTTATATAATTATGTTATGGATTCAGCAGCAAGCTAAGTTTACCTTTATACTTGGGCAGAAAGATCTCTACATAAATTATATGTTGTTCTATTTTCTCATTGGGGTTCATATGTAAGTGAATGAACGGGGCAGGCCTAAAGTATGTGGAAAGTTGAATGGATGGGCCACATTTCTGTTAATATTTTTCTTGAAATCTCCTTAGGCACTCTGAGTATACACTTACTGAACTACTTCTATCCATAAAGTATGATCTTCCTGAATACTTACATCGAAGAAACTTTATCTCCTAGGATAGATACTTAGCTCAGTGTTTGACACTTGAGTTTTCAATAAATGCTAACTCTTATTATTTTTGTCCATTTAGAAAAATAAACAAGTCAGAAACTCAGCTGATGTAAGAAATATATTCTTTCATGTAGTGTATGCTCATGTAGAAAATGAATCTACCATTAAAACTCATGGTGAAAAACCTAGGAATACAGTAATCAAATGTATATTTGTGGAACCATTAAGAATTACTATCATTTTTATTATTTTTAGCCAACTTATTCTGCTTCGAGAGCAAAGCCACTTTTGCAAAACTAAACTCTTCCATTAAAAGTCTTTCTAAACCATGTAAAATTAATCTTGCAGTACATGAATTAGAGACTTGAAAATTTGTTATTAGCTTTTCACCACATTCTTTTTTGTCTGTTTTGTAGATGGGCAGGCACAAGTAAGTTTAATATTTTTTCTTTTTTTTTACACAAAACATAGATTATTCTTATATTATTTATTTACTGTTATGTTATTTTCCATACAAACAACTATAAACAGACTGCTTTACCCTACATCAATTACAATTATCTTGTTATGTCATAAGTGGTATAATTTTATTTTTTTTGAAACTGCCATTGATACATTTTATTTTTTAATTCTTTTTATGTTTTAATTGTTGTTCAAGTATAGTTGTCTCCATTTTCCTGTTGCCACTTTCCCCTGCCTCACCCACCCCTACCTCCCACCCTCAATCCTACCCCCCTTTGGCTTTGTCCGTGGGTCCTTTATACATGTTCCTTGACGACCCTTCCCATTCTTTCCCCAGTTATCTCCCTACACCCTCCCCTCTGGTTACTGCCAATTTGTTCTTTATTTCAATGTCTCTGGTTATAGTTTGCTTGCTTATTTGTTTTGTTGACTAGGTTACACTACTTAAAGTGAGATCATATGGTGTTTGTCTTTCACCTGCTGGCTTATTTCACTTAGCATAATGCTCTCCAGTTACATCCATGCTATTGCGAAGGGTAGGAGCTCCTTCTTTATTTCTGCTGTGTAATATTCCATTATGTAAATGTACCATAGTTTTTTGATCCACTCATTTACTGATGGACATTTAGGTTGCCTCCAGGACTTGGCTATTGTAAATTGTGCTGATATGAACATTGGGGCGCATAGGTTCTTTTGAATTGGTGTTTCAGGATTCTTAAAGTATAATCCCAGCAGTGGATTGCTGGATCAAAAGGTAGTCCCATTTTTAGTTTTCTGCAGAAGTTCCATACTGTTTTCCACAGTGGCTGCACCAGTCTGCATTCTCACCAACAGTGTACTAGGGTTGCCTTTTCTCTACAACCTCTCCAGCACTTGTTGTTTGTTGATTTGTTTATGATGGCCATTCTGACTGGTGTGAAGTGGTACCTCATTGTGGTTTTAATTTGCATCTCTCTGATGGCTAGTGATGCTGAGCATCCTTTCATATGTCTCTGAGCCCTCTGTATGTTCTCCTTGGAGAATTGTCTGTTCAAGTGTTTTGCCCATTTTTCAGTTAGGTTGTTTGTCTTCCTGGAGTAGAGTCATGTGAGTTCTTTATATATTTTGGAGAGTAAACCCTTGTCTGGGGTATCATTGGCAAATATGTTTTCCCATATGGTTGGTTTCCTTTTTATTTTGATGATGTTTTCTTTAGCCATGCAAAATAATTTATTTTGATGAGATCCCATTTGTTTATTCTTTCCTTTATGTCCCTTACTCTAGGAGACATATCAATGAAAATATTGCTATGTGGAAAGTTTGAGATTTTCCTGCCTACATTCTCCTTTAGGACTTTTATGGTATCGTGACTTATATTTAAGTCTTTTATTCACCTTGAGTTTATTTTTTTGGATGGTGTAAGTTGACGGTTGAGTTTCATTTTTTTTTTGTAGCTGTCCAGTTCTCCCAACACCATTTGTTGAAGAGGCTATTTTTACTCCATTTTATGCTTCTGCCCCATTTGTTTAATATTAATTGACCAAAGAGACATGGATTTATTTCTGGGCTCTCTGTTCTCTAAAGTATTTTCTTTAAACAAAATCATCTTCAAAGAGTGAAAATGCCAAATAGGGGAATCGCAAAGCATTTAATATGAAACTGTAGTCATTGGGTTATTATCTAATAGTCTCTCAAATTCGATGGACATTCCAGGATACAAAAAACTATATTTTTCTCACCCATCACAGAACGAGTACAAAACATAACTTTGCTGAATAAATGAATAAAATCCTAGTTTATTGTATTTTGGTCAGCAGAAATTTTCCTTCTGGCAGCCTGATGGCCTGTGATGAGTCAAAAAAGTATTTAATTATTGCATTTTTATTTTAAGGTAAAAACAAAAAGTTGTTAGGTCTGAGGATTTCAGTATGCTTGGAGGGGATGCATTATGTTTATGAGTTTTATGTACTCATAAACTGGATGCAGAGTTCTCCTCATTGATCCTTCCCCTGGTAGCAGCAAGAGAGATGTGTTATAATTTCCCACTTTCCTCACTTCAGCAGAAACATGAGATGGAAAACAATGCAAGTGGTTATTGAATTTCAGCTTAAATTGGTGCTATTTATGTGTCACTATTCCTTCACACAAGTTTGATTGTAAATTTCAATGAAATGAGAATCAAATGAGGGAATATTTGAGGTGTCCCTATAGTAATTAGTGAGATAGAGATTTGACAATTATCCAGTTAATCTGATCAACAAAGGCAGCCAAATTGGGTACATTAAGTCTCAAAGTGGATTGATTTGGCCTAGTCATTCCAAATTGACTATGAACATTAATTACATTAACGACACAGCTGCCAACATTCTCCTCACTGTAGGATTTATGGAAAGAGCTCAAAAATAGGGGAGGTGATCAGTGATCAAGGACATTGAAAGGAAACAAATATTAGGTGATGGTGAATAACAATAAATGCAGGCAGGAGAAGCAAAGGAACAAGACTCAACTGTAACACAGAAAACAGAACAAGCCCAAGACCATAAAAAGCTTGAAAAGATAATTAATATCTAATATTATAACAACAGAAAGGGAGAGAGACAGTGGGAGGAGCTTTTGGTATAATCCTATAAAAAACATGTCAACATCATAATCTTTTTTTATATTAGTTAAAGATGATCAAAAACTATGACTTCTTTGACTTTTAATGACTTATATAATGTCTCTTTTTTAAAACTTACAGCACTTGAACTAGAAGATGTCTAAGTTCTTCAGTGATCAAGTCACTAGAACTAAATGTAGCTTATTGTTATGAGTGAGAAAGTCTGCAAAATTAAATTATTTCCTAAAAGAAAATCATAGGCAAAAATATTCAAGGGTGTAACAATCAAACTACCATGTTAGATTATATAAATTTAAATAAATTTTATACTTTCTTTGACATTATGTATATTCAAAGAAAATACATACTAATTTGGCTTTAGACCAACTTTTGAAGAAAGCAAGAGGGAGAAAATTTTGGTTGCTGAGAGTATCCATGGACAGCATCCATTCCTCTTGCTTATACCATCTCCTGTCCCAACCTCACCCCCAACATCCCAGAAAACTATTAATTCATGACTAGTTAGACTTTGAATGTAAATTCTTATCTCATCACAGATGCATTACATTAAAAGATATGAGCATCTGTAAAAATTATAGAAATAAATTTAATATATTCAGTTTCATGTATAAGAAATCCCTACTTTGGAAGGGAAACTAAAACAGCAAGGTTGCTTTCTGTTTCTGCTCTGTATAATAATACAGACGATCAGTGGCAAGAAATATCTTTCATACTGGTACCATAAAACCACAATATTCATTTCCTTTTAGAATTCTTATGGGAACCAAAGTAGGGGTCCACTTTAGCTTTGTGATCCGGTCCGGAAAAATAACTTCCCACATCACTGCAGTACCAGGGCCACAGCGATTAGAGCTGTGTCTCAAATTCCCCAGGGCGACCCTTTTACTGTCACTAGTACTTGCTCTTCACTACTTCTCATTAGCAAGACTAAATCAATGGCAGTATCAGGATTTAAGAACTTCCATGTTGAAATTTTTAAATATTATCACTATTTTCTGGGCTGGGATCATTTTTCTGGCTGGGTTAAAAACATCTAGGCACCCTTCACAGTTCTTGTCACAGAGGAATTTAATGTATTTTCTAACTTTCTGTGGTGACAGAAATATTCTGCAGCTACACTGTCCAGTATAGTAACCACTAAGCATTTGTAGTCATTGAGTACTGTAAATATGGCTAGGCAACAAAAGGACTTACTAATTTAAATTTAGATAGTCACCCAGGGCTAATGGCTACCATACTAAACAATATTGTTGAAGAGTAAATAACCAGCTATTTGCTACTGAAAATTCACCTATATACAATATTTTTTCCGTATATATCCTAAAACAAATCTTTTTCATCTTGACCTGAAGAACCCAGACTCTTGGAGAAAGACTTCCCCCAACACCAGTAAAATAGGTGGGAACTGTTTATATCATTAGACAGGTTTAAAAGACATGAGATCCATAACTCATCTCCCAAGTCCACTAATATATATTATAGTAAAAGAAAAGGAATTTAAGAATATGCAAGTCCAATTCTAAAGAGTTTTAAGTTAAAATGAACTGGTCCATTTGACATAGGATAGGTATTCGATGTATGTCAAGTAAGCCACAGCCAGTGCTGCATGACATCTTGGCACTCTATCCCAGGCCCTGCCTGTTCTCTCCCACTGAGTGGTTGGCATGACCTATTCTCTCAGTTCTTTAGGAGCCTGTCCTTGACTGGGCATTGGGTCCGGAGATCTCAGCTGTCTACACTCCTGGTGATAGCCAGAGCTCTTCAGCTAAGGAGACGCAGAGCACATGGACGAACCGCCAGCAGTAGCCCGTGCCCCCTGTGTCTGACTCCTGAGCCAACCTGCAGCTTCGTTTCTGGATTTCACCTTCACAAACATAGTCCTTCTTAACAACTGGCTTCACTAAAATTTCTTTGATTTTGGACTTTTCACAAGGAGAGTTATCTCTTTTTGAGGAATGTTCAGAGGCAATAGCATGCAAATTGGTTAGACGTTGAAAGAAGATTGTACGGTCTATTAAGTGTTGGAAGAGAAAAATGTTACTGATCCCAGCTTCTTAGCAAATGTTCTGGTCAGAGATTTAATCCCTGGCAATACTTAACAGTGGAATTCAAAAACAGCCCTTGTGCCAAAATGTCTTGCTTTAGAGATGAATCCCTCTCCCTACCAAGCATCCACATGCTGGTCATGTTAAAAGTGCACTTAAAAAAAAGCAACAACAACCCACAAAACTCCAACTCTTCCTCTTATCTGAAGGCTAATGAGGGCTAAATAAGTTAAACACGGTACTAATATTGAAAGAAATCACAACTAAATAAAGATTACATAAATTTAAGGACCATATTACCGAAGGAAAAAGTAGAGAATATATTTCAAATCCTCTTGTACCTATTACTTGCCAGAATATATGTGAGGACTCAGACACTCGTTAAATGGTAACAGAAGCTGGCTCACATTGCAGTATGTGAATTGTGATCCGGGCAGGGCGTTCTCCTTGATTGCCTTTGGTTGTGGATGCAGAGGCCACCTCAACCAAGGGTCAAGTTAATAGCTTTCTTAGTCTGGACCGCAGCACTGATAGCCCCCAGATTCTCAAAATGCCTTTGCCTAAAGGCAAGGCTGACCTGTTACTATACCCAAAGCTTCCCAAATTTATTGCTTTTCTTATTTCTTGAAGTCCAGGAGAGTTATTAAGGCTTGTCCTGGATAAAATTCTGAAAACCAACAAACAAAAAACAAAACTATAAAACTTTTCAGCTAGAGATAACAATCCAGAGAATGTGCAACAATCCTAGAATACATATTTCATAATGGCAGTGACTTTAGTAGCTCTGACAGTTGTGAATCTCTAGCATCTAAACTAATTTTTGCACGCAATAAATTGGTGTTCTATAACTATCCGATGGGAGATCAATCCAGTGTTAGCCAAACACACAAAGCTCATCATCATCCAAAAGACTTACCCTTTTATGTGTATTTCTCTACAGATATGTGGAGATGTAATTCTACTCTTTATGAATTTTTCATTTGATGAAAACTAAGTATTCTCTCCCAAAAGACATGGATGTGTGTGTGTGTGTGTGTGTGTGTGTGTGTGTGTATTTTTCACACATTTCAAAGGGATCTGAAACAATTTCAGTCTTATTTTTTCCCCATGGATCTTCTAAAGCACTCTAGACAATTTAGAAATCTGTACCTTCTCCAAACATATCACATGCTCCAGAGCAGTACATCTCAAATTACCAGTCTTGAGGCTTGATGAGATCACTGAAAGACTGAGTGTAGAGAAAGAAAAAGCCTAAGCCTCTGGATATAAGAAGTTCTCAGGCTTTCTTAGTCTTCCTCCAACATCTTGACTAATTCAATTGAATTTATCCCCATTTTCAATTTTGGCCTCAGGACTCACACTCTACAAAAGTTCTCACATTAGTCTGTCACATTTTTAGTTGTTTCTTAACTCTACATCCCATTTTACTTCATCAACCTATCAAACTTACCCCCTAATGATATGTAGTCTGAGGGTATGGCTGATTTATAGGTCCCTTGTATAAACAAACCAAGATGATCTCTCAATAAATCAGAACATTAAACACCTGTTCAGAGATGCAAATGCTTGGCTCAGGTTAACCTGAAAAAATTCCCAAACACATTTTACATTTGGGGAATACTTTCACCTTGACCTTGCTGGAGAGTATTTGGAAACTTAAGGGAAATCTGGCAAAATGGGAAGAAATGAAAATTTACAGAAGTAAAGTCAAAGCATTTGACTTTGATCCAAGAAAACCATCTACTTACTTAAAATGTTATGGTTCGTGTAATGACTTGTACACAGTACATCCTTACAAAAATATTGGGTGAATAAATTGTATTGACTACATCATACATCTCCATTTATTGCTCAATTAACTGGGGAGCACAGACAAGAGAAGAGAAAGCTTTAGGAATAATATTTTATACACAATGCACTATCTTTACCTTAGCATTTACATGTTTCTAGACCAACTGAAAAATTTAGATGAACCTCTGTCAAGTAAATGAAGTCTCAAAAATATAATAGGAAATGGTGGAAACTCCCTGAAATATCATTTTGTTAAGGCAGTGGCCTTGGACTTTCTTTTCATAAGTAGATTAGATTTTGTGAGCTGCTTCCTACATAGATGAAAAAACATAAAGTGTTTTATTGAAAAGAAAATCCTAGATGTTGATTTGAATTGAAAGTACAAGGCTTTCTTTCCTTTTGACAGTTTGCTTTTGAAACGTTCTTCTTGTGAAATACATAACACACTGTTGCTAGTTGAACATAATGATCCCTCCCCAAAGAAAAATAAAAGAAAGGCCAAATTTGGCTAATTTTGCATCTTGAGGAGCCAATTTGTGAGTCATATGTGTGTTAAAAAGCATAAAGCACTAATATCAAAAGCAGCTTTTGAAAGAGGAAAGAGTAAGTGATGGATAAATAAATGCTGCCATGTTCACACAGAAGTTCTTTTGGCAATCACACATTCATTGTTTTGTTTTAAACCTATATAGCTCCTCTGCAACTTTTTGGTCAACTTTGACATATCCAAGGCACACAAATCTTATTAGCATAAAAAAAAGAGACATAGGTCTGTCTGTCTTACATGTGCTAAAACAAACTAGAAATATAAACTAATAAAAAATTAAAAGCTGGAATGGCCATAAAACTTACAGTATAATTGCAATGGAATAATATATGGCACAAAAATTCAGAGGTAAAGACTATAGAGAAAATTTTTAATGTTCATCAATAATTCGACATCTGTTATTTATCCCACACTTGGATATTTCATATTCACAATAGCAAGAGCATGTTTATACAGTCCTGAATAACAAAACTAATGTTCAGGTTCATATCTATTTACTTTTAAGAAGTCTCAAGGATCTTGATAGGCTCTTAACACATCTCTGTATCTCCAAACCAGATAACACTAATGTGACTAAAGAGAATGCATCCTATTTTCAAAGTTCCCTGTCAAGGGCCCTAAAAACTATGTTATGTACCTTTCTCCTTATAGTCCATGTTTCCTAGCTTCTATGCCTTGTACCTATATCCCTTTAAATGTACTTTCCTGACTGCTGATCAAATCACATCCATTCTTCAAGTGCCTCTTTATGAACCATTCTTCCAAGACACCTTCTCTGATGTTATCTTGTCTTCTCCAAATGGAAGTGATCATTCTCTGAACTCTCATAACCTTCTGTCTCTACTTTTTTGACTAATATAACAAGGGTTGCCATGACCCTGCCCAGGTTCAGTGATTTTCTAGGACAACTCCTAGGACAGAACTTATAATCATACACATAGCTATGACTTATTACTGAGAAAGGTGACAAAGGAAGATCAGCAAAGGGAAACCAAGAGAAAATTTTCAACCTTCTGAAAGTTTACTCCCAGTGGAGTTGCACAGGATGCACTTAATTCCTGCAGCCATGAATTGTGACAATGTGAGGTGCCGTATCTACCAGGGAAACTCACTGGAGACTCAACGCCTAGTTTTTCTTGGAGCTGGTCAGGTAGGAACCTACTGCCCAGTATATATCAAAATTATAGACTCCTCTAAGAAAGCAGTCCTTTAGGTCAAACTACATAATTTACACAATTTAGGCACAGTGAACTATCTGTATCAATTAGGACACTACTCTAATTCCCAGATGCCAGCCAAGGACCAACCTGCCAGCAGGTCTTTCTAAGACTATGAGTCTCAGGCCTGCTCTGTTATCTTCTCTGCATTAAAAGTTATACCGTTCAATAATATATATATCACATACAATATGTGATATGTAATGTATATGTCATATTTCAATGCCTTCACTGTATAATCACTGAGGACTTGGAAGATTTTTTTTCATTACTCCATCAATCCTAGTAGAGAATAAAACTCCTGATGAGAGACATTCCACAAATATTGATGATTAGAAGGTCTACTGATTCAGGAGGGGACAGCAAAAACAAAAAGGCAGAAAAGCAGACTCAACAGTATGGAAGGAATTTCTGCTATTCCATTCTAAGACAAGTCCTCCACATTATCTGTGATTGTCCATAGTAAGGAATAGGGGATGGCAAAAACTTGATAAAGGATAAGGAAGGTGGCCATCCTGGATGATGTTATTAATTATTATTGATATTTACATATACTTTTTAAGGAAACAGGAACATGCAGTGCTTTTTTTTCAATAAAATTCTGTCATATCACTAACATCTTGCTTAATCCTATCAAATCTCTTATTTATTTTCATTCCAGTCAGAAAACAAGGTACATATTTTAATCCATGTCTCAAATTCACTTGGTTACAGAAAGGACCTGTGAGGACTTATTTGATGCTGTTATTGAGATATAAATATTTAAAGCCCTATAATAAGAAAAGCTCATACTACACAAGGCCAGTGTTCTAAGTACCACTTCAAGAGTTAGAAACTGTTATATATTCTCCTTTTATAGACACAGTTACTAAGGAAGTTAACCCTCCTGAACAATCACTCTGAAAACCATACTCTTAATTACTCTGTTATAATGCTTATCATGTCCTTGAAAAACTCAGTCTTTTTTTGATATAAAAATTATTTTGACAAAATTAGAGGAAAAGCATCCTAGTTCTATTTTAATGTTTTCTCCTTCACTACTTTAAAAGAAAAAAACCCTACAATATTGCTAGATTTTGTCATTTCATACTTGGTCTTAAAGAAGAATTTATCACTTAGTAATTCATGAAAAAGTAGTGAGGATTCAACAATGTATTTAGCATTTGTAACTGTCATTATGAGCATGAATAAAAGGAAAGTTATATTGATTTAAATAAAAAGTATGCCCACTAAAATTTCCTTTCTCTGTAGAGGTGTGGGAGAGTTGATTTTTGCTGTTGTGCAATTAGGGTGACTGTTGAGGAAGATATCGTTTAGTCCTGGCTGGTGTGGCTCAGTGGACTGCGTGCCAGCCAGCCTGTGAACCAGTTGCCAGTTCGATTCCCAGTCTAGAGACCATGTCTGGGTTTCAGGCCAGGTCCCCAGTAAGGGGCATGTGAGAGACAACCACACGTTGATGTTTCTCTCCCTCTCTTTCTCCATCCCTTCACCTCTCTAAAAATAAATTAATAAAATCTTTTTTAAAAAAAAGAAGCCCTGACTGGTGTGGCTCAGTAGATTGAGTACCAGCCTGCAAACCAAAGGGTTGCTGGTTCTATTTCCAGTCAGGGCACATGCCTGGGTTGTGGGCCAGGTCCCCAGGGAGGGACACGTGAGAAGCAACCACACATTGATGTTTCTCTCCCTCTCTTATTCCTTCCCTTCCTCTCTCTCTAAATAAATAAATAAATAAATAAATAAGAAAGAAGATAGCTTTTCATTTCTCTCTGAATACAATGCAACTTTTTTCAGGTACTGCCTGCCTTCTGCACAAGGACACAGTTAATACATTGCAGAGCCTGGAAGAACTCACAGAATGGAAACTATACTCCTGACTTTTTTACTCCTTATGGAACAAATAATTAAAAGGCTAAAATGTTATAAACAAGCTACATTATGTCAGACACAAACAGCACTTTGGAAATGCAGATGTAATTTCCCCCCAGATAGTGAAACAACATTTCCTGTGGCCAAGGAGTTGTCCGGACCATTTACAAGTTTCTAGGTCAACATTAACGTTTAAGCTCAGAAAGAAGACAATGTTCTGCAAGGCTCGTCATGATGTGACTAAGATAATAGACAATTCAAAAGTGTTGTTTTAATTTACAGCCACTTAGAAACTTTTCCAGGTGACTGACTGCATTCTCATGTCACACAGGAGAAAACTGTGTGGTAGGAAGGTTAAGTGAATGTCTAATGGTTAGATACGTAAATTCCTGTGTAGGAAGCACCTTGTACTCAGATCCTCTCCCCACAGAGTTAGTACACTTAATCACAAAGCCACATTGCCTCTCAATCTATGAAGGTACCCAGATTTGAATGTCACTAGAATGTTCAGTACCGTATATTGAGCTACAATTCTCTACGTGTCTCTTGTATCTCTGCATGTCTTGCGAGAAGAAGCATTGACTGCTTTTGTTCTGGATTATCTTTTTTAAGGAGGTTCATATAGTGTAGAGCATTGTAACGTAGAGATGTAGTCTCCCCATGCAGCAGTAGACAGCTATGCTTACTGTCTGTTAAAAATGTTAGGGTTTCCTATAGTCAGGGTTGTCTTCCTGTAATCAACCCCGTGTGTTTGCAAGTGTCTGTCACCTGGCCCTCTTGGCCTTGTTTCAGAAGAAGTGGCCTTGGCAAATTGACTTAAGGAAATGCTGATAGTCTGGCTACTACTTTTTTGAAGAAATGATAAAGTCCCTTTGTTTCCCAAAAAAGCCCAAAAATTTAATATGCACTTAAATTGGAAGTAGATTTAAGTTCTGTAGTAGATAAAGTTTATTAGTATTTTGGGGACCTTCTTAAAGGAAAACATACAAATTACATATACAAAATTAAGTTCAAGGTTGTGGAAAGGTGCTGGCAGGTGAGGGGACCTGTAATGGAAGTTTTATTCATGGTAAATCCATCTCTGTCTGAATTATATTTTTGGAAGTCATAAACTTCCAATTTGACATATGGCTCTAAATGACTTTTCACTCCCCAAACACCAAGTCTATACATCGTATAGTGCCACATTTTACAGGCTAGCTCTTAATTGTTGCTTCCAAGGCAAAATGAAAATCTAGAGCATCCCTCCCATGAAAAAATTTTTTCAGCACTCTGGTGTCTTGGTTGGATTTATAGACAGTCTAGGGCAGGGGTGTCAAACCCATTTTCACCAGGGGCCACATCAGCCTCATAATTTCAGCTCCTTAACAGTTAAGGAGTAGTTACATTTACACAGCCCTAAAATTATTTTGGCCCTTTGAAGGCAACCACGAGGCTGATGAGTTTGACACCACTTGTCTAGGGAGTATTCTGTTTTTCTCATCTGTTGACACTAAAGTGAATATGACCAAACTAATGTCTTAATTTGATTTCTAAAACCTGCCCTGGTGACAAGAAGAGTTAAATTCTTGCATTGTGGAGCCCAAACTCCTGAAACATTGAATTCATGGAATTGTATGATATAGTTTCATGCGAGTACATGGCAGCTCTGTGATGCTTCAAAAGAGAAAGGAAAAAAACAGACTTTGACGCTCTAAAGTAGCAAATGCTCTTTTGCATACAGCCCTGAAGAGGAAGAAACAGCTTAACGGGTTTTGTTGTGTAAAATCATCTCTCTTCATCACAGCAAAAACTTGAAATACTGTAGTCAAAGTCATTAACGAGTCATATTTGTGTATTGTTCACAGATGAGAATTAGAGGTTAAACTATAAAATATTTGCTCAAAATCATAAAATATGAAAATCAATAAACAATTAAGAAAATAAAGTTCACCTACTTTTGAAATATTACTTGATCGACTTGCGGATCGTCCTGGGGATTTTTCATTCTGAAAAATAAAATTAGAGTCATTGATTAAATGCATGGCAATAGTCTTATCTCAGAGAAAAAGAAAGACATAGCACAGGTGGATGTGTAAATGCTCTCTCTATGTTGTTCTCATAAACATACAAATGGCTTATACAGGATGGCTTGTTTCTTACTAAATTGTGTTTCTCTAGCACACATCAATGTTCCTTTGAAAACATTTCAATTAACTTCAGGGTATGTATCAGTCTAGAAGGACTTATTTCCAGGAAATGCTTATTTCTCTAGAAAAAATATATGCAGTTCCTTTGAAATAAAATTAGACAGTAAAAATACAGTCTAATTTCCCCTTTTGCTTTGCTACCAGGAAATTCTGAGTAAATTCCAATTCTCAATGTATGTAAAAATTGCATACCAGGTACATGGTACATACATCTAACTTGCTGTTTTAAAATGCATTTAATTGGTCTTTTCTGCTATTTTCCTTTTAAAGTTAAAAAACTTGCAAAAGTTACCTTTTTCATAAAAATTTAATTGTTTAAATTGAAAATACTTCTAACATTATTTTAAAATTTAAAATTTTAAAAATAATTTAGAAACTGTAACCTCTATTTTTGCCTCTTAAAGATTTTCCAGTTTAGTAGAAAACAAGCAAAAAAAGAGATTTTGAATAAATAACTTTTAAAAAATGCATACAACTTAAAGTAAGAAGGGACCTTAAAGAGCATCACCCCCTCGTTTGAAGAGCAGAAGCATCTGTTGCAGGCAGTCACAGACTCCGTGCCTACGCCAGGGCCATGCCGGGGCCCGACTAGTCCATTTGGTGGCTCTTTCCATTCTGCCAATTATCTGCTGGTGGATAAGTGACTGGCAAATCAGAATGTCTGCATTTAACATGTAGCAAGAGATCACAGCACACTTTTTCTGCACAGAAAATGTAGGAAGAACTTGGTCTGGAAACCAGAAGTTTCTGAATTGGAAACCAAGGATATGAATTAACCCTGCCCCTGAAAGTACTGTAGGAGTCTTTTAAAAAGAAAATTTCTGAGCATCTGGACTCAGCACTAAAGTGGACTCGAGTAGACACCTTGACAGAGGTCATTTTTCAGAACTAAGTTGTTATAAGAGCCTGTGGATCTGAAATTGCCACATGATGACAGCTTGAAACAGTTTCAGAAACATGCTGATGACAGGATATGGCAACGGTGTCGTTATGGAAATACAGTAGCCACATTCACTGTAGAATGTCACTGTGTTGTCCACAGGCTTGCAGATAGATATTCCAGCAGAACAGTGCTTTTTCCTTTACATGCAACATCCATCTCCTACAACCACTGATGTCACTGTGGAGCATGTTATTACAGACCAAGATGGTCCCAACGATTCGATTAGTTACACCTCATAACGGCCCCCACGATCCAGGGGGAGATTAATGTATCTACTACCCACAGACATTTTTCCTTGATTAGCTTCCTCTGGTGATGGAGAGAGGCACTTTTCTACTGACATCTCAACTCCTCTTCCAGAGATTAGAAAACAAAAGCAATCCATCTTTCCTTCTCAGTGACATTCAGGAATTTTGACACAATAGAACAGAGGTAAATAGACCACACGCTATTAATAGGCTGTGGGAGCCGTTTTGTTGTAGTGGGTTTTGTTATGTTTTCTATATTCAAATGGTATTTGAGAACATGATTAAGGAGCTAGAATTGAAAGGTGCTTCAGTGGGAAACAAGAAGTAAGTACCACAGGAAATTTAATTTGGCATCAGATTACTTGATTCTTCAAACCAAATAGGACTTTGTGGTGTTTTCAGATAACACAAGGAGGGTCAGGTTCCCTCCACAATTGTGAATAAGTTCAGCACAGGGTTACAATAAAGAGATAATTCCCATTCTCTTCACCAGCATTCCCCAATCTAATGGGGAGGAAGCATCTATTTGATTATTTAGTACTTTAAGAGATCTTTTAACTTGAAATCCCTTGGTTCTGTTTTCTCCTAAGACAAGGTTAGGCACTGAAAAACTAAATGAGCTTAGGCAAAGGTTAAATTTTTTTTTTTTGCTATGGCTTTGTTCTCTACTGTGGCTATTCCAGTCAACATGTGGGAACAGGGGGGTGCACCATTGCCATGCGGGCAGCAATGGGGAGGGACAGGCTGCCTTGCAATTAGACCTGTGGGAGCGTACCAGCTGCAGCAGGAGTACATTGTTTGACATTTCAGGACTTCAATTTCCTCACTGTGAAATGGAGATTGTTGTAGGAATCACACAAGCTATAAATAAAAACATTTTATAGATTTCGAGATCATAACATGTCCAATGTCACTTTTAGGTGGAGAAAACATCAAAAGAGCTCCCTCAGATTTCATAATGGCCATCACGGGTTACTAGACTCATAATTTTAATGTAAACATCTGAATTTCTCAGTCCTGCACTTCTGTCTCTATTGTGGATTAGATTTTGGCCTACAAAATTTAGGAATCGAAAATCAAATTCTTCTCTACCCACGGGGATTAAGAAAGTTTGGTCTGCCTTGCCTTTGAAGCAAAGCACCAGAAGTACTTTATCTATTGGAAAACTTCCAAAGCAATCTGTCTCATTTGCTATTAATTAATTGGGTGGCTTGTCTCATTACTATCGCAATAACATATTCTTCTTTGCAGATTAGTCAAATACGGTTGTCATACTTCATTATGATCAGCTTAAATTCTTTACCTTAGATTAAAAGAAGCTGTATCAGACTCTAACATTACTTACTGCTACCCAAATTATAGTGACCTTGTAGGTCAATAAAAGTTGGTACCAAAAAGTTCTAACAAGTCTGCACAAAAAGTCTGAGGTCATCAAGTGGTAATGCTGGATTTCAGCAGATCATTTACAGTATGCAGAGGGACAGACTTCTAGTTTTATATGTGCTTCTTTAATATTGTCAAGAGTTTTCTAATTTTTGGTGTGATATGAATATATCCAAGATTATCAGTTTTGTCATTATTATGAATAATATATCATTTTAAACATTTGATCTTCATTAAGCATAGTTGAATTTTTATTCCCACAAGAAAAAAATGATTAGCAAATAAAACAAACCACTACTAAGTTGTTTTAATATATAATTGAAGGAAAATGGCATAGTCCTCTGAAAGGAAGTAGTTTTTGATAAAGAATACACAACATGACTGGATACGTAAGTAACTGCATACAAATACTCTGCATTTTATCATTGGTCGGAAGAGGACAGTAAGGCGGCTTGTAGAAGATTTCATATGTAAACCAAAGGGAAAAAACCTAGCTGTTCCCGAGTGAAGAAACCAGAATAGGACAGACTCCCAGAGACCACTGATACAATGCTATTCTGCAGTATATTCCTCCCTCTCTCTCTCTCTCTCTCTCTCTCTCTCTCTCTCTCTCTCTCTCTTTTTATTCCTAAGCTAAGAACTAAGAGTATTTGAAAGAAGGAAAAAAATAAGATACTTTGAAGAGTCACCTGAAGAATTTTAACTAGATAATATAGTATTTTTGCTGGGGTAATTAAAGCTTGTAATAGAAGAAAAGTCTTTGAAAACAGTGTAACTTATACACACAAAAATAAACAAGAACATAGAAAAATTGAAGACAGCAACATTTAATTAATAGATACATAAAGAGTCCATGTATATTAATTAAAAATACTCTTTTTAATGTCTATAACACATTAAAAATTATTTGACCTCAAATAATACTTTTATAAAAGTATTCATGTAGAGGTTTTATAGGGCATTTCTTTTGATACTGAGCAAGTTAAATTAGAAATAAAAATATGAAATGTGATTAATAAATCTTAATCACCTGAAAATTAATTACCAAATTGGTCTAAAGAAATAAATATTCTCTGGAAAATCATAGCCAGGAACTTTAGAAAATATCATACTAAGAACTTTGGAACACAGCAAAAAGCTATAGCTAGATGAACATTTATAACTATAAATGCCTATGTTATGAAAGAACACAGTTCAAAGTAAAATAAAAGAATATAGTAAAAATTATAAATATAAAACTAAAACTCATTAAGTGGATAAAGTAATAAAGATAAATATGTTTTTATAGCAGGTCTTTTGAACATAATTACAAAATTGATGAACTTCCTATAAGAAATGTTATATAAGAAATGAGAAAGGATACATAACCAAAGACACAGCAAAGATCAGAAAAAAAGATTATAAAAGCTACAGGTACAGCTATTGCAACAAATTTGAAAACCTCAAGAAAATGAATCATATTCTAGCAAAACAAAAGTTGTCAGGATTTATTTAAGACAAAGAGAAAAACTTGACAATGAAAGGAAGAGATCAGAAAAGTAATGAAAATCTGCACACCCTAAAAAAGTTAAGGGCATAATTATTTTATAACTGAGTTGTATTTTACTTTTAAAGAGTACATAGTTCCAATTTTACTTACACTATTATTTACCATGGAAACATAAATGTTCCTAATGCATATTATTAATCTTGCATAAATGAAACTGCAAATGTATTTAAAAAGTACTCAAAAAGAAATAAGGAAGGAGAATAAAATTATTCTCTAATCTTATTTGGGATGACAGATGCAAAAACTCTTTACAAAATATTAGCTCTTATCTAAATAGTAGCATATATCTTTGCTACATCAGCAGTTTATACAAAAAATGCACAGGGAATAGATAAATCTGCCTTATTCCAGTTATTTTCTTATCAAAGGTATGTAATTCAACATAATTCTTTTTTTTAATTATTGTTCTATTACAGTTGTCCCGATTTTCCCTCATTGCTCTCCCCTGGGCCTCTGCCCTCTCCCACAGCCAATCCCCACCCTGTTGCCCATGTCCACGGATCATTCATACTTGTTCTTTAACTAGGCCCTCCCCCTGCTTTCCTCTCTTATCACCCTCCTCCCTTCCCTCTGGTCCCTGTAAGTTTGTTCCTTGTTTCCATCCCTCTGGTTCTATTTTGCTCGTGTGTTTGTTTTGTTCATTAGGTTCCTGTTATACGTGAGATCATATGGTATTTGTCATTTGCTGCCTGGCTTATTTCACTTAGCATCAACATAATTCCTAAGGTTAATACATCGAAAGGGACCAACATGATCTTACAATTAAATGTCAAAAGAATATTTGACAAACATCAGCAGTCTTATTATAATGTAAGTTCTAAGTGAAATAAGAATTAAAGGAAAACTCTTAAAGGAATAAAGACAATATTCTAAAAACCAACACCAAATATCCTAAGTGGTAAAATAATAGAATTATGTTAATAAAAGAAATTCTGTTAGGAATTTCTTGCTGTTATTACTCAATTTGTCTTAGAGTTTCTAGCAAATACAATAACAAGAAAAAACTTTTGTAGAAAAAATATTTTAAAAGAAGGGATAAAACAATCTTATTGATAGAATGTTGTTACTGAAATTCCAAGTCTCTAAATTAAAAAAAAATAAACTACTACAATTAATGAGACTTTAGTACAATAGCTAGATACAGAATAATTACAACATGACAGAGTCTATTAAATTTTCTAAAATCCCTTCTCCCTTCTTCTGTATTGACCCAATAGTAACCAGTATACATCTTGCCAGTCACATTATATCTCCCTTCCAGTCACAGGTTGCCTACGACTCAATTCTCTCCAGTGAGCTGTGAATATAGCCAGCAGTTGACAGTTTCCTGACCGTCCCATAAATCTAAAGTTCCTTCCACGCTTCTTATATTGCTCTGTGCTAGGACGGTGAGTATGAGAGCAAGCCAGGAAGCCACATGATAATGATAGCACAGCTGAATTCCCTTGAGTCCATGAATGACCACATTGTGGAGAGCCCTCGGACAATTTGGCACATACTTTCTAAACTGTCATGAGAGAGAGAGAGATAAACTTGTATTTCTTTTGGGCCATCACATTTTTTAAAATTTATTATAACAGTTTAGTGTATCCTAATGGAAATATTGCAAAACCAATCCCTTTCTCTCTTCTAGCAGTAAATATCCAGAAACGTAATTTAAAAAACCACTTAGGAATAAATTTCACAAGGAAATCATAAAATCTTATTAAAATGTACACTATAAAATCTTACTGAGGGAATATAAGTCATAATCTGAACAAAGGAAAGCACCATTCTTTGATGGGGAGCTAATTCCAGTAAATATAAATCTTCTACCAATTGACATGTAAGGAGAAGGTAGTTTCAGTGAAGTCTCCAGTGGGGCTTATTTCTTCCTTTCTGAAGCAGAAAGAAGATAGATAAAATGGTCTTAAAGAACATACATAGAAAAAGAAATGCTTTAGACTAGTTAAGAGAATAATGATAAAGAAGACATCTCCCTATGCTAGGCATTGCCCATATGAAACGTCACGGTGATGAAATCAATACAGTATCACCGTAAGAATCAACTGGAAAAAAAAGGTCAGTGAAATTCAGAATAAGAAAGAAATCCAGAGATATAAACTCTCCACATATAACAAAACTGGTATTTCAAGTCAATACTGAAAGGATACTTTATATAATAAATGCTTCCGGACAACCGTCTCTCCATGAGGAAGAAAGAGTCAAACCTGTATCACAGAGTATGTACTATTGCAGACTCCAGATGGAACGGTCTGAGATGTGAAGAATACAAAAGCCTTTGAAATAAGCCTAAATTATCAATTCATCATTGGGGTGGCAGAGATCTATATAACTAATATGGGACCCAGAAGCTATGTCATTATTTAATTATATTATACTTGAAAAAATAAAAAAATTAAAGTGAATACACAATAACAGAGTTAGGAAAAGTACAACATGGAAGACTGATAAAATTTAGT
The DNA here is from genome assembly GCF_019186645.2 of Phyllostomus hastatus. Classification (NCBI taxonomy): domain Eukaryota; kingdom Metazoa; phylum Chordata; class Mammalia; order Chiroptera; family Phyllostomidae; genus Phyllostomus; species Phyllostomus hastatus. The sequence continues at coordinate 19,240,929 of NW_025333640.1, forward strand.
TTCTATAATATACAAAGAAATTTTGTCTATTCACACAAAAAGGCAACATTAAAAAAAAACCAACAGAAAAAAATTAAGCAAAAATAGGAATAGACATTTACAAAAAAAGAACTATAGATTGTTAATAAATATATGACAAAATGCTTAAAATCTCAGTCAGGAAAATGTTCAAGTAACAAAGCATTGCTGGAAAAGTTGAAAAGGGTGATAGCTTCTCTTGTTGGCAAGGATAAGACAAAAAAGTACTCTCAAAATTTGCTTGCAGAAGTGTGAATTTTTGCACTATCATTTGAAAAACTCTGACAACATCTGGTGAAATTAGAAATATAATATGCAGTGATGTCATGCCTGGGGATCTACCCCAGAGAAATAAAAGCATTGATTGGTACATAAGGGTACGTGAACGAATTGATACAATGATGTTCTTAACTGGAAAAATAATCCTGGCAATAAAGAGGTGCCAATTGTTAAGCTAATGCTTCAAAGCTTTAAGCCCACCCTCCCAAATTCTGCTCTAGGCTTGGGACTCTGCACACCATCTTTCTGATTCATGATCGGGTTCCCTCTGGAGCTGCACTAGGAAGAGGGCACCACAGGGAGTCTGAAAAGGCTCCATCCTATTTGATTCCTATTGGCTTCTTATTTGCTTCTTGTGCATGTGAGCGTCATCCTAGGAATGCATCTTCACCCTTGTAGCCGCAGTTCCCTCCTGTAGCAGCAGCTGAGTCCAGTATGCAGTCTTCCGGACACTGTCAAAACAGCCTTGTTGCACTTTTTAGACACCAGAACCAGCCAACTAACTGGCTCCTTCCCCAGAAGTCTGAGTTTCAGTTCCATGGATCCCCTATTTCCAGCTTTAAATAACCATAAGTGGTTTCCTTTGTTCATCCAGACTTGCCCTCCCCATTTGCAATATCTTGGTGTTCTTTTTTTGGCCCTTTTCTGTTACTGGTTAATGATCTTTTACAGCCAAGCACTCGATCTTTACATTAAATTTTCTGTGTTAAAACCAAAGGTCTAGTTTCTCTGTCCCAACTAGATCCTGACTAATAAACAATGCTCATCAATAGAGAAATGATTAAATAAGTTATGGTTGAGTCACATCGTGGCATATTATGCAATTATGAAAAAGAAGGAATTGGCACTCTGCTGTTTAACTTAAAGGAATTTCCACAAGATGGGACTGAGAGTGAAGAGTAAAATGAGAAGTGGTGTAACGATTATTTGTGAAACATATAAGGACAGAACTCCTATAAAAAGTGTCCAGGTATGAACATATATGTTTGGAGACATGCATTTGCATGTGATGGTACGAGCACAGAAAAAAATCAAGAAGAATGTGCACAGGTGTGTTGACATGAGTTTCTGGGGGGTGGGTTGGGAGGGGAGGGGTGGGGAGAGTCCGGTGGAAGAGGAAACAGGAGGAGGGACGAGATAAGGGGAAAAAACTCCTTAGAAAGCAGAAAGGCATAAGAGTCTGTTGAATGCTTGTTTATGTAAAATTATACATGGATATGATATTACAATACAAATATGAAATTATATATTTATCTATTGGCAAGTGGTAATATTCATCCATGATATATTATTAAGGAAAAAAAGACTTAAGGACAACATGTAGAGGGTGATTTCAATTCTTTTATAACACATATACTGAACCTCTATGAACATTTATATTTACATATATATATAATTAAATCCTCACCAGAAGATATGCTTATTGATTTTAGAAAGAGAGAAAACGATTGAGAGAGAGAGAAACATTGGTGAGAGAAACATCGATTGGTTGCTTCCCATATGCACTCCAACCGCGAATCAAAGCCGCAACCTTTTGGTGTACGGGAGGAAGCTCCAAACAACTGAGCCACCCAGTGAGGGCTACATATATATTTTTGACTGAGCAAAAATATGTCCATGCAGTATCACTTATTAATGCACCAGTCTATGCACAATCACTACCTTCAGCCCCTGAGCATGGTGGGACTGAGGGGCAGCAGCCCGGGCCGTGGGGCCATTCCAGCCCTTTCTTTAAATATCCGTGCAGTACAGTTTTACTTCTTTTTCTTTTTTATATTTATAAATTTAACTTATTATATTTACAAGACAAATGCTTTGGAAGTTTCTGAGTGTTAAATTGGACATGGAGAACACTTTTATTTATTTCTTTTTCTTTTTAAATTACATTTACTGGGCGACATTGGTTGACAGAAAAGATGAAGTGCTGCCATTTGCAGCAACATGGATGGACCATGAGGATTTACTTGTTTGGGGGTCTTTTTTTGGTAAAAGGTCAAATGAAGAAAATTAAAGAAACAAAAATGGCAAAATCAGTCTTACTCATCAAAGAAAAATATTTATATACGAAGGAAGTGTGTGTGTATGTGTGATCAAAAGAACTGCAAAAAAGTTTGATATTGATGTTTCCCAATGCAGTACAGTACCGGGAACCTAAAGGCACTGAATTAATTAAGTCATGTAGGATTGATGGGGAAACTGCAGGGCGTGTGGCTACAGCAGTTGGATCAGAACTGCGGCTGCATGACTATGGACCATAAAAAAATCATTTATCTTCTTTGGCCCTGGCTTGCTGAACTTGCAAAATGGGCCTAAAGGCCTTACAGGAGAGTACAGAAACAAAGACCGTAAACTTGGAGAAGGCATAGCCCTGACAGTAAAGCACTGTGTAAATATAAACTAGGACTATTAGAATTATTAAGCTTGAGTTTGCTAGCATTAATGAAAGATTAGTGAAAAGGACACTTACTTATAAGTGGTTACATTTATTATTAAATTTTGCACTACACAGAGTTTTCTGAAAACACTGAATTTTCTTAAAAACAAATATAGGATGCCCAAATATCAAACTTAATGAAAAAACTTGCCACTGTTGCTAATGATAATGACTAAAAGCTTCCCTTGTACTCAGATAGACCAAATAATTATGCTGGCTAGGAAATAAAGAATATAAAAATCATGCTATACAATTCTGCCCTCCATCCTTAGAAAAGCTGTATGAAAACATACCCTTGATGTACACATTTCTAAAGAAAGACCATTTACCAATGAATGACATGCCATTCTGAACAAGTTAGTGACTGCAATTGCTAGCATGAGAACAAAAGGAAATTTTTTTTAAAAGAAGTCTGCACACTTCAGCACTGAAAATGTTTCAATCCAAGTCATATTTGGATGGAAATAAAAAGAACATAGTAAAGTGATCACTGGTTAAATTGCCAGAGCACAGGGAAAAGGCCCTGAGGATTTAATTTACACATCTTTCCAGTTATGAAAAGACAGAAAATAAGGAGCCCTGAATGGCTGCTAAAAAGCAGATGATCATTTCAGTTCAGTGGCTCATGTGAACAGGTAATTACTACTGCTGTTTTTTCCCCAGTACAGCATGAGCATAAGATAAGCATAAGCTTTCAGTATACAGCAGTTGAACACTTTTAAAGAGTGTAACACAGGAATTTTATTGGTGCCATATTCTGTTTCTATGACTATGTTCACGCCCCTAGAATTCTAAGAATATACACATAATTTATAAAACTTCTTGTATTTTTTCATTGATCTATGTAAAAAATCTCTCACAATAATCTTCTTACTTAACAGTATCCCCCCAAAATGTACTATTTCCTTGAAATATTTTTCGCAAAAAATAAAATACAAAGACCCATTTCTTATGATTTGACTATTTTTGCCTATAAATGCTTCACATTTCACTAATTTTGAGGCTTTTTTTGTCTTGGGATCTCAGAATTTCAGCAGTGATTAAAGACATTCTGTGTTCATTTGAGTTATATCCATGCGTGCTGTTCAGCTTCTATTTGTCCCTACAGCCCAAGTCCCACTCTCCCCCACGCTGCCACGTGCCCAGGAGGCACACCCGGATGGATCTCATCTCAGGCTCTTTTGTTCTCTGACTTGCAAGTCTTCCCCCAATGCAGAGGCCCAGGGGATCATAGGAACGGAGGAGGATCACAAGACCCGAGGAATTATCCCATCCTTGAGATACCACCAGAGGCTGGCTCTGTCCCTCAACTGCAGGTGGCAGCGTTTGTCAGGCCATCCTTTCCACAAAGTTCTCTCTGTCTTCAGGCTTTGGGAAATGTTCCTTCTTCTTGCCTCTTCAAGTCTGTGAGTGGTAACCACTCTCTACCGTTTCTAGCCAGGGGTTACCGAACTATCCTTTGTGCTTTCTACATATTCTGCTCATACCTGTTACGAATAGACTATTAATTTTCCCCAAATTATCCAGTTTGGAAGTGCCATCTGTTTCTTTCTAGATCCTCATGGATAAAAATCATCTTCAGTATTCTTTATATACTTTTGTAAAAAAATTGTTAATTTTCACTATTTTTATCAAATTAAGATCTTAGAAAGTCATTCTGAAGGTGTGGTCATATTAACCAACCACAGTCTGTAGCTATGAAAAAAATCTATCAAGTGCCTTTCAAACTACATTCTATGCTTTCTTCTATGAGCTTAATTTAAGATTGGAGACATGTTTTTATATGCCAGTCCACACATTAGAGACCAACCATTTAAAATATGCTGTGTGGTGGGATGTTTTAATTAGCAGTTTTCATCTTCCCTTCTGTTGAAGATACTTTAGGGATTATATATTTCTTAAGACATTGTCAAAGAAAGTTCAGGTTAGTTTTTTTTTTACTACATTTTGGAACCCTCATGGTGTGTGCAGGTATGTGTGTGTGTGTGTGTGTTTGCCATGGCTTTAGTATGAGAAAATAGTCGTGTTTCTGAGAGAAATTCCACAATATATCCCTTATGTAATGGCATAAAAATCACATGAAAACATTAAACATTTTGCAACCTAAGCAAACATATGTTTAAGCAAGTTTATGATCCATGCACAGGTTGGTGATCCTTTTTTTCCTGCACCTTGGACGAGCCTCACTTAAATGTGATGCAACAACTTTAAGCATTCCATTCTTGTGCCTGACTTCTATTCCTGCTCCACTCCATTATTCAACTCTTTCTCCCTCCTTCCTCCCTTCTGTCAGTATCATATAAAGAAATGTGACAAAATTTCACCCTAGGGTATGTAAATTCTGGTTGTGTAAAACAGCTGAAGACACATGGGGCTTTCCTACTTGAACAAATAGGCAAAATGACCTTGAAATGGATGAGAACATAGTTCCAGGAAAGCTGATATTGCCCAAAATTTCAGAGCTTTTCCTCACTGTCATTTATTTAAGGTCCTTTTTTTTTTTTTGACAATCCCTCATTATAGGATAATATTAGCCCTCCAGGCAGTCTGGAGTTACAGATCTCAAGGCTACCTTTCATGGAGCTCTTTTAGGAAGACAGCCTGAAGGTTAATCTTGGTTTGCATGAAGGCGGATCTCGTGCACACATGAGAAAGATCACAGCAAGACTGCTCCGAATTTATCACAGCAGCTCTAACTGATCCTTTCTCTCTTCATTTTTATCTCTCTCTCTCTTCTGCTACTTCCTCAGCTATTTTAAAGACAGAAAGTATGAACCCACCCTTCTGACAAGAATTTCAGAATTCTTGTCCATTATTATTTATTAGATTAGTTAGTTGACAAAAATAGAGGGTAGGAGAACAAGTGACCTCACAAGAGCCCAAAGTGAAATCAAATTTAATGTCCCCACGTACGTGCCCACTTGGATCCAGGAGGAAGTGTTCAGGAGTGGCATTGGAATGTTATCACTTAACACAGTATTATAACGAGTCAGTAGTAAATTTGCTGGAATGGTTGGGCTCAAATTCCAACCACACCACTTCTGGAGTTACCTCGGGCAACTTCTGTTGATGCATCTGTAGAATGCTGGTAATAATATAGTCCTCTCAAGGCTGTTGTGGGAATTAAATTAAAGTAGGTGTTTAGGCTAAACAAATGATAGCATAACTTTATACTTTATATAAACTTTATATCTTATTTATATACAGGCTATATTTCATTACATTAGAAACAATCTGTTAGAAATAAAAGTTCTGAATTCATTTCTTAAAAATGTGAAAAACTTAGTTTCAGACCTATGTTAACATAAAGCACTTCTTCATGACACGAAAGCTACCCCTTCAAAGCTCACCTGTGGACACTGGTAGAGGTATGAGACCCTGACTCGTCTAGGATAAGGCCAGTATGGAACAGGGTATCTGCCTCAGGCGCTCACCTGGGTGATACAACCAATAGCCTTGGTGGCCTTGGTCACTTTCAGAGAAGTCTTAATGAGCTGATGTATTGTAATGCACAATTATAATGAAATATGTATATACCATAAAGAGAAGGGAAGAAATGGTATACAGCTATGAAGACATCTAATGGTAAATATAATATATGATATGCATAATAACAATAACTAAATAAGCATAAGAACGAATTTTCAGTCCTTTCCTCGCTGTCATTTATTCAGGTTCCATTTTTGAGAACATACATGGTTCAAATCCCAGATCAGTTCGGCAATCACTAGCATGTGGCTTTGGGCCAGTCACTGTACTTTTCTCATTTACTCTTTTCTGTTTTTTTTTTTTAATATAATAAGTAGGATACTAAGAAGGATTTCTGGCACATGTTTTTTTGAAACATGATAGAAGTGGAAGATTTGAAAATGCAAGGTTTTAGCCACTTGATTTCCAACACACACATAGAAGCCATTCCAAATAAATATACAATGTCAGTCAAAGTTTGCTTGCTATGCAAACTCAGCATATATAGAGACCTCTATGTTCCTGTCCACAAACTTCTTTTACATAAAAATTCTGGAGACTCACTGTAGATAAATAGCAATTACTATTGAAATTAATGTGGGTGTCAGTTAATATATATTATTCTAGTTCCATTACTTGATAAAGTGTTTCTCAAAGGAGGGGACTATATTTCAATTATATTCTATTCTCTTTAAATCCAATCCAATACCTGTCCAGAGTACCATTAATGTTTGATAAAGAAATAGAACTATAATTCATTTTCAATGTTTCTGAGAGATATTAATTAGCATAGGTATCCTTGAAAATAGACAACAAGTATATGATGGCAATTTATATGGTATTTCATTCATAAACAATATGCCTTTATTTTTCTGCATTTATAATAGCAAAATCAAAATCCATTCCTGGTTTTATAAATGTGGCTAAATTATAAAGTCATAAATACAAAGCAACATTGAATTTACTTTGGTTGTTGCATATTATATTCTGGATTTCAGACACAATATTACAAAATTCTCCAGGTGGTAACACTGTTTATGACTCTTCAGTAGCAGTACCGGGTTAATCAAAAGCAATTGTACTTTGACCTATGGTGATGAGCTGAAATAGGAAAAAGAGGGAGAGAGAACAGTGGTCTAATGCCAATTAAAAGTAGTACCTTAAATTCTAGCTTTACAAGCAATAATGCGTCTGCTTTAGCTGACTCTGTGCCAGCCAAGGGATATTTATGTATTTGAGCTTCCTTGGGTTTAAGAAGTGTTTACATAATTTCAACCACTCAGAAGTGAGTATCTGAAGAGGCTGAATTTTAATCTCAGTGCAAATCACCAGGACCCAAGACATGCGTACATGTGCACACAAGGAATATGTATTAATTACTACTTATTAAAGAAATTTGAATTTTTCATAATATAAAAAACTCTAGGGATAAATATAATACAATAAGGCCTGGAATATCTGCAGAATATTCTCTACTTCAATATCAGAAGTTCAAGAGGCATTAAGACCTTTGACCACAGGAGATTCGAAAAATTAATGAATTTCAACCACACTCTACGGGATGAATAAAAATCAACACTTCCTAGATCTCCACTTATAATCAGATAGTCCAGGGAGCAATTCAGTTTCTACATTTTTTGACAAACATAAAAATGTAAAGCACAAAAATTTTAGCAATGACACTAAAGATAGGTATGGGCAGTCATCAAACTACTGGTGGTTCAAAATCAAACCATGTTAGTAAATTTCTATTTATTGCTAGGAAAATTTATGTGCTTGTGTAACTAGTTTTCTGAAAGTCTTCATGGAAGAACAACATTGAAATTTTATGATGGCAAGCTCTGGGAGGCCTATCAAATCTGGCAGATATTACTCAATTTATATACAAAACAAAGCACAAGCATCCAATGAATACAATTATCTGGCTTTAGTCATAATCTTAAAAATGTGTTTCAAAGTACAAGATGCACAATTTTGTAAATGTTTATTTGTACAGAGTAACTTGCGAATTACCTTTATAGTGATAGGTAAGAATCATTTTATGGCCTCCCAGATAATAATATTGATTGCCCTAAGAGGTTGCTGCTAGACAGAATTGAAATCAACTAAATCAGACAACATGAAAATCAATAAAAATCTATTATTTTAATAGAAATACAACCAAAAGCTTAACTTACAAACACGTAGGTAGAATTTATCATGTTAAAAGATAACTAATATGCTCCCAGTGCATACAGAATTCAAAGGACATTCCTAGGGTAGTTCCACACCCAAGATCAGTCCCGTGGGGACCAGTGGGTAGGTAAATCATTTGTGAGCAGAGAGCAGGCTGGAGTGAAGACAGATGGAAAAAAGCATCACCTAACAACCAAAAAGTTTACAGAACTACCAAAGTTTTGGTTGGCTACTAAGCAATAAGTCTATGTCCAGCAACTATTATGAATCTAGAAAGTTTTTACCCATAGTTGTTCAAATGAATAAATTAACAAATTTTTATAGACATTAATGCCGTATATGTATAAATGTTTACAGTTAATAGGATAAATTAATTTATAGTGTCTCTGCAAAATTATCCTAGGGAGTATGATATTATAGTTATTGATTTATTTTAGCAGAAGGTTTATATTTCAAGTATTAAAAAATAGGTGATAAAAATAGTGTCATAGGAGGAGAAAATAAACAATGAGAATTTAAGTGATAAAAGATAATACATTTTTCATTCAATAAGTGCTTTAGAAAATTAAAAATAAATCCTCTCGCTTTCCATAGCCTGTAGTTGTGAGGCAGTAAAGAACAGCATGTACAGTACACACAGAATCTCAAGTCAGAAATCACAAAGCTTGAGTCCTGGCTCTGTCATTTGTTGATTAGCTGTGTAATCTTGGGAAACTTACTTAACTTCTCTTGTCAGTTTCTGCAGTTGTAAATGGTAAATAATGATAGGACTTATCGTTAAGTATCTTCATCATAAGAATTAAATGAGATACTTGATGTAAAAGCTTTGGCCTCTATCCAGTTAATATCTGTTTTTAATTTTTATTAAAATATTATGTTTAGAATAACATTTCATTTTTCATGGCATCAATGGTCTTCTAATGTGAATTTTTGAAAGTGATGAGAAATGTAAGCAGTCACTTATGCTTAACTTTTAAAATATCACTGCAGTTTTTTATTGCACACAATCACATATTTTATCAAATCAGTATTTTAGAAGTAATGCTCTATGGGAAGTATATTAGCATGAGCAACCAAAACATCATGAAATGTCAGGTCCAAGACATACCTTTTTTTTAACTTTCTATTTTTATAGATAAAACAGATAACAATCAGTGAAATAGTTTCCTCAACTGCCCTAGTTAACTTGTAGCACCTGCCACAAGTTCAGTGTTTATTCAGCTGAACTTACTCAGTATTCATTATTTCATTAATTTATTCATTCAATCAACAAATACTTTTTAACCCTATATGTCTCTGCTGCTTGTTGATAATACAGTAAATAAAATGAAATTTTAAAGGATATAAAAATAATGAAAACATATAATACACAGAAGCTTTTTCGATGATAAAGAATGTTTAATAAGTGACAAGTGGAGTTATCACTTGAACTTCAGAGAAGTAGTAAATAATTTTGTTACTTCTGTAGCCACTCTGTTTCTTTCTTTCCCATCAAAAGAGTATTCCTTGTGACTACTAATTGTGGTTTTATGAGATCTTGGTATCACACACCAATAAAAATCCATTATTTTTTATTGCTTTTTCCTTTCCCAATACCACCTCTACTTCCATTAATCTTTGTAACATTCTTTTTACTGAATTCTTATTTTTCAGATATCTAAAAGTTGCAGTGCCCTAGGGGATTACTTTTAGATCTCTTCTCATCTCCGTCTATACTCACTCATTGGAGAGCTCTTCTAGCTGTATGGGTCTAAGGACAACCAATAGGATAAAGGCATCCGAGTGCATAACTCCTTGTCTGATCTCTTCTTTGAACTGAAGTTAGGATCATCTGTCAGAACTCTTTCTCATCACCTCCAACTACCTATTTAGCATCTCTACTTAGATTTCTAATAGGCAACTCCAATGTTCTTGTCCAAATCTAAGTCATCCCTAGAATGGAGGGACAAGAGCAACTCAAATATTGTGAGGCCTGCCCTAGATCATTCAGTTTGAAAGGTGCTATCACTATCCACGTCTTTCATAGAGCCTTGGGCACTTAATGAAAAGAATACATTTTAAAACAGAATGTTAATTACATTCAGGAAAAAAATAGTAAGGTAATACTCCCTATGTCCCAGCATACTCTTCCACATATACAATCCATTATCTTCATGGCAACTAGAATTATTCTTTAAAAAGTAAATCAAGCTACTCAGCAGTGGAATCATGTGAGCATCACTCACTGCAGTACTGCATAGTCAGAATTAATTGGAAATCTATTTCTTGCCCAGTTGGAGTAATGGAGAAGCATCTGAAACAACTGAAAAAGAAAACCCAACAAAATGTAAGAAACAATGACTCTCAAGACAGTGAGCAAAAAAACACAGTGATCCTGAGAGATGACCAACAAATCAAGTCAGTCCTACAATTATTCCAGATTTCTACCTGGACAGTTCCCAGCATGGGGATAGAGCCCAGGCAGAAACTGGCAGGTTCTCTGAGTTGAGGAAGTGGTTTGGGGAGTCAAAGAAAACCACGGACGTGAGATTTCATAGAGCTCAGTAACAGAGACCTGATAATGGCACAGCAAGAGAGCTGGAGAGATGCTGAGGGGACCCTTCAGATATTCAGCTGAGTATGATCAGCACATGCACATGAGCAAACTTTCTGAAGGAACCACTGACACAGGGAAACAGCACCCTGTATCATGCAAGGCCAGAAATAATATTTATTGCTAACAGCCACAGTTGATAAACCTTATAATTCACAGAGTTTTTGTTAGAGTATTAAGGAAATCTTGCCTAGTAATGATGAAGTGACCCAAGGATAAAATTTATCTTATCTCACCTGAAAAACCCTCAAAGCAAAACTCAAGAGGATCAAATGGTTTCCAACTTACTAAATGACATCCCAGGACAAAGTTCAATAACATTTTTAGGAACACAAAAATATCCAGCACACAGTAGAGTGAAATGCACAATGTCTGGTATCCAATCAAAAGTTACCAGGTATACAAAGAAGCAGGGTGTACCATCCATAATGGAAAGAGAAATCAGTCAATGAAATTAATCTATAAATAACAAGGATGGTGTAATTATTATACAAGGGAGCGGAGGGTGCTGGATGGAGGGGGGCAAAAGGGTAAAAATCAGGACAACTGTAATAGCATAATCAATAAAATATAATTAAAACAAAGAAAAAGTGCACTGAATGGAATTAATAGCAGATTAGATTAGTTTAGCAATTTTCATCCTTCTTTATCTCATGGCACACACACATTAATCACCAAAATTCTGTGGCACATGAAAAGTATATTTTTTGCTTATCTGCCAAAAAAACAGGTATACTTTTGATTTATTTACACCAGACAGCTTTGTTGTGTTGGCTGTTGTCATTTTTTTCTAATTTGACAATCCAAGGGAAAAGAGGTCAGTGCCCTTGACTAAACAGTCAGGGATTGCATGTTTAAAAATTTTTGTGGTGCACTAATATGTTGCAGCACACTGGCTAAAAATTGCAAAATTAGCTGATAAAAAATCAGTGAATAAGCTCTTCACAATGGAACAGAGAGAAAATGATGTAAAAAATGAAAAGAGCATCAGTGCACAGGAGGACAAGTTCAGGCAGCCAAATATACGCAATGGGAGTCCCAAATATATGCAAAGTGGAGACGAGAGAGGAAATAAAGGCTATTATTTTCTAAATGATGAACATTATACATGCATAAATCCAAGACACTCAACTAACTCTAACCTCAAAAACATAAACAACTGCATGAAGGTACATCATAATTAAATTCCTTCAAACCACTGACAAAGAAAAAAAATTTAAAACAGGAAAAAAGACATTATGTAGAGAAACAAAAATAAGATTGTCAGCAGATTTCTCACTGGAAACAAGGGAAGCTTGAAGATGGTAAAGCAACATCTTTAGAGCAACAAAAGAAAAAAGGAATCTTTCAACTTATAAATTTACCAGGGAAAATATCTTTCAAAAAGGAAGGCAAAATAAAGACATTCACATATACAAAAGTTAAAAGAGTTCACCACTAGCAAACTTGTTTGCATTATATAAATAAATGTAAAAGGAAGTCTTCCAAGCAGAAGGAAATGATTCCGGATGAAAACCTGGGTGTACACAAAGGGATAAAGTGCCCTGGAAATGGAAAAGGAAGGAAAGGCCAAAAACTTTAATTTAGCTTTCATATCATGTTCAAATATTAATTCATTATGAATCTTAGCTATAAATGGAAAACCTAAAACTATAAAATTTTGAGAAGTTACATAAACCTTTGTAACCTCCAGTTAAGCAAAGTTTTCTTAGGTAAACTATAAAAAGCATAATCCATGAAAGGAAAAATAATGATAAACTGGATTTCACTAAAATTAACAACCTCGATCTTCAAAAGACACCCTTATATCAGTTTTACACGTGGTTAGACATTTATATCATTCATCACGCGCTCCTCCTGGTAAGTCTAGTACCCACCTGACACTATCCATAGTTAGTGCAATATTATTGAGTGGAATCCCTGTGCTGTACTTCATAGCCATGTGATTATTTGGTGTGCATGTGATAGTTTCTTAAAAAGTTAAATATACATCTACCATATGCCTCAGCCATTTTACGTTTAGATAGTTTACTAAGGAGAAATTAAAGCATATGTCCATAGAAACACTTGTACACAAAAGTTTAAAGCAGTTTTATTTATAATCCCAGAAAATCTGGAAACAGTTCAAATATCTATTAACAGGTCAAAAAATAAATTGCAGATTATCTATGAAACAGTTTCATTCAGCAATAAAAAGGACTGAACTACTGACACACACAACAACACAGAAGGCTCTGAAAATAATCACATTGAGTAAAAGAAGCCAGATAAAAAAAGACTGCACACTTGCTTGTAATATTCCAATTTTTAGAATGGAATGTCCAAATTCTAGAACATTCTATCAAATCTAGAGAAATAGAAAGTAGGTTAGTAGTTTCCAGACAATTGGGTGGTAGGAAGGAGCAGGGCAGAGAAATTACATAGGGGCACAAGGTAATCTTTGGGAAGAATGTTAAGTTCATTATATTGACTGTAATAATATTTTTGACAGGCTTATTGGTATGTCAAAATCAATCAAATTAGAAACATATATATTTTGTAGTATATCAATTATGTGTCAATAAAGATGAAAACATGTATGTGCAATCACATTATATGACTCTGCTGAAAGCCCTCTACTGCTTTCCATTGTTTTTAGAATAAAGTTTAAATTTCCTACTAGGAGTTAAAAGGATCTGAACGATCTGGCCCCTAGCTAGCGTTTTATCCTCTTCTCATACACATCCTTTCCATCCCTAACACAGTCTAGTCTCTTTAATGGTGCTGAACGTGGCAAGGATGCTCCTCAGCATCAGTGCTTGCTCTTTCCACAACTGTACACACCTGCCCTACAAATTCTAACTTTTCTTCTTCCCTTTCCTTAATACTCCAATCCAGGGGTGTCCAACCTGCAGCCCACAGGCCGCATGCAGCCAAGGATGGCTATGAATGAGGCCCAACACAAAATCCTAAATTTATTTAAAATATCTATGAGATTTTTTTGGTAACTTCATGCTGCAATGTATTTAATGGATGGCCCAAAACAACTCTTCTTCCAGCATGGCCCAGAGACGCCAAAAGGTTAGATTAGTTCAGCAATTTTTGACACACCTACAATACCGTTCCCTCAGAGAAGCCTTGTCTGACCACACTGTTTATAGCAGCCCCCACACTCATCACATTCCATTTGTATTACCCCAACCCATGTATCTCACGGTTATTATAAACATGCAGCATTATATTCCATAATTATTTATTTATCACCCATTTCCCCAGTAGAATGTGACAGCCACAGCGATGGGGAATCTGTCTGGTGCACTGTTACAATTCCACCACCTGGAACAGTGTCTAACATGCTGCGCACTCAGTAGAGGGATATGGGTGCAATTACCCAGAAAATGCTAAACCCTCCCCTGTGTGCTATTGTGCCAGAGTAGCTCTTGTCACTTCTCCAATAATTTTCTTCCATTTTTTATTCTTGTGATCTGCTGCAGTGGTATATGTGCCAGGACTGAAATCTTTAAAAAATTGAAGATGTTGCTCCCAACCTCGATTTTCCCAGAGTGCAAATAATTATGCTGACATGGGTAGTGATGCCTAAAATAAATAGGATGCCTCAATGTCTAAGAGATAGAAGGTAAAAAATATAGGATATTTTTAACAACACTAAGGGCTGTAAAAAATCAATACTAAAGGATACTAGGTTATATCACCTCTAAGAAATAAAATAAAAAACAATTCCAAACTACTCAACTAGAATGCTTTTATTCTATTATAGCCAACAGTTTTTGTATGTGCGAGGGCAAGAAATTATTTTCCATTACAAACAAAGTCTTGCATAAACATAATTTGTGCTTACCATTTTAATCCTCCATCCTTTTCAGTTTTCTCTCTTAGTACACAAACGTGAAAGGCCTAATAAATTTACGATGGACCTAATACATTCAGTTGCATATGCCATATAAACAAACCACACCTAATGTGTGTGAAAGCCGAGACACAAGTCTAAGGATGTGTCTAAACTACATCAGACCACATCTCCACGGCTCAGGCACACAGGCAGGACCACCTGTGTTCACAGAGAGCAAAGCCGGGAAGGGCAAGGGAGCATTCACCTGCTGGTCAGCACCCAAAAGAGAGTCCTGGTGCGTAAATGGCCTTTAATGAGAAGACTCCTGTGGTTATGCCTGTTCTTTCAAGGGACCTCCCAGTGCTCACAGCTTTCTTCAAGTGCCTCTGCAAGCAGTCTGTTTAGGCTTCCTGGTGGCCTGGATGTACATTCATTGAAGAAAACCTAGAAGGTTATATGCTGACCTGAAACCAGTAGGCTAGTCTGCCCTATAGACTTGGTGTCAACAAGGAGGTTCAATGCGGACTCACATTGCTTCAGAAAAGATAGGAGCAGATCTGCTTCTGTTTTCAAACTGGCGTTCACTAGTACAGTCAACAGAAGAATGTCACAGACATGTTTTAATCTGATGCCATGAGTCTTTCTCAGTGGACAGTAGAAGTTTCCAGAAGAGAACCCAAACCTTCTCTGGGACCATGTAAACTACTCAACAGAACAAAGCTGGGTGCTGATGGGTGTGGGGTTCTCTTTCACTCTTACCAGATGCTGAAATATATTTAGCATTAGGGGGCTTTGGCATATTTTTGTAAAAATATTTTCATCTACTATTGCCTGTGAAGATGAAGGTTTACATCTTTATGTAACAAAAGCTTTTCAAATTGAGAATATATTATTAGCCACCTGGTACATTTATATCAGATACCAAAACATGCCCAATATGTCTTTATATGACTAATAAAGAGGGAAAAGGGTTATTTTTCTTAAGCAAAATGATGTTTTAAGGAGTGCTTTATGCCAGGTGATAAACACTCTCCAACTTCCTTCTCATAAATGCAAAGCAGAACAGAATTTTATTCTTGTGTTCGGGATTTAGCCTGAGAAAAATATTTTACTCTGTACGCACAGAAGCCATAGCTGGATGGATGGCACAAAAGCACTCATGAAACTTTAAAACCTAAAGCATATTTTAAATTACAAATTACTGCAAACATCATAAATGTTTCTAATTCTTAGGTCTAATCGCTAACCTCTCTATCGCCTTCCTAACTAGTTTCTAATGGAAATGTCTGTTGCTGCTGCTAAAACCATGGATGAAAAGGGGGGAAACATTCCTTGAGTCCATGTTGAAATTTCAAAAGACTTTCCTTCTGTCGAAAACAGCATTTTGATTTTCATTTCTTTACTCTGAAAAGTTTGCATGTGGAATAAATAGTTGTTCCCATTTCGACCGTCTCATGAACCTCTATAACACTCTGAATGGCAACTCTTCCTCCCTGTAGTAAGCTCCAGAGGCGCCTCACGGAGTCACCACCCAAACACAAGGACGACGAGAGAAATCATAAAAGGACAGAGTAGACGACAAGCTATTATTCACAAATTACAGAGGCTGATTGTTATGTGTGAGAAAATTCAATAGGATAAAAAAGACATCTTAGTCTTGACATTTATGCTGGACAGAATGGAAAAATTGCATGTGCGTTGAGTGAGTGATAGGACAGTAATTTCAAAGTACACTGTGTCGTTAGTAAAAGATCACTAAGCTGAAATGTCGTGAACTAAAAACACTTCCTCTCCCGAAAACTTTAAAGAACACTACTCAGTATTTAACAACTAAAATAGTGTAAGAAACTATCATGTAAAATTCGCTAACATGACATTCAGAATAAATTCTCAGGAGGAAATAATTTCCTCTTAGAAAAAAGTTTTCAGTTATAAATAATCATTAAAACTTTGATGAGCTAATTTTCAGGCCATTTTTACTTCACACTTTAATGTTAAGATTAAAGTACATTTTCTTTAAAATATTGCAACAATCATTACGTTAGGCCTTCACAAAATCTTGCCCTGTGGTAAAAACCTATTTTTTTCTCATTATGCCTCTCACAATGGAGTCTAATTCCCTAGATATGGTGTTCTACCCATGGGTCAGAACTCCTGAGTGATGGCAAAAAAAAAATAATAAATTGCGGTTCAGTTTTTTCTTGTTGCAATCACTCTTGCCATTTACTTGCCAATATGTAAATTACCTCATCATCACAGGCAGGCTGCATGATTGAACTAATCTTGATTCACAGTTATTTAAAATGAGAGACTTGATGATTACATGCCAGCTGAGAGAGCTGAGTTTCAGTCCTTGTTAAAACTGATGGCATTGTAAAAACCATCTACCCGTGACCATCCCCAGCCCCTTCTGCCAAGTTACTGGGCTCCCAGCTAATCTTCAGCCCCGCAGGGCACACGTGTTGTCCACCACTGTAGGGTTTGGTCCCAGTTCGGGTTCTGTTTCACTGATGCCAGCTGAAGACACAAGGCTCATGAAGCTGAGACTAGGAAGTTTATTACTTAGAATGGCAGCAGTAGTCAGAGTATCAACATTTGTGCTGGTTCTCCATGGCCCAGTGTGAACCAGCTGATGTCTTTACACTCAGTGGATTGTGCAACAGGAGAGAAACCCTAAGCTTAGGGAACCCAAATCAACTGTAATGGCCAATAAGCACCTCTGCCCTGTGCTGTATAGGGAGAAACCATCTCCTTCTCCCAAGGCTCTCTGTGCTGAAACATCCTTGGAAAGGTAGTATGGAACACAGACAGACAGTGCCTCTGTCAGCAAGATATGCAGAACTGCAAGAGATTTGTGGAGAATTGTATCCCAGCTTAATGTAATGTATTCTAGTTGTCTTCACCAAATAGGTAAACAGTGGAATAAAGAGACTCTAAAGCAAATAGAAACTCTGTAGCTATTCATCTTGCTACCAAAGAGCCACCAGAGGGCATAGTGGTAATCAGAGCCAAGGAGACTTCCATGTCACCTATGGCAAAGAGGATTCCTCACCATTTCTAGTAAGTGTAACAACTGTCAGGGTGGATGCCTCCTGTCTTCCACACAGACCCTCGGGCAACACATCTTTATTTTGTGAACTATTGATTCTTTCTTGTCTCTGTTACTCCTTCATCTACCACTCCCTCTGGGGCAGAAGGTATGATGTAAAACACACTGCCTGGAGGTAGAAAACTTGGGCTCTAAACTCAATTTTCTACACTAGCTCTGTGATCTGGGGTACGTCATCTACAATTGCTGAGTGTCAGTTTTGTTTTATGTAAACATACAGAGGTCGACTTTCTAGCTCTGTCCTGTTACCTGAATTATTCTTTTACTTGTGGTTTCATGGTGCGCAGGAGTGTTATTGATGTGTGTGTCTCTGTGTTTAAGGGAAGAGAGAATAAAAGAGAGAGAGAGATGAAGAGACTGGCAGATTCATTTGCTTTTTTTTAAATGTCACCCTAAATTTCCTTCCTAAGGAAACCCAAATTCACATTCATTTATTGACTATTTATTATTCATTGTATTATTAAATGTCTTTCCATTAGAGAGCTTTCAAAAAGGATCTATTCAGGATACTAATTGTGCATAATGCATTATCTCAATCATTTAGCTTTAAAAGCCCTTGCAGGTGGGTATTCCACCTGTCACCTCTAGGGGGCAGAATGAGAATTTGCACTGATTTTAGAGTCATGGATTCAGATCCTATTCTGCCCCTTTTTACACAGTGATCTCAGATAATTTACTTAACTTTTTAAAATCTTTGTTTTCTAATTCCATTTTTGCAATAATAGATAATAAAACTATTCTGAGGATTACGAAATGTTGAATACAAAGTATCCTAGTACATATTTGATCCAAATAAATGTAATTACCTTCCATTAAAAATGTTAGGGAACGCACTGACTGGTGTGTTCAGTTGGTTGGGTGTTATTTTGTAAAGCAAAAGGTGGCCAGTTTGATTCCTGGACAGGGCACCTCTCTTGGTTGTGGGCCAGGTCCCCCTGTTGGGGGCATGTGAGAAGCAACCAACCAATGTTTCTCTTACACATCGATGTTTCTAACCCTGTCTTTCTTCCTCCCATCCCCTCTCTCTAAAAATAAATGAAGTAAAATCTTCAAAAAATATTAGGGAACCTGACATCAGGGTGTTGTTTAGTGAGTTGTCCAAATCACACAGCTGGTAATATATGTTGGTTTCCCTCCAAAGTCACAGATGCTTCTGGATTAAAGTCTGTCTCACAGGAAGTCTGGTTTTCAATAGTGGGGATGCGGAGTGTGGTCTATTCGCTCTTCTTTTTTGCTTCTCTCATTTCTCCAGCCAATAACCCCATGGAACACCAGGACTGTGTACTGATCTGTTAGAAGGTGATTTTTACTTATGTTACAATTTAAAAATTATTATGTTGAAACATACATAACATAAAACTTAGCATCCTCACCATTTTTAGGTGTATAACTCACTGGCACTAAGCACCTTCACAATACTGTGCAACTCTACTTATTTTAATCTCATCCTTTCCAGTTTCTATTCTTGCATGTGTTTATAATCTAGGTAATAAATTAATACAGTTATGTACATATTTCTGAATTCTTCTTTAAAAATAGTGGCACACTGAGGGTCTGCTTACAGCTCTTTTCTGCTGGGTGCATGACCACAAGCTGTCCACGGAGACTCCTGGCTGAGGAAAGGGCTCTGGATGCTCTTCTACAGAGCCAGCAATGGAGCTGGGCCCTCCACTGCACTCTCTCCTCCTTCCTCTTCCCCAGGCTTTCAAGGAGCACCGAATGAGGTCCGCCAAACATGACAGTCAGTTGACCAGGGCTACAGGGATGGACTTTCCGTGTCTGAAACATCAGGACCTGTCACCTTATGGAGAAAACAAGGACTGCCATTCAGCTACAGTTCACGCATACCCACTCCTGCCTTCCATGCAGACTCTTTGAGTCCTTTCAGATGGAATAAGAAGAGAGAGGATAGCCATGAGCTATGGAAAAAAGAATCTGTGTGCTAATTATAATCACTTCTACTTATACGGCTTACAGTTGCCTTACATTATCCCATTCCATCCTCAAAAAATTCTATTTTAAAAATGAGTTAAAGCCAAGGAGATCAATAATTTGCTGATATCCATACAAAAAGCTGAGGGCCAGAAAAGGGACTGGAATTATAACGTTGCATCATTTCCCCACCTGCACTCTAGTTATGATCCCTTTACATCACAGCTGCATCTCAGCAGAGATGCTTGAAGGAGTCACAGGAGCCAAGGGAGTGGGTCAGAGCCTGGTCTGCTTTGCAGCAAGCGGGCAAGTATCGCAGAGATTCTTGAACTTCATTCAGAATCAGAAACATCTCAACACACTCATTACTAGAGAAAAGGGGGTAGGGAGTTGTAAAGGGTAAAGAGAGCCAAATATGTGGTGATGGAAGATGACTTGACTTTGGGGGGGGGGGGTGGGCACACAATGCAATGTACAGATCAGGTATCATAGAAATGCGTGCTTGAAACCTATATGACCCCAATGCCACCTCAATAAGTTTAATAAAAAATACAAATTCCCTGCACTGTAATGCTAAAGATTTTGAATCCATAGATCTATGGTGGTGCTTAGCAATCTTTATTTTGAAACATTTCTCAGGTGATTTTGTTAGGAGGCAGCTGCAGACTGGTTTTTAGATAAAGAATCATGGATGGAATAAAATGCAAAGCTGGCATTCTCCAAATGGTTAAAACTAGAAAGTTGGCATTTGAGAAATCAAAATATTTTCAGCATTTTAACATGGAACTTGATAAACTTTTTCAGTGAAACTAATATATTTGCACTTGCTTTAAATGAACAGTCTCTGGGTTTGTGAAGTAATAGAAATCCACATTGTTTACATTTTTGTTATATATTCTGTTTAGTGATATAAATTAAATATGCCTGGAGCTCAGAAGTAGTCCCCAAATAATTATAATTATGTTTAGTCTAAATATAGATTCTTAATGGACTCCCATGTCCCAATTTTTTAGATTAAATAAGTTAGATTTTAAGCATGTGTTTTTATTTTAGCAACATTCTTTGCAAGTTTTATAGACAAATCAGGCTACTGCATGCATGTGGGAATGAGGGCTGGGGTAGGAGTGGGGGCCCCTCTGATGGAAAAGAATATCTTCTTCATTTATCACGTTGGAACAGAAAGGACAGGACTTTGTCCTGAGGTTGAGGAGAACCCTCTTCGCAGCTGGTGTTAAGGAGAGAATTGGGCATTGGATACTATGAACAGGGTCAAAGAGGATTCAGAGGATTCCAAGTAATGCAAGAGAAATTGGCCCTTGAAACATGGCACAAAGCTAGGAGGAATAAAGAGAGATGGCCTCACTTCTGGGAGCATTTATGACCACTGGCCCCTAGGCAAAATACGTCATCTTCAGTTCATACTTTTCTCTTCTTCCCTGACAACACATATGGCCAAGCTCTCAGTGATAAAAAGCACAGCCTGCTGTTTGCTCCTCCTTTGTGCTGAAGCAGAGTGAGGAGAACTTCCAGTCTGATCACAAACCAGCAAGAGATCTCCATTCTCATGTCTTTTTAGTCACTGTGCTCCACTAACTCACTCATTACCCCACTGACATTTCCAGGAACATCTTTGGGATGGTTAATGTAGGCATTAGCTCCATGGGGATCCCTTCTGAGAAATTCTCATTTACTCCATTATTCCTAGAGAGCAATTGCACTGTACTAAGAGAAACATATGGGAATACTTTAGATTGGATAGCTCAGCTAGTAAAAATTCAGGACTAATAAAGTCAAGGTCAGGAGATTGTTCTCTATGGTAATCAGGGAACAATTAACTTAGGAAAAAAAAATAATTTTCCAAAGGCAGTGATTAAAGCTGCACCTTGGCCAATGACTGCTATTATTGTAAAGCCCAGGTGAGAAAGGAAGGGTGCTTAATCTGTCCGTTAGCAGACTCATTAGTCCAAAAGGACCATTAATGCCTGTGGGTGCCTCTTAGAGGTCTAGACCCAGAAGAAGGAATTAAGGGCAGGGGAAGGAGGAAAAATAACAGAAGAAAATTAAAGGATCCCTCTCTGTGTTTTGGGGAGTGCAGAATTACAATTTACAAGATATGCAGGATGGTAAGTACCTGAACACATTTTGTATTGAAAGGAGGGGACTTTTGGATTCTTCAAAGCCAACATTGTTATGATGACCTGTTTTCTACTCAGCATGGGGCAGAGAAACCACTCAAAGATCATATTCTAATGATGGTGTTTTGGTTGTGATATCTTCACTCCCATGAAGTCTGTATGATCATAGGTCTAGCTGCAGTTAAAAAGGGATTTCTGAAAAAAACAGAGGCTCTGAATAGCATTCAGAAGAGGAAAGTTAAATATGTGAACGAAGATATAATGATGTGTGTATGTGATTGCATACGGGAGCTTCATGAATAAGGACAGAGAAAGCATACGATTGTTTGAATCCTGTGTTCAGGTCATTAGTGTGTACAGTCAGAGGGATTGAGTCAACCACCTGACCTGCATGGCACAAGGTGAGTTATTCCTAGAAGACGAATCAGACGGGTGAGACCCTTTCCACACTTAGAAATTTCATACTTACATATCTCTAGTTCACATATTTTTACTGGTACTTTGTAAGATTTCAGTGTGAAGACTGGATCTACAGTGTTATGAGAATAAACAGTATTTTCATTTGGTTTTGTCTTATAGCTCTTTTACTTTTACAAAACCATTTGCACTCATGATACACACATGCCCAGTCAGTTAAACATATGCGACACAAGCAGATATTCCATCTAAGTTATTCTGATACTTAAACTAAAGCAGAGCCCTGGCTGGTGTGGCTCAGTTGGTTGGGCATAGTCCTGCACAGCAGAAGGTCACTGGGTCGATTTCAGTCAGGGTACATGCTTGGGTTGCAGGTTTGGTCACTGGTCAAGGTGTGTGCAAGAGGCAACTGATTGATGTTTCTCTCTTGCCTTGACATTTCTCTCCCTGTCTTTCTCCCTCCCTTCTCCTCTCTCTAAAAATAAATAAGTCAATAGTATCTAAAAATAAAGAAGAAAGGTATACTGCAAGACATAAGTATCTTGTCATGCTTATCTACTGCTATTATAAGTGTATTTATAAAGCACGTGTTAATGCAGAGCATCTGTGCTCTAAGTTGTGGGAAAAGAAAGCATTTATTTAAACAACATCCTTGGCTCCCATTCTAACAGCACGACTGGGAGAAGAGACCAGGGGTGGAGGGTAATCCTGAGTCTGGAAGGAAGGAACATCAGCTGTTTCCCTGTTCTGACCCATTCCCCTGGCCCTCACCTGCTGGCCACAGGTAAGTAGGTGAGAAAAGGTGTGTCGTGCAGAAATTCCCAGCATCTAAACACTGTTCATAGGCTAAATCAAATGAACAGGGACAGGAAAATAAAATGGTGTATGAGAGAAATGTAACATTGAGGCGCTTACTGCTACGGCTGATTACAGTAAAGTTAGCATAAAAAGAAACTGGACACTGATTACCTCCCACCTAATTTCCTCCTCACTTATAATAACAATGGAAAGATGATACACTGTCTTTCATAGAGTACTGCTAAACGATTTGCTGAAACTGGTAATCTCTTTTAGAATTTAAAAACGTATAACATACCCAGAAGTTGGTGCTGAAAATATGCATTTTGTATCACACCTGAGATCCTCAACTGTGTGACACCACATTGGGACCAGAGCCGCAGCTTTGGTGGAGTGCATAAAATAAATCACCTTAGTTTTATTCAGAAGTACTTGAAATATAATTGTTTCATAAAATATTAATTTCATTAGAAACTGACCCCTACTTTTAAATTAATTTCTATTTTATGAGCAGGTGCTGGAGCAGTTTTCAAAGTGACTGCACTTAACTCATTCTCAGGGACCACTGATTGATTTATTACTATTCCTTTTTTGTTAAGACAAGAAGACTCCAAGGACACACTGGGTGACTTTTCACAGTACTTTACATGCATTATTGAACCAAAGTCTTTCTTCCTAGAGGACAATAGGAAAAAGACTACCTTATTCTGCTCAGTGTGCTGCTTTTCACTTCAGCTGCAGAGTTATAATAAATATTCACATATCCCGTAAATGACATGGAAAATTTCACATTATTAATCAGACTTTCCTATAGAATACACATTTTTCAGGTCCCTGTCTAGGGAAATGTTCAGCACCATGGATTGAAATGAGCCTGACCTATGGAGTCAGTCAAAAATTGCAGCTACTTCTGCTTTCTGACCATTAGTTGACTTGTGTGTAAAATGGAAATAAAAATACCTAATTTATTAGCAAATATCATGTGGGGGTCAAATGAATAAAATACAAAAGTCCTAGAATAATACCTGAAAAATAAAGAAATAATATTTATAGAGCATCTCCCCCTCCCCTTGAATGTGCATTGTTCATATTTCTATTGAAAGAGTCAAGTCATATACTGGCTCATTATATTTTGTGCCCTAAAGTGAGAGATAATTATCCTTTCATGTATGTGTGTATGTATGTATGTACACACATATATACTGCTTCATTTCACAAGGAATTGAGACAACTTATAAAAATGTTTAAAAGACTATAAAGTTGAACCAGAAACTATAATGACAGGTTAAAAGTATAACACTGGAGTGAGAGATAATATACAAATTATGAAAAATAGACTTTAGGTTTCTACACTTTTTTACTGACTGCTTAGGGTTGAAGATTTGGCACTGAGCTCCCAAGTTATCAATGCAAATAGAAAAACAAAGCCAGTTCCAAACTTTGAATACCTATTTTAAAAATCACAGCCATCTCATCAATAAATCAAGAAACAACAAGTGCTGGCGAGGATGGGGAGAAAGGGGAACACTTTTGCACTGATGGTGGGAATGCAGACTGGTGCAGCCACTGTGGAAAGCAGCATAGAGTTACCTCAGAAAATGAAAAATGGATCTGCCTTTTGACCTAGCAATCACACTTCTGAGAATATATTCGAAGAAACCCAAAACACTACTTCGAAAGACCACGAGCACCCCTGTGTTCATTGCAGCATTGTGTACAATCACCAAGATCTGGAAGCAACCCAAGTGTGCTTCAGTAGATGAGTGGATAAAACAAGCATGGGGCATTTACATAATGGAATACTACATGTCTGTAAAATAGAAGAAAATTTTACCCTTTGCAATAGCATGGATGGATCTGCAGAACATTATTCTAAATGAACTAGGCCAGTTAGAGAAAGACAACTACCATATGATTTCACTCATATGTGGAATCTAATGAACAAACTGAACTAACAATGAAAATGGGGACAGATTCATAGATAGAGAGTAGATGACAGCTAGTGGTGGGTTGGTTAGGGGGTGGAGGAATTACACAAAAAGGAAAAAGGACTCATGGACATGAACAACAGTGCAGTGATAAAGGGGGAGGGGGTTAAGTGGTAATGAAAAAATACAGTAAAAAATTTTTATAAAAGAAAAAATGCATAGCAATCTCAAATAAGAAGTAATTTTTTTCATACTACTTAGTTCCAGAAAGTGTTTCCCAGGTTGCGTCTCAAGGAACATAGTGACGCAGTGGGTAGTATACTCAATCACGTATTCAGAAACACAGGAGATGATGAGATCCTGGGACAGTGGTGCCTTGAAAAGCACCAGGAACCTGTTTCCCCACCCAGACAATAATTACACTGGCAGAACCTGTTTGATGCAACTATTTTGGAACTCTGGAGTCTACTGAAGGTTTCTGGAGGAAGGCTTGAATGATAAATTGCTCTTAGCCCAGTACAAGCTACCCAGCCCCCCTGCTCAGCCCTGTGGCTGGCAACTGGGCACATGTCCAGGAGCAGTTTGCAGAAGCCATGTCGGGGGTGGGGAGAGAACACTGGGGATCTGTGCTCTGACCTCTGATCATCACTTCTGATATCAGGCATATAAAGCGGTGCATGGCCATGGTTGCTGCATAGTCCTCCCCTATCGTAATAAACACCTCCCTCCCTGCTGAAATGACTTCCAGGGGATTTAAAAAGCTTACATACTTTCTGTCCTGTCCCTTTAATTTCCTTTTTTCCTCTTTTGGGAGTAAGACAGTACAGACTAGTACATTTAGAAGCAACTTTGTATATGGGGAGAAAGCAGAGAGTCACTGTATATGCGTAGGAAACAGTGCAGGTTCAGTAAAGACCTGAGAAAATTTAAGTTTATGTCCCAGGCTGATCTTCAGCACACACACAGCCAACAACAATTTTCAAAATTAAATAAACAAAAATAAAAATTTCTTATAAACCCTGGGGAAACAGGAGAATCTCTTCCAGAGTTACTACATTATCAGATTCAAAAGTCTAGTTTTCAACAAAATATCAGAAGGCATATAAAGAAACAGGAAAGCATGCCCCATTCCCAAGGAAAAATAATAAATGCATGAACAGAAACTGTCCTTGAAAAAGACTAGATGGTTGATTTACCAGAAAAAGTCTTTAAAACAACTCCCTTAAAGCTGATGAAAGAACAAAAGGATGATATGGAGAAAATCAAGAAAATTATGTATGAACAAAAGAGAAATATCATTGAAGAGATAAGAAACCTAAAAAGAAATTTAAAAAATGCTGGAACTGAAAAGTACAATAACTAAAATGAAAATTCACTAGAGAAATTCAAAGGCAAAGTTGAATAGGCAAAAGAAAGAATCAGCAAATTAGAAGCTGGGACAATAATCAATCCTCAGAAATAATCAATTCTGAGGAACAGAAAGAAAAAATAAATAAAGAGAGACCCTTGGGGCTCCCTTAAGTGCATCAACATATGTATTGTGGGGAGTCCCAGGAGAAGTAAGGGGCAAAGGATATTCCAGAAAATAATGGCTGAAAACTCCTCAAATTTGGTAAGATAAATAAACAATAAACATCCAAGAAACTTGACAGACTCCATGTAAGAAGACAACCACACTGGAACATATAATAATCAAATTTTTGAATGCCACAAAATCCTAAAAGCAATAAAAGAGAAGATTCTCCACAAAAGTATCAGCATATTTTCATTGGAAACCTTGGAGGCTAGAAGCCAGTGGACTAATAATGTTGAAAGTGTGTACACACACACACACACACACACACACACACACACACCATCAAACAAAAACTCTGTATCTGGCCAAACTGTTCTTCAAAAGTTAGGGAGAAATTGGGACAGATAAACAAAAGCTGTGGAAATTAATTGCCTTTGGACCTGTCTTAAAAGAAATACTCGAGGGAGTTTTGTAGGTTGAAATGCAAAGAAACTAGACAGCTTCAGCCATATGAGGAAATAAAGATTGCAGTAAAGAAAAATTCATAGGCTATTATAAAAATCAAGTATTATTGCAATAGTGGCTTGTAATTCCAATTTTTATTTTCTATATAATTTAAGAAACAAATACATTAAAAATTTATAGTCTATGAGCTAGCACTATTATAACTTTGGTATGTAACTCCACATTTAATTTTCTACAGAATTTAAGAACTTACCACATGTAAAATAATCATTCATTTAACTGTTTGAATATACACTGTATAAAGCAGAGTTTCTATATGTGATTGAAACTAAGCTGGCACAAAGTCAAATTAGTGTGTTATCACTTTCTGCTGTTAAATATAATTCCATAAAAATCAAGCAAAATATTAGGCTATGAAGTTAACACAAAAATAGTTGCATTCCTATACACTAACAATAAAACAAATCCAAAAAATGAAATTAAGAACATGGTTTTATTTACAATCGTATCAAAAATAATAAAATAATTAAGAATTAAAGAAAGTAAGGGATTTGTGCAAAGAAAACAATGAAGTGCTGCTGAAAGAAATTTAAAAAGACATGCATAAATGGGACACATCCCACATCCACAGGTTGGAAGACTTAGTGCTGAGATGTCGGTAACAGGCCCTGGGCAGTGGGGCTTAGTTAGTTGGCCATTGTCCCTCAAATTTTTGATCCACATTTAAAAACAGTTAAAATGATGAATTTTATGCTATGTGCATTTTCCCACAATGAAAAAAAAAAATCCCAAGGAAAATCTTTTAACTAGGCCGCAATGCTGGGGCAGACACCGTGAACACACTCTCTGGTAGGTGGACGTGCTAACTCCTGATCCGCAGCAGTCAGAAAGCTTGGTCCTGACCTTTCGCATCTCCACACCCCTCCTGTTCAAACAGTACTGCATCTAATCAAACCTGACGTTCTCTAATTGGCCATCCCATCATGAAAGAACCTCCAGGAGCCACTAACAGGGAAGTGAGTGAGCATCCTGCATGATGATGGTACCGCCTTTTCTCCAAGGAGTGTAGGAATTTCCTTTCACCTTACGAGAAGGTGAGCTGTTATGAAGCTGGGAAGATTCAGCAATGTACACTCTAATTTTTGTACATAAAGGTTTTTTTTAGAGCCATTTTAGGTTTGTAGGTACAGATATTTCCCATACACCCCTCGATCCCACATACATGCATTTCCTCTATCAATAATCCTCACCAGAGTGGAACATTTGTTACCATGGATGAGCCTACATTGACACATTTTTACCCAAAGTCCACTGTTTACCTTACAGTTTGCTCTTGGTGCCGTACATTCTCTGAGTTTGGAGAAATTTATAGTGACATGTATCCACTATTATAGTATCATAAAGTATGTTTTTACTGCCCTAAAAATCCTGTTTTTCCTATTCATTCATCGCCCTCCCCTAACTCTTGACAACCACTGATTTTTTAATTATCTCCATAGTTTTGCCTCTTCAAGAATTTCATATAGTTGAAATCATATAGCATTAAGCCTTTTCAGATTGGCTTCTTACACTTAGTAACCTGCACTTAAGTTTCCTCCATATCTTTTCACGGCTTATTAACTTATTCTTTTTAATAGTGAATAATATCACATTGTCTATATTATTCACAGTTTATATATCCATTCATTTACTGAATAACATTGTAGTTATTAATACATTTTGGCAGTTATGAATAAAGCTGCTATAACAATTCGTGTTCATGGTTTTGTGTGGACATAAGTTTCAACTCTTTTGGTTAAACACCAAGGAGCATGACTGCTGGATGTTATGATAGGAGTAGGTTTAGTTTTGTAAGGAACCACTGAATGCCTTCCACAGTGGCTATACCATTTTGTATTCCATTGGCCATAATGAGAGTTCCTGCTGCTCACCCTCATTTTTTGGTTTCCCTGCCTCCACTCCCACTTTCCACTTACTTTTTCTCTTCTTGAAACACGTTCTCTGATGATGTTTGGCATTTGCTATTTTGACTCAGCCTCTTTTCCCTCAAAAACATGTGCTAAGCATACCGGCACCATTTCCTGCTCCTCCTAGTCAGTACGCCTCACCAGTTCTCATTCTCATCATCGCACGTCGACAGTGGAGAAATTTTATAGACTGGCTCGTTACGCCGAGCCCGGTGACTAAATGAAGGCACAGATCCAGAGACATAAGTAGACCACTAAAAATAGACTTTGATCTCGAGAACATTTTGAAAGCTGAGTAAATTTGAGCAACACTTCCTAATATCATACCTCATTGTAGGAAAGGAAAGGAAGGTCAGGGTCTGCCAATAGTACAGTCTAACAGGAGACACACATAGCATCTGCAGCAAAGAGGACTGTACTGTTAGTGTTATGAGGACGTAGAAAATATTCATCTTCTTTCAGGGGACTATGCAGAAAATTGTCTTTCGTGAAGCACAGCACTTAGAAGAGGGGAAAATGCTTTCCACTGAGAATTTGCAACTATAGCTAGCCTGAATTCAAATTACCTAGCTGGACCAAAATACCTCAAGCTGAGAATTTATTTTAAGGTGTGATCTCAAGCTGGTAGTGCCCTCAGATCCTGGCAGAAGCAAATATAAATTTTCTCTGATGGAACCTACTTTTAGATCTTAAGACAATTCCTACCGGTAACATTCCAAGATGTATAAACTCACTGTCAACACTCAAAAATACACAAGAAAACAAGGAATCCTATATGACAGCCAGCAAATTAACTGACAATTAAATTTAACATGCAACGTCTTCAAATTCTGAGAGCATGAGACAAGGAATTATGTGCAAAATGTTTAATAAAGTAAATGAAGAAACTGAATATGAGTCAATAAGAAAAGCCTATTATAATTATTCATCAGAGGACTTCCAGCAAGATGGAGGCATAGGTGGATGCACCATACCTCCACGCACAACCAAGATTAGAACAACAACAATTTAGAGGCAGAATAACACCCAGAACTGATAGAGAATTTATCTGAATGGAAGTCGGACAGCCAAGAAGTTGAAGTAGACCCGTTCATCCAGACTGGTAGGAGGGGTGGAGAGGAGCAGCCGGGCGCGGGTCGAGGCGAGCGGAGAACAGGGAGAACTGGGTGCATAAGGCAATCAGGAGCGCATAAGGCATCTGGGGTGCACAGGATCACAGCGGGTGGACCCTGAGTACACAGGTGGCAGCTGGCGGACCCAGTGAGGTAGCAATTGTGGACCAGGGCATAACGCGCAACCCAGGATCCCAGAGAAGGGACTGAGATCCCACTGAGAATGGAGCTACCACCATTGTTCCCTCTCGACCCCGCCCTCACATACAACGTCACAACCCTGCGACTGGGGTGCCCAGCCCCGGTGAACACCTAAGGCTCCGCCCCTCGCCGTAACAGGAGGACCAGTCCAAAAGAGAGAGAGAGAGAGAGAGAGAGAGAGAGAGAGAGAGAGAGAGAGAGAGATGGCTCAAACAGAAGCACAAATCGGTGCCCCAGAACTCATCCTTCTGAGCGACTAAGAGATAGCTAACCTATCAGATGCACAGTTCAAAACACTGGTGATCAGGAAGCTCACAGAATTGGTTGATTTTGGGTGCAAATTAGAAAAGAAATGAAGAAAAATGCACAGGGAACCAATAGTGATGGGAAGGAAACTGAGACTCAAAATAATAGAGTGGACCAGAAGGAAGAAAGAAACAACCAAACAGGAAAGAATGGAGAAATAAGAATTCAAAAAAAAATGAGGAGAAGCTTAGGAACCTCCAGGACATCTTTAAACGTTCCAACATCTGAATTATAGGGGTACCAGAAGGGGAAGAGGTAGAGCAACAGATTGAACACTTATCTGAACAAATAATAAAGGAGAACTTCCCCATTCTGGCAAAGGAAATAGACTTCCAGGAAGTCCAGGAAGCTCAGAGAGTCCCAAAGAGGTTGGACCCAAGAAGAAGCACACCAAGGCACATCATAATTACATTAGCCAAGGTAAAAATGAAGGAGAGAATCCTAGAAGCAGCAAGAGATAGGGGACAGTAACCTACAAAGGAGTTCCCATCAGACTGTCAGCTGATTTCTCAAAAGAGACCTAACAGGCAAGAAGGGGCTGGAAAGAAGTATTTCAAGTCATGAAAGACAAGGACCTATATCCCAGATTACTCGATCCAGCAAAGCTTTCATTTAGAATGGAAGGGCAGATAAAGTGCTTCTCAGATAAGGTCAAGTTAAAGGAGTTCATCATCACCAAGCCTTTATTTTATGAAATGTTAAAGGGACTTATCTAAGAAAAGAAGATTTTAAAAAAGCATGTATAGTAAAAGGACAGCAAACTCACAATTATTAACAACCACACCTAAAGCAAAACCAAAAAGAAAAAAAAAACAAAAGAAACTAAGCAAACAACTAGAACAGGAACAGAATCACAGAAATGGAGATCACATGGAGGGTTAGCAACAGGGGAGTGGGAGGAGGAGAGAGGGGGAAAAGGTACAGTGAGTAAGTAGCATAGATTGTAGGTAGGAAATAGATAGGGGGAGGGTAAAAACAGTATGGGAAATGTAGAAGCTGAAGAACTTATAAATATGACACATGGACATGAACTAAAGGGGGAGGAAGTGGGTGGGAGAGGATGTACAGGGTGGAGGGGAGTGAAGGGGGGAAATGGGACAACTGTAATAGCCTAATCAATAAAATATATTTTAAAAAACAACAAAAAAACAAACAAAAAACAAAAAAAATTAATCATCAGAATCCAAAAAGGACCAAACCTAATTTCTAAAATTAGATAATACAATGTGTTTCCCTGCAACCATTCATAGTTTCAGGTGTACAGGTCTCATGCATTATGTTTCCAAGTCATTCCTGAGTAGTTTATATTTTTAATGCTACTATAAATAGTATTGATTTTTACATTTCATTTTAAAATTATTTTTGTGAGTAAATAGAAATATATTTTATCTTTTTTAGACATTGACCTTTTATTGACTTTTCTAAACTCACTTATTCTGTCCCAGAATCTATTTTTGTATTCCTTAGATTTTCTATGCTAACAGCCAGGTCATCTGCAAATAAAATCAGTTCTGCTTCATATTTTTCAATGTTTACCACTTTTATTTTTTTTCTTGCCTTCTTGCTCTGGCAAGGACCTCCAGTAACATGTTGATTAGAAGTGATGAGGGCATCCATCCTTGCCTTTTCCACATCTTGATGAGTTTTGTCTTTGCCACTAAATATGATGTTAGCTGTATTGTAGACAGTCTTTATTATATTGGAAAAATCTCTTCTCTATTCCTAGTTAGTTGGAGTTTTTATCATAAATGGGTACTAAATTTTGTCAACTATATCTTCTGAATCTACTGAGTTGATGATATGATATGATGTGATGTGATGTGATGTGATTGTGCAGCTTTTCAGGGAACATTTTGTGAAACTGGCTGATCAGGAGCACTCAACAATGACTCACTCAATAGTACACCCAAATACTGGCTCACTATCCTTCTCTGTTTCATTCCTTTTGTCCCTCATTCTACTTCTTGTGATTGAATTGTCTGAGACTATTTCTTTTTTGAGGGATCCCAGGCTGAAACACCTTTTATCTCTAAAAGACACTGAATCAATAGTTTAAAATATATTAAAAAGAGAACACAAGACCCAGATGGCAGACGGCTTTACCATTGAGTTCTCCCAAATTTATAAGGAGTGAAGAATTTCAAGCACACACATTCCTACAAAGAATAACAAATAACAACTCTGTTTCATTTATGAACTTATCATAACATTGGCACTCAAAATAAAATATTTAAGAGAAAAAAAATTAAAGGGCAACTCATCTGTGACCATGGATGCAAAATTCTGCACAAAATGCTAGCAAACCAAATCCATCAAATATAGTACAATATAATAAAACTCACAAATTGGTATTTCTCTCTGGTTATGACTCTATTACATTTTTAGATAATTATTAACAAATTTAAGGAGAAAAGTAATATCTATCCTAAGGGATATAGAAAAAAAAATAAACTTCAACATGATAAAAAGAATTTATTATAAAATAGGAATATATTGTAACTTTCTGCAACTGATATAAGAACAGTCACAAAAATCTTACAGCATATTTATGTTATAATGAAGGTGTGATGCTAAAACCATTCTCTTCAAGATGAAGAATAAGATAAGGGCATCAGCTGCCACCACTTCTGCACATTGTTGTCTTAGAGGCTGAGCTATGCAGTAACGCATTGCAAATATATTAAAATAAAATAAAAGGCAGATGGGAAAAGAGAAATAAAATCAAACAACCATTTTTAGAGAATGTAAATTTATACAAAAAATTCAAAAGTGTCTGAAACTACATTATTATAATTAACTAAAAAGGCTTCAGAAAGTTTCAGAATATAAAATCAACAAACAATAAAATGCAAATTTATGTGTTATAAAAATTATACTACATAATAGAAGAATAGATCTAATATTAGGTGAGCAAGAACTTCATGAGAAAGTGGTAAAATTTTATTGAAAGAGTAAAACAGGCTTAAATAAATAAAGATAATATTCATGACTGAAAAATACAATATTGAAGGATATCCCTTCTCAAGTTGCTATATAGATTTAATATAATCCTTTGTCCTCAGTTGCTTCATTTTCAAATATTTGGGGGCCATCATGTGCTATGAGCACTATTATTATAAAAAGGAGAAAAGATAAATCACAAATGTGAATACAATGTGTACAAAACATATAATTAAGAAAGAATTATTATATTATTATATGTTCATAGAATACCTAAAAATTAATGAAAGACAAAAATACTATCTGGAAAAATTAACAAAATTATTCTAAACAGACACTTCAAAGAAGAAAAATCACAAATGTTTAATAAACATGAAAAACTCCTCAACTTCATTTGTAATCATGAAATATAATCAAAATCAATAAGCTCTTACCCATAAAATTGACAAAAATGAATTAGTCAACTTTGCAAAATAATTTTTCACTAGAGGTTGAAGGTATGCACACGTCACGGTAATGTTCTTCAACAGAATGATGAGCGTGGAAGGATGCAGAAAGGGAAAGCAAAGATCCACAGGAGAAACTACGATTTTGCTTCCAATTCCACTATCCTCTTTAGTTTTAGACCAGTAGTTTTCAGCCTAGGATATTTTCCCACCAGGGAAAATTTGGCAATGTTTGCTTTTCCCAGCCGAGGAGGGTGTGGCGGTTGGCAGTGGTACTGGCATCTGTGAGGCAGAGGCCAGGGATGTTAAGCACTGTATTCTCCAAGGCAAAGAAAGCCTCTCACCACAAAACATTCATCCTGTCCCATATGTCAATAGCGCTGCTGTTGAGAAACACTGGTTTTAGATTTATGACCAAATTTGGGTATCAACAAATTACTTTGAGATTGCTGTTCTCTCCTGGCTAGCTGATAACAGTTAGGAGGCCATATATACAATGAATGAAGTTTTGTCCTTTTTTCAAATATATTACTTCATGGTCTAGTGTCTTATGTGACTTAGATTTCTAACAGCAAATAAAGCCTGCTATGCTAGAGTATCTAAAACATTAGGGCCACCGGACATTAACTTAAATAGATATTGCATGTTCAGTTCCAGACGATACTGGGGCTCTTGTTTTTTTCTGTCAATTTAATTTATAAACTTAACACCAGCAATGAACACAACTGCCTTGCTGTGTCTGACACTGTCATTTTGGGCAGATCACATAGAAAAAAATAAAAAGTGAACCGCAGAGCAAAAATCCAATTTTCCTCCTGAAAAAAAAAAAAGACTCAAGAGGTGGAACAATTTTTGGCCTGATCTGTGCACCTAGGACTATCGAGCATCTCAAAACAAAACACAAAATCGCCAAAAATAAGTAGAAATACTGTATTTCTATATAATAAGGGAGGTAGTAAAGAATATAAACCCTTGGTGTGGGTTTAGATTGAGGAGACAAGTTCAAATTGATGCTGAATGAGAAATATCCTGAAAGAAAGATTGAGACATATCCTGTATGTCAAGATACACACACAGGCTTTATCTTAGGGAAGAAAGGAGTATTGCCAATACATTATCAGTTGAATATAAATTATTGGGCCTTACCTACTATCAGCAATGTATTGGCAGTACCCTTACCCCTTCCAATGAGCAGTGAGAGAAATTTTATTCTTTTACATAATCTGATCTTTTGAGAGATGCAGCAATTTTCTAAGTGATGAAGACACTTTTCACTTTAAGGTTACTTGTGACTTTTTCACAGCAATTCAAATACTACTTGACAGATAGTTTAACATTGAACTTACAAATGCATTTATCTACATTTCACATGTGGACCATCATAACAAGATGAACATTTGAGACACAGAACAGAAAAACACTTAATACAAAGTCATAGAGTTTATAAAGTTAGAGCCAGAATTCAACCCTATTCGTCTAATTCCTATTCCAGGGCTTTTTCTACTGCACCAATATAGCTTCTACCCTTAGAATGAGAAGCAGTATAAAAGGAAGTCAGAATAAAACATGAATAAAAATAGTTTGGACCCTAATACTATCTTTTATGTGTTCTGAGAATGATGAAGAAAAATGTAAACTGATGTTTCTTAGTCAGGTTTCTAATATAAATTTAATGTTCATGTTCAAATTTCTAACATAAGTTTGTTTAGGATCCTGATAGTTTGTGATCCGTCTAAAGAAAAGTTAGCAGAAATATCTCAAACAAAAGAAAGCCAGTATGTGGAAAGGAAACATATGAACATGATTTTCCAACAGTCTTTCAATACCTTCACCAGAGACTTGCAGGCCATCGAGGCCATAGAGGATGGAGAGAACATGGGCTGTCCATCTTTGTTATGGTAGAGTCTTACATGGATTAAAGAATCACACTTAACTCTGAGCAGTGTGGCTCACTTGGTTGGGCATTGTCCTGCAAAGAGAAAGGCCATCAGTTTGACTCCCGGTCAGGGCACATGCCTGGATTGCAAGTTTGGTACCTGTTTGGGGCACGCACAGGAGGCAACCGACTGATGCTTCTCTCTCACACTGATGTTTCTCTCCCTCTCTTCCACCTCTCTAAAAATAAATAAATAAAATCTTAAAAAAGAAAAGGCATCACACTTAAGATGAAAATGGAAATTGGTGGTTATTGAATGAAATATTACTTCTTTAAGTTCACTCTTCCTATAATCCAAATCTTTGTTAAATCAGTTAACACTTGCAAATTTAAGTCTTCGGGGGTAAGCTATTGTGTAAACTGGCAAACACACAAACTCA
Organism: Phyllostomus hastatus; assembly: GCF_019186645.2. Classification (NCBI taxonomy): domain Eukaryota; kingdom Metazoa; phylum Chordata; class Mammalia; order Chiroptera; family Phyllostomidae; genus Phyllostomus; species Phyllostomus hastatus. Next base: position 19,277,313 of record NW_025333640.1, read on the forward strand.
TTATCAACATACTTTCTGAACTACAGAGATCACATATGTACTAACTTCGGTCTCCATGGCTGCTTTTCCCAAGTACTGATACTGTTTTAGTGTCTTTCCTCCATAAGAAACCCAGGGGCCTATCTGAGAAGAATCTTGAAGCACCATGAAGCTAAGGCAGGACCAGAGGCCTCACTAAACATTAGACTGTATTAGTGCATGGCTATTGTCAGTGAATTTATGAATGAACTACAGGGGAAATGTAGACATCATAAGCACTGGCAATGTTGACCGGGCTTCACTCCATCTTGTCATTTGGATCACTTGCCCATTACTATCTTGAGTCCATAATAATCATATCCCTTTTTGCATCCTAGAATGCCAGTTTAGAGACTACTGAAGAGGACATTACCTAAGAAGACAAGTGCTTTTTTGTCTGCGGTTAAGCTCAGGAGCAGCAAAACATCAAAAAAGAAAAAGTGAGAGTTCTTCAAAAAGAATAGAACTACAGTAAGAAACATCCCTTAGTCCAGACTTGCCTTTGTTGTGTGAGAAATAAGTATTTTTTAAATGAATTAAGGATTCTGTTGATCAACATGATAGTGGACTTTTCAGGATTTATTTTACATTAGTTTGACTAAATAGCCTTTGACTCAAGTGACCATTTTAGCCTCGTGGTAAAATGAGTAAGTCCTTACTACGCTAAGAGAGGCATTAACATGCCTCATTAGGCCCACAAGGAGGTCATTCTGTTCACCATAAAAGAGTTTGAGTTCAGTCTAGCAAAAGGGTTAAAGTGATATTTCAGAGCAATTGTTCTTGCACTGAAATGTTTTAATGTAGTCCAAGACCTAATTTTTCTATTTAGGTGCAGCAAAAAGGAATATTCTAGAGAGACAATAAAATAGAGATTATGAAGAATAAAAAAGGTTTTATCCATTTTCTTCCATTGTTTCTCTTCTTATTAATTTTCTTTTCACATTATCTTTATCTTTCTAGAAAATTTTTATTCAAGAATAACTATTTTCAGGGCCAGACTTCCTGGACCTGCCACCTGGTTGGGAGAAGGCGGAGTTTGGAAGGCAGAGGCCTAACTGCCATTGCTTTTGATAATTTCAAAAGGTTAAACTTAGACAAGATGGGCTGACTGGGAGGCCAGGCTGGGGAACTGTGTTAGCTTTCAGCCTGGGCTCTGAGGAGCCTCAGAGGGCTCCCTGGGGAAGAATGTGACAAACCACATGAGCGGGACTCCAGGTTCCTCCACCCCTGCTTGAGTTTAAAGACATTCCACCAATACCTGCTTTAATCATTGGGCTTCCGTATCTCATATTATTAATTGCAAAAGGGGTTTAGGTACTAATTACAATTGTAAATTCCTCATTTCTCTGATGAATACACTGAGGTCTGGAGAGCTTAGCTGTCTCTTCCACGGTCACTCAGTGATCCAGAAGAAAAACCCTGATTTCCTGTGGTAGGTAAATTATTACACGGGAAGGACAGACACCTAAGTTGCAATTTTAATTCCTTCAGTGAACATTTTATGCCTAGGTTAATAGACATGTTGTGACTTTTATGAGCTAAGATGGAATGAATGATGGAATGCTTTCCACTTTGACATCTTAGAAGACACACCAGATAATCTGAGCTCAGAACCTCCTAAAATGCCTGCCTCGTCTTCTTACAGCCTGAAACTTTTTAAAGACAGATGCCTCTGGTCTTTTTCCCTTTGAAATTGAGCATATTATAGTAACTTAATAACTGATGAAGATAGAAATATTTTACACATTGACTTTCAGTTATAAATTTTGGAATAAGTAAAAAGGTTTTGAAATATTAGGAAAAGCTTTTTACTAGCATTTCAAATAACTGGAGTCCTAGTTACCACTTACAACTTGAAAATAACTGATGTAAACCTTAAATAATAAGTTGTATAAATATAAGCCATTTCATCCTTTCTGTGTAATTTTTAGTTATCTTTTATGCTTCATTGATAATCACTTAATTTTTTTTTCTGACAGATAATTATTCATGCTGGTGTTCTTTTTTTAAGGTGCAAACATTGGAAGGCAGAGACTTTATCATTCTAAAAGCATCAGATATAAGTGGAATCATCTGATGGTGAAGAAGACCAAAAAGTAGTTGCAAGGAAGTTCTTGTTTCAATAGTGTATGCTTTTATAACACATGGAAGCTTAACTTGGGAAGTTAGTGATAATACACATACACAGATCATTATTTTACCATGCAAATATTTCCTTTAATTTAATCTCCTAAAAAGTACATGATAATGTACTTTAGGTATATTCAATAGCAGTTTATAAGCTTTTTCTTTGTCAATAAATGATTAAAAGCATTTTAAGGTTAATGATCTCAGATGTGATCAATCATTCTTAGCTACAATCTGCCACCAGGGTTCCTCATTTTGCTGAAAGCAAATGATTTCTTGATAATGATCACAAGAAGCACATCTGTATGCGGGTTGAAAAGTTAATTAAAATGTGATTCCATCTGGTAGTCCAGTTGGGAATGTCACTATTCGATTTAATCTACATTGAGCTGCAATGAACTCTGCATAATCAAAAGACACAGTGCAGTGGGGGACATGGAGCTCTAAGGTAGGCAGTGTTGCGCATGTTAATTTAAATGTTTTTTCCTCTCTTGAATTTTTTTTTATAAAAGTTAGAAATCTGGGAAAACAGAATTGCCTGGTGATTTTTCAATATGGGCACATTTCCCTTTATGTCAATTGTATCTGTCTATCAGTTATTCCTATTTTCCCTTCATTTTTAGTAGACTGGAAAGAGCTGATGTGAGCACAAAGACAGTCTTTCGAGTTGCTGACTTCAATCACCCATTTCGTTCTAATACCATATGTATTTGGTTCCTATTGTTGTTGTAAAAAAATTACCACTAACTTAGACACAAATGTAACATCTTACAATTCCTGAAGTCAGACACCAAGCTTGTGGTGTTGTGTTCTTTCTGGAGGCTCTAGAAGATAATCCGTTTTCTTGCCTATTTGATTTTATTTTTTATCCTTAACCAAGATATAGTTATTGATTTTGAGAGAGAAGAAGGGAGAGAAGGAGGGGATCAAGAAGGGGGCAGAGAGAGAGAGAGAAAGAGAGAGACATTAATGTGAGAAAGAAACATCAATCAGTTGCTTCCCGTACTCACCCTGACCAGGAACCAAACCCACAGCCAAGGTATGTGCCCTGACAAAGAACTGAACGCACCCAGTGTACTAGACGATGCTACAGCCAACTGAACCACATGGCCAGGGCTTCTTGCCTAGCTTAGCTTCTACAGGCTCCCCACGTTCCTTGGCCTTTGCCCTGCTCCCATCTTCAAAGCCGACAATGGATGATCAGGCCTTTTTCATGATGCTGTCTCTGGTTCTAACTCTCCTGCCTTCCCTGTTTCTGTTAAAGAACCCTTGTGGTTACATTCAGGTCACTTGGATTATATGTCATAATCTCCTGTCTTTAAATTAGCTGATTAGCAAACTCAATTCCACCTGCAATTTTAACTCTCCCTTACTGTGTAACATAATATTCACAAATTTGGGGTATTCAGATGTGGACATCTTCGGTAGGTCATTATTCTATCTTTTGAACATTGAAACTAGTTTATTCGAGTCCTTATGCTTGTGTAGAAAATGATACTCTTACCTTCCTGTCAGAATATTTGGAAAATTTTTCTTTTTTGCTTTGGTTGATGTGTACCAGTTTGTACACATGCTGACAGGCATTTCCAGTTACAATTTTCCCAAAGGATAAAAAACTGCAGATAAAACTTACATTAAAAGGTGCTTCCCTTGGGCATTATTGAAATGTAGAATTTTATACACACACACATATAATTCAATTCTTTGCCTGGAAAGAAATCTATTAAAGAAAAACTACATCAGAAATTCATAGTGGGTCTTATTATTAGTGGGCCAGGTTTTAGGCCACTAATTTAGTTATCATAGGTTGGCCAATATTCCATCTTCCCAATTTGTTTTTCATCTTATTTTTCTTTGGAAGGTGAAAACCATATTTCTATAAGTTAAACCTATTTCTGTTAAACCTACATAGATAAGACGTTAGACTTTGGTTGTTGAGATTGCTTGCAATTATTGAGCCAACCCTAAGTCCCACACTCCACAGAAAACACCTAGCAATGCCTCTGTGCATACTTCTGCAAATAAAAGTTCACCCAATGAGACAACGAAAAGGGCTTTCTATTAGGATAGTCACAATGCAAGCATAAAATTATTGGCTTCTAGGAGACAACCATTTTCAAAATAGAAAAATATAAGAAGTTGTCATGCTGACAAGATTCTGAGTCTTTTAATAAGTCAGATTGTAATCACACAAGTATAGCCACCAGAAGATATATTTTTGTATGACAGGATTAGACATGACACAGTTTGCGGGAGATGGTTAAAAAGTTTCTTTTGCCTTTGTGTCTGATGCTGGAGCTTAAAGTCTACAGGGCAGGGAGTGGAGAAAGCAAAACAGATGTGAAGTAGGGGAGGTCAAGGGTCACTGCAGGAGGTAGCCACAAGCAGGAGGTAGAGCCCTTGAGGACAGACTGGAACCCATGTCAACTCTTGTTGCCTCTGACCTGTAATATATTGGTATTAAATAAAGCCTTATACATACAGGCCTTAATATAAAGGTTGGTATAACATATATCAGCAATTTCTAATCTTTTTTCATCTCATGACACACAAGCTAATTACTAAATTTCTACAGCACAGCAAAAAAAGTATAATTTTGATTTACAAAAATAACAATAATAATAATTACCCACACTTTTTTCTCCAAAGTGAGTTTTTAAAAAATTAGGTGCCTATACTTGTATACAAAGATTTCTGGCACAAAGAATTAACCAGTCAGATGCAACTTTACTATGCAAAGTGACCAATAAGATGCAATTCTATTACATGACCTACATATTTATGGTTCAAGACAGGGCATTCACAGCAAAGTTCCTTTCAACTTTCCCTTACGATACCTGTTGGCTATTGTTGTGTTGGCTGTTGTCATTCTTTTTATTTGTCAGTCTAAGGGAAAAGAGGTCAGTGCCCCTGACTAAATAGTCAGATACTGCCTGTTTTAAAAATTCTGGTGGCACACAATTGAAAATTGACCTGATCTATGGGGTTAACATGTGATCATATATCTTACTTTGACATTATGAAAAGTATTGACAGTATTGGAGTTAAATCTCTTACTGTACAATTCCCTAGTGTTCATTATGAATATGATAAGAGTTGGGCCATAATGAAACCTTAAGTGGACATTTTATAAGCTTAGTCTTCTTTATTATAAAGTAATCATGCATCTTCCTACTGAATACAAGTCTCTAAATATATAGCAATATGCAGGGGACACATCAACCACAGAGGCAAAATGCAAATGGATCACAGCATTAGGATCATAAAATGTGCTTCTAACATTCTAAGCCCAATTTGAGCATTTAGTTTTTATATGTGTAATAAAAGAGAAAGCTTAGATGAGAAGACTTTAGAGTTCCTATTTCACTCTAAACCAGTCAGAGGTAGTTCTTCTCTGTCATTCTACCCTTAATGAAGATTGAGGACAGAAACCAAGGGAAGTCCTGGTGAAATAATAGGAAATCCTCTGGTGAAATAAATGAGTTCATGACTATACTCCGTCCTTACTTACATGTTCCTTCCAACGTTGTTCTTGTTCATTGAGCAGAAGTGTGCTTTACTTGCAGTACTGGGTCATCCTTGTCTCTTCTAGGGATGAATCTGCCTTTCCCTGAATTAATTTTTACTATCATTATTTTTTTTTGCTAAGACTAGCTTATACTGAGTTTCTCTGGAACATTGATTTTTAATTTGTAGATTATAAAACTTCCTGAAGTTACATGCAAAATTGTCTTTTATATGTAGGTATTCATTTTTCTCCAGGCTTTTATAAGAATCTCACTGAGGACTATGAATACTGAAAATTTAAGCAGCACTGCTTTTGAGGGTTTCTGAGTAATTTCCTCCTTAGCATCCCACTATCTGTTTCAGAAAAAGGTTAGTGAAAAAGAGGAATACTTCAGCAAGCCTCATGTGACATTTGCATCTGACACTAGTATCTTATTTGGGGGACATTTTACACTGGATACCAAAGAAGGTACTGATATTAATGACTCTGATAGCTCTACTTTTAAATTAATGAGTCATAATGTCATAGTGGCAGTGAATTATTTAGCCCCAAACATCACTCATTCTATCTAATATGTATTAAGAAAGTAAATTAAATTAAAAAAACTTTAAAAATCTATTTGCAGAGATTTTCTGATATTACACCTATAAGACTAAAGGAGTCACATACCACTTACTGATTTCCTCATGTTACTTCAAAATTTTTCATTTTAAATTTTTTTCATAAAGAGCTAAACACCATCTAAAGCATATGCCAGTCTAGGCAATTAAGGCCAAAAATATAAGCCTTACTCCTTCACCACAAGGTTTAAATAGATTCTCTATTGGGGGGTGGGGATGGGGTTATGCCTGAGTCAACTTGCTGACTCATACATTCATTACAAAAGTCATTAGAAGCTTCCTGGGTCGAGGTGCTGTTCCAGCACTTCAGATTGTGATAGACTGCAATGCTGTTTAGGAAGAAGGAATACCAGGTCTTGGTCATTTATAAGTTGTGGAAATGAGCAAAAAGAGGAACATGGTATGACATCCAGGTTTCTTTGATAACTTGTGAATAGAAGTACAAGTTACTAAGACAAAAATAATATGGAAAAAAAGAGTATAGTAAGGGATAGAAAGCACATGAAGAAAATGCTTAAGATATTTACAATGCATAAAGTGCTTATTTTATTGTACTAAGAGTTGAGGTTATCTAATACAGATGAAAAATCTTTTTATTTTGCATTTATTTACTTTTATTTAATGAAATTTATTGGAGTGACATTGGTTAATAAGATCATATAGATTTCAAGTGTACATTTCCATGATACAGGATCTGTGTATTGTACTGTGTGTCCACCACCCAAAGTCAAATCATCTTCCATCACCATGTATTTAGCTTCCTTTACCCTTTACTAACCCCCACCCCCTAACCGTATGACCCAGCAACCCCTCTCCTGGGTATCTACCTGAAAAATTTAAAAGCATTTATTCACAAAAGACATATGCACTCCTACGTTCACTACAGCATTATTCACGGTGGTCAAGACGAGAAAACAACTGATGGGCCCTCTAATAGAGCACGGGATAAAGAAGACGTGGTGCATATCCACAGTGGAATACCACTCAGCCATAAGAAATGATGAAATACTGCCATTTGTGACAATATATACGGACCTTGAGAATATTACACTAATGGGAAAATCTTGAAGGTTGCTGCATTTATTTATGAGTTCTTTGGAGGACAGAGGGGTACAATAGAACTTCAAAGCTAGCCATCTTTTACTTTGAGAAAATGTTTCTTTGTGTAAAAATTATTCAACCCCCGAGATTAGAGAAATTCCTGACAAACACCATTTTCTGAGTATTATATGGCCTCAGGGTCTCAAGTTCCCTGGCAGACAACTACAGTGACCGTGTAAACATGTGAACAGAAAACCCAAGAGGGTTTATAAGGTTTTATAATCTCTAATAGAGAACAGACATAGAGGTGACTCGGCAGCAGGGGCCTATTACTAGTTTCAATCATCTCGCACTTTGTTTGCTACAATTCATTGCCATGACAGCATAATCTGGGACTCACAGTGTGTCGGAGCCGGCTTGTACCAGCTCATGAGGGCCAAGGGCTACATCTCCCAGAAATATTGTGCCCAGTTGTTAATCACAGATGTTATCAAGAAATTAAATTATATCCTCACAATTAAATGTTATATTAATTAAAACAAAATATACTACTCAAAATTAATATAATACTATAAAACATAAAATTAATAAATACTCAAACTTGTTACTTCTTAATTACTACACTTTACAATGACTTCAGCTTCTGTGTCTCTACGGTGGAAACACTGTATGATGGCGTGCATCTGTGCATCTGTTCACGCCCAGCTCTGCATTTCATGGGGTCACATTGGCAGCTTGATATCAGTTGTGAGATGAAACCACAGAAATTGGCAAATGCCACAAATCAAAGTTTATTGCTTCATTGACTGTTAAATTTAAGATTGCAGAGAAAATGTTAATAATGGAGATTAAATTTAGAGTGTGTTTGTCTTCAGCTATTAATTGAGAAAATGGGCTTTCAATATTTGAAGATTATCATCCAATTTACCAAAGAAAACATTCCCATTGATCACTTATGAATGAGTGACATTCCAACAAAGGTTTGTGATGTTTTACTTTCATCTTACTGTCAAATGAAACAAATACATCAACCAGCATTCTTGTCAGAACAGCTTTCACCTATGAATTGCAGCTATAATTGTAACAATACTTTCTATCAATGGGTTGGACATGAACATAACATCACAAAAATTAACTAAAACATTCTGTGAAAATCCACTGACTATATAAAATTTATAATATAAATATTACATATTCATTATTATTTATAAATTATGTGCTAGACATCCTTGATATCAGTAAAGTTTATAATAATTGTACATATTAGTATGTATGCAGATTTTTTTCCAGTGAGTACTCATTAAATTCCACAGTCTCAGGCATATAACCAATGGCTTTACCACTTTCAATGGTGTCCAAATAGCTACATTTGGGGGTTACATGGCCATATCCTGAAATAACACAATAAATATTCATGGAATATTTCCTAGCTCTGCAATCACAATCTTAAACTGATCTATTAACTGAGTAATGAGACAGGTAACTAAAACTATGAAAATATTATTTATCTTTAATTTTATTGATTTTAATTATTTATTACATTATATAGTTTTCTCAAGTCTAATTTACTTCTCAGAATGAGGGCTACAAGAGCTACCTTATATCTATGCTGGATTTTAAGTTTTCATACATTTTTACATATAATCTAATTGATGCACATAATATTTCTCAGTAGGTAGGGAAAATATTATTATCTTAAAAGACACAGCCGAGGATGCTGAGGTTCTCAGAAATGACTTTGTTCCATATCGCACAGCTGTTCCATCCCAGAGTTGAGAATAGAATTTGGAACTTCCAGCGGACCCACCGTGAAGAGAGCCACTGCCTGTCCCAATGGGGTCTTCTTTTCACTGTAACTGCTGACTTCGTGCTTAAAGCTGTATTCCTTCTCCTGGGCCAGATAAGTGAACTACAATGAACTGAAATAGTGATGGCAAATAGCATTGGAGACGGGAGGTCTGCGAGGTATGCCAGGGAAGGATTTTTCTTCCCTCTGTGTATTCTGAATCCTGAATGACAGGTTTAAGATTGCTTTTTGCTTTAATTTATGTTGTGAGTTTCTTTTTATGATTATCAATGAGTTCTCACATGAGTATGCAATCATAATAAGAGTCAAACTCCAGCAATTTCCTGACAAGTTATAAAACAATAAAATACTTCAAATGGTATATCACAGAAGATGATATTTTTATACCAGAGGTGTGGTGATAGCTGTAAATCATCTAAGCATTCCTCTTGAGATTTCTATTCTCACTTGGAGAAACTAAAGAAAAAATGCACAGAGAAAGAGTTATTGAGAGGAAACAAATTTAATTCTGGAGAAAATAAAAAGATCTGGAAGTCTTATAAAGCTAATATGAATTAGAGAAGAGAATGCTTATCTATCTCAATTCTTCTCCTCCCCTGTCTATTCTTTACCTACACTAGTAAAGGCCTGAGAAGTTAGCAAATTATATTAAAATATAATATAAATTATTGATTATGATGTCTCAAGAAATATCTTTATTCACATATACAATCTAATGGCAGACCTAATATATTTACTATCATGCTCTAAAATAGCCCCCTGGGGAAGGGACAATATCTAGAGCTCAGAAAATCAGTCTCATCAGGTAGGTCAGGGCTTAACAAGGAAAAAGAGGTAGGAAAGAATCCTTAACCTTTTAACAGTCTTAACACAGTGCAGCTTTCTTCTGAGCAGCTGAACATTAACCCGAGGTCCATTATCAGTATGTAGCTGTCAGGAGGGACTCACTATAGATGTTTCCCCATCAAGAATCCTACTTGAGAAGGGATAAGGTGAAATGCTCTCCTTTGGTAAAAAAATAAAAAATGAAAATAAATGCAAGAAAAGCAAAACAAACAAAATAGTGCCCAAAGACCTTCTGAGTCATTCTTCTCAGCAGAGATGAGACAATGGAGGACTTTCAAAACCATTTCTCTTGACCTCAGGAGACTAAAAAGAAAGAAATCACAATGGTGTTGGTTTCCAAGCACACGTTTCTGCCCCTCAATAACTAATTCTAAAAAGTGGTTTGAAATCACTAGACTCTGGGTCACACCTAACTTGCCTATGTTGCTGTGTGTCAATGCTTCAGAAGGAACTAGTTCAGCTGTGCCCTATCAGATGTCGTTGAAGAAGCTGCCTCCCCAGGGTTTGTCAACTTAGTTCCACTCTCTAGCTGACCACCACACTGTTCCATTGGCAGACCACCTACAACATGCTGGTGCCCTGGCTGCAGATGAAAATGTCTCTCCAACTACCAAGGGAGCAACCTGTCTCCTCAAAGGTTAATGCATTACAATCCCTCCAATCAATTGGGCAAAACAACACAACACAAATTATACACCTAATAAAAAGACATTCCTTTAAAGAAACAATTAAGTGTTTGTTTCAATTTTCAGAGCTAGTGATTATCTTTTAAAACAAAAAGAAATGCTTTGGTGTTATAGAATCTAAGTCATGATTTTATAAAACATCTGTTTTCTTTATTTTTTGGTATCTACTATAAAAATGTTATAACTTTAATTTCGATGTAAAATAGTTTCCCTCAGTGAGTTTTTTTCTATTATCATAGACCTTCAGTCAATAAGTATACTATTATTGATGGTGAATATTAAAGATTCTCACCAATCTTTAATTGCACAATTTAAAATTTTGTCTTGAAGTATTTTGGATTACATTTTTAAATTTCACTAATTTTATTAATTCACACCCTTTGCTTTACATTTAAGGTCTCTTCCCCAGCTGGAGATCCTCCCTCTCTTTAACCACAACAAATCCTCAGATCTCAAACCTGCTACTCTTCCAAACAGAACATCATTGTCTTTTAAAACACTACCAAAAAGACAGATCCTTTTTTCTCTTTGAAATGGTCCGAATGTTCCCAATAAGCATGATTATCTGAGTTTCATTAGCTGAACCTTAGAAAGCCTCTTCTGTTTTCTACATAAAGCAAAAGAAATCTCATATAGGTTCTCTTAAGATATGAAGACCCTCTGACTTGTATAATTTTCTCTTCCCACTGGAATAAAAAATAGGAATTCCTGTTACATATTCTCAGATTAAAAAGAAAATCAGGAAAGTTGGTAAAATGGTACAACTTTCAGCTTTCTGATGAAAAAGACTTGAGTATCTAATGTATAACCTGGTGACTGTAGCTCATAACACTATACTACATAATTGAAATCGGCTAAGGGAGTCGAATTTAAATGTTCTCACCAAAAAAAAAAAACAAGATAAATATGTGAGATGATGAATGTGTTACTTAATAGATGAACACCCTTTCACAATACATATCTATATTATATGCAATCATCATAATGTATACTTTAAATATCTTACAGTTGTTTATGTCTATCAACCTCAACAAAGCTGATATTTAAGAAATAGAACTAAAAGTTCAGAATTGTCATTATAAAGTATTTATGTCCCCTCTTTTAAAAAGAACAACCCACAACTCCAGTGAGTTGTTCACAGACATACACTGCCTTAATTACAAGGTTACAAACATATAAGTGTAATTCACATTAGAAGTATGGATAGTTTTACTCCAGCTTGGGGGTGAAATGAAACAAAAGTGCAGTCTATCAGGGAAGGTTGCTCGGTTGTTCTAAATCCAAAAAGTAAGGGGAAGAAAATTTGAAATATTTTTAACACAATGCTACAGCAAGTTCTGGCTCTTTTCTTAGGAAATATGCAGATAATTATTGCCTTCCAAGAGCCTGAATAAATTTCACAGACTGAATGAGTCAGCTACCATACAATGTTTATTATAACTCTTTTGAATATAACCTTGTGAACTTTGTGTGAGTTTCTAAAAATTCATCTCCCTGTAAAAGCACATGGAGCCTTATTTCTTTGGTGTGAGTTCTGGAAGATAGGTAGCAAAGTAAGAACTTTGCCAATAACCATTCTACCTACAGGAAAAGGATTAAATTTCCTAAACATTTTCTTTAAGCCATTATCTCTTGAACTGACATTAGATCAGTTGAATGTTTTTAAACTATCTGAATGTTTTGTGTTCTTTAAAAATCAGGGGGGCTGGATTGGGAGTAAAAAGGAGAAAACTGCATTTGAACAATGATTAAAAGAAAAAAAGAAAAAAGAAAAAAAATCAGACCAAAATATTTTAACAAGTGACTTATAGCTGTATGTAAATGTATATGTTAAATCTATAGAGGGGTGGGCAAAAGCAGGGTTTATAGTTGTGAATATGTGAAAGTGTATTCTTGTATTATTTATTGATTATTACATTATTTTTCCATATGAACCATAAGCCACTTTTTGCCCACCCCGTATACATATTTAAGAATTAATGTGAACAAACAAACTTCTGATCTTGTGATGCCTATATGTATACTGCAAGATTAAGGAACACATAACCAGACAGGCAATAGATTAGGAGAAGTAAAAGAATAACATAACAGATATTATACATTGAAAATGCTTTCCATAGCCCTATCCCTGTGCTAAGCATTTTTAAAATATTTGATCATATTTAATCTTCACAAGAAATCTATGCAGTTGGTTTCTCCCTTTGTACAAATGAGAAAACTGAGATTTAGGGAATTTAAGTAATTTACCAAAGTCGTGCTACAGAGCTAGAGTCCAACCCATGTCTGTCCCACCTTAAAGACCATGCTGGGATTTGCTGTTTTGTTTTGTTTTAATTTTACTTGATGGTGTGTGTGTAAGAGAGAGAAAGAGAGAGGAAGGGGTGGGGGGCAGGGCCCCATTGATTTATTGTTCCACTTACTGATTCATTCACTGGTTGCTTCTTCCTTGTGCCCTGACTGGCGAACCCACCGCCCTGGTGCATGAGGACGGTGCTCTAGCCGAACGAGGTCCCTGGCCAGGGCTACAGACCATGTTCTTACACCAGTTGAATACTGTTTTTCCCAGATAAAAGCTAAGTGACCAACATGAGAATGAATAAGAAGTGCTCAGGCTAACTTTAGCAAAGCTACCTGTTCCGTAAATCATTTTTTTCTGGCACGGCACTGGATTTGAGAATTTAGCAGTAGCTGGGATAGACTTAATTTTAAATGCATCATATTGTACCATAATCACCCAGAATAACACATATCATACGGACTAAATTATTGAACAACTAGTAGTGATCGATGGTCAACGAGTGATTGTGTACATATTTAAAACCCTGTTTTAGGTGATTTTAAACTTAAAATTGTACTTTACATGTTCATATGAAAAGTAAAGGATTATTGTCTGGCAACAATGGTGAACTGCCTGGTTGAAGTTACATACACAGGGTTTGGTTGCTAGACAGCCTTACAAATGAGCGGCAGCATAAAATACAAGTTCAAAGGAACCATTATTATTGATATGCGATATAGCAGCATGGTTGTCAGAATATATTTCCCCTTGCTAAAAACGAACACATCCATACAAACGCTCCCATAATAGTGACAGGGATTTGCATAGACACTGAGAAAGTTTCAATATCAGATTTTTATTTGTCTTATCTACAGAGCGCAGAGTGATAAGCTATTCAACAGAGATACGTGCCAGAAGCAAAACACCAACCAAGTAAAAGGGGAAAATTAAAGAGGAGTTGGAAAGAAAGAGTACTTAATTATTTATGAGAAATGTTAAGAGGACAAAAAGAAACTAAGAAAAACTTTTTTTAAGAATAGCTTCTGTCAGGCAGGACAGTCTTTTAAAAGGCAGAACTATTCAGTCTTACTAAGGCATGGCTACTAACTAGATACTACAAACTAAAAACTAAATTATTGTTTAGTCAAAATGCAACTAAGTAATGATGGAATAATTAGTTTCTACCTAGGGATTTTAATTAAACAAGTTAAATTATGCTATCAGATATTTATAGATCTAGATATGCTCTATTTTTTTATAGAAAAAAAAAGTTCCGGAGTCCTGTGTTAATCTATGCACTCGGTTTTTCCTTTTCTAGATAAAGCCTAAACCAGTAACCCTCAAAACTTCAGAGCAGAAGTTCTCACCAGGGGGGATTTTGCCCCTCGGGGGACCGTTGGCAATGTCTGGAGGCAGTTTTTGTTGTCAGGTGGGGAAGCGGGTCACTAACAGGATGTAGTGAACAGCAGTCAGGGATGTGTTGAAACATCCCACAATGCACAGGACTGCCTCCCACAAAAAAGTACTACCTGGTCCAAACTGTCAAGAATGTTGAGGTTGAGAAACCCTGCTTTTGAGTGACATTAGATTCATCTGAGGAGCTTATTAAAAACACAAGTTATTATCATAAAGGGGTGCTTGAATTTAATGCTTTTTCAGCATCTATTGATATGATCATGTGGTTTTTGTCTTTTATTTTGTTTATGTGGTGTTTTACGTTTATTGATTTGCAAATATTGTACCATCCTTGCATCCCTGGGATAAATCCCACTTGATCATGCTGTATGATCTTTTTTATATGTTGCTGGATCAGAATTGCCAACATTTCATTGAGGATTTTAGCATCTATGTTCATCAGAGGTATTGGACTGTAATTATCTTTCTTTGTGGTGTCTTTACCTGGTTTTGGAATTAGGATAATACTGGCCTTATAAAAAGATTTTTGAAGCCTTCCACCCCCATTTTTTTAAAATTTTTTGGAATAGTTTGAGAAGGATAAGAGTTAATTCTTTGAGTGTTTGGTAAAATTCACCTGTGGAATCATCCAGTTCAGGGCTTTTGTGTGTCAGGGGTTTTTTTATTACTGCTTTAAGTTTGCTAGTTGTTATCAGTCTATTCAGGCTTTTTGCTTCTTAATTCAGTTTTGGAAGATTGTATGTTTCTAGAAATTTATCCATTTCACCCAGGCAGTCCAATAGTGGTTCATAGCAATTTCTTACAATCCTTTGAATATCTCCTCTTTTGTTTCTGATTTCATTTTTTGTGTCCTTTCTCTTTTTTTCTTGATGAGTGTGGTTAAAAGTTTGTCAATTTTGTTTATCTTTTAAAAGAACCAGCTACCTTTTGTGACAGCATGGATGGAACTGGAGAATATTATGCTAAGTGAAATAAGCTAGTTGGTGAAAGACAAATACCATATGATCTCACTTTAAGAGGAATCTAATGAACAAAATAAACTACCGAGCAGAATAGAACCAGAGACATGGAAACATGGAACAGACTGACAGTGGCCAGTGGGGAGGGGGAGGGGGATAATGGTGGAAAGAAGGGGAAGAGTGTTGTCAAAGAACATATATGAATGACCCATGGAAATGGACAACAGTGTGGAAACTGACTGTGGGAGCAGGGGGTGGGCTGGACGGAGGAGGGCAAAGGGGAAAAATTGGAACAACTGTAATAGAATAACAATAAAAAATAAAAATAAACAATAAAAGTACAAGTTCTTGTCCTGATCTGAGTGGCTCAGTGGGTTGGGTGTCATCTGGCAAAGTGATCATTCGTGGGTTGGATTCTCAGCCAAGGTACATGCCTGGGTTGTGCGTCAGGTCCTTAACTGAGGATGAGTGAGAGGCAACCGACCAATGTTTCTCACATCAATGCTTCCTTCTCTTACTCCCCCTTCCTCTCTCTCTCAAAAACAGATAAATAAAATCTTTAAAAAATACAAGTTCTTCCCTTCTACTGTCTCTAAAATCAATAAGCATTCTTGTGTACTGCCTCCAGCCGTTCTGATCTCAAGAGAAGAGATGGAATTCAGAAATCAGCACCATTTTCCTCAGGTTACATTTTCCTTACACACCTCCTTCAGATTACATTTTGAGACATGTCAGATTAATTACTTCCTCAGATACTTCAATTAAATTCAACTCCATACCACTTGGTGAGCATTACCTACTTTATAAGAATGGTGTCTAGGGAGAATTGCCCATTTCAAAAGGGCTAGTCATGCAACTACAAATTCCAGCTGAGCCATGCCCACAAACATAGCTCCAGGTCAGGAGCAGAGGTGTAACCTGGGCATTTGTTTGAATCTCGAGCCCCAACCTAGTCCTACAGGCTCACATTCTGTGTTTTCACAAGATCCAGTTTACGAGCTTTAAATGAAATAATCTAGAGTACTTAAATTAGTATCTAGCACATTGAATCACCACCAGAGGTAGTGGGGGTGATGTTGATGTTAATGATGACAATGACAGTATAAGTGGGACAGCAAGCACATGTTGAAGACTGGAAATAATTAAATGACAATATTCCAGAAAAGAGATAATAATCTATCTGGAATGTGTTAGTTTTCTATTTCTGTGTAACAAATTGCCACAAATTTAGTAGCTCAAAATATCCATTATTATGTCATTGTTCTGTGGGTTTTCTAGTTACGGTATCACAAAGCTGAAACCAAGGTGCCAACCAAGGTGCCATCCCCAAGCTCATTCTTCTTGTTGGTGGAGTTCAATTCCTTGTGGTTGTAGGACTGAGGTCCCTATTTCTTGAAGGTTATTATCAGGGACTCCTGAAGGACATTGAAGAATTCTGCCTGCCACACAGAACCACAGAAATGACGAGCCTCAAGTGCAAGGGCAGTCCCTGTGGCATCAGAAAAGGTAGGGAAGTAGGGAGGTACACCAATAGACATATACATTTGGCTGTGAAGGGCGTCTACAGATGACTATGTATTTGTCAAAGTGAAGGTTTAATTTGCAAAAAGTGAAAGGGAGGACTTCAGTTTCAAATCTTTAAGGGGAGCAGGACAGTTTCAAAACAGCTGCCAAAGGCGATGGGAGAGATTTTAACGGGGGAAAAAAATGAAAAAAAGGTTGCAGGATGGTGTTGTTACCAGCAGGAGGCAGATGTGCCTCAGAAAAGACTCCACTACAGGGCAGAGCAGTCCCGGCCTGAAGGTTTCCTGACCCAGGGGGAGAGGACGAAGCCTGGGTCTCAAAGCGCTGCCCAGAAACTAGCCTTCTCCAAAGGGAGCCCGGCTACCCCAAAGCTCAGGAAAACACCCAGAGGAGGAATTGGCTAACTTCTTGTTTACTTTTTACTGTAAAGTAAATATGAAGTAAAGAGGATCACATGTCTTTGAGCCACAAGATTTTAAACAGGAGTTGATAGCACTACATTAATTTTTTCAGGGATTTTTATAAGCCATGGAGCGACACCGTTTCATCACGTCCCATGGGGCTATAAGGCAAATGCTGCGGTTGCCTGGCAATAGGGAAGGCTCTCCTGAGTGATTCATGGTAATGATGTTCAAACAATATAGAAGAGAGGCAAACGATTTCATCTGCCCTCCCATTTTATTACCGATAAGAGATGGTGAAGTATGAGGCTGGCAAAATCAATGGCTGACACCTCATTTGTCATACCGTTTCACAGGCTCAATAGCTCTGCTCTTCGCCCTTCACACCTTTCACCTTGGTGCAAGTGTCTCGCCCCTGTCACCCTCCTTAATGTCAGGGACCTACATTAATGACATGCTGTTTCACTCTGGGTTTAGGTCGATGTTCTGCTTTTGTTTACTGCATAATAATTTTAGAAAATGTTAAAATTTAAAAACATCCTGTGCTTGAGTTTTAGCAAAAAAAAAAAAAACAAAAAACACATGGATTTAAAGAATGCTGGTGTATGATGGTTTAAAACACAATAATCTCCTTTTTTCCCTGGGTTCATATTTCTGCCAAGATTGAGTTTAAAATTGGGTTTGAGACAGTTTACATAATGTATTGTAGAAAAAGCTATTGTTTGAGAATTAATCAGTGAGGAATAACAAGACAAAGGCTCTACACGCTTGTTTCCCTTAAGATATGTTCATGAATATATTTACAATCAGAAAAATACACACACCCATGAATGGTGACTTTCAAGCATTATAAAACAGGTAATAAGTCACTATTCCTAAGACAAATCATACCCAGTTTTGCTGCTTTGCCTTAAATCCATTTTATTTTTGGATTTTGCTTACATTGGCTCAAGACTGCATATATAAAGCATAATGAAATGGATGTCTTTGAGATCTACCCCAAGTTTCCACACTTGTTTAGATGTGATCCCAAGAAAAACATTATATTAGAGAGAAACAAAGCTGATATTGACAAATGCAAATGAGGTACTCTCAATAAAATGTTCACCATATGTTAGACATTCTGGTAAGCCCTCATTTAATTTTCTCAATTTGACAAGACAGTTATTATGATCCCCATTTTCTAAAGGAGGAAAATGAGCCTCAAAAATGATGGACTACCTTACCATAGTGGGAGATTTGGAATTTGGATCCAAAGTCTGCCTCCATTTTTTTTCCCCTAAAGAAAAGTCACATTGTGTCACTTTGTTCAAAAGCCTTCAGTGGATTCCCCTCTCTCTCAATAACACCCCAAACCATTACTACCTACGAGGCAGGACCTAACTAGCTCTTACTTCCTCCTGACTACCTGCCTTCCCCTGACTCGCTCAGTTCCAGCCACTTGCAAGCTACCTCCGGATTTTCAGCTCTTGCATTCCCTTCCTGAATTCTCTTCCCACGAATATCAGCGTGGCTCATTTATTTACTTCTTCCATGTTTGTCATCTTACCAGACAGGCCTTTAATCATTCTTTCCTTACTTTGCTTTATATTTCCTTATAGTATTTCTTTATGTACTTATGTACTTGTTTGTGGTCTGTACGTGTCTCCTTTCTCTTCGCATGAGAATAGGACTTTGTTTTGTTCAGTGCTATGTCTCTTGTGCTTAGAACAAAGGCTGTCGTGTAGAAGTCATTACAATGTTGTTGCATGAATTATTAATATTTTATGCATCAAAGAAGAATGCATTATGTGACTGGGCTCTGATAGTCTCAAGTTCCGTTCAGGAAGATTTCAGGGGAGTTTGCTGCCAATCCTCAGTTCAGTGAGGGCTTTACAGAACAGATGTAATAATATTCAGGGACAGACTAAAGGGCTTGATTCACTGATTTTAAGATAATGACAAGAAGGGCAGGGGTAAGCCTGATCTTAGGAAACGTGCTCAGTTTTGGATAGAACAGAGTGCTTTCAAGGAGATAACAGTACGCAAATCTATCTGAGTTGAACAGAGAAGAAAGAGGAGAAAATGAGGAGGCCAAAAGGGTGGGGTCACTTGGGGTAGCCTATGATGGGTGGTCAAGAAGAGGAAGAAGAGTTTGCAGGATCTAAGGTGATATCGGCATCTGTAACGGATAAAAGTGGATGGAGTGACATATTGGGAATGCGGGTAAGAAACTGCCCGGATGACACTGCTCACAGTTTCCTGGGAAGAGTGCAGCCTTAGGCTACATCTTTGGTAAGAATTGCCTAATAGGCCATAGACTTGAAATGCCACGGGGGGAGGGGGAGACAAAGGAAACTAGCAGTTTGTTTAGGTCCTACTACAAATCAGACACTTTTCTCAACCTATGCATGCATTGTCTTTACATTACTGCCAACAACCTGAGGAATATATTATTTGATGTCCTTTTGCAAGTTTTAAGGATAAGGAAATTAGGGTTCAAAGAACTGAGAAGCTTGCACAAAGTCACATTGTTCACAAGGTTCAAGTCTTGTGTCCAAATCCAGATCTGCCACTTTTCAGTGCCTACTCCCTGCACCTCCCCATTCAATTGTTGTTGTTGTTGTTACTTAGATCATTGGAATTTACCAATGTAACATACGCTGGAAGAAGAAAATTCATAAAATGTGCTTCCATGAAAAACCGGACTATTCTAAATATTCCAGTAGTGTTTGGCTTTCTATTCATTCAAGTATTTAGTGCATTTTGCTTTTCTTCTTTCTCCTTACAACACTATCCACTGGAACCTGACTGTGTTTCTCACACACCTCCATTTTTCTAACACTAAGCATATTTTATACACAAAAGATATGAAAATTATTTTATGTAAAAAATAGTTAAAATTATACAAGCAGGACAATGTGTGGTGGCATTGTGAATGGCGTCACTAGTATTGCTGCTGTCCAGAGGTCAGCCTTGGTCATAGGATTTAGACTACCTAAAAAGATTTTAATTGAAAGCATTTACCCTTTATTTACATGTAGAATAAATAGGTAATTTTGAGAGTACAGGTCTGCCAATTCATGGCAGTTTTTCTACCCTCAAGAAAAATTTTCCTGTACTGCTTTTATGCTCTCTTTACCAACCCCTTTTCTCTAGCCTATTTGGCTTTTTAATTCAACCCCTTCACAATGGAAATCATTTGTAATTCATGTTTAAGGAGAAAATACATAGATTTGCAATCCATGTGATTCAAGTCAGAGCGTTTTATGATCATCTGCCTCTTGGTCAAGACTCTGCCTTCTCAGAAGCTTTGGTCAATAAATCATGTCTAAATTGCAAGCT
Organism: Phyllostomus hastatus; assembly: GCF_019186645.2. NCBI lineage: Eukaryota > Metazoa > Chordata > Mammalia > Chiroptera > Phyllostomidae > Phyllostomus > Phyllostomus hastatus. The sequence continues at coordinate 19,297,868 of NW_025333640.1, forward strand.
AATCTCCATGATGATAAGGTTGTAACTTCTCAGAAGATGAATGGGCCTTTCAAATGGTAGCTCTGCAGTTGGAATTTACTGAGAATAAGGTATAATTTAAAAAATTAATGCAAAAAAGACTATCATGTTTGAGAAAAGTATGCATGGGTATTCTGATTTCAGTGTACAATTCCCTCCTTCTGACGACAAAACAAGGCTTCTTCTGTGGAAAGCACCCTATGTGGTTTTGGTAGGACTGTCTGTGTCCTCCCACAGCAGTGTCCACATGACCCAGCCCTGGCCAGTGCAAGTGCTGCACCTCACACCTCCCCGGCCACAGAGCCTGAGAAAACAGCATGTGATTCCAGCAGGGTAAATCAGTCTCCTCCTTGTTAATTCTCTGCCAAAGCCCAAAGAGAAGGTATCCTCCTCCTACTGGGTTTAACATGCTGGTAGGATGTGAGTTTTAACTGTTAGAAGACATAAGAAAAGGTCAACTTAAAAAAAAGACAGGAAAGACTTGACCTAGACTCTGCTGGGCTTGAAGGCAGAAAACACATGTCAGGGATAGAGAACCCAGGCGGAGACTAAGGTGAGACAAGGAAAGAAGCAAGGGTGTAAAATTTAAGGGACACTGCACATGCAGGGTAAGCACCTGAGAGTAAGAACTTCCTTTAATTTTGTACCTTGGGTACTTTGCTGCCCTAACAAAATCCCTGGCCCTGAATGCAGAAGACCTGAATGCAGGTCTTCGCCTACCTGCGACTTTGTCATGGAGCACCAGGACAATTCTGCCAGGTCCCAGACTGAAAACTCAGCTGCTAGGGCTGTTTCTACCTTCGCCACTGACAAGTGATCTTTGATATTTTGCTTGTGGTTTGGCTGTCCACTTCTGGAAAAATAAGGACTAGGAAACAATGCTATTTCAGAGGGACTGCTGAAATCTCAGCATTCATTAAACACTTGTCAGTGCTTCGCAAGTAAAAAAAAAATGTAATCAGCAATTAATAGATAAATTCTAGTGATTTTCAAATGAGGGGTTTTCCCCCAAACAGTAACTTTTGATAGAAAATGTGTGATTCTCACAAATATATATCCCACTTTAAATAATCTTGATTTATATGTTTCCCAAGCACTTGCTGAGACATTCAAATCCCACATGCAAAGATTTTCCTCTGATTTGTAGGCCTCTCAACTTCGTTCTTATAAAACACTGCCAGTTCTTGATTAGTAACGTTTGTATCAGCCAAGATATCGACTGCAGAGTGGAGAAATGTGCTCATAGCCACACCGTGTCAATGCTAGAGAAATAATTAGTCTTAAAAATCCTAAAATAGTGACATTCCACTTTCCTTGAGTTTTAGGTCTAGTGTTGCAAGAAGGCAGAATCACAGATATTAGAATTTAGTATGATTAAAAATTAAGTATTCCAACTTGTGGTTGTCCATTATCACACAGAAAAAAAGTGACACAAACATCCCCCAACTATATTAATTTAGAATCTGAAAATTTCCCCACAGTTTCTCACACAGGAATCCACAATTCACTTGTCCATTTCTACAGCTTGCTCTCATTCAAAGTGTGTCACAGACATTTAAAAACTTTTGATATTATAATACTTGTAGGTTATAAGCTAACATGAAGACTTAAAAAAAGTAGTTTCTAATCTTTACTCAGTTTAACTTAGTGTTAACATTTTACCTAAGTATATTTATCAAAATTAATAAATTAACATTGGTACAATAATAGTTATCAAACTACAGACTTTATTCGTATTTCATCAGCTTTCCCACAATGTCACTTTCTGTTCCAGGATCCACTCAGGGATACCATATTGTATCCATTCATTGTGTTTTTTTGGTGTCCTTTGATCTGTGAAAATAACTCAGTATTTCCTTGTTTTTCCATGAATTTGACACTTTAGATGAGTACTAGCCATGTATTTTGTAGACTATCCATCAATTTCAGTCAGTCTTATTTTTTTTCTGATCATTAGACTAGGATTGTAGATTTCTGAAAGGAACACCACACAGATAAGTACCTTTCTCGTTGCCTCACATCAGGAGGTACTTGCTGTCAACACCACTCTTTACTATTGATAACCGGGTCACTTGATAAGACAGTGTCAGGCAGCCAGCTTTTTGCATAGAGTACTTTTCTTACATGCAGCCTGCACTCCAGAGGTAGAAAATTAAGCTTTAACTCCTGCATTAGTGGAGTCAAAGAATTCGCGGAAATATGTTAGGACCACCATGTGAGTAAGATTTTCAATGGAGATATTTTAAGACTATGCAAATATCCTGTTTCTCTTTAAAGTTTTTCCCACCTTTTTTTTAACATTTATCAATGAACCTTGCACACAGCAATTACTAAAATGTTCTTACATTGATTGTCTCTGTCATTTCTTCTGCATTTTTTATTTGGAATTTTCTGCAAAATACCCTGTCTCTATTCCTCATTTATTTTTTTCAAACACTTACTATTATCAGTATAAATTCCTGAATATTTATTTTATTCTTTGGATTACAATCTAAAACTATCATTAATACAATGTGAAAATGTCCTTCTTACACTTGGCACTGAAACTCCAAACACATAGTAATAGCTTCTGAAATGTATTTTGGCACATACATGTTCTAGCTCTGGGGCTTAATTTGTTTTGAGAGTTGTGACTAGTGGGTAAATGCCAGAGAAGAATGAAAAGAAGCTGGAGATGCTAATTTGATCTATCTAATAAAGATGATAGAAAACAATATGGCTGGTGTGGAATGGCAGAAAGAGGAAGAAACTAGACATGACTGCAGTGTGGAAGATCATTTTAACATGAAGGCAAAAGTGAATTATGAAGAAAGAGAGGCTTTGCAATGGTTTTGGGCCTTTGGAGATCAGGAGGAATGAGAAAAGGAAGATCTTGAGAAATGGTGATAGAGTTTTACATTAAATCTCCATTACTCTTCCTTGACATAGTCAAAAAAGAATTTATTATTTTTACTCCTGATTATTACTCTTAGACTGAAACATAAGAGAAAACTGACCCATGTGGAGCTTGGGGTTCAGATTACAAAAGATATATATCACCTTTGATGTATATATATTCAGAGAAATATGAAAAGAAATGTATAATAATTACTTTTTGACAGTGTTGAATAAGGAAATGTTAAAAGAAGCATGTGGCTTAATAGTGCTTTATTTTCCTACTGTTTTAATCTTCTGCAAAAAGTCAGACAAGACTGTACTGTTGTCATTCATAAAACTGAATGTCCTTACCCCGGAAACACACATAACAGTGGCTCTTTTGAACTACTCAGTGGACAGAATCTAACCACTTGGTAAAAGGAAGATGTCGAAATGACAAAAATCCACATTTTCCATCTGAAGTAGCTATTAATGAGGTTTATTTTTCAGAAAGTCTCAGAAGGCAGAGCATTTGTCTGTCTATGCAGATTTCACTTAGGTGCTAATAAAATGTCTCTTCAGCTATACAAAGACCTGAAATAAAACCCACCTGCATTTCAGAGGAAAATCAGACTCAGCTTATCCTGGAAAGTAATAGATTAAAAACATTCGTAGACCCAGAGAAATGATGAGTCTGAACCTTGTAACTGCAGTGGTAGCAAAAATGTTCACCCTCTAATAGCACAGATGACCCCAAACTAAAGCAAAAGTGTAGGGATCAGGGCCTGGGAGTAGGAGAGTGTCTTGTCAGGCAGCAGTGGGAACAGAAGTAAGGGAATGAGTGGAGGAGCGACATTGTCAGCAATGGCACGAGGACTGAAAACAGACTTCCTATAGCAGCTAGATGCCCTGGCTGAAGGGGTAGTTGGCATGCAAGAAATGTTACTGAGGGGTGAGTATGTCAGGAAGAGTCTCTAACATCTCCTAACAATGAATGGACTTACCATGTTTGCAGTTTCCTTTACTATATATTTGAAAAGGGGGTGAGAAAATGACTCATTTGTTGACTCTCTGATTTAGCATGGGAGGCTTTTCCAACAATGAGTTCAGAATGAGAACGTAAGAACCACAAGCCCTAAGAGTTCTAAAGGCTCAATAAATGAAATAACATGGTAGGAACACTTTTACTGGCTACCTGAGCTAAGTCACATGTGACTATGTTTCTTCTTCTAGTTGAAAATAAACTACCTCTGATTTAGAGACTTAGGACAGGTATGTGGACATATAGGCATCTGTATACATTTTACATGCTATTGTTACATTTTTTTCTATTACAGATGGATTCCTACCACAATATGTCTCATGCAGAAACCAAATCCATATAAAGTATTATTGAAATCTAAAAGAATATCATAGAGGAATTATTTTGAAAGCTACACTTTCATTGAAAGGTAATTATGTACAATATAAAACTCATAAAATCTCAGTATTTTTTGTGCTCTGGAAATTATACATATTCATATGAACTTTCCAGAATACTTTGTCAACCAAAACTGTTTTCATGCTACGACATCATACCAGCTCAAACACCACCTCTGATTGACAAGTGTGGGTACTTCCGGGGAGAGTTGAGACACTGGCTCCTCGAAGGTTCCCCTCTCCTTTACAAAGCAGACCTACTCACCCAACCATGTCTCTCTGGCTCTTTTGAGCCAACGTAACTTTTTGAACTCAATCTTGCATCTGCAATTTGCTTCTTTTTTTCAATTTCTGTCTGAGTGCCTATGAACAGATTAAATTGCCAATCTTAACAATTACTCTTCACCCTGATACACTTCTCTGTGCCGTAACTCCTAAACTTCCTGCAGGCATTGGGTGAGATTCCCATTCTCCTTTCTTAGCGCACTAGTCCCTAATAGCTTCCTATCAGCCTCTTTGCCCATTTTATTCTAAGAAATTTTTGTGCTTTCAAATGCTATTCTTTGGATAGTTACTGCCCAAACAACAACTTTTTCTAAGGACTTTTCTTCCTAGGAATCAAAAGGGAAAAAGAAATGGATGTCACCTTATATCAAAACACTTCTTTTCACTTCCTAGGATCAATGAACAGAATTTCCCATTTCTTTACAGCAATTGCTACAGATGCTTTTACAACAACACATCATTACAACAAAGCTATTTCATTATCTCCTAAAGTCTACTACAAAGGAATTTTCCCTTTGTAGTTCTCCCACTACTATATTAGAGAAAACAATATAAAACAACAATGTAAAGAAATTGAGATCAAATCTTTAATAAGTAGACTATTTAGATTCTTCTAAGAATTGAATGATCAGTTCAAATTTAATTGAACAGCTTATAAATATAATTCATGTTTGCTCTCTTGTTCTTTTTCTGATTGGCAGGCATATCCAAAACACAATCCAACACAGATATCTTTTAATTTTCAACAAATGCTTGCTGGCCTTCATAATCTAATATTTGCAATGCATATTGCACATTTTATACCTGTAAATTTGCATTAAAACATAGGTATAACTCTCATGGTGCCATAACTAAATTCCCATCATATGTATAGCTAAAATCTTAACTACTTAATTGCCATCATTTTCTAATGTACATGACATGCATTTAGAACATTTGAATAACTATTTTATCTGAGAAGTAAAACATAATCAGTCACTCCTGATTTAGATACCAATTTCTATATATGGAATTTAGAATTAAACACTAAGAACCACAACAGTTTAAAAAATGTGTATTGCAGTGTACTTGTGCTTGACATAGTGGTGGAAGTCAGTTTTAGGGGAGAGTCAGGCTAGGAACCTAGGGAGAAAGCATGGAGGAAGTGTGGAGTAGAGAAAAAAACACCAGCCTAGGTGTTAGGGGCACTCGGCACTGATAGATGCTGGCTCTGTATTTTTTCATTTTTATTGAATTCAGTGAGGTGACACTGGTTGAAAAAATTATGTGTTTCAGGTGCTCAGTTCTACAACACGTCATCCGCACACTGTAGATGGCGAACTGGGTGTTCACCACCTCAAGTCAGGTCTCCTTCCATCACCATTTATTCTCCCCCATACCCTCCTCTACCTCCTTCTAACCCTCTGCTCCCCGCCCCGCCAATCACCACACACACTAAACCTGACAAGCTGAGGGAAGGCTTACACGGTGGCCTTCAAACTCAGAGACAGGGAACCACAAAGGATGGCCTTCAATTAAAACGTCCCAACTAAAAGCAAGTCACTGCGGTAGTCTTGTCCCAGACCAGTATTTCTTTGACAAAGGTCTTCTTGCATCTACAAATAACATACCTCTGGAATGTCAGGATAATTTCCTTTTCCCAGACCCCTCAGGCACAATCTCCCACCAGAGCAGGACACCCTAGAACCCCTCATTATTACTGTTACTGTGTTCATTGTTAACGGTTAACTATACTGTACCCATCTTGTAAAAAAAAATATGTGTCTATTCCTTTGACTTTTTATACAGTCCCATTGATTTGCCAGCTTTACTTTCTTAAGGCCTCCCTAATCCATCACCGATGGATTTCATGTAACACCCCCTCTTTTCCTTTGATTCTAATGTATAAAATAAACTGCCATTTCTCTGGAGCTTACAGTATTTGCTTTATATACCTCTTTCTATCCTGTGTCTTTTGATTTTTGTGTTTCCTTATGTTTTGGGTGCAGGTTTTAAAAAATAGCACATCACTATATTTATTTTTAATACAGCCTGATAATCTTTCTCTTTTAACTAGTGACTATATTTCAATTATATCTGTTGTAATATTTTGGATTTCTACATGTCATTGTTCTGGGCTGTTTTTTTAATTATTACTCCTCCCTCCACTCTATCTGTTTCCTTCACTATTTTGGCAGTTACACATTTATTCCTATTTTTAGTACTTATGTTGCCATAAGCGGTTAACAATTTATTAATAAAAAGAGCAAATGGAATTAGACTTTGAGCTTTTTAAAAAGAGGAGCATAAGCCTGTTTGCTTCACCAGGGAGCTAAGCTTCACACCCCAGGGGTCATAGCATTGCTTCCCCCAGGGAATTAGCACTCCTCCCCTCCCGGCTCTGGTACTGGATTGTCCAGGGGCACAGGGGAAGGTGCTTCACCCAAGAGGCCCATCAGTCTGACTAGGGGGTGTGGACCCATCCAAAGCCCACAAGAGCTTGGGAAATTGATTGGTTCTTTTGAAAAAGCACCTGGTCCATCCCAAGCCAAAACTAATAAAATCCAGGGGAACAAAGAACACCCCCCCCCAGCTCAGTAACACCCTCACCACGTTCATTCACGTGCTCTCTCTTGCCCAGGAACACGTGACCACATGGGTCTAGGCAGCTCCCAGGGCCCACAGCAGATGGCTCGCGCTCTGAAAGACTGAGCTTTAATATGAAGCAGAAACTCTGGACACTGGCTTTTGTTTTGCCCTTGCTGAGAACATTTTTCCATGGTGGCCCAGAGGTAGGTGACAAATTGCAAGTTCAGGGGCAGACTTCTACACAAATAAACCGTTTTGACACATCACAAGCTCCCATGAGTGGATCCTTGGAAAGCTTTCCCAGTGACCCTGTAGAAGAGCCTAGTTTCCATCAACAGCAGTTATAAAGTTTTTAACCTTCCTATGTAATGAAGTATAAAAATACATTTGCCTTCCTCCTGGATACCATGTGATCTGACAATGCCTTAATCACATCTCAGGACATTTACGCTAGTTTGATCTAATACATTGGATCTAATACATATAAAAATAATAATACATTGTATCTAATATATTATTCTTAATCCCAGAAACTAGGTTTTGATATCATTAATTTAGTTTTTGCTTACTTTTCTCACTTATACCTCAGACTTTTTATATAAAATTATTTTCCAGTTGTCAGAGCTATAGCTTAGATTGTTTTTTCCATAATGGTCTGTTGGTAGCATACACTGGTAAAAGTCCATGTTTTATTTCTCTTTGTATTTTATCTCTATTTTTTTTAATTTCACACTTGCTGAGTTGTCCATTTGGTGTTTTTTCTCCTCATATATTGATGACATTTTTCTATTGTCTCCTGGCTTCCATTTTTGCTATCAGGAAGTCTCTAGTACTTTATAAATGATCTCTTTCCTGTGTAGATGCTTTTCAAGATCTTTCTGTCCTTGATACTATGCAGTTTCACTATAGTGTGTGTGTGTGTGTGTGTGTGTGTGTGTGTGTGTGTGTGTAGTTTATTTCATTTGAGATTATTTGGGCTTCCTGATTTGCGGTTGGTGTTTTCTAACAATTCTCAAAGCTGCCCAATATCTTCAAATATTGCCCACCCCTTTTCTTTCTTATTTCCTTCCAGACCTCAAGATGGTTAAATGTTAGACATTTTCACACTATTCCCAGTTTTGATTAACAACTCTAGTATAATTTAAATTTATTTTTTGGTGCTACATTTTGGGTATCAGTTTGATATTCCAGTTCATTGACTTTTCTGAGCTACATTTACTGTTTTTTTAATTTGTCCAGTGAGTTTTAAATTTTAATTATTATTATTTTTATTCCTAGAATTTCAATTGATTTTTTCTAATTCTCTTGATCTTTTAAAATATTTCTTCCTACCTGCCCATAATTTTTAGTTTCTCACTTACTTCTTTTAATATATTATGTACAGTTATTTAATATCCTGTGCCTGATTATTTCAACATCCTAATTTTGTGGGCCTGACTGTGCTGTCTCTGCCTTCAAGCAAGAGCTTGCATGTTCATGTTTATGCATCATTTTAAACTCTGAGCTCATGTCTTGTAACTTGAACTTGAAAGTTCTTGCAGGCCTTATTTGAAGGGGATTCTACAAGAGATGATATATATTTGACTTAGGGGGCATTATCAACATAATGTCACTTTAAATTTGATTCTCATTTTGAGGGCGTTTTAGATCAATAAGCTCCATGAGGTCTGAATTCTAGTTAAACATTCTCAGGGTGACTTATTCCCCCTATACTGAGTACCGCATTCTAACCAAGGACGTTTATTCCCACATCATATTTATATGCAGGGTAGAGTATTTGGCAAAAATAAATAATTGTTGGGTGGCCTTTCCCATCATAAAGGAAAAGAGGAAACAAGTGAAAAAGACAAAAAGGAAGTAAGGTAATACAGTAGATAAATGTTTAGTAGATAAATGTTTAATTAAACAGGAAGAAGGGAAGGAGGGCAGAGGAAAAAAAGAATTGTAGGCGAACAGAATACTGTAAAAAGTAGTAGAAAGGTCAGCAAGTCTCTAGGCACAGCAGTAAGTATTGAACTACATGGGGAAAGTGAAAAAGTCACTCATGTACAACACCTAGAATATATTGGGCCCAATCTGCACACATCATCAGTGTTAGGTTATTCATCTTCTCGGCGGCACTGCCAGGGATTACTAACTTCATGGAGGCCTTCTACCTGATTCTACTGTAAGTCTAACACTGCACTGTCCAATTTCATGCAACTAGCTATGTGTGGATATTTAAACTGCATTAATAGAAATTAAATAAAATTAAATATTTTGGGTTTTATTTGTACTATCCACACTGCAGGTGTTCAGTACCTACCTGTGTCTAGTGGCTAACTTTTCGGAGAGTGCAGAGAGAGCTCTTCCGTCATCACAGAAGCTGTTTGAGACAGCATGCATGTGAGTGGCCCTTCAAAGAAATTCTTAATAAATCATTTCTGAGGGTTCTGACAAAGCATTTTCTCTGGATGTTCCTTGATTCCCAAGCTTCCATTTCTAACATGCATACAGAAATATTCAGTGTATCTTTCTAAAAGTAAACGTAACCTGACAATATTTGAAAAGGCTCAAATAATTTAAATAGATTTAATTCTTTACTAAATCTGGCAAATGTGAACTGTCATGCAAAAAGATAGATAAGCTTAAATCAGTGAGACCTGATAGTAAAAAGCAAAGTTACACACCGACAATTATTTCATGTTTCTTAACTAGATTCTGGGAAATTTCTTTCAACTATTTAATATCTTTATAGAGCTTAAAAAATAAGGTACCAGCCATTATTTGATTCTTTAATGGTGAAGAATTTAACTAAAAATGTAACAGCGCTTACCCACATTCTCATTATTTTAATTCTAAATAATTCTAAATTTTAAATTAATGTTATGATTAATTGTGAAACAGTATTTTTTCTTATTTTATTGGTACATTTGCTGCCTTTTCTCTTTAGCATCATTTTATTCTGTTACTGTATTTTATTAAACCACCTAACATGTAATTCCTGAAGGTCTGTTCTCATTGTGATATCTTAAAGTCAAATTAGTAAGCATGAAGAATCAAATAAAACATGTCTCCCATCTCCTAAAATAGCCGTACACACAGAGAGTTCTGGTGTAAACAAACAGTTATGTTAACATAATTTCAGGCTATATTCTCTGATAAAATATATCTGACTTCCTCTCACTACACTGAAGCAAGAAACAACAAAGTATCATCTGGCATTGAGGTTTTAGATCTTTGTTATGGTGTTTTACTTTTTAAACTGATTATTCAAAGATAAAGCCTTCAGACTCTATAGAACATCAAGAATCATTGCAAGAGGAAATTGCAAACCTTTCAAAAGAAAACACCATTGCAGATGTCCCAACAGGTGAGAGACTGGGGAAGACGTTGTCAGCCTCCCTAAACTCCAAGAAACAAGGCCAACTTTGACGTTAGCAAATAAACAGGTAATAACTCATAAGTTCATGGTGTCTCTGAAATCAGTTACTTTCCTCTTAAATCCTGTGGACTGTTTCTTTAACGTGAACTGAAACATTCATGGGGGAGAACGACACCCCATGAATATCATGTCTGTCACTGTCACTCACAGATTCTCTCTTACATTCTTTCCATTGGCAATTTTTAAAGAAGTTGTAATACCATCACCATGTCTCTTGGAAATTGGAGAGAGAACAGAGATTGTGCTTTGTTTTAAAAGAAAGCCAAAAAATAAAAATAAATAAATAAAAACCTATTCATTTTCACTAATCTGTGAATCAGAGCTTATAAAGAATAAGCCCTAAATTTTCTGCTTTTAGTTATAAACAGTCCATGAATTGTTTATCTTGTGAGAATGTCAAGTGCACTATGAGGAATCATCCAGAAACCAGTGAAAGGACAAACTAGAATATCTTCTGCACCAGTACCTGAAAAAATTGTCCCTTAGCATCTACCTTCAGGTTTCCTGAAACTCACTGGGTAAACTATGACTTTTCCTCTATTTAGAAGATGCTGTTTTAAGTCGTGCCAGGAAAATAACTTACATTCTTATAGCGGTTTGTTCTTACTTCATCTTTTGTTAAGGCATATCATAAAGTCAGTGAGGTATACTAATCTTAAGTATAGAGTACAATGGAATGTTACATTGCTATATGGCCATGTATGCACCCAGATCAAAATACACAGTATTTTCAGTGCCCTAACTCGCTATTCTTCTTCCCAGTCAGTTCTTCTTACTAGGACACAACTACCAGTTGGACTTCTATCACCTTCCATTAATTTGCCTGTACTATAGTTTCACACAAATACAATAACAAAGAGGACACTTTTTGTTTTTTTGCTTCTTCCATTTACCATAAGGTTTTGAGATTCATCCATGCTATTGTATGGATATGTTTATTGTTTTTTAAAAGTTGCTGTACAATTTTCAGAATATAGTTTATCAGTTGCAGTGTGTTTTACATACATATTTTGAAAAGAATTTTTTTTGTATTGGAGAAAATATATCTGAAATTGAAAATTGAAAGTAATTTTGAACGTATGCTAGATAATATTCAATTTTTGAGAGGAAACCATTAACCAGAATTTGACTGGATTTGCCTAGGGCCTATACTATATAACTTTGCATGTGAAACTACCAGGATCTTATTTTATTTGTAAAAGGAAGATAATTTTTTTACATGCAGTTCTTTTATCTGGTGAGAATAAATTGAATCAGTGAAAGATATGTGGATGTGGGTCCTTTGTTCCATTCACACTGAAGAAAATGTCATTTTCCTGACAGTCCTCACACTGACTGAGAAGTTCTCCGTCACAGGACAGAGACGACCCCTGTGTGTCACATTCAGGTGAAGAAGGAAGCATTCGTTCACTGCCCGACTCACCCCACCAAGCCTCGTCTCCGTGTTTCCTCTGACTCTAAACACACCAGGTGGAGTTTCTGGGAGGAGTGGTGGCCTTCACAGCTATGCATCACTGGGAAGTAATTTCTGAATACTTTAAAACAATATTTTATTCATGTAAAACAGGTACCTGACAAGTATACCAATTCCCTCTCCTGAATTCAGAGGTGTTTTTGATCTTTGCATTGTAATTAGATCTGCTGAGTGTTAAAGAGCTTTTAGCTCTGTAATCACACTGTCCTTCATGTAATACTCTGTATAGAGCTCAAACCCCCTTGAGGTTATTTTACTGTTATAATAATCAGTAACAGTAAAAGATGGTAGGCATTTTTACGTGAAGCTGAAGTCAGTTATTTTTCCTGACAATATAATGTTCTTTTGTATCTTTCAATTCAATTCTGTGTGAGCTAGGGGGGAAAAGGAAATTCAGTCCTTAATCCCACTGCAAAGTCAAGAGTGTACTTTAGCAAAATATTCTACAGAGGTCCCTTTTTCCACCTACACAAATAAAAATATCATCTTAAAAGAACTGTTGGAAATCGTTTATAAACCAAGCATCAAATTCCTGATTTCTGCAGCTGAAAGAATAGCTGATTTATAAGACATACTTCTTAAAACATGCAACATGGCAGGCCAGCATTATTCATTTCCAGTAATGTCCTTCCTTTTCTAGACACATTAATGCTTAAAGGGCACTCATGATTGAGGAGAAACAATCTCTGAGAAGCTGCTCTTGAGTCAAACTGGGCCTATATGAAATGGTCTATTGAAAGAACTGCAATAGACCCACAAGCAGCGCAGCTCATAGACATCTTACCTTCGCTCCTAATAAAACCGTTACCATGGGTCCCACGAATTTCCAACCACAAACACGGCTCACTGCAGAGCCGGTAACTGACCTGAAAAGCAAGCACATCCGGTGCCTCCATTTTCGTCACAATCAATTTTCTACGGCACATGCTCTAAGTGTGGGTCTCAGACCAGCAGCATCACCTTGGAAACTTGATAGGAAGGCACATTCTCAGGTTCCGCTCCAGACCTACTCAATCTGAGACAAGCAGTCTGTTTTAACAAGCTCCCCTGGGGATCAGGGTGTATAACAAAGTTTGAAAGCCACTGTTCAATGGAAGTACTAAACTAAAAGAATATGAAAATATCTACAAGGAAAATCAGTGATCAATAATTCAACATTCAATTAAATAAAGTGAAAATCACCAAACTAAATGATATAATTAAAACATTCCTGCTTTGCCACCTCTTGTGAAGAAGCAGGTTTGATCTCCCACAGATAACACCTACAACTTTAATAGATTCCATGCAATTAGATTTTTCTACTTGAAAAATAAACATGTGAGGACATCAGGTTCTAAAGATAATCATTAGGCTCCAAGTTTTCTTTACGTTGGTGAGGACACGTTTGAAATCATTGGTGCACATGGCACGGTTAAGAAGTCAAATTTTACTGACCTCCATGCCACCACATTCGTTGCTGTGTGGCGACGGGCTAATGATGAACAGTGGGTGGATTTAACTGCTCACAATATTAACACAAGCCCAGGGCGAAGCTGTAGAAACCTCTCTCCTTCCTTGCCTTTCTCTTACCTTCTGAAAATGCTCTACTCCAATTCAGGGGTGGGGGACTACTCTTTAAGGATTCTTCTTTCACTACCCCTTAAATATTGTTGCTCTCCAAAGATCTTCCTAATTGTAATTTCATCTTAATCACTTTCTCAAGAAAAGTTCCTCCCAAACTTTAAAGAGCCTGCCTTTGGTGAGACGCATGAGTTCTCCACTCATCCGTGTACTCGCTCACTGGCGGGGGGACTCTGCTCTTACCAAGGGCAGGCCCATAGAATGAATGAGTGGGTTCACTTTAGGAGTTACATGTCAAAAACTCAGTGGTTAGGCAATAGGCACATTTTCTCCAACCAACTTTATAAGCGATATTTTTATGTGCTGACTGCCATCTGTTTGATGTCCTCTATTTTTTTTCTCAGTTGGTTCTGTATTCTGGGTGAGTGGAAAGAGTAGGAAGGATAAAAGCATGATTAGCAACCCCACAAACTCCAAACAGGAAAACAAATTCAAACGGAACACCAAAAGGAAGTCTCACTCCCACCCCAGAACCCCAATCCTCTTTTTTTGTCCCATGTAGCACCTTCAATTTCCTATTAACTGCAGCACTCTCCTTTTAGGGCAAATGACTCCCTTCCCACCCCAGCCATGTGGCTCCTGTGGGGACTGCTAACCTCTCTGGCCACTGGGGAAAATATACAACCCACAATAGACCCACAATATGACGACTGACACTCTTTCTCAAGATTGCTCTAGCAGGGAGGGACTTACCTTCTGGTGGCAAAGCCATGAGGATATGAATAGATGGTCACCATTTCCCCAACCACAAGGAAAAAATGCAACCAGCGTGCAGAGGGGAGGAGAGAGAGGGGAAGCACCCTGAAGGCTAGTTCCAGCTTCTCGCATCCTGAGGTGCAAAGTTTCTCTTCCCAATTTTATAGGCAAATCAATCTGCCCATCTTGGTCCAAACAGTGTGATTCTTCAACAAAAAATTCCTGACTAATCAATCATTGCTCAACCAACTAAGTTCCAGTTAGATTAAGGAGATAAATGTGTTTTTTTATATGAAATCTAGAAGAAAGCAAAAAGGTTTATTTCACAAATAGAATGAAACTTTTTTTTCGAGGTTTAAAAATGGAAGATGATGGAAAAGAAATGCCAGATAAAATGGAAAAACATAAGTGGTAAGACCTTCAGCTTGTCAAAAATCCTAAACAACAACAATAAAAAACTATTGGACAAAACAAACACAGTACAATATCTGCTAAAACTGTCACAAAGATATTACTATGTAAAATGCATATATAAATTGATAAAGGATAGCAGTAATGTTCCCAGTACTCAAATGGGTCAAATATATAAAAGATAATTCATAAAAAGGAAACATAAATGGATAGTAAACATTTTGGAAGCAATTCCGTACTTTTTGCAGGCAGCTTTTAGAATCTTCACTTCATTTATCATAACCTCATTCCCAGATTTCCAGGGCTGTATTTTAAGAATACAAGTATACTGACAATTCAAAAATACCAAAAAAAAACCCCTTATGCCCAAAGATGTTTGTAGAATTGGCAAACTAGAAGTACTGTACTAAAATGCATTGTTGTATGACTTACCCATTTAATAAATCTTATTTAGCTAATGAAATAATGCTAATGAGGATGTTAAAGTTATGAAAATGGTTGTTTCAATGTAAAGAAGAAAAGTCTAGTATTTTACACATGTACAATTATTTCAACTGCATTAAAAAGAGTTATAGACCCTGGCTGGGTAGTTCATTTGGTTAGAGTATCATCCCTATACACGAAGGTTGTGGGTTTGATCCCTGATCAGGACATATACGGGAAGCAGCCAATGAATGCATAATTAACTGAAACAACAAATTGATGTTTCTCTCTCTCTTTTTCTCTACAATCAATAAATTTAAAAAGTGTTTAAAATAGATATAGAAGAAATAGTGGAAGTAAATATACCCAAAATTTAATGGTACTTAACTCTGGGTAGTGAAATCAGAGGTAATTTTATTTGCTTTCTTGATGCTTTTCTTGTTTTCTCCAACATGTATTTATTATTTTCATTATAAAATTGTTAGGGGAAAAGGCTTACTACTTTTCTAAAAGTATTTCTAAAGCTTTTGCTTCTGAGTACAGAGTGGACTCTGAAGTGATCAGTCCCAGACTTTCTGGGTGATCACAGTAGAAATCATGCTCTTCCCCTGGATTCTCTCCCTTCAGCACCACACACAGTTCCTGCGCTGCTAGCTTCCTGTTGTGCTGTTTTGTGACACAGTATTTTGAGAGGGGGGAAAAATTACTTGTATTCATATACTGAGTGACATTAATTTATTTCCAACGAGGCAACATAATTACAACAAAAACCACAGCTCACCAAAACCTGTAACAACTCCTACTCACATAAAATAAATGTCCATTTCACTAATCACATGCTGCCTAGAATGTTCCTTCTCCATGGTAACTACCTGGCTTTTCTAGATAAGCATTTCTGATTCGAGCACTCAATTGGCAGGCCTGCCCCAGCTTGGTTGACCTGGTTCAGTGGAAGTTCTGCATCCTGAATTTGAAATGCTACCACTGAAAGGAAAGTTTAAATTGAAATACCAATTAAAATGTCTTTTCAAAGTATGTCTGGAAATTGAACACTGGTTAACGAAAGTGTGTTTCAGAGTCAAAGACTGCAGTGAATTCGCTTGGGTGAGGCCTGGGATCTGGAAAGGGGAACGTGATGGGAAGGGCACAAGGAAATACATTTTAAATCCACTTTTGTGTTTCAGGAGAAACCGAGATACATTGCTTGGGTGGAGGTTAAATTGGACTGTCTCATGCATTTTCACACAGAGTTGAGATTTCAGGGCCCAGCAGGATCTCTACCACCTCATCCCAGCACATCAAACCCTCTTTCTACTCCTTGGACCTTCTTCCTTCCTTTCTTGCATCTTTGCAATTGGTTCCCAGCTTTTGTTCCACTATCCCTCTCTGACTTTATCTAATCCTACCCTGTAAATGATAATTAACACATGGCTTTAAATTTAAAAATTTTTAAATTCCAGTTAATATACATCTTTGGAGGAACTTGTGAAAGAGAGTAGTAATTTTGTATAAGACTAGCACAGCTATGGGTTATGTATGCGGACTGGCTTACTAAGAGTAAAGAGAAAAACTTTTTACAGGTGTTTGTTTATCTTTACAAAGTAATAGGTACAAGAAAAACCCAGCTGCCACCTCAATGCCTAATTCACTCTGCCGTGATATTTGCATTTTATAATAACATCTATAATATTTCACACTTTTTCTATTTATTTTGAAATAGCACTTTAGTCATAAATACTATTTCTGCCCATCTGTTTGGTAAGAGAAAATTTCCACAAGAACTGACAACATTAAATTGCTGTTTGGTTCACTCTCTGCTATTATGAAGTCCTCTGCGATTTCAGAATAAGTCAGAGGAAAAGGTCACAATTTATATTGAAAGCTAGGACTACATAAAGCAAATAGTGTTTGCTAAAGATATTGTTATGTGCAAAAGAATGATTTCTTTTTTCTCTTTACTTTTTATATAACATAAATATGTGAGCATATACATATAACTTATAAAAGTCAAACACATACATATATGACAAAGATATGACAAGCTGTGATTAGCTTTTGGTCAAAATACATTTTAAAATAAAAATATAACAAAAATATTAAGGACTGATTTGTATTGTATAATGAATGAAGTGATAGAAACAAATAACATTATAGATTTTTGAGTTTAGTAACTTCTACAAAGCCTCACTTTTTTTCTTTCTTTGGATTTTCTTTGGTAAATTTTCTCAAAATAGTACCATTTGAAAAGCTCTAAGCAAAAACTTCCTGATTGCAAGACACCTCCTGTTTGAACACCTGAGCATCAAGATATAATTGGGTAAGACCTATAGGGGGCCTGGAAATCAACTGATCCTTTTAGAATCAACTATAGGGAACCATTCCTCATGGCCTGGCGAATGTAGCCCAGACCCTGACTCGGAAAACCAGTGGGAAGTGAATTGGCACACAGGACCCAAGCCCATGGATGGTTTTCCCATGGGGAATCAGGCCTGTGTTGTACCTAGGATTCTTTGAGGCTTGCTTTTTGCTAAAACTCCCTCACCCTGAATTGAGGCAGCAAATGTTTACTGCATTATCTTTAAAGTAACTTCCTAAAATCTACACTAAACCTCCCAAGGATGGAGTATAACCAGTTCAACCACCTTTTCCTTTGCATTTGCAAATATCCTTTTTCTTTGTAGTAACAGCAACTTCCTCTCCTTTGTTATCTGTAAAAGGTAACCACCTAAAGCAAACATGTGCATAGTAAATGAGGACCATCTTCACTGTAATGTACCCAGAAAAGCAATAAAAGCCTGTCCAGGCAGGGGTCAGGGCCCTCTTTCTAACTGAGAGAGTGGCCATGCTGTCCCTTTTTCTCCACAGAACTTCCACAGTCCATGTGAATTTGTTCATCGCAGCCACAACACATAGACCCCGTGGGCCAGGGTCTGCATCAGTCAACCTCTGGGATTGCCTGCCTAGATAAATATTGACTCCATCCTTGATGTAGAAAATTGAGGCTGCTCAGGTGGTACAAAAAGAAGCAAAAAGAGGAGGATAAATGGGGACAGTGCAGTGTATAGGTCTAAGGATGCCTCCATCTGAGGCTGATTTAAGGTCTTTAGCAATGCTTAGCTCAGAACGATAATGGTGCTTTCCACAATCTGTGATTCAGTAGTATTTTAAAAAGTTATTAATCATAATACATTTAAGAATGCCCAACAATATTTGAACTTTTCCCTGCTGTCTTTTTTTTGCCTTTCATGTTCTTTTACTAAGTAGCAAATATTCGAGGTCTGACTGGAAAAAAATCAGCCATTGCTAATACGAAGAGAACGGTTTGTGCAGCATCGATGTAACCCGGCAGCCAAGGAGAGTGGACTGGAATGCACATGTGTGAACAAAGACAACTTCACCGTACTAATCAGTGCGGGCAGTAGATGCTGTTGAGTGAGCATGTGTACTGTGTGACCACCGCATTCAAAATAACTGAGCGAATACAGCAACAAATCTGCATCTAATTTTGCATTAAGCTTCAACATTCCTCCATGGAAACTATTCAGAAGATACAGAAGGCCACAGCTATGGGGAACTAGTGATTGACAGCTTCATCACAGCAACACACTGCTCACACATGTCTTGTGCAGAGTTTTTTGATGAAACATCAAATCACCCCAGTAACTCAGCCCCACTACAGCCCAGATTTGGTGCCCTGCAACTTCTGGATTTTCCCCAAACTAAACTCTCCTTTGAAAGGGAAGAGATTTCAGACCATCAGGGCAGCTATTGGTGATTAGGAGAACCGTGTGAGGTCCAAAGGTACCTAGTTTGAAGGGGACCAAAGCGTCATTGTCCTATGCACAATGTTTTTTGTATCTTGCATCTTCTTCAATAAATGTCTCTATTTTTCATATTGCATAGCTGGCTACTTTCTGGACACACCTCTTAAAGTCCCATCCAAAAAGTTAGGTTCTAGGTAAACAAAATGTATGTCAGAGATCTGCTATACAACCTGGTGCTATAGTTAGCAAAAAAAGGGCAGATCCCATGTTAAGTATTTTTACCACCTAAAACACCAAAAAAAAAAAAAAAAGCTAAAGGGACACAAGGAAACTTCTAGACGTGATGTTTATCACCATGATTATAGTAATGGCAACTTGAGTGTATTAATATGTGCAAACTCATCAAATTGTATATAGTAATTATGTGCAGCTGTTTCCATACCAATAATAAGCCAATAAATATGGAAAAAATAAACAAGTTTCACTGATTTTCTGGGGCTTAAGCATGAAAGTCTATGGTAAATCCATTTCTGCCTCTGTGGCCCACAATTTCCTGCGTTTACAATGTCTAGTTAGTCTCTGAAATTCTTCAGCATATTACTCATATGACAATAATTTACATGATTTTATAAAAATTTTTCCTAGGGTAATATTAAAGTTGAATTTATCATCCTTAAAAAATTAATTCACTAACCAGAGTAAAATTTAAATTTAAAATTAAAAATAAGTAAAAGTGTTATAGTTTTATTATTTTTATAAATCTCAAATGTTAATGTTTTTAAGAAATATCTTTGAATATTTTCTACTATTTAAGTAGGATATAAATATGACACACTGAAAACTATAAAGTAACTTCACCTATAATTATGAAAACATTTGGAAGCCATCTTCTTCTACCCCTCTTCCAAAAACACCCAAAAACCATTGACTTTGTTTGATTAAACATTTAAGTAACTGTGACTTGGGCATTGCTGTTAATGCCAAGGTGTGGTGGTAAATATTTCAAGTTTTTGAGTTTCTGTGGTTATAACTGGGTTAGCTCAAAAAAGTTGCCCTATAGGAAGGGCCATCTTACTGAAAACCCCGTCATGTTATTTTTTGCCTGGGTTTCTTCTCCAGGACCTTATTGGTAAGACCTCAGGTTTTTCATCTGCATAAGTCCCAAGTAGTTCTTTTGTTGACTTTTTCAAACTCTCAGCATAGTTTTGTCTTATTGTATCAACTCTCTTCATTTCACAAATTGCACTTTTATTTACACTTTGGACAGGCCCAAGTTTGAGGATTTTTAATACCACTAAACAGGCTATTTTGAATATGCCCTAATTGCTAAAAAAATATTCCTAAATATTTTCAGTATTTAGAAAACCAAAATGGAGAGAAAAAAGGGGGAAACTAGCAGAATCAAACTTCTTATACCTTGGTTGCAAGCATATGTTGGGAGAAAAGAGCTGACCATCTGAGCATCAGGAAAGCTTCAGTAAAATTACAATGATTCATATTTATTGAGCGCTCACCATTCACCAGGACTCATACTTCCCGTGACCCATGCACTTTAATCTCTACAATGTAGTAACTTAGAAATGGTTTTCATCCTCATT
Source organism: Phyllostomus hastatus (assembly GCF_019186645.2). Taxonomy (NCBI): domain Eukaryota; kingdom Metazoa; phylum Chordata; class Mammalia; order Chiroptera; family Phyllostomidae; genus Phyllostomus; species Phyllostomus hastatus. Next base: position 19,318,424 of record NW_025333640.1, read on the forward strand.
TCATAGATGGGGAAACTGAGGCTTTAGAGATATTAGCCATAGGCCCACAGTGTCTGACTAAAATCTTTTGGAATTATGTGAGCTTTGGAATTCAGAATTTTTATTATTTATTTTAGAAGGTAATATGAAAAATGAACCATACTTTATGACAATATTGTAGTAAGTTACAATATTATAATACTAACATTGCAACATGGTGGGGGGTTGGGGGATGCCAGCAGCAGCACATAGACTCTACACTCAGCAGGATAAGTAGAGATTATACATAACTCATGTCAGCTTGGGAGGGATGCTATTGTAGTCAAAGGAGCTATAAAACTCACGGGGATTTCGGAGCTTTGTGGAGTTAGAAATTGCAGATGTATCAGGTGTTGGGAGTTACATGACTGGTCATCAATGGAGCTGAGTCTTGAACTGTCAAGTTGATTTCTCAGCCCATGCATTTTCCACCCTGCCACGTTCAGTAGTTTCAAAAGAGGGAATCCAAGGGCTAGAGCGGTTCAGTGGTTCAACAGCACTCATCATAGAGGTAATTGGCTGGGGAGCTGGAATTCAACTCCATATTTGTCTGACTCCGAAATATGGGCTCTGCTCTCAGAGCCTTCCATCTGTTGCTTTACACGTTAGCTGATTATCTTGCTTTAGTTCTGCTAGTCTATTTAACTGTCCCAGCTGGTCACCTGCAGTTAAGCTTTCTTAGTCATGAGGCTATTCTGCCCTCAGATTTTCTCAGGACAATGCACATCATACATTACTGTTAATATGACCTGAATATTATTGTAGAATATTAAATACATATAACTTCGACAAAGCTTTCTGCAGTCAATTGTATTTTTAAAAAGAGATTAATAAACAAAAATTAAAATTGCATTATATCTGCTTGTATTTAAATATAAAATTATTTTCACTTACTTAATTTTCTTATGTATAAGATCCTGAATACTTAATTAAACAGTTTTAGTAAAAAAAATCTATTAAGTGAGTAAATTAATCACAAATACCAAACATCCTAGAAGCTAGTACCATATTAGAAAAAAGTTCTAATGTGACTAGAAATTGTTTGCCATGACTACATATTATTTAGGGGAAAGAAACTTTGCAGCATGATATAATAGAAATTAAAATGAACTAAAAGTCAGAAAACTTAGGATCTAATTCTAGTTCAAATGCTTAAATATTGTATGACTTTGGGCAAATCACTTATTTTCTATTTTAGTTTTCTTGTCTGTAAAAAAACTGTCAACAAATACTATTGGACTGCGAGATGTTGAAATTGTATAAACAAGGTGAAAACAATTTTAAAATTCTATACTACCATAAAATATCAGTATTTCTATTTAGAATTTCATTAATTATGGTAACAAATAAATTGGTACAAATCTGAAATTTTGAAGATTCTTTTCTATTGGTTTTTGATATTAGAGTAAGTACATCTATGTTAGAAAATGGTCACCATCATTTTAAAAAGATAGAATAAAAGGGTCACAGTTGCTAAGCAGATATATTCATGAATAAAGAAAATACTTTTGATTTATTTCTCCAGAAAGTATAGTAGTAATGGCAACATTGTTGTGATAAAGTTCAAGTTAACCTTTCTTACATAAACACCTTTTATAGTTTTGAATCAAAACAAGAATAATAAAAATTTTGGATATCTTGCTTTTATCACAACATGTTCTCATTTGTTTTATATTTTAACTAAGACTTTAAAAACTCCCAAAGATCCTAGTGACAATCAATGTACATATCTATAAATAAAATGGTTCTCATTGATGAAGAAAGCAATAAAGTTAACAGAGCATCTATTATGGGGATGCAGGATACTAGTATTATGGGGATCCACAGGGTCGTACTATACCTTCACCATATACCTTGATGAGTGTTATTAGCCCTACTGTGTAGAGGCTCAGAGAGAGGAAAGACTCAATGATGATTACGGCCTGCAGGCGGAAGGGCTGGGATTCCAACCCTCATTAACAAGACCCAACACCCAATTTCTTCCCAGTCTGCCCCAATCAATCTTCCTCTTTTTCTTGTTTCACATAGTAAGACTATTTTCTTTAAAGATGTCAAAAGATTTAAGGCCATCTAAATTTTCCAACGGTCTTTGTTAATTTAGTGTGTTTTCTATTCAATACATAGATTACAAAAGATACCAGAATATTCTAAGAGACATTGCAGAAAGGTACCTAGTTTTTCCCTTACAGAAAAATTGTGGGAGCTATCTGCTTAATAACTAATGAAGAAAAGTGGGGCTATGAATCAAATGAAAATAAAAATAACATACATCTTTCTCAATCATCTTAAGTCCCTCCACTTCTCCTTTTTGTGGCTGGAAAGAAAAGTAAATTCTATCTCTAAGTAATATGTTCGGGACATGCACATGTATTTACCAAGAACAAGTAGTAAACATTGTCTCAACGGGTTGCTAGGAATTAGTCATTTCACAGCAACCATATTACACTCAGAGTTGCCTCATTTCTACTAAATGAACAGTAAAATGGTACTTCTAAAAGGAATGTCTGGAGCTGGAGCAGTAAACCTAAGGAGACGTCAGTGGGACCAGATGTTTGTAATTACATCTAAACTGCTGGGAAGGCACTGAAAAATTGGCTGAGAAAAGGGAATAAAACCTGAGGCTGATCAATAAGCAGAAGATTACTTCTCATATAGTTTTACGTGCCTCTTGGAAGAGCATTACCATGAATTATATTGATCTTCAAAATATATATAGGCCACGTTAGGTGAGTGAAATAATACCTTAGTGTGATCTTTTTAAAAAATAACATGTAGTTCAATGAAGGCTCTTTACCTTCATACATTTTCTCCTTCTGGGCTGCACACTATAACAAAAGATCCTTAGTGATACTATTAATAATAATTTGTATTAGTTAATACTATTTCATAATGAATTACTTTAAATACAATTTTTACAAGTAAATACTTGCTGGATACTTAATACGCATCGGGCTGTTTTCAAAAAGGTGTAAGTTCATTACATTCTGAAAACAACCCTTTGAGATAACTGGTATTATTATCTCCATTTGCAGAAGAGAACACTGAATTGCAGGAAAGATAAAAGACCTGCCCAAAATTATACAGCAAGCAAGCAGCAGAGTTGGGATCTGAAACCAGAGGTCTGGTTTCCAAGCCCATGATCAGTGATGCCACTGCACGACCTCTATGACAGGTTACTGAGCAGTCCCTGTGTGCCAGGCACCGTGTCATGTACCATCCACGTCATTTCACTCACCCCTCCCAGCCAAGCTCCCAGGGAACTGAGGTTCAAAGGCCTTGGCTAACCTGGTCAAGACCCACACCTACTAAGTCTTTCTGATCTGGTCTTTCTGATCCCAAACCTATTCACTCTCTGTTATATGCTTTGGCTTTGTCCATTACTTTCTCAGCGATTTTACATGAATTGCATGGCTTCAAATGCCAAAATATTTTGGAAATAGTCATGAGATGAAAAGCAATACTTGGCACGTCTTCAGTATTTCTAACTCATTGAAAATTACAATAAAAGAATGTCTCCCCAATTTCCCACCCCTCCCTTCTTTACCCGTCCACCTGGTTGTCCTCCGACTGCACCGTTTTGCAAGTATCATGTTTCAGAAAGCTTATCATCTTTCCTTGGTGCAATTTTTTTCCCCCATTATATCTCTTTACTCTCGAATAGAAGGTAGTTTTCACAATTGTAAACCACACTTAATGATCTGTTGTATTCAACAATGCTTAATAGGACAGCATCCAAACGGTGCATACATTCAGTTGAATTAAAATAAAATTTATACATTGTTCAGGATTTGGCAGCATTCCTGTCTAGGGCTTACATACTGTCTGGAAGGCAAAGGTACCTACAATGAATTTACCACTGAGCAGTTTCAGTTCGTTCTAGGTTGCTTCATTTATTATTATTTCAATAGTTTCTTTTTATTCATTATTATGTTTTAATCGGCTTCCTTTTAAAGTGAAAGATAATAAAAGATTATCTTGTTGATCCTGTGGGATTTTGCATAATATCTTTTTGTCCATGTTTCATGAATCTTGACAAATATAAGCAATGCATGCCATAATATTTGCATTTTAAATCAATGAGAATTAATATTTACTTTTGGTTGGAAAATTCTTTTCTGATACCTCTTAATAATACTGGAATATTTCAAATCAAGTATATCACCGCCATGTTGCTCTGGCCTTCTTTGTTCCCAACATCGCCCTTAATCCTCTCTTCACAAACCCTTCCACGTTGCCCTCTTGAACTGCCACTCAAAACCTGCAAAGCCCTGCATGTCCTCTCCATGTCTTCACTGAATTCCGGTTTACCTCTGAAGGCACCAATTTTAAATGCTGGCGCTTTTCTCAACCATCCCATGAACTTCATGTTCAACAAGAGAAATTGGCATTCTTCTTGCTGCCCATTAGAGCTCCCACCTGGTTACTGCTCTTTCTGAGCAGTAACTCACCTCCTCACAGTTAACATGGCTCCTACCTCCTCACAGTTAACATCTGCAGACATCTTGCTCACTTCTCTGTCACTGAAGACTCTGGCATCAGGCTCTCCAGGGTCTTTTCTGGCCCAGATCCTGCTATTTATCTGTGTAATGCTAATATTTATCCCAATGCTAATATTTATCACCATCACCATAGCCTCCTTATCCCCAATGTTCTTCTCTCCTTGCCAGCCATCCATACTAGAATCACAATGTGGATGTGCCATCATCTCTAATGAATGCACTTCCAAATCCACATTGATTATTCAACAACACCACTACAACTATTTTTAAAACACACTTGGGTATCCTAGTCCTTTATCCTCTCTACTCTCTTCACTTCCCTTCCTATCACAATGATAACCTATAGTTTTTATTGTAATAGCACACTGTCTGATGGCTCTTTGTGTTTCATTGTGTCGAGATGGTGGAACCACCGACATGGGTGAAACCACCGCACAGCTGTGACCTCCCCAGAGCAGCAAAGCACTGCTTGAGAGAATTTCACAACAGGTCAGGTTGATCCCATCATAAATTAATGATCACCACACTCAAAAATGCCCCCAAATACCTTCTGTTAACCTGACTGTCTCTCTAGAAACTTTCTCTCCAATTCACCACAACCATTTCAAAATGAAAGTCTCATCCAATTTCTGATAACACCCTACCTGTCCCAATCCCTCATCTTCAACAATGATTTCACCTCATCTCTTTCCTGGGATATCGAAATAACCTCCTGAGCATTCTCCCCACAGTTATTCTTATCCCACTGTATTCTCTATGCTGCAGGATGAGTTGTTGTTGTTGTTGTTGTTGTTATTGTTGTTTAAAGCAATTGTTTATTGCACTTGGAATAAAAAGAAAGCTCCTCAACGTAGCCTATGCCGTTCAGCCTGCTCCTGCCCTACCTCTCAGCCTCAAGTTGTAGTGCACTAGCCAGCTCTTTCTCGTCCTATCTCGCCAGTCCGCTAGGTCTCATGCACAACACTGTAATCTTGGTTACCAGGGCTGTTTGCACATGGTCTCCTGATTCTGCAGCACAGTTCCCTCCCTTCTTTGTTGCAATTAAGTCTCACCCTTCTGATCTCAACACAAGCTGCTCCTCTAAGATAGCCTTGTTTTCTAATTATACATATTTTTATCATAATCACCACTCCTAATATCCATCACTATTTTACTTTTATACTTTGCATGTGTTTTGTGATTGAATTAATGGATACTTCTCCAGCTACACCATGAGGTCAAAAATCACGTATGGCCAATGCCTAGTACAGGGTGGGCAACAATAGGCATTTAATAAATGTTTGTAGGATCACAGAAAATATAATTTCAATCATAAGGCTAGTAAATTTGTGGTAAATTAAGTCATGACACTGGGAGGCAAATTTCAAAATACTATGGGACAAAAATTTATAAGTTCAAAGAATGTAAAGTAAAAGTTAGTCATAAAAAATTTGTTATAAGGATTAGAAAGTGACTGCCTTAATTAGTTTTTAGGTTCTCTCTAATTTATCATTTCTCTCTCAATTTCATTGAGAAATGACTAATTCTGCAAATCAAAGGCAAGCTGTATGTTGTAGAACCAAAGACCATGAAGGTGGAAAATTGCAGCTTCAAATTCTAAATCTTTTACTTATTGCCAAGGCCCTGGAGAAAGAGTTTCTCTTTTCACTGGCTCAGAAAAGAGAACTACTGGATTGCAGCCCCACCTTGGGGAAGGAAGGTCTGCAGCTCCAGTGTCACGAAACAGGAACTCCTTTGGCAAAAGGAAGCGAAGAGCAAGTTTCCTCCCATAGCATCATGTCCCCAGGCTGCTACTGGCAGCAGACACAGAAGGAAATGATAAAGCCTCCCACAATGAATTCCTTTGGATTTTCGTGTTTGAAACTTTATGCTCTGACCCCCCTTCCTGATGGAAAGCTTTACAATATTTTATGAAGTGATTTCTCAAATTCACACCATTGTAAAATTGAGTACCCCAAAGTTGGACATAAGCATAGGTTTCATTAAACTACAGAATATTCAAGTAGTATTTATTGATTTAATAAATATTTACTGAGATTCTAAATGTGTTGTATTTGGCACTAGGTTACAATTTAGCAAAACCCACTTATACCCTGCTTCATTGAGTTCATGAGAAACAGAAAAAATACAAGTAAATAAATACACTAAATAATTAGAAAACATAACAAATGCTATGAGGAAACAATGGGTGTTGTACAGAATAACAGGAAGGCCCTACTTTCAAAGGGTAGAAAACCTGCTATGACAACATAATATTTGTGCTTTGTTCTGTATGCCCATGGGCAATTTAGGGGGTGGCCAGGAAGCATGTGGGGTTGTTCGCAGCAGAGATAACAACAAGTCAAAGGATGCGCAATGGATAAATAGTATTTAAATACCTAACTTATAAATGACTATACTGAGAAATTTTTTTCACAATTCCCACAAAGAAAAACTGGGAAAATTTATGTGAACTTATGTTCCATGTTCCTTTTGCATATAGAAGAAATGAACATTTTCATTTTCTAGAATGAAAAAGGGAATCAGTAATGAAAACATCTACTTTTTTTTGCTGCCATTACCATGTGACACTGAACGTGTCCATATTATACTCATTCTCATTCCAGCTCTGAGAGGCAGGTGGTAATGAATGCTCCATGCAACTTGACTTCTCTTTCAATAACCAGATTTCTGACCAATGTACTGACATTTTCTTCATTGGATTGGGAGAGTTTTGGGGACAGAGAACCAGCCATTTCAGTGATCAAAAACTCATTGAGGGTTATAAAACGTGACACTTTTTGTAGGGGATTATTCCAAACAAAGACGTTATAAGAATAAGAATTGAGATCAAATGATGTCTTTGTAATAGCTGGATTAAATTTCTACTTTAATGGACATGATGTATATATTTGTTTAATAGATAAATGGTTAAAATAATGATTAGTGAATTATTTCTGACACTGAACTAAATGTTCCTTTTTTAGATGTTAAGTTCCTTTAAGGCAAAAGTGTTCTTCATAAAAGCAAAGAGTGACCCTCAGCCCAGTGCTTGTCACATGGTTAGCATTTAATAAGACATGGCTGAAAGAAAAAAACTCTATTAGTTACAGCCAATGAAGTTCATCCTGCATATATTCCTGAGGGGCTTTGTAAGTTGCAGATATTTCTGATAATTCTTTGTACGCTCTGCATAAACTGAAGTTTATTTTGCAAAACTGAACCTTATTTTGCAAAGCAAAATTGAACCTGATTTGCAAAATTGAAATTGACCATGAAATTAGACATACTGCCAGGGTATCTTGTCTGGAGACTTTAAACCAATACAGGTGAAGAAGCACAAACCTAAACTAAAATCAGGGTCTGGTGTCTGTGTGTCTAGAATACATGCCAGGGGTGCCAATTCAGCGGCCCTGAGATGAAGCACAACAGTGGGTGTCCTGTCCCCAGCAAACACACACTCGCACACACACAAGCAAACCCCTGTAAACCCCTGCACGGATTTCTTGGGTAATGCTGATGTCCATCTAACTGAAAACATTTTGCTTCTGGTCTACTTTTTAAATGTTCCTTTTTAAAAAAAGTACGTGCTCTTGATTCTATGAAAGCATCTTGGCAGATACTGGAAGAGTGAAACAAAAGATGGGAAATAACTGAGTCGTGATATTCATCTGGTTTTCATACTTTCATAGTTCATAGGATTCTTACTTTCCTCATTTTAAAAATAAAACCTAATGCTTTGGTCATTATGAATTTATGTTCTGTGGTTATTTTTCTTACATAAACATAACTTCTAAATGACAAAGCTGAATGGAGGCATATTTCAGGGGATTCAAACAGATATTTCAAAAATACTAAATTGAAAATACATTCATTGATGTACTTGCAGTTCTAGTTATAGAAGGAATTAAGTATTTTGTAAAGAAGTAAAATTGATATCAAAAGAGGCATGAAGGGGGTATTTGCATTCAAAACAGAAAAATACGCATTCAGTGTTACGCACCCATTCACACAAGGCTTCAAACACAACTTACAAGGAAAAAATGGTTGGTAAAGCAACTCACTGCGGAAAATAAAACGCCACTTGAGTTTCCCCCTCAATTCCAAACACTGGATATTCCGGCTGTGTGAATGGGCGTTATGTATTAGGAGAAAATGGATCTAAAACAAGTGCTGTGTGTTCTAGATGGTTTTGGGAAGACAAATTCATTAGATTAATTATAACCTTCACATCTTGAATCTTCCCCTGTTCAAAGCAGAAGACAATCTTTGCAGGCCCTGAACGAGGTCACAGAGCTACTCGTACACGTGATTGGTGGAGAGAAGCCCAGGCCTCTCACTCTGGTCACTCTCTTCCAGTGAACACACAGGTGCAGGAGGGATGCACACGGAGCAGAGAGTTGAGGAACGGGCACCAGCCACGCTGAGCAGCTGAATGAACCCTAGAGTCAGGAGGTTGCTGTACATCCCAGCCAGAACCCCTTTATATCAAAATTGCAAGAGGAAAGAGTACCCAAAAGCAAAGATACATTTTCATTTGCATGATTTCTGACCATTAGCTGCATATTTCCTCACTTGGTGCCTATTTGCTCTAGATTTTCTAAGAACTTATTTTACTCAGAGAAGCTCGGTTTGTTAAACTCCACTGTGAAAATTGTCATGATAGAGTCATTATGTCAAAGGAACAAAAATGGAGTTGGAAGGCCATGGAAAACTTTGCCTTGTACTCCTCCCACCTATGAACTTTTGAATCAGCAATGAAATCACATCAGCAACTTTAATTCCTCCTTATCATGGCAACCAGACCACTTGCCCTCCTCACCTTGACAGGAGTCAATCCATTTTGACAGCCAGCATCCTTCATTTGTACTGAGGACCTAAGTGAGGTTTGAACTCTTGGACTTTCATCCTTGCCTTACATAGCACATTCTGAAATTTGCTTACCTCACATCTTTACCACCCGGCCTGACCAATCTTTTCTGAACTAGTCATCACACCATGTGAGACAGTCAGTAAGAAGAGTTCCTTATGTTACCACTTGTAGTAAAAGCCCGGTTTTCCTTGTTCTTCCTGGAGCACCATTTGAGTTGCTACCTGAATCTGTGCCTCCTGGATTGCAATCCTTTGCTCAAAAACATGTTTTTTATTCACTCCAGTCTAAACATTTTTTTTTCTTTTTGGTTGACACCACCATATCTTGAAAATAAGTGATAAGAATTTTTCTATACTTACTCTTCATTGTAGAGGCAGAGAAAGGCTAGAGGACTTGTTTTATTAAATGTAAAAACAAAAAATTCTTGCTTCTTGAATATTATCTCATAAAACTTATTATAGACATTTTGTATCACTAGCATATTTGTGACTTTCCTTTCTGACTTACATATGCTCATACATGCCAGTTTAGGCCACACATCAAGAGACTTCAATATTCAGAAGTTTCCAAATCTCCTTACTGCTCTTTCCACACTACACAGTGGCCCTACCCTGGGTGCTTGGGAAGCACGCACAGGCCCAGAGGAAAGGGAAGACAGAAAGGAGGCCACTCTTCTCCCTGGACCAGATGGTGGTCATATGTATATCAACAAGGAAAACACAGGCCTCCGTTTGTAAATGGTGTTTCTGCCAGCGTTACTTTTAGAAATGCACATGCACATTATGAATTTAAATTTTCCTTACAGTTCTGTACTGAACTGCTTGTGAACAGCTATGTTTGTGGATAAATTAATTAGACAAACAGTTGGATCTGAGCGCCCCCCCCCATACACACAGGAAATACCTTCTCACCTTGTCCAGCACACAGGTTAAGAACTTCGCCTCACCTGACTTCCTAATTTTCTGAAACGAATTTTTCAAATAGCAGATAGATTTGTATCTCAGTAGTCCATTTTTGGTTTAGTTTCTGAAACATAGTGTTTATAGCCTGGAGCAATGTTGAAATGCCAGGATTTTGTGGGTAAGTTTGAATTGTGAACACTTCAATTAAAGTCTCCAAAAGTTTAATTCAAAAGGTTTGAGCATTCACAAATAGGATTCATTTTTATATTTAATTTCATTTTTTAAATTTTTTATTGTTCTTCAGTTACAGTTGTCCTCATTTTCCCCCATTACTCTCCCCTGCCCTACCCATCCCCCACCTTCCACATTCAATCCCCCCACCCTCACCCCCAATCCACTGTCTTTGTCCATGGGTCCTTCATTCATGTTCCTTGACTTGACCCTTCCCCTTCTTTCCCCATTATCTCCCTTCCCCCTCCCCTCTGGTCACTATCAGTTTGTTCTTTATTCCTTGTCTCTGGTTCTATTTTGCTTGCTTGTTTGTTTTGTTGATTAAGTTCCACTTATATTTTATTTCAGTTTCTTATTGGTTTACTATGTGGAAATAAATGCAGCCTAGATCTAACAATGCCTAACGAATTCAAAAGTTTTTCTTTTTTCCTACTTTTCTTTAAATATATGTATATATTTGTTGGTACAATCACAGTATATCGATGAGTCATGTAAAGGAGGAAATTGTACCTGAAAAAAGTACAGAGGGGAGAGGAAGGGAACACTGGGGCTGTCAGAGAAGTAGCCCAGGAGCTGAAGTTTGAAGGATGCTGAGGACTCTGGCCTGGCTCACTCAGCCTCCTTCCTCCCTCCGTCCCCCCTCCCTCCCTCCCCGCTTCCTTCCTTCCTTCCTTCCTTCCTTCAATATTCAAAAAGCTAAAAACTGCTTTTTCCAGATTCCCTTGCAACTAAGGTTCTCAGTGCATGAGGTCCATCAATTACATGCTGTGCTGAGATTTAGAAAAGTTGGATGAGGTCTTCTTTTTAGTGTTTGCATGGTAGTTGCTGCTTTCAGTCAAGGCTGTGAGCCTGTTGAGGTCCCCTAGCAGAAGCAGTGAAATATCTGTTATTAGTGTTATAGATTCTGAGCGGCAGTTGTGATAGTACAGGTGGGGGTTCTTTCTCCAGCGTGGTCTAGGACAAAAAGTAATCTCAGATTTAGCACTCTCTCCAGTGGGCCAGTGAGTGTGGTTCTGGGATGATTTCCAAGAAGCTCAGCTGAACAATTCTTCAGCCCTCCAACGACTTAATTCCCTTCTTAACTAACTTCCTAGAATAGTTTCTGCTTCCTGTGCTGAACCCTAGCTGATAACAAATAAGTGAGGGCCAGATGCCTCTCAGCTGAATTGTCCATTGTGAGAACCAAGGGAATTTTCCAGGCACAACACTCAAGAGTTGCCAGGTTAGTACCAAGTCTAAGGTCCAAAGTCAGTCTATTTACTAAATCCAAATCCAAACAGAAGTCAAAGAAAATATAAAGCCAGACTGTCAAAGAAAAGATTTCAGAGAAAAGGGCAGCAGAAAAGTTAATCCAGAAAGAAAATGGAAGATAACAGAAAATGGTCCAGAGGACATGTCAGCTAGTACGGAGAATTTCTGCGTGTGATTTTTTCTTCAGTGTATGTGGCAAGAGCTTGAACCATAGGGATTCATGATAGTAAGTACAGAGCTTGAATGTGAAGCTCCTCATTCATACATTACACTAACAAGCTCAGGTACTATGCTATCTTTGCTATAGGCAGTGCTGATCCATTGCTGGTTTTAGAGCACTGTGTTCTACTGTGTGAAAACATAAGTTTCAAGCAAAGTTCCAAAGTTCCAGTAAGATCTGGAAGCAGTAAGACAAATTGGGAAACTACTGAAATATTACAGGGCAGATATGATAGAGGCATGAATGGAACTGAGGACAAGTGGGAAATTTGTATCCGTGGTAGATTTGATAAGACAATGTGTAGGGATGGGAGGTACACGTCAGGAAGGGATGCACTTTCGCATCTGGGCAAATGAATGCAATGCGATGACTTTCATACAGATACAGAATTCACAAGAATAAAGAACAAGTTAGGACTCAACAAGGCGGACATTCAGGCTGACATGATCCTAAGGCCACCAGTCTTCTCCCTGTTGAATTGTGTGACCCTGAATGAATTTCTTAATCTTCAAGTCTCTCTTGTTTGTAAATGGAGGCAATAATATCTGTCCTCCATAATACACATAATTAATATGAGAATAAAACAAGCTAATGGGACAGTCACATGAAAAATGAAGTTGTTTTTCTGATTATTATAGCTCATTTGGGAAAACTAGAAAGATCTAGTAAAAACTCCTCAGAGTGATTTATGCTATACTTTTTGTATTGTAGGCAACCTATGGTTATAGTTGATGAATGAGTATAGTTTGAAACATAAATACTGGTTGATATTTACTTCTATATAATTGGATAACTGAAATAATGAAGATGTACATCAGAATTTACTCCTTCACCAGTTATGTGGGCAACTTCTTTGCTGAATCAGTTAACAGTCATCAAATGCTAGAAGAATATTTCCTCAATTTTTTGTGCTATTCAGAATACAATGACTACAGATACAACACACTTTTAATTAACCTGAGAGCATCAATTGTATCTGTTTGTTATGTGGAAATTACAGTAAAGAGTATTGTGTATTTTAAGTGTAATGGTTATATTATTAATGGTGAATAATGTACTACATATCATTTATATCAGTAAATTTGTCAGAAACCCAAAACAAGACAAAAAAGCTCTCCAAACTGGAAAAATTAGTTTTAATATCCTTCGTCTACCTCAGTTTTAAGTTTGATCAGAAATATTATTTACTGTTTTTACCTCAGACTGAGTGATCTGGGCTACTTTAGTGTGAAAAAGAGTAACATGGTATGGAGCATGTAGTTTTATTTAGAAAGACAACCTAATAAAGTGGACATAATCCAGAGATTTCAATGGAAATGGGAACAATTATTGTGGAATAATGCATTGCAGTTTATTGTGCACATCCTTGCATAACATTAATCAGAGCTTTCCTAAGGCAATTAGAAGTACAACACAGCGGACTGCAATTTCATCGTCAGTTCCGACTGCTCCACAATAGGAACAATTAGGATCCTGATTTCATTTTTAAGCCCCTTTGACAAGCAAACAACAATGAACATATGCCATGCTGTGTGTTGTCTTGTTACATTTTAAAGAAAACAGTTGCAACATGTATTTTGTACTGCACTTTGTTTTGGAAGAGAGAGACAGTATGTTCTTTACCAGGAACAAAACAAAACAAAAAAATGTGCTTGTAAATCAACACCTGAGTTAATTTCACGTTTGACACAGGAATAAAAGCCTGTGAAAAACAGCCTTGTTTTATGTACATCAAAGTTGTAACTTTAGTAGAATAGTGGCAGGAATTGGTCCCCCGATAAAACCCTGCCAAATAACCATATTAATTGAGAAATTATAAGACTGATTTATGTCCTTCCAAATTTTTTGTGATATATATAACTAACACAGGACATACATGATTTATTATGTTTGCTCAACTTCTATAAAGCATTATGAAAAAGTCAAACTTTTTCACATACTGGATATTAAGTCAATCTCCTCATGGTCTTGCCTTGTATACTCATATCCATGCAATCTTCTGCATAGGTAGACCTATGCTATTATTGTTAATGCACATAAATACTTATAGTAATTATCTTTATAGAAAATAAAGTCAATTATAATAGTTAGAATAACATTGTTATTGTAATTTATAATAAATGTGTAGACACTGGTAAGGCCACAGCCAAGGTTCTTAAAATCCCAGAGTCAAAAATCTTGTCAGACAGGCAGGCAGGTGAATAGTGCAGCTCATCTATGGACTTTGGCTCTATATCTCAAACTCATCGATTTCACGTGTAATTTACAACAGCATGTATAATTTAGTTCATACAAAGATTTAATCTAAGATATTTTCAAAGTTTTTTTCTGCTTAGTGACAAGGGAAAATCTCCTTGAAATGTCTTCATCTAAGCTCCCTCATCAGTGAAATGGGAAAAATAATGTAATAAGTCCTCTCTTGGAAGAAAAGTAAAGATGAACTCTGTTTAGCTTGGCACAGTTCCTCTTGGAAGAGGCTGGTGATGGGCAACACATGGTGATCTTAGCAAGACTGGGTGAATTTTTTTTTTATTTTCTAGTGTCAGGAATTACCATGAAGTTCTCTGGAGTGTTTCCAATGGTAAAGTTAGATAGAACAAGCATCTCAAGGTCTGGGCAATTCTAAATGTTATTGCTAAATGTTATTCTTGCTAAATGTTAGAATGTAGCATAGTATTTTGCAGATGCAGCTGTAAACAAGATGAGTTTGAAAGGAACTCAAAGGGGCAGGAATTAGGATTAAGGGGATTAAGTCTAGACAAAAGAAGAAATCAATATGTAATTGACCAAATAGTGTGTATAAGCAATGACTAACTCTGAGAAAGAGAGAAAGCGCAAGCGCGCGAGAGCTTTGGATATGAATCTCGTCTCCTTTTACTTGCTGCAAGTAAATAAAACTGCCTTGTGATGACCACCATACCACCATGTCTTTTTCTTGAACACAACAATCCAAGTGGCAAACCCCTTCGAGTTCTGTTTCCATGTAACTTTGAGTATCAATGTTTCCATGTAACTGGAAGGATCTGACTTTACAGGGACCTGCTATCAGATCAATACCTCCATGATAGTTGTAATTTAGTTTCTGACGCACACTTACTCTTTAGCCTGAACTTGAAGGCTTGTTTACTGATGAACCCTGGTCTCTCTGCATAAAGAATAAAGTTCCACCCTTGAAATAGGTAGTGGAAGACAAGGAATGAGAAGAGTCCTTCTGGCCAAAGGTGGTAGAAAGGGTAATCATTAGCAGAGGGAAGTGTCCTCCCCAGAATCAGTGATTCTGAGTGGACCATTGGCAGGAAAAGGCACAAAGGCTCCTTCATCATAGGGCTATAACAGAAAAAGGGAAGGAAGGAAGGAAGGAAAGAAGGAAGGAAGGAAGGAAGGAAGGGAGGGAGGGAGGGAGGGGAACAGACTGCTGAGCTCATGAGAATTAGTCCCCTGGAAAACTCACAGAATTACTGAAGAACAATCTGAGGAGGTTAAATTTTACATGAGCAAGTTGAAACAATTTTTTTAAAGATTTTTTATTTATTTATTTTTAGAGAGGGAAGGGAGGGAGAAAAAGAGAGAGAGAGAGAAACATCAATGTGCAGTTGCGGGGGGTTCATGGCCTGCAACCCAGGCATGTACCCTGACTGGGAATCGAACCTGTGACACTTTGGTTTGCAGCCCACGCTCAATCCACTGAGCAACACCAGCCAGGATGTTGAAACAATTTTAATATGGGTTTTAATAATTTCTCTAAATATACCATAGGTGTTTTTAGGTTGTTTTGGACAGTTAATTATTCATTATTTGGGGAGAAATATTAAAAAACACCATATGCTTACCATCACAGGGAAGTTGAGTAACTACTCACTACTAGTTGGTGGCAGATTCAGAATTAAAAATCCATGAATAAAAATTAGAGGAAGTGTTAGGATCAGGAAGTAATGAATTCTTGACCCAGTGCTATTGGAGTTGGCCAAATCATTTAAACATTCTGAGCCTTAACTTGTCTATGACTATACAAGTAGGAAGTGGCAGAGCTATGCTTCAAATTAAGATAACAAGAACAAAGATTGGCACAGATGCAAAAATAGTAAAATAGTAGATTTAAACACCAAAATTAAAAGTCATTATACTAAACTCAGTTGAAAAGCAAATATTTCCTATGTGGATTAAAAACATATAACTATCAATAAGATATATATGATGCCATTTAAATATAATAATAGAGAAAAATGAAAGTATTAATAATGCAAAAGATGCATTATATAAAAATATAACAAAAAGCAAGTATAGCTAACCTAATTTCAAAGTATACTTTAAGTGAAGAATTATTATTTAGAGTAAAGAACATTTATGATTATAAAATGGTCAATATATGAGAAAATAAAAATAAAATTGTATGCAACCAATGGCATAGCTTCAAAACAAATAAAGCAAAATCAACAAAATTAAAAAGATAAACTCTGTAATTATAGAGGAAGATATTAATACACCTCCCTGGAACAAACTGTTAGAACAAGCCAAACAAAAGAAAATCAGTGGGAATATAGTATATTTGAAAAACATGAACTGTTTTGGTCTCTCCACTATATGAGAGACTTGAGCTAATTGATTTTGATGAAACATTGCACTTGATTACTGCAAAATACATGTTCTTTCTAAGAACATACAGTACATTTACCAATATTACCATCTGGTGGGGAATAAAGCAATCTGAATAAATTTCAAAGGATTAAAATAAAAAATGAAATAATAACTAAAAAAAATCCCCCAAAGTTTGAAAGCTAAGAAATATAGTTCTAATATGCTATGGGTTAAAAAAGACTCAATGGAAGCATGAAACTATTTTGAATCAAATGATAATTTAAATATATATACATATACATATACTTTTTTTGTATCACAAAGTGACAAAGGAAAAGCTACACTTAGAAGAAAATTTATAGCCTGAAAATGCCAGTATTAGAAAAAAAAGTTGATGTGCAGTGTCTCAGGAAATCAGAAAATAAACAACAAATTGGACCCAAAGCAAATTAGGTTAGAGCTTTGTGTCAATACGCCAAGATGGCGGGTTCAGTCTCTAGTGAGGGGACATAACAAGAAGCAACCGATGAATGCACAAATAAGTGGAACAACAAATTGATGTTTCTGTTTCTCTCTCTCTCCCCCCACTTCCTCTCTCTCTCTCAAATCAACTTAAAAAATAGAAGACAGAAAACATTAAATCAAAAGAACAAAAGAATTATAAACAAATATGTAAAGACCAAGACAATTGAATAGGGAAAGAATAGTCTTTCTAGTCTTCCTAAGTAGTGGGAGATGGTGCTAGAACAACTGGATTGCGTGAAAACCCACATTTGAATGAATGAATGTGGCTCCCTACTTTACACCATGCACAAAGATAAACTCAATGTGGCCTACAGACCTGAGTGTAGGAGTTAAAACTACAAAACTTTTAGAGGAAAGCACAGGAGTCTGATCTTTGGTTAGGCAGTGATCTCTTAGATACAACACTAACAGCAGAAGCAATAAAAGAGAAAAATGGATAAATTAGACTTCATCCACATGAAAAGCTTTTGTGCTTCAAAGGATGTCATAAAGAAATGGAGAAGACATTTCATAAACTGGGGGAAAACATTTACAAATATTTTCACATACAGAATAATATAGAGGAGATTTATGTCCAGAACCTATGAAGAACTCTAACAATTCTGCCATTAAAAGACAACTAAATAGACATTTCTCCAAAGAAGATATATGGGTGGCTAAAAAATACAGGAAAAGAAACTCAGCATCATTAGTCATTCGGCAAAATAAAAATTGAAATCACAATGAACACATCACACACACTACGACAGCTACAGTCAAAGAGACAGACAATCACAAATGCTGGAGAGAATGTAGAGAAATTGAAGCTCTTATACATTCCCATTGGGAATTTAAATGAAAAACATTTTGGCAGTTCCCCAAATTGTTAATTATAGCTACTATGTGATCAAAGGATTCCACCTATAAATATCTAACCACGAAAATGAAAATATTTGTTTATAAATACTTGTACATCAATGTTCATAACAGTATTTTTCACAATAGCCAAGAAGTGGAGACGACCCAAACCAATTGATTAAAGGATAGGAAAGTGTGGTGTATTCATACAACGTAATACTATTTTGGCAATAAAGAGGAATGAAGTACTGATAATGCTACAACATGAACAAACCTCAAAAGCATGATTTGTGTGAGCTACTGAGAAGGGAGGAATCTGGAGAGACAAAGCAGGTTAAGTACTTTCCTGTCCCTGGGGGGTTTGAAGGAGGGTGGTTGAGTGACTTCTAATAGATATAAATTTTGTTTGGGGATGATGAAAATGCTCTAAAATTAGATAAGTTTAAAACTCAGTAAATATACTAAAAACTATTGAAAGGTATACTTTATATGGGTGGACTTAATATTGTTTAAAATACATCTCAGCAGAGCAGTGAAGATAAAAAAGAAACCAAATAGAGAAAATTGACAAAGTATAAAATTAATTCTTTGGAAAATATGAGCCAGAACTAGCAAGAAATATCATTATAAAAAGAGACTACTCAAAAATACCAATATCAGAGAGTAAAAGATGACCTCATTACATATTGTATCATCATTTAAAGAACAATATGACCTAATTTTTACTAATAAGTTTAAGAATCTGACACCATTTGGATGAATGGCCATATTTCTAGAAAAAGTAATTATCAAAACTGATACAGAAATGAAATAATTGTGCTTTCTAAATTTCTGAACTTTGTTGAAACCTTTTTTCATTGTTGTGAATGTATTCCTTTTTGTATTTTACAGAATCCCTGGGCGTCTCAGCAAGGAGAGTGTGGGACACTATGCTGAACACGAAGTAGACATTTGAGTAGAAAGGCAAGTAGTTAAAGAAAAGTCAAAGATTTGAGACGGACACTTTTAATCCAATAAGAAAACATCACTTGATCCCTTTTAAATAAGAAGGTAGAATAAAATCAATTTTATTTATAGAGAAGTAGACTTAATCTCTGCTCTGCCATCTCCTTGTGCATAGCAAAATCAATGTACTATAGTTATGCAAAGGTTAGCAAACACATGGCATAAAGCCTGGGTAAAAGAATGTGTTTTATATAAAAATGTCTTTCACTCAGTATATAATTCTAAAAAGAATTAAAACCAACCACTGGCAGTGGAGCTAGTCATAAGACATTTCAGAAAATATATGAACGATGTGGTTCCAGGATGTGATGACACCCGTTGCACACAGCTGCACTAATTTTTAAGTTTCCTCTTCCATAGTGAGAGGCAATAACAACAGCAGCAATGTTATATGCCCCTTCAACAGTGTTGGTTTGTCTAGTTTCTGTAGGTGAAATTGTTCAACCCATGAAAACAAGGCCGCCGATTTTTGCTTGTAGTCTCATCACAGTACATTTAATAAAATTTGGTTGGTGTGACAATGTGTCTATGAAAGCTGACAAGTTGGTAACTTCAGTGTAAAACCCATTTCATTTTTTATCTTTAAAGAATTACTGGATCATTAAATTAAATTTCATTCCTGTGGGCTGCACCAAAAACATAAAAGCCAGGTGTCTAAGTTCTGATTTCTGCATTTGAGTTGCTGGTTTCTTAATACGAAATCACAAAGCTGTACTCATGAATTATTCCACCTAATAATTATAGTTGACAATTACTATGGTGATATGAAAATTATTTAATGGGCCATCAACTAAAAGGTTGCTTTTGGCTTTTAATCTAATGGATTGGCTTTGTATGTCAAATAGACATTTTACTGAAATGTAGTTGATAATTACTAGTATTTGTGAGGATAATTAACTGGTCAATTATTTTACTATAGATCCAACAGATATTTTATCTCTAAATTCATTTTAAACACTATTTACAACTACATTTTATTTGCACTTTAACATTTAGTAGGTACAAATAAAGTCTAAGAAGAGAATACCACTGTTATATAAATTGATATAACACTGTTATAACACTAAATTGAGATATTTTAAATCTTGATGAATTCCCTTGGGCAAGATATTTAGCCAAAATCTAAGCTTTTCTGTCTGTGAAATGAAGACTACATAATATATATGTAATAAACATTTATATACGCAAATGTATACTTTATATATAAATTCATAATATATTAACATGTATAAATTATAGTGTACACTTATGTATAAATGTATAATATATATATACACACATTTTATTTTATATCGTTAGATTTAACATACCATACTCTAACCAAAAACTTGTTCAAACCTACAAACATGTGTGCATAACCCACAGACACAGACAAGAGCGTGGTCCTGGCCAGAGAGAAGGGGTGCGGGTCTTGGTGGAGGTGGGCAAAGTGGGGAAATGAGGAAATACATAATAGTGTCAATAATAAAAATAAAGTTTAAAAAATTAAATTAAATTAAAAATTTAATTTGTTATACATTGGAAGATATTTACTTATTAAATAATCATTTTTGTATAAAATGTATGCAACAAATTCAGATTTAAATTTAAGTCTGAATTAGATTTATTCAGATTAAATAAAATTAAAATTTATCCCTCTAATAAAATCTGTGTTTTTACCTTTCAGCCTTAACTCTGCAGGACAAGGATTTTGTACATTTCCCACAGTGCTGTAATAAGGATGAAATGAGTTGGTAACACATCAGGTGCTCAGAACAGTTCCTGGTACATAGTATGTATTCAACAGATGTGGGCTTTTAGTGCATAATTTTCCCACTGTGTGTTTTGCCAAGTGAGCAAATGCAAATACTACATGTTAGATATTAAAGCTTAATAAATTGTACCAAAATATTTAGTTAGTTCCACTACCTATAGAAAGTATAATCTTGTATTAGATTCAGTGTATTTCTCTAATCCAGTTCCTAAAGATGGTTCTGTTTACTTACGACACCAAGTAGATAAGATGTCTTTAAAGGTAAACAGAACACAGTTTACATGATAAATGTAAATCAGACAGAATAATAGAATGCCCCTTCCTCTTCTCTCCTTACCATCATATCCCTTATATTACCAGCTCTTAGTGTGGCTTGGGAAACACATGAATCCCCTACCTTAAATAGTTAGGTACCCATTTAAGGGCTCTTCCAACACCCTTTGGTTTACTCCCCATTCTACTCTAGATCTATTCACTCATTTGTTTTCTTCACTGGGTCTTGAGGATTAAGGACTGTGTCCTTGTCCCCCCAATACCATGTATTGATTACACAGTGCTTGGTACATAGCTGCCTCTAAATGGAGTAGTTAAATAACAAATGAAGATATTTTCTGAAGAATCATAGTAATTACTATGATTCTAATAGTTTTGAATTCTTCATTGTCTCTGTAATTTATTTCCCTATTCTATTCCTTGATAACAGACAGCTCTGGAGTTCCCATCTATAACTCAACAATGTAGAACCTTGAATACAAACCATTCATTAGGCAGTACAATCACTAGAATGGTGAATTACTAGAGTACTGTTCTAGGTAAACAGACATCATGTTATATCATGTAACCATCTGTCAAATATTTATATGAACAAAATATTCCCTGCGAAGTAGCCTAGAAGACTGGACACAGTTAGAACTCTGAATTCCCACTCTGCCGCTGACCTAATCTTTCTGAACCTTAGTTTTGCTGTCTGTAATGTGAACAGCTAGACCTAGTTTCAGAGTTACCATGAAATTTTGAGATACATGTCTAAACATTTTGGCATAAAATAAGCATTAAAATACTATTGTTGTATATTAATTATTGAGTTTTGAGATATAAATTTACCTGAGAACTCTGTGTTGCTTGCCTTTTGAATAAGAAGATTACAAAAATAGCTCTGGAGTCCTTCAGTTTCACTTTGAATGTTCCATTTATTTCCAGGTTATGATTTTTACGTTGAGGCAAAAACAAGCTGACAAATTTCAAACTAATTGATCCTGCCTGATCCCTTTCCAAAAAGCCTAACAACACTCCCACCAAAGCAAGGACAAAGTAACCCTTGTTATTTGTGAGTGGAGAGAAACAGTGTTCCTCAATTCTACCTATGCACAGGAGGCCTCTCCTATTTGGGTATACACAACTCTGCCCACTGGTCCTCAGATAATGAAATCAGGATACTTAAAATCTCATGTGTTCTAAACACCATACAGATAGTAGAATTCAACAACTGTTGAGAATTCAGCATCTTTCTGAAGAGTTCACAATTTAGTTTATATCTAAATTAAACAGACATGACACATTTTGATATAGAGCAGCTGTGAACATGGTCTCGTGATTTACTCCCTAGAGGAAAAGAACTCTTCGTATGAGGGGCATTTTTAGCTCAATTATTACTATTGTGAATATTCATGTTTTGACACTGTTCAGTAACTATACAATTAACGTTAATATGTGACTTTAAGCGGCACAGAGACTGTAATTTTTTTTCGTGGTGTGATGTTTGAAGCATCAGTGTCCCCCTTTGCATCCTTCAATTCAATCTGTTTCCATAACAACCACTGGGATATATTTTTAACAATTTTGCTTTTATAAAAATCAAAGCTCTTGAAGATATAATGTCTTTTATTTAATTTCCCTCATTTGTTTTTTATAGTTATTCCTGTAAAAATTTAGAGTTTATTCACTATTGCCTTTGGCAGTACTTAGTAAAGGCTTTGTAATAGCCATTATAAACAATAACTGATAAATGATCAAATCAGAAACAATTAAAAGGAGAAAGAAAATGAGTTTTTAAAAATCCTGAAAGCTCTATCTGCCCTGATATAATTTATTTTCAGAATGTATAAATTCCATCGCACAATAAACTGGCCCTCTTGGTCAGGGACTACAAGAAACAAGGGTGAGCCAGTTGAAAATAAGTCAATAGGTTTGATGAGAAACTTAATAGACTCAAACTCCTCTTCCTATTTACCTCACATTTGGTTTCTAAGAGGTTAAGTTTATGGGGCAATACCAGTCCATTCACTGTAGGCTTATATGTGATTTCCTTCAGCCTGGTTAAACTAAAAGTACACAATGGGAATAATTGGAGGGTGAGGAAGATGACTCCCATAAATATCAACTGGTAAACATAATTTCTTATGAAGCACAAATTTATATTTCATTCTCTTGTGCATTAAGAAAACTGTATGCAGTCTGGCTGGTGTAGCTGAGTGGATTGAGCAAGGGCTGCAAACCAAAGGGTTGCTGGTTCCATTTCAAGTCAGGCCACATGTCTGGATTGCAGGCCAGGTCCCCAGTGGGGGACACGTGAGAGGCAACCACACAGTGAAGTTTCTCTCCCTCTCTTTCTCCTTCCCTTCTCCTCTCTCTAAAAATAAATAAATAAAATATTTTTAAAAACTGTCTGCAATATTTAAAATTCTCATCAAAGGCAGCATCATTTTACAACAGAATTTACTTTCTATAATCATACTCTTCCTTCCTAAAACTTTACCTCCATGTGTCATGGAAATCATCTCAGAATTATTTGATTTTTAAAATTTGTTCTTCTGTATTTTAAGACATCTGGCATTTCTAATAAGAAAAAGGTATTTAATATATGAAATATTGTACTTAGTAGACTTTATGAACAAAAAGCAATCACATTTCTGTTCAGTAAATGCTCTCTGTTCAAACTGTTCATCCACTCCACAGATTGCATTAAGTTCCTCTTCTGTTGCACACACAAGAGAGATGGGGTAAATAGGACAGACCTTCTCTTTTTCCACCTTAGAGTCTACTGTAAAAATATGGAAAATAAACCAACATGCATTCATATGTCTCAGATTGTTTTCAGACAAAGATGAGTTTGTGAAAAAAGAAAGCCAGAATGGTAGGGAGTGAATGTGTACAATATTAGATCAAATCTATTCAAGGTTGTTACGGTAGAGAGGCCAGGCCCTGAATCAAGAAGCTGGCTATGAAAAGGTCTAGGGAAAGAAACTTTTAGGCACATAATCTAGTCCATTAATAATACACATATGGTCCTCATACCATGTCCTTCATTTATAAAATAAATAGCATCTCCACATTACTAATTTATGAATCACATTGCTTTCTCCCTCAGTTTTATTTGTTAACACCAGTGCATAAAGATAGTTGAGTTGGATCAAATTTTATGGTCATTTATCAAAAGAATGTAATTCTCACCCCTGGCTGGAGTAGCTCAGTGGATTGAGCGTGGACTGCGAACCAAAGTGTCGCAGGTTCGATTCCCAGTCAGGGCACATGCCTGGGTTGCAGGCCACAGCCCCCAGCAACCGCACATTGATGTTTCTCTCTCTCTCTCTCTCTCTCTCTTTCTCCCTCTCTAAAAATAAATAAATAAGATCTTTTAAAAAAAAGGATGTAATTCTCTGCTACAGTTTAGTGATTAAGTTTTATATATTAGATTCAATACACCATACTGCAATCAGTTCAGTCAATTCTATTGGTGAATGTCATGAAGGCAAATAACATAAAATATTTTGTTAATTTTAATACAAAATACTTCAACCTATTAGACTTTGATATGGCTATTTCCAAAAGCAAATGATACACACTCCACCTCATTTTTATAGGTCTTGGCAAAGAATAAGAAAAAAATGTGCCACACTCCTCTGTCTATAGCAAAAGATCCACCAGACTTACTTTCTTTAGGTTTTCATCAAATTTTGCTCTTTTGTGATAATTGGGTATTTTTAATGTTAATATGTCTTATAATTAATGAAAGGTGAATTCTGTGCATTTATTTATTTATTTTATGTATAATATCCAGGGGATGGCCGTGTTCATTTAATCATATGGAATGGAATTCTAGAGAGTCGGAAGTTTAGGGGCTTATTTCTGCATCACACAAATGTCCAAGTGGGCTGGTTTACTATAAATCAGAAGAAATAATAGTGTGGCCTGTGCACCATGAGAACAACAAAAAAGCTGATAATGCTGTGACTCCTCCATTAAAACATACAATCCATCTACATGCTTCTAAACGAAGTCAAAATGAAGCACATTGTTTTGATTTTTCATAAACTTAATAAATATGAAATCTGAACCTTCAACATAATGCTTTTATTTTGAAAACAAAAGATACGACACAATTAAACATGAATCATTTTAGATGCTTGTTTCACTTATAAACTCTTGTCAGATTATGTAAAGAGGTAATTTGTCTAATCACTTCAAATTTGAGTTTTTAAATGTGTATTGTCAATAAGATATTTCTTATTATTAGACAGAGTTTATAGCAAATTGGAAAATCTTACAATTTAAAATCAGACAGAAGTCAGGGTCAGCAATTCACCTCTCCTACTTGTTACTCAGGAGAGTTATTTAACTTTTGACTTAACGTATTTTCAAGTGTGGTATGCAAACACCAGTATCACTTCTCATATGGGTGTAAACCTAGAAATTAGAAGGCCTGGGGCCTTATGATTTGCAGTGAATTACATGAATTCTTAACAACATCTCTCTTTCCTTACCATTCGGATAATTAACTTTGTATTGTACACATCTCAGCATGGTTGTGAGCTATAACAAAAAAAGAGATTGCTTTGAAAATTATAAAACTTTATACATATCTCTGACTACCAATCATTTTCATTTTAGTTTTATTCATATGCATTACAGACTTTTCCTTGAAAGCTTTTTCTCTCATCTCTCCTCTTCTGTCTTTCATACATCAGCAAGCGCCTCAACCCAGACCATGTACAAAAGGCAGGAAAAGGTAAACACGTGTGTGAAGTGGCAGATCACCTCTTCAAACACATAGTAACCCAGAGTCCATTTATGGCCTCGAAGAATCACTATTGATTATAAGAAAGTGCTTTTCTCTGGAGTTGTTGCCAACTACCTCCAATGACATTTT
Organism: Phyllostomus hastatus; assembly: GCF_019186645.2. NCBI lineage: Eukaryota > Metazoa > Chordata > Mammalia > Chiroptera > Phyllostomidae > Phyllostomus > Phyllostomus hastatus. The sequence goes on from NW_025333640.1 coordinate 19,344,238, forward strand.
TTGCATCTTCCTATTTTGACTGCCATAGATTTTTTTCCTCAGAAAGTCTTTCACCTTCCTATTTCTGATTCTTATGACCTCCTTTGCTTTCATTTTAAGTCTAATATCGAAACTCTGATTTGATTGAGCAAATTGCTTAAGGGTATAGTCAGTATAAGGTGCTTTGTTTTTAACATTATCTGATAAACTCAGGGGCCCTGTGTTCAAGACCATGGCCCCAAGAGACGGGAGAAACAGGGATCCCTGAATTCATGACATTGATGAGCAAAAGCAAACCTTTATCATATTAAGGTGTTGAAATGTATGAGTTTTCATTTCATGTTCTTCATTTTCACTCTGAATACTAAGTTTATACTATCAGCTCTAAATCTGTTCTTCTAAATTCCGTTGGAAGGTGTTAGACCTACACACCTTTCAACCAGATTTCTCCCTTTCCATCTACCTCTTGGGCAGGTGGTGCCGATGCTAGTGCTACAGGAAGCTAGATGACAGGGGGAGAGAGAGAGGATTCACTTCTTACTGACCCTCAGTTTCTCTGAGCATCATCCCAATGAGGTTTCTCTAAATCAGCAGTAAAATGTGGGCCCAGTTTCTAAGTTTGTTTGTTTGTTTGACTCTCCTTGAATCATCTTTATTGCCCCTCCCACTTGAATATATAAGGATTGAGAAGTGCATCATCCCCTTCAGCAATCTGGGTCCTCGATCCTCAGAGTCCCTCTTCTGAACCACAGTGTGTCCTGCAGCAGTGGAGAAGCATCCCTCCTAAGTCTGAGGTGCAGTTCTGCGGGGCCCCTCCTCAGCTGCTTAGGTTCCAGTTAACTCCAGCCTCCTCCCTGTGCTATTCCTCTGTATGGTGGTTGTTGCTTCTTGCCATTTCTAAACTTGTGTAGACCTTCCTGATTTTTTCGGTGTTCCAGCAGCAGATTAAATAATTGTCCAAGTTATATTCTCTGTTAAAATTATTGGTTTCTGCTTTCCTGATAGTACCTTAACTTTTGTAACTATTCCAATACAGATACTGGTAGCGGAAGAAAGCCTGTGCTATCATAACAAAATCTAAACCATGCAGCATTTGCTTAATGGTTGGGCAATGGGTAGCAAGGAAACAAATTTCATCAGGAGAAAGCCCTACCTGCACAGTATTTTGACAAAACTCTGAGCAAAGCTGCTGTTTCAATAAGCCTGAGTGGCAGACAGTGGGACTGCTGGGCTGGCGAAAGTCAAAATAGATGGAAAACAAAACAATAATGCATGTTGACTATTACTGGCTACACTGTGCAAGGTATTATAAAAGAAATATGAGCTCAGAAATGAATTAGCTAGTGAAAATATAATAGGTTCCTAACCAGGAATAGACCGAAATCAGACATTTCAGAGCTTATTGGACAAAACATCTGGCTTCTTCTAAACCCCAAACAGTGGGACATGGCATTGACATAAGTATTGAGTAACAAACATCCAATAAAAATTTACATTTGAATAAAGTGACTCAAGGCAAATATGAGATTTAGAACTGAAGTAAAACTTCTCATTTGAACAAAGTATCTCTGGTAAACATCAGGTTAAGTAGGGGGTGGGGGAATTGAGCAAAAAGGAAAAAGGACTCATGGACATGGACAACAGCGTGGTCACTGCTGGGGGCTGGGGAACATAGGGGACTGAATGGTAATGGGGAAAGACAACAAAGATTAAATTTTTAAAAAATGTGCTCCACCTTCCTATTTTTCAAGAAAATATTATCTTGAGAGAGAAATATGGGAGAAGAGGAATCGGGGCATCCAAGAAAGAATTCACTCAGGCACATGACTGTCAGGAGGCAAATAGATCACAACCCCATGAATATTTCAGAGGACTGGAGTAGTAAAATACCGCGATCCCAGAAATATGACTCTTGAAATATTTAAGACTTACAACAATTCTTGGTCCCATAATTTCACCCAAACAGAGAAAAAGTATTTCAGGCTACACAGCCTCCAATAGGCACTTCACATGTGAACAAGCAGAACAATAGAAAAGGAAGGACTTCCCAGGGGGCGTTCCTAGAGGCTAGGGGAAACCGTGTACAAGGGAGATGGACCAAGCCTACTCAGGGATCCTCCCTGGCCTCTTGTTTAGGGAGGCTTTATAAAATGCCCATTCAGTAGGACTTCACCTCTGATTTCCATGTGTTTCCGATTCTTTCTCTTCCCAAGCATGAGTGTTTATTGTGGTTTTCCTCTTCCTACTCCTTATCAGTATATTGAGTATAAATGTGTGGTGGGAACTGGTTCCAAAATACAGGTAATTTAGTCATAGGTGATTCTCCACCACAGGCTTGAGCTGAATCCAGGGACTGAAAGAATGTTTAATGATCTCTCTTGGGATGTAATAACCCTCTTTCATGAGAGGGTAGAAACATGGCATGAATATTTGGCAACTGAAAAGATGGACTGTGGAGAAAAATGGACTAGATGCTCAACTAATTCCATCTGCTTTTCCTGGTCATACAGCTGCCTAACATTTACCAGCCTCTCTTACAGTTCAGATGCGGCCATCAGACTAGGTTCTGTCCAATGGACAGATGTCCACATATTCAAGGCTGCTCCATAATAGTCCATGCACAACGGCCCATGCAGTCCCTAGCTTGTCCTCAGTGAGCTATGAGGCCATGTGTATAAGATGGCAGCATCAAAAGATGAAAAGATTCTGTATCTTTGAATCATTTAACAGTGAAACATCAAGGAGAGCACCTGACCTATGACATGAGAAAGAAATATTTGATTTTTCTATGTTGAAACTGAGTTTTTGAGGTTATGTTACAGTGGCTGAAGTTTATCCTCCAACAAAGCATTAACTTTTAACAGATTGATTACTGGATCTAATTAAATTGAGAACTTGGTGTCTCTTTCTTTCTATTAAAAGTGTTTGAATGGGAAGAAAGTATCATCAAGAAAGTGAGATAATATCGTATCGTAGAAAAAGCCTTGGCTTGGGAAGCCTACCTAGCCTCAAGTAATCCTTTCATCATTTACTAGCTAAGGGACACTTGTGAAGTCAATTAGTTTCTCTGGGCCACAGTCTTTACACATCTGTAAAATGAAGCTAATATTAGGTTACCCAATTACAAGAGAAAGCCAAGCCAAATGTTTGCTTAAGGTTTTTAATGGTTTTGATCTCTGACTCTATGAAATAGGAATTAAGCACTAAAGCCACTTTAATGAAAGCACTGAAGTCTTTTTTTATTTTTAAATTTTTAGCTACTGCATGATACCTGACAAAGTCCAGCTTCATGAATAAATAACGTGTAACACGTGTTTCAATGGTGCTAACACATTCCAAGCAGTTATACTTAAAAGAATGAGATGACACAGAGTGGATGATAATTTCAAAGAATCTATTCCCTAGAACTTTGACCATCCAATTGCTTTGCACACATTTCTCCACCCCCTCAGCCCCCTGAGATGATGAAATTAAGCAAGACTTCCGCAACCATGTTTTGTCAACGGAAGCCTGCCCCTTGAGATGGTTTCTCTTATATTCATTTAAAGTTTGCTCAAGATAATTATTTCTGTGCAAAATAACAAATTATCAAATGACTCAACATTAAAAACAAATCTAAAATCTTTGCTCATATTTAATTATATGTTCATCAACTAATAAATTAGGCTAATGAAAACACTTATTTTTATAACAGGTAAAACAATAACTAAAACTTTTCTAATATGTTGAAATAAAACTTACAGACTAAATGGAATTTTTCTTCTTTAAATAAAAATAAAGAATGTTGCAGCAAAAATCTAAACAAACAGCATATAAAACCCCTTTTGCTAATGAGTTTTCTTTTCCTAATCGCTGCAAAATAATGGCCATTTGAAGCTGAGCGCTTAAGCATAAAGCAGATAACTAAACATAAAGGACTATAGTATTGAATTGTTTTCAAATCACTTTTGTGATTAATTTATAATTTCATATAAAATAATAATTTTGAATCCCTTTTTCAGACATTTTATAATGTCTATGTGATTCTGATAAAATATGTGATTCTGATTTTTCATTGTTTTGGGGTAACTTCACTTGTTTTGCTCCATTGATTCCATTACACAAGTATAGGATACAAGATGTATACTAAATATCTAACATCCATGACATAAAGGAAGGATACAAAAGTAGAAAGAAAAAAAACTGTTTAATCTGAATTAAACATGATTATTATATGACACTGATATTTCTATTAGTATCCATTAACTAAACAATCCATGGGAACAATATAACACGAATGCAAATACTATTGTAAACAAGAACAACGTGTTCTTAGAAAGTTGGCCCTCTCCCCATTCCCTCAGTACCCATTTACACAAGAGCTATTTGGAGGTAAAAATAACTTTTCACTCACCAATGTGGAGGTTTGTGAGGCATCAGCCAAATCCCCTGAGATCTCAGGTGTTCGGGTGTTGTTGGGAATTCTGTGAGGGTTACGGGCTATCGCTTCACACCAGCCCAGCATTTTCTCCTTCCTCTTATCCCTTTTCAATTTCTGAAATTCTGAAAATAATTTACATTCCCTGAAACAGGTCACTTATTTTAGTTGTCTATTTTTGGAAAATGTACATAATTTAAATTAAATAAGCAATTTAATGAAATACCAGTGGAGACATTATGTTTTAACCAGAGGATATAGGGAAGAATAGAATATGCCAATTATTAAAAATATCCCAGAACCACAGAGGAATGAAAACAGTATACATCTATTCAATGAGCTTAATGGGTTTACTCCAATTTATGACCCCTCTAGACTGTGGGAATTTCTTGCACCAGGTTCTAAGTATTATCTTCAGGAATCAGTTTATAACATGTTCTTAACTTGGGAGCTAAGAACAGACCCAGTTCCTGATATAGCTCCTATTCAATGACATCTGACATTTGACACAGATTTTCAGCTGGATGGCCTACAAATGCAGAATACTCTGAACACAGGCCAGTGACAAAGATTACTCATTCCAGCAATGTATGCTTATCTACCTTGTAAAGTTCTTCCAACAAAAGAAGAAAAAATTTTAGTGCAAACATGGTGAACTTAGTATATGACATCAATTACCAGTACAGTTTAAAAGATAATAATTTTAAAAATCTCCTTGCTATTTCATGAGTACAAATATTCCACAACTCTTTCTAGCTTTCTAGAACTTCCCATTTGGGGAAAATTTTTTTGGAGTTTGAAAAAGTGTATCAGCAATGACTTTTAACATAATGGAGAAAACATTCTTTCCCTTGTAAAGTTTTACAGCCTACTTTTCCACTCCACCACCCTCAGTAATTAGAAATAGTTTATTGCAGGTCTTTAGTTAAATGTATTACACTGTCAATTAAATATCAAAAATAATGTGGAGTAATTATTTTTCACAGCATCAAAAGCAATTAGCAATCTGGTGGTTTATAACATTTCAGGGATTCATAATAGTGCATTTCATAGCACTAAGAAAAGTAACATAAAGAAAGGTTGCACTAACAGATTGATGAGTTATTACTCTAAATGACAAAATATTCAAGTTAAATGGATCTGAACAATGTAAATAGGGAAGTTATAAAAATTAATAAAAATTAAGTCTAAGATATTCAATGGAATGGATTTCTTAATAAGGCTGGTGATCAGAGTAAATCATTCATTTCTGGTATAGGGAAATGTTGAGGGACCTTGAAAACAATTGTTTAAATGAGCAACAAGTTATTAATGCTTGCCCTTTCAAACACATTGCTTGAGATTTTATTGAAAATTCTTATCTGTTATACAAAATCTGTAAATGCAGCTAATTTGCCCTCCACAAAAAGTAAATATTTCTGCATTCCCTGACACAGTATCTTGGTTACCCATCAGCTTTAAATTACATTTCTTGAAGTGTGCTAAGAGTAGATGAAAATTAGTATCTTTATTCAAAAGCAAGAAATCATTATGCTATGATTCATTATGACCAAAACAGTATAATCAAGTATAAACAAACATTCTACTTGTAAATCATTTGCCACTAATTCTCTGAAAATTTTAAATTTATAATTAAATAGCACTTTCATACTTATAATAAAATGTTGAATTCATGCATGAATAAAAAGCATAATAAAGTAGCCCACAAAATGATATCAGTACCCATTCTGGGATATGTTTTTAAAACCTGCTAACTTCTTATTTCCCATTCAGTGTCAGAGATTAAATAAAACAGTTTCATTTCACTCAGAGCATGCTTTCATGGTGATGGCAGTGGCCACAGCCATGTTCTTCCCAATTCAGCCAACATTAATCCATAAGGGTTTATTGAGCCCCTAGTATATTACAGGCACTGAACAAGGCATGGAAGAGTCACAAGGTGAGGATTACTTTTGTTTTTGATTTGAGTTAAATTCATTGCAATATGCTAGACAATTTCAAAATTCAAGAATAACTAAGATCTTTCGGATCCACCAAATTTTAGATTTGTAAACTTAAATTTGTTAAACTCCACGGTGATTTCCAGCTCCTCTTGATCTTAGATGTCTTCCCTGAAGTTGACTTGTGCAAATCATCCTTTTGAGTTGTTTTGATGAATTGCTAACATGTCATCATGACAGAGCTAGTAAACTTCTGATTGCAATTGCTGAAGTAGTATAATAAAATGTCAACTGCATTGTAGTTTTGTTTTGCATGTAAGAGTTATTATCTTAATTCTAAAGTGATTAGGTAGGCTCAATAATTCAATAAGATAAATACAAACTTTTTTTAACCTAAACAATGTGTTCATAACCATCTTGAAATGTTCACCCTGGCCACTGTACTACTGTTCCCTATTGTAGGAAAACAGAAACAAAACATGATACAAGGCTATGGAAGTCTGGAAAGCTTATAATTGAACATGTACATATTCATGGGAATATTTACAAAGAAATTGAATTTGTGAAATGACAAGTGGAATCTCACCACAAGCTTTACTTTAGCTTTTAATTATATGAGTGAAGACTATATGAGAATGTGTTGGGGACTGCCCTGCCTGGTCTCAGGAAGCTGTAACCACCACCCCCCCCCCATGACGTAGGCTGAGTGACAGACCTCCGGACCAGGAGCCACTAAGGAGACAAAACTTATTTCCCTGACATGAACGCTGCCTGTTCTGTGCCTGGCCTCCTAGGCTTGATCAGTTAGACAATGACGGGTAAGATTTCCCACGGGGGGGAATCGCCTAAGACAGGCACAATGATGTGGAGCCCTCAGGGTAGAGACTCAGGGCTATGGAAATGAAGGGGTAATAGACATCAACCCCTGCCCCCTTGGCTTTGTCAAAGCCTGAGTCCTTGTTCTTAGGTGTGAGAAATCCTAGTCTCCTGGCTGCCTTTGTCTCCTCTGCCCAACTGAGGCCTGTGGAAATAGCAGGGGCGGTGCAGTCCAGACCAGAGACGGCAGACCCCTGGGGTAATCAGGCCTGGGACATAGAATATGCAAGATCCTGTGAGATCTGTTTGCTGGAGGATGTTATTAGATTAGAATTTGAAGACACAGACAAGAAATCAAAACTACCCTTTGAGCCCTGTAGTCCTTTCAAATGATAAAACTCCAAACTTTGCCCAGAATCACAGCAGGGGTTCTGTCTACACCTTTGAAAGTCACCTATTTCTTTTGATCTTTTCTACCAGACTGTGAATCCACAAACTAAGTCTGTATTCTTAATAAAAACCTGCTTGGGAATGGAAACGGGACGTTCTCCACTAGAGAAAGTGGCCATTCTGTCCCTACTTCGCCACAGGACCTGGTTGTCTCTGTGTATGTTTTTCTCGTGTTTTGATGAGCCATCCACAGCATTCTGTGATCACTGCAGGCTGGTGAGCACACGTCAAGAATGTAGAAATGGCCTACGATGGTTACAATGCTACATCTGGACATTTGCATCATGTTGTAAGAGGAATTTTGTCTAATGACTTACTCTATGTAATATTTAGCCACTAACATTACCAGTTATCTTAGAATCAAAGAATTATATCAGGAAGAAACCAACGTTTAAATGGCCTCAAAAGAATTAGCATTGGTGCAGGAAAGTTGAAACAGAGAGAGGTGGGGGGAAAAGTGAAATTTACCACCTCGTCCCATAAATTCTTGAGGGTAAGACACTGTGATAGTTGCTTGCTCAAGACAATGTCTCCTTTTCTGTTATCACAAAACACTCAGCCTTTAGGTCACACTTAAAATAAATCTTTTTTTGCACCACTGATGATAGAGAGCCTTGTAGTAGTTGAGGTGATCTGAGCTAACTGAAGAGTTAACGATGTTGATCACTGAGCCTCTGCAGACCAGCATCCTTCCCACACAGGTCTAAAGTACTCGGCGTATTCTTAGGTGTAAGAAGGCACTGTCAGTCAGAAGGGTAGGCAAATTATGAGCATTTATAATTAACCCTAAAGCACTTTAAACTGCAAGTATCATTAGTATTATATCAGAATAAGAACGTGGTCATTAAGCATTCATGTTAATTGCTATCTAATCATTGAACCAAGCTAATATGAGATGCAGCAATGAGCAACTTATTTAATGATCACGGGAAATTGAGATTTAACTAAGCTTAATTTTTAATATGCTACTTCAAGCAGATATTTAATTCAATAAATAGGAGCACAGTCCATTCTCTGTGAACTAAAATGACAACAAATTAAAATTAGGAAGAGAAAAATTACGAGGCAATTGGGTATATCTCATGGAGAATAATTTACTCTTAATTCGGGAACCATGTTCTAAACACTGCCTTTGTGCCAGCCTCTGTGCCTGAAAGTATTAGTAAAGGCAGTAAAGAGATTCAGATTCAGACTTAACATGACAAGCGGACCAACCAACTTTTGACAGTGTGATGAGTTCTATGAAAACTTTGAGAAAAGACATTTGATTTAGCATCAGCTGAAGAAGAAGGTTGATTTTGGATGACTCTCCAAAGAAAATGAAATTACAAATAATTTACATGAGAATTACAATTTTTGCTATTCCAAAGGCGGGAGCCACCGCCAGCTGTGTACACAACTCCAGGGGACATCATTCACATTGTAATCTATGTAAATAGCACTGGACTCCAAGGGTTGCTCTTTGAGTAAAACACTACCGTGAGGGGTGTGCCTGGAGTCGTGCAATGGGGCAGGAGGAAAGCCCAACTGATTTTTCCAAGTGAAGCTTATTACACTTATTGTACCCAAGCCTAATGTAATTTAATCTTAAAATTAAAAACTCTTTTCACTGCAGGAAAAAAAATGCAGCTGCTTGCCTCAACTTTGCCTTCCACCTCCTCAAGTATTTTCTTCTGAAAATTTTCCCAATCTGTGTCATATCCGGTAAAGTAGTGGTAAGGGCCTGGCCAGCTGCCGTCCCCCTTCACCACACACACGTACCTGAGAAAGTCCCCACCACCACCTCCATGCACACAGATAGTCATCCTCAGATCTGAGCCTTCAGAATAGTCCTTGTCCAAACATTTGAAATGATTTTTCACTTGAAAACTTGAGAAATTTGGCTGTATATTTTTTTAGCTTTGTGTCATTAAGAAATGTTGTATCTCAACTATTGAACATATTCTTCCTCCAGAATAACAATGACGTTCAAGCTCCATCATGAAAGAACCAACTTGCAAGTAAGAGAAGGAAGGGGCAGTTAGAAATATGCTTCCCTGGCTCATGGAACTGCATCTTTCTGAGAATTCATGTTTGTTCCTTGGAGGGGTGTGTGCAGGGGTGTGTGTGTGTGTGTGTGTGTGTGTGTGAGTTCCAAGAGTCCTCCCCAGATGCTCAGAAAACTGTAACACCAACTGCTACTCTGGAACCCTGCCCTTGGAGACTTGGAGTATTAAAAACCACCGAGGACTACCTACTGGGAGTAAAGTTTGAAAGTCTTTAGACCAGATAGTTTTTAGACAAGGTTGTTAAATTTACTGTTACGAAATGGAAACATGTCCTGGGAACCTTCTGATTTCTATGAGTAGGATGTGAGGTTTCTCAAAGGGAGAGTTCATACTTTCACCCTACAATGTGGCACACTAACTGACATAGAGACCAATAAATAATTGTGGATAACAAAATGAATGATAAAATAAAGAAGAGCTCTTCTTCTTGGGGTTCGGTTAGGAAATGAGGAGAAGCATAAGGTGACTCAGAGTGAAAATTTAAATTCTTAAGTGTTTGCTTAGACTAGAGGAGAGATACATTTAGTACATAGTTTCCTTTTTAAAAATTCTCCCTCTATCTTGCAATTCCTTTTGGAAGCACCAGTCTTTCTGTGAAGTCTTACAAGTTACTCTAGCCTTGTGAGGAGGCCCCATGCTGAATAAAGAAATGACACAATGAAAGGCAGAGTTGGTCTCATTCCCTCTTCTGCAGAGGCAATGTAGAGAGGGACATTTTTTTTTTGAAGAGACAGTTTCAGCAGCAACAGGAGCTATTACACTAAAGACTTAGAGACAGAAGGAGGGGGCAGCTTCCAGGTAGGCAACTGTGGGAAAACTGTAAGAGCTGCTACTCCTCCAATCTTATTACGCTCAGGGAAGTGTCTCTGCAGATGAAGAGAAAGTCATACGCACGCCACAGATGGGGGAGTTGTTCTTTATTGTTGGCCATAAAGATTCTTCACAGCATTGGTTGTGCTTGATCAACCCTCAGCACATATGTTGAGCAAACTTTTAGACATAAAAGTGAAATGTGAGGGACTTCAGGTTTAAGCTTTGATGTGTAAAGAGTTTGAAAGTCATCACTCTCATCCTCACCGAAACGATAAAGCTGAAGAAACTGAAAACCAAATGATTTTGTTTGGAACCATCAGAGGATGAAGTTGCAGAACAAACCACCACTCAAAAATATGCCAAGACAGGTGAATAGGGAGAAATGTGGTTAACTTCAGAATACGTGGCAAGAAGCTGTAGTGATTTTTATGTGTCCCTGGACTAGCTTACGAATGAGAACCTCCTGGAGGCTGAATCTTAGTAAGGGTTTTACCACCAGGAAACTTATCTAGATTTCAGTGTGAATAGCTGACAAAGAAACCACTGTGGCACTAGTAGGAAGAAAGGAAGAGTAACCATCATGAAAAATAGCAAAGACCTATTCTCCAGGGGAAAATATCTCAGAGGAGTCATATTAACCTACTTGGATGAAGGCAATTTCTCCTACTCCAGGCCTTTCTATCCTTCCTGCCTCAGCTAAGGTGGCCAGAGAAGCTAAGAAGGACACCTGTGAAGGCTGTGGCCCAGGAAAACAGGCCCATTAAAAGATTTAGATTTAATCATAAAACCATAAACTATTTCTGCTGTGCTGTACCTTACCACCATAGCAACAAGATTTCTAAATAATAACAACAGATGATAAGTAAAAGAATGGCAGATACAAACTCTGTTTGAGAGTAGTACATGGGGAAGCTCAAAGTCAGTAAGACAAACACAAGAACACTACAAGAATTTGAAGCACCTGATAGCTATCTCTGCAAACATTAAAAACAGCCCAATTTCCAGCCAGAATAACATAGCAATGATACCTTATATGTGTCTTTACATAAAACAATTAGAAAGAATATTAAAAAGCAATGTTATGAAAACAGTCTGAAGAGACTTAAAAAAATTAGCACCAGATTCAGATGGGACATAAATATTGGAATTATCAGATAAGCAATTTGAGATATCTGTAATTAATATATTAAGGACTGTAATGGAAAAGCTAGACAACATAAGAACTGATACATAAAGTGAGCAGAAAGATGGGAATGCTAAGAAAGAATCAAAAGGAATGCTACAAATCAAAACAATGTAACAGAAATGAAGAATGCTATTGATGGGCTTATCGGTAGATGGGACATGCTCCCTGGAAGCATCAATGAGCTTGAAGGCAGAACAACAGAAACTTCTCAACTGAAATGGAAAGAGAACAAAGCATCAAAAAAGAGTAGAACATCCAAGAAATGTGGAATTATTCCAAAAGGTGTAACATAGCCATACCTGGAAGAAAAAAGAGAGATAACAAAGCAGAATGCATATTTGCAAGATACAAGGTTAATATACAAAAGTCAATTGATTTCCTATATACTGTCAAGGAAAAATTGAAATCTGAAATTAGAAAAAGCAATAGCATTTTCAATAGGAAAAAAACCAGAAATATTTAGGTATAACTAACAAAAAAGATAGAGTACCTATATGGAAAACTACGATATTTTGATTTTATAAATCAAAGAAAATTTAAATAAATGCAGACATATTCTATGTCCAAGTGTAGGAAGACTCAAAATTTTTAAAACAACTCTTCTTAACTTGAGCTATAGATTCAGCACAACATCAATCAAAATCTCAGCAAGCCATTTTGCTGATATTGACATAATTATCCTAAGGTTTATATTGAAGGGCAAAATACCTAGAACAGCCAACACAACAGTAAAGAAGTATAAATCTAAGGACTCACAACCTAGTTGCAAAATTACTATAAAGTTACAATAATCATGTCAGTGTGGTATTGACAAAAGAATAAACCTATGAAACAATGGAACAGAATACAGAGTCCAAAAATACTCACAACTATAATCACCTCATCACTGAAAAAGAGCAAAGAAATTCAATGGCAAAAGATATACTTTTCAAGGAATAATTCTGGAAGAACTTGACATCCAGATGTAAAAAATCATATCTGTATACAAAAACCTGACATACATTCACAAAAATGAATTCAAAATGTATTATAGGCCTAGTTTAAATGCAAAACTATAAAACTTCGAAAGAAAACAAATGAGAAAATGTGGATAACTTTAGGCTCAGCAATGAAGTTTAAATACTACAATAAAATTGCAATCCATGAAAAAAAATTGATGAGTTACAAGTTATTAAATTCTTTTTTAAATCTTTATTGTCTTTTTTCCATTACCATTTAATTCCCTTACATCCTCCCTTCCCCAGGAATCACCACACTGTTGTCCAATAAATTTCTGTTCTGTAAAAATACTTATAATAGAATGAAAATTCAAGCCAAAGTCTAGGAGAAAATATTTGAAAGATGTGTATCAGACAAAGGACTTACATCTAAAATATACAAAGAACTCTTAAAACTTAAATATAAAACAACAAAAGGACAGATGGAGCTAAACAAACACCTCACCAAGAGGATATACAGATGGCAAATAAGCATATAAAGGATGCCATCATATGTCACTGGGGAACTGCAAATTATAACCATGAGACACCCCCACACATCCATTAGAATGGCTCATACCCAACAAACTGATAATACCAGATTGCAGCAAGAACATGAAGCAGCAGGAGCTTCCATACATTGCTGATGGGAATGCAAACCAGTACACCACTTTGTAAGACAATTTAGTACTTTCTTGCAAAAGTAAACATAGTCACACCATATAATCCAGCAGTTGTACTTGTAGCTGTTTACCCACATAATTTGAGAACTCTGTTTCCACAAAAACCGGTACAAAAATGTCTACTCTATCTTTCTGGGGAATTACTATAAACTGGAAGCAACCAATACACTTCCTTCAATAGATGAATGGATAAGCAAATTGTGGTACATCCATATAATGGCATTATTCAGAAATAAAACAAAATGAGTTTTTAACCTATTAAACAGAATGAATGAATCTTAAGTGCATATTGTTATGTTAAAGAAGTTATGATAGTCCCTCAAAAGGGCTACTTTATGTACAATCCTAATTACATGATACTCTGGAAAAGGCAGAACTATAGCAACAGTAAAATGATCAGAGACAGGGCAGTGAAACTGTGAGATACTGTAATCGTGGATACATCAGATTATACATTTTTAAAAGTTGATAGAACTTCACAGCACAAAGCATAAACTTTAATATGTATGCAAATTAAAACATATCGTTTAAGATGCTGGGGAATCTCAAGATGGAATGTGAATAATAAAGCCTAAATTGACACTTACAACCTCATTGAAGAGTGTAAAGGAAAATGTGTTGACCTAAATAACTTTAGAAATGAGTAGTCTGTAAGAAGAAAGCAAAAAACCAAAACCTAAACCAAAAAAAGAGTTGAAATAAGCACTGTTTTCTAATTCATAAAATTGTTCCCCATGAAGGTACAGGTTCACAATCCCTATAGAGCTATACACTTATGCTGGAATTGAATAATTAAGTAAGCAGTTGGCAGATAGTGGGGGCCACATTTCTCAGTGTTGGCATGGAAGGTTTACAAATAAGAGAAAAAGGCACAGGGCAGGGTATTAGAGATGGAGACATCAGTGTGATTAGAGTTGGAGACTGTATGAACTCATGTTTAGGTTAATACAGATACGTATGGTTACATATAGAAGTATTTACAGAGATGTATATTTACACAAACATATAGCCTTCCTCTGTCAGTCGAGAGGGCCTAGAAGCAATGACCCCCCAGCAACAATGAATATACCTAGTGCCCAGACAACACAGTACAGAGTATGTGGGAGTTGGTTTCTAATCTCATTTCCCAACAAAAGGAACCAGAGATGCTTGGAGAAATGGCTGATTTCAGGACTGAGGCAGGAAATAGACAGGATGAGCCTGAAGCAACTTGTAGTGCAAGAAAGTGAAAAAAAAAGTTAAGAAACAAAATAAAGCAACATAATATGGGTATATGCCAATGAGACACAGGAGCCAAACGAATTAACTCCCAATGGCCAAAGCTCGAATACTTCGAGCAGCAACATGAAGTAGTGTCAAAGTATAACCCAAAGCATAAGATACATGTTCATGAGTTTACACTGATACAAATAAATGACTGAATAAAGAAATAAGTGGAGAAAATAGATAAATCTCTCACTCAGAATTCTAAGTAAGAATTCCCTAGATATACCCTAACAGGCTGAAGAGCATAACTCTCTACTCCATTGCTGACTGCACAGAGTAACTCGGTTCCAGAGCGCACAACATGGGAAAGCTAAAAAAGAAGAGTTACAGTGGAAACACCTGACAGACCCCACCTTGGCTGGGTTATTAAGGCTGCCATCGACAGTGATAGGCCATGTAGACAGTATGCGCCCTTTTAAGATGTGATGAAAATGGTACTTCCCCTCTGAGGCCTTCCTCCCCAAAACCCATAACCCCAGTTTAACAATGAGAAGGATTATCAGAAAAATCTCAATAGAGAAACAGTCTACAAAATGCCTGACCAATAATGATAAAAACTGTCAGGGTCATCAAAAAAGGCAAGTCTGAGAAACAGTAACAGCAAGAGGAGCCCAGGAAGACATGATGATTAAATGCAATGTGTCCTGAATGTGATGTTGGAAAAAGTGACATTGGGTAAAAAAAGAAGGGAATCAGAATAAAGTACAGATTTCAGTAAGTTTTAATGTGTTAGTATCGGTTCATTCATTGCAGTATATGTACCAGACTAATGTAAGAGGTGAATAATAGGGGAAAGTGGGTACAGAGCATATGGGAACTCTGTGTATTATGTTCACAATTTTCCTGTAAATCTAAAACGAGTATAAAATAAAAGGCTTATTATAAAAAATAAAATGTGATTCTATTTTTCACATCTGTGAAAACTGCACTTTATTTTAATATATAGTTCTAATCAATAACCAGTTGAAAAGTGCACATAGCTGAAGGTTAATGATTTAATTACTCTAGCAAGTTGTTCTAAATTATATGGCTATGCCACTTATTACAGAGAAAGACCGTAGATGAAATTAGAAATTTTGACTGGAGTTATTTTTACCCTCTTAGGAGAAATAAATGACAAGAGCCTGGCAGAAGAATATGTATTACTTGTTTGGGATTCAAAGTGACCAAACTGATTTTACTCAAAGTTCTAAACAAAATAATCACCACTGAGCTAAAAATAGGCTACTACTACCCTATCTTTCTTAGAAGTGAGAGAAGTTAATGAAAGAGTGAAATTCATAGAAATTAAAGCAATGCCTTTGAAGAATATATTTTGCTATGCACACCAGACATGCCCTCCAGGATTCTCTTTACCAAGGGCATGAAACTGGGTGTAAGTAGGAAATTAAAAAAAAAGAAAGAAAGAAAGAAAGAAGCTAGAGTTTCCTGAGTGGTCTTGTGAATACATTTAAAAGCATTTAAATATAATATGGGTTTCCAACTTTTCCCAATGTTAAAAAAACATTTTTTAGCATGAAAAGTTTTGCAAGCCATTCACTTAGTAGTAAGTTTATTTTAAAGATAAATTTATTGAGAAAATGTATTACAAGGTGGAATTAAACTTTGATTGTAATAACTTCGTAATTCATCCTGGGATTTATGTCTCACATGTTGAAAGTCTAGATGTTTTGCTTAACATTTTCACATACATAGTTTTTACCAGCCACATTGAGTTGAAAATATGGCTTCTAGGAAGACTGGTTTCCTAACTGTCTTGCTCTTTCAGCGGATTTCAAGATGACTGTGTCACTCATTTCTCAAGGCAAGCTTCTGAAAGGCACAGGACTTTGTCACAGATAGATGTGACTGAACATTTCATATCAAATATTTTAAAACATCTTTCTTTGTCCCTCCTAAAATGACAATAGCTGGTTATTTCATTATTTAATACAGATGTGGAATTCTGATAGCTAAGGTATGAAAAATGTACGCAAATGTAAATTTGCAGACTTGCCTGAATTTCTAGGATTTTAGGGGAAGGACTTTTATTATTTATGTGAAAGTTTCTTTCTGTAAGTTTTCTTTCCTTAAGATTAAAATAATTCATATGTAATTTTCCCTCTATCTTGCTCATGCTAGGGGACTATGGACCTCTATTCCTCCCCTTTCCTATTTTATCTGCTGAAATTTCTGCTATGAAACTTACTCTGTCCAAATTCTAAAAATACTCACATAAATATTCAGTAATATCCAGGTTTCAATATCACAGTTTGACTGTAAACCAGGATCCAAAATTCAGAGTGATAAAAGATATATTAACTTTTAACAAAAGTTACTCTAAAAATCTATTCTCTGCAAAGCTGATTATCTGATAAGTCTAGTCTCCTCTTTTGTATCCATCTCCCTGTGATATCTCTTCCCTGCCCCCACAGCTCTGTCGTGCTGTCTATACCAGACTGCTTCATCAGTAACCCTGCAATATCTTGCCTGGTTACTTATCGGCTTCCCTGTCTATGTGAATTTGATAGCTTACTTACTTCACCATTAGACTGCCTTTTACATTGCAGTATTAGTATTTGTTCCCTGTCTGCGCCCCCCCACCTACATTGAGAGTTCTCTAAGGGATGAGTATATTTTCAAATTAGTCTTTCATATTTCCAGGACGAAAAGCAAACCATAGTACCCAACAGATACTCAATAATGTTCAATCAATATTAAAATAGGGAGAAGAAATGCAGTGTCTAAAAAATAAAAAAAATCCATGTATCATTTAAGGAAAGTTTATATACACACTGTATAAAAATGCTATAAAATGTAAGTTAAAATTAAAATCACAAAGAGAGGGACATTTTGTGAGGCTAAGACAAAAATGCAAACCAATGATAAACTGATTGCTGGTACCAAAACTGTAAATATAAGATATAATGTGAAAAACTACTCAATAGTTGATGCTAAAAGAGGAAGAGGAAAACAAAAGCTAATTTGAGTCCATCAAAAATTATGAGCTTTGCAGAGTTCTAATGTTACTGATTCTACCTCGAAAGAGAAATTAATATACATATATACATAAACAAATGCTCAATTTGGAGCTGATTCCATGAGAGCTAAATTTGGAAATGTAAACAGTAACTTTTAAAACAGCATCTGTGGAAGATCCACATGAAGATAAGTTTGACATTTAAAATGTATTGTTTAACTGTGAAGAAAAAGGGGGGTAATAAAAGAAGAAAAGGGAGCTTTGTTTTTTGACACAATAAAATTTAAAAAGTGACTTTGGTGGATTTGATATCCCTCCAGAGATGGCCTGTGTGATGACAAGAAAGTGTGTTCAACTTCAGAGGATATTTTTTCCAGAAAAAAAAATGAAAAGTCTTGTGAAACAGATGGAAAGCTCTGATATGACACTATGCCCCACTGCCATATTCCTGACCACACATTTTCAGTAACATTTAATAAATCCTTTACAATATGCTATGCAGCTTCCTAAAATTTAATTCACAGTGCAAGAAAATATCCAAAGCTTTAAGCAATAGCCTAGAAGGATGGAGGTTGCAGTGCCTCCCAAAGGGAGGGGGGTGGGGGTAGACTTCTAGAGAAGCAGGAGAAAAGCAGGAAGAAATGGTACAGTTCTAGAATTACATGAGTTCAGTAATACTGAAGTATCATGCTTTATTTCCCCAACCATAATTTGGGTCTGTGATAGCTTGAAGATTAATGCAGTCTCAAGGGCTTCTGAACAGCCAGGTATAAGTAGCAGGCTATTCTTTAGGAAATTTGTTATAAAGATGCTTCAGGACCTTTGCCAATGGCACATCCCAATAACAAGAGCGGCCCAGCCGATTTGCTTAGACAATGAGCACCAGACTCAACTTTGCACATCCAGTGCATTGCAGAACAAAGTCTGGGACAGAGAGGCTGCAGTTCCAGGACTGCTGTAATATATGGGACCCCAGAACTGGCCATTAAATCAAAACACAAATTGCATATTATATATTGCTCCCATTGACAATTCTCTCCATAGAGTATCTGTCATACAATCCAAGGGAGATAGAAAAATTCTGAAATAAGAGAGATTTCTTGAGTAGTTTATCTATTAAAGAACATTAGGAAAATGTCTTTTAAGATCAAAACCATTACGGTTATTAAGAAATATTAAACCAATGTTTATATTATACAAAATTATGTAGCTATTTTTATGATTTACCTCATGACTAAGTAAGTTTACATAACACCTTGTCCAAATTTTATGCTGTTAAAAATCAAAATTCTCTTGTCACTAATATACATTGTACATGCCCCAGTGCACACCCAAATCTCATCTGGTGTCTCAGTCTCCATGTCAGCAGACTGGTGGAAATAATAGTGGAAATTGGTATCATTACAAAATAGTGAGGTCTCCTAAGACCATCTCTGAATGAGAAAGAGATGCAAAACCTAAGAAATGTATGTATTTAAATATTGGTCTTATTCTAGAAATTTGGAAGTCAATTTAGTTACTGAGTCAAAGGCCCAATACATACCATTCCATAATGTCTAGTAGTCAGTTTTCCTGCAAAGCAGGATTTCTATGTGGTTTAAAGTATAATAATATACTTTATACTCATATACTCATATATTATTATATGAGAGAAAAATAATGACTCAAAGTATAATTATTCTTCAGTTTTCTATATAAAATTTTTCTAGATTCTGTATTACACCCAGGCTCTAGATGCTCCAAATGACGTTACTTAAGATGTGTCATAAACAGTTTCCATTTCAGAAGTTTTATCATTCGAACAAGTCCCATTTTCTATTCTTCTTACATTGTCCAAATATACTTAGGATGTGGACAAAATAGAGCAGAGATACTGCATTTCTGCCTAGCATCCATTTTTTTCCCTTTGGTTTTGTTTGTTTGCATATAAATAGTGTTTTACATACTGCAGAGGGAAATATTAGTTAAACTATGTAACTTACATGACAAAAAATCTGAAGTGCCTATTTCCTCCCCGACTGCTGCTCACATTTACCCAAAAACATAGTGAAAAAAAATGGGATAAATTAAAAAACAACTGACAGCCCAGAGACGTTGCCTTTCCCATCTTAGCTAGGATGAAGATTAAATGACTTGAACCTAAATGAAACCATCCATAAAACACAAACCATGAGCTTTCATATGTGAGAAAGTAACTTTTTATATGTTAGGTTAGATTCTCATTCCCATCATATTTGAAGAGTTAGTAAAGAAACAGCATCATTTCTTATAAGGTCTGTGCACAAGCAGAGGTGTTTAGTGAAAGATCTAATTGGTGGGGGATGCCAAATTGTTTGGCTAGAGTATAATAGTGGGATTAATATCTAACTGGTGTTATGCCAAATACTATCCATGCAAATATCAAAACTGTACTTATTAAGGAACTTCTTGCTTACTGTGCTGTGTGGGGCTCGTTTAGAGAATTTTATTTTTGAATACAAAGACTCAGAAGAGAGAAATTTATTTCCACAGAGTTCTTTTGGACATGAAATAAAGAGCTGGCACAGGGAAGATGTCCATTAGGAACTTCTTTAGATGCAATTGACCTTTCACTCATTAGCCAGATGAAAATGTGGAAATGGTCAGATACGCCATTTGTACCATGGATAGATTATTTCAAGGACATTCAGAGAACTTCAACCACAAAAGTCTTTGCCTCCTAGGAAACTTCACAGTAAAAGAAATAGAAAAGTGGAAGGCAGAACAGAAGGGTGAACTGACAAAAAAGATAAACATTTTAAAATAAATATATCACATTAGGTTTATTATGTATGTGACTGTAAAAACAGAGATAGAACATAATGGTCACAGGACCATTTGATATTTTCATGGACTTTACATGAAAAGTTTATAATAATCCCTGTGCTACTTATTGTTATTTCTGTATAGCACATCTTCATTGGTTAATATTTGAGTCTAAGGGCTCCTATTTAACCTGTAATCCAAAACAAATGTCAGTTTGTTTTAGACAATTTATTAAAATTATTAATTTCTAATTTCATTATCTGTAATGTTCAAAATAATTTAGCTGTATTAGCCAGTAAAGGCTATTTGATACTGGAGTTTGTTATTAATTAATTTAGTCAAAAAGCAGCTTAAAGAATTTGAAATGAAGATGCCTAAATCAAGAACTTTAAGAGAAGTAGTAGTATAAAATCAACCATTAGATGCAGTTAAATATCCTACTAGACAGAGTTAGGGGAACTAAAGTCTTAATGTGTCTGAGTAAGTGACAGTTTGAAGTTTAATATAAGACAACCTAGGTATCCTGCATTGTTTGGAACTGTCTGAGCAAATATATCATCTTGACGTGAACCTAAGTTGATTGCCTGCCCAAAGGGAAAACAAAGACAACACTTGATTAGAACAGAATGCCAAAGAACACTTACTTTTTCATTTAAAGCTACACAGTAGATCCCTGAAAAGCAGTTAATCTGTACTCATAATAGAAAAGTGGGCTCTTTGAAGACTTGATTGAAGTTAAAAGCTCTTGGTAAAGAATTATCTGTTGTAACAACTACTTGAAAACCATTCTAGTCCTTTCTTTAATAAACAGGTAACGTGGTAGGTAACTTTCTTTGTTTCTACATCAGAAGAGATTATACAATGCTATACATTTAAGTAAAAGACAAATATGGTCAACTATAAGTTACTCATATTCAAGGAGAAGTGTTTACACCCAAACAATCCATGTTTTACTTTGAAGATACTTTTAGGAGCAAAAGAAGTCAAACTTACAGACATGGGGCAGAACGGTGATCACCAAGGCTCGGAGGTTGGGGAAAATGTGGAGATGCCGGTCAGGGGGGCACAAATTTTCAGTTCTACAATGAGTGAGTTCTGAGAATCCAACGTACAGCATGGCGACCTTGGTTAATAACACTGTCACATGCTTAAAATTTGCTAAGAGTGATCTTTAGCCTTTTCAATACATACACATACACATAAGTAATCATTTGAGGTGATGAATATGTTAATTAACTTGATTGTGGTAATCATTTCACAATGTCTACATATATCAAACCATCATATCATAGACTTTAAATATATAGTTTTGTCAACTGTACCATAATAAAGCTGGAAAAACACATGAAAAACAAAAGTTTTTAAAAAGATCCTTTTAAGATATTCTGCATCAGAATACCATAAAATACACATATATATGGTCATATGTGGTGATATTCCTCAGCATTATTTAAAAATAATAAAGTCATACTGGGAGATCAAACTCACTAATCAAACTCAACTTCCTAAGGTTCTTCTCCAGCTAAAGGCCAATATCTCTCCTTCAATTGAACTGACACAACAGAAGCCTAAGTCAAGTTTCCCTTGCTGCTTCCTTTCCAGCAAGTTCACAACTCAGTGTAGCAGTAGTGCGAGTTAGAGAATGAAGAAAGGGGATCAAGTTTCAGGGTTAAAAATGAAATCCTCTTAGAAACTGCCCTGGTTCTTATTGATAAGTCAGTCCAGACTTTGTTAGCCCCTGGAACTTGGCCATTTGCTCACATCAGAGCCCCTTGACCTCTATTACTATTGCTTCGTTTTCTAATACCTCTGGTCATCTCCAACTCCTCCCAAGAGTCGGACTGTTGTCAGCGCTGGGCTCTGGCGTGGCACCCAGCGGGCTCCTCGTGGCGGGAGTGGCAGCTGCTCTCACAGCCCCTGCTACCTGATGATAAGCGCACAGGAGCCCCGGCTCCCCCAGCATCTGCCTTCATGGGCCTGGTAACACAATCCAGAAATGCCTGGGAGTTAATGCTCACTGGGGAAAATTAAGGTCAGTGAGAGACATAAAATGACAAAAAAAAAAAAGAGGAAAAAAATCCCTTTGCCTTTTTTCTTTGCTCATGGACTGTCTGGGGCATAGTGGTTCCATGTGTTATTTCCAGACACATGTTGTTTGTACAACACAAATGGTCAAGTCTTCTTGCAGAACTATGGGAAGAACAATAAGGCAGTATCTTTTATGTGTCCTCCCTGCCCCACTCTGCGGCTCTGGAACTGTGTCCTTCATAAAACATCAGCCTTGCCTCAGCCTTGCCTCAGCCTCTTTTCCAGACTACCTGGGCTAAGACAGTAGTCGGAACCTGAATAGTGGTTCAACTCTTATTTATAAAGAATTTAAAAGGATTCAATTCAATTTAACAAGTATTTCCTTCTATATTCCAGACATTAGAACGCTATAAATATGAACACAGTCCAGGCTGAGTTTTCATTAAAGCAAAAGAGATAGATCTAGGCATTAGAGAAATAGTTGCCAACTGAGTGACATTCAAAATATTTAATAACCAATATGACATGGGCACTACTCATTGAAACAGATAATACCCCTTTGGTTGATGGATTACTAGAGATGCTAGGGCAGCCAGATGTCAAGAACGAGGATCTACATTATCTACTAACTGGAGAAGTGCTGTGCTGTTTTAATAGATGGCATGGTAGTCCATCAGTTGTACACACCGAATACCATGAGTCCCAAAGAGGCATTCACAGAGGTTTATACAAGTGACTGAGACGTGTCATTAGTGGGCCACAAGTCACAGTGTTGTGTCATGGATTCCACTCATAGCTGATTTCTTGGTGAAGCATAATCTGCTGGCTGGTAAAGTATACTTTTCGCAGGAACAGAAAATCAGTTTTAAAAATTATGACAACATTATAAATGTAAAATTGTGTGGCTATGGGTATATACTAGATATGAACTGATGTTCAGAAAATATTTAGTGAGAAATGTGGTATTTAATAAATAATTATTGGAGACAATGTTCATTTAGGGGCTACCTATATTCTTAGTGCAATTTATACCACTGAGGTGGCATTTTAGTCCACAAGTTTATAGAAGACAGATTTTCAGACAAATAGAAGCATTAGGTTACTGAAATTCTCAGAAACTTCAGCACATTATATACTTAGCTTTGGAATATTTTGTCTTCCTTTAAGGAAAGTTTTCTATCTGTTTTTCCTGAAATGAATCCAAAGGCATAGGGAAAAAAAACCCTGAAACTCACACACACCCTGAGGTTTGCATTTCAACAGAAATATGGAATACTTTTTATATACAATAAAATATATGGATCACTTCACAATTTTTGACTGCATGTTTATGTAATATCTCTATAACGTTCCTCTTTCTATTACTTTTCATCAGCTCGGGACAACTCATTACGGTGGAGTGAGGCTAAGTGTATTTGCTTTACCTTAATACACATGTTGAATTTGATTATGGATACCCATAGTTATATTTAACATATCAGTTACCCCCTTTTTGAAAATTTCTCTGCAGTTAGTTTTCAGTTAACTGTGATCGGATTGCTTTGTGACACACACAGGTGATTTACTGGGCAGTCCACAATATTGAGAATCTTAGAACTCTTTAATTCCAAAGCCATTGATGTGAAAAAGCAACTCAGCAAGACTCAGAAATAAAATATACTAAATCTCAATAATCTGTCATAGTTTCTTCCAAAATGACCTTAAATTGTGATGCTTAAAATCACAATGTGAAACAAAATTCAGTCACTCAATAATACTCCCTATCACGACATGCAATGAGAACCACTCACAAATTCCATAGCATGAACGACCCACCTTGATGACAGAATGGAAATTGGGCTTACAAACCTTCTCGTTTAATTTAAAAAAATGTTGAAAGCTTTATTTGCCTCCCCTTTTCCTTGCAGGTGCTAACATGTGCAAACTGAAATCAGTTTTTCCATATTTAGACCAAGCTACAAAAGCTTAGAGATATAATCTGCCTAATTAGGATTTTGTAAATTGTTAAAACTGATGCCAATAATACTACATGGTGAAGTTAATTTAACTTCTTCAATAGGCTGTTTGAGGGGTATTGTTTGGGATCCAGAGGAATAATTACGTGATTCTGACCAGGGCAGAAGAGGCAATTTAGCATACCTTTGAAGACTGAAGAATAAATTAATATTTGGAAAAGGGAAGAATGTAGATTTCAGGCAGAGAGAAGGATAGAGAATTAGGGAACAGAACCATAAAGACATATGTATAGAGTAGATAAAGAAAACTAAAATATTAAATTGGAACTTAAAAAAACCCTTAGTTGATTATTAGACACAATCTCTACATTTTACAGATGAAGAAAATCCCAGAGAAACTATGTCATAGCAAACTCTAGATAGCAAAATCTGACACCTGAAGGCCAAATCTGAGAATGTAACCTAACCTGTTTGCCAAAATCCAGACTCAACAGCCGACTGCAAGTCTATCCACCTCAATGTCCTGAAATGGTAGAATTGCCGTCTAAAACGGAACTTATCTTCTCTTTAAAAATTGTTCTATCACTTAAAACTTCCCTTTTTGTTAAGACTTCCCATCCCCTTAGGTCTCTAATCTAGAAATGTGAATGGCATCCATGGTATTGACCTCCCCATGCTTCTAGTCAGCCATCAAATGACTCCAGAATGTATCTCAAACCCAGTTTCTTTGTTTCACCTCTCACTACCACTAACTTAATTCAGGGTTGTCAACTCTCATTTGGATTATTAAAACAATCTCCTAAGTGTTCTTCCTATTCAGCACACGGAGTGTGAGATGTCAGCAGGACCTCCATAAAAATACTACTCTGCTGGCAATTTGATGCATTCTCGTGTAACAGGGTTGAGATTCAGGTAAACATTGTAAATTTGGTAGTTATTGGCATAGTTGGTATAGACATACTATTAGAAATCATGGTATTGTGCCCCCCATCAAAAAAGAAATGAGTGGATGAAAAAAGAGAAGACACAAAGATAAAAATACAAAGTAATGTGTTTTGCTTTTTTTACAATATGCTACTGATTATTTTTTACAATCTTGCATGCAGATGTGGAATATTTCTTCATTAGCTCATTAGCTGTCAGAAAATTAACTAGCTAGACTCTCAAACTAATTACAAGAAGAAATATTAATAGTTGATAGGGCTATGTGGAACAAAATGCTAAGCTAATAGTGTTTGATGATTAATCAGCCACAATAAAATAACTTCATGAATTCAATTACAAATTTGTGTAAAACTACTCCTTAATGAAAATCAATTTTTTGAAGTTTTAGGAAGGAGAAAGTAACCCAAAAAATATTTTTAAAACTCCAGAGCTTTCTGAATAATAGCTATTATCCACGCTTAACTACATGGAGACTGTACTAAGGACTGCACTGTATAAATGATAATGACAGCCTTATATGATAAGTTCATTTTACCTGCCATCACTTGTGATCTCAGGATCAGTTATTGTCTTTTTAATTAATTTATTTTTTAGAGAGAGGGAAAATGAGGGAGAAAGAAAGGGAGAGAAATGTGTCAGACATTTTTATTCAGTTAGTTTGTAGACACTACTTTCTTTCTAAAGAAAACACAAGGTTGAGAATCACTGATTTACACTCTCTCCTATTGAAAAGAGTCAACATATTTTAAAATTTTATCATTGCCCCAACCTCTTACTCCCTTCACCTGTAGGTTAATATATCCAAATCCCTAGTTAACATCTCAGCTTAACATGTCCAGAAAGAAACTCTGGATTACTCCTCTCACAAGTTTGATCTTGCCCAATGCATTATTCACCATCTTACACACAAGGTATCTAGAAAATATGGAATTTGACTTACATTCCTACCACCCTTGATTCCCTGCTGGTATTCTGGCCCACCTACAGCATAGTCTTCACCGAGCAGGCAGAGTGAACTTCTAAAAATGTAAATTGGATAATGTCTGCTTAAAACCTTCCAGTGATTTGGTTACACTTAGCAAAGCCTTCCTGTATGTGCAGGCACAGATGTGTGCACATGTATGTGTGCATGTAAGCAGAGGCACGAGTGTGGAGCACAGGGAGTGCAGGAGATGAGTGTGTACTTTCAGATGTGGATTCGCAGCCAGTTTTCCAAGCTTTGAAAATGTCCTGAGGATGTTCTCTCCTGTGTCTCTCACTTTTCTCTCCCAGCCACTTTGTTGGGGAGTGAAGAGTCCTGCAGACTGCCTGTGGGGCACACATTAATTACCAATGCAGTTTCTCTATCAGGGGCAGATGTGGGGCTCCTGGGGTTCATATTGTGGCAGCTGAGGCAATGAGACAGGATCCCTGGGGATGGGGTGCGGGAAGTTCCACACACCTGCATGGCTGTCAAATGGCACAGTAGTACTCGAGTATCCCAGCGAAATTTACAGTATAGTTGCGTAATTATGGCACCAGTATTTACAATTATTATAAAGTGGAAAAGACCTAAAACATCCTTCATGGGATACAGTATAATCAATTTTATATTATAAACAAAGAAGGAAGCAGATGCCCATGATGCATTGTTTAAAGTATAAAAACATTTAAAAACAGTACATGTGCATGCAGGTGTGTGTGTGTGTGTGTGTGTGCTCCACACATGTGCAAATATCCAGAAAGTTTTAGATCAAACTGTTAACAATAGTTACCGGAAAAGACTATGGAAAGGGGTAGAGTACTTAAAGGAACTTGTTTTATTTTATATGTTTGAATTTTATATATATTGTTTATATATATAAACAATATAAATTGTTTATATATATAAACAATATTGTTTATAACAATATATATATATTGTTATTGCTATATATTGTTTGAATTTTATAATGATCATATGTATAATAATTTTGATAATTCAAAAATCACAAAATCACCTCTTAGAGAAAGCTGTTGTAGGTGTGTGTGTATGTGTGCTGAGTGTGCATAGTTTATAAAATCAAACATTGAGGTTAAAAGTCAGTGAATATAGTGCGGAGGCTGCTTGGAAATTCTGCTTGAGGTGCTAGTTCGTGGTACTGGAGGTGATGACTGGTGAGCAAGGCATTTGCAGCAGCTGTCCATGGTGGAAAGGAAACTTCTGAAATGTTATAATATTCTTAAATTGTATAATATTACATATGTAGTCCAGTATGTAAATGAAGTATTAATACTTAAATCAATACATGAATATATAAATACTTCATACATGAATCAAGTTACATATAAAACCTAATGTTGGTCACTATATTAACAAATAGGTGGACACAGAATTGAAAATACTTTTATTTTTATAAAATTATTTAACAAAATGTAAGAAACTTCAGCCCTGGCTGGTATCGCTCAGTGGATTGAGTGCGGCCTGAGAAGTAAAGGGTCGCAGGTTCCATTCCCAGTCAGGGCACACGCCTGGGTTGTGGGTCAGGTCCCCAGTAGGGGGCGTGCAAGAGGCAACCACACATTGATGTTTCTCTCCCTCTTTTTCTCCTTCTCTAAAAATAAAATAAATAAAATGGTTTAAAAACATGTACAGAACTTCAAAAAATGAATTTGATTAATATTTTTCACTATTAAAATATATTACCTTCGCCCTGGCCAGCATGGCTCACTTGGCTGAGCATCATCCCACAAAATGAAAGGTCGCTGGTTTGGCTCTGGTTGTAGGCCTGGTCCTGGTTGGGGGCGTGGGGGAGGCCACCAATTCCTATTTCTCACACTTTAATGTTTCTCTCCCTCTCGTTCTTTCTCCCTTCCTCTATCTCTAAAAGTAAATAAAATCTTTTAAAAAATATTTTGCTTTCAAATTTTAATGTTTATTCAATACAATTTATAATTCACATTTTAATTATATTAGATAACTGAATATTTAGAAATAGAATTCTTAATAATATAAATAATTTTGATATTTTATATAATGACATTGTTATAATATATTTGAATTTCCTAAACTTTGAATATAGTTATATTTTATTCTTTTTATTCTTTAGACTGTAGCTTTATACTTTCTAAGAGCCATTTCTTGCATAAAGTTATATTTTTCAATGTAGGTAGACAGAGCATATTTATTTAAACTGCATTAGCTTGATTTAAAACTGTTGCATGTCCAACATATATCCTGAGTTTCCATTTGAACTCTTGCTCCAGGTGTCCTGTTCATACCCATGTGAGTGGACCCCTGTCAGCCCACACTGACTGAACCACCTCAGGGAGAGAGAGGGAAGTTTCCTACATATGGGATCAGAAATAAATAGAGATGCAGAAAAGTTTGAGGAGACTGGCACACTGACATCATCCTGGGCAACAGTAGAACAGACACAGGGGAGCTGGAAATCACTGCAGCCTCACCCCCTTATGATCTCATCCCACCCAAGTGCCCGATGAAACTCACAGAATGTTTCCGATTCACTCTGTGAAGAATGAGCAATAAAACCATCCAAAAAACATAACGCTTGGCATCCACTCTGTGACCTTTGCTAAACTCTTGGGGAGAATGAATGTAACATGCTTCCTGCCCTCGAGCTGTCTCATCTACAAAACAACTGAATTATATGATAAAGGACAGGGGAAGAGAAGTAATAAACCAAACCAAGTCAATCTGGTTGGGATCAGGTGGGAGAAAAGATAAGGAATATATGAAATATAGAAAATACTATACAGGAACCAACGGAAAGATTTAAGAACAGAAACACATCTATGAACTTTACTTGGACCCATAACACCAATAACAACAGCAGTCACAGGCATGTGGATGGGCATTATTTATTACATCTGACAGCAGCCTGAACTCCACCTATTGTACATGAAGAAACACGGTAGTCAAGTGCTTCTTAACTGTCACCCCCTCAAGGGAGTGTCGTGAAAATGAAATATCTTGCTTAGGAGTCTATCCCAGTGGAGACGACTATAAGTAAAATAATAATTTCTTTGTTGCTTCATGAAGAAAGTTACATAAATAGTGGGCTGTGGGTACTGTCTGCAACATCACTTGCTATCTACTGATTTGTTTTCGTTATCCACAGGGACAGAGATCTGCTTCTCATTTTATTTGAGAAATATAGTACATCACAGAGCAGAGATTAAAGGGGGAAATTTTGGATATCTGGCTTTGAAACTCCTTTTAAGAGTTCACGATTATGGGAAGCTTTTTTTTTTTTTTTTCACTGAAATAAACATAAGACTGTGTCCCTGGGACTCTGTGGTTGTAACTGAGCCAGTGAATTCACTTAACCTCTTTTTGCCAAAGCAAAGATGTCACAGTAATGCTAGCCTACGCTGCGGAGGGCAGTCGTCAATTCCCAGAGAGGCTGGAAGCTCCCAGGTCCCAGGGAAGACAGAACCTTAGAAGCTATTTAATCAGGCTCTTCCTTTTAGGCTGCAGTGTGCCATTTTAATCTGCTAAGCAGCTACAATATTATTAAAAGGATTATGAATGTATGAACAAATTTCCCTCTATGTAAGTTTCATCATTATATGAAAGTCTTTTTATTTTGTCTAAATTACTGTCTTTCTATTTTGACTTATGCCCCTTGGGACTTCCACATGGCTCCCTGGAGATCATTGTTATCTCACCTTTTTGGTAGGTTTGCTTTTTCCTTTCACTGTTATCTAGCTGGAAATGGGTGATGGCCATATCACACGTAATTATGACCAAAGGTAGGAAAATCAATCAAGCATTTCACCGTATAAATGTTAAGCCCTGTTTTTGAACTGAGATTGGAAAAGGGAAGCAGATGTTAGCATCCTCTTCCTTCCATCTTCTATCACTGAGTGTTAACAAGCATGTTCCATTGTATTTATAAATATAAACAAATTCCACTTAATTTATTATTGCTCCTTATTTAAAAACTGAGAATTACATACAGAGGTATTTTTCCATTTTACATATGAATAAAAGCTCATACTCACCCAGTCACTAAGGGTTCTTAATCATATTATTTATTGTCTCTTAACTTGCTGGAAGGTTCAAGTACGTGATCCAACTTTTAATTAAGGAGTCTTAAGATGTGCTATGAAAAAATGATCAGATATTGTACTATGTGGTAACAAAGTGCCAATACTAGAGATTTGAGAACGATATTATGGTTGGGGTATATTTTCCCTAAGGCTTGCAAACAGGGTCATCAGATAATATACAGGATACTTGGTTAAATTTGAATTTTAGGTAATATTTTCCAGGGTAAGCATGCTCTACATTTTGCATGGAACACACTGTACTAAATATTACTTGTTTTTATCTAATACTCATATTTAACTCTATTTTTATTTGCTAAGCCTAGCAACCCTACTTACAGAGCACTGCCGGTAAACATTCAGCCTGTCTGCTGCTGGGTGGAGCCCAGCCTGCCCCAGTCTGTATCAAATCTAGGAAGGTGGAATGAACCTATCACATAATCAATGTTCATAGATCTTTGGTGAATAAAGGTATTTCCTTTGGCATTATTAGTGCCAAAACAGCAATTGCCAACTTAGTATTTGGTGGTTGATTGTCAGATGTGCCCAAGTCCTTTACTGAAGTAGTGCGGGGAACAGTAACTTTATAAAATGGTCCAGCTTAAATGACCTCCTAATAGATCCTTTTAGGGGTAACTCATCCCCTCACACCTGGGGACCACATCCCTCCTTAATGTGTTTCCAGACAGAAAGGAGAAGACAGTTTTATATTACATAAACTTAATAATTATAAAATAAAACATATCTCTTGTGTCACCTAAATAAACTCCCTTTCTATCTTAAAATGTGCTGTATTTTATGACACATTTGAGCATTCCTTCGTTTTTCTTAATATTGTACATAAATAAATTTTTTCAGTGGATTGGCCCTAGAGGCCGTGGGGACAAAGGTATAAGGCAGCACAGGTACTGGCCTCTCCATTCCATTTGCCTGGCCTCTCATTTTTTTGTCAGTCTCCAGTTCCAAGACCTCTTGGTACCCAGAATGCTCAAAGGTGTGGCTGGGGTCACCAGAGCTTTGAAACATAACCACAAAAAGAGATGATTGATTTAAAATTGCCCTGAACATATTTAATAAGCTCTCTTTTATCTTGATCCAAAATTGCAATCCTTAAACGTGCTTCTCAAACCTCTGTAAACATAGCTATCTATGTACCAGGACACAGCCAAAGCCAGGGGACAGACATGACATACATTTTAGAAAAAAAGTTAATAACTGAAAAAAGTACTCTATCTAAAAATCAATATGACTGAATGCTCAAGCTATTTTCACTTTTAAAGATTGTAAAAGCTATAACAAGAAAACTTCAAAGGAAATTAGTAAATGTCACTTTAAAGCTAATGCCCCAATCTTCAGGAGTGTGAGTTACTTTTCTTTGCAGTTGGTGACATTTGGGGATAAACTGGGAAAAGCCCTCCATTACAATCCATGGGAGTCCAAAGTAGAATCAGCAACTGGCCAGTATGTAGGCCTTGGGAAGAAAAAAATATGTGTTTACATAATATACACAGAGAGAAAACTAAGCTTTACTAAGCGTTAATTAGCGACGGCTGGAACAAGCATTCTCACGCAGTGTGCAGCACACCCGCAAGGCTCCTCGAGGGGACAGTGTGTGTCCCTCAGATGGAGGAGTGCACAGTGGCTACGGAGTCTGAGAGACACACACACTCAATCAGTTCTTTTCAGCACATTAAATCTCTCTTAATTTAGTCATAACCTGCTGAGTGAGTCTTAAGATTCCTTAATCTCATTTAGTAAATTCACCTTCATTCAACAAGAGGCTTATAGATGTCTTTAAAAAACATAGGCTGATGATTAAAAATAAATGAGAAATAACCTGTAAAAAGGGATAGCAAGATCTTCATCAGGTGCATTACAGACACAAAATAGTGATGATTTAATCAAATCTTAAACGGAGTCCCAATTGTAAGAACTAAAAATTGTAAGATTACTATTCAAAAGATACTTCATGCCCCCAATGTGGTATGCCCTGCTATCTTTGTGTTTTGGGCTTTACAATGTTATCCAATGATTGTATGACTCCGTCACAACAGATAACATTTAAAAATATAAAATAAAAATTTTTTAAAAGATTTATTTATTTGCTCTTAGAGAAAGGAGAAGGGAGGAAGAGAGGAAGAGAAACATCAATGTGAGGTTGCCTCTTGCACCCCCAACTGGGGACCTGGCCAGCAACCCAGGCATGCACCCTGACTGGGAATTGAACCAGCGACCCTTGATTTTCAGGCCAGCACTCAATCCACTCAGCCACACCAGCCAGGACTAAAACAAAACATTTTAAATATATAATTTTAGCTCTATTTCATTTTTCCAATTTCTACTTTTACATGTATTAATGCAGTCATAGCTTATTGCACATAGCTTTTAAACATTTTTATTTAAACTAAAAAATTCACCCATGTCTCCAACTCCTCAAGCTCCCACCTCTTACAACCACCAATCTGTTCTCTATGAGCTTGCTTATTTAGAGTCTAAATATGAGAGAGATCAAACAGTATTTCTCTTTCTCTGACATTTTACTTAGCATAATGCCCTTCAGGTCAGCCCATGTTGTCACAAGTGGCAAGGTTTCATTCTTTCTTTATAGCTGAGTACTATTCCACTGTGTGTGTGTATGTGTGTGTGTGTGTGTGTGTGTGTGTGTACCACAATTTTCTTATCCAATCATCCATCGATAGACACTTAGGTTGTTTTTATACCTTCACTACTATAAACAGTGCCACCCTCAATGAACATAGAATGTATATATCTTTCTGAACTATTGTTTTTGCTTTCTTCAAATAAATACCCAGAAGTACAATTACTGGATCATATCATAACTCTATTTTTAATTTTTTGAGGAAACTTCATGCTGTTTTCCACAGTGTTTGTGCCAATTAAAATTTCCACCAACGGTGTAGGAGAGCTTCCTTTTTTTCACATTCTCACCAACCCTGTTATTTCTTTTTTTATGTAGGTTTCATAGTCTATACAGTATAATGATCCATTAAATAGCTTGTTCTATATAGCTTATTTTATATTACTTAATAATAAATACAACAAAGTAAAATATATTGGGAATGTTTTTTAATTAATTTATTTTATTTTACTTTATATTTGGAATTTTTAATTGTAGTAAAATATACACAAAATTGGCCATTTTAATCATTTTTAAGCATAGTTTTTTACATTAATTATATTCACAATATTGTGCTACCATTACTGCTACCAATTTTGTGTTTTTATAATAATGTGTATTTTATAATAAATATGGTAAAATAAAATATATTTGGAAAACAATATTCTGAAATAATAAGGTGCCTCAGTAACAAATGTTGAAGACCCCTGATTTAAACCACTGTGAAGCAGTTTGTACGGAAAACAGATGCCAGGAGGATTACCAAAATTTATCCAAATTCTGTGATTAGGTAAGTTCAGCATAGTAAACAGAAAACAGGATGGGATTGGAGATTCTTCTGTTCATATAGGGAAAAAAATGGGGAAAAATGAATATAACTGAAGGAGGAAAGACCCTTTGTGATTGGAGGAAAACTACACAGGATTTATCACTTCCAAACTGAAAGGTATATTGCATTTTCCTCGGTGAGGGTTTAAAAGAAAAGGCTTTCGGCAGGAGAAATCTGAAAGATCTTTGATGCTAATAAGTTGAAAGCACAGAACAACATCAGGCTTCAGAGGCAAGGAATCCTGCTCGAGGGTTACCCAGCCTTACGTCCTGAATCCTTTTCTCCCCCTGACCCAAGTTCTCAGACCTCAAAGACTTTTCCATTTCCACATTGTCAAATACAACATCGTTTCCAACTGTCACCTGCACATTTCAACCTTGAGTCATTATTAATTCAACATGGATTTATTGAATCCCTTCCATAGGCCTGTCTGTAGCAAGAGAACACACTGATCACTTCCATCTTGAATATTCGTGGCTGCGTGAGAGGCACTTCTCATTGCTCATTGATAAACTACAGTCTGGTTTCATATATCTGTTTAATTAGGTCAGAGTCCACTCTTGAGGAATGAATCAAGTATTGGTGTGCAGGCCAAATCATTTTCTAAGTTCTTAATACAAAAAAAAAGTTGGAAATTCATCAAGACAGAAGCTCTCTGATGGTTTTGGGGGCTTTTTTGTTTTTTTTGTTTTTTTGCTTTGGAGGCAGCCCAAGGCCCTCTTCTTGGAGAGCATAACATCCCTCTGATGCCCTCACTGTTTTGTGTGCAGCAAGCACTCTTTTATTGTTGCTTTTTAATGTCTGCACTACACACCAGATGCTGTTCAAAATACTAAGGATGCAAAATTATTAAATATGGTCCCTGTGAGCTCTAAGCATGTATCTAAGTGAATCAATGTGCACAGTAAATTATATCAATTATTCTAGTGTGGTATAAATGCTATCGAGCTCTGGGGTTGATGCTTGAGCTGAGTTTCAATAACAAGCTGGAGTTAAATGAGGAATCAGAGGGTGATGTGTGAAATAATAGAAAATTTATATATTGGTTTACCCCTGTGGTTCCTGGCACAGAGTTCCTAAAACCGTTGTAATTTCCTAAGTGATAAGAACACTAGGAGCACCGTTTGTTCTTGGTAGAGTGATTCAGGGCTGGTTCCTGGATGGCCCCTGGATGGGGGATGTTAACCAGAAATACCAAGCCATGATGAGAAGCTCAGAATTTTCAGCCAGACCCCCCTATTTTCAAGGAGAGGAGAGAGGCTGGAAATGGAGTTAATAATCATGCCCATGTGAGGAAGCCTCCATAAAAGTCCTGATAGTATGGACTTCTGAGAGCTTCCAGATTGGGAGAGTAACACACCCCAAATTCACAGGCACAAAAGGACCTTCCCAGAACAGATCACCCTGTGGATCTGTTCCTCTGGCCATTCATCAGTGTTCTCTAACACACCCTTCAATAAACTGGCCAATGTAAATAAGTACCTCCCTGAGTTCTGTGAGCCACTCCAGCAACCTAATCCAACCTAAAGCAGGAACACAGGAATCTCTGATTTACAGCTAAGTTGGACAGAAGTCTGTAGGTAACCTAGGGGCCTACTACTTTCTAGTGGCATCTGAAGTGATAGAAGAGTAATCTTGTGGGACTGAGCCCTCTAACATGTGGGATCTGATACTATCTCTAAGCAGATGGTGTTAGAATTGAGTTAAAATTATAGGACACCCAGCTGGAGTTGCAGAAAATTGCTTGTGTGCGGGAAAAACTCCTGCAGATTCTGGTTGTCAGAAGTGTGGTGAGTGTGAAGGCAGTGTGAGAATAAAGGAAAAGCACAGGAAAAGGACCATAGACTTTTTTTTTTTCAAAACAACACAGAGAAGAAAAAGAATAGAGAAAATGGAGATCTGAAATAAAATGCCATGTTCTAGGGACCCAAGTAGTTTATGATGGCCTTATATATTGTATTAAAATCACAACTAACATTTACAGAGTATCATGTGTGAGACACAAAGTGCTTTGTAGATATCCAACTATTTAATTGCATGAAAACAGAAGCCATTCTTTGTATTTCAAGAATGAAGTGTTTTAATAGAGGACATCAGAAACTTACATAAGCTTTGGAAGGGCTGGGGCGGGAAGGTCAGGAAATCTGTTGCAAAACATATTGACCATTAATACTGAATAGCTTTTTACAAAGTGAAGTTCTTAAAAGTTTAAACTATTATGAATCTCAAGTACCTCCAGAAGCTCTATTGGTAGGCTCCAACTGACAGCCATCAAGGGCAAGACATTTGAAGAAATGTGATGCTGAGGAGTCCTTAGAAGGGCAACATAAAGATGCAGAGACAGCAACAGACATTCCTGCACACAAAAGCAATGGCAAATACAGAGGAATACATATCTGATAATATTCTGGGAAAAGCAAGAAAACAGTGTGGCTGGAGCAGAGGGTGAATCTGAGTATGGGATGTGATCAGGCTTCAGTAGTAGTGGGGAATGAGCTGAAGAATATAAATGTACCTTGTTTTTAAAAGGATTGCACTAGCTGCTTTGTTGTGATGAGACTACAGCGTGGCAAGAACAAATTCAGTAAGACCAATGAAGTGGCTCTTGCAGTAATCTTACAGAAAGATCATGAAGGTCTGGGATAGGGTGGTTCTCAGTTAATCACCAGAAAAAGGAGGGAAATGTCCAGTATATGAGTGAGTGCAGATTAATGGATGGATAGAGGATAGCAGAGGAGATTCTGGTAGTTCTCTTCTGATTGCTTCTGTTGTAGTGCAATGCAGAGAAAGTGCATCCTTTGCAAGGGAAAATGGGAGAGGAGGCCTCAAGGGTCTCAGGAAAGAGATCACAGTATGAAATGACTGATCAGGTTAGGGAGACAGTGAATAAATTAGAGAAATAGAAATTTCTTAGTAGCTTTATGGGTCTGCTTGTGGGAAGTAGCTGAGAAGTTATAGAAATACGTGGGAGGCTTGCATATTTTTCTCCAGCCATATTTAGGGCACAGGATATTGCCCAAAGGAGCCAATGGATTAGATTTCACTAGACTTGGAGGTTTTCCAACCAACTACCCAAAAGGAAAAGAAGAGCAATTGCTGTGAATAGTATATACAAGGGGTGTGATTACAATAATCGTAAAATCTAAGTTGTGTAAGGAGGATGAGAAGCTCAGTGGCTAAAGACAAAGAAAACTGGTTAAGATCAATGGATTCAAGTTCCAGGGACAGGATATCTAAAAACTGTTGGAGATGTGTTCTACAGAACGTGAGCTAGTAATGCAGGCAGGGTGGTCAGGAAGGGGTATGCATGGAAATGAAATTAAGAAGTCAGTACAGTTCTTGTTAAGGGCAAGATCTATGCTGCACTGTATAATATGGTAGCCACATGTGACGATTTAAATTCATTAAAATTCAATAAAGTTAGAATTCACTTCATTAGTCATGAAGTGAGTAGCCATGTAGCTGCCCATAGCTACAGTTCAATGCTCAATGGCCATGGTAGTTACTGGCTATTTGTCGTACTCCATTCAGGCAACACAACACTATAGGCTGGGTGGCTTATAAGTATCAGAAATTTCTTTGTCACAGTTCTGAAGGCTAGGAAGTCCATGATGAAGTTGAAAGCAGATTCAGTGTCTGATGATGACCTGTTTCCTGGTTGGCCATCTTTTCATTGTATCCTCACATGGCAGAAGAGATGAGGGTGGTCTCTTTTATAAGGGCACTAATCTCCTTCATGAGGGTTCCATCCTCATGGTCAAATCACCTCCCAGAGATGTCTGCTTGAAATACCATAACCATGGGAATTGGGTTTCAACATATGCACTTTGGGAGACACAAATGCTCAGTCTACAGAACTACTGTACTGGACAGCATAAGTACACAGCATTCTCATCACTGCAGAAAGTGCTATTGAACAGACCTGGTCTAAGTACGGCCATAGAAAGAGGTGGCTTAGTAGGGGAAGAATATAGGAGATGAGAAGCACAAAGAAATGATTTCCAAGATAATTGGAAGGATCAGTTATTATAGGAACAATATTTGAAAGAACTCTCCATTTTGAAAAAGAACAATTTTGACGATCGTTATCCAGAAAATAACATTTTCATGGAATAAAGAGGATTGATCGATGGCCTCTGCAGATGGTTATAATAAAGAAAGGTATTAGGTAGTATATTTTGATGGAATAAATTTTGATCCTAGTGTTTTTTTAGGGAAGATGGAAGTCCAGTGATCTGAAAGGAATTAGGAATTATATTCCATATTGCGTAGGGAAATGAGGATGATTTATCACCGATTCTATTACCTGTAGAACAACCTCCCTGCATTACATTCCCATTTAAATACTCAGAGCACTCCCTATTTTCATAGTTACACAGACAAATATTCTTATTTATATATGTACTACTTATTATTTAATATTTTTATTTTTCACTGCACTTAGGGTCAATATGTTATGTGATATAATAGGCTTTTCAAAAATAGTAATTGTGTATTTTTCAATTTTTACTATTTAATTCTGGAAATCTCATTAACCTGGAACAAGCCAGCTGTCTGTCATCACTGGGAAAATTTCTGCCTGACCTCAAAACTGACCACTTTTTCTGTCTAGTACAATACCAGGAAGAGACTAGTGTCTAATAAATATGAAAATATTCAGATTATGTCAGGCAAGTTTGAAATATGGGACCATTGCCTATATTTATCTTACTTGTCTGACTTTACGCCATTAGTATAATCAACCTATATTTCAAACACCGGGGACTAAAGTAAATTTCAAAGCCCAGGGGACACCCTGTGAAGACAGAAAAGGTCACCAAAATCTTGCCAGGTCACAGTTTTGAGAGTTCTGTTGTGTATGACTTAGTAATGACTATTTCCATGCTTTACCCTGAGAAAGTTAGTAATTGTCTTCCTCACTCTGTACTTAGGTTCCATGAAGAAAAAATGGCTTTAGTAGCTCATATGCTGAATGACTTTAAATCTGAATTCATAAGCGAAAAATCTACAACAAAAGGTATAAACTGAAGAACACAACAGACTGAGATTCCTGATTAAATTATTTGCACATTGTTCCTATTTTGTGTTTTGCGTTCTCATTTCCAAAGGTTAACGTACATTTCCAGTGGCTCTACAGGCAGACCACCAGTTCCAGACCACGGCGAAAGAGCAAGTGTCACCGTCAAGTCAGCCACACAGATTTTTTGGTTTCCCAGTGCATATAAAAGTCATGTTTACACCATACTGTGGTCTATGAAGTGTGCAATAGCATTATGCTTAGAAAAACAATGTACAGACTTTCATTTTAAAAAGTTTATTGCTAAAAAAAATGCCAACCATCATCTGAACTTTCAAAGAGTTGTCATCTTTTTGCTGGTAGCAAGTCTTGCTTAAAGCCAGTGGTTGTTAACTCGTCAGGATGGCTGCTGGGATCGAGGCAGTTGTGGCTATTTCTTAAAATAAGGCAACAGTAAAGGCTACCGCTTCTACTGACTCCTTCATGAATAATTTCTTGATAGCATGTGATGCTACCACTTTATTAACTAGGTTTATGAAATATCCTAAGTTCTTCTTGTTATTTCAACCATCTTCACAGCATCTTCACCAGGAGTAGATTCCATCTCAAGAAACCACTTTCTTTGGCTTCCATGCACAGCAACAACACATCCGTTAAAGCTGTATCATGAGGTTGGAGCAATTCAGTCACATATTCAGGCCTCACTTCTAATTCTAGATCTCTTGCTATTTCCACCAGGTCTTCATTTACTTCCTCCACTGAAGTCTTGAACCCCTCAAAGTGATCCATGAGGGTTGCAATGAACTTATTCTAAATTCTTTTTAATGTTGATTTTTTTACTTATTTCTATGAATCATAAGTGTTCTTAATGGCATCTGGATTGGTGAATTCTTTCCAGGTTTTCAATTTACTTTACCCAGATTCATCAGAGGAATCACTATCTATGGCAGATAGTGCCAAAACTATTACAAAACTTCTCTCTTAAACTTACAAAACTTCTCTCTTAAAGAACAGGGCTTGAAAGTTGAAGTTACTACTTCATCCATGGGCTGCAGAATGGACGTTGTGTTAGCACGCAAGAAAATATTCATCTCATTGTACATCTCCCCATCAGAGCTCTTGGGTGACTAGATACATGACAAATGAGCAGGAATATTTGAAAAGAATCATTTTTGAGCAGTAGGTATCAACAGTGGGCTTTACATGGTCAGTAAACCATCATGTTGTGAACAGATGTGCTGCCACCCAGTCTTTGTCGTTTTATTTCTAGAACACTGGCAGAACAGATTTAGCTTAATCCTGGGGGTGCGGGGGTGAGGGTTTTCTTTTTTTTAAAGATTTTATTTACTGATTTTTAGAGATAGGTGAAGGAAGGGAGAAGGAGAGGGAGAGGAACATTGATAGATTGCCTCTCACACATGCCCCAAGGGGACAAAACTCACAACCCAGACATGTGCCCTGACCAGGAATTGAACTGGCAACTCTTTGATTTGTGGAACAATGACCAACCCACTGAGCCATACCAGTCAGGGCCCAAGGATTTTCAAATAGTCCATGAGAATTGGCTTCAATAAAGTCACCGGCTGTATTTGTCCCTAATAAGCAAGTCAGCCTATCCTTTGAAGTTTAGAAGTCAAGCAATGACTTTTCCCTAGCTGTGAAGGTCCTAGATAGCTTCTAAAAAAAGAAAGAAAGAAAAGAAAAGGCTATTTTACCTACAATTAAAATCTGTTGTTTAGGTAGCCGCCTTCATGAATTATCTTAGCTAGATCTACTAGATAACATTGTGCAGCTTCTACATCAGCACTTGCTGTGTCACCTTGCACCTTTATTTTATGGAGGTGGTTTCTTTTCTTAAACCTCAAGAACCAACCTCTGCCAGCTGCAAACTTTTCTTCTGCAGCTTCCTCACCTCTCTCAGCCTTCATAAAATTTAAGAGGCTTAGGATGCTGCTCTGACTTAGGTTTCGGTTTAAGGAAATGTGGTTAGCTCAATCTATTCAGACCACTGAAACTTTCTCCATATCAACAACAGGCTATTTCCTTTCATATCATTTGTGTGTTCTCTGCAGCAACACATTTAATTTCCTTTAAAAATGTTTCCTGTGCATCACAACCTGCCTAGCTTTTGGCCTGTCTAGGCTTTCAACCTGCCATCCTCAGTGAACGTCACTATCACTAGCTTTTGATGTAAAGCGAGGGACATGTGACTCTTCCTTTCACCTGAACACTTGGAAGGCATTGTGGGGTTACTAATTGGCCTGATTTCAATGCTGTATCTCAGGGAATGAGGGAGTGCAAGGAAAGGGAGAGAGATGGTGGGTGGGTGGTCAGTGAAGCAATCAGAACACACGTGACACGTACCGAATGAATGTGCTCTCTCCTGTGGACACGGTGTGCTGTCCCCCAAAGCACTTACAATAGTAACACTAACGATGACTGATCACAGACCACCATCACAAATACAATAATAATGAAAAAGTTTGAAATACTGCGAGAATTACCAAGCTGTGACACAGAGACACAAAGTCAGCAAATGACATTGGGAAAATCGTGCTGATAGACTTGCTTGCAGCCAGGTTACCTCCAATTTCTAAAAACATGCAGTATCTGGGAAGCCCAACAAAGTGAAAGTCAGTAAAACAAGGTGTGCCTGTAGAGCCAGAGCATTTATTTCAAAACACATTTCACAAAGGAGCACTTTTGTCTATGAAAATGTATGAACTCTCTCAACTCCTAAAAATGAAAGAAAACAGCTCAGGCTGCGAACCAAAGTGTCACAGGCTCCATTCCCAGTCAGGGCACATGCCTGGGTTGCAAGCCATGACCCCCAGCAACCACACACTGATGTTTCTCTCTCTCTCTATCTCCCTCCCTTCCCTCTCTGAAAATAAATAAATAAAATCTTTTTTTAAAAAAAAGAAAGAAAACAAAAGACAAAAAAGACTGGCATCATCGCACAGGACGAGCAGGGGCTTCACAACGCGTTCCCATCAGAGACTGCACT
This sequence comes from Phyllostomus hastatus, assembly GCF_019186645.2. Classification (NCBI taxonomy): domain Eukaryota; kingdom Metazoa; phylum Chordata; class Mammalia; order Chiroptera; family Phyllostomidae; genus Phyllostomus; species Phyllostomus hastatus. The sequence continues at coordinate 19,386,006 of NW_025333640.1, forward strand.
GTTCGCTGAGGACCCGGATCTCTTTCCCCCATGCCAGCACACAGCACATGAGTGCAGCATCGATGTCTTCATCACCTGAGGGCCAACCCGACCGCAGCCACAGCAGGGTAACCACAAACAGCACGACCAGTTGCTCTGTGCTTTTGTTTTTCCCTCTTCTAATATGTGTTACTTAATAATCTTCCTCCCAGAGATGATTAATAACACTCACCATGGCTTTTTCTTTAATTAGCAAATGATTTTGGTATAAGACTATGTCCTGCTTTGTATTTCCCAACCATCACATGATACTCTCCAACATTAACCTGTCCCATTTCAATGAAACGGTAAATGGCCCCCACTGATTAAACAACAAACAGGCAAACAAACAAAAATACCCTCCACTTACTGGCATTTTGACAGTTGGACTTTAAACATGCAGAAAATAACAGATAAAAATATCAAATGGACTCATCTACGTACCAAGTTTCACGATTAAGTTCAAAAAGGAAAAATGGGGGAAAAGCATGAATACTACATCCTAACCAGTTCTCTTCTGGAATAGAAGCCTTTTAAATGCATAACCAAGAGCAGTTATTTAAACTAGTTCTTTATTGTATATTACTTCAATAATTCATTCATGCATTCATTCCCTAAAACCTTGGACAGACATGTAACACGCAGAATACGTGAGTGAAACCGCAATGTTTAAAATGAGAGCAGACCCTTCGAGCTTGAGCGCAATCCCCCTGGTCACGCCACTGAGGCTTGAGCCTGCCGCTTGGTATCATCTGCCATACAGAACACAGCTATAAGAGAAAAATTAAATTTAATAACTTTTATTTTAAAACAGAATTACTCCTTCATGCATGTATGTATTTGTCTCACCATAAGGAGAGAAGATGATGGTGGAAGAGAAGCACTTTAAGAGAACATTGTGTAAAGAACTGTGAAGGTTCTCTTCACAAGCTAATTATTAGGCACCACAGTTTCGGGGATGCTGACCTAAGACATGAAATTCCAGGCTCAGATGCAAATGATTTTATTACTCACACAAGAGAAACAGCCAGAGGGTTAACATTTGTGCCAGTTCTTTGAACCCAAATTTCTAGTGCACAGAGGATTTGGTGATACCTGCAGAGACAGTGAGTTGCATTACAGAGGAGGAACCCTGCACTTAGGAAACCCAGGTCTTTTATAATGAGTAGTTAGCCCACCAGATCTTTGCCCTGGGAGTGAGCAAGCCTGCCTTTGCTCTGGATGGAGACACCATTTCTGTCTCCTAAGGCTGCTTGTTATACAAACATCTTTGAAAAGACAATTCAAAACACAGTCAGTGCTTCTGCTCACAGGATGCATGGAAATGCAAGACACACATAGAGAATTGTCTTGGGACACATTAAGCCTCCAGATGGAAGGGAACCTGGGTAAATAATTATCAAAAATGTACATAATATTCTCTCCACCTTTTTGAATATCTAAATATTATTTCTAAAACTCACATGACAAAACATTAAGGAGTTGTACTGAGCCTTTGACACTAGTTGAAGCTTTAAGTGTCATTTTAATAAACGTATAAATTAAAAGCAATCATTTTTCTTTTTACTCACAATGAAGGGATATCTAGTAACTTCCCTAAAACATTCGCTGATGCCTCATTACAGCATGCCAGAGTGAACCAGAGAACCGCCCTGTGTCAGGTGCCAGGAGCCAGCACCATCAAAGGAGCGCTCACAGGCAGCAGGGATGACTCAGACACCACAGAAACTGATTACCTGCTCGGAATCTGATCACTGCTCCGACAGCACAGGCACACTCGTGATGTTCTCAGTAACTTTGATTAATGCCAACTTCTGACACTTCAATTAAATTGTTTCACTCATTTCCTCATTTTTCTTGCATAATCCCAGGGAAAAAAAGTACAAGACGGTAGTTCAAAATTACAAGGCCACTGAAATCTCAAGTACAAAGCAATATTATTTCTTACTAGGGACAGTGGGATAACATCTGTCATCCTTCTGGACAGCTAATGGAGAGGAAACTTCTCTCCAAAGCTCTATTGGTTGGGCAATTTTCCTCTATGTGATTACAGTATCTAGCTTGTAGCGTTTGGCACTATATGTTGTTTAAACATAAAGGTGTCTATTTACTTGTGTAAATCTCCACAAAGATATGTTTAAAAAATTTAAACAAGATTTGAGCCATAACCTTGGCTACATACTCAACACATGCAGTACAAAGTTATAGATTTATAATTAGCATATGCAGAATCAAAAAAAATTAATGATCAGTTAATGAAGAGATAAGCTGCATTGCCCACCTACATAAGAATGGAGATCGGTAGAAATTAAAGTCACTTTGAAATCATCTTGCTGAAAGATAAGAAGTACATCCATTTACATATGTACACATATATGCATTTCCACCTACAAAGAAGCATGTATAACGATGCATTCGCAATGGTTAGAAGATGTGTAGCACCAAAGACACCAAAGTTTTCAGTAGTTTAAATGATTACGATGTCTACTTATGTAATTAGAATAACAGTTACTCAGAATCATTTAGATTCATTATTGCCCTTACAACCTTTACCTCTTTCAAAATGCCAATTAAATCCTCCTTCAACTAGGAATAAATCATTTTAGGACAAGCTGCTTTCCTGAGATAGCTACACTTCTTGCATGCTTGTTGAACTGGCTCAAACAATGATGCCTGGCTGATGGTAAGCACCATGTTTGCTATGGAAAGGCAACTATTTCAACATCAACATAGCACTTGCCTCTGGCACCAAAAATGAGGCTGAGCATATTTCTCCAGAGTTCACTGTTCATGTGGTTAGACACTGAACTTCCAGTGTCAAAGGTATGCAATAGAGGTAGAGGTAGAAAGGATAGGTAATGTATTTGAGAGTTTCCATTTCTAAGTCTGCTGTTCTACAAAATTAGGGAGGTATCCTGTTTAATGCTATGGAGGAAAGCTATCTTCTGTTCTGATCAGGTTGCATATGGACTGCTGTTTCACTTATTTAAGAACTCACTGGTCGCTTCTTCTATGTGCCCTGACTGGGAATCAAACCCACACCCTTGGTGTATCAGGATGATGCTCTAACCAACGTAACTACCCAGCCAGGAATGGGTAGCATGTTTTTCACTTTTATTTTCTGAGTTTGCTGATTCACATGCAGAAGCTTTAATTGCATACCTTGCCAGCAGGTGTGCTCAGGGAGGGCCTGAGTTATCACTTAGATGAAGGCAGTGCACAGGTAAGGCCCTCACCTCCGGCAGACTAACCTGTGACCCGTTTGCTGTCACCATTTAGTCCTGCCGCAGGCACAACCCCTGCCGCCCAACAATAAACACGCACACAGCTGAAAACGGGAAATACAGGTTTCCAGGAAAGTGGTTCAATGTGAGTAGCAATGATGGACACTTTGAAATCATTTTTTGGTGACATAAAAATGATTTTCTAAGACCAAGCATAAAATGCAGTGTGCAAACAGTTCCTTCTGATTACACTTTCCTATTTTTCACTGTGTCCTCTTGCTTTCTGTTGAAGGTATAATATATATTGTGCTAAAAAAGATTCAAGAATAATTTCCTGTTCTATTCAAGTTAGGGTTTATGAGCATGCAATTAATTATCACCACAATAATAGTGATGATATAATAAAGTGAAACCAGAAACAGAAACTATAGGATTTGGTTGGGCTTCAGTTGCTTTGTTGTCCTGTAGCACCATCTGGACGTCAGGACGGCTGAACTCTGGCCCCAGGTCTACCATACTAATTATTTGTGCAATTTGAATGAACTATTTTATAACTTTGTGCTTCACTTTTCTGTTCTGTGAATGGTCAGTATAAAGCATTCCATCCTTATCATTTTTAGGTATTTCTGAGAATCTAAGAACACCCAGTTCCTTCTTGGAATGCCTCCTTACACAGAGTTTTTCTTGGTTTCCCTCCAAGTGTCCTGCTATGGCACCCTTCTTCCTGAATTTTTATAACATCTCATGTTGGGAACCACCCTGCCTAGTATCAGAAGCTGTAACCCCCACCTAGGCTAAGGCTGAGGAAACAACCTTGGACATAAGCCAGCAAGGAGACAAAAGCTTATGTCCCTTGCAGGAGCACCGCTTCTGCTCCTTTTACTTCACCCTGCCTGGCCCCCAATGCTTGGTTGGTTAGCCAATGACGGGTAAGATTCCCCAAGGGGGGAACGACCTAAGACAAGCACGATCACGTGGGAGGCCCCCAAGGAAGGACTTTGGGGACTACAGCAAAAGGGGGTGATTGACCCTCGCCCCTCAGCTTTGACATAGCCTGAGTCCTCATTGTCTGTGAGAAAACCTCCTTATCTCTTGGCTGCCTTTCTTCCTTTGCTCCACCTAAGCCTGAAACAATGACAGAGGGTGGTGCAGCCCTGTGCTGGAAAGGGCGGGTTCCCTGGGTGATCAGGCCTAAGAAAGAATATGTAAAATCCTGTGAAACCTGCTTTGTTTAGAATGCTCTCAATTAAATGATTAGGGTCCAAGGAAGAAGTAAGTTTGTTCCTCAAAGTTTTACAGCTCTTTAGCTATCTGACCCTGACTCAAAATAGGCCCTCAGAGTTCCTTGTTATCTATTGTTTGATCCTTACTTCCTGGCAATGAGTAATGAGCTTTACCTAAATTCTTATGCAAATGAACCCAATAAAAACCTGTTCTGGTGGGCAAACGGTGCGCTCTCCCCTAGGGAGAGTGGCTGTTCTGCCCCTATTTCCCCACAGGACCTGGTTGTCCATGTGTATGTTTTTCTTGTGTTTCGACAATCCATCCGCAGTGTTCCACAGTCACTGCTGGTCGGTGATCGCAACAATCTTACCCGAACTCCTGTAACAGCCTTATTCTTCATCTCTCTCCTTTCTTTTCCTCTGCCTCTAACCTGTTTTAACCACAGCTGACATATTGATCTTCCTGATTCCTATCACTGACCAGGCAATTTCCTGATCAAAAAAAATGTTAATTTTCTTAAGTGTCTAAAAAATCAAGGAATTGAACAAAAGGGGAAATTACTGTCTTACATGTACAATGATGACTCCACCCCCACAGCCCTTGGGCATAACATCAGGAGCTGGGAGTCACCCATGCTCCTCACAGCTGTTGCTAGATAATCCTCATGCCCTTCTTACTGAAAATCCTCAGCCTCCAAGGGCATGCTACCAAACCATACCATCCACCATTAACGCAATTGCAGCCAGTTCACCATTGGTTCACTCCTCTTCTGTTCTTCAGTATTTGAGGTCTTATCTCATTGCTCGCTCTCTCCACTATTCCTGAAAAAATGCTTAGTAATTACAATATCCACACAGATAACCATGACAACACAGTAACTTCTTACTGTTTTTTATTGTTGTTGTTCAAGTCCAATTGTCTCCATTTTCTACACAGTAACTTCTAAGTCATTTGATCTCATCTCCTTCCCTCCACCATGGCCAATCTCCACTAAGCCACCATCTTTTTCTCTGCTTTGCCTAATTTATACTCTCACCTCCATCCCTACCAAACTTAAATTCCATAGCCCATCATTATGATCACTTTCTTCCACCCACTCTCACAGTCCTTTCATTCTTATGGCTTTCCATGCCTGGAAAAATCCAACACTGGTAAAAATTCCATCCGATGTCTACTTCGTTCCTGCCTACCGGAAGGTGCTGGGGGAAAACAGACAACCTTATTAATTTGTCTCCACTTAAATTAAGATGATTTACCTCAAGTGGACCCAACAATCACATTGCACTTGCAACGCATCCTTTTTCTAAATGTGGACGACTCCCAAATGTTTACATCCTGGCCTTCACTCCTGACCTGCAGGTTCATATTTATTACTGAATTCTTGTCATCGCCATTGGGATGTCCCATAAATAGGTCAGACATAACATAGGCAACAACAGACTCCAAATTTCACCTCCCCTCCACACACAGCTGCTTCTCCATTTTCCCTTCCTTACTAAATAGCGACAGGGTGGATGTTGCAGTAATTCAGGCTATCTATGCTATTTTTCAAACACACCAGGCATGCTGCTGGTCAAGACCTGTCCTCCGCCTTGAAGTCTGTTTCCTGTTATTGACATAGCTCGCTCTTTCGTGTCATTTGCCTTTGCTCAGTGAGACTCCACTGATCCCCTTCTCCCAGCATCCTTATGTTTTCCCTCCTGGTTTGTTTTTATTTGTTGCCTTGGTCAAGATTTTACTCGTAAGTCTTTAATACTAATTTTTATTGCCTTTCAACTCTGACTAGAATATGAACTCCATGAGATACCAGTACCACTTATTACAATGGCCAAAATTTGATGACACCAAATGATGGCAAGGATGTGGAACAATAGGAATTCTCATTCATTGCTCATGAGAATACAAAATGATACAGCCACTTTGGAAGGCAGTGTGTGGTTTCTTACAACACTAAGCATACTCTTACCCTATAAGCCAGCAATTGTGCTCCTTGGTATTTACTCAAAGGATCTATAAACTTACTTCCAAACAAAAACTTGTACATATATTTTTATAGGAGCTATATGCATAATTACCGAGAGAAACCAAGACATCCTTCTGTAGGTAAATGGATAAAATGTAGTAAATCTAGTCAAGGGAATATTATGAAATGCTAAAAAGAAATGAACCATGAAACAATATGGAAAAAAAATTAAATGCATATTACTAAGTAAAAGAAGCCAATAAATACATAGTGGAATATATATATAATGGATCGGTGCCATTATACATTCATCCAAACCCGCAGAATGTACCACACCAAGAGTGAACCCTAATGTAAGCTAAGGCATTTTGGTGATAGTGTGTTAATGCAGGTTCATCAGTTGTAACAAATGCAAACACTCTGATGGGGGATGTTCATAATGGGGGAAGCCATGCATGTGTGGGGGTAGGGGGTGCACAGAATCTCTGTACCTTCCCTTTATTTTGCTCTGTGCTTAAAATATAAAGTCAATAAAAAAAACCTACCTTCTCCTCTATCAATTTATGCTTATACTATTGTATGGGGCTATGGTGAGGATTTAAAATAAGGCAAGTAATTGCCCAGTATACAGAGGATTTCAGTGATAGTTATTATTAGTAGCAGTAGGGCTAGTGAATTGCCCTGTTCCTGGTGTAATATAGCTCACTAACCCGATGGCAAACTTTTCATTCACCCTTTTTTATGAATGTCAGTGTCTTTATTAATATTTGGTCACCTGTGTTATACACATAGTCCTTTTAATTTGCCTGTGGCTCTCATTAGATTTATTGCCCATAGGTGTAGGACCAGACTTTTCTCTCTTCGCAGCTCTGTAGAGCACCCAAGGCAGCCTACTTACTCCACACAGAGAGTTTTAATAAGTTTTCAGCCCTGGGGATATTTTTTCAGAGTTAAAATTGTTATGGAAAAGCACAGACTGACAAATGGGCTGCGAAGGCCTGGGCAGTGAAGATTTACAGCAGGAATGGTATTTCTCTTCCCGGTAGAGCAATCGCTGTGTTCTATTTCAGATATTCAGAGGCTTTGCAAAATTTATGGGAATAACCAAGACATCTATAATCTCTCCCTTTATCCCATTTACTGAAGCACTCATTTCAGGAACTTCAGAATAAACCGCACTGCAAATACACCTCTGTCTTAGGCGTTTGGCTTCTGTTGTCTTTATATCTGAAAGCTCTCTTGCTCTTCAAAATTAATATCAAATAAAGTTCAACCCTTGTGGAAAATGAAGTTATACCACATCACTTAAGTGATAAATTCTGCTGTAAAACTGCTGGATGAGCAGAAAAATATGTTGTCAGTGGGGTGGGAGGACCCTGCTCGCTAGTATTTCTCATCCCCCCAAATACCTCCTCAGTGAAGGCTAATGAAAAGTCTGTGGTAATGGAAGGCCATGCGTGTCAAAGCACTGTTAAAGCTACTCATCGGGGCCCTACAACAAGATGCTACTGACAAAACACACCATCATGACTCACGTCAAGCCTGCCTTTAGACCCCTCAGGGGCCTCTCAATTAGCTCTAGCAGCTGTAATATGTGCACATTACCAGCAGAGAATGCTAATTTAAAAAATCGAATTAAATATTAAGAAGGCAATGCAAATCCTTTCCATTGGTTTTATACCACAATTAGAGAGACTTGGTCACGCAGACCAAGGGAATGTTATCACTGGCTCACAGAATACCGTAAGTGGCCCTGCAACAGGGAATGTATCAAACTGCAGACAGGAAGCATTTTATAGGTACTGATTGTTGGCCCTTCTCTTAATGAGAAAATCTCAGACACCCAATTTCCATCATAATGTAATTTGCATACATTTGTTATAACCACCTATTGCATCTTTAATGCCTTTTCCACACCCGAGTAAAGAGCTTCAGGGAGGAAATTCTCAGTGCACTATTCTAGAAAAGCCCAAACTGTCAGATTCTAGAAAGAAAATGACTATACCTTAATCTTCCTAGCAAAAGGAAATAATTTCAGTATCTACAAAGTGTCCAACTGCCTGCCAATCACAGTAAACACATATATTACTCCCTCTGCAAATAGATGCTCTTTCCAGCTTCCAAACATCATTTGTCTTAATCCCCTACCATACTTATAGCTACACTCTCCAAAGCTATTGCGGACTCCACCATCACTTCTACTTCAGCGCCCCAGTGAGGGCTACGGTATGGTGTGGACTGTTACCCTGCTTCTCAGTGCCTGTCCCTTTCTCCTCTTCCGAGAGTCTTGTCGTCTTCTTTGGCCCACTGCCTTTAAAGTTACACTCCCAAAGGCACCTCTTCCCTGCAGACCTTACAGACTGTTCCCCATGACCTTCATTTTAGAAATGATCACAAGTAACTGGTACATCTTCAAAACAGACTGAAGAGCCAGAAGACTCAGATTAATGTCAATTCAGGCAAATCACAACCTTTTAAGGCTGACTTGAAGTATCTAAAAAAAATTCCCCATGTTTCACTCTTGTGTCAGTAGGTAGAGTAACTTTTGGTTTTTAATTTATCCTTCTTTCCTTCCATATGTGCTCTCTTTCGGCAACCCCCCTCACCCGTTTTCTCTCCCTCCCCCCTCCCCCACCTCCACCTTGTCTTTACTGGAAACCGTACAAGCTTTTAGCTCTTTCAGGGAATAATTCTAAAAACTGAGACCTATTGATATAAATGCTAAATATACAGTTGCTGCTTTGGAAAAGGAACTTGTTGTGTGATAACAAACTTTCCGTAATATCTGCTGTGACAAGGGCTAGAGCTCTAAACATGGATCTGCCCCGTGTGAGAGCAGCCACCCCAGCAAACACTCATTTCCCTAGTTACACCTTCCTAACGTCCACGGGTTGTCTATTTGATGCACACACCATCTTACTCCTCTCTTTTGACTGAATTCTCTTTAACACTCAGCACGTGCCCCATTAGAGCAGGGATTTCTCATTAGAAGGTTCCTCTAGCTCCACCCCTCCCCAGGACCTTAAACTTTGAATCTTAATACCGCCCTGACAAAACCATGATAAGAGTGATTCGCAGCTGCTGAGAAACAGGGATCATTCTAATTTAAGTGAACCTGAAATTACAGGTTAACTTGAAGTCGTTCAGCATGTCTTTTGGAGGGTTCTATGATTCAAAGTGCTACAGGGTACAGCCAAGAGGGGGGACCCCAAATGGGCATTTGAAATGGGGTCCAGAACTTAAGGTGTCCAGGAGATTTTAAGATGTCTCCATCCCCCCCCCCCCAGGGTGTGGGTTGGGGGAAGGGACAAATGGAGCAGGGCCATTGAGAGCTGTTTTGCATAGCAATAGCCTTGCAGCTAAACTCTGGTGTGGTCATTTAACATATCTATAGCCTTTGGCTGGTCGCTTAGATATGTTAAATAGCCATGGCCATGCCCTGAGCCAGGGGAATGGAAGTAACTTCCCCACCAAGATGTAACTGGTGGGGGGGGGCGCAGGTCCCCCAAGTTACAGCGCCTGCGTGGGAGCTTGGAGATGATTGACTCCAGGACATGGGGCCACGCCTGCCCAGACTCATGATGGCAGCCCAGTAAAGCTGGAAGGATACGAGTTCTGGCATGTGAAGCCGAGTGTGGGAGGAATCGGAAATGAGGCTGCAGAGGAAGATTGGCCCAGGGGATTTAAAACCCAGACTTGGCGGCCATTGAGGGGAGAGAACCATGTGGCTGTGGAGGTGCAGAGAGGATCACAGCCATTGGAGAGAGAGCCACACAGCTTTAGCAGAGTGAAGACTCCCGCATCCCTGAGAGGGAGAACCATGCAGCCTGGACAGAGTGGGGACACCCACAGCTTTAGAAGGGGGAACCACCAGCTGGTTTTAGCAGAGATCCCGGCGACTCAGCTGAGGGTGCCAGGAACCCAGGGAGGTCTCCCAGTCGAGGTGGAGTACTAACTGGGAAGAACCAGAGGACTGCCTGAGCCATGGACTTCTATTTCCTTTCCTGAGATACGGTACTCTGGACTGGGCAAAGGGGGGAAGGAAGGAAGGACTGTGTCTGTTTGTGGGTGTTTTAAGGGACTTTAGGATTTTTGATAAAGACATTAGGTCACTACTTGAAGTTTGTATAGCATTAAATAAACATTTCCTTTCCTTTTCATGAATCTCTGACATTGAGAGATGTCTTTCCTCGGGCAGCAGACATAACGGACCCGGGGCCTTCTTTCAATAATAGTATATCGTCCCAGGCCCTCCTTGTTATGTTCTGTAACAAAAGTAGTTTTATGTGATTTCAAGGTTGAATTCTAAATGGGTTGCATCTAAAGAAATCTGCCTCAAAGTTTTATTTGTTATAAAATTTTAGAACAAAATGTAGTATTAGCCAAATGGAAAAGTTAAGTGATTCTTATAAGCATACATATTAAATAAAGAATAAGTATATCTGGATTTACATACTTCAGATGATAGATAGTTGTAGTTTTTGAATAGGACAGATTACATTTAAGTACAATTATTTCAATCACTAGGCATATTTTACTTAAGTCTTTACAGAGTAAGAAGATGACAACTGTGGATTGCGTGGCGGGGGTGGAGGTGGAAGAGGGTATGGGGATATAAGTGGTAATGGAATAAAAATACAATAAAACATGAACTATTACAGAAGTTTATGTAGAATAAAAACTACTATTCTATGACTGCTGAATATTCTACGTAAACTCTATATTCATTACCAATCAAAAGCTTTTGGTTAAAAAATATCCAATTCATTTATTTAAAACAGTGAGAAATTTTTAAACTACAATAGCAAATTGAACAATTCTATGCTTATCTTTTCTCAGACAGTGAGTTAAACAGGTATTTCTGATATCAACAACTAAACCATCTGTAGTTCATAGATCAAACAGGGATATCTTGAGACAACCTTCGTCAGAGTTTTCAAGGCTGAACTAGAACTTCAAGAAGGCAGTGCCAGAAATGAGTAAACTTCATTTTCCTAGGCTGAAAGGCCTCCATGCTGATACCCTCTCACTGTCTCCGGTGCTGCTGACACTGAACCCAGAATGTCGGGGACTGTCTGCCAAAAGCATGCAGCAGCCGACCTTGTGAAGAGCCCTCTACCACTGGGAAGCAAGCAGTCCTATGCTTCACTCCATGTGGACCAACAGTAAAGACATATTCTGGATATTTTTAAATTTTAAAAGGTGTGTGTGTGTGTACACTTTTTAACTAATTTTTAACCTCCTAATTCTGGTTCTTTCACCGTGGTGGTGATGATACCTGCAGTTATGTAGCAGGTCAGCACATATGATCTTGAAATTGTATTTTACATTGACTAAGGAAAGCACAGAATGATAACCTGCTCTGCTATAAAAGCAAAACATTTGTTTCTATTATGCCTCACTTTTTTCCTGCATTTTATTTATGAGATATCATTGACAAAAGTTTTGTGTTCGTGTTTCAGAGCAAGTATGTCAGCTATGTTTATAGTGATTGCTAAGGTTTTTATGAAGGCGCTTCTTTAATGGAGTTATGATCACTCATTAAAGAGGCTGAGTGTCGGCAATACTACAGATGAAAATGCTGGGGCACGATGAACATTGTTGTACATTAATTTTGAACCAAGAAGGTGAAAAAATATATAAAGTAATTCTAAATTTCAAGCCTAATACAATTTTCAATTATAATCAGCAAATATTTATTGAATGCCTAATATGGACATTCACTAACACAGTTAATGATCTGTGTGAACAATGTTCTGAATCTAAAGCAAACACTATGCTTTTTAAATGATTCTCCTCTAAACCTTTCATATAAAACTTAATGACTTAAACTTCTGAAACAGAACATGACTATCCCAGTGTTGAGCTCATTTCAATCTCAAGGTTATTTTGCATATATTTTCAAGAATATAAATCACAGTTATATCACAGAAAAAGAGGTAATGAAGCATCTTAAAATTAAATTTCTGCTAAAAGTAGGGGTAGGGAGAGTTCTACTGTGTAAATGTGTCCGATCCAAATCTCTAGAGACATTGCCACAGATTTAGGCAAGCTGTACTGTTGCTTTACCTCTGAGCATCTTCAGATGCCAACTGTGATGTACACGAAGGCTAAGATGATTATCAGACTCTTAAGGTAATCCTGTAGGTTGGAGGATCCACATTTACTGAGGTCTCTTTCTCAATCTGATCTCTGGAAGAGCAACCTGATAATAGTATGGCTAAATATACTTCTTATGTATTCTATTATACAGTCAGCTTAACTAGTTACCATCAGAAAACTCCATTGTTGAATCTTCCAACATACATGGAAAGCTAAAAATATTTTCCATACTTTCCCTGTTAACATCTGTGTTTTAATAATTCAGACTAACTCCATGTCTTTCAGACAGAAAAAAAAAAGTCACTAAAAGGCTAAATCTCTATGGTTTTCTATGAAAAGCTTAAAATTTAACCAATGGGTACATGAAGCAACATCCCTATATTTTATCTCTGAAACACTAAAATTGTGGATTTTTATTGAGTATTTATATTTTTGTTCCATCTGGCGTAGGAGGAATTTCTTGTTGACCATTGGCTTTTCTTTATCTCTTGCCATCAATCACTACTCACAGAGACTGGAGCATCCCCCTGGGCCCTACAGGGCAACTGGGAAAAGGAATGGGGTGTTAATAGAGGATATGAGCAGTATCCAGTCCCATTAGGGTTCACCTTGAGAGCTAGACTATTGCTCATAATGAAGGAGAAAAATGAAACTAGAATGGAGATGAGAAGAGAAACTAGAAAGTTTGTTATGTATATGGCTGGAATCCAAATAATATGTTCCTTCTTTTATCAATAAGGTGGCATGTTTGCATCTGTTTGTGACTCAAGTAAGGCCAGAAATTGTAACTTTGAATTGGTGATTCTCTAGATCCTGTCCTAGATAAGAAAACTGGTATTTGACAAAGACTACTTAATAAACACACTAGCTCTTGTCCTTTAGAGATCAGGTATCTAAAGCTTGACTTTGATATCAGATATAAAACACACTCACCCCAAATTAACCAACAAACCATCAATCAGTATAATTTAATCATTTGCTTTTAGCTTCCATTGAAAATCAATACATAAAATAATCTTATGAAGAATGTTTTCATATTTTATAAATTTATCATTCAGATATTATCATTTATTGTCCTTAACTCTTGTGTTTGGTCCATAAAATAATACCTTTATAGTTTTAATGCCAAAAACACTGTATTCTTTCAATAACCTGTATTTTCTTTCAATAACTTAGATATTTTATGTTGTCTGATATTAAAAATCAAACAGCAGTCCTTTTCACATATTTGTCTTGCTTTTGGAAGCTCAGAACTAAATTTTAGGCTCAATCATATGAACTAGATTTTCTTATATATTTGTTTCCTATTTTGTATGATTTCTAATTATATATTTTTATTGTAAATTCTTTGTTTTATACCTTTGTTAACAAAATATAGTGTAAATGAATGGAATATACTTTTTAAAAAGCTGGTTGGTTTTCTCTGTGTGTGTTATTTTGTTTAGTTTTATTCTTAAAAAAAAGAATGATAGGAGATGTTGCCTACCTCATGTGTCAATGTTCCCATTGAAGAGAATACCCAGGACAGATGTAAGAGGGTGGGGGGCTACAGTAAAAAAGATGAGGGGATTAAGCAAAAGAAATTTAAAAATTCATAGATGCGGACAACAGCATGGCGATTACCAGAGGGGAAAGGAGGGTGGGAGGAGATAGGCAAGGGTGCAGGGGGATCAATAGTGATGGAACAGACTTGACTTGGGATGGTGAACACACAATGCAATATACAGATGCAATATAGAATTGTACACCTGAAACCTATATAATTTTATTAACCAATGTCACCCCAATAAATTCAATTTAAAAATGGGGAAAAGGGGCAAGAATATAAGGAAAGACATGTTTTTTAAAAAATCAAACATTTCTTTAGCCCATGAATCTCTCGGTTGGCTATTTGTGTGGGACTCAGCTGGGTATTACTTTTGATCAGTGGATTTAGACAATGGGTAGAGAAGTTATGCTGTATAGAAGGAAAGAAATGAGAGGAAATGGAAGGAGGAAGTGGGCCAAGCTTTTTTCTTTACGATTAGAGAAATAAAGATAAATATGGTATGGTCTGTCCTCAGGTTGCTTTAGACCTGGTAGAGGAGACAGACACGTAAGCAGCAGTCATGAAGATGGTCTCATAGAGTTGTTCACTGGACTCCATAGAGATATGCTCTGGAGAAATGTACAAACTCTTCCTTAATTTAGGAAAAAATTACTTTGAAAAAATTACTTTTTCAGATTACTAATCTGAAGAAGATTTATAAGCACTAAATCATATCTTGAGTTCTACATGGGGGGAGAAAAAAGAACGTTATTTCAAACAGAAAAAAGACCCACATCATAACAGAATAAAAATGTTATTCTAAACCAATCAGATATATATTTGCACAGAGTTTTCAGATCAGAACATTCTACAATAACCTTAACTTTTAGATTGCACTTTCAATTAAATAAGACAATAATACTGTATAAAGAGGGAAAATTTTAGATCAGTTGACAGGCTGGAATAAATTGGAGCAATAATTTCTTACGTGATCTGGTCAGTGTGTCCTGTCCATTTTACTTAATTTCTCCTGTTTAGACACTAAGTCCAACTGAACTGTGTCAGTTACTAGGAAAGTATGACACCTTTGTAATTTCACTAAGGTTTATTAATTCAGGGTAACACATCTGGAAGCTCACACAAGAAATCCAGGTGCCTGGTTCAGCCATTTATTCCAACACCAATGTATGAAGTGAGGTATCCTGAGAATAAAACAAGGAACCTGGAGACTGCTGTTGAAATATATTTCTTGCATCTTTCTAAAAATCACAACTCCATTAGCTGCACATAATAACATTTCATTCTCAAAACACTTATCCAGATGCTACTACGAGCTGACGCCTGCACATAACATGAACAGGATAGCGCATGCAGTCTTAATGGCTCATCTCACAGGATTAATTCCGCAATAAAGCTCAGCAATCAAGATGAAGACCCAAACTCAGCCTAGACTGTACCTACAAAAGTTTTTTTAATCAGCTAATATGAAAATCTTCAACCATCTTGGGCACATAGCAAAATGAAAATTCACCTTGCCATAGACAGAGTGTGTCAGTCAACAATATTAACCATGTACCTATGACATGCAAAATCTTTGTTGCACGTATTATTAAGGGAACTCTATTGACACCATAAGAGAGAGGGTGAATATATTATGCTTATTTTGCTAATCCATATTTTCAGGGCCACAGAGACTGAGAAGGACTAAGTTAGAAGGGTACGAGAAGCAGCTACACTCTGACCACATTGCTCCTTCCCCAGGCCAGCACAGTGCCTCACCAAGAGAAAACACCAATGAGGAAAAAAGACCCCAAAGTGGACATCCAGCTTCCCCAGCATTGTGGGGTTTGTTGGGCACTTCCCAGGAGGCCCACTTGGGTCTTACCTCACAGTGATCACTGAGAAAATTTCTGAGACTTGACACTGAGGATCAGATAGAAATGGAGAAGGTGGGGCAGTGCATAGAGCAATCAATTCTCAGATGCTCGCAGAATTCATTCCTCCCGAAAGCTGCACTTCAGGGGGGATCCCGGCCAACTGCTCTGACCATCTGCTGAGCATAGCAGGTGGCACATCTGGCCAGGGAGTTCAGTGGGCAGTTCTGCCTCATTCAGTTGCCCAGAAAACTGGGCTGCACCAGTCATGGAGACTGCTCTACAGACCTACCTGGGCAAGGAAGCAAATTCAAAACCCCACCTACTATGGAGTATGACATCCAATCCTGTCTGACCAAGAAGCCTAGCCCCAGAACGTGGGACACCAAGTAGACCACTGTACAACCACACTTGCATTAGCGCCTAAGAAGAGATCCCAGCCAGCAGCTCTGTAGAGCCAACTCAGGGGTTCTGACTGGAGCTCCCCAGCCAATGGGCCACACTGGCTGAGGGTCCTCACTGGGGCATGGGAACAATTCACAGCCCTGTCCAACTGCTGAATATAGTCTCCAGTCCCAAGCAGTCAGGAAGCCTGACCAGAGAATGTGAGCAGCCAAAGAGCTCATCCCACAGCTGTGCTTGGGCAGGGAATTAAGCCAGCAGCTCAGCCCAGCTGTTAAGAACAGCCTTTGGCCCCACATGGCATATTATACAGACACAGAAAAAAAGCAATCCTAAAATTCATATTAAACCACAAAAGACCCCAGATTGTCAAAGAAATCCTGAGAAAGAACAAAGCTGGAGGCATCATACTTCCTGATTTCAAATTATTACAAAGCAAGTATAATTTAAAAAATATGATGCTGTCATAAAAACAGGCACATAGACCAACATGATAGAGCAAAGACCAGAAATAAATCCGTGCATGTATGGTCAACTAATATTTGACAAGCAAGTCAAGAATACTCAACAGAAAACAGTCTTCAAAAACTACTGCTGGAAAACTGAATGTTCACATGCAAAAAGAGTAAAACCGCGCCCCTATTTTACACCACTCACCAAAAGTAACTTGAAATGGATAATCACCTATAGGGAAAATAGATTATAAAAAACCAGTTGACCAATAAAATTTATCTCATTCTGCTAAAATAGAACATTAAGAAAAGAAAATCGATAACACACTGCATTATTTTTAAATTATAATTTTGCTCAGTAATACAGTTTCTTGTGGCCCTCTTACACATAAAAATTACTTTTAATAATCAGTGCTAATTGATATACTGTAGTATAATATCCTTCTTTAAACAGCCCATTCTGGATTAACTTAATTTAATTTACATTGCTGAATAACGTAATTAAATTTTGTTCAGGTAGTGGTTACTATGGAAAACTACCAGCACTAATAGGAACAGTAAGTGTTTGAATGTGAGATGATAATGAACTCTTACAGCACTCCAGGATTCCAATTTCAGAGGCTTAACATTATCTCTCATATGCATAAACATAAGTATGTCTGTCATGGCAAGCTCACAAATTGTATCCTACTGTGGTAAATGTAAATGACCCTTGCAATCATCTTTAATCCATACTCATACTATAATTACCATGAAACACACTATAAACTATTTTCAGGGTCAAGAGAGAAAATTCCATCTCTGTAATTGAAAATGTTTGCCCTCTGTAAGGGAGTGGGCTCAGCAGTCCAATGGAAGGTCATGCTTTATAGCACAATAAGTCCCACTTATCTCATATTAAATAGCATTCAATAACAAGTTTTATTCAGATTTCTGAGCTAAAAATAAAGGCTTATCATCCATAATCTGATATATTTTATGACTGAATAAACTCTGAAAGATTTTTAAAAATTAAAAATTTTCATTTCACAGGAAAAAATTGAGTAACTCAGATTAAATTATTTCAGAGGTTTTTTTTTAAAAAAATATTATTGTACACCGTGAAACAATCAGGTTATTTGCATATATTTATTTAAAAGATAGTTATCTGAGAATTAACTTGTATTTGATATTAATGAAACTGAGACATGTTATTGAGTAAATATCCTAAACCATCAATATATTGAGAAAAAAATTTCACTAACTACCCTGTTAAACAGATTTTTAAATTACCAACCCATTTTTTTCTCATTAAGATGCACTAGAAATAAAATAATCTAATTGTATCCTAACTAGAACACTGGTTCTTAGCCTAGATGAAGATGTGTCTCATAATTTTCGAAGCATAGCAAAACATTTTACATTACATATAAGTGCCAAATTCTCAGTTTGTGAAGAAATGTAGATTTAGTTTATAAATTAATTAATCCACCAAAATTTTCTGTGAATAACTAAATTATATACAGCTTATTAAAATGATAATTTAGCATTTTAGAGAGGCAAACTAATAGAAATGTAAAGTATTTCTTATGACTGTTTTCTGTGCTCATGTCAGCAAATATTTTCAAGAAGGGCTATCTAGTAAAATATCTAGTAAATATTTTAGGCTTTGCAGACAACACAATCTATTTTCTAATGACTCAACTTTGTTGTTTTAGCACAAAGCAGCCATAGACATTATACTAAAAATGTGTTCTGCCCTGGCTGGCGTAGCTCAGTGGATTGAGCGTGGGCTGCGAACCAAAGCATCGCAGGTTCGATTCCCAGTCAGGGCACATGCCTGGGTTGCAGGCCACGGCTCCCAGCAACCGCACATTGATGTTTTTCTCTCTCTCTCTTTCTTCCTCCCTTCCCTCTCTAAAAATAAATAAATAAAATCTTTTAAAAAATGTGTTCCAATAAAACTACTTGCAAAAACAGTCAGAGGGGAGGATCTGGCACACAGGCCACAATGAGTCAAACTCTGATCCCTGCCAACCAATATACTCAGTCTTGGGAGGATGTCATTTCCAGCGGCTTCAACATTTTCTCAATGGTATGTTCTCCTCCCTATGTAGTGACTTACTCCTATACTGTGCCATCTCACTGTTCCAAATTTCACTAAGTTTCCCAAATAGTAATCTTGTACAGGACCTGGGGAAAAAATTTCTCCTAAAATAGACAGTTTGAATAATTAATAACGACTTTGATAAATGTGTATGTCACATGCTCCAGACTTCTGGCTCACAATAAGTTATCAACCTTTAGTAAAAAATTAAGTTCTAAACAACATGAAAAATACCAGTAATAGTAGGTGCATGAAAAGTATTAGTTATTCAGCATCACTGCAGGGAGAAAGTCATTTCCTCTTGCTTACTATTTCCACGTGGATAACTTTTAATTAGAGACCTCTGGTTTGTGCCTCCATTCTTTCATCATTTATCTTGCTGGGGTCAGAGTCATTGAATTATCTGATTGGTGAGTTTGAGGGGGAAAAAACTGCACACATACAGTTTAGTACCTTCTGGGTCTGATCGCCTTCTTGGAACACAGGAAGCACACTTTCTATTCTGTCTCTGTCCTGCTGTAAGTTCATTAGGAGCTATGTCTTATGGGCTAAATTGTTGCCGAAATTTGTACTTTGAAGTCCTAACCCCCAGTACTCAGAATGTGACTATATTTGGAGATAGGGCCTTTAAAAGGTAATTAAAGTGAGGTCGAGTGGGTGGGCCCCAATGCATTACGATTGGTGTCCTTATAAAAGGAACTGACATGCTCAGCGGGAAAACAATGTGCAGATGCAGAGAGAAGATGGCTATCTACAAACCAAGGAGAGAGGCCTCAGAAGAAACCAGCCCTGCCAACATGTTAACATCTAAACTTCTAGCCTCCAGAATTACTGTTTAAACCACTGTCCGTGGTATTTTGCTGTGGTGCCCTAGCAAACCGATACAGAGTGGCTTAAACAAGATAGATATTTCTTCTCTCAGGCAAGACAAACAAACAACAACAACAAAAACAGCCTCAGTCTAAAGCGTGCAGACCAGCGTTGTGAGGGCCTCGGGAATGCAGGTTCTTTCACTGTTTCAGATCCAGCCTTTACATTTCCACCCCAGCCAGGAGGAAGGAAAAATGGGAAAGAAACCTGGGCTTGCATATCTGCTTACAAACCACTGGCAGAACTTAAATACACAGCCACACCTATTCGTTCAGAGGAAAACAGAACACTATCATTATTTTAGGAAGTCATGTGCCCACTAAAAACTGGAGGTTCTCTTACTTGGTTAAGAAAAGGAGAATGAATATTAACAAAAAACTATCTCTTAGTTGGAGCTGAACCAATGAAGATAGAAAGTAGTGCCACATAATTATTCCCTAAAGAACTGGCAACTTTTAGATGCAGACTTATCCAGCGTACTACGGGAGTGCTAGGGAATGGGGAAAGAAGTGACATTTGGAATTGCCTTCACAGACAGGTATGTGAGGAAGAAAACATTTGCACACAAGAAATTGTTCTTAAAATCCACAAGAGCTGGTTTTGAGTTGGATTTAGAAATAACTAATTTGATTGTTTTGACCATTTTCTTGGTTATTACCATTTGTTAGCTTCGACGCAATTACGTGGTGATACACATGGACCATTAAGACCGTTAACGTCCATTCTTCCTGTCTGATTTAGTGGAAAAAGCAAAGTGTAACACAAGAAAACAATCATATGGCCTGTCAGTGTGAGAGTGGCATTTTCAAAATTGTCTAGAGGCCCCAAGCCTAGTCTAAAGTCCAGGGAAACCAAAATGTAATGGTGCAGGAATACAGGGACATTATTAGGAA
This sequence comes from Phyllostomus hastatus, assembly GCF_019186645.2. Taxonomy (NCBI): domain Eukaryota; kingdom Metazoa; phylum Chordata; class Mammalia; order Chiroptera; family Phyllostomidae; genus Phyllostomus; species Phyllostomus hastatus. Next base: position 19,406,642 of record NW_025333640.1, read on the forward strand.
GTCACTTTGGATAATGTCACATGAAACAAACCTGTAAAAACACTATGACAAATATAAAGAACTATGTAAATTAAGATACATTACTTTAAAGCAAGTCACTCATTAATTTAAAACAAGTCCATAAAGGCTTTTCCTGTACAAATGATAAATTATGAAAGGTAAAATCGTCTACTACCATTTGCAATCAAATACAAGACTTCGTTGTGGAACAGAGTCTGTTAATGAATAGCATGTGAATGGATTTTTAAAACGTTTAGAGGTTAAGGCTTTGGGTATCTGTAATTACAAAATTATAAAAATGGAAGATCTCATTATTTATTTTATTCTCCTTAACTACTCAAAGTACTGCATAGTGGTAAAATGTCCCTTTGTATTTTCTGCTTTTTGTGTGAAAAACACATACATTAGCTTGCAGTCTTGATGTTTAATTGTCTATTTTTGATAATTATATGGTTCCTGATTAAATTTGTGTACCCCTAAAGAGAGATTTGCTTCTGCTTTAATGTGCTTTCTTAATGTTTTAAAATTTTATTGATTTTTAGGGAGAGGAAGGTAGAGAGAGAAACATCAATCTGTTATTCCACCCACTCAGGCACCCATTGACTGGTTCTTGTATGTGTCCTCACTGGGCATGAACCTGAAACCTTGGCACATTGGGATGACATTCCAACCAACTGAGCTACCCAGCCGGTGTTTCTGCTTTAATTTGTAATGAATGAAACCAAGCTATGATGGCTTTTCCTCAAAAGATAATCTTCTATGGAACACTATTATATAAATGTTAACAATCTTTTTCTGGGCTATATTCTAATGCCTAGAACCATTTTGCTTGATCAAGGACACTTTCTCCTTCCGTACAAACAAGTCTTAAAATCCCACTACCTCCATGGAATCTTACATTACTCATGAAAAAGTGCCAGGAAATTCCTCTCACCATAGTCCACATTTGCATTAAAAACTAGAGTATATAGCCTGTACAACTTGCTAAAATGTAATATGTTTTTGATAAAGAGGAAGATAATTGAGGAAAAACTAAATTTTACCCTGCCTAGAATCAATGCCCTGTATTTGAATCAATAGAATCAGATGCTATTGATTTCTGGACACTGGTGCTCCTCCCCCCATTTCTTACTGTCCCTTATTGTAAATGTCACCGCAGTCTAAGTGCACAAACCCAGCGTATCTTGGGAATTACAAATGCTAATTGATTAGACTTTTGTCTTGCATCCCCCCTGATTATATGTTTAATATCCACACAGCAGGAGATGGCAGGCTATTAAAGCAGACAAGAGGTTGAGTAATATCAGGGACTGACAGCACAGTGATCTACTTTCTTTGATTTGTTCTTTAGGTATTCATATAAATAAATACTCTTTTGGACAGTTATTCAAGTTTTATATAACTTATATAGTGGGATAAGTATTTTTATTCTCTTTCCATTTAGGGAAGAATAGATACCAAAACTTATGAGAAAGTCAATTGAAAAGTGATTAAGTGTAGCCTCATTAAATGTCATCTAAAGTGCTCCTAACTATGGACTAATTTTCTTTTGTTTTACAGACATTTTGACCAAATCCTTAGAGAAATACCACTTTATGAAAGTGACACCCATTTGTTCATAATAAATATAATCATGATAAACCTGTGAAAGAATAGATTTTTCCAATGTAATTCTGTCTTACTATAAGCTAAGCTGTCTGAGAAAAAAAACTGCTTGACTTTTACAAATGTTTTTAGAAAGCAATAAATAGTCATGAAACTTTAATCTTCTTCCTACATAGTATTAAATATATACATGCAATAAAACTGTCATTTATAAAAGGAGGTATTCACAAAAATGCAGTTGTTATGGTATGAAACTTTTTAAAAGTGAGCCTGTTTTTCCAATATTGGAAAAAACACTGAAAGTAATGAGAATAGAGTAAATATTTCTGATGATTAAGATTAAATTCAGCCCTGGCTGGTGCAGCTCAGTGGATTGAGCACGGGCTGCGAACCAAAGCATCGCAGGTTCAATTCCCAGTCAGGCCACATGCCTGGGTTGCAGGCCACAGCCCCCAGCAACCGCACATTGATGTTTCTCTCTCTCTCTCTTTCCCCCTCCCTTCCCTCTCTAAAAATAAATAAATAAAATCTTAAAAAAAAGAAGGACATCAGAAAAGGAAATATATAATTTTAAAAAAGATTAAATTCAGAAAAACAATGAGCTTTATACTTAAAGAGTACACTTCAAGCATATGCCAAATATTTAAGAAGTCACTCAGCTATTAAGGCATTAAGAATGCCTGAAGATATTTCCCAAATCAGAAATTATACAGGTAAACTATTTTAACAATAAAACAATATAGAAGTTTATATTACATGTAAGAAGACTTTAAAAAAGTAGTTTTGGTTGAAGGGGAAGCAAAACTTATGAATGCAGATTTTTTTGAAAATGGTGATAGCCTAAAAAACTACAAACCAAAATATAGGGGAAGTGGCCGGCTGTATTTAGAGGAAAATTTATCTTTTGAAAAGTTTTTATTTATAAATATATAAGCATAAATATAAATAAATTCAACTAGTTTCAAAAACCTAGGATCAAGCCGAAGGAAGATATAAGAAAAGTGCTGATAGTAAGTGTCTTTGTAAGGAAAGCAAACTTAGGTTAACTGAGTTTAAAATACCAAAGAAGAAATGCTGTGAGTTGTCATACAATCTAATTCCCCTAGAGACATTTGGACACTGGAGAGACCCTCACTCATGTGGAGTAGTTTAGGGTTTCCCTTGCCTATGGATAAAACTAAAAATCCTCTCAGGGTATCAGACTTACAATAGTTATGAGCCTAGGGAGGCTGATTTCAAGTCATCAGCTCAAAAGAGATATTTGTCTTCAACACAAGAGCAGAGTGTAGTGAATTCCAAGAAAAAGGAGACCTGCTTCAGGTGGTGGTGTTCACAAACATTTTGACCATTCCAAGAACCCTCACGTGATGACTCAGAACTATAGGAGAGCAAAGTAAGATGATGTAATTATCTTCAATACGATCAGACATATTTCAGAGGTTGTCTAACAGTTGTATATTTTTCTCACAATATTATAGCTGTGTTGAATGAAAAAAAGAATACTAATTTGATACTATGATAATGAAAAAATCAATTTGTGATTTACCAGAGCCATTTAATTCTCAAGAAAAAGAGAATTAAATTTTTGGAAGAAAAGTGATTATTGTTTCTTTTATTGCCCTGAATTAGTTAATAAATCTTCAAGTTGGGAAAAAATACTCAGGAACCTTGAACACTTGGAAAGGACTTCGTACTTCATACAACATAAAAAAAAGAACACGACAACACTAACAAAACAAGGTTTTTCATTTTAGACCACTTTCTGTACTAAACAAAAATTAGGTTTCCTTTGGCTACTGTACAGTGAGTCACTCAGGACTGTTGTAGTTTACCAAAACATCTCTGGAAGTCAGGCTGCCCATTCACACACAGAAAGCTATTGAGCAAATTTAATTCATCTGTTCCTTACATACAGCTGTTGTAATTTGCAGTCCTGTGAACAACTGGCGACTTGGGTGTTGAATTAGTGGTGTTTGGTTTTCTATCATTTGAATTTCAAGTGTGTCTCTAATGTATTTTCATAAGTACATTAGCTAGATAACTCAGCTAATAAAGGAAGTTCATGAAGAGTAATTAAGTCTCCCTTTAATGCCAAATCACACTTGTCAATAGACATTCTTCACTGAGCAAACAACTCCTTTGTTTTCACTTTATTACTGTGCAGTTGCTTCTTTCAATCATATATAACCAGTGCATTTGCTTTCAACAACATTTTTTCAACACTATTTTAGAGAAATATTAGTCACAAATAAAGTCAAATTCAGCCCAACTGAGTAAATCATAAGAAAACTGTATCCCAAGAAAAGCTATGAAGATAGAGGAAACTGTCCAAAGTCAAGGAACCCTCTAAGTAAACAAGTATCAGGTATGCGTAGGTCTTACAGGTCTTCAAGAATGCCGAGAAAAGGTGATAAAATATGTATTTGCAGAGCACTGTAATGGTGACCCAGGGTTTCTTAACTTCACAAGATGATCACATGTAATATAATCCCTTGGGAATATATTTTGGAAGACTAATGGAATTCATTTTGAATCACTTTTTCTTGTAAGGACAAATAATTTCCCTTCAAATCAACAAATGTGTACCAATTCTTCCTTTAAATGTGGGCCACTATGAAATCAATTTTCAAAATAAATCATCGAAAGAAACATTCCAAAGCTACAGGTAACCAACTTCCTTTCCAGTTCTCTAGAGGTATTTCGGAATTTCGACCACACACTTTCTGAGTGTTTACAGCAAGTTAAAAATATACTTTGCTCTCAATAATTAAAAATTCTGTATGGAAAATATTCAGTAACTTTTCTGAAATTTCTTAATGAAAATGACTTTCTACTCTATCCAAGCTGCACATCCCAGTTTTTATTACAAACTGGGTATTGTACTTAGAATAAGCAGAGAAGAGGAACACTAACTTAGTTGCTATCACACCCCGGTGAGCCAAAGATCAATAACCTGAAAACCAGAGGTAAATTCTTTAAATCGATTTAATCTATTTAAATGTATTTAATCTTAAGTTAAATTACTCAAAGACAATAGTGCATTGCTTGTACTTCCAACCAAAAGTAATTTTATCTTTACATATGCATTTATGTTGTAATACTAAGCTTTTATGGTTATAAAGGTTATATAATGGAATTGTAGAAATTCTATCAAAAATGTAAAAGAGAATTTAGATCACTTGCATACTATCATGTGGATAAAAATACTGTCAACATCCAGGAAGTTTCTTTCCAGTATTTTCATGATAGGTATGTGTAGGTAGATAGGTAGGTAGGTAGATAGAAGTGAAATAATTAGATTTATATTTTATTAGAAAATAGGAGTTATATAGTTTAGAGTTTTATATCACATAACATTATAAGTATTTTGTCCTGTCAAAATTTTTGAATATTTTATTTTTAAATAATATATTTTAATGTTAAAATGTGTTTAAATCGAGTTTTCATGAATCTCTTCACCAAATGTCTGCCCAGCATCTGTGTGTAAAGCATTGTGTTGAATGCATGGAGGATGGGAAGATCTGCACACTATGTCCACAAACCTGGGGGCCGAAGCACCATGTTCAAAAAGCTATAACACAAGGTAAAAAGTACTAAATGCTATTAAAAAAAACATGCTTTACAATTTGAGAGGAGAAACAAATTAACATCCTCTTTCAGGGAGTCATGAAGGGAATCCTCACATTTGAGCTAAACCTTCAAGGCTGGCTGGACTTGGGACGTGTGACAATGAGAAAAACAAACATTACACGTAAAGAGACAGCATGACCCAAGGAGAAGAGGCAGGGTATGCATATAAGACATGGACAAGAGACCTCAGAAAATGCATGTAATACATACAGATTCCTGTGCATAGAAGTCTCAGAGATCAAGGAGCTGCGACAGAGAAGAACACGGTAACAAAGTGAAAAGCCATGTCAGTGGTGGGGCTGAGTACTCTTCCCTTTTATTGACTTAAGTTCTTTTGAGGTTTTATTATTTTATTTAACAAAACATGCATGGTGACCAGTTCTCTTGCAACTTGATAAATTCATTTGGTCATTTTGATGCTATGAGGTGTGTGTGTAAATATTTCAGATGAGGAAACTGAGGGATAGAGAGAATAAGAAACCAGATCAAGGCCACCAGAGCTAGACGTCAAACCTAGAAAGTTTCATTCCACAGTCCATGCTCTCTGCTGCCAGTCTCTTGCTAAACCCTCACCACTTATAATTAATTCATAATGTAATAGACTAGAGGAAAAAATTAAATAGCAATATGGTACCTAATTACACAAAGTTTACTTCCATAGATACACTGTTACCTCCATGAGCCAACTTATTTTTGGTTCAGTCCCATAGGTACAGATACAAAATGACATTGCAATGGCTTGGCTTGTACTCACGAGCAAAACTATGCAGAATCCTGCCTCAAGGATTTTTCCAAGGTACTAAAGAAACTTTAATTCCCTTGGTCTTGCTCTCTGATGGATCTGCATTTGGTCTCCAGAAGCACAACTCAATCACTGATAAACTTAAAGTCCTTGTCACAGGAAAGGATTGTGTTTGGCCAAAGCCTGGCAGTTTTGCCATTTGTTTTTCTATTTACCTGACAATAGCTTCAGGCAGACTAATTCCATTCAAGGGAGGGAAGTAAAAGCATAATAAGGAAAACAATACAAGGTTTATTTCATACCTGAAGTCATTCAGACCAGAAGTAGAGATAGCCAGCACTTGTTGGGGACTCGGGGACTCAGGGACTCAAAAGTTTACCTTGCAGAATGGCCCATTTCTCAGACATCCCAGATAATGCTCAAAAACCAAGTGCTCCAGGTGGATATGCTCTGTAGTTAACACCTCCATCTTTAATTACTGTGACGAAATTGCCATCGGCAAGGAAATAATTTTTCTAAATCAATCCATTGTTACATTACTTCTCACATTCAACATGATATATCCTCACAATTTTGTTCAAAAGAAATAATTACCTGTGAAAATCTGCATTTGTTACCACTTCAAAGAAGTTCAGAGACTGAACTTTAAGAGACATTGAATCATTTTCCTATTGAAATAGAGGATCAATACTTGAGTAGAACATAAGGAGATGGGCAAGATTGAAGTTTACGTGTGACAGGCCTTTACTGGACTGGATCTCTCAGTCACTGTCATTTGGGGGAATACAGCTTAATCATTACTTGCTTTGTTCATTAAAACATGTGAACAGAAAATTTGACAGTAATAAATGCATCCTAGAAATAAAGCAAAAGTAAAATTTCTAATATAAAACAAAAGTTAATGATTAGTACTTATACTTCCCAGAATATCTCCTATCCTAATGAGAATTTAGTTTCAAAGTATTCTAAGGGTTTTTTTTTCAGTTTCTTTCAAGTTCAGCATACAAATAATAACCAAGTAATATAAAAATACTTTATAAACTTTTTAACTGAGGTATCATATACATAAAGTAGAAAAATTTTCATTGTGCTCTTTGCTGCGTTTAATAAATTAGCATAATTATGTAATTACCATCTAGGTCAAGATGTAGAACAGCCAGTTAACATCTCCCACCAAATGTGCAGAGTAATTTTAGAGTAGACTATGTACAAAGTTAAAATGAGGAGTATAGAAATTACGCTCAAGAATAAAGATAGTAGTTCTCCAGATTCCTGGTGAAACCAGAAGTGCACTCTGGAGTTAACGTGTATCTGCATTACAAGGATTCTACGATGGAATACGAGGTCGAGTGGAATTTTCAGATTAGCATGTCGTTTTGAATGTGGCATGTGCAAGCAAAGACTCATGAGTAAAGTACTTTTGTACCGATACCAAGATTTAATTTTTTTCTCTGACAGATAAAATATGAGGAAGGAAAAGGTGTATGTTTTCTTTTTTTATATGTTGTTTAAGTTCTCCTCTTTTTATAATTACCCACTTCTCAATGAAACATTTAATGTTTGAATGGCATTTATGTATGATTTACTCATGTTAGGAAAGACTCACTTAGATGTTCAAGCCCTTCAATAATCCCTTATGTAATTCTTTTATGTAATCCTCTATAAAAGAGAAAATTGAAGAAAATCGTCTTTATCAACTTCATTCATTCATTTTTTCATTAATATATTATTTGGCTCTATAAATATTTACTATATGACTTTGCTGCTCCAAAGGATAAAAAAAATACACCAAAACAGTGCCTTTGCCTCAAACTCTCATCCCCATGGCTAGAACAAAACAGAAATATAAGAAAAGCAGTGTGGCAAGTGCTAGAAGAGTGATAATGAGAAAATGAATGGGGAAGAAAAGCTAGGTGTGGGGGCAGAGGGATCTTCTAAGCATTTATGTTGATGTGATCCTCACAGCTGTTATAATTGTAGGGTAGATGGTATTATGACTCATGTTTTACAGATCAAAAAAACTAGGACAGAGAGAATTTAATTGATTTAGGGTAATCTAAAGTGAATTATCACAGCTTCAGAAAGGTGAATTGCTCTTTTTTTTTAACTGATAACTCTGGATAGAAATGACATTTCAGTTGTTTGTAGCAGCCTTTGAACAAAAACATTAAAATTCTGATTTGTTAGATATTAATATTATAAAGACTGGCTGTGAAAATGTAATATGTAAGAGTTAGAAAATCAAGAAAAATTACACATGCAGAGAACAGTAAAATCTACTCTAAGCACTTTAATTTCCTTTCCTAGATTTTTAATTTTCAATGTAATGCAATTTAAGAACATAATTGCCTTAATATAACTTCTAAAATCACTGTTCTAATATTTTCCATACTATAAAAATTGTCCTCAAAATGCCAGTGGGACAAAAGAAAAAACAAGAGAGCTAAATGTGCTACTAATTAAGTAACTTTGTAACTTTTAAATAGAGAGACCCCATAATTTATGGTCCAAATTGGAACATTCTTGAGATTTAAAAGAGGCTCTAGTGGAAATGGTCCTAGCACATCAGACATAACCTGGGATTATTCTGAACAAATGGGATGTATTGGTCAGTGGGGTGTATTATGGGCTGAATTGTGTTCCCAAAATGCACATGCTGAAGGCTTGACCCTCCATAGTTCAATGTGTGACTGTATCTGGAGATAGAATCTTTAAAGAGGAAATTAATTGAAAATGTGGTCATTACAGTGGGCCCTAATCCAGTATGACCCATGTCCTTATAAGAAAAAGAAATGAGGACACAGATCACATAGAGACACCAAGGGACAACTGGGTGAGGGCGCAGTGGCAAGGTGGCTGTCTGCAAACCACGGAGAGAGGTTTCAGGAGAAACCGAGTATGCCAGCACCTGGATCTCAAACTGCTAGCCTCCAGAACAGAGAGAAAGTGAAATTCTACTTATACCACCCAGTCTGAGTGCTTTGTTATGGCAACTAATAACAGTATGTCTGTCAGGTACTGCATTGCTTTCTTGATGCCCCAAATGCTGTAAAATAGTTGCTCTCAAACTTGAGAGGATAAAACAATCACTGAGAAGGTAGTGAAAATGCATATTTCTGGGTCTCACTTCAGACGTACTGAATCAGAACATCGGATGATTGCAGAATTACCTGAAGTTACGGGCCCGGGAATCTGATCATTAATTTCAGAAGTTCTGGAGCCATATACTCTAAGAAACTCTTACGTTCCACAGGAAATTTTCTTTTAATTCCAAAAATGAACCCAGATATTTTTTTATTAGAGCTTAAGTAGATTTCCTCTAATCAAGCTTGAACTGTAATTATATTTCTTCTGTATCTAGCTATATTGATTTTTTCAGGTTTATTGATATATAATAACTGATCTATTATATAAGCCTAGGTATACAATTCATTGATTTGCTAGACATATATTGCAAAGTGAGTGCCACCCTCACTTCCATCAGACCACGTAAAGCTATACTGATCTTGATACTAAAAAGTATATATAGAAATTATAATACTAGACTACTGGGTATAATTCTCAGTATCACTACTTCCTTGCTATATATATTCAAACATGTTACTTATACCCTCTGAATCTTTCATCTATAGAGTGGGGATAATAATAATGCCTGTCTCACAGAATTATTATAAAAGTAAATTAGTTCATGCAAAGAACATAACCAGTGCCTGCAGAGAAAAAAACAGTGAATACTATACTTTTATCTGTAGTCATATATTTATTAAAATTATCAAATACATATATACATATATATCCTTTTCTGCTGCAATAATTTTGATGTTTAAATATCAGATTGATAATCATTGTTCAGAAAATCTCTCCCAATTCGTCTTTATCAGATTTTCTCTTCTCAGAACACTGCTTAAAATTCATATTATTTCTTGTACCTTCCCCTGCTACTCAGATTTATGTCAATATCTCAAAGGTAACACACTAGGTATCCTAGGGAAAATTGTATGATAGCATCATAGAAGACAATATCCAAGAGTCTGGAACTATAACAATGGTAGAAAGAGTCATCTATTCTTCGGGATAAGTGATTTGCCCAAGGTCATGTGCAAATTTTACAGAGCCAGGACTAGCTAGGTGTTCTGATGTCTAACACACAGTTCTTCATTTTTAGAACATCATATAATTTATTGTTCAGATAGGATACTTTGGAGAGTGAAAGAGAGCACTACTAAAAACACATTGGAAAAAGAGACATAAATTAGGACACTCTGAGGAAAACCAAGATTATTGCAATTGACTGAATGTTTGTTCCCCCCAAAATTCATATGTTGAAATTCTAACCACTTCTGTGATGGCATTCATACATGAGGCCTTTGCAAAGGGATTAGGTCGTGAGGATGAAGCTCTTGTGAATGGGAAGAGTGCCCTTAAAAAAATACAGAAGAGATCTTGCTTCCCCCTCTCTGTTCTCTGCCAGGCGAACAAGACACAGTGAGAAGATAGACAGCTGCAAGTCAGGAAGAGAACTATTGCCTGAACCTGAACCTGACCATGCAGGCACCCTGATCCCAGACTCCCAACCTCCAAAACGGTGAACAATAATTTCTGTTGTTTATGAGCTATACAGTCTATGCAGACTAGTTATAGCAGCCTGAACCTTACTTAGTTCAGGCTTATGCTTATACTTATGGTATATCAGCCACGGTCTAATAGATAAAATAGAAATGACATTAAGTATGTTAATATGGAGAATTTGTTCAATGGGATTAGAGAACTAGAAAAGCAAAAAGGGGATACTTGCTAGATAATAACTGCAGGAACTATCATTTCCTGAGCTGGAAAAAGGAAGAGAAAAATATTGGGGTTTTCAATCCTTATAAGTTTAGAAAAGGAGCAACAAAGACCTGAAATTCAACCACTGGAGAAAGGTACCAATGGGTGGCTGCCAATACCTCAGAAAGTCGGCAGAGGGGTCCACCAGGGTAAGGATACAGGCTTTAAGAAGGTCATGATGTCCAGGTGGTGATGCCATTTCAGAGTTTGAAGGAAGGAATCGGGGCTTGGACCTTTGAGAATGACATAATGTCATGTGCGACAATTATTTTATAAGTAAACTTGGCTGGGCCATTGATATTTGGTCAAATAGTATCTGGATGTTCCTGGGAATTGTTTGTCCATCCTATGCCTGTTCTGCCATCATACTTTGGAAGCAATAACTTGTCTGACTTCACAGGTTTACAGCTGGAGAGGAATTTTTCCTCAGGATGAATCATATCTTGAGTCTAGCCCACATTTCATTTAGATGATATTAAATGAAGCTTCTGACTTCAGAACTAATTCTGGAATGAGTTAAGACTTCGAGAGCCACTGGAATAGCATAAATGCATTTGCATGTAATAAGGGTATGAATTTTGGAGGGCCAGGGAGTGCGATGGGTTGAATTATGTCCCCCCCAAATTCACAACATTGAAGCCCTATCCCTCAATGTAACTCTAACTGCTGATAGGATCTTTAAGAGGTAAATAACGTTAAATGAGGTCATTAGGTTGGGCCCCTAATCTAATAGGACTGGTAACCTTATAAAAATAGGGAGAGACAACATGTCTCTCTGAGTGTATGTGTGGCATGTGAGGACAGAGAGAAGGTGGTCATCTGAGAGCCAAGAAGAGAGCTCTCACCAGACACCAAATCAGGCAGAACCTTGCTCTTACATGCCCGGCCTTCCAGGACTGTGAGAAAAGCAATGTCTGTTGTTCAAGCCACCAACTATAAGGTTTCTTGTTTATTTCATTGTTGCCAACGTGGTTGGAGGTACCACAGATAATCTGGGCTCACTGACATCTTCTGCCAGCTCCCGTTAGTAGAAGGGACTCAGTGCCTCCTTTGTAATTAAGGTCCATCATGCCAGCCTGTGCAATACCCTGCCTGTTGGTTCAGTGACATGGGAAGCACAAAAGAGCCCAGTGGCAGCCTGAAATTCTAATTCAGTGAAACCACTGTTGTGTCCTTGATGAAAGCACTTTGGGAAGTAAGAAATTCAAGCTTGTAGAATCTAAATAATGGAAAAGAAATGCAAGAAAAAATCTGCAAATGGGTCATGAAGAGAAACAGTGGGTGATGTCACTCCATCTTCCGCCCCTTGGCTTCCAGCCCCATATATTCCAGTTATAGAAGAAAATGATATATTGGTCACTGATTCAAAACAGATTCCCCATCCTATAAGATAAAACCTCACTTTTTTAAGGGTATAATCTCTAAACTGCACTGTAATTAAGTTTTCACCTGGATGTTCCCCATTCTATCAGAGACCACCTGCTTTACACTGAAGGTGTGAGTAAGACCAGATAATTCCATGGGCAGGAGCCCACTGACACGCATCTTTCTGTGTGAGTACCTTGGTCCTAGGCAACTTCCCAGAAATAAAATAGAGGTAAATAAACCACAGATGCTGCTGCTAGTAAAAGCATTCCAGGCAAGGAAGGCAAATATATACCCAGGATACCTATTCCAGCGAGGGAAAATTACTGCTTCCTCTCTGTTGGAAGGTGCCCAAAGTAATCACTCAGCAGCGAGGTACCTGACTGGTCCCCCGAGAAAGGTGCCGTGTTGGAGCCTGTATTTATTTTGTTGTTAAAAGAGTCAGGCCTTCAACAGTGGTGGTAGATACAAACACAGCAAGCTTTAAGAGTGAAAAGAAGTACAAACTCAAACATAGAGATGGCTGTCAAGAAAGGTTCTGAGCCCTGGCTGGTGTAGCTCAGTGGATTGAGCACAGGCCTGTGGACCAAGGGTTGCCAGTTCAATACCCAATCAGGGACTGGGTTGAGGGCCAGGTCCCCAGTAGGGGGGACATGAGAGGCAACCAAACATTGATGTTTCTCTCTCTTTCTCCTGCCCTTCCCCTCTCTCTAAAAATGAATAAATAAAATCTTTTTTAAAAAGAAGAAACGTTTTGAGAAAAAGTTAAAACTGAGTTGGGCATTAAATGGAAGTAAAAAAAAATTAAAGGGAGAAAAAAGGATATTCCAAGAAATCATGGAAGTGTAAGAACATAAGAAATAGTACAGACAGGAATAAACATTGCAGAAACAGCACTGGTTAGGAAACATAGCTATCTGATTTAATTAGTTGTGTATGTTAAATAGCAGTAAAGGATAAATGCTTGGATTCTGGATGACCCTCCCTGCTTTCAAATTGTGTCCTGCTACTTAGCACCTGTGTGACCTTTTGGGGGTATTTCTCAATCCATACAAAACAGAAAATATAGTACTCCAAGTTCTGTCCAATGGACAGATTTCTTTTACCACTGATTTTTTCAGAGACACTCCTAAGTTTAGTGTACCTAGGTACCTCAGTTTTCTCATTTGTGAAGAAAAGAAAACAGTATCTATTTCACGGAGCTATTGCAGTGATTAAATTAGGATTTGATATATGTAAAGCACTTAAAATAGTTCTTGGCATATAGTAAATGCTATAATAGTGCTTTTAAATTACAATATAAATTTATGAGTCAATTGTAAAAGTATTAACTTACACTCAAATCTACTTTGTATAAATAAAATAAAGTAAAACCTGTCTACTTCTTTTCATATTATGTTTCTTAAGCCAAAGAACTTTCTTCTGCATGTACTTATTTGTCCAAAATCAAATAAACAATACATGCAATTTAGTGTGAAGGGGCGGTTAAACTAGAAATGCTTTCTCAATAAAAACCGTTGTATGTGGGGTCCTAAATGATAAAATGTCATGTTGAAATATTTATTTTCTATTGCTTTATGTTACATATTCATAAGTCACAGCCTGATCTTGTAAAATATCTGTGAAGTGGTAATATTCCACATCATCGTGTCCTGGAAAATTGGTCAAATTAACCATGGTTAATTTGAAAGCCATTCTAAGTACAGTATTATAAAGTAGTGAAGCAAACAAATTAGTCATGGGTTTCGACGATCCCTTTCATATCCAGGAGTTCTTCTAGAAATATGCCTTTCTGGCTAAGACAGTGTTTCTCTGTCGCACTGTAACTCCTGGTGAGATGTACATCAATATAATAGGCAACCGTCCTCTAAGCCTCTTGGACAGCTTCCTGACTTTGTGTTACACAGGTTGACAAGCCAGTGCTCCTGAGACACTGGCTGATGGAATGAGTGAATTATTATCTGGGCAGAGAGAGTCATAAAAGTTCATGTCCCTGACAAGTAATTGTACAGTGATGGTGGAATGTACTGTGATGGGAAAATTGAAGGGAAATTCATCTTCACCAACAGTCTTGAAAACAAGACATTTTTCTCCCCTATTTTTTTCCTCCCCATAGGGACTAACAGGGAAGAGCTCATTATCTTTCCAGATCTACTTTGGACATTTCTGTTAAATTGAAATATCTCCCTTATAATGAATTAAAATTATTTCCTGTCAAATTAGTTCTCATTGTTTTTATTTATTAATTCCTTTGGACTCTACAGCACCCACCATCATCCCCTGTCCAATGTAGAATAGTATTTATTTGGTGGAGAGCTCTAATTTATTTTTATTATTCAAAAAAAAAATAAAAAATTTCTTTAGCATTCTTGTCTCATTATTATTTTGGATTACTCTGGGTACCAGCTATAGACAGATACTTTATAAGCAACCCAAACCAATTCCAGTTAACTAAGAGAAAAAAAATAAGGAATGTATTGGAATACTATTACTTAGCTCACACAATTAAGGCAAAGTCTAAATACTTAGATCTCAAGCAAAGCAAGCCCCCCCCCCGCCAAAAAAAAAAACCCACCACTGAGGCTGGAGAGACACCTCTTCAGGTGGCGGCCTTCACGATGAATCCTTTCCTTGTCTTGTCACTTGTCTCCAATTCAAATTCTAGGAAATAATTGTGTCTCTTGCTGAACCAGGCTTAGATGCCCACCTGTGGGCTTGGAGACAGAGCCAGGAAGATGGTGGCTGAGTAGGCGGAAGCGGAGCCCACTTGCTTGTGCTCCCAGCACGGATTTTCAGCTGCTCTTCTGACAGTGACCTGAACAGTCAACAGAATCTCAGCTGATTTGAATTTCTGAAGCCAAGGAGTGCAGAGGATGCTTCGCACTGTCCATTTTATATCAGATCTCCTACTTTACCCCTCCCTTCTCTTACTCCATTTTGCCTTCTTCCTTCCTCTTTGTTTGTTTTAAATTTTATTGTTTTCCCTCTCTATGCCTTTCTGTTCCACACACTCACTATTTCTTGTCTGGCCCCTCAAAATCATTTTTCTTTTCATTAGTCATCTCACATTCTCTTTCCTTTCTTATAATATCCTTATTCTCTCTCCATTTTTATTAATTTTTGCTCATTTGTCATTGATATGGTGGTAGTTGTTGCATTTCTTCAATTTTACTCCTAGATAGTCACTATTTTTGTATTTTAAATCTGAGATTTTGCCTTCCTCCTGCCCTTTCTTATTTTCATTTTAAATTTTATTTTCCCTCTCTTCGTCTGACTTTTAGTCTTTACTCTTATTATTTATTCTCCCTCTATCCTCTCAAAATCATTTTTTTCCTTTAGACATCTCATAATCTTCTTTCTTTTTCCTTTCTTATCATATCTTATTCTTCTTCCGCCTTAATCAATCTTTGCTCATTTGTTGTTGATAAATTACTGTGGTTGTTGTTTTCTTCCATTTTGTTCCTATTTTTCCACCAATTTTATTTTATTTTAAGGCTGGGAAACAGTGGAGCACTTTATAACAATGGTAGGAGAACAGTGGTTTTCCAAAGGAAAACCAAGGTTTTGTCCCTGACAAGAAAAGGCGGTGGATTCTACACAAACAAAACTCACAGAGTCCCACTAAAGGCTGTGCTGTCATTCAGTATGTTTAATCTAAACTCATTTGGGAAGGGAATTCCACTTCATATAATTTACTATTTGTAGTCTAAAAATCTCAGATTTAAACTTGCTTTGTGTAACTCTTTTTCATGTAATTAGAGTAGGAAGATGATACCCTTAGCAGCTTACGGGGGCCAGAACAAAGTCCCTCCACAGATGTCCGGGTCCAAACCCCAAACCTATAAATATGGGACCTTATACAGCAAAGGGGGTTTCAAAGATACGATAAGGATTTGAGATGGGGAGATTAATTTGGATTATCAAGGTGGGCCCATAATCTCAGGGTTTTATAAGAGGGAGGCAGCAGGGTCAGAGTCAGAGAAGGAGGTCACAGCAAGTTATGACCATAAGCAAAGAAACATGTGAGGCTTCTAAGAGCTAGAAAAGTCAAATAAATAAGTTCTCTCCCTGAGCCTCCTGAAAGGACACAGCCCCACAGACTAATTTTAGGTTTCTGGCATCCAGAACTGTAATGTAGTAAATATGTGTGGTGCATTCCTCTCCAAATCTATGGGGAACATTTTGCAATAGAAACAAGACACTAGCAGAGTCACTAACACTGTCCAGCAGCCACTGCCTTTTAGTTCATAATTATTTACCCTATTTTTTCTGTGTATACCTGCAGGCTACAAACTGCATCATAGCTATTTTATAGCTTCTTAGAAGAAATAGAAGCATATGATCTAATTGTTTTCATTTATGTTGACTATTATCAGAATTCTGAACGCATATAGTAATATTCCACAGTGCAGACTTCGCTGCCTTCCTCTCTAGTGACTACTATTTCCTTTTGATCACATGTGCTACCTTCTCACCATTCTGCTTCGTTTCTTCACCACGTTGTGTCTTCCACTATATGCAGCAAATTACAAATCCACATAAATTACAAAACCAAAATCTAGCTATAAAATTACAGGGATAAAAACACTATAGCATATTAAACAATCAATCTCCTACAATTACATTACATGGTGCATTTTATGTTTTAATGGCTCATTAATAATATTACTGTCAAATGAGGCTGTATGATCAGAGACATATTTTTTCACATTAAGAAGCAAATTCTTAGAGGGTAAGCTACTTATAGCTATCCTAATATTGTACAGCAGGCACACTTATTTTCATTTGAAATAGTGGCTTCTAAGAATTGGCTGCAAAGCCCTGGCTGGCGTAGCTCAGTGGATTGAGCGTGGGCTGGGAACCAAAGTGTCCCAGGTTCGATTCCCAGCCAGGGTACATTCCTGGGTTGCAGGCCATAACCCCAGCAACCGCACATTGATCTCTCTCTCTCTCTCTCTCTCTCCCTCTCTCTCTTTCTCTCTCCCCCTCCCTCCCTTTCCTCCCTAAAAATAAATAAATAAAATATTAAAAAAAAAGAATTGACTGCAAAAACTTTAATTCCTTACCTATATAAAATTTGCAATCAAGTTAGGAAAACAACACAAGTTAGTGAAAAAAGTACTATATGATTAATTGCCTGGCATAAAGAAAATTAAAGACTAATCAAGAGAGCTTGTTTCTCAGAAAGGGCTTTATGTACACAGGACGTGAATTGGATGTAAAATTACATACAGGATGAAGTTAAGTGTAGGAGAGGAGAAGAGACATTTTAAAACAAATACCATATAATCTCACCTATACGTGGAACCTAATCAACCAAATAAACAAGCAAGCAAAATAGAACCAGAGACTTAGAAATAAAGAACAAATGGACAGTAACCAGAGGTGAGGGGAAAGAGGGATAATGGAGGAAAATAGGGAAAGGGTCATCAAAGGCACATGTATAAAGCACTCATGGACAAAGACAAAGAGGGTAGGGTTGAGGGTGAAGGCAGGGATGGGATGGGTGGGGCATGGGGGGAGTGGTGGGAGGAAAATGGAGACAACTGTACTTGAACAACAATGAAAAAAAAAGAGCAAACAACGAAAGTAGAGACACAGAAGAAAACTAACTATAGCACTGTGATGATTCTATGATATAGGGAAATAGCACAAAATAAGAATAAATGAAAGAGAAGTCCACATTTAACGAAGCAGTCAGCAGCAACTTGGAAATACCATAGAAGCTTAAACAAGCAAGTGAAACAATCAAAGCATTAATAAAACAAAGCTTCACATAATAGACTGAAGACTGTGACAGCCAAAAATCAGGAACTCCAAGTCTAGGGGACAGTGAATGAACAAGATTTTAATCCTGGAGCCATCTGACCCACTCAAGGGCTCTGTAACATGAGATAGATGAGGTTTCTGTGCCCATGCTATGAAGCTTAACTATTATAAATGATTTGTTAGGGTTGTAAAATACACTAATTTACAGGGTTATTTCTATTACATGAGTGTGTCGATTTATTCAGAGTACATTTTCAAGAAATCAATCTACAGATATCAATTTCTCCTTGAAGTTAGAAGGAACCTCACCTGAGGTCAGCTCCACAGAAGAGAGGCAGTAAGTCAAGGGAATTTTGCTAATTTAGACAGTGTTTGAATATTGCAAAAGCATGAGATGTCATAGGTTTCAACACAGTCAAGTCAAGTACCAAACAGATAAGCTATCAAAAAAATGAAAACACATAAAAGTATTACTTCACTCACTTTAATTGTGTTCTGAAAAAATGAGTTAACTTCAACTGAAATGTTAGATAAAGTGAAGAAAATTGATCTTAACAGAGGCAGGGGGAAAGGAGATTAAAAGGATTACTACTTCTGGAAATAATGCACTGTATTTGTGCTTGTCCTTAAACATAGCTGTAATTTTGTCTTTAAATCTACTATTAACCCCAATTCTTCCTCTGTTGCCTTTAAACTAATCAACGTCCTGAATGCTCACTTATGAAGTAGACGTCTACGTGGATGTAAAGAACTGTGAACATAAGCCTCAGTCTGTAGTAAGGTTAGGGATAGTAGACTTTAAAATATGCCAATTTAAGTGAACAGAATACTTCCTCTGGGAGAATATACAGTCTGAAACTAAAATGGAAGCTAATACAATAAAAAGGGTAAAGTCCTGGCAAATAAGAGAGAGAAATGCTATGTGACTGACCAAGAGGTAGTTCTGAAATAAAGCTTCCAAGGGAGCAATGATGGAAGTCTGGGGACAAAGGAAGAGAGAGTAAGAGAAAAAGAGGAAAGCGAGCCAGGACAATGGTCAAAGGCAGGTACAGCCAGTCACAGCTGGCTTTCTGAGTCCTGCCTGAGCAGACTGTGTGGATCAGTTAGTTAAGTTCATTAAAGATCTAGAGACTGCTTGGATCTCTCAGGACCATTTAGGAAAGAAGAGCTGGACTCATGGCTATAGGTCCCCAGATACATGCTATTTCAACAAGCTCTAGCTAAAAGAATATCAGAATGATCTTTCATAAGCAAATGAATAGTCCACAGGTTACTATTTCATAAAGTGAATTATAAAAACCAACAGTTTTGTGAAATACTTCCTGACTGTTTTTCCTCACTTTCCATTTCATCATATAATTTAACATTTATAAAGAACAGAACATTTCTTCAATCTTGGAAAATAGTCATTAATTGCAACAAAGTCTCTAGTGATATCTTAGCTCTTTAAACCACTCCATGAAAATTGTTTACTTTTCCAAAATAAACATTAGGACATAAGAAAAATATATTTGAGTGAGATCTTCCAAATACAAAGTTGTATTTCCCATCCCCTGCATCAAAGCTGAATATTGTTTAATATTGTTAATTTTCATTTATGAGCGATTCTTTGCCACATTCTTTCATCCCTTCTTTATCCTATATAAAATCATGCACACTATAGGAAATGCCAACCCAAAGACATGAAATCTCTATTAAGGTACAACTCTCTCATATCATTTTCCTAACGTTCACTGTAAACTCTAGTGCAAATATTGCCATACTAACTTCTTCACTGTCTTGCCTTAGCTCTTTTGACTATGAGGGATTCCTAAACAAAGAAGAATCTATCAAAGGACAATTTAAATGCCTAACAATTAAGCACATACTAAGTATGAGACTGAGTTACTAAGAGGAAAATATGGATTGTGTTTCCTAGCATGCTCACCACACAACAAAAAGAGTGTCCGCTTAATGTGCAGAGTTGTTTTAATGGAACATTTACCGCGCCACCTATGTTGTATTAATTATCTAGCTCAAATACTGTGACCAGGTATAATTTGCACATCATCTAAATAGCTTTGTGGCTGTAATCTGCTCTGAGAAAGTACAAAAGGTAATGGCATATGAATGATACAACCTCTATCAGCTACCTTCTTTGTCTTTTATTACAGCACACTGCTGCGTACAAGTGGGGAAAATTAGAGGCGCCTTCTGAAATTTCTCTTGGGGACACATAATGGCCAGGTGAGCAGCAATGCATTTACTTTTTGAAACTTTGAGCTAAATAACACAGACAAATAAGTAAAAAGAAAACTGTGAACCATTCATTTTCATCAGGCCATAAAGACTAAAATATACAAAGGGGAAGAGGAAGAAAAATGAAAGGCAGTGAAATGAAAGACAATGTCATGGCCCCCTGGGAACTCTCAAGTGGTCTTTTATCTGTCTATTTTTCCCTTCCTAAGCTGTGTTCTCCTCCACTTTGCACCCCCATATTTGGAATATCTTCCTCTACTGTCCAACTATTTGTCAGAATTCCGCCTCAAGGTCCCAAACATCATATTCTTATGACACTCTCCCTTATTGTCCTCCAAAAATAAATCATTTTAGTAGAGAACATGCATTCCCATTGAGTGAGTCATTGTGACCGGCATTATATAGTGCAAATATCTCAGAATTTGCAGTCAGACTTGGAATAATTCTGCCATTGACCTTGTATAACCTTGGAAAGTTATTTAAGCCTCAATTTTTCTCACGTGTAAAATGACAGTGATGTTACCTATCTCATCAGGATATGATGATGTTTAAACTGAATGAAATAATAAAGTGCTAAACAGTGTTTAGTACATAGTATTCACCATGATTTTTAGTTTTCTTCTTTTTTTTTCTTTCAGCCTCTGGATGTCTTCTCAAATAAACAAAAACATAATGTCAGTGTCATAGTTTAGATACAAGGAACTCACTGGATTCCCAGGAAATCTGTAATTAATAGTAAAACCCCCATCAATGTGCATTCATATTCTCAATGTCTTATATCAAATATCAGCAAACTATAACCTGAAGGCCAATTCCAGCCCCCTGTCTGTTCTGCATAGCCCACAAACTAAAAATGACTTTTACATTTTTAAGTGGTTAAAAAAATCAAAAGAAAAATAAAATTATAGGAAACTGAAATGTCAGTGTTCATGAATAAATTTTTATGGCAATACCTTCACGTGCTGGCTATGTAGCTCCTTATGTACTACAATGGCAAAGTGGGCAGCTAAGACAGAGACTGCACAGGACACAAAACCTAAAACACTTTCTATCTGGCCCTTTTGGAAAAAGTTTGCTGACCCTTGTCTGAGATTAATAACAATAGAGAAATAAATCACAATTATTCATAAATAAGCTAAGTGCCCCAGACTTTGATGCTAATTTCTTGAAGCCAAAAATCACTGGAGCTCTAACAATAGCTTGCATATAACAAGCCCTAAATAGACACTTTTAAATATATAGATATAATTAAATAAAGGACATAATCCTGTGAAAGGTAAATAATTTCCAACATTTATTCATTAAAACTTTATTGAAAATAGAGTAGGCAATTACAGTTCTCACCAAAATCATAAAGGATATTAAGATAGTATAATTAAGTTACCAAGAAATTTGTAATTGTTTAAGCTTATGATAAACTCAAATATTTAAGTGTTAGGTTAAGAAATTCAGCATTTATTGTTTTATATCTAAAACTTTCTCAGAGGATATAATAAATTTCATTCAGTCATTAAAATACCTAATCAGAAGAAGTGAAATATAATAAAGTGACATTTACAGATGTTTAAAAACAATTTTCCCATTTGTCCCCTGCATGATCTTTGGTAAAAGTAAAGTACATATTTAAAGAAGATTGATAATCCTCTGCAATGTTCTTTCTTTCTAGGAGGATTTTACCATGCACATTTTCTTCTTTTAAAAATAAACTATAGTCATTAGTTAATTTATGACTATCACACACTTCATGAAAATTTTAAAATCTAATCAACAATGTCTTAAATTAGTGCTTCTAAAACTTGAATATGTACAATGAATCACAGGGGTATACCGTTACAAACGCAGGTAGGTCCTGGTTCAGTAGTGCCCAGATGATGCTGAACACTCATTGAGAAGCAAGGTCTAAATGATACTAAATAATCCTGGCTGCTAACACATAAACAAAAAAATAGCATGGCTTGAATATTTATAATTTTGACCCCTGTACCTTGTAGAAATTCATAATAAAAAACCTTTTTCTTTTTCTTTTGGTGCTTAATTTGAAGATATCAACA
This sequence comes from Phyllostomus hastatus, assembly GCF_019186645.2. NCBI lineage: Eukaryota > Metazoa > Chordata > Mammalia > Chiroptera > Phyllostomidae > Phyllostomus > Phyllostomus hastatus. Next base: position 19,428,869 of record NW_025333640.1, read on the forward strand.
AACTATTAGACTGTAATTTTAAAATGTTAATCTTTTTATAGAGCAATACCTTGTCTACATTCAGAAAAACAATTCCAGATTTTAGCAATATGCTTTATATTCCTCTAGAGTTCTCAGTTCTGTCCATTCCACTACATAGTTTAGCAAGATATAATTGAGATATAAATTTATTAGTTTCAGATGTACAACATGATGATTCATATTTGTGAATAGTGCTAAATGATCACAATAAATCTAGTTAATATCCATCACCACACACAGTTAAAATTTTTTTCTTATGATGAGAACTTTTAAGATCTACTTTCTTAGCAACTTTTGAATATATAATACAGTATTATTAACTATAGTCACCATCGTGTATGTTACATCCCTAGGGCTTACTGTGTATTTTATTACCAGAAGTTGGTAAAATTACCTTTCATCACTCACCCCAATTTCACCCACGCCCCACACCCCACCTCTGGCCTCTGGCAACCACCAGTCTGTTCTCTGTATCTACTAGTTTATAGTTTTTGAAGGTTTTTTTTAGATTCCACATATAAGTAAGGTCATACATTATTTGTCTTTATCTATACTGTGTGTATGTATAATGTTTTCTTTATCTATTCATCCACAGATGGACATGTAGCTTACTTCCACTTCCCGGCTATTGTAAACACCGCTGCAATGAACATGGGGGTGCACAAATCTTTTCAAATTAGCACTTTCATTTCCTTCAGATAAATATGCAGAAGTAGAATTGCTGGGTTTTTATGGTAGTTCTACTTTTAATTTTTGAGAAACCTCCACACTGTTTTTTATATCAGCTATACAAATTTACATCCCCATGAACAGTGCACAAGGGTTCCCTTTCCTCTACATTTTTGCCAGCACTTGTTATCTCTTACCCTTTTTCTAGTAGGCATTCTAATCGGGGTGAGGTGACATCTCGATGTGGTGGAGATGAGTATTTCTCTGATAATTAGTGATGTTGAGTGCTTTTTCGTGTACCTGTTGGACACCATTATATATCTCCTTTGAGAAAAGGCCTACTCAGATCCTCTGTCCATTTTCAAATTGAATTTTTTATCTATTGAGTTGTATGAGTTCTTCATATATTTTGGATACTAACCCTGCATATCATATATGATTTACACATATTTTCTCCCAGTCAGTAAATTGTTTTTCATTGTGTTGATGGTTTCCTTTGCTGAACAGAAGCTTTGTAGTTTGATACAGTCCCACTTGTTTATTTTTGCTTTTGTTGCCTTGGCTTTTGGTGTCCCACTATATTTCTCATTTGTAGGAAATATGAAAATGTGGACATTAGAGGTAAATGTAGACATTTTTATTGGTAATCACTAAAATACACTTATGGAGAGAGATAACTTCTACAAGTGTTTATGATTGATAGTCTTATTCCTAAACTCTTTCCTAATCCTTATTAAACATTAATGGAAATGAATCTTTAAGAATAAGTGTTCTTAATAAAAATCTATTAGACAGGAATAACTCCAGAACTATCTAATCTTAAACAAGTGCTGTCACATAATATAGGGGAAAAGTTTTCCAGGATTCGCTTTAAAAACAAATTCAGTGGCTCTCATTGCCCATGAAATGAAGCCCACCTTTTAGCAGAACATACAGTCCTTCAGGATCTGACTCCCCTGGACATTGTATGGTCTTGTCCCTCATTCACCCACTCCACATGCCACTGCTGTCAGTAATTGTGCTGCGCTTCTTACCTCTGTGCCTTTACTTGTGCTGTTACTTGTCTCAAACACACTCGTTTACCTGTAGAAGCCTCAGTCTCCTTGAAGACCTGAGTTTCCAGTCATCATCAGATACTTTCTCTCTATCCTCCCTATTCCTCTCTTATGGATCTTATGTCATTGCTGAAATTATTTGTTCACAATTGATTATGAGCCTCTCTAGAATAAGAATCTAGTCATGTTTATATTCCAGTGTTGAGAACAGCATATTATGACAGATAATCAATGTTCCACGATTTGATCAATCAGTGAAACAAATCTCATTTCTGTGCAAAACATATTAGAAACTATACATTCAACTATTTTGGAAATAGATATCAATAATCTACTCAAAAATTGTCACAGGTAGAAAGACACAAGGAGACATACGACTAAATGCAATGTGATATCCTAGATCAAATCCTGGGACATGAAAACAGAGATGAGTGGGAAAAAATGGTGAAATTCGAAAAAGTTAATAGGATACTACCAATGTTAATTTTATCAAAGCAATATGTAAAAATTACAATTATGTAAGATGTTAAATTAGGGCAAGCTGGGTGATGGGTATATGAGAGCATTCTGTACTGTATTCATAATTTTTCTATAAATCTTAAATTATTCCAAATTTAAAAAGTTAAAGAAAAATTTTGCTCAAGTCATACTCCCAAACCAGATTTCAACTAGTCATTCAGTGTTTATTGAAAATGTCTACCATATGGTAGTGGCCCAAAAGTATTTTTTGAATGAACATGGCTACATGAATATAATCACTTCCTACCTGGGAAATCCCATCATGAAAGTCACTATTGAATTGGCCAGTGAAGGGAGCCTATACTGTTGCCAAAAATGCCACAGCCTGAATTAACAGACTAAACAATGAGTCTTTAGCTCATTAGTAAATTATTACTAATATTTTCATGTTAGTTATTTGCTTTTTTAAGAAATGAATAAAGATGACACCAGGGAGAATATTTTCTTCAAGGGCAACAAAATAAGAGGTCAGTAAAATGAAGCATATTAGATATAAAATTTAATATATGATGCACAAATTATTTTAAATAAATAGCATAACTTACATGTTGAGGTCACTAATGATAAGTGATCTTGAAAAATGAACAAACATAAAATGGCAAAAAAAGCCTTTCTGTAGTGAATACCTACATAAACATTTAAACTGTATGTCTTCAAAAAACTTTAAAACTGCACATACTCTAATGGTTATATACTTAGTTAAAATAAGTGAAGTATTCAATCAACAAGGACCTCCGCTGCTCACCCATATCTCTTAACCCAGAATATTTATCTGCATTACAACTATATCATTAGAAAACTCAGAAAATGATTTTATTTTTTTCTCCAAATATAGAAACTTTATATGGCTTTCATTAACTATTTTCAACTGTTAGAAAATTGTATTAAGATCACAAACAGAATTTGTGCACCTTTTAAGACACTTTTTAAGTTTAAACTTACCAACAGAAATTTCATAGTTACAGCTGAGAAGAGCTTTTCTTTGGGAAAAAAAATTATAGCCTGTGTAATTAAACCATGGTACCAAATTCTAGATCATTTATTAAACACTGCAGGCATCAATGTAATGTGAAAAAATTCTTTCTGAAGTTCTGTGTACATGTGTAGTGACTGTAATGAGAAATTAATCTTAGCAGCGGTTTTAGGGTTTCTGTTGGTTAAGTGCATGCAGCATGCAACTAAATCCAACAGCATAAAATTGAATGGCCGGCAGCACGTTGCCCAGGAAACCATACCATCCACTGGCTTCAAATCTGCTCGAGTACATGAAACTTCCTAGCCAGACTGCTCTGTTTTGCTGTCAAGCTCAGCTCCTTTCTACCCCACCACTGATGCCCCACCTCATTTTCAAGGATACCCCTGTGTTGTAGAAAGAAAAGTGATGAAGGAGGGAAAGAAGATATAAATCAAACTGAGCATCTACTTAAGTGCAAGAGACAATGTTAGGTACTTCCACATAAAAACTAAACTCTTGCTTTCATTTATACCAAAACTTGCTCTTTTTCTATTGTTTCCAATTTAAGGAAATAGTTCTTAACTCATCACTGAGTTACTCAGGCAAAAAAGAAAAAGTCATTTTTGACTATAGTTTTACAGCCAACTTCCTTCCTGTAAGCAGATCCACGACACTTCCATTGCATGTGATGAATCGGGGCTGCTCCCTGTACATCCAAATCATCACCTAGGTATCGATCTGTATTAGCCCACTCTCCAGACTTCTGAAGAGCTTCCTAATGACTTCTCTGTTCAATTGATGTTTCTCTACAGTTTATTCTCCATACAGCATTGAAAGATCCTTTAAAAAAAACTCAATTTTCAATCACACCTAATAAGCCAGTTGGAGAAACACAAATACCATATGATCTCACATATGTGTGAAATCTAATGAGCAAACTAAATTGATGAACAAAATAGAAACAGGGGCATGGATATAGGGAACAGACTGATAGCTACCAGAGGTTGGGGCTGGGGGACTGGATGCAAGAAGGTGAGGGAATTAGCCAAAAAACATGTATACGTAACACATAGACACAGACAACAGTGTGGTGATCGCCACAAGGAAAACAAGGTGGGAGGTAGGTGGAGGTGGGCAAAGCGGGTGAAATGGGGACAGAAAGAGACTTTGCTGGGGCAGTGGGTGCACAGTGCAGTGTGCAGATGATGTCCTGTTCAGTTGTACACTGGAAACCTCTATGATTTTGCAAACCAATGTCACCCCAATAAATTCAATTAAAAAATTCAATTACACTTAAAAATCAGGGCCTTACAATAGCTTGAAAGACTGAATATCTGGCCCCTGGATACTTTTCAATTTCATCTTTTTCCTCATTGTACTTCAGCCATTCTTGCTAGAACATTCCAGAACATTCCTGTCTTAGAACCTTTGCACAGGAGGATATTCCTCCAGATATCTGCATGTCTAACTCCCTAATTTCCTGCAGATATCAAATTTTACCATTTCTGCAGCTTTAACCTGACCACTTGATTTACAACAGAAAATGTTCCCTCTCCCATCTGCTTTCCAATCACTTTATCTATTTTTCTGGGGATTTTTTTTTCATTTTTTACCACCTGACTTTAACACATAATTGTTTTTCCCCTTATCTGGCTCTCCCCACTAGAAAGTTAAAGCTCCGATGACTTTGTTAGCAAATTCCCTAGGGATAAAAAGTCTGTTAGTTTAACCCTGTATACTCAGTACCTTGAAGCTGGTAGGTAGGTAGCAAGCATTTAATTGGTAATTACGAGTTTTGTAAATTAGTGGATGCATATGTTCTTTTTTGATTCTTATATATACTTATAAATTACTTTCTTTATATTTAGTACATTGACTATTTTCATACTGAGAAAAACCTGGGATCACACAACATAAAACATAAAATTTCATATTTGTTAAGAAAAGAATAATATTCACCTTTAACATCATTTTCTTGATTCTGTTTTCTTGCTGTACATTACTTACATGTCTTTGACCTTAGCTGGTCTTTTAAAGTTTACTATAATCTACAATCTGCTGAAATTGTTGTCAAAAAAGTCATTCTTGATAATGTTCTATTTTTTTTTAATGAGGCACAAAATCTCTCACTAGTTTCATACTGTTTAGGATGACTTGATTTTTTGACCAGTGTAAAATTGGAAAAGTGAAATTCTGAGAGTTCTGAATCTAGGCCTTAAAAAGATTAACAGCTTCTACTTTCACAGAGAGGGAACCCATCTGCCATATAAAATAGTCTAGGCCATCTATCACTGGAGAATTAGAAACATGTGGAAAAAGGAAAGCTACAATGAAGAAAAACTGTGGCTCCCCAGCCAATGGCTACCAGCAAGGTCCCGACGTGTGAGTGAGGTCACCCTGGAATCTCCAAAGTGAGCAAAGAACATCATCAGTGGTTGAAACCAGTAAAATGTGGAGTTTTTCATTCAGCAGCTCTATGAGTCTGCCATGTACCACAGATTGAGGCTTAAACAGAAATTTCTTTTATAAGGATTCTGGCAGCTCAAAGTCTGAGATTAAGGTTCTGTCCAAGTTGGTTTCTGGCGAGAGCTCCCTTGCTAGCTTGTAGATGTGAAGTCACCTTCTCACTGTGTCCTCACACGGCCTTTTTTCCATGTGTGTGGGGACGGCTCTCTGGTGTCTCTTCCTCTTCTTATAAGGCCACCAGTCCTATTGGATTAAGGGCCCAGTCTTAATATCTCATTTAACCCTAAATATCTCCCTAAAGGCCCTATCTGCAAAAACAGACACAGTGGGTATTAGGGCTACAATATATGAATCTTGGAGGACATGACTCAGTCCAGAACAGCAGCAATAAAAATCTTATACACTAACCTACAGAATAGTTATTAAATAACAATTAATCCAATATTGACCTTCCATATAATAAAGATGCATATGCTCTCTACTGAGTGTCAACAGTCCTGGGGTGGACTAATAAATATGACATTGCTATTTCTTGTATTTGAAATGATTACCAATGCCTTCACTTAAAATGTTAAAGCCAAATATAATGTTTCTACCATTGTTAGTTTGTGAGACTGGCTAAGTACCATTGACTGTATAATCACTAGTTCACTTAAATGGACGTGAACAGGTAAAAATAAAAGAACATTATACAGTATGGCATCACTATGCCATTCATTTAACACTTGTCATGTGCTACCCTTCCCTGCAATTGGTCTCTCATTCTACCACAATCTGCCATTAGCTGGAGCAGCATTGTATGATCAAAGGGACAAACAACCAACACACTAGGGAAACTTGCTTATTATCCTTCCTTAGCAGAGGCAAATGCTATTCTCTGATCTAAAATTTCATGGACTTCTCATTGACTCCTTTTCCCCAATGGTAGAAAAAGACTAATAATACTTTCTCTGACACAGTGAGGTTAAAGGTACTAACGCATTGAGGGTAACTAATTCATTAGCACCCTTGAAAGTCCACAATGAAAGGCTGTAACTAGCACAACACATTATTGTTTTTTAGAACAGAAAACTCATTGTTTCACTATGCGCTAGTGGTTTTCAATTATTCCATTCGTTTTACTGTTATGACCCAGTTTTCTGAGAGAAAAGGAAAAACTTTTAATATTCCTTTATACTTTGAAATAAAAAAAAACACTTATCTGTTAAAATGTTTAAAATGTCACTTACACTAACCTGCAGAATAGGACTTATTAGAAGTTAATACTCAATATACCTTGTTAGTATCTATATTAAATTTTATTTCTAAAAGCTTTTCTAATAGCTTCACTCCAAAAAGCCAATCTCCTAGGCTTTGAGATGTTTCCAATTGGAAGAGGCTACAATTTAAAAACTAATATACTCATCTTTTGTTCAGGTGGTCTTAGAAACTCAAGGGGCAAGTTGAGGCCATTTAGGACCAGGAATGCTTTCCATTCAATTAAAGAAACAAAGGTTTTCATGTATTCACCAATAGTTATGGCAGGTCTTCATTATTCCAGACCCTGGGCTGGGTGTTGTCAGGCACTAAGAGGAACGTTGAGGCCAGCTGCTTACCTGGAGTGGTCCAGGAAGCCTCATGTGGAGGTGGCTAGATGACAGACACAGCAAAATGTCTTCTGTGGGAATTCACAGGTTCACACCTCCTAATTAGCTGATGAGCTAAATGATTAAAAAATATGCAATGACTGTGACCTACATTTGGGTAGCAGGAAGTAAACATATTGTGTGTTATAACTGCGGAGGAAAATGTTCTGCTGAGGCATTCAGATATGAATAGTATAAAAAACAAACTGTCTAAGGCATGAAATAGAAACACTTCCATTCTCCTTCATTTAGATGCTATAGTATAATATTAAGGAAAACAGGATTTGGGTATTCTAGTGAGTAGTTTTATAAGAATTTTAGTATAAATTAAAATTTTGTAAAAATCCTTCTCTCCCTTTTAGAGAATAAGCTATTTTAAAAGCAATTTTTTAATTATTTAGAGCTTAGATTTTGTTTTGCTTCTTTGGTAAAACTTTAATGACTTTCATACTAGGATACGGCATCTGGCTCTTGACCTCATGAGATAAATACTCTGAGCAACAGAGCCTGTATATTCAAAAACTTCTTTAAAAATTCACATTTATTTCCACTCCAAAGGATTTCCTAGAGGATATTGCATTTCTTTACAGATCCTTGTATTTTAAGACATCTGAATCAGAATAGAACCAGTATGCTTTTCAGGTATAATGATTTTAATGGGGGGAAAAGTTCCCCCACAAAACACTGCAATTAATTTATAAGGTATTGATGACTTTAAAAAAACTTATATATACAAATGCATTGGTTATATATGTCACTTTGAGATCATGATGTAGTCTGCGGTCTTAGTGTGTTCTGATTGTAGAGATGAAATTAAAGCAAAGATGTTCCATAGACATAAACATGTATTTTTCTGGGAGGTTGTTTTTGTTTTTTTCTTTTCAACAGCTCATGCTGGTAACCCACTGAAAGCAAAATGTCATAGGAATAAAGAATGTATGATAATCACTCTAGGTGCATTTTACTGTTCTCCTGGGTAAGTTACCATTTATGGAGGGAAATTTTGTGGATCATAGAAAGGTGAAATTACAAGCAACAATATTCCAAAGGTCATCTAGGCCGCATCCAACATTTTCCAGAATTGTCAGTGACTTGTGGCAGTTTCCAAAAGATGGCCACCCAATAAATCATGCTTCCATCAATTCACACCTGTGTCTTTCCTTCCCTTGAATTGCAACTTGACCTGTGACTGCTTCGACCAACAGGACAAGGTATTAGAATTGCTGTGTCATTTCCAGGATTTGGAATTCCACTTCGTCTGTCAGAAGCCAGCACTTCTCTGAGACCATTTAAGCTATGAGGAGCCCAAGTCGGAAGGAGAGACTCTAGAGGATGAGACACTGAGCGAAGAAAGAAGCCAAGACCTGGGAGTGAAGAAGCACTGGCTGGCACGGGTCTAGCCCAACTCCTGAAGAATGGCACCCAGGTGAAACGGGACTGCCACTGCACAAGGGGCACCAAGCAAGAACCTCTCACTGAGGTCAGCACACCCTTAACACTATGAGAAATAAAAATAACTTGTTGTTTTAGGCCAGCGAGTTTGAGGTGGTTTGTTGTTCAGCAATAAATAAACAGAAGTCTTGTTTAGAAGTCCAGAACAGGAGCAGAACATCTTCTCCCAAATTCTACTTCCTGATCCTTTCCACGGTCACCTGCACCTGTGGTTACTGCCACTTTCTCTGACCATTAAATGATCAATTTTGAGCCCATCCAGAGATCATTCTGGTATTATTCTTGTGTCAGCAGTGTCCAACAACACAGTGCTTGACATGTATATATAATATAGTTGGTACCCGACTTTTTCAGGTTAAATTAAATAAAAAGTCAATCTAAAGTGTGGATTATTGATAGTTTTTCTATAGTGCTAAATGGCAAGAATTCTATACAAGTTTAAGAAGAATGCAGGAGTATTATAAAGGATTTAAACACCAACGTTAGATTTTCAAGTGGTTTCAAAAATGTAGGTGCCAACAGACATTTATTAAGCAAGCACCTGGAGCTGGAAAAACATGATGAATAGGAGTCAATCATAGCATCCCAGATACTTACAGACTAAAGGAAGAGAAGTGGGGTGGATGAGTTTTTGTTCCAAACGGCAGATATTCTATGTGCTCCATTCAAATGTGGACGAGGTCTCTTACTAAGAATGAGATCTTAGGGCATAGACTTGCCACTGTGCTGGGTGGGTGCTATTCTAAGTACTTGACCTGCATCACCTTGTTGAATCCTCATGGTTACCCTGTGTGGTAGGGATTATTATTTGCAACATCCCCTTTTTGCAGATTAGAAAAAAATGAGCCACACACCGTGTCAGTGCCACTGAACTTGGGCAATCTGGTTCCAGAGTTGGGGCTCCTCAGGACTCGGCTGCATTGCTCTCCTCTAAAGCGATTAGACTGTAAAATTCTAAAACCTAATTTTCTTTTGTAAACAGTCATTTATTTGAATTCATAGTGTTACAAAGAGAATTTTCTAATACCTTGTAGTAGAAGAGTGACATAGTCACATTTGGATTGCTACATAGCTCAGGTTTTGTTGGTTTTTTTTAGGTAGAGATGTTTAAACAGAGTATGCAACTTTAAAAATGCTATAAAATCACCACAAAAATAAAATAAAGCAACAAAAAATAAAGCTGCATCATTCTACCTTCCTCTTATCTAACTCCCCCACCTGTGTATGCATGGGTTGGGGAGATTTGCCTTTTCACTCAAAAGGGTGTCAAGAATAATGGTTGCAAGCTTATGATTCAATTAAAATTAAAATTTAAAATTTTTCTGGACTCATGGCTCTTTATTGGCATCTGAGGAGGTGGCTACAGACTTCAAGGCTAAGACAAGGAGGGGAGCAGCTGCGCTTCCCCGGCTCAGTGTCAATGGACTTCCGTGTTTTTCCGAGTCCCCTGGATACCCACTGCCTCCATCACCTCCTCTTCCAGCACCTTTCGACAGGACATATAGGTTCTTTTTAGAGCATCCTCTACTGACGTGTCTTTGGGAACACCAGTCATGTTTCAGGGACTATACCACCAGTTCTGGGGAATTTAGGTTTGCGGACAATTCTGACTGTGTGAAGACTTATACCACTCTCCTGTCTCAGTGAATCTCCACTCCATTTCAGTGGGGTTCCTTTCCATAGGATCCACAAGTTGGACCTGGTGGTGGAGCAAAGGGACTTCACTAGGGATCACGGTTCCCCTAGGATCCTTGGTCTTTCCAATGTGCCAATAATGCATGTTCAGCCCATCCAGGACCACTCTCACTGCCAAACATCAGCATTAAGAACCCAGACCCATATATTTCTTGGCTCCACTCCTATTGAATATGACATTTTTATCAGAAGAGTTGACCTGTTCACCTCTAAAATAGCACTGAAATATTTGCATTCTTAGCTTTAAAAGACTATAACACTGTATAGTTAAACCAAGTTGATCTATGTCAAATATCCCCAAATGGACAGATTTAGGCATCTGAACACCACATGAACAGAGCACATAACAATGAGTATGACTTATTACTAAAGTTGCATGTGTAATGCAGATCATGGTAGACTCACCTAACAAGTCCTTATACTTGATACCTAAGAATGTGTGTATTATCTGTGTATGGTAAAGGACATACTCTCACTTGTGATTGTCATAATTTTGAGTATAATTTATCATATACCAGAAAATAAGAGGTGTTTGACACAATAACATAAAAAACATATAATTTAAGTGTATTTGGCATTTGAGGCCATGTGTCATCACTAACAGCAAATGTTACACATGTAACCCATGCAAAGTTATACTGATGTTGTTTCAAAGAGTTGAGGTTATTAACATTTCAAAGGTTAAATTTATATCTAATTATACTAGCATTTGCTATATTACACTAAGATAAAAATGTACATGTGTGCCATTTATAAATTGGTGCTTGCAGTGTAATTTCATAATGTGTTATCCTTATAAATGTAGTCATTTTGCATAAATGGGAGATATTATTTTATTTTAATTAGGTTATTTAAATTCTCAACCATTAAGGGAAACAGCTTTAGGGTATAAAGCATGCTTTTCATAACTATAGGCTGTATCTCTTCACCTAATAAATGGAATGAAAACTGAGCATCCAATTTCCCAGGGTTTAAGCCTAATGACCAAGACAATTCTCATATCAATAAACATGTAATAAACATCTGTGTGACATTTATTGGGCTATATGTTCACCATTCAAGAATAAAGTGGACTCAGTAATGGTAAGGATGATGATGACACATAATGTCTGGCACACAACTATTAATATTTATTTAAGAAACAATAAATAAATGAAGCTAATATTTTAGAGCTCTTCCTATATGCATGGCACCATTCTAAATACTCTTGTGAATTAAACATTTCATTTTCCTAATAGTGGTATTATCTTCACCATTTTCCAGAGGAGGAAATTGGGCCCTAGTGAGGCCATAACTTCCTAGTGTCAAGTAGCACAGCCAAGATTCCAATCAGGCACGTGTACTTCAAGCTCCAGCAGGAGAGTCAGACTTGCGCGGGGCAAAGCCTAATAGAGACTGGTGTGATGGTATGGTCACAGATGTGAAAAGGGGCCCTGACAGCCAAAAGGAGGGGATATTTTTTATTCAGTGAAATGGAAAATACCTCGTAGCTGAGGTCCTTTTTGACTTGGGCTTAGAAATTCAACCATCAATGAGCAGGAAAAGAACATCCAAAGAAGAGGGGAACAATACCAGCATAATTGTATATCCAGGCAGTGAGGAGTGGATCAATAAGTCCACCCAATCAGAGAGTGAAAGGACCCTAGTGAGACCTGGCAGGAGAAATGTCTTGTGGAATCAGATCATTCAGAGACCTTGTATGCCATGACAAGAAAACTAGATTTACAAATAAGGCAGTGGGAAGTAATCAAAGTCACTTAAGCAGAGAAGTGATATTGTCAAATTATCATGTACTCAGTTAACATGCTGACAGAGTCAAACATGGTTCTTGATAGAGATCAGTCAGGAGCAGTAAGCAGCGAGAACGAAGGAAAGGGAAAATAAGTGATCAGTAGTCAGCACTCAGTCTCACCATGCCCCGCACTCCTTGTGGTCCATTTATATTTCACTTTGAAGACATGTTTTAAGAAAGGCAAATCACTATTGAAATTTGGTTCAATCAAAACACTGTAAGAGCAGTGTTTCAACCCACAGCTGTCCATGTTTTTCCTGCTCTATCACTTTCTGTCTCATCACCCAGCCAGTCCCCTAGGTCTCCATGCCTTCTTTCAGCTAGGGCCAACAAAGAGAAACTTTCAAAGGCTGTTGGCAGTTGTATCAGTCAGGGTTCTCCAGAGAAACAGAACCAATGGGAGATTTTATGTGTACATATATAAAAATATATAATATGTATATATACAGTGCAACAATAGTCATTGGCGTAAATAGGTTCATAGTTGTTTGTATGGAAATAATACAATAATTAATAAATAATAATATAAGTATAAACTCTGTTTTGCATACTCACAACTGTAAACCTACTTTTGCCCTACACTGTATATATAAAAGACATTTACTATGAGGAACTGGTTTGTGCAATTTATGGAGGTTGGAAAGTCCAAAATCTTCAGAGTTAACAGTGGGCAGAGATCCAAGAGGGCTGCTAGTGCAGATGAAGTTCAAAGTCTGTCTACGGAAAAACTTTTCCTTGATCGAGTCCAGTCTTTTTGTTCTGTTGGGGCCATCAAGAGACAATGAGGCCTACCCACATTATGAAGAACAAACAGTTTACTGATTTAAATGTCCATCTCATTCAAAAACATGCTCTAGTTCGACACATAAAATTAACCATCACAGTGGTCATTCCTGGACAGGTCTCAAAAGTTTTTACTTAATAGAATATCCATTAAGCATTCCCAAGAGTGCTCCCTGCACAGTTGGAAATGTCTCTCATCCCAGGAACAAGTATTGTCTGTTGTAAATATTTGTTTGCTGCAAGTATGAACTAGCCAGAGTCAAATTCAAAACTTCTTGTATCCAACATCATGACAATCCTTTATTTGCAAATAGTGTCTTGTAGGCTCCTTGGACCCTATTCACTGTGCCTTATGTATATATTCCTTATGTACCCAGAAAAATAAGTCTTGTTTTGATTTTTTGGAAGGCATTTTTAACATTCACTTAAAGACACTCCTGCTATGTAAACAGGACCAAAATAAATCAAATGAGAGGAAAATTTAAATTTCTCCCTGGGCAACTTCCAAATTCAGCATTTGGGAACATGTTTTACTATTTTTTACAAAGATAATTACCATAATGTATCATGTTTTTTCCCTAAACTACAGAAAAATGTCGATCATTTTCCATGTATTACTGTTATTAAATAATATTTTTAGCAGTTAATGCATACAAAGAGCATTGAGCAAAAACATCATCATATCTTGCCAGCATCTGCTGAGCTAGTCTATGCCAAGCACTGAACAAACGCTTTCTGCTTTCCTACAGCTCCAGGGCTTCGCTCCCAGATGGCCACACTATACTATTTGCACTTAAGAGAAGCATGAGAATGGAGATGTAGCTCCCCAAATCCTAACACTTGGCAATCATTTCTTCTCTCACTCAGCACCACTCCTCTTCCAACTGCCCCTCATCCCACAAACAGCACTGAAATGAAATCAGTCCTGGAAAATAAAATACCACAAAAGAGACTTCCTAGACTCTCCTGAGGCTTCCTAGCTCAGGAACTGTTTATGCAAATTTATTGAGTCTAGCACTGTGCATTAATTAGGAGGACTACCCCCGGCCTGTGTAATGTGGAGAGAACAATGGTGCTGTGGCAGCACTTGGTCTACAGGACATAGAGGTCCTAGAATAGCCTGGATTTTTGCATTCACAAAGGAGAAGCAGCTAGGCATTGCAGGCAGCCACAGGCATGTGGCTGGGATTTGTTCTCAGGAGAGACCCAGCGGGGGCAGTTTGGGCAGGTGCCCTGCAGTAGTGCTCTGAGGCTCTGACAAGGAGAGAATGGGAAGACATACCTAAGGGAAGAATGGAGCTCACACCCTGTCGGAGGACAGGGATCACATTCCCCTCTTCCGACACACATCTGGTAAAGTATTTGCATTTTCATATATTGTGCTAAGCTCAGAATCTGAGAATACCATTCCAAGTAAGTAAAATGCAAGTGAAGCATAATGAAATTCTGTTTCCTTTGGCATTTTCTGTAAGTTAAAGCAAATTCTGTGCTGCAATAAGGATGCTTTAAAATGTGTTCAAAGAGCCCTGGCCAATGTGGCTCAGTTGGTTAGAGCATAGTCCAGTAAACCAAAGGTTGCAGGTTCAATTTTCAGTCAAGGCGTATGCCTAAATTGCAGGTTCGGTCCCCAGTCGGGGAGCATACAATCTTGGGGAACTGATTCTTGACTGCAAAGTTGGTGCATGACAAGACAAGAGGAATATTTACCATAGTCTGCTTTTACAGAAAACTAAAGTTGAGTTAGTGTAAAAGTTAAAATGATTTTGCTCAGACTGTAAGTTCATCCTTCCATTATTTATCTTTAGTGATCAAAGCGGCATATGTTGTAATCCATCTGGATGAGCAGAAGATCAAAACAAATGACATGAAACAGAAGTGTGTGCTACATGCCGCATGTTTCTATGATCCAATTTTTCTTCAACTTGATGTAATGTAGCCTTTTAATCAATGTATTTATCACTCAACAAAAATATGTAGATCAGAGTGGAAATATGAGATGGTAGAGGGAATTATACTATGAAAAGTACTGAAATTTTTCAGTTCTGAACACATGTTTGGGGGACGAGTTAAGGAGAATAGCAACAAACAGAGCCTCAAAATAATATGACGTGCAACCACTATTCAAAAAAAAATGGCATTCAATAGCACATTTTTTTTTATTAAACCACTTTTCCAAAGTGACACTTGGCAAGGATGAGGGCAGGACGATGATCAGAATGGAGCAGGGGCTCAGCAGATCTCTCACACTGCAGGGGCCCGGGGGGCCTGAGACAGGCCCAGCCTCTGATCCAAGGCCCAGACTTAATCATGCGCACAGCGTGACACCTTCCCAGGTTCTGCTCCTGACACCTCTTCATGGTGTTAGTTAGGCACCACTAATACATGGGAGGTGTTTTAAAAGTACCTGTTTGGGACGAGCCCCCTAGTTTGTAAAGTTATAATATGTTTTGACCCTCTTTTTACTGTCTTAAAAATAATCTGACTGATTACAGGGACACAGGAGTGCTCCAGGTCTACATCAAGTAATCTGAGGGGAGAATTGTTAATTACCCCATTTTCCCACAGGTCAGGGAGACTCTGATCAGGCCTCCAGGAGACTGTAGTGAATCATCCATTAACACCTTCATAACACATTAATCACGTATTTGGGCATGCTTCGAAATAGAGCAAAGTAGACCCTGGAGGAAAAGGAACTTGACTTTTTCCTCCTTTGGATATTACATCTCTTACAGGACAGTCCCCCTAAATCCTCTCTCTGTCTGTTTGAACACCTCCGTGGGCGGAGCTCTTCTCCTACTTCACAAAGCAACCCTTGTGTTTTCAGACTGAAATATCCTGCTTTCAATACTAAACAGTCCTTCTGTCTAGTGCAAAACTTCTACATCCCTACAAGACTAACTGACCTCGATAGTCATGTTTCGTCAAATCTCTCTTCCACCACAGAATGGAATGTTAACTCTGCAAGAACCAGCAACTCATCTATGTGCCACTATCTCTATCTGCCGGAGTGCTAACAGATAGCACTCAGTAAATTTTTGTGGAATGAATGAATGAATGAATGAGTGAATGAATGAGTGGATGGAGCCACAAACACTTTCAGTGATGTTTAGTGGAAATGAAAGAAAATTCTAGTGTAAAAAATATTGAGTCAGGCAGCCTGAATTCGTTTACCACTGCATCTCAAAATCTACAACATCTTGGGGCATATTTTGATATAAACACTCTAGGATTTATTTTTCTTTATCTGAAGAAGAGGAGTTAGGTTACTTTTAATCTGAGTTCTCATCAGACTCTGCAGTCAGACTCTTTTTAATTTTAGGTTGGGCTGTCCAGTGCTGCATGGAACATACTCCATTCCTTTCCCCTAGCTCAACTCCCCAAATACTTTCAAAATTATAATTCCATGCACAATATTTATTCTCTAAGACATACCTACATATGTTCTTAACACAAGGTTTTGTAGAAAATTTTTTATGAGCCCCTTCACCTCTTAAAATGCAATCATTAGGCTGAAACACAACACCACTAGCAAGTTCTGAACGGTACAAACTAGAGTGAGACTACTATCTCACTGGTTCTAAATACTATTTCTTCACCCTACAAATTTATTTATTTTGTGGCTACAATGTACCAGGACTGCTCTGGGCAATGTGATTATAACTAAGGAGAGAGACAAAGGACTTCTCACTTGTGTGCCTTATTTTCAAGTAGGAGTAGACAGAGTAGGTCATTTCATACTGGGATTTTTATTAATGAAGCAAATAAAACCTAGCAGTGGGATGGAAAGTGGGGCAGGGAGCTGCAGTACTCCTTAGGATGAGTTCAGACAGATGCATAGAGAGCCCAATGCCTAAACAGTTAAGTGGAAAGCACTACGGTAAAGGGGACCAGCAAATTCCAATCCCTGAGCCACAGATGAGCTTTGTGTGCCATAGAAAATCCAAGGAAAAATTGTGTTACATATAGCTTCACCGTAGTGTTTTACAGGTAGACTAGTTCAAGTTTGTCATCTTAGATTTGCCACTTCGGTTAGCCCTGTTAGTGAAGGTTCCACAGAACCAAAGCTAGTGGAGGGCCTGTGTCTCTGTAAGGAACCATACGTGGTAGTGAAACTGCGAACATTTGCAGAGGCTAAATGTGCTGTTAAGTAAGAATGGAGGCTGAACTCAGGGAGAACTCAGGAAACTGAGACTAAAGAAAAGAAATAAGGAAGCCAGGGGATGACTAAGTGGGCCAGGTAAAGACTTAAAACAGTCTTTGCCCACAAATTTTTAAAGAGTATGTTCTTCATGGTAAAAGAGAATGGAGAACTATATTGTATTTAAAGGTTTAGAGACTAGATGAGAAGATTTGGTCTCATAAGAAATTGTCTAAAATTGTTGAGTCCTCCAAATACAATATTACATTTTTAAGAAGTGTATGTTCCTTTTATACTGTCATTCAAAATATTATTTAAAAAGTAAAATATAAATTAGCTAAACGAAAGAGCCCTGTCAAAAGAATTTCAGTTTGCATTTGAAATTGTTCAATTTTTAAAAATTGAATTACACTCTACTTTTAAGTATTAGAGTTATTTATATTATAAGATATATCTGGGCTAAAAAAAGTCTTAAATGCATGTTTTAAGAGCTCTATTCAGTATAGAAATCTAAGGGGCTTGATTTAGAAGAATCAGAATTAGTCACTATCAGTGTAATTGTTATGGTTGTAAAGTTAATTTAGCAGCTGAAATTAACCAATCTAGCAATGGCAAAGATGATTTCTATATGTAAATGTGGTATTAAAATAGATTGTCATCCTTCAAAAAATAGTGTGGCAGGCATAAAATCTGCATTTAACCTCTTCAGAGACTATCAGAACAAGCTGTGCAAATTTATCAAGTTGTAAAGTCTCTAGAACAGAAAACATGAGCATTATTTTAAAGAAGACCACTGTATCAGTTTTCTATGACCGTATAACAAACAACCATAACATTTAAAATAACACCTACTTATTTAGCTCACAAATCTACAAAGTTGTTAGTCAGGCCTGGATCAGGCTCAAACACCCCAACTAGGCTAGTCCATACATCTGCAGTTAGCTGGGGACTGCTTGTTGGTCAACACTGTGACTCCCACATCAGGCGACTATCTATTGACTGGAGACAGTGGAAGGGTGGGCTACATTTGTGTCAGTCTGCAATGGCTACTTGGCTTTAACCACTTTGCAAGAAAAGTAAGAGAGAAAGTGCTGATGCACAAGTATTTTTCAAGGCTCAGCTTGCATAGTTTTCCTACTCCCCCATTGACCAAAAAAAGTCACATTGCCAAATCCAGAAACATTATTGGGAGATATTACGAAGGTCTTGAATACAGGGAGACAAAAAAAAAATAGCAGCCATTACTGTGACTAATCCACCATAGCCATATAGAGTAAACCCCCTAGCAAAAATAAATCTTCACATTAAGGAGATGACAAGAACTATTGCAAGAAATAACAAACAAAGGTTCTGAGAAAGATAAGAGAGAATAGTAGATTTTATGCTGCATTAAGAGAGACCACATACCTCTTGTTCACCACTGTATCCTTAGTATCAGGCCAGTGTTTCGCTGTTATGGCATTACTAAAATTTTGTTGAATAAATGAGCTTTAATGGAAGTAGAAGGTCTATACGTGCTGCACAGTGGGAAGAAGCAAGGTGCTGTAGTGCTTTTTACACGGCCTCTGGAGTCAGCCTGCCCAGGTTTACAGCCTGGCTTTGCTTCTTATTACATGTGTATCCTTGGAAAAAGTATGTCACCTCTCCGGGCCCAAATTTCCTGAACTATAAACTGAAAATGATGCCAGTATCCATTGTGATGGTTTTAAACATAGCTCCCAAGTTATTTGATAAGGAATGCTTTAAGAGGTAGGGTCTGCAACAGTTTTGAATGAAGTGGGCTATGTGTGTTTCAACTAATAAAGTCCAGTGAGAATAATGTTGCGTGACTTCCAACTTCCAAGACTTAGTCATAAAAGAGGATGTACCTTCTGCCTTGATGGTTGGAACACTTGCTTTTGAAGACCAGAACCTCAATTTGAGAAATCTAATTACGCAAAGAACACCAGGCTATGAAGAAGACAAGGGACACAGAAGGGGCATGTGTATTGCCCCAGCTGGCAGTCTTCCTCTTGGAGCCACCCTAACCCACATACCAGAATGGTGAGTGAACAAGCCGTCAGATCACTCCAGCTTTCAACAGCTGAGTTACTCTCTCCAACCTTTGAGTCTTTCCAGGGGAAGCCCCAGGCATCACCAGGGCAGAGCAGGCAATTCTGCTATGCCTACTCTGCCCCAGCCCAGCTAAGCTTTCTGAATTTCCAACCCACAGAATTGATGAGCATAATACTGTTTTTTTTTTAAGCCACTAAGTTTTGGAAAAAATTGTTACGTTGCAGCAATAACTGTAACAGAAGTCCAGTACCTGGAAGAAAGGTGCTACCATAAAACCCAAAAAACGTGCCTTGGCTTGATACCCAAAAAACAGGCATTGGGCAGAAGCTAGAAAAACCCTGTAATGACTAATTTTATGTGTCAACTTGACTAGGCCACAGCGTGCCCAGGCATTGGGCCAAACGTTATCTGAAGGTGTTTCTAGATGAAATAAACATTTGAATCATTAGACTAAATAAAGCAGATTGCCCTCCTTAACAGGGTGGCCTCCATGCAACCAACTAAAAGACCTGAAGAGAACAGAAGGCTGAGTAAGAAAGAACTGCTCCTTCCTCCTGCCAGCCGTACTAGAAGAGCTGCATGCAAGAAGCCTCATCCTTAACTGTAAAGTTTAAATGACAAGTCCGGGACATGTAGCTGACACAGTGGAGACTTGAGAAAGGGAATAACTGTATTTTGCATGGGATGCAAAGGAAGGAATGTAAGTATCTGTGGCTACAGGGGAATTGTAGCAGTTTCAGAACATGAGCCCAGAATTATTTGATGCTACTTCCTTGCATCCGCATAGGAATATAAACAACCGGCTAACAAGCGGCTGCCTCGGTGACGCTGGGGCTGCTTGCTGAGGCTGGGTCATAAAAAGCAGTGCAGCTTCTGAATTGTCTGTTGAAAACTCACACCTAGAACCTTGTGCCTCCATTAAGAAGTCTGACCACCCTGCAGTACCATCCCATGTGGATACAAAGACACATGAAGTGTTTACATGTAGGTTATCCAGTTGGTAGTCATAGTCTTCTATCCATCCCAGTTCAGGTGCCCAACATCTGAGCGAATGAGCTTTCAGATAATTCCAGTTCCTTGTATCGAGTAACCTGAGAGCCACAGGCCTGGAGTAACAGCCACACACAGCGGAGCATCTCACACTGTCCTGTCAAGTTCCTGACCTTCAGGATTCATGAGCATTACAAAATGGAGGCTTTAACACATTTAGTTGTGGGGCAATCTATTACACAGAAATAGCAACTGGAATACAATCTCATAGAGAACTTGTGAACTATCATGAAAAGCACATAAAACAAGTCCTGTTGTTGGTGTTTAATAATTAGTAGCTAGAATAATAAAAATGATTATTATAAACATATGAAATACATACTTTCTATATAAGTTCAGTGTTAGGATCAGCTAAAAGCTGCCTTTATCTTCATAGCATACTTATTTAGCAGGTCAGGCAGAAAAATTATCTGTTAATGCTAATAGCCATATATGTATATATGAAAAGTTCAGGGAAAGAGGAAACCCTAATTAATGGCTGAAAGTTAGCCATCCATATCCAAGGCTATTAAGGCCAGGATTTCTACAACTACAGACATCTCAGAGAAAATGGTCACATCCCCTGCTGATATTACACAAAGGCAGAGTGACTGACCCCTATTAAACATCATGTATAGTGCTATCTAGTCCATGTAAATAAACTCTCAAATCTCATATTCTGTTACCCCAACTCAAATTCAGTGCACTGGCTTAACCTTACTCATTTCTACCCAAGTTCAGCCATTTCATTGACATTGCAAGCACTGATACCCCCAAAGAGTACAAAAGGAAATTTTTTTCACAGAGCAATTCATGTCAAATTGAACCAGGCCAATACCTCAGGTAAGTGCTGTAAGTTCAACAGTTAATAAAGTCATCATTGTGCAGTTGAAAATCATTTAACAGCTGTTCAACACAATGTTATTTTGTTTAGAAAACTGTTACTGTGATTTAGAAAAATGAAAGAAAAAACTTTTACTATTTCCCTAAGTACTCAAATATTCACAAAATAATCCTGTGCATGTAAACTTTCAACAAACTTTCCTATTTGGTATCATTGGTAATTTTAGTTTTTCATAGCATGGCCTGTTCTTTATAATACCTACAAAGTTGGTGAAACGAAAGGTAATTAAGAGCATTATTGCCCTGGCCAGTGTAGCCCAGTTCATTGGAGCGCTGTCCCATATACCAAAAAGTTGCAGGTTCGATTCCCAGTCAGGCCACATAACTAGGTCATGGGTTCAATCCCCAGTTGAGCCACATATGGGAGGCAACCAATCCATGTTCCTCTCCCACATCAATGACCCTCTCTCTCTCCTTTTCAGTTCCTCTCTCTTCCTTCCTCTCCCTCTAAAATCAATAAACTTATCTTTTAAAAAGCACTACCACCATAACGATGAATAAAAGTAAAAACAAGCATCAAAATAAGATATTTATCATTATTTATAATTCTTAAATTTAAAAGTCCATGGGATGTTGAAAAATATTAGTGTAAGTAAAGAACACTTGGCAACACGTACATGGAACACAAGTGAAAGAGACTGAGGAGCAGAGATGTTAACTAATCTAACCAAAGTCCCACGGCCAAGTGGCAAAGCTAATACTTGTGCCCATTTACTCTTCCTCCAGACCCATGCCTTTCACTGCCTCGCTCTGCTGCCTTTCAGCCTAGACAGTCATATAACATGAGTGGGATTCCTTCTAAACCTAGAGCATGAGGTTTCTGTTCTACTCTCACTGGGCACCAAAGAGAATTCCTGAGTCAGCCGGCAACACTGAGAGTCAAAGGTGAAATTTTCACTGCGTAATTAACTGTAAAGAAATCACTTTTTTCCAAACCTTGAATGAACTGCAGTAGTAGTTTCATAGTAGTATATGGTAGTATAGAAGGTAGTTTGAGACTAAAATAAAATATATTGCTAGAATTTAAATGTTTAAAGCTTTGTATAATTTGCAATTACAGATCTCATATGTTGTAAGTTTATGAAAATGAATTCTGAATAAATCTGGAAAGTAAAACTGTTACAGATCTAAGTCTGTACAACTTAAACAACTTTTAGCCATCACTGCTGCACGGAACTTGTTTGGGAGTAAACCTGTGAAGGTTTACAGTTAGGAATAATTACCACCTGTAAAAAAAATGATCATTTGTGAAAACATAGAGGGCCGGTGCCTCACTTAACAAACGTTTGTTCACTCTGCATTTTATACATAAGCTTTTCTGTGCCCTGTGGCACTGCATGGCCAATTGTGTCCTGGTGCCAAAATTTTTCTCCTAAGAAACTTTTTTTTAAATGGTGACATCAAAAGTACAAATGCTAAAAAATATTCAGTGTTCCTTTGATGAGAGAAGGTTTTCTTTGGCAGTGGCTGGTCGAAAGAGATTCCATTGCAACTGTCGTCTTTGCCTTCCTGTCTAGATTTGCACAATTCGATGAGTGGGATAATCAGTGTGAAAAGTGACAAAGCAGTCAGACGCCCAGCACCCCGGAGCACTCTGTCCTTTTAGGTCTCCTTTCACTGGCTTCAGAGCAAAGGCTTATCGCCAGTTCTACCCTCATGTCACACCTATTTCAATTATTGAACAGGGTTACAGAGACAGGGAAAAGAATGACTATTGAATAGATGTCATTTCGCACCCTCCCCTGGAGGTTGTAAAAGGTGGCTCAGAGTGATACGGTGAGGAATGGGCTGGAGGACAGCAACACTCAGACCTCCACCCCCCTTCAGCAAACCTCAGACTGAGGAATTCTAAACCCGTGCTGGTATTGTCAGCTCCCTTTGTGCTGTAGAGAATTGAGTCGATGTTGGCTAATCAGCAAGTTCTAAAAACCCTGATTGATAAAACAGTCTGGCTACATCTGCTCCTCCCATGCTCCAAGACACTTCCTCTGAAGATTTTTGTTCAACAGTCTTTCAAACACGGTGATTACACTGCATCTCATTAAGTCACCTATGAATACATAATAATTTTTTTAAAATTCACACCAGGAGAGGAGTTTTAACAACATACCTGGCTTAAGTGAATCCACTGTTTAAAAAATTCTGACCAGGGTATGCCAGAAAGTACTAATTGTTTTCATTTAATAGTCAATAAATGTGTTATTCAGTCTTACTTACTAATACAATTACCCACAACATCTGCTTTAAACAAAAAAAATTGTGACTTATGCTGATTTCATTGCTGAAAGCCAATAATAATATGGAAATTAGCTGGTTTTCATTATACAAAAGTATTCTAATACTATTAGCATACTCAGTGGAATTCAGTCTAAGCACACGGGACTGTAATACCCAATTTAGATTCAGGAGAGTAGTTGGAAAGGGCTTTTCTGGAGAAACAAAATGGAGAGCCTTTCTACCCCCTGGCATTTCCCCTGTAGGGTCAGATTCCCACCTGCTAGAGATATAGTTCATTTGGTTAATACAGAGCATTCTGGGTAACTGTGCACAGGTTATTCATAAATAAATGTTTGTGATTACCTGAGTCCCAGCTATTTTCAATCTCAGGAGTCAATTGCTGCACAGGCAACAATGCAGGGAACCATTGTAAATATACTTCGGCAAAGGAGAATCATTTAGAGCTCCGCTATATGGCAACTGATATAACATCCAACCCAAAAATATGGCTTTAAAAAATATAGAATATATATTGAATTACTTCGCTGGAAAATTGTTTGGTTTTGAACAAGCGTCAGACTGTTGGGAACCGCCCTGACTGGTATCAGAAGCTGAAACCCCTGCCTAGGCTAAGGCTAAGGGAATGCCCTTGGAACCATGAGCCAGCAAGGAGACAAAAGCTTATCTTCCTGGCAGGAATGCTGCTTCTGCTGCTTTATTCATAACTGAACCCCAAAAAGCTTGGTCGGTTAGCCGAAGACGGGTAAGATTCCCCAAGGGGGGAACGATCTAAGACAGGCACGATCACATGGGAGGCCCCCCAAAAGGACTTGGGGGGCTGCAGCAAAAGGGGGTGATGGACCCTTGCTCCTCGGCTTTGACATAGCCCGAGTTCTCATCACCTGGGAGAAAATCTCCTTATCTCTTGGTTGCCTTGGTTCCCGTGCTCCACCTAAGCCTGAAACAATGACAGGGTGGTGCAGCTCTGTGCTGAAAAGGGCGGATTTCCCGGGTGATCAGGCCTAAGAAAGAATATGTAAATGACTGTGAAACCTTCTTTGTTTAGAATGCTCTCAGTTGAATGAAAGGGGTCCAAGGAGGAAGTTAGTTTGTTCCTCAAAGTCTTACAGCTCTTTGACACCAACTCAAAATAGACCGGCAGAGTTCCTTGTTTTCTATGGTTCCTTACTTCCCCCTAATGAGTACTGTACTTTACCTGAATTATTATGCAAAATGAGCCCAATAAAAGCAGGTATGGACTGTAAATCGGGGTGCTCCCCACTAGAGGGGGTGGCCATTTCCTCCCTACTTCTCCACAAAAACTAGTTTGTCTCTGTGCATGTTTTTTCTCACGTGTTTTCGTCGAGCCATCTGCAGCGTTCCGTGATCACTGCTGGCTGGTGACCCACGCAACATCAGACTGACCAAGTAGCTCAACCAACATCACCGAGAACTTACTTTTTCTTTCTCTCTCTGTGCTATTTTCCAGTCAGCTTCAGCAGCATCAAGAGCATCTTTGGTTCCCCTGAAGCTCCAACCTTCTCCCTTCAAATGTCCAGATCCAGACCACATGTTCTCATACAAAACACCCAGAAGAAGAGAACAATTCTAGTCTAGAAGTTTCTAGGACCAATAAGGTTTCTCTTTCCCCAAAGTCCAAAGGTTCAATGTGTGCCACTGATTCTGACGCAGTTATGTATCCATTACTGAACCGATTACTATGACAGACTGACTGACAAGCCAATCAAGGCACAACCTGAAGCCGTGGCAGAGGTGGTTCCCTGAGACTGTTACCAGAAGGAAGAACAGATGATGCACAACAGAGACAATGGGTGTCCCCTAAAGATGCGTCCTCAGAGCTCACTTCTATCCTGCCTGAGCCAAATACATAACTCGTTACTTAACATTGTCGATAGGTCTGATTTTAACAAAATGACCTATAAAGAAACCAATTTTATTAAAGGCTAATTGACATGAACAGGAATTAAGCTCCTATGGCACCTCATCAGTGTTACAACAAAATGACACTGAATGAAATGATGTTATTCCAGGACCTACTGTGTGCCTTTGAAGATAGTCATGGCCTTTGCACACTGAGTGAGCATGACCACATGATTTTGTTAAAGGAGGAACAGAAGAAAACAAAATGCTCTTATTTTTGAAATGAGATATAGTAGTAAATATTAGTTATTTTCTACATTTACTCTCAAAGACACATTTTCTTTAGAGGACAAGCTGGAGAGGTTAGGTGACTTACTCAAGGTGAAAATGCTTTGGGGAGGCCAAGGCCCCATCTCAGGTATCCTGAATCTCACTCAATCCAGCTATCTCCTTGAACGCTTTTGTCCACTGTTATTTCATTTTACCTTATTTTCTAAGTTATAATGAAATTAATTCTAGTTATGTTCTATAAATAGAACCCATTTTATTCCCACCTCACTTTATGAGTCATGGGCAGATAACCGTAACACAATAAGAAATCCAAAGTCCACCATTGAAAGGTGAGCAGTTTTGAGGGTTATACAGCCCTTTTAAGTTTTGGGATTGTAATTCTGTTCCTTGCAAAACACTTACCAGATGCAACAGTAGTAGAAAGAGCACTAGACTGACAGCCAGTAGGCCTGTGTTTTTTCTCCCACCTTTATCACTAAACAGTGGCAGCACGCCAGCAAGTTATTTATTGTCTACGGGTTTCAACCGTGGAATTAAGATAAAGCCTTCTTAAAGGACTTTCTGCTTTTGAGATCCTTTGCTTCTATAAGTTTTTCTCTAGAAATGTGAAAAGATTATAGTACCTTAATTGTAAAAAAACACATAGAACTTGAAATTAGATGGGCTAATCTCACATTAGGCTCTGTCCCTGAGATTAAATATGTTACTTAGCTTTTATGACTTTCTCCTAAAAAGTAGAATTAATAAATCTATCATTTACCCACTATGTTTAAAATGAAGAATATATATCAAACAGCCATATTTTGTTCCAGTCACTGGAGTTCATGAAAGGATTGCCAATGAACAGATCAGCAGCCCCTGTAAGGAAAGGTGGCCCATTGGGATATCATTGGGAAGCAATCAGAAGACCTTGCAAGGGATTATCCCGGAAAAACAAAAGGAGAGTTAAGATTCTTTTTTAAAAAAAAAAAAAAGAGGAAAAATGGAAGTAAAGAAACATCATAAAATATCATGGAAGCAGTAAAGGAAAAATGCACATATAAACAAAAGTGGATTTTTTTCTTTTTCTTCCCTCTCTCGTCCCCAGAGAAAAAGACCTTCTCAAGCATGGTCCGCATGCGTGGTCAGCTTGTGGGTGAGGAAAGAGTCGGGGGAGAGGGTTCATGGCCTATTCTCTCCTCTGATGTCACTCCCAATGTCTAACTCCCAGCTCTGTGCTCACAGCGAATGGCAGCGTCCAGTGAAGTCATAGTAGCACCCTTGGTTGGATCCATGGTTCACCTCTATGTTTGAAATACAGCAGGACTTAAAAACAACTGCTCATAAATCCCAGAGAGTTATAAGAAATATGTGCTCAGGTTGACAAAATACTGAAACTTACACAATCATAATGTCCGTTTACAGAGTGTGAAATTAGTTACCGTGAGAGTTCTAAGAATTTGATTACTATTGTAAGAGACAGATGTCTTACAGGCCTGAATCCCCAGTGTGAATTAATTGCAACCTAATAAGTGGTGTTAACAAATCTAGAAAAAGCAGAAAAAATGGATTAATAGAAGCAAAGTGGCCCACTAACAAAGTAGGCAAATGAGATTTAAAGAAACTAAACTGATCAGTCTCTGTACTCAACTAGAGAGGGAGCGATCTGGAGCCACGAACTTGCTCAGAGAGCTATTTCCCTCCATGGTTCTCCCAATGCTGCGGCTTACCCAAGGTCTAGATGAACTGTCCCTACCCCAAACCACTTAATTCCCCTCATTGATCCAATGCTATAAAGGAAAGTCTGATTACTAATGTCCTTTCTTGGACTCTTCTAGAGCATTCCATCACTAAAAAACATCATTTCTGGGTATAAATTAATAAACTTGACCAGCTATACTATATATAACTCTTATATAACTCTGATTATCTACTTCACAAGAGGTTGATCATCTAATAATAAAGGTGTGCTAATAAAAGCTTGTCTCTGGAATAGAAGTCTGAGGAACTGTCTTTTAATTGTCCAGGCAACCTCTAGAGCTGATGCCTCTACAAGATAAATCTCTAAACATTAATATCAACTATATCCAAACTGGATGTAATATGCTATTTTGTTTTTGCACTTCTAGTGTCATTAGGCAAATACATAAATAATTATGTTATATCATGCAAAATATGTCAAGTGCTTATTCATTATACAGCTTGGAGTTAAAATTATCACCTTTTTAAATTTTAATATTATTTTTACAGCCTAGATATTTTGCAGTATTATGATAGTTAATAGTTTCCATATTTTCTTTATATTCTTTTAAAAACAAAAAAACTAGGTATATAAAAGTTATGGGTTAGTACATTCAAGAGTCTCTAAGTTTCTAATGGAAGAAATTACATTTGCTCACATTTAAATTAGCAAATCCTTAATTCTGAAATTCAGTCATTTGCCTCATGTGTGCATGTATTATTTTGACAACTTTAAGACACACAAAATACATGAAAGAAACTTCAAAGGAGAATGTGTCTCATTTGTTCAATCAGAAAAAAATGCACATGTGCAAACGATGTTCTATCTTCCTTTAGAGAGAATCCACACTCGTCCTGAGCAGATTCTTCTTGCTTTCCAATGCACTGGTATATGTTGTTTAATTTAACCATCTAAGATGATGTTTATAACTTTTTAGATGTTTAATTCACCAAAACAAGAGATTTAATAATCTCTTTGATAAGATTTAATGTTTCAAACAAACTCTTAAAAAGAAACATTTAATTCCAGTCTACAGAAAACTGAGTATTTGAAACCTAAAAAAGCACTTCTCTTTCTTAGAACTATCTCTTTTAAAAAATAACATACAGGCTGGGAGCTTCCTTTTCTTCCCCGCATTTAACCTGATTTTCCTTTAAGAATGCCCACTGATTCGCCTTGTGACACCCGAAAGTGTATTTGCCCCTGAAAGAAATGCAGCTGTTCATAAACAGATACTTCTTTAAAATATTTGTGAGGATGTCTGAAAATGTGATTTAACATCAATATCTGAATAGAGATTGTGGCTATTTTTATTTAAGATAGAAGAATTTCATTATCATTTCTGACACAGAAAAAAGGCCAAGTTAGTTTGATGTTTTCAATAGTCAGGTAAGCCAGCCATCCCAACTTTATCTGATTCATCTGCAAGGAAATATGGAGAACAGATTTCTGGGCAGTGGGGCAGGGTGGGGAATCTGGAAACAAAACTGTGTTTTCATTGCCAAACATTCAGATGCTAATCATTCTACATATTGAAATTGTCATCTTATGAAATTTCATCAAAATTTATTATCTTAAAATTTATCCAAAGAATCTAGATGATGAGTAAGGACAGTAATGTATACCTAATGTTTATAAATCTGCTTTTAGTGATCCCAATCCTATTCTCAGAAGTGGTCAGTGTCCTCTATTTCCCACCCCATCCAGTAAATTCAACAGAGCAGTCTTCGATGTCCTAACAACCCTACTACCAAGTCAAAGAGGAGGCATATTTAAGAGAATATTTTCCATGAATAACTAGCTGATAAAGTTTCTGACTTTACAAGGATTTTTCATTCTTAGAAACTCCAGAAATACCCAATGTGCCTATGGCAGAGCAGTTACTCAGGCAAAAGCATCTCTTACACTAAATCAGTCAGACAAATCTGAAGTTTTGAACAAATTCTAGACACATCAAGATCTTGTCGGTCTTCGGTGACATTTCAAAACCAGTTCGAATGAAGTACAAAGAGGCCATAAATTGTCTGTTCTCATGTAAAGGTGTGTTTGAGTTTATTACTCTCTTCCTTTCGGGTACACCTTGACACTGTTCTCCATTGCCTTTGATAGTTTTGCTTCCTTTTTGTTTTGTTTCTATGCCCCTTCCTCAGTCTCTGGTACCTAATCTTCAGAAAAAGATTAACATACAGAACCAGAGGTACAAAGGCTCATTTCCTACAAAGCTAATAAGACCTGAGGACTAGGTAGTAGTTAGATTAAAAAGATAAGAGGATTACAGTATCTGGCGGTCCATCTTGTTCCCTTTTAAGTGAACACAACTTTATATTTTTACCCAATATCCTTGCATCTGCTCAATCTTTTTCTTAAAACACTTTGAAGTAAGTTCCCAGCATCTGATCTTTCAGGCAGTTTAACTTAGAACAGCAGCTGCTAAATTTCACTGTAAAATTAAGCCTGAATGCAGTAATTTGAATGTTATATTTCTCTAGCCCATGTAAGTTTCAAATAATGGTTTTTTTTTTCCACGAAGAAAAAAAAAGAAACATCAAACAAAAGTAATACACATGGGTGCAGTGGGAGTGAATATGGAGAGCAATAGATCTTCTGAGGCAATGAAATGTCATCTCCATTCATGCTATGTATTCAGTGCCACAGCTGTCGTATCTCTGATTTCTGTCACTTTGTAAACAGAGTCATTTTGAAACATTCCAGCTTAATGAGTAGCGAGCAAAATGAGCACACGTCCATTGCCCCACTTTCTGAAAATGGACAACAGCAATGTCCGCTGATGCCCAGGACAGATGGGTTGTGCCCCATCGGCCATAAATGTCCAAGGCAACTCTGCACTGTTTAGGAAAGGAGGCAAAAGTTTTTATCCGTCAAGCAGTAAGTGTCCTTATGGGTTTGCTTCCTTTGTTCACACAGAAAACAGAGGTTACGTGGAGTGTGTCCCTGTTAGTTAATAAATGACTCTCTTCCAATCCACTATTACACTGAGAGCGGGAGCCTGGCTGCTCTTAAGCCTCAGCCACATCCTGCGGCGCCAAAGAGCAGCATTGGCTACAGTTGGCTTGGCTGTCCTATTTCATTAAATCAAACCTCCTCTTACCTCGACTTCCTTGTTCTTCTCTTTGTTTCTGCCCATGGAACTTCGCCCATTGCTGGCGGTCTCCCGTGCGGGGATTACGGATATCTGGTGGAGGGGCATACTGGCAGGGCTGCAGGTTGCCAGTCCCTGATTGGATGCCTTATCTCTTCACTCGCCCTGAGTAGCCCACCTGCACAATTGTTCATATCCTTGCTTTGCCAAGCTCAGTTCTAAACAAAAAAGGGAAAAATAGTGTGTGAGACACTGTGCAGCAGAAGCCAGGGTCTCTGGCCAAAATGTCAAACACACTGTAAGGGAGTCTAAAAGAAAGGCAAGAACCAATCATCCAGGGAGTGTTGTCTCTCAAAAGGATGATTTACTGCAAGTCATAACTGCTCTGCTTTGTCACTGGAGCACCCCCTCTCCCCTAAGAGCATTGTGGGAGACAATTCAATTTCTATGGTACCTAATAACTGTCATGGAAACCAAGGAAACCTGGGTCTCACAGGCCCTTATTAGCAACTGCTTCCTTTAATGGCACAGACTCCCACATTTGCAGCGGCTGCCACTTCTGCTTTTGTTTCTCTCGATTCCCCAGGGGTCCACTAAGCACCCAGAGACATGGCATTCTGCTGACTAGGTAAATAAGCAGAAGGCTGAAAAGCTTAGTGTCCTATTTGGAGCCAAATCTCTTCCTTGAAAAGCATGACAAGCTAGCTGCCTCCACAATAATCAGCTTAGGTCAAAGGATCTGGCTTGAAGTGAAGAGCATCGAAGGAGGTGTTATAAAGTAAGAACACAGAGACAGAGGGGTGACAGAGAGGGGCGGAGGCCGAACTGGGAGCGAGTGCAAGTGTCTTTCTTTGGATGATGGTAAAAAGAGTTAACATTCCCTGTACCTTTCTCAGGAAGACATCAGCAACAGGAGTCAGACAGCATCATCATTCTGAAACACGTCGCACCACACTAACAGTTCAGCTTTATTGCAATTCCTGTGCTCCCTGAAATACATTGTTATAATCCATAGTAGCTTCCCCTTGCTTTTCCAAGAAGGAAACAGACTCTGCTAAGGACTTTATTGTCCTCTTAATAAGTGACTGATACACATTTCTGTCCTTCATATTAGAAAAAAAAAATCCAGTCTCTCAGTGCAGTGAGTTTTCAAAACACATTAACTTTTAAATATATCACTTTCCCTCTATGATCATTTCTTCTTCGTGAGGGTATTTAGCATTCTGTCTCTATGAGGGGCGTGCAAACCATGGGCTGCAGGAGGCCCAGGATGGCTAGGACATGGCCCAATGCAAAATCGTAAATTTACTTAAAACCTTTTTTTTTTGCAGTTTTCACTAGTGTTTGTGCATTTAATGTGTGGCCCAAGACAACACTTCTTCTTCCAGTGTGGCCCAGAGATGCCAAAAGTTTGGACACAAGGAAAGAATTTGAATACATGCACTTTATATTTTCTGGACATTTTGAATAGATCAAATCTCTGACTATCTTTTGTGTTTCTTTACCTCAAAGGAGGCAAAATTTAGAAAATCTGTTGTTTTATATATCTTCAGGCACCATGTGTAAATTCTAATTTGTCCCTAATCCCACAGGAGAACTTATATGTAGTTTCTACCTCCAATTCATCTTTAACCAGCTGTGTATTCCACAATAACAATGACATTTTCTATAAGATATTTCAAGTTGATATAAAGATTACTAAAAAAATATCTTTAAGTTAAATATTAGCTGAAACAAATACTTGGGTATGCCTTCAAGTTTGGTCTAACTATGTGTTCCTAAATTCAAAACCCTACCATCCATCGGGCTCACCTTCAGAAACTTATCACACTCTGATGGATGCCTGAGACTCACTTTACTATAGACTCAGGTTCACCGGGCTGCAGTGGGAACCTGAGCTGGACATTCTTTTAAAATATCACAGGTGATTCTGACACAAACCCATTTGGGGAATCACTGCAGTACATCAATACAATAACCTTAGAACAATAAGGAAATTAAAGTTTGTCTAGTGACAAATCTCTTGCTTTAAAATAGTAAAAAATAGAGTTAAGTAGCCCTAAATCTGACACGAGTTCATCATCGTTTCCAGTTTCCAAAAAGTGTTCATGAAAAGCAGAAGGTTTAATGAAGTGGCTAAAAGCCAAACTCTTCCAAAAATGTCATCTCTGAAGTTAAGTTGATAATGCCTAAAAATCACATCTGTGACCTGTCACTGTAGACGTGTCCTTACTTTAAAAAATAATCCTTAATCCCTCTATCTAGAAGGCCTGTCTTAATTAAGAGAAGGTTGGAAATAGAAGTTTGCAAATGTAATAGTGTGTGACAAATACTCAAATGTAAATTACGAGTCTGTTTAGAAAAAGTAATATCCCCAGTGTTTACATCCATGGAAAGTTCCATGAAAAGCTAAGGCAGCTTTCCAGATGATTTAGACTTTACTATTTTTGCTTAAAATATTCATTGAAGTTACAGGAAAGGAGGTTTTTAGCTTGAATTAACTAAATGGCTGTCCTAATCCTTGACCTTATTATGCATGTGAGTTTTATCTTTTGTTTACTCGGGGATTTTTCAAAAATCAGATTTAAATTTCAAGGTAATTTGATTTACGTGGTTGAGTTATTTCAATTAGTTTTCTTTTATCTTAAAATTTAGAAAATAAATTGAATTTCCAAACAAAGATATTTACTTTCTAGAGTATTTAACACATTAAACAAGAGAAAGTTTATCATGTCTTTTCAAGTAAATACTTCAGAAATAATAAGAAACATTAATAACCAGGATGTTTAATAAACATTTATCAGCCATTATATTAGGTACTGCCACAAAATAAGCTTCTACATTCTCAAAGCGCATCAGAGAGAGAAAAAAACAAAAGCACAGGCTTTTAGCACTCTGTGTGTTCGAATGCTCTCCTGACTTGGAGCACACATCAAGCTCCATCATTGGCTTGCATCTAACACCTTTCCTTAAGCAACTCCCAACTGGAAGCATGAAGTCTCTCTGGATTGAATCATCTGTAACAATCCAAAACTCAAAAAAAAAAAAACAACTGTTGTGGAATGCATTCCTCCTGTGAGAGCACAGTCCATCTGTGGTCCACAGTGCAGTAATTAAACCCTACGGAATAAACGAGAAGCAATGCATTCAGCAGCTGAGCACTTACAGGCATTGGCCTCGCTACCAGCGAAGAGCCATGGACTCTGGAATCATTCAGCTCATTTGTATCTACGCATCATCATGATTGGAATTTCCCAACCTGATTTCTGTGGAAGTTATGTACCATAATTATTGTTGAAGCCTTCCTGGAAGAGTCATTCTCCACCTGATCTGATGCCACACAGCTTGAGTTACATTCGTTTTGCTTCTCCTTCTGATTTCCATCCCTCTGGCTCTGGGAACAGTATCTAAATTACAGGCTCTTGGCTCCTAAATTTGGCAGTTACACTTTGTAATTTTAATGCTAGGGCCTGCCTAAGTGATTCTGATTTGAAGCTTCTCCTCGCTCTCAATAACTTGGGTTGTCTCTAGTTTAAATGGAAAACAAAAGATATTCATCTGATTCTCTACTGTACACCCTCCCTCAACTTTGCCAGCTTTAAAAAAAGCGGGGAGCCTCTGAGGGGTGTATTTAGATTGTCATTAAGCAAGAAAAGAAATACAGCATTAGGCAAAGGAAAGGAACCAAGTAAACATCTGCTGATATATTAACTGGACAGACTAATAATACAATTCAACAAACATATACTGAACATCTTCTGTTTTCTGAGCCATTCTAGGAATTAAGGGGCATGAGATAATGTACAAAATTATGTGGTACAGTCTCCGAAGTTATGGAGTTTGCTATGTCATGAAGGAAATAAGACTTACACATACAAATTAGTTTAAAAACTATATGACAGCATACATCAATATTTAAAACCTAACATAAAATATTGACTGTAAATTAAAAAAAAAAAGATTTGACTACCAAGTAATCCTCACAGGTCTAAATAGTTCATCTTAAGGAGGAACTGGGGGCTGCTAGAAATCAGGTGATGAAGTCACTTCAAGGAATAGAGAAGAGTGTGAGATTGACATGTGGGAATGCAGACACTAATTTAAATAATAGAGAAAATTTGATTAAGGTTATCAATTGATTTAGGCCATGTATGCCCAATAGAATATGGCATTGGTTCAAACCTGGGAGGGGAAGAAATCAGGCCAAGAACCTGAAGAAAGGGAAAGTCTATGCCAAGCAATATCAAAGTCATAAATGCACAGATAAAGGACACAGAAATAATAAGGCTAAGAACTTCAAGTGAATTCTGAAAATGGAAACAAGTGTTCTGCGTTGGGAAAGATGCTTCATAGCACGTTCCCGGGGAAAGAGAGGACACTGGGATTGAATGGGTTTTCAACATGCCATCACACACGGCCACTGGTAGAGGTTACTGGGAAGAATGTAGGAGCAAGACACCACTGCACAAAACTTTATGCTATCTTGTAAAAGAGAAGGAGTAATGAACTTAGATTAAAAGCTATTTTTACTAGGGAAATGTTGAAGCATATACTTATATAGAAGAGTTATGAAATAATGCAAACAAATAAAACAAGGTCAGTGGGAATAATGAGAGGGAAAGATAAAACAGAAAAATAATTAAAATATGTCTCAGTCTATAAAAAATCTGCAATGTAATAAAACATTTCTAAAGTGGTATCCTTTTTCTGGGTTCTGTCTGAATGTTGGACTTTAATGATGATTATTTTGGTATCGGCAACTATTTTTTGTAATTAGAACAATGTCCTTTTAATGTAGAAATTCTCTCCCTGAAGATCTCTCAGAAGCAACTGGATGATCAACCTTATAATGTGAACATGAGATAAACTCTCAAGACTTTTTATTTTAATCTCTGAAAAGTGTTGGTCCCAATTTTGGATACATCTGCTTTCTGAGGTTGAAGCAGATTATAATGGAGCCAAGGAATTCAGTTCAGTCTTCCTTAGAATCAATAGCAATCCACACAGAATAGAAGATCTGTGATAATTACAGCAGACACCGAAGTGATCAGTGGTACCAGTTTCTATTCTTTATATTATACTCATGACAAAAGACTGTCATCAGAAACAGAATCTTTTCATTAATTTCACAGGACTAATCTTTGTTCCTTTCTAATTTGCTGTGGAAAAGAAAAAATCATTTCATTCTCTCCTCTAAAAGAATATGTCAGAAATAATCAAAACTCTAAGGAGTATAAGCATAATTAATATTTAATTAGCTTTGTGGAAACAGTTTAGTATTAAACAAGATCAAATTTCATGTTGTAGATTATTCATTGGCAAAACAAATGAAATTAAAATCTATTTAAGAAACAAAATTTAGTTTGTTTTGCCAATGAATAATCTACAACATGAAATTTGATCAAGTTTAATGAAGATTTGCTCAGTCTCATTTTCCAAGAATATCAATGCACAAGTTAATCTTTGTTAACATTCTCTGTAACTCTCAAGATGTTACTGTATCTACCTATCAGGAGCAAACAAGGAAAAACTCTCTTGGGACAAATATCTACTTCTTCACGTATCTTCAGAGAATATAAAGCAGTCATTCCAAAGGAAGGGCTGGCCTCTGGGAAAACGAAGTCATGGCAGAAGGTCTTCAAATCACTTTTTGCTTCAAAACTTTTCCACCCTTATCCTCAGAAAAACAAGGGTAAGAGGGGGCGGTGGGATTTCACAAGGGGGAAGTTTTTGTAGCTTATAGATTTTTTATCCAAAGTAATAGAATCTGAGAACTTACTGGGTATGACCCCAATGGAACATAAATGTGTTTAAAGAGATTATTGAGTATACAAAACCATCTCCTGATCCTCCTGAGAACAAGATTGTTTATTCCTATTTTTTTTAAACAGCATGTTTATTCCTTGCAGACTTTTATAAATAAGACAGGGAATCCCATCAGAATTTAATAATACTTCTTTTCAACAGCCATACTGCTCTCTGTTATGGATTAAGTTATCTCTTCTTCCCCAAAATATATGTTGGAGTCCTAGATGTCTGGACCTCAGAATATGATCTTATTTGGAGAAAAGGTCTTTCAGATGTAATCAATTTAGAATGAGGTTATTACAGTGCAGACATCAATCCAGTAAAACTGGTGCCCTCAAAAAGGGAAAAACTTGGATACAGAGATAGACATTCATGGAGAAGAACGCCATGAGAAATGTGGAGGTAAGGTGTCACAAAAAAGGAACTACCAAAAGCCAAGTCCTGTCACAGAGTCTTAGCACCGAGTCTTGCCAAAGGAACGGGGTTCTGCAGGTACTTGATCTCAGCTTTCCAGTCTCCAGAACTGTGAGACTACACATTTCTGTTGTTAAAGCCACTCAGGCTTTAGTACTTAGTTACAGTAGCCCCAGAAAAGAAATTCGCTCTTATAGACAGGTGCTTTGAATCATTTTTTACTATTAACCCTCCCCTAAAAGTGTATGAGTAATACAGTGAGTCACTAAAAATTAACTGGATATAACCCCAATTGAACAAATTATTTTAAGAGAACATTGAGCACACAAACTATATTTTAGTCCTTTTAAAGAAAATTGCTTACTCATGTTTTTTAAACTAGCATGCATACTCCTTGTAGACTTTTAGAAATAAGCAAATAAAATAAGAAATGAGATACTGATTAACTTTGAGCAGCTAATATAATGGCCCCAGAGAAAAAGTTTGCTGAATTCAGTAAATACTCTCTTTGCATGTATTGTTATTTTAAAAGTAATGTTATGTTCTAATTTATTTTCTAACATGGATGAAAATATTATTATACCAACATTTTAATCTGCCATTATAAAAAAGCAATATCCTAATGGAAAGTAAGGAACAACTGAAACCTTAGCTCCTAATTTTGTTGCTTATGTTTTTAATGTTTTTTATGAATTAAAACAATTTCGGGTAAGCATTACATATTCCACATTCAGGCAGCAAAGATAATTAGGATCTTTTTTCAGAAAAGAGAAAAGTGATGTTCAGTAGGGTAAATTTATGTTTCTACATTTCAGATACTGAGTTAAGAGAATTAGTAAAAGCCTCAGCTATCTTTTTTTTTAGCTCTAGACAATAGACTCTATTCCTCACTAAAGCTAGTGAAGTTTTTCTATAGATTAGTAACACTTCCTGGTGAGAGGCAAATGACAGGTGTATAAAAGTTAGAACACAATTTACTGAAACCTGCACATCTTGAAAGAAATGGAGCTTAGATAGCCAGGAGTGGAAATAATATTCCAATGGAGACCCAGGCTACCATAAGCAGGCAGGTGTGCTCCACAGGAAGAAGAACCACATGAAAGGTAAAACATAGCCTATGAGACACGATACATAAGATATGAGTGCTAATAAAGGACCAGGTGAAGGCAGAGGGTTCTGTGGATAGAGTCTTAGCAGAAGAGTGGTATCTATTGGGTTCCAAGAAGGCATAGAGTTTTAAGAAAAGTGAATAATCATCAACCAGACCCAGGGTATCAGTCAGATGAAAACAGTAGGCATTGAGTCCAGTGGAAATAGCCTAGGACAGAAAGAGAAGACCAAGGATGATGCAGTGGAAGCTAAGAGCAGAGAAAAGCAGTTTTAAAAAATAGCCTGAGAGCCTTGGCCACATAATTCAGCTGGTTAGAACATTGTCCTGGAATGCCAAGATTGTGGGTTTGATCCCTAGTCGAGGTACATACTCGTACATACAAGAATCAACCAATGAAGGTATAAATAAGTAGAAAAATAAATTGCTCTCCCTCCCTTTCGAATCAATAAATTAGAAAAAAAAATTTAAGTAGCCTGAAAATGAAGAGTACAGTGTCTGCATTGTCTGTTACCCTATGCATAGTTATAGGGGATGGAAGGAACCAGAAAAGGAGGAAGGGTGAGGAAGGTAAATGGTAGAATTCAAGTGGCAAGCTAGGTGTATTTTGAAGTCATGTCTTGAATATAGTCCAACAGCTAGAGGTCTATGTGAGTCAGTACAAGAAGGAAATTAT
This sequence comes from Phyllostomus hastatus, assembly GCF_019186645.2. Lineage (NCBI taxonomy): Eukaryota > Metazoa > Chordata > Mammalia > Chiroptera > Phyllostomidae > Phyllostomus > Phyllostomus hastatus. The sequence continues at coordinate 19,467,241 of NW_025333640.1, forward strand.
CACAATTGGAGCTCTGTAAAAATAAAACAGCCTCCTCTTTCAGTCAAACTTTAGGAACAAACTTGAATGTTCAGGGAATACACAACCACTTACCGGGACAATTAAAGAAATTGTTGAAAAATATTCCAAAGGCTGGATTCAATAGCTTCTGAAGTACCTTTTATTTGGGGGATTCTGTGACATTAGATGTTATGTTTATCCTTTGTACATGAGGTTATTCCTTGTATAAAATAGTAACAATATGAGGAAATATAGTTTAGTAAAGTATGATTCAATATAAACAGAGAATCTGCTACTATTGATGACTTAAAGGATAGCAGAGAAAATAAGAGAAAAGCACAGGGGATAAAAGGTATCAAATTTAATGGCAGAAGAAGACTTAAACCATCAAGTGGTAGCAATAAATGTAAGGAATTTAACTGTCTGATTATTGATTTTATTGTTTGTCAGCTACACATTCTTTATGTACAATGCAAAGGGTCTTAAACTCACACATACACAAATTTTACACATTCAAGGTCCAACCCAGGGGTGTCCAACCCATGAGCCATGGACTGCATGTAGCCCAGGTTGGTTATATATGTGGCCCAACACAAAATTGTAAATTTACAAAACATAATGAGATTTTTTTGTGTGATTATGTGTCACAAAATATTTAATGTGTGACCCAAGACAACTCTTCTTCTTCCAGTGTGGCCCAGAGACATCAAAAGGTTGGATACCCCTGGTCTCTAAAAGGAGACATAAATAATAGAAAAGGTTCCTAATATAATTAACTTTGAAGTACTGAAGATTTTTAAATTTATTACTATAACAATTTTCATACAGAACAGATATTCACTAAAATGATTAAAGGTTATAAACTAAAGTATGAAATACTATAAAATATTTGGAAATGAGCTCTTTTATACTAAAGAGTATCACTGTACTTTCTAAGGAGAATAAATCAAAAGAGTTATCAAATGTGTATTGCATCCTTCTTATAGGATATTTTTACATTCATGATTCTATATTCATGATTAGGCCTCCAAAATTTAATGAATTAGAGTAATATCTTAATTATTCAAACACTTTTATATTTAATATTAATAATCATCTAGACTTTTCAATTTTCTAACACAGTAGGGCTGTATTTTTTCATTTTTCCCTTATATAAATATATTTAATTATTAACCCAGTAGTACTGTGTTAATGCTTAAATAATGAATGTAAACGTCTTGACTCATGGCCTATCATAGAGTAAGCATTAAGTAGATGTTAAACACTCATATTTAAAGTTTTAAATTATATAAAAATGTTTCAATCATTAAATGTGTACTTACATTTAAAGGAATAGTGAAAATTAAATATAGTTTCTTTAAAAAATAATGGGGTATGTTCCTTCAAACTTTACCTAAGAAAGGAGTATTCCACATACACAGTAAAACCCAATCTCTTATATATAAATTACTTCCACTTGTCAATTAAACATAAATGCACATAGTCCATTGAATAGCACTTTTTAAAAACTAAGAGTTACTAAAAAATAGTATATACATAGTACACAATCTACAGTTTATACAAGGCAACTTTTCAGAGTTGCAATAGCACAATATCATTACAAATTTAATAATGACAGTAGTAATTACTATTTGTTGAGCCATCTACTCTCTGCCAAGTAATGTGTCAGGCACCCTACACATATATTACCTAATTGGTAATATTACCTCACACCATAGTAGAATTATTTATAGAATTATCATCTCTGTTTAACAGAGAAGGGAACTGAGGCTCTGAGAGATATATGATTTGCCCAAGTTCCCACATACGTAGTCAATGACTGACTTGGGGTTAAATTTAATTCTACCTGACACCAAACACCTTTAAAACAGCATGTTAATAGAGATTACTGATGGATGGATTGCAGAACACATACAATATTGATTGTGTGAGTTGCTGGTCAGATTCACTGCCATACCTTGATTATGCTGTCCATGCAGTCCCTGCCACCAAGCCAGTCAGTGAATGCACCTAAAGCTTTGGTCGCAATGACCCAGCTCAATGAGCTCTATAATAACATCTTTGCTTTAGTAGTAGTGGGGCATTTTCCCAAGAATGTGAAGTCAACAGAGTACTAACAGATCAAAAATATAGAAAACTGACTTTAAAGTTATGGAAAAAATAACTGAACCACAGAGGTTCTAAAATATTTTTATACCATATTATAAATCAGTGAACTGAAAAGGTGCATTCAGAGAGGCATTATTTCCTAAAAATTTTCACAGATGGCAGTCACCATCAATGCCTAATGATATAAGAAGGACCTAAATTTTAAAAAGCAAACTTGATTTACTACCCTAAAAACTCTGTAGGCATTGACGGGTAAATTAAACATTCAGGGAACATAAATGTATAAAGAAGAGAAAGAAAAAAAAAGGAGACGGACACACACAGAGAAACTGAACAACTCTATTTAAAATGCTTAGACATTTTTTATTTGGGGGGCCGGAATATTTGCTGATACAATTACTGAGTTAAACAGAATTTAATAATTATTTTTAGTCCCTGTAGAGGTTACACTGAAAAAGTACAAACACCTGAGTAGGACATTAAGAGGTATTTACTCCAAGACCATGAAATGGACAAATATCTATAATTGGCTTGAAAATAAATACAGTCTAAACTATGGCTCTATTACAAACTTAATACACAATTTTAAATTTGATCTTTTCCTTCAGAGAAGAACAACTACTTAATACAATATTTACTATTATCTAGAGAATAGTGTCGATATAATAAAGCAATAAAGACAAAGTTCTTTGTTTAAAATTTTAAAATTAAGTGATGATTTTCATCTGTTGTAAAAGAGGCTGCAATTACCCAAGGATCATGTTTCTAAACATAACTATAAGTAGCAAATGAATAGGATAAAAAAATGATGATCATTTAGGTCACATTCAAATTACCACATAAAACATCCACTTAAGAACAGAGAGTTTAATGTATTTGCTATCATGTTGTATAAGATCCTACTTTTCCTCTTAAATGAGAGGCTAGTATATGTATTATACCTTAAATTACTTGTAAATAAAGACAACTATTTGCTGCTTGATAGAGTCTATATTAAAAGAATATGAAAATATATTTAATAATTTCATTTGAGGCCAATACATAGAGTTAAAATGCATGTGGTTATAATAATATATGTAAAGCACATAGATATATCATAACACATTGTAGGGAGTCAAAAAGTTAGGTTACAAATACCTAGGAACAGAGTGGAAACCACATGATCGGGTAATGATACAAATACCAAGGTGGAGAGCACTGAGAAAGAAGCAGCTTGAGGTTAAAAATCAAGGTGGGGAGATTACTTCTCCCATTTCTCTGAGGTTTCCTCTCCCACTGTACAAACTGTAAACAACTGTAAAGAAATATAATGCTAAAAAATATGTCATACATACTGCAAAAGTGTTTCTAGGCAATGTACAACCACATAGCACAGACCCATGATTTCTGAAGAAGAAAAACAATTAGATGATTCCTATAATTTTTGGTTTTCTGCCTGAAGCCAATTTCTGGATAATGTTACTGAGAACTAAACTAGAACCTGGTTGTCTATCTTAGTTGAGGACATAGAGACTAGAGTAGAGGGAAAATGGAGATGGCTAGAATTTGTGGAGCAAAGGACCAAAGAGAAAGGACCGATAGAGAAAGAGCTCCGAAGTCTGTATACGGTCCCCTTGATCCTTTAGCATCACACCAACCTGCAGGTTTGTGAAGTGAGACTCCAAAAGGTAGAGGAAGGAAAGAACCACCTAAGAGTTATAAACCAAACAATCCCCAGAGTTTACCCAGGATTCAAGATTGATCAAGTGAGAGAGAACTTGTGAAATCACAGGATATTCAGTAGAGATCTCCAAATGATTAGAACTTGGAGTAAATTCTACTCTGGACCCTCTCCAAAGAAAGCTTATATGCCAGCCTCTAAAAAAACAAACAAACAAACAGACCTCAAGTAAATGAACTGTTGCAAAAACAACTTTTTACATTTTTAAAAGGAAGATAGCAAAATCCAGATTCTCAACAATGGGATATTTAGAATATTTGGCATTGAGTAAAACATGACTAGACATACAAAGAAGCAGCAAAATCTGATTCATAGTCAGCCACAATGTCCCTGATGTGGCAAATCCAGAAATTACAGAGATGATGGGATTAGCAGGCAAGCCATTACAATATCTACTATAAATAGGCTCAAAGAAAAACATAAGGAAAGAAGAAATACACATTTAGAAAAGAACCAAATGGAACTTCTAAATAAAAAATACAATATTAATATAAAAATTCGCTAAATGAATTTGAAACCAAATTAAACATTACAGAAAAATAAGTAAACTTGAAGACATAAAAACAGTAGCAACAATGAACAACCTACCCAAATATAGCAAGGAGGGAAAAAAAGACAGCAATGATGGCGAAAGAGTGATTTTGGACAAAAATCAAGCAGTGTAACCCTCGGGCAACGGAAGACCAGAAGGAAGGAAGAGATCAAGAGTGGCACAAATTATATTTAAAAAACTGAAGGTCAAAAATCTTTCCAAATTTATCATCATTAAATCTACAGATCCAAAAGGTTTGTCAAACCCCAAACTAAAGAAATAAAAAGAAAATCAGACTTAGGAACAACAAATTCAAATTCCTGAAAAGCTTTAGCTAAAGGAAAATCTTTAAAAAACACTAGCGGAAAAAAGACCTGTTTCATCCATCTGAGAAGACAAATAAGAATGACATCAGATTCTCTTTATTCCATCTGAAGTAATATAAATGAAACCCTGCAAAGTCCAAATGAAGTACTGAAGAAAATATTCTTTGAAAATGAAAGCAAAATAAGTTGTTTTCACATAAATGAATGAGAAAATTTGGGCTAGCAGTCCTGCATGATCAGAAATGTTAAAGGAAGTTGTTCAAGCAGAAGAAAAGTGACACCAGATGGAAATCCCTCTCCACATCCAGGATTGATGAGCACCAGAAATGGTAAACATGTGAGTAACTAGAAAGGACAGTTTTGCCTCATGTAAAATTTTATTTAAAAATAGATTGTTTAAAGCAATGCATTATAGGGATTATAACATATATACACATATGTGTGTATATGTGTGTGTGTACATGCACACACACTCTCCAGGTCCGTCTGGAAAGTATCCAGCCATGCATTGTGAAAAATAGAGACATTTATTGAAGTTACAACATACAAGAAACATTGTACATAGGACAATGACTCCTCAGTCCCCTTCAAAGAAGCACCTTGGGATATCACACAGTTCTCCCAATCACCATCAGCTGCCCCTTCATATTTTTCTGAATCTCATGGACAGTCTGAAATCTCTTGCCTTTCAAAGGTGATTTTAGTTTTGGGAGAAGCCAGAAGTCACTGGGCACCAAATCTGGGCTATGGTGGGGCTGAGTCACCTGGACGATGTCATGTTTCGCCAAAACACTCTGCATGAGACATGATGCATGAGCAGGCACATTGTCATGATGAAGCTGTTAATCACTAGTTGCCCATAGCTGTAACCTTCTGAATAATCCAAATAGTTTCTTGGAGGAACGTTCAAGCTTAATGCAAAACTTGATGCAGATTTGTGCTCTACTCACTCAGACATTTTCAATGCTACAGCCACACAGTACACATGCTCACTCAACAGTGTCTACCACCCCCCATTGAAGTCATCATTGTTCATGCATGTTCATTCCAGTCTACTCTCCTTGGCTGCCAATTTACACTGATGTCACACAAACCATTCTCATTATATTAATAGTGGCTGGACATTGTTTGGACAAACCTTGTATATAGATATACATAAACAACAGGACATAGAATGGGTGTGGCCAGGTGGCTCAATTGGTTGGATCATTGTCCTGTACACCAAAAGGTTGTGGACTCAGTACTTGGGTGAGGCACATACCTAGGCTGCAGGTTCAATCCCTGGTAGGAGCATGTTGCAAAAGGCAGGCGATCAATGTTCCTCTTTAATATGGATGCCTCTCTGTCTCTGCCTCTCTCTCCCCCTTCCTCTATCTCTAAAAGTCAATAAACATATCCACAGATAAGAATTTTTTAAAAAAATGTTCCTATGAGGACTTTTGAAATCTCATTTGGGTCCCTCCATTTACAGCCCAATTTCTCGATTCTTCTCCCATGCTTTCCTGGAAAGACTTCCTAATGAATTACTGTCATAGGAACATTCACACCAGGTCTGTCTCTGGAAAGTCCAATCTAAAAGTCTTGGTAGCGGTATATGCTTCCAACCGGTTCATTGAGAGTAGTAGTAGGTTGGGTAGAAGAGCTTACAACCAGGACTGGCTTTAAGAAAATGTTAAATAGGAAATAAAAATACTGTGACATTTCAAGAGAGAGACTGCAAAATAAAATAAAAAATTTTTTTCCTGATTTTCGAACAAGGGATGCTGCATTTGTACATTTCAGTGAGCAGCACAAATTAATGTAGCTGGCCCTGCTCATCCTTTTTCCTTTGAAATAATTATAACAAAGACTACAGTGCGTTGAATGAAAACTTCTACCTCATTCACACCACAAAAATGCCCATCCATTCAGTTAAACTACGAAGAAATACATCCAATAAATTGTTTGCTTAACTCAACTTCCATTTCTTTCTCTAATCCTTAGTAACAGATACCTATTTTCCTAGACACATTTCATATCATTCAGACTAGATTTTCCAGCCCCCTTTATAGCGCAGATATGGTCACGTGACTGAGTTCTGGTTGGTGATATAGATCTTGTGTGGGACTTCTATGAAAGTTACCTAAGAACAGCTAAAGGAAAGCTTTCTGCCCATTTGTCCTTCATTCTTCTTAGAGGCTGAAACCAAGACATAACAACCATCCTGACTCATTAGGTAGTTGTGAGGATAGACGCAAGGGGTGAAGGCAGTAATGCAGAAAGTCAAAAGCATAGATCCTTAAAGGAAACGCCACACTTTTCTAGGCTGTCTACATCTGAACTCCCTTGATGTAAGAGGGAAGTGCAAACTTTTAGGTTTAAATCACGGTGTTTATTTTGTTTTGTTTTGTTCTACCTTATGTGTAAGCAAACTTAACCTTAGCTGACAAAAAAAGGTTATTTTTCCTTGAATAAATGTCTAAAATCTAATCAATCTCTGAGATATATCCACTAAAAGCCAATGCTCATGAACATAGTAAGAAATAATTTCCCGTTTTATTCCATCTCTTAATTTAAATATATACCTCTAGCTGATCATTAAAACCCCTGTTTCTGAGGAAATTGACAACTTTCAGGGCAATGGCAAAAAAAAAATGTCTAATGGTTGGCAAAGTTTTTGATGCAAATATTCACAGATATAGAAACCAGTGAGTCACAATGATGCCTGTTGAACTTCTTTGTCCCCTAAAATTGCAAACTCAGATACGTTGCCAAAAACTACAGGTGCTACATCTATGCAGAGTAACAAGATTTTCTTTCCTGTTAAATTCTAGCTTGGCATACAAATTTTTCACCATTTGAAGACACTGAGCTTGCAACGGGGCTCATAGAATTCTTTGTTGACATTTGATGCTTGCACATAGAGATGGTTTTATTAAAGGTACAACAGCAACTGTTTCATCCGATCGTATATGGAAGGCAAATAACAGCTGCCAATTCCTCCCTGCTCTGCTTTAAAATAGTAAAAGAGTATCAGCAACTCTGGAGTAAATGACAGTCCTTTTACAGAAGGATTGGTTCAGTTTGCTTCCTCATAAACCGTCCTGACATTTCCAGGGCACATGGCTCCACCAAGAGCTTTCTGATGTGCATGCATTCTTTCTCCTAGAAATGTGATAGGCCAATCTGTAGGATGCTTCAAAACCAGGCATTTGTGTCAAGACAAATTCATGTTTTGATAAAGTTCTGGTCTTTTTAAATTGATGCTTCTCATAAAACAATGCCACATAATGGATATATTTTCAAGATGAATAAATAAAATATGTTTCTTCAGCTTTCTTGTCATTATATGAATCTATTCACATAATCTCCTATCCTTGTAAGAGGCATTGTAGCTTTTGTATACCATCAAGCTTAGCAATGAAAATAAAATTAAAGAACATGTAAGCTTTGTTGTACTATTTTTTCCAATTAAGATTAACCTGATGTAAATAAATGCAGATACCCAAAATCATCATGGTGGGTACATTTTTCTTAATTTCAATCATAGGAACCTATGTTGAATATCATATTATGTAAAACTCACAAATTTGCATCATCTGGTGATTAAAAACTGTACACTTGTTTAAAAGTAATAAAAATTTGATAATAAAATTTGACATTACTGTTTTTCACAAAGATGGACTGAGTAAACAAAACATTTTTGCAGTAAGTTCATAAATCAAAAGTAGGTAAAAATGACCATTTATTTGATTCTCAGACCTGCCACTTAGCATTAATGCAAACATCATCAAGCTTTTTTTCTTCTTTGTATCTCAGTTTTCTCATATGTAGAATGAAAATTTTGTCTAAAGTAAATTAGATAATTTAGTATATAAGTCAATTTGCAAAATCAAGTGATTTTTATATTTGCTTCTCAGTCACATTCTGACTATAGTTTTTGTACAAAAAAATTAGGGCTTTTAAAATCAAATATGGTGCTCTTTCTTTCCAATTATCCATATTTTGATACTAGATTGCTAAGTACTGGGTTGGCCAAAAAGTTTTAGTTTTTCCATACAATGTCTTTAGTTGTGTTTAGTTGTCTTCAACTTCATTTGAAACAATTTTGTTAGACTATATTGTGACAGTTGTCATATCAGCATGCATTTAAAAAAATCAAAATTGGTGAATGTTTGTGCAGCCATTTTTAATAATGAAAATGGAAGAAGATAAACAACATTTTTGGCATATTATGCTTTATTATTTTAAGAAAGGTACAAATGCAACGGAAATACAAAAAAAAGATTTGTGCAGCATATGGAGAAGGTGCTGTGACTGATCAAATGTGGCAAAAGTGGTTTGTGAAGTTTCTTGGTACTATTGACATTTTGGCCAAATAATTCTTTGTTGTGGGACTGTCTTATGTATTGAAAAGTGTTTAGCAATACCCCTGGTTTCTACCCACCAGCAGTCAATAGCGGGAGAGAGCTGACATACTCAAAATATAGATCAAATCAATAAAGTTATTGGTGAAAGTGAAAAATGTATCTTTTATTTTATGAAAAAAAAACTGGAGCAGACTTTTGACCAATGAAACATAATGTAAAAATTATAAGAATTTAGCTAAGGACTTTCCCATTAACTTTAACAAATAATATAAACAGTGGTTTAAAATAAATATATACTAAAAAACTGTATTGCAGAATTTAAAGTAATATTGAAGAGTAACTTTCTGGTATGCTATTAAGCTATATTAACAGGAAATAGAACCTCAGATAAAGAAATGATAATTATATATAATTCTAATTTTAATCTCATAATAATTTGTACTTTATTTGCAGTCCCAGAATAAGGTGTGATAAGTTGTATGAAAATATTTTGTGACCAATGAGTAGCAAGAAATATTGCATAAAATGCAGAAATATGTCATTTGATAAATAATTGAAAAATAATAATTTTTATTAGGACAAAGTGGAAACAATCCTGAGTGTTCTCAAATAACTGAACAGATTTCAGTTAGAAAAAAAGGTTCTTAATAGCCCTCAAGGAAAAAAAAAAACAAAAAATGTTACAAAAGATAAATTTCTATTCAATGTAAGTAAGAACTTTCTAATAGTTGTAATTTTCTAAGAATAAAATGGATTTTTATAAGCACCAAAGGAGATATTCCTCTCTAAATTTCTCCTAAGCCATGTATTTTATCTTTTTTTCTCATGCAACACATTCTGGTTTGATATGTGTGTAAACTGTCATGTTATTTGGTACTTTGCTCCTGAATTCCAACTTTCCCCACTTTAATCATTTGAGTCTTTTATCACATCTGATGGACTCTTTGATTCATTATATTTTCCTGGGTATGAATAATGGATTCATTGTTGCAACTTATTTCAGTGCCATAGGATGGAACTTGCCCTCTAGAACTTGACTTCATTTTGGAATATTTCTATTGAAGTATTCTCAGTGGGAAAGGAAAGTGTGACAATTTGTGCTCCAGTAGCTCAGTGTTGCCCCCTGTGACCACACTATTCTCCAGCCCCACGCAGTGAGTTTAGCTCCTGTTTATTTCTCTCAGCTTCAACAAAGTTAAAGGGCCTTTTTCACTGTGTTTCCATTTTTCGAGTTTTTAAACTCTCAGAATCCAAATATTTTTCTTAAAATTTCAAACTGCATTTTTGATAACAGTACAGCCAGGGATACTGAGCTATAGGAAACACCACTTCAAAACATGTAGACTGTGTGTTTTAAAACAACTTTTTTTAAAAATATATTTTATTGATTATGCTATTACAGTTGTCCCATTTCACCCCCTTCACTCCCCTCCACCCTGAACACCCTCTCCCACCCACATTTCCCCCCTTTAGTTCATGTCCATGGATCATACATATAAGTTCTTTGGCTTCTACATTTCCCATACTATCCTTACCCTCCCTGTCTATTTTCTACCTACCATCTATGCTACTTATTCTCCGTGCCTTTTCCCCCCTCTTCTCTTCCCACTCCCCTGTTGATAACCCTCCGTGTAATCTCCTTTTCTGTGGTTCTCTTCCTGTTCTAGTCGTTTGCTTAGTTTGTTTTTGTTTTTGTTTTAGGTGTGGTTGTTAATAATAGTGAGCTTGCTGTCATTTTACTGTACATGTTTTTTATCTTCTTTTTCTTAGATAAGTCCCTTTAACATTTCATATAATAAGGGCTTGGTGATGATGAACTCCTTTAACTTGACCTATCTGAGAAGCACTTTATCTGCCCTTCCATTCTAAATGAAAGCTTTGCTGGATAGAGCAATCTGGGATGTAGGTCCTTGTCTTTCATGACTTGGAATACTTCTTTCAAGCCCCTTCTTGCCTGCAAGGTCTCTTTTGAGAAATCAGCTAACAGTCTGATGGGAACTCCTTTGTAGGTAACTCTCTCATTTTGTCTTGCTGCTTTTATGATTCTCACCTTATCTTTAATCTTGGCTAATGTAATGATGACGTGCCTTGGTGTGTTCCTCCTTGGGTCCAACTTCTTTGGGACTCTCTGAGCTTCCTGGACTTCTTGGAAGTCTAATTCCTTTGCCAGATTGGGGAAATTCTCCTTTATTATTTGTTCAAATAACTTTTCCATTTGTTGCTCTTCCTCTCCTCCTTCTGGTACTCCTATAGCTCAGATGTTGGAATGTTTAAAGATGTCCTGGAGGTTCCTAAGCCTTTTCTCATTTTTTTTTTTGAATTCTTGTTTCCTCCTTCTTTTCTGTTTGATTGTTTCTTTCTTCCTTCTAGTCCACCCCATTGATTTGAGTCCCAGTTTCCTTCCCATCACTATTGGTTTCCTGTACATTTTCCTTTCTTTCACTTAGCATAGCCTTCCTTTGTCCATCTAATTTGCGACCAAATTCAACCAATTCCTTGAACATCCTGATCACCAGTGCTTTGAACTGTGCATCTGATAGGTTGGCTATCTCTTCATCGCTTAGTTGTATTATTTCTGAAGCTTTGATCTGTTCTTTTGTTTGGGCCATTTTTTTTGTCTTGTCACGCCTATTACACGTGAGGGGGTGGGGCCTTAGGTGTTCACCAGGGCAGGGCAACCCACGTCGCTAGGTTGTGATGCAGTATGTGGGGGAGGGGTCTGAGAGGGAACAATGACACTTGCTCTGCCCTCCAGTGGATTTCAGTCCCTTCTGCCACTTCCCCCAAGCAAACTGGGCCCTTCTGGTGCTGATCCCCAGGTAGGTGGGCTTGTATACACTCTAGGACCCTGTGGATCTCTCCAACAAACTCTTCTGTGAGGATGGGAGTATCTCCCTGCGCCTCAACTCCTACAGGTGTTTTCCAATTTTTTTTTTTGAGGCTTTATTTCCTGGACCCTGGGCTGCTCAGTCTGTCTTGCTCCCCAGTTTTGCCTGGTTTATCTACACGAGAATGCGGGACCACCCGGTCTGCCAACTGCCTTGTGTGCCAAGCTCCTCCACAATCTGCAGACTTTCTGGGTTCACCTGCTGCCACCCTGCGCCTGGGGTCTGCCAGCCGCCACTTTGCCCTGAGTCCTCTCCACCGGGCCACCCAACTCCGTCCCTCCTACTGGTTTGGATGAATGTTTCTTCTTTAACTCCTTGGTTCAGACTTCCATACAGTTCGATTTTCTGTCAGTACTGGCTGTTTTTTTGTCTCTAAATTTTTGTTGTCCTTATTTTGGTTGTGCGAGGAGGCACAGTGTAAAATAACTCTGTGCCATGACATTTAATGTTAAATATGATACTAAGTGACAAGGAGAGGCCTTTAATAAAATCCAGTATTTATGTAGCCTATGGGAGGTATGCAAAGCATCTCGCCCCAGAGGTTTGAGGTGATACTCATGAATTTATTTAATGAGGTCCTATCTAGAACTGTACTAGAATGTACATATGCAAATGAAACCAAGAAGGAGTTCATTTCAAAATCTGATGGGTTGGGGAATGTGAGGAAGGGTTCTATGTATATTCTTTGTAAGGTGACCATGTATTCTGATTTGTGTCCACATTTGAACCTAGAAGAGAATGTTCCCCATTGACTTCAGTTGGATGCTCAGCATCATATCCAGTTAGAGCTCATTTCACTTCCCAAAGTACCCAGGTGTAGATGACTAATTACATGTTACTCTAATTCTATAGCAGGGAATTATTCATTTGGAAGGATTTTTAAAGAGAGCAAAGTGAACTCTGTTTTTATACATTAATAAGCAACTGAATACCTGCATTGCAGGCAGAGTCACAAAGCCCTATTATTCACACCAAGCTAAGGGCCCTAATCCATTCTGTTAAAATATCCAATTATGTAATTTAAGAATCTGCTTTGGTGTAATCATGTTAAATAATGATTACCTCTGAACAAAAGGACCATGAGCAACTTTTAAAATGTTTATGTATTGCTGTATTATTCAAAGTTGTTATCATAAACATGTATTACTTGTGTATATTAAAAATAACAAAAGATATTTAAAAAGTAAAAAGAAACCCACTTTGACCTTGATGTTTGAGTTACAAATTAAACATCATTATTCAAGTTTTGAAAAGTAATAGTAAATGAGCACCATTTTATCTCCCTTTCAGAGTGAAACTTCTTAGTTCTTTTGTATCTGGTAATATTAGCTTATAAAAATAATAACTATCATAAGTATCCCAGAAAGTATTTAACAGCATTTTTCAAATGTAAAAGAAATAAGGAAAAAAGGCATTATTCTTTTCTAGCATTTGAGTTTGTTGGTATAAACTACATAGTTTCAGAAATAAAAACTGTAATGAGCCCTGACTGGTGTAGCTCAGTGAATTGAGAGCAGGCTGTGAACCAAAGGGTCACCAGTTCAGTTCCTAGTCAGGGCAAATGCCTGGTTGCGGGCCTGGGGCCCAGGTGAGAGGCAACCACACATTGATGTCTCTCCCCCTCTCTCCAAAATAAATAAAATCTTAAAAAAAAACTGTAATGAAAAACTTATGATATCTCCATACTTCATTTCAAAACAAATTTAATAGGGATTAAGGGAAAATGGAAACAACTGTACTTGAACAACAATAAAAAATTAATCAGTTAAAAAAAGACATATTTTTAAATATTAAGAAACTATTAAATATTTAAAAAGTATGAAGTATTTTTGTCCATCAAGGAATAAAGCTATGTTTATTAATTGCATTTGCATTTAATGAAAGGTTGTGTTTTATATAATATACTTTTAGAAATTAACATTTGTAAAGCAAACACAGACAATGCTGTTCCCCCAAATTAATCTAACTTGTTATAATAAATATTTAAAGTTCTGTTTTGTTCCTTTGAGATGCTTTGCTGCTCTTATTTCTTTCCATAAGACACCTCCGCAGGTTGTTACTGACAACACACAGCTTCCTAGTGGTAAACTTGCTTTCAAAATTTCTCAGCCTGCTGTGTGTTTCTGGCACCAACTGTAAGTATACACTATATAAAATAAAACTTTACATTTTCTTCTTCCCAACTACCCCACTATGATCTAAAATAGAAATGTTTCATTGCATATTTTATGATTTTTTTAGTGCAGCAAGAAAGTGAAATTCATATCAAATAGATAACTCCAATGCCAACAACATGACGATGCATCTGTAGATTTTTTTCAAAACACACAGAAACTAGAGAGAGAAGTAATAAAAGCAGTTTTGCTCTGCACTTTGAGCTAATCAAATTCTGGAAAAGAAAGTCATTTCTGACAGGAAAAAACATGACTCCTTCCATATTTGATACATCACAGGAGATAGGCAGTGAGAATATCACAGAAACTGCTGATATTAGTCCAACTTTTTTGCTACAAAAAATATGAAAACTCTATCATTTCCCAATGTTTATTCATGTTTTCCACCAGCATTATTATTCACTACATAATGCTTTCTCTAGAAACAGATAATTTTTAAATATTATCATTCTCATCTCTCTGAAAGGAAACTTGAAGCATTGTTCGTTTACAAAAATGGGAGCACTAAAACCCTAACATTAAGTAATTTTCTCTAGTAAAAATATTTATTACTGCCTTTTATTAAGCTGGTAAAAGAAGATAGGCAGGAAAAATAGGCCAATGTATCAAATTAGTGGAGTGATATGAAGTACAGTAAAAATTCATAGGAGAGAATCTGATGGTACCTGATCTTAACAGTGAAGATGAAAGTGAGTTTTGAATAACTATAGAATTTGCATAGAAATGGAAAGAATTCTAGGAAGAGAAAAAGTAATCTAAACAGAGTCAGAAATAAGCTTCTCTGACATACAGTGAATTCCACAGATATTATGAGTATGTCCTAATTTATGAGTTGAATTTACAAATAGGTTGATGAGCGTGAACACACAAACATTAGGGACAGAACATGGAAGTCTCAATATCGGCCACAGATTTTCACATCATCACTGCTACAGTGCATGTTGTGTACTCCCAAAATTCAAATGTTTAAACATAACCCCTTAGATGATAGTATTAGGAGATAGAGCCTTTGGAGGGTGATTTAGGTCATTAGGCTGGAGCCCTCATGAATGGGATTAATGTCCTTATAAAAGAGAATTCAAAAAGCTCCATAACTTCTTCCACCATGTGATGACAGTGTGAGAACATAGACAAAATAAATAAAACCAGATGCAAATTAAGCATTTATTTCTTAGATAGTTCCTTCAGTATTGAAAGACTGAATATATACAGATGAGCAGGAGCCAGACTATATATGGCAAAAGAATTCTGATCAACATAAGAAGTCCAGGAACCCAAACTACAACAAGGACAAAAAGCCAAACCTCTGCAGAATACTTAAGACTTGATCAAAAATTCTCAAGCTTTTTTTTTTTTCTTTTGGCTTCCAACTCAGGACCAACCAGAGATACCAAATATGCTCCTAAACCAATCCCACAAGATGCACTGCTTCTAGTGAGGCTCCTCCAGTTTCCCACGCCAACGAGCTCCAGCTCAAGCATACCTGAAGCATCCCCTCTCTTCCACGATAACGCTTTCCCTCCACCCGACCACCTCTAAGTTTCTGCCGAGTGCCAGTGCTGGAGACCAACTCCTTGATACAGCAGATACTGAAAAATAACCTCTATTCATTCTCACTGGAGTGGCCTTCAACCACTTCTAGAGTATGCAAAGCAAACAACCTTTCTAGAGACAAATATAAAAATGTGTACAATACCCTTGAAAATGGGTATAAACCTTAATCAATTCCATTTAACTCGGGATTTATCCAGATAAATTAATACAAAAAAAACATAAAAATCCATATGAATATTCCTTGCTGCATTATGTATGATACTAAACAAAGAGCCAACCAGTTTAAAAATAGGTACTTGGATGAATAAATTACAGTGAATAATAAGACAAAAACAAGCTGTCTTTAAAATTACTTAATAGAGGTATATTTATAGACATGAAAAATTCTCCTCAGTATATTTTGAACTGAAATGAAAACAGGTTATATATATTACAAGTGGAACTATCTCATTGTTTTTAAAAATCTACCTGCAGTGGTTTCTTCTGGATGCTTAGTAAAGTATGGCTCACATTTTCTTCCTTTTATAAATCTATATATTAGATTATTTTAAGAAAAATTAATCATTTAACTAATAATAACAATAAAACAAATGCCACTTTGTTTTACATTAATGTTTGGTCAAACCAATTCACCCATTTGTAACAGTGATATTATGTATGCTCCATATACATATGTGCATGTGTACATATACTCACACACACACACTTATATATACACATACATACATATGCCTGCCTCAAATGTTAAAACTAATAAGTAACCATAGAAACTTAAAACATGAATCAATAAAAATAGCCCCTGTTCTGGGCCATTGTATTTAAACCAGCTACACCAAAGAAAACAGAAAAAATATTAGGTAACTATAAAGACAATATACTGCTTAACAGCATCACAGAGCTGACAAGATAGTAAGAAACTACTGCCACAAACAACAATGAAGTAAAGGGGGAGGTGCTTAGTGGAGGAGGAAGGGGGGAAATGGGGGGCATCTGTAATAGTGTCAACAATAAAAAATAGCCCCATTTTCAACCCAAAGTGTGTCCACCCCCTTTCTCATGTTGTGACCTCCCACTCTGCCTCTGGTCTCACCACATGGCTTGCTTTGGACCAATAGGATGTTGGCAGACATGTTCCAAGCAGGAGTTTGAGAGATGCTTATGTGTGTTGTATGTTGGCTTTCACTCATATCCTCTGTGATTGCCACGAGAGGGACATAGCCAGGCTAGCCCTACTTAGTCTCAGGGAGAGAAAAAGAACCATGAAAAGCAGCGTGAGATCACACCAGTCATGCCAGCTGAGGCATTTTCTGCACAGTGAAACCAGCCCCACCAAGATCCTCAGAGTTGCTCTGCTGAGATCACCACAGAAACATGAGCAATATATGCTTGCTTTTTAAAAATTTGATTTCAGAAAGAGAGTGGAAAAGGGAGGGAGGGAGAAAGGGAGAGGGAGAGAGAGAAACAATTTGTTTTTCCACTTATTTATGTATTCACTGATTGATTCTGGTAAGTGCCCTGACCAGGGATGGAACCCACAACCTTGGTGTTTTGAGAGGATGCTCTGACTGACCTACCTGGCCAGGGCAATATATGCTTACTTTTTTAGATCACTGAGGTACTGTCATTGTTGCACAGCAGAAAACATCACGGGATACTGACATCTGAGACAAAGTTTAAGTGATAGTTGGAACCCAGAAGATGAACTGGAATCCAGAACTTCATTTTGTCCTGAGAGCATCTGCCAATTGACTGAATTTATGCTTTTAAAAATATGTATATATTGCAAATTGACTACCAAATAGTTAACACATGCATCACCTCCATAGTTCCTGTTTTTGTATATAGTGAAAACTTCTAATATCTCTCAGCAACTTTTAAATATATAATACAGTATTATTAACTATAGTCACCATGCTGCATGTGCTTTTGTTCTGATATATGGACAAGGAGTGAAAGAGAGTATTAAAGGCCAGTGTGAGCCCTCAAGGTCGGGGGTGGATGCTGAGAGGCCATAGTAAATGACTCAGGTGCTTGACAGAGGGAGATCAAGTATCTTATGAATAAGGACAGCTTTCATCTTAGGAGTCATGGAATTCTAACACATAATTTTCTTTAAAATTAAAAAAAATAGCAGCTCATAAGAAAAAAAGAGTTGAGTACATCATAAATAAGAAACAATAAACAACCACTTAAAGGAAACAAAAAGCAGGAAAAAACTGGGAAATACATTCAATATTAGAATTCAAAGAAACAGATCACAAACAATCATGTTTACTGTATTAAAAAAAAACAGACAATATTTAGAATAGCATGAGTTAACAGAAACTGTGAGAAATAACCCAGCATTCAAAAAAAAAGGACTATATAGAAATTCTAGAAGTGAATACTACAGTTGAAGTTAAAAATACTAGGACTGGCAGAAGAGCAGACTGGGCATGGCCCTGTTACCTTCCTTATTAAGGTATATATCTGCATTAAAACACTCTGTGTTCACAGTTAGAAATCACACTAACAATTCCACCACCCAATATGTGGGTCTGTCTTCTGAAAACCCTTGCTAATTTGATGGATAGGAAATTGTATCATGTTATTGCTTTAATTTGCATTCCTATACATTTTTAGGAGGTTGTGCATCATTCTATTCATTTTGGGCCTTTTTCATTTCTTCCTCTGCATTTGCTAGTTAATATTTTCAACTG
This sequence comes from Phyllostomus hastatus, assembly GCF_019186645.2. Lineage (NCBI taxonomy): Eukaryota > Metazoa > Chordata > Mammalia > Chiroptera > Phyllostomidae > Phyllostomus > Phyllostomus hastatus. Next base: position 19,485,592 of record NW_025333640.1, read on the forward strand.
TGTTCCTACTTCATTATGTATTTGCTTCTTCCTCCACTGTAAAATATATTTTATACTATGATATTAACACTGTGTGCTACATATGGTATTTTCTCCTTCTGTATTTGTCCAAAATATATGCTTCTACAATTTCTGAAAGACCACTACAGTATTTTAAGAAAGACAGGGGAAAAGTTACTGAACAAAAGAGAACTGAAAATTGAAAATAGAAATGATCACTATGATCATACTTGTTTACAACAAGCAATCAGTAATTGTAGTGAATGCCAAAGCCAGGACTTTTATAGAAATTCTATTCTTTACAATGTTCATAAACTTGTGCAAGTTGTTTTTTACTGTATTGTGTTTTGCTAGACAGCATGTTTTCTTATTTTTAGTGGAGTTCATGATTAAATGGATACCTAAGGATAAAGAGTAAATCTAAGGCCTCATATAACTTCCAGTCCAGCAAATCAATGAATCTTTTAGTCTAGAAACTTTGCTAATAATTTACTCTTTGCTAATAATTCTGTTACAGATGTGTAAAAGAATTACTGTGTCTTTTCTTTTTGATCAATTTTATCTACTTTTCTGTTTTTATGTATCTACTTTTTAGTAGTCATAATTTGAATATTATTAAAATAAAATCTCATTACACTTAAAAAAGTATTAGAAGCACTTTAAGTAGCATATTTTCCATAATGTTAATATTACAAATTTATTAAGGAAAGAGTGAATCTCATTATAAACAAAAATATTAATATCAGCATGGCAGTCTGCTACATCAGTGCCTCACAATAAACTATAGCTTAATATTCATATCCTAGTGTTGGGTTGGCCAAAAAGTCCATTTAGTTTTTTTCTGTAAAATGAAAGACACATTTTTCATTTTCACTAATAACTGTATTGATTTGGATACTTTGTCAGCTATCCCCCGTGTGGTAGAATGTTGGTTGCTCTCAATGAAATGTCTCAATTGATCGCTTTTGACTTCAACTGGTCTACCAGACTGTGGAGCAATGTCCAGTGAGAAATCGCCAGCATGAAACTTCTCAAACCACTTTGACACATTCAATCAGTCACAGTACCTTCTCCATACACTGCACAAATCCTTTTTTGCATTTCAGTTGCATTTTCACCCTTCATGAAAAAAATAAAGCATAATATGCCAAAAATGCTGTTAATTTTCCTCCAATTTCAATATTTAAATGGCTACATAAAAATTCACCAACTTTGATAATCTTTTTAAATGCACACTGACATGACAGCTGTCACAATACAATCTAACAAAATTGCTTCATATGAAGTTAAAGACAATTAAGTGTTACTAGAGCCATCTTATGGAAAAAAAAACAAATGAACTGTTTAGCCAACTCAATATAATCCCAGTCTCCTGCTTTGGGGCTGTGAATGTGGCTCACTTTAATTAATTGCAGTTAAATTGAGAAAAGGTAAAATAAATATTTCTGGACAAAGATCAGTTATTACTGGTAAATTTTGCAAATCATGATTAGAGAATGCCACACTGGATAAATATCCTGAAGTTGAGAAGTATTATTTACATATTAAAACATATCAAAACCAGGTATATTTCTGATTTCAAAATAGCACACAAATGTAATATGCTAGTAGATTTTATTCACTGGTTTTATTTAAATTTGTTATGGGAAATAATACTGTGTTAATGTATAATCACTGAAATAACTTAGTCAAGGAAGTTTTTTGTAAAATAAGATTTTTTTTCTGACAAGTTCCTAAATAAAAAAATAACACCTCTCTTCCTTGCTCAAGGACACAAGCTGAGAACCTTCTCAGCCTCCTGGGATCTCTGAGGCAATCCAGGGCTCGAAGTGCTCTGTGAGAGCTCCTCTACTCATCACTTAACGGCATAGCACAGGGGCTCCTCCTAGCTTAGTGGCAAACAGGGAAAAGTGCTCTTCACATGATCAAGGTTTCCTAGCATAGTCTGGAAGTCGCTAAAACACACACACACAAACACATACACACAGATACACACACAAAACAATGCAGAAATTCGATCTGAGGTCCTTCTCTCTCCTCAAGAGCTACTTGGAAATTGGGTCACGGACACTTTTACTTACATACGAATTTAGACTTTGGTTTTTCCCAATGTGGGTGCATTTTATCCATGGCTCTGCTGCAGCTATACGAGAAGAATCATCATCTTGATTAAGAAAACTAATGAACACATCATCTAGGAAGACGGTGCTAATAAGCTGTCTCACACCATCTGGCTGGCAAATGTGCATAGGTCTGCTGACTATGTCCTGTGCATGTCATCTTGGCTACCTTGCCAACAGAGCAAGGCAACTTATTCCTGTATTAGTGTTTTCCGTATCACGAAAACAGCCCCAGGAGGCTCCTTTCCCCCAAACCTATTCTTCCTCATAGGTGCACACGCATAGTACCTGTAAATGTCCAATTCTCTGAGGGACGCAAGTTTGTTTTTCTCCAGTGAAGCCTGTCTTCTCATTTCACTTCTTCTTCAGCAATCAAGAGTTTCTCTTTTTTCACAAGGTATGAAATTATGTATTAGTCAAGTAAATTGTTCTCAAAAGTGCTAGGGACAGATGCTACATTTCTCATTGCCATCAGCTTAAATATATTAATTCACAGACCCCATTATATAGTTGGCAAAAAAAAATTTACATAATAAAAAATGAAGCAACAGATAAAAGATGTTTTTGGTACTTCTTATCTGTCCCCTCCCAAATTTGGTCTTCTACATGTCTTTGAGTTAGTTTATAATCTAGAAGATGTCATTTTTGCAATAATTTTTTTAAAAGAAGCAAAAAAATAGTAAAATTTTTTCTTCATTAAAAAGATTCATGTGTTTCCTAGGAAGCATACATACAAATATTATATGTGTTTCAACTTAGAAAATTACTTTAATCTACAAAAGCACAAAGTACCTGGACACCATAATATCTCTCTCATTTGTTCAGAATAATGGCAAAGAAATATATGTATAAAAAGTAGATCAATTTATAAATTGTATCTCATTTTCAAACCCATGAAGCAAGCAATGCGATCATCTGAAATTAGCCAAATTTGGTGCCCTCATCCTGACTCGCAATCCATTTTAAGCTAAGGAGAAACAGGATTGCAATGAGGCACATCCTTACAAATCACTGCTACAAATCAGCACCAGCCATGTGGAGTACTTAAATTAGCATTGACATTAAAAACTCTGGCCCTTATTCTGCCCTGAATCTCAAATCTCAATACTCTTCTTACATACTGAAATGCCCTTCCTGTATTTTCCTTTTTCTTTTTTTTTTAAGATTTTATTTATTTATTTTTAGAGAGGGAAGGGAGGGAGAAAGAGAGAGAAACATCGATGAGCGGTTGCTGGGGGCTGTGGCCTGCAACCCAGGTATGTACCCTGACTGGGAATTGAACCTGAGACACTTTGGTTCGCAGCCTGCACTCAATCCACTGAGCTACGCCAGCCGGGGTCCTTCCTGTATTTTTCTAGAAAAGATACATAAATGGTGGTTTTGGTAGGGAAGGTCTCCCATTCATTTTACTTCCTCCCTTTCTTCCGCACTTGCAGCACATGGCATTTCTGTTATTCTATATTATAACGGCAATATAATATAGGGTATTATAATGTCTATAAGAGGGCTTAAAGTTAGAGTGTAAGAGGACAAAATAAGTCACCAATGTGATGCTTCCTCTGCCTCTTCTCAAAAAGTAAAGGAGCTCAGGTGGGCGGAGAAATGAAAAACTCTTGACTATGATTTTTATGTAGTGGAAAATAGAGTTAAATGAGGTTGGATATGGAAGAAATTTAAAAACTGCTGAAAGGCTTTTTTGTCGTTTTGTTTATAATAATTGGCTGTTTTCTCTTGGACCAACTCTCATATAAAATTAAATTAATATAATAATGACTTATCTTGTTGTATGTTTTCTAAAGGGGCATTTTGGGGATGCTAGCTGGTGTGATGGCCCCATCCTGGCTCACAAAGAGGCAGCATGGCATTGGTACCAAGGGCATAAGGGAAGTGACAACAGAGGGACAAAGGTAACACCTTCATCTTCTGTGAAAACAGTATAGATTTAATAGGCAAAAAGATTGCTCCAAAAAGTACATACTGTTGTTGCTGGTGGTGGTTGTTGAAGTGAAATAACGGTTTATTTCACAGCATCCACCCCAACTCTAAGCTGCATCCTGTGGTCCAGATGACAGGCTCTTGGTTAGATCTTGGAGGGATAACAAAAATGAGCAAATGTTTCTGGTGGCTTTAATGTTAAATTCTAGCACCACCCAACTCTGCTTCAGTCACGTTTTTAAAAATCTGATTCCACACTTCGACAGAAGAACGGATCTAAAAGGACCCCCTAAAAACAATTTTTAGCACCTCATTAAAAACCCCAAAGGCACAAAAATAGAGGCAATTATACAAATCTTTTGTAGTACATTTACTTTTTATTTCCATTAGCCATAATTCTTTTAGATTATTTCAACCTTGAAATGTGATTTGGGGTTTTATTTTTTTAATCCTGTTTCAGTTTTTTTGATATATTCTCCATTAGCCTCATACAGTGAAAGACCTCTCAGTGTGGGGCCTCTACAAATTGTTGAGCAGTTAGCAATTACTAAGGACTATTTAGACACTTTGGTGTGCTAACCTCATGGAATCCTCAATCCTTCGTCAGGGAGGTGTGATTTATACCATTTCAGAAGTGAAGAAATTAAAGTATGACTAGGAAATTATCCTACTCCTACAGCTAGTAAGTGAAGTTGAAATTACAGTTTCGCTCCTGCTAAATTTTCTAGAATAAAGGATTTCTGTTCTAGAAATGTTAAACTTGATTTAGGATGGTAATTTATTATAATTTATGCAAGGGATTAGATCACAGATTATTGTATACTATTTTACCCAATTGTACTAATTCCTTTGTTGGATATAAAGGTATACAATAATCATTTAGTGAATTAAATTGAATTGAATTTCCGTACTTCAGATAAGGTTTTGAAATAAGGAAGAGATAAGAATTTTCATACTTTAGATAAAAAATACTTTTTAACTTGGAAAATAATTTAATTATAGAAATGTAATTGCTCTTGCATAAACTTGGTAAAATAAGCAGTTGTCATTTGCTATTCTAAGCTAGTATTTTATATAAATTCTAAATTTGCCAACCTCCAAAGTTAAGAGCTTAAAATTTGCTATTCTACTGTTTTGTATTAATTATAGATTTGTAGACCCAAAATTTGGTAAGGAATACGGCAAAGTAAGCAACATTTTTTCAATGTTTTAACTAGGAGACATATGTTTGTATTTCACAGTTTTTTTAAGATTCAGCTTCCTTGGGCAAATTGCTTGGTCCATGTCAAAGAAACAAACCTCACTAATGATTTTATCAGAACATATAAAGTGAAACAACAGTTCTGTGTGAGTAGAAAACTTGATGATGATTTTCTAACCACTAAAATCTAATAAATGATGGTCATCTCTTTATATTTTCCTGAAGGAATTCACTTAAATCCACAAAGCCCAAAGAAATTTCTTACGCTGTCACTGGCTACTTTCCAGTGCTTAACTGCATAATCTTAATCTGTGGACCATTTGATAAGTTTTCTGTCTGTTTCTCCATTCATTATATTTCTTTCATCTACATAACCTAATTTGACATATCAAAAACTACAGAACTGTTTTTCCAGCAATAGAAATGCTTTCCATGCAGTGGACCTATTATTTGTGTCACAGCAAAATTTGTATTTCACAATTATATTCATATAGATCTTCATGTAAATCTAAAATATACTGTTTTCTAATTTATTTAAAATCCCTACAAAAACCAAAGATATTAGTTGTCTGAGGTTTTCAGAGGCGATAAAGTGGAAAGATTTAGTCCAAGTTAAATTTCCTCTTACATAAAAAGTGATTGTCAGCCTTTTCAAAACCATGTATTTTAGAAGAATCTCATTTGTTTCACTATATACAGTGTCACAATGAAGTTAAAGACTGAAAAATAAAATTCTGTGGACTCAGAAACAAATGATTAGATTCTCCAACTCAATAGTACAAATAATTAATAAAAAGTCATATTGTGTTCTTGACAATTAGAACTTCCCCTTTTGTATTTTTTTAGCATGTTCCCTTTTAAACATATCTTATTATGATTTCATTTGCTAAATTCCCAGTGACATTAAAGCACAGACTTAAGAAAGAATATTGTAATTTAAGAGTTTTGTGTGTGGAAAATAATACATAGTTATCAAGAATAAAACTCTTGTGCACCCGAGGTGAAGTATAGCTATTACAGATTTCTCAAAGGCAAATGCCAGTTTAGTTTCTTTCAATATACCCGCACAATTCTGTAGTGCAATTCTGAAGCCTGTCTTGGTGCATGAAAATCACCTCTATTATGAAAGATAATTATGAATATATATTCCTCACCACTTTTCTAGATAGGAGCAAGATAGGAAAAAATACAATTAAACCAAGGTAAAGGTTAAATTATGAAAAAACTATATCTTGCAATCCTGGTTCTATGAGTTCTATAAATATTTGCATAGGGATAAGTTATTTAATTATTATAAGGAATTGATAATTCAAGTTAAAAAAATAACTAAAAAGGAAGGCAATTAAGCACAAATGATATAACTTTCAGAAATATAATCTTCCAAAATAATGTTTTGCTGGGTCATTTTAAATCTTAGGAATTATAATATTATTAAAGGCTAAACATATTTTTTAAATATCATTAGCCTTAATGAATAAAAATAACATTTATTTTTTTAAATATGCTTCTGCTTTTCAAGTATTGACTCAGTTGGAGACACCAAGGCATACTTTTATTTCTTATATATAAGACCACTATATAGATTTTATGAATACTGGCTAGAAATAATACACTTGCCACAGATGTATGTCATAAATCTTATAAAATAATTATCATTAGAAAAATACACTGTACTTTAATTTGTCTGAACTAAACTTTTGTTTCCAAATATGAAACCATTTCCTTAATGAGTATACAAATGGCCAACAGTAACCATGGATCCTTCATTAATATATTTCACTTCTAGTCATGAAAACTTCAACATGTTTTACTACTATAAACACTGGTATGAAACATAATAGTCTACCTACATTACAAATTAAAAAATCATATGTTCAGATTTGCAACCACACAGCTAAAAAGTGACAGACTTAATCATTCAAGCCCAGATAAATTCATACCCACTGTTTTTAATCACTAAACCACACTGAACTTTCAAACTCAAGAAATTAATAGTGTTAAAATAAAATACTAATTAGGAATGTCAATTATCATCAAGAACTCACAATCTGTGTTAAAGATTTGCTATCACACATGTGGAATGAAATCAGGTCACATGATTTTGGGAAGATAGATGGTGGCTTGAGAGGAGGAAAGAATATCTGTGAAGTGAATGGAAGAAAATACCGAACAGTAACTACAAAACAGCATGTAAGCCTGGAAACAAAAATTCAACTGATAATCTAAAAAACGAACATATGTGATTGCTGAATGTTGCCTGAAGATCTCATTAAACATATGGAAATTTTTAGCATACTTTTTAATGAAAACAGTTAACTATAATTTTAAAAGTACTAATTAAGAAAAAAATTAGCTGGGCAATATGAATCTCATTTTCCTAAAATCTAAAACCTGAATTGCTCACTCTCACTAGAGTTATGTAAACACGAGGAGCCCCTTAGATAGTCAAACGCTGGGCTCTGACATCGGGGAAAAAACGATCTAAGCTTGCATTTTATTAAAAATATAGTATGACTCTGTTCTTCCTTAATAATCTTACAAGGTCTCTTTAATTTCAGAAAGAGAAGAATCACCAGCATATGTTGATCAGCGATGTAATATCTTAGCTCAGCGATAACCACCACATCATTTTTTTTCTTAAGTGGATCTGCTTGCAGGTTGGAATTGTAATGAAAGATAATATCCTGTTAAATGCTCTTCTCCACTAGTGATCATCTCTGAGTATAAGCTTGAGAAAGAACTCTATCAGCAAATTTTGCTTAAATTTCAGAGAACAAGTCATCTGGGGTAGCTGATTAAGAAGTGCAATGATAATTTATCACTGAACAGATTGTCCACTTATGCCAAAAATACAACTAGGGTGTTAAATGGCTAAGGATTAAAATCATTCACTTATTAAATATATATATGCAAGTTTTTACCTCAATTGTTAATGCAGTTTTGCCTCATTAAAGATTTATGTGGGCAAGGGAAAATAAGTACTTACTTATGATTGCATCAAAACTTAAAATATATAGGAATAAATAACACATCTTTAGAACTTACATTTTTTTAAGATTTTATTTATTTATTTTTAGAGAGGGAAGGGAGGGAAAAAAAAGAGAGAGAGAGAGAGAGAAACATCAATGTGCAGTTGCTAGGGGCTGTGGCCTGCAACCCAGGCATGTGCCCTGACTGGGAATCGAACCTGCAATGCTTTGGTTCACAGCCCATGCTCAATCCACTGAGCTATGCCAGCCAGGGCTAGAACTTATATTTTAAAAATCACAGATCTTTACTAAGAAACAAATAATTTGAAAAGAGTTTTATGCTGTTTTTAAATAGAAGGAATAAACATTATAAATATGTGAAATTTTCATAAATAAATTTAAAAATTTAATAAAAATCAGAATATTTCCCTACATTTAAACTTGATGTAGGTCAAATTTATCATTTTCAATTTTGATATATATTATTTCTATAGTTTATAAGGAAAAAAAGATTATCATTAGTATCATCAGTTTGTAATTCACCTCATAATTAATAGAAGGTAAACATTGTGAAAAAAATTGTCTCATTCTGCTTCTGCCACTAGAAATCAGACCTTGGAGACATCACAAATCACTTTATCCAGGTTTCTCACCTTTTTGAAAGAGAGGACATCAACTTAGATTACATATAAACATGCTTTGAAAGTTAGAAGGGCTAGTAAAATGAGTACATTTTTACTTTTTTAATACACAATATATTTATAAAGTCTATTCCTCTTAATTTATAAAGTAGGAAAGGGCTGCACCCCAGAGAAAACAAATGGGTTTTCCAAGGTGACAGAGTTGGCAGCAAAGCCGTGACAAGGACTACACCAAGCACCCTTTTGCCCACAAGCAGTGTGTGACAGTATGTTCCAAACTGGGGGTATTAGCAGAGAATTTGATACCTCTAATAATCATTCAAAGACAACGTGGACCAAAAGTGATTATTTTAACATTATGTAGTACACAGTAATTACTAGAGATCCATGAAGTAGCCAATATAAAAAAGGAGAGAATTAATGACACTGTAAAAATTTATGTCTATATTACTTGGGAAATATCAACAGTGTTATATGTCAGGAGACATATAATATTTAAAAAGAACCTTTCAGTTATTTAATAATGTTTAATACATAATTAATTACATAATTAGATTACATATAAACTTAGATAATTAATTACATAATTATGTAATTAATACATAATTAAACACATATGAAGAAAATCTAATTGATATATATGAAGATCTGCTATGTGCCATGTAAAGCACATAACAACCATAAAAGGGTAAAAAGTAATCATCACCATTTTACAAAAGATTTGCTTGGGCTGAGACTCAGTAAGTACTTGGCCTAAAGCCCAAAGCCTCTCAATGAGAAATTATCAAAGTCAAGATCTAAATTTCAGTTTCATTCCAAAGTTTGAAATTTTATCATTGACCGCATGGTGTTAGAAGGTCTGACAATAATGCACTATCTTCTATACATCAAAGTGGTGGAATCATGTTGGAGTTCCTGACCCTAGCTACCTGGTTTTCAATTCAAATACTTTTTGGTGGTAATAGCAATCAGTGGTTGAGGCTATCTATCTTCCTAACTCTTGTCTGACTATAAATGTAGTGAATAACACATTTAGGCACATAACTATTTGCCTTTAGACTAAAAACACAGAATTACTCTAACTATAGGATAAGTCCACATAAATGGCCTAATTTTTCCCCATTGGTTTCTAGTAATATATTTTTCTGTACTACTGCAAAGCAGAAAAGGTTCCATCTTGCAGATTTATCATTTGAAATATAACCAATGTGGGATTTGTAGAGAATTCTCAAAGCACAGTATCTGTCACCATCAACAATGCTTTGATTCATCATCTTTTTAAAGTATGACAGAAAGTTTGAAACCAATAGCATTGGCAGCATAAATAAAAAGGTCTGCTTTGGTCTTCTCTCCAACCCTATCTAATCAATTCAATTCAACCCAGTCCTATCAATCAAGACTGTCTATAAAATACTGTTTTCAATTTCTGTAAATTTATATTTGTCAAAACATCTTGCATCTTGATAAACAACTCCCTGAAACAAAATCAGTTTGAGGTAAGCTTCATTTCTTAGAAAGGTGTCTCTCATTTTCTCAGGTAAGTATTGCATAAACTACTGTAACAGGGCCAATTACCTGAGGCATATTAAAAAGCAATGATGCATAAAACCTTTTTCAATATCCAGTTCAGAGCAGCACAAAAGGTGAATTCATTAATGTGAACGTTAAGACAAATGAAATAGAACGTCATAGTTGTTAATTATGCTGGAAAAACAAATTAAGAGTTTGTCACACTGAAAAAATATTTTTTAAAATAAATTACTCAAAAAATTGTCAACATTGCTTCTAAAATTATATCAGAAATGTATATAGCATAAAATCGAGAATCTAATGCTTTTAATTCTGTTATATTTTCTATTATGACTGCCCATGGATGCAATTGATAAGTCACTATGAATAAAGAAGAAACAACTGTCTCTCTGCTAAATCAGCAAGGAACATTGCTGCAGCACAAGAAAAAATAATAGATAACATTCTGTTATTTTGGGGACTGGTGCTCACTATATTGATTTCTATTCTATAAGTGAATCTCTAACTGAAAGGAAACTGTGAATTTTCCTTTAAGAGACTTCTAATTTTTATACTTACTCATTTGCAGTTATGCTGCATGTTAACTTTTTTTTTTACTTAGAGATGTTAAGAGCTTTACTCCAAATAACAAACTGCCATAACTCCCTAAAATACAACATAATTTTTTTAAAAGAGCAAGAAAAATGCACACTCATTTTCCATCACTCTACTTGGAAACTATGGTTACCTAGCAGATTTATCACAAGGGAGTTTTAATCAATTAAACTCATTAAGAATGGAACTTAAGGTTTCACTGTGTTGATGATATATAGAAACTTCAAGATCTTTGGTCAAAATCTTTAAGAGAAAGACATACAAAACTTTTACCTATTCTTTTTGTGCTCTTTTAAGTATTTAGAGTTCATTCCTGACTAAAATTTTCTTTCTGCACATGGATACACCGACTTCTAGTGATAAACAGAATGGGCACCAATATATACCAAATAAGTTCATGGGTTGCATAATGAATAAATTCATGAACTTTTGTAATAAAATATCTTTATTTTTAAATGGCTGATATCTACAGCATAGAGATGCTTTTTCAGTCATGAAGGAACAATCCATGTCCTTCTGATATTCCCTAAAACCTCACTTACGAGTTGCCTGCCATAAAACTCCTATCTTAAGCCTGCAGGAGACAGTTGACAGTCAAGATAATTGTCTAAAGAATAAGCTGCCAACTCTTTACTCCTTTAAGATTCTTCAGGTTTGTTCCTTGTGTGTCTAAATAATCAGAAAATGGAGTGCATTGCTTACATCGACTGTTAGCTTGTTGGGGACAGTAACCAGGCCATAGTGTCTTCTCCTGTTGCCTGCTCCTGCTAACCAGCCACCACACATGAGCACATCACCATCCATGTGGCCAGGCTGATATTCAGGTCATCGATGCCTGCTGGGAGCTCTACTGCCTGGAACTGCAGCATCCAGCCCAACATCCAGTGCCAAATGACAAGACAATTATGGGGAGGTGAGTAGATGACTCCTTCCCACCTTCTTCAGTGATTCAGGTACTGGCCAGCATGTGTCCAGGGCTGTGTTTGTAGACCTACAATCCACAGTCATTGAAGAAGCTCACACTGGCACCTACAGCCAACTTTTTCACATTGAGCAGCTCATCACAGGAAGGACGATGCTGCCAATAATGGTGCCTTGTGGGCACTACACCATTGGCAAGGAGATTAGTGACCTTGTCTTGGACCAAATTTGGAAAGTGGCTGACCAGTACACAGGTCTTCAGGGCTTCTTGGTTTTCCACTAATGGCTCTGGGTTCACCTCTCTGCCAATGGAACATCTTTCTGCTGATTATGCCAAGAAGTCCAAGATGGAGCTCATCTCAGCACTTGCTGTTTCCACAGCTACAGTTGAGCCCCACAACTCCATCCTCCCCACCCACACCACCCTGGGACCCTCTGATTGTGCCTTCATGATTGACAAGGCCATCTACAACATCTCCCATAGAAACTCCAATATCAATGTTTCTACACTGATCTTGCCTGCCTAATTAGCTAGACTGTGTCCTCCATCACTGCTTCCCTCAGGTTTGATGGAGCCCTGAATGTTGATCTGACCAAATTCCAGAGCAACGTGGTATCCTATCCCCATATCCACTTCCATCTGGCCACATATGTCCCTGTCATCTCTGCTGAGAAAGCCTATCATGAATAGCTCTCTGTAGCAGAGATCACACTTTTCCTCCTATATTGATTATTCAGGAATGGATAAGAGAGAATTTCACTGAAATGTCTCTTGTGCCTACTTCCCACTGAATACAGTATAGGCTACCCAGCATGGAATTCAGACCTTTCATGATTTAGACCAAGCTTATCTACTTAGCTTTGCTTCCCACTATTCATTTCATAAAAATATTTTTCCAATGTCTTTAAAGCTGAAATGTATCATCACACCCTAATTAAATTCTAAAGTCAAGCCATGCTTTTTCCAATCTGTGATATCAGTCCTTCAGTTTCCAAGTTTTACCTATATTTCATTTCTCAATTTTACTTACACTGATTCTGTGATTAACTGTAGCACTTCATTCATTCATTGCTTTTATTTTCTCCTCCATGTCTTTGACTATGTATGTGGCATACAAAGAACAGACTTTGGATGGGCATGGGAGGACAGACAGGTATAATAATCTGTGTTTTTTACTGCATGACACTATCACTTACTGAATTAATCTTACCTTTAATTTTTATATAATTATTTTTTTTCCCACAGTGAGATTATGGCAATTTAGAACCAGTGATATTTTGTACTTTTCTTTTATTTTTCACAGCTCATAACACAAATATTCATTTGATTATATCACTTAATGTTTAAAAAAAACTTGAACAAATATAATGTTGATTTTATCTCTACTGAGTTTATGGGAAAAGAAAGTCTATTTTAAAAACTAGCATTTTAAGCCAGAAGACAGAATGATTTCTAAGCTGAAATCATTCATTGTCTAAAATACCAGAAAAATAAATCCTATTGAAAGCTATTACCTAGTGAAGTATAATCCTCTCTGAAGGGAATATCAATAATGGACAGCAAAAAGCTGTGATATTTTGTAATGTGCTCATTAAAACAGTTGTTGAGATAAATTCCAGCCATATGACATTGGTGTAGCCCCCAGGGAAGGTCTCATTCCAAACACAGAGGGTCTACTCTGACCATCCTTTACGCCCTTAGAGAAAACTGTACTAATTCTCCATTAGGGGCTGGACAGTTATTCATCTGGGGCCATGGCTGAGCAGGTGTTTTAATAAACCAGTTAACTTTGTCCTCTGTATGGTTTCAGGAAAGCAAAGCCAATGTTGATTGAAGCTAACGACCTATTGCAGAATGTAAAATAGTAATCAGGTTTGAAAGATTTTGTGTTGGATAAATGAGCACTTTTTCTCTCACATAGTCCCTGCAAGATAGAGTCAGCTTTGTTTTTAAAGGATATTTCAAAGTAAGAGATTTTCAAAGTTCTATCTGAAATTATTCTAGTGCTTGAAAATTCTCACAGCATGAAAATCTTTACTGATAATACTCCAGATTTATTATTCTTTTTTCTGGTTTTGTTTTTAGTCACTATAAAATAAAGAAATGGTCACCTGTACAATAAGGTCGCTTCATATATGTGAAGAATAATGTTCAGTTAATTTCACTGCTTTCTTCTTCAAGTGGAATAATTCGACTTCCTTTAAATTTTTATCAGAGACACTATCACTCAGAAATTTTAATCACAACTTTTATTTCTCTCCTGTACCTCCTCCTCCAACTGGCTGGATTCCTCACTGGCTGAGCAGACACTAAGTGCTCAGTGTAATCAAGAGGACTGTGACCAAAGTCCAGGATACATTTGTTCTAGCTCTTAGAAATCTCATTTGCATTTACTAACCTAAATCTTTTTTTAAAGTATATCAACAAGTATTTTATTCTTCTCACTAACAGAAACCACTAGACATCGGGGTAAGAGCACACTTATTCATCCCAATCCCCACAGTCACCTGTTGTCTTTTCACACCTCATTCAGGTTTAGCTTAGCACTGTGTTTCAAATAATTTTCAGTAATGGATCCAACCAGAAAAATATATGAGCTTTAGAAATTATCATGAGTTAAAACAGCAAAATTGCATTAAAAGGCTGTCCATTTTTACAATTTAGTAATGTAAAACATTTTGGGGTTGGAATAATTACTTCATTACATTTTTTTTGTTTTATTTTGTTTTTTTCTTTTAACAATTGTTCAAGTACAGTTTTATGCCTTTTACCCCCATCCCAGCCCAACCCCTCACCCTCCCTACCTCCCTCTCACTTCCACCCCCTCCCCAGTTTTTGTCCATGTGTCCTTTATATTTGTTCCTGCAAACCCTTCCCTTTTTCCCCTGAAATTCCCTCCCCTCTCCCCTCTGGTCACTGTCAGCCTGTTCTCTAGTTCAGTGTCTTTGATTATATTTTGCTTGTTTCTTTGTTTTGTTGTTTAGGTTCCTGTTACAGGTGAAATCATATGGTATTTGTCTTTCATCACCTGGCTTATTTCACTCAGCATAATGCTTTCCAGCTCCAGCCAAGCTGTCACAAAGGGTAGGAGCTCCTTCTTTCTTTCTGCTGCATAGAATTCCCTTGTGTGAATGTACCATAGTTTTTTGATCCATTCATTTACTCATGAGCACCTAGGTTTTACTAACCTAAATCTTAATAATACCTCTATGATTCCCAACTTGGATTTCTTAGATGTATAGGGATTGATGCAATAATGGGGGAAAAAGAAGACTTCTGTGAAATACTAATAGAAAATGTATATTCACCACTGATAAAATTGCACAAGTCTTATTCAATACCAAAATTCTTTTACATTTTTCATGCATAGAGCTTGATATATTGTGAATATTCAATAAATGTTTCCTATTAATATAAAATTGTATAGTCATTTTAATATTGTTGTTATTCAATAATGATAAAAAATTGGAATTTAAGAGATGCATAGGTAGATAAATCCTTATTTAACAAAATAAAGAGAACTGATCATTTTTATTAAGTGCAGTGGTTTAGGGGGAAAACTCAATAGTTTCTATGAAGAAAAATAACAATATGAATGTTTGATAATTTGGAAAAAATGGAATTGCTCTGACATAGTTTAAATTTAAGATGAAGGTTTTTTATTAATCTACATAATCTTGCTTATCATTCATGAGATATGTTAATATTTGCTTTATAAAATTTCCCTCATTTCTTGTATGTGATTTTCAACCAGTGTCAAGATCTGTTTGATTTGATTTATGCCTTCCATATTCCTATATGGATTTCTAAAATCTGCTGTAACTTTTAAGTGTGCTCCTCATTTTACCCTTCTCAGCACTAGTTAAGTTCAAAACCACTATGGTAACGAAACACCTCTGATAAAGAGCAGTTGGAATAACTACTGTGACACTAATTACAGATCTTTTGGTATATCTTTGCATCTAGTTAATCCCCCATCCATTTATTATAGGGGCACATAACATAATTGTTTTAGGGGAAGAAGTCTGCCTGAATACGAAGTAAAAAGAAAAGAGGGGGAATTCACACAAAAATACTTTTTCTTAATGTTGCAAATGTCAAAGTAAATGTATTCCATTCTCTCAGTCTACTGGGTCTGGCATAGTAATCTAATCAGTCAAAGAAACTATTTCATCTCAATATCAGGAAGCAGTTTGCAGAAGAGGGGAAAACATCTGCTATACAGGGAAATGGCAAAATTTCGAAACTTTGAGATAATCAGAGGAATTATAAACTTGAAGTTTCAGGAAACATTCAATTTAATGTCATTTATGATTCTGTCCATAGCAGCCTTTGTTTGTTTTGTGTCATGTGAAATATATTAATATTATATTATAGTACATCAAAGTCAGATGTCATCAATATAAATAATAATTCTTGAGTGTAAAATCCAAGTATTATTAACAAGATAAAATCAAGTTTCCTAAAGGCGGTTAGTATTCAGTTAGTTACCGTCATGAGACCACATTGGGTAGTTATTATAGATAAAATTGAATATATTTGTTCACTGAAATGAAGAACATTCTAATTACTAATATATTAACTCAAGCAAGATCAATATTACTGGCAGCACTGCCCCTTTAACTAGCTCATCAACCAATAAAGTCTTTATCACAAGCCATTCAAATATTGGCCAGTAGATAGAAGGAAAGAGAATTCATCTGAAAAAGAACTGCTTTTCACTATTCATCACATTTAAATAAAATTTAGGTAAAGGAAGCTTGAAAAAAATAAAACCCATTAAGCCTTTCATTGAAGCAAAATTCTACTCTAATTCCAAATGAATAAAAGTGGTTTTCTGCATCAGAAAGTCTTCATTATTAGGATAAGAATAGAGGAACTTACAAAATACAGCAGTGTCTTTTTTAATCACAGCAGGACAACTGAGCATATCCTCTCAGAACTCTTCTTTGGTACATTTTCTGAAAAAGAAAATTAAAATAAAATAAATAAACTTAAAGGCTGAGTGTTAAAAAAGTAACTATAAGGAAACTGAGTTTGTACAAATTGTGGGCTTATCTAAATAGTTTTTAACTATTACGCATATAATGGGGAGTGCTCATGTGAAAGAATTTATATCAATTTCTGAACAGTTCCAAAATATCTAAATACTTCGGCATATTGTGAATGACTCAACTTAAGTTTTACTTTCCAGGAAAAAGTTCAAAATGGCCTTTGCTGGTATAAGACAGAAAAGGCTATTTATGCCCTTTATGTGCTACTGAATGGCTAAGGCACTCAGCAATGGCTCCAAACACAGAGGACAGTTATTTCATCATGATAAAGATTTTATTTATTTATTTTTAGAGAGTGGAAGGGAGACAGAAGAAAGGGAGAGAAAGCATCAATGGGTGGTTGCTTCTGGTGCCCCTCCACCCCCACCCCCACACTGGGGACCTGGCCCACAACCCAGGCATGTGCCCTAGACTGGGAATCAAATCAGTGACTCTTTGATTTGCAGGCCGGCACTCAGTCCACTGAGCCACACCAGCCAGGGC
This sequence comes from Phyllostomus hastatus, assembly GCF_019186645.2. NCBI lineage: Eukaryota > Metazoa > Chordata > Mammalia > Chiroptera > Phyllostomidae > Phyllostomus > Phyllostomus hastatus. The sequence continues at coordinate 19,503,041 of NW_025333640.1, forward strand.
TGACAAACTATTTTAGACTAATGAAGATGGATAGAAGATGACGCACTTGCAGGATAAGCAAAGAACAGTGTGTGAAGAAGAGCAAGAGCTTTTCTTTGGATTCCTGTACATTCCAAGTAGCATATCAAGAGGAAACACCCACAAGCCACATGCTTCACTGCTTCTCATATCCCCGTGTAGAAAACAGCACCAACTACTCCATCCCTTATTTGTTTTAGGATCTACTCTAATAAAAGGCAAACATGACTATAATATTGAATCGCCTATGTTTGGCTGAAAGGGCTAAGAACACCCATGTGCATACTGTGAGCTGACATCAATCTCTAAGAACCTCTCCATGTTCTTTTTTACATGAAGAAAGATCACAGATGGTATTTTAACAAACTGTACTAACAGACAATATTATTGATCATTTTAAAAGAATGTATAGAGTAACATTATAGTTGCAGATAAAATATGACATCTGCACACCAGAGTTGGATCCATTTGTAGAATCAATGTGCATGGAGCTGAAGAAGAGGTTGTATAATAGTTATTTAAACTAAGTTTGCCTATAGAATAAATCAAAGTCAACTACAATCACGGGGAACAGATTGTAATCATTATAGTAGAAAAACTAAATATAAACTATCCAACAAATTGAAAATCAGTTAGAAAAATAATAATACTGAAACAAAAATGTTTCCATAAAAGAATACATTGTATAGACCAATGAGAATTTCCATTAATTTTGAAATTATTATCAATGTGATTTCTAAAATAGGTCATTGTCATTTCTACTTTCACTACATACTTTATATAAATTGTTCATTTTCAAATACATAAAATAAGTAGAGCATTAGCTATCAAATATCCCTGAAAAATGAAAAATTACTTCTTTTACAAATTAAAAAATGGCATTTTTTTGGCTCAGAATAGTCCAACTACTATCATCCAGCTTAATTATGGCTACCTTCAGTTTTACTTAAGTAAAAATGAGGAACTTGAAAATTTTTCATTTTTCAAAGGATCTCATTTTACAGATTATATAATTTAAATGCAACTTAGATATTAAAATCTAAGTTTCAATTACAAAGTATTATGAGATATCAATGAATCTATTAGCATAATGAAAATAAATAAACAGAGACCCTAATGAATTGTGCAGAAGTTATGTGGTCATTAATTGTCTAAGAGAGAGTAGTATTATGCATTCTGCTGCTTCATCGTTTTAGGTTAGCCATATGGCCTTTTGAAAGCTTAATAAATCAAATGTTTTCCCAGTTTATATGTATCTGCCCAAATCATCATGTTTTATGCTTTAAATATCTTATAATTTTACTGTCAGTTATACCTCAACAAAGCTGGGGATAAAAAGAAAAAAAAACAACATAAAATAGGCAATACCACATGCACCTTAACAGTCTTGTAAATTCCAGGCACAACTTCTGAAATCCACAATTACTCCTGGGATGCATGTTTCTGAGAAATGAGACAAGGTAGCTATGAAGGGAATAAAGAGGTATGGACCATCTCAGCTGAGGGACACCAGTAGCTATGGGTGGCCCTTCAGTTTTTATACTATGTTCTCATTCTTTTTTATGGTGGCATATTATGAATTACTGTTCATAAAAACATATTTCTAACCACCTGGTATAGAATACATAGCTCAAGTAAATAACAATCTTACTAGAAATTCACACTTACATTGGATCTGGGATACTCCAATATATCCCCTAAGTTAACATTGTAAGGAGTTTGAATATGGTCACAGCTCTGTCAGTAGGGCCAAAGGATTAAGTTTCATTCTGTTCTTAACCCTTCCAGGCAACATCTTAATGGGGAATTAGTAAGCTTTTTACCAAAGTTAAGAACAAGACAATGGTGCTCATTACTATTGGATTCAGTAGCCAAAGAAATCACACAAGAGAAAACAATGAGATACGTAAGCATTGAAAGAGAGGCTGTATCAATTTGCAGATAACACAATGTTGTGCATCAAAAATCCAAGAGCCAAAACAACACTAATGCCAATGCTAAAGCAACAAATTAAATAAGATAAAAAATATAAATATAATTAACATTCAAAAGTCAATAGACTTCCTATATCTTTCAGAAATATAAGGCAAGGGAATGTCACAAAAGAAGTAATAACAGGAACAAAAAAATCGATGATTAGGAATGAATTTATCAAGAAAAGAATGCTATCTACATAATGAAAACTTACTGAAAGATGCAAAGTAATCATAAAATAATTTTCACCCAAGTAAATATAAACATTTTTAATTATCCCCTAAAATGCTAAGAAGTTTTTTGTTTAGAATCAAGCTGATATTAAAACACAAGTGGAAAAATCAACAGTAGGGAATAGTGAGAAAACCCTGAAAAATATTCAGGGCCTTAGCCCTCAAAAACAGTAAGACATGCCATAAAGCTTCTGTAATTAAATGAGTATTACAATGCCCCACAAATGCACATAGAGTAAACATTCAAGAATCAATTCCATCTATATAATTCTGGAAGAAAATACACTTTTAAATAAAAATATGTGGACAATTGCATAGCCATTGGGAAAAAAAATGGAGCTGTATCTAACACCACAGAGCAGCATTACTTTAAGAAGGAAAGATAATTAAATATTTTTTAAATGAATAAATACATGAACCAGAAGAAAACATGGGTTATTTCTTTAAAATAAAGAGGTCAAATTTTCTAACAATGATGTAAAATCCAGAAACAATATAAGAAGCTACAGATATAGTCACCTATATTTTTTAAAATATAAGTATATTCTTATACTTTTAAAATGACAAAATGTACCATAAGCAAATTCAAAAGACAAATTATAAGCTCTTAGACAAACAATTATTAATATTGATCCCACTCTTTCAAATTAAGGAGAAATAAACTTAAAACCCCACAGGAATGGCCAAGAGGTACGAAAGAAAATTCACAAGATGTAAAAATGACCTTTCAATACATAAAACGATGCTCATGTACTCATAACAAAAATAATACAATTTAAAAGTACCCTGAGATAGTATTTCTCATCTAGCAAATTGGCAAAAATAAGGAGTATTGAGAGCACACTGACAGAGCTGTAAGGGAACAATGCACGCACCCACACACTGCTGGTGAGAACGCAGAAAGGCAGAGTTTCTGCAACATCCCACAAAATCGTTAGTGGAGGTACACACCGATCCAGCAATCCCATTCTACACTAGAGATACTCCTCTGCAAATGTAAAATAACACACACAATCTCCTGTGATCCGCTTCCCCTTGTGGACTTGGCCCTCTACTGGGGTCCACAGCTGAGCATGGGATTACTCCCTTCATGTGGTCACCCCTCACCTCACTCAGACACCAAGACCTTGAACTAGGCTAACACTCCCACACCTAGGCTCCCTCTTTACCCTTCTTGAACTCCTGACACCCAGCTCTGTTGTCTCAGCCCAACCCCCACGCTGTACAAATGCCTAAGTCTGTTTGCACCTAATGGCTTTTCAAATGGATGGTTTAGAAAGTGAAGTGAAGGAAGGGGGAGATAAGAGTGAAGATCTTGATTTCTAAACTCTTTTCTCAGCTAAAAGGCACAATGGCCCCTAGGAGAAATGCTAGGTACAGAGATGCTGAAACTTGTTATACCAGCAAAATGTTAGCCTGCCTGGAGTTGTGAATTGTGAGTGTGTGTTTGTGTGTTCTACCACAGGATGATTTAAGATGTGGAAAGAAGGAACTCTTGCTACAGCAGATATAATTTGTCACTTGGAAATACAATCTCATAATTGTAAATCTAATTTATTTTAAAACTTATTAAAAGCAGTTTTATAATGGCTTAATAAAACTTTAAGAAAACATATGGTCAACAAACTGATGAAGAAAATGAATTAATATAATATTTTACTAGCAGAAATTTGTATTTCCCTATTTTGTATGGTTGTGGGTAAGCAAAAATAGAAAACTATTTGAGACTCAGCCTCTAATTTTGAAGCTGGAATAAATTACTGAGACTAAATTATCCAAAGGGATGCAATAGTCACTAACAGGTGGTCATTGAAAAGGGCAGTGGTAAGCATTTGCAACTATACTACTTCCATTAATTTCTCTCTTAATTAGTTAATTATATAATTTTCTTATGTACAAAATTGTTTTTTTCACTATATGGTTTTACTATATACAGAAATATTGATTCCTCCCATGGATTCCGCACCATATGGATTCCTCCCATGGTTTCTTCCATATCAGTGAGTACAATTAAATATTGAATGTTATTTAACAAAATATTGTTCTAAACAAGTTTTTACTTTTAAAGTTTTTCAAAATTATCACCCTTATTTTAGAAAGTAAATCCTAGGTTACTGCATTTTGAACAGGTTAGGTTATCTATAACTTAAAATTTGGAGTTTTGTAAAACCATATGCAATTAGAATAATGTTCTGAGTAAGATTAATTAGAATGCAAAAATCACACATTACTTTTATAAACATTAACAATGTTACCAATACTAATTTCTGGAAGGAGAAATGGAATAAAACTTTTTAAAAATAAACATCTTGTTAAGCACATGTAACTTTTAATTTCTTTCTAGTGGTTTAACACAATACAGTGCTAAAACATTTGTGAAAATAATTATGCTTTGAAAACTTATTAAAATATAAATGTATATTCAAAAGTACAGAAGCAATTTTAAATTCAAATACTGAATGTCATGGAGTACTTTGGTTTCATAAGGATACATTATACAGAAAGCAGTTTACTGTTCCTTTCTCACTCAAGATTTCAAATGCCAACAACGATTTCATTTATAATTTCACTTCATTTTGTTTTGAATAAATGTGGTTAAAGCTATAGTATCATTATGTTTTAATTGTGTATAGATAACACAATAATGAAATGTTGAGGTAGAGAATATAATAATAAACACTGGATAGTGCTTTGTCTTTAATAGAGTATACTAATCTCATATCATCTTCAAAACACCCTGTGAGGTTTCACCCATTTTGTAAACTGGGAAATTGAGGCTCAGAGAGAGGTAATGACCTCTAAACAGGATGGCTGCAAGTGGCCCCCCAGGAACAGATCCCAGTTGGCTTGATTCGGCTCACTGTTTTTTTTTCAGTATGCCAGTTTGCTCAGCATAAATTAACAAGTTAATCCATCTACTTATATATTATAAGTATATATAAAGTAAATGAACTTGAGTTTCGCTCTTCTCACTAAAATTCTAAATTTATAAGCTTTTATTTCAAATAACTGTCTAGGATAAAAGACTTCTTCACATTGATAAAAATGATTAGCTGTGATTTCATGTCTACAGACAGGAGAGCAGTGGTTTTTTGAAATAATGTGACTCATTCTCATCTTTAGAATTTAAACATGATTCACAGTCAAGTATTTTCTTATAAGTATAAAGGAATGTATATGCAAGAGATTCTCACAGAAAAAAAAGCCTTTTCCAAACTGACAAAAAAACGCCACCCTTGGAGTGCTGAGGTGGTTTCCCTGGGGAGATGAGCTCAGTTGGGAGACAAGGAGCTAAATGCCATCAGGAGTTGCCATGGGATACGGTTTTATCAAGGCATTTGCAGAGCAGATGGAAGGAAGCTAAATAAACTATATGCAGGTACACAAAGAGAAGTTTTCTATTTAGTGTGCCATTAAACAATGGAAGAACATTTGTCTTTGGGAAAAAATTCTTCTTGTCAGAGCAAATTACACTTGGCATTTGGAAATACAATCTCATAGTTGTAAACCTGATTTGCTTTAAAACTTGAAAGAACAGGTGTTATAATGGCATCATCATGTTCATCCAAAAAAAGTGATATTTTCTATGAATTGATTGAGAAAATATATATTAATATATATCTTACTAATATAAATTTCTGGTTTTCTCTTTCGTATGATTATAGGTAAACAGAACTAGGAAACCATTGATTACTGCCCCTCGAAGATCTGAAACTGGAAATGATAAGACCTAAGTATCAAAGTGAAGAGTAATTCTGAAAATTTCACAGAAGATGGCCTTGTCTGCAAAGTGGTTTCCTGTGCCTGCTACTCTGAGTACCTTCTGGACATACCATCTTACTCTATGGAACAGCACCATTTTAGCTAGCATAGCTCTTAAGTGGCCTTCAGTGAATTAACTAGCTTTACATAAAAATGTAATTTCTTACATGAAGTTTGTGTATTGAATACCTGTGATACAAGCTATATAAATTTCTACTTTAAAAAAGCAAATGCATTTTGGAGGATGTGCTGACTGAATAATCCTCACCAGAAATATTGCAAAAGATTATTTACTTATAAATTCTTTGAATTTGTACTAATTTTTGAATTACTACTTGAAATATACTTACTTCTAACAGCAAAAATCCTATACAGAGCAGCCAGCAGAACAAAATAAAACAAATAAACAAAAACCTACAGCTGCCTATATACTGTACTAGTAGTGTAAATGGATTCACAATTCGAGAAACACAAATTGTGGGGCAGAAATAGAACGATAAAGTAATTCTTTCTTCTTTCTGTCTTCCCCTCCCTCCTTCTCTCTCATCCTTCTTTCTTTTACTAGAATCAGAAATGGGATATAGAAGCTTTATGAGACTCAGATAAACATTATTAGCAAGAATATATTATAGATAATTTTCTTGATATTGCATATTAGAAAGTAAAAAATTACCACATTGCCTTAATTAGTGATAATTGCCTCTAAATGTAGTCATTTGGCTGATGATGCTTGATGACCACCAGTTCTGGCCACTGTAAAGGTGCATTTTTTCCTTTGCAATCTCTGCTGGAGTATGTGGCCAACTTCTGGATATTCCGTTCCCCAATGATCATTGACATAATGGTTTTATCAGTAATTGATGACCCTTACCTGAATCAGGTACAAATGTTGAATTTCCAATTTATCATTCTATATACTTTTATATCTAGCCCATCTTTCACAAAAAAGTATTGTTCTTTTCTCCCTTTCTATTTTATGTAGTGCATACATGCATACATATGAATGCATACATGACTAGATTTATTTTATAACATATATTTTACCATACCATATACTATGATCAGTTGTAGGCACTGTCATTTTGGGATCCTCAAACACATTTATTCAGTAGGAATGATTTCAAACTGGGTTATCTTTCCTTTTAACACAATCCCATTATTCTTTAAACTTCCTCGCTTTCTGGTAGAATACCATGTTCCAGGCACTCCTTGTACTGTGGTCACCACAGACCTGAAATCAACTTCCTAGGGGGAGGAAGAAAAATCAATGATCCGACTGGTGCCTTCGGGAGAAGGTGCAGGGAAAATGTAGCTCAGTCCCTTCAGGGTTCTCTTTGTAAATAGGTCTCAGCAGACTGTGTGCATTCTGGAGTGCTCCCATCCACCACATGAAAGGGTCTGTCCCTGAGGGGAAAGACTGTGGTCACCCAGCTGAGCCGATGAATGGGCAGAAAAAATCCATGGAGTTTTGGAGGACAGGCCCGTCATAGCTGTGACTCTAAGCCACATTCTCCAATCTAACTTTCACCAAGAATGAAACATGTATTTTGACCTCAAGATTCCTCTCTATATTTGATTCATTGTGAATTTAGACAACAAAGATAAATGCTGTTTTATTGAATTTAAAACCATTATGGCATTTATTTAAATAAAAGTCTCAACCCATTAAAATATAAATACATACACCCTGGCTGGCATAGCTCAGTGGATTGACCGCGGGCTGCGACCCAGGCATCGCAGGTTCAATTCCCAGTCAGGGCACATGCCTAGGTTGCAGGCCATGACCCCCAGCAACCACACATTTCTCTCTCTCTTTCTCTTTCCCTTCCCTCTCTAAAAATAAATAAATAAAAATCTTTAAAGTATATATATATAAATACATACATAATCACAAACACCCGTGTACATACGTGCAACAGAGGGTGAAATTGTACCTACAGATGATATATTTTGTGACCTACATAATTCTAATGTCCAAAGAGTAATCAATTATTAATAATTTTACCAAAAATAAATCACCTTGGTAGGACTAGTAGAAACAAAGTACAACAGAGAACTAACATTCTTGGATTTTGGTCTGTGCTAAAAAACCATCTGGCTCACTCCAGCAGAGGACATCACACCTGCTGACTGCAGCAACTGACCCTCCTGCTAACCTGGATGAGCTGCTGTGCTCTGCACCATGGAGCGGCTTAGAGAGTCTGTTCCTGGAGTCCACTTAGCAGATGTTGTATTAGAAAAACATTGTTTTACATTAATGTCATTTCCTAACTATATTGATAACTCCTCAGGGCATTTCATAATCAGAATAGTATCTAATAAACATTAGGTATTCAATTAAAGTTTTGTTTTCAAAGTCATTCTGATTCAATTCAAAGTTTTAAACTTTGTCCTTTAGGGGTGTCATTATGTTTTTTTTCTTTCTAAAACCTTTTTTAACCAGGATATTGCAAGGGAATTTCATGAATGAGTAAAGGGAAGCAATTTCTCCTTTTTACTTTCAAATTGCTTTCCAAACATATTGCTATAATAGGATACACATTGATTTCACTCTGTTAGAACAGTTGATTGGTTACTAGCATTTCTACAATCTCAAGGGGTATCTTAGAACTCAGATAATTTTCATTATGCTAAAATGCATTATCATTTAAATTTCTGTTGTTTATTGAAAGCAGTACCTGCTTTAAAATTCTATTTTTTTGTTCCCTGAGACATTACAAGCTTACTTGAAGAATGTATTATATTTCCTGTGCTATCTAAGACACATTCAATTGTGACTGCCAGTGACTTTAACTCAGGCTACTAAGTCACTCTCTGATGTATGTGTCAGGAATTTCCTGACATGAATTTATTTACATTCACCCCTTATCCCCATCCAACACACACCACAATATTCAATAAATTTTTGAAATATACATAAGAAATATCTAGTAACAGTTGCCTCCCAGGACAACTAGAGGACTGTGTAAGGGGGTGAATTTCTGGCTTCTATTTTTTAACACTTAATTTCTTTTAGCAAGTGCATGTATTACCAATTGAAAAAAAATAAAATAAAAGATTCTGGGCACAAATCCAAGCATTATGGAGTCTGTCATAGTATCAATCTTAGAGAAAAACTAATTTCCCAAGTTTTATTGAGCAGTTATTTCCCCCAAGCAACTAAGGCAATGAAGTCAGTTGACCCAAGTCTGGATAACATCAGTCAGATTTAGGCACCCTTGATATTTCTTCTCATTTTCCTCTCATTTTTCCTCTCATTGTGTCCTTTGAAGGAGTTCCATACAGAATTTGTTTGGTCATTGTCTTTGAGATCATCTTATTCAAATTAAAGGACAGGGTCCTCCTGATTGACTATTGGTATCTCTCCTGTCTTTTTTCCATGATGAGTCTCCGCAATACCATGTAAATCAGAAATACTGAAGAGAAATTATGTTAGAATTAAAACTATAGAGTTCCACTTGGAAGCACAACCTATAGCAATGAAGTTCGTAATATATGAAAATGTAGAATACTATACTTTTTAAATTTTAGCATTCTCTAAGAATCAGTCAGTCAACAATTTAGCAAAGGATCTGTCTTACTGATGCTTATTAAAGTCATCAACAAAGGTCAGTTATTTAAAGCATAATTGCATTTGATACTGAAGTAGGTGATTCTCCTCTAGAATAAAATACTAAAAAGTGTGATCCAAAAAACATCTGTATCAGAATCACTAGAACTGCTTGTTAAAAGTACAGATGCTTGAGTCTTCTCTTTGTTGCAACCAACCAGAATGTTTACGGGTCTACTCAAGACACCTGGATTTTTTAAAGATCCAGATAGCTAGCATCATTTTTATACTTAAGCCCTAGGGGGATGGCTCCAGAAACTTGAAGAGAAGAAAGACTACATCTGTTTGAAAGTGCACAAAGAAAAGATACGGTGGACACACAACTGTAGGGATGTAACATTATTATATGGTGCCAAAAGTACTTCAAAGGGAAATCAGGGGGGAAATGTTTTCTGTCGTTGAAATAATTGTATTAATTATTAGTATATTTATATATACATACATAAATATATACAAATACTAAATATATATATACTTAAATATATAAAATGGTAACATGATATTAATATAAATGTGTAAAGTTTTCATAGAGATCACTGCACTTATGTGTACATATAAATGATGTGACAGATATATAATTTATATAGGGTAATATGTTCCCAAGTACATAAAGACTGATATCATTCATCATTTCCTCATTCCTTAAAGGTATAGGGAACAGAAAAGTTACTTTAAATATGGATCTGGCACATCAAAAAAAAATAAAACAATTATAATTTCAAAGGTCTGCCTGGTGTTTGTGTGGCTAGTGATGATAATTTGGATCAGATGGCTCTTGGAAAGGGATTGTAATTGGCTTTTTTCCTTTCACTCAGATTGATCCTTGAGCACAGTTTTTAAGGCAAGCCTACCAAGCAGAAGTGTTCTGTTTAAAACAGTTACAAGAATTTAATCAGTCTTCTGTCAAATTAAAAATGTAAGTATTTCTGTGGAGAACACCCCACAAAATTTAAAGCATTTTTTCTCCTGGACACTCAGAATTTAACAACATGCTTTAGTTTTCATTATTTCTCTTCCTTAGGTTGTGATTCACTCCGTCACCCCCAAGCATCTAGCCGTCGGCATCCTAGAACTGCTGTAGGAGTTATTTGTTATTTGTTAGATAAAGGAGCAGTACTCAATCTGGGATGACACGGAGATTCAAAAACACCACCGTAGCCAATGGAAGGTCAGACTACAGGGCAGAGATCCAAGGAACCAAGAAGATGTAAGCTGCAACAGACTGCCTTCAAGCAAAAATTGGCCAAACTGTTTGTTCTCACTTTCAGAAGAAAGTCACTTCTATGCTCTGAGCCAGTGCATACCTACTCCATATAACTGCCCCATAGCAAGAAGTTATTGGGATTATTAGCTACTTGATTTCCCCAGGTACGAGTATTCCCACATAAGGTAATTTGTGTAGCCTGGATGAGAAGAGCATGGAGAATGCAATCCTGTGAAATGGGCTAGCCATGTCTAAAACGTGTCCTTCTACAACTGTGGGACCAGTTATGCTGCATTATGACACATCACCCTCCCAATTACCCAGATATCTCTGAAAAAAATTAATAGTAAGAATTACATTAAAGTCTCGTTGGGCCCCAAAGGAATAAAAGGAACTAATTGTCTAGACAAATTGTTCATATCTAAAGAAAACTAAAAATTTTATTGTGAGACTTAAACCACATGACAAATTTTGCTATCTTAGTACTCTCTTCTACTCAATTTAAATTTCATAGGTCTCATTACTTGACTAAATATTATTATAATTTTTACCATTGGCATTTATTTACCTTCTATTAATTCTGATGCATTTTCTAACTTTAAAGCTGTCAGGACTTCCCTTAAGATTTTCGTCTTAATAGACAACCTTGTTACTTACTAGACTGAAACTCAAGAACATGTCAAAAGGAGAACTATTCTGAATAAAATAATTATGTTAATAAACTTCTATGATATTGTGATAATAAAATATGACAGATAAAACTTGATGATAAAGTACATGGCAATATCTTTCATGCAACATCAACAGAGTGATTATTTTTTAATGATAGCAAGAAAAATTTAGCAACCTGCTTTCACAATATTAATGGATTGTAAGTTTCAGACTTCTCAGCCGAATGCTAGGTATTAGGTTCAATGCCAACATCTAATAACAATAGCTCTTTCTTCTTTTGCAGAATATACCAACATATGTATTCCTGGTAAAACATGTCACAACAAAAACAAAACAAATTCAATATCTTGCTTGTGAGAACTACATTTAACAAAATAATACATCATTAATCATGAAAAGGAAAATTCCATTCTTGAATCTAATCATTGGTACTATTTCCACATCTCTGGGAAATACTTTTTTCTTTTTTTTAACTTTTTTTTAAAGATTTTATTTATTTATTTTTAGAGAGGGAAGGGAGGGAAGGAGAGAGAAAGAGAGAGAGAGAGAGACATCAATGTGCGGTTGCTGGGGGTCATGGCCTGCAACCTAGGCATGTGCCCTGACTGGGAATCTAAACTGGGATGCCTGGTTCGCAGCCCGCGTTCAATCCACTGAGCTACGCCAGCCAGGGTGGGAAATACTTTTTTCTTATTATGACCAAACTAAAATATTTGGGCCACAGATTTAAAAAAAAACATACAAATGACAACTTAGTAAGAAGAAATGACTGTAGTTGCTTTATTATGGAGTGGTTTTGAGGAAGCTGTCAGGAAGTGAGCACACGGTAGACTTAGAAGCACTCTTGTCCCTGGTGGTAATTTCTGAAATTTATAGCCCTTGCTCTACTCCTTGCCTACTAGGTTCCTCCAGGTGTTTGTCGTCTTAGTAATGACAAAGCCAACAAAGACTGCCTGGGGTCAGACGGCTACAATGACAGCAGGGAGCTGCTGATCTGTGGGGGGGGAGGAATGGAGGTGTTCCCATGTTTATGAAGGACTTACTGGACAAAGTAAGGAGTTTTCTCATATTCTTGTATTAAGTTCTTTTTCAGCTAGATTATTTCTTATTGATCTCTGACAGGATCTAGTTTTTCTTTTCTTTCTGTAATTGTAACCTTTATTATTTGTTTAATCCTACAAAACAGACCCCCAAATACAAGCTGAGCCTTTCTTGTGGGCTACTTAAATTTTGCAACATACACACCATCACACTATAAAATATCTGCCTTTTATTTACTAAACAAAATGACAAATTTATGACGGAGAAGCCTAAGCTAGATATTGTATATTTTTAGTATATTTACTTTCTTCCCTTTTGGCTTAACTTACAGAGAGATATTGTTCTTTCAGATTGTCAAGGCAATGTTAATAATAGCTAACCTTTTCTCAGTATGAGCCATGTGTTCTAAAAGATTTTCATGAAATCATTTCAAATAATCCCTATAACACATTAGTATTAGGAAGGTACTATTTGCATCCTCTCCCTGTGGATAAGAAAACAGTGGTGCAACGAGTGAACTAACCTGCTCCACATCTGCCTCTAATCTTTCTCACAACACACCTGCCTCAGTACCTCACTGACCATGGGCACTCGGTGGCCCATCCAAGAGCTGTAAGAGCCTACTATACTTACTATTTGTCCTAAAGCAGCCATACACATTCAGTTAGAGTCCATAATGCAAGACTCCTATGATTCCACACACGTAAACACACACACACACACTCAAAAACTCTATTTACCAAATATGGTGGTGCACCTACCAAATGTAGGGACCCATGGTGTGGAAAGAGCCACACAGATAAAAATGACTTTGTCTCTGTCCTCAAGTGTTTACAGTATAGTACAAAAACAGTGGCACCCAAATCATTAAAAAGCCAATGGCACAGGAGAAGGTCAAAGTGCCACATGTAATGTCAAAGGAAGAACGGATTGTTGCTGGCTGGAGAGATCAGAAAAGCCTCTAATACTATTAATAATGTTTTGTTTGGCTGGTGGTTGGTTGCTCAAGTTGAGGTTGCTAAAGCTTCTCCTATGGAGAAGCTTTCATTATTAAACTGTATTTAGTTTGGGCTGCACTTTTGGTTGGGTCTGTGAAATCTCTGCTTCAGTTCTGGGAGGAAACGAGCTTGAAAAAGCTCTTTATTATCTAAATATAAACAGGAGCCATCTCTCATTGTTTCTGGAGAAAGTCATTAACCCGTATGTTTCTTTGGGAGAAGTCCTTCTTTGTTCTGTATTAATTCAATACCCGATTACTGTTTGTCAATGTGTATGTGTGTGCATGAGTCTGCTGAGAGGTTACTGTCTGAATAACCTAAGCTGAGACCCCCAAGACTTCAGACTAGATCTTTAGAAAGACATCTGTTGAAAGAAAGACATTAAAAAGAAAATGGTCTGGGCTCAGGTAAACCCAATCTACACTATAAACTTAATGTCCTACATGTGGTGCTATTTAGGACTGGCCAAACTATTATATTTTGGGAAAGGCAGTGCTGTGGTTATCCTATGAAAGACTCAATAAAAGAAGAAATTCTTATACGTGCAAAAAGGGTTTCAAGAGTCACTGAGGCACAGAAGAGTTAGGTGCTGTAACCAGAAGTAGGAGTGAGGGGGTAAGGTCAGACCTGAAGATTGGAGCCATTTCTAAGAAGTGGGGCCTGGACTTTGAGGTGCAGGTATTCTTGGAGGGCTATGGCTAGTAGTAGTAGCACTTGGGGTACTTGCCATATTGGGGTGCACCTGGATCTAGATGCATAGACACGTGCCTAAAACAGACCCTGCAGGTGGGAAACCTGTTTTCTGTGGAACCAACTTTATACGGTTATATGTTCCCATTGCATTATACTCCTTTTTCTAGATATCCTTAATCTATTTGAATAGACTTAGCAAAAATGTGCAATTGTATCTTCCTTGTATTTGGGTAAATTAAGAAATGGACACTTCAACACTTCAGATGAAGTGACACGAGCAGAGCAGTGCAGAGTGACTCAGACAGTGGAATGTAGTAGCAAGAGGCAGTCAGTCACTCACCACGGCCTTGATCTCATCAGGGTGAGGGACTGAAAGGCTCTTCATTAGGAGGCCCTTCCTGAGCACATGAGTGACAGCTCCCTCCTTGAGAGGCTCTCAGGAGTAAGACCATTTCAGAAGGACGAAATTCTTCCATGGGCAAGTAGAGATCTAAAGGCTACCAATGCTGCACAATCTGATTTGCTTTTAAATGAATGTATTCTAAAATCCTAGGTTGGTAAGGCATAGACTTAGCTATCACACAAATTATAACGGAAATATGTCAGAATTTTATTCCTAGCTATTTCAGTGGAATACCTCACTTGGCTTTTCTGAAACTAAGTTTTTCATCTGTGAAATGGGTATTAATGAAATGATTTCTTTTTCTGGTCCAGTAAATGACAATGTCTCTAAGAATCCTGTGGCAGTATGAAGTTCTATCATAAGATGAACATGATATTTTATAAAATCCATAAACTTAGCTAATTGATAACACACATATTGTCTCAGAAAACCTGATAATATGCAACAATGAATGAATGTCATGGGCCAGAAGACATGGGTCACTTAAAGAGAACTGGAACAGTGACCTCCAGAGAGGACATTATCCAATCTGTGCCCAAGCTTAAGGAGAAAGCCTTGATCTTTCCTTTTTTCCCAAAATCTCATATTCATTTACCCAATCCTTTTCACGTAAGAAATGTTGACATTCTGGCAATAAGTGACTTCCCCTACATAAAACCTCAAATACTAGTTAGCTAAAGCTGAGCTACCAAAAGGCAAAAAAAATGGGAAGGGGTGTGTAACACAATGTCTACCGTCTCCTGTCAGCAAGGGCCCGGGAGAGTCAAGTGGAAGTGTGGGAGTGATAGAAACCACCGGCGGTATTTGTGTAAGAGAAAACAGATCTGAGAGGACAGGCTGTGCATGCTCGCTGTGAGGGTTGCTTATGCAGAGCAGGAGTCATGAATGTCTTTGAAAATTCAAAGATGCTTTAAGCAGATTAGAAAACCAATGCTGGAGAATTACAATTTAAAGATTTCTATACCCAAGCCAGGTGTATTTTATGGCTGTTGTAAATGCTAAAAATAATGTATAAAATATTTTATAAACCATGTAAACCTTTAAGGAAATAAGGAGATACTAAATTAGATTTAGACTCAGTCAAATTTCTGGACAATCGATGACATATCTCATTTCATCTTTCTCTCCCTGATCCCAGGATCAAAGGCTTGTTAATTATCATATGTTTTCAGGTTTACCCTAAGAAACTAAGGATCATTTAACAGATTTAGGTGTGTATTTCTGAACTAAGCCTTTTATCTTTTGGACTTCTGATAGCACCAGCATTTCTCCATGCATATCAAGGTAACATATATTCCTAGGTGTTAAAAACATAGATATACTTATTAGCTGAATCCTAGTTGTAAAGAGTGACTCATCTACACCCACATTTCTATACCCTCATTCATAAAGGATGTCTCGAATCATAACATCCTTATGCAACAAAAGTGAACGTGACCTCCTAACCTTTATGAAGACAAGACTGCAGGCAGTCTCTAACAATTCCCAAGGATTACCACAAGATTCAAAACCTAGGGGGCAAAAAAAGGGAAAGGATCAAGAAATACAAATTGGTAATTACAAAATAGTCATGGGGATGGGAAGTACAATATAGAGAATATAGTCAATAATATTGTGATAACCATGTATGGTGCCAGGTGGGTAACTGAAATAATAGGCCCCTATAATGTGACACTATTATTATCAATGGAAGCTTCTGGAATTGGCTCCATGCAGTGTGGTTCACTTAGTGAGTTTATCTTTAAGAGTAAAGGGAAAATGGGGGGAAGCATCACCAACAGCTCCCCTCTATGGTAGCAGTGAGCAACATTGGCTTCCTCACCCTTCCTCTGGCAAATACAACCTACCACCAGGATTCTCTAAGGACAATGGCTGATAGAATGAATGTTTTCCCGTTTCCTACTGTTTTAAAATCTGCAGTTTGTCTCTGAGACAGCTAGCGGCCCCTTCTCTAAGTAATCAGCCAGTTTTAACTTTCATCTCCTTCATCTAGGAAACACCCACAGTACGTTTCTTTGTTCTCTTGCGGCAACTCTGTACAAAGAAAAGTCCTATTAAGAAATTAATTTGACTCAGTGGATTGAGCACAGGCCTGTGAACCAAAGCATCGCCGGTATGATTCCCAGTCAGGGCACATGCCTGGGTTGCAGGCCGGGTCCCTAGTGGGGGCTGTGTGAGAGGCAACCACACATTGATGTTTCTCTCCCTCTCTTTCTCCCTCCCTCCCCCATCTCTCTAAAATAAATAAAATCTTTTAGAAAAGAAAGAAATTTATTTGAGAAACCTTCCCCCACCCAACCCTGCCGTCACCATTGAGGGTAACAAGTGTGCACCAAACCACACCAAATCACACTTCTAGTTGTCCCTTTATTTTTTTTTTATTTATTTTTTTTTTGTCCTGTCTTCAGGCAATGCACTTTACAGCAAGGCCATCTCTTTGAATTAAACAAAAAATTTCCCTAGTATTTGTGACACAGAGTTCATCATTCTGAGAAATGGTTGCTTTTCAAAGTTTTTTTCCTTTTTAACTAAGAGATTTTGATGATACTTTATTTTTGTTTTTCAAAGCCCATTCCTTGGCAACAGCTTCAAGGACTCCTTCAGTAAAAACAACTATTTTTAGATTTGAGTCAATAGTACGAATTCATGTTTTTTGTCAGGAATACCATGAATTCATATAGTTTTAGACATATTTAAAATCAGATAAATCAGAAGCTTCCTGAGTGTAAAAGGTATTGGATGAATGATGTAAAGAAATTCAGACTGCTGGTTTGAATTGTGAATTATGCTCTGGATTTCTGGATATTTAATAAATTTATGTCAAATATTTAAGCTTCTGACATTGAGGCATCATTAATTATAGCTTTTATTGTAGTTATAAGTGTCTCACTTGGGCCTGTCCTGCATGAAAAATAATCTGATTTTCTGATTTATTGATGGAAATCTCTCTGTTATTTAACAGGATAAATTATTTGTGTCCAGGGTTTATCTGTTTAGATACTGTATTATTGCCTCATAAAACAATGCAATGCAATGGCTACTGTCAAAAACAGTAAAAAATTAGCAACTGTTGGTTTTACCTGCACACAATTAGAAAGTGAAATTCCATTGAAAGTTAATTACAGAGATTAATTCATATTTAGACTCTGTCAGAGAGGCCAAATAAGAATCATATTATTAAATATCAACTAGACAGATAATGATTTTAAATGACCTGTCATTTACTTTATTTTTAAAAAACTCTTGGAATGTCTCAAGTGTTATTATTTCCTTTGCAAACGGAAAGTTTCAAGTCTTGTTTCAAGACTTGTTTCAAAGTCTTGAAACCAGACTTTGTTTCAAAGTTTCAAAGACTTGTTTCAAGTCTTTCCCAGAGTTTACATGTTCTACTAAGTGCAGGAAGTGTACCAAAAACAATGCGTGGGGAGTCCTATTTGAGACCTATGTGTCTGTAAAGAGGTAGTTAAGTATAATAAAAAATATGATGCTTTCTTTACACAGAGAACAGGCATCTCCCATAAAGAGCAGAAAAGTCTATTGGAGAAATTAAGTGGTGACTATAGCATTTATGACCTTACCCTGTTCCAGCAACATTGAGCTTGATCCTCTTCGAAGGATGAACTGCCCAGGACTAAACAAGGTGTAGATTCTCTTCTATACTAGATTTAGGCCATTTCAACCACATACAGGGGTAGAATTGTCTACCAACTAGAGATGTGTTCATTTTTGAAAATGTCCAAATCTTCATAAAGAAGATATATAATCTGGTAGGCAGAAGAACTATCTCCCCAAGATAGTCACTCCCTAATCCCCAGAATCTGTGTGTATCTTACAGTGCACAGCAAAGGAGAGGTCAGGTGGCACAAGAACTGGGGTTGTGAGTCATCTAACCTTATCCTGGGTCACCTGGGTGGGCCCAATGCAATCACAGGGGTTCCCAAATGAAAGAGAGAGGTAAAAGTGTCAGTGTCAGAGCGATGTCAAGTGAGAATTGGTGGACCAGCCGTTGTTAGATTTCAAGATGAAAGGGGGCCACAGCCAGAGAATGTGGGTGCTCTTTCAAAGCTGGAAAAAGCAAGGGTACAGATCCCTGCTCCTGAAGGAATCCACTGCTGACATTTGATTTTAGCCCAGTGAGAGCCATTTTGGACCTCTGACCACTAAAACTGTAAAAAATAAATGAGTTGCTTTAAGCCAATAAATTTGTCATAGTTTTTTTTACAGAAGCAGTAGAAAACTATTCAATAAAATGATGATGAACAGAAGAACTAAGACAGCTCCAAGGATAAAAATATGACAGAAATTTCCCCATGTGGATTTTTAAAGTCCATTTATTTGCCTGTAAGTTCAAAGTCACAATCATGAGAACTACCATCCATGCCATCTGTTGGTGGTGAAAGTTGACATCCTTTGTTCTTGGGCAGAGCATTTTTTACCTATGAAATTGGACAAACAAAAAGACTGAGCATAGAATTACCTTTTATGTTGTGAATGACAGTCCTTTGCCTAAAGTAAGATTCCTTATAGAGCACCTGCCTCACACAGAAGAAACTGCTCAGATGAAGCAAGTGCAATTGAGAGTCAGAGGCCCCTTATCACAGTTTCTGTACTTGGCTATGCTTGTGGAATTTGACTCTGAAAACTCAGCTCTTTCATCTTCCATTAGGGGTCATCCAAGAAGCAAGAACAGGCTTCCCTTCTTTAACTGGAAGCTGCTACCAGCAAAGAAGGCACCAAGAACTGGACTGATTTTTTTACATTGTTTCATTTTGTGCTTTTATATAAAATAGGAAAATAAAACCAAAATTATTCCTTTCTAACTCATCACAAGTTTTATTTGCCGACATCCTTAATTTCTCAACCACTAACCACATTAAATTTTGACTTCACTTGTTTATAAATTGGTACCTTTTCTGACCTTCCCAAATTCTCAGGTTTATTGGCTCTTTCCCTCATAGCCATACTGAAAAAGTTTTGGTTAAGTGGAAGTCGGCATGTATAATTCCAGCCATTCATTTGCCAAGCATTGTTCCAAGTCCTGCAGCTGCAATGATGGATGAGTAAGAACGATGAGATCTTGCCCCGATGGGGCTTTTATATTCCAGGAGGGAAGTTCGGAAGACAGACATGGAAAAATAAACACACATTTACATATAGTCATATGCACTGAATTGTGATTTCAGGTGGTGATAAGAAGCATAAATAAAATAAAATAGTGGAAACCAGAGTGACTTAGAGAAGACTACTTTAGCCAAGATGACATCAAAATCATTTGTGAAATTTTAAAAAATATATTGTCATTTATGTTTTAGAAAAAAATTTTCCCCCTCAGCTCTCCAGATAAATTGAGAGATGCATGAACTGGCATTTTAGGTGAAAAATAAAGGTGATTAAACATACCAGCCTGTGCACATGTGAAGTGCACAGGTGCACACACACCTAACAGAAACACACATGTGCACTAACCCTGAACCACCAAAGCAGTAGTTAGAATATTTGAGTATGTACTATTTTCACATAGCACCCATACTACTTTTCCTTCATAGCATTGGATATCAGCATGTGCTTATGCATAAATAACCATATTTATATGAAAAGATTTTAGACTTAGTCTGACTGGTTACAACTTGTAAGGTTGCAACTTCCTATCTGAGGTTATCTCATTCTACTTCCCATCCACCATTCCACTCTGAAGCAGTCATCCTAAAGTGACTCCCAATGACTTATAAAAGGGTATGCCCTTTTATACTCCCCTCACCTTGCATGAGAGCAGAATCCTGACTTGCTCTTACCCAACAGAATACGGCAAAAGTGATGGAATGTCACTGCCTTCATTACATTACATTATATAGAAAAGGTGAAGGAATTGTGCTTCATTTGTAATTGAAGTCCCTGATCAATTAATACAAAGGAAGATTATGCTGTCTGAGTGTAGGGAACCGCTTCACATGGCGTGGAATTGTAGCTCAGTTGCCACGTGGAAAACCAGTGGGGTGCGTGTGGCATGCAGGACCACGCCCATGGAGAGATTTCCCGTGGGAAATCAGGCCTGCATTGTACCTAGACTGCTATGAGACTTGCTTTTGCTAAAACTCCCTCACCCTGAATTGAGGCAGCAAGGGCTTACTGCAACTTGCTAAAGTCTGTGCTAAACCTCCCAATTATGGAGTGTGACCGGATCAACCACTTTTCCCCTTTGTCTGCAACATCTTTCTCTTTGAAGTAATTAGCAACATTCTTTCCTTTGTTATCTGTAAAAGGTCATCACCTGCAGTGAACCTGTGCACAGTAAATGAGGACTACCCTCCATGTAATGTACCCAGAGAAGGAATAAAAGCCTGTCCGGGCAGGGACTGCTCAGTCCCTCCCTGGCCCTCTCACCCTCTGGCCCTCTCTCTCAGAGAGTGGCCATGCTGTCCCTTTTTCTCCACAGGACTTCTGTTGTCCATGTGTATTTGTTCACAAGCAGCCACAACATACACAGATCCTGCGGGCCAGGATTTGCCACATCTGAGCCTGACCTAATAGGTGACTTATTTAAAGATGGTCTGGCAGTCACAGACTAGAAGTAGCAGAGACTCGATCTCTGTATTTGGCTTTGAAGAGTAGAGCTTCCATGAATGCTAAAGCCTCAAGGAAATAAATTTTACCCACAACCTGAAGGAGCTTCCAAGAAGAGCCTCCAGATAAGAAGGTAGGCTGGCTGACTCCTTGATTTAAGCCTTGTGAGACTCTTAGGGGGAAAAAAAAAAAAAACTAAGCCATGCCCAGACAATTTATCCTACAGAAACAGGCAAAAAAGAAATGTGTATCTAGTGGCCAAATTTTTGGCAATTTGTTGCACGGCAGTGGAAAACTAATACACACTCCCTCCAATAATAAACATTCCTTGTTGCTGTCACACTGCTCCCTGAAATAGGAAATATTATTTTTATGTTTTCTGCCTAGAGTCAATTTCAAATGTCCCTCCCATCCCTACCCAGTGAAATCATATCATCCTTAAAAATTAAGCTTAGATCCCAACTCTTTCCTCAAGCCTGCCTGACACTTCTTCCATCCCCTGCCCACCCTCTGGCCCTCCGCATGTGGAATTAATCACTTCTCTCTGGCCCTGGCATCGTTTCAGCACTTCCACTCTAGAGTTGTTAGCGGTTTATGAATTTCTGCACTGATTCGTTAGTTCCTTTAGAGAAAGAAACATATATCAAGTTGGATAAAATTTAGAGAACCATATTTTTAAATCTCTCTATGAGATGTTGAAATGACAATAATTATTACTAATAATGTTAATATTCAAGCCCAAACCTAAGTGAAGGTAAAAACTGAAAGTGAAGCGCAGATGAGAGCTTTCGTCCTAGGGGTGAACTGTTAGATCTCGTACATTCGAACTGATGTTTTGTAGCTTCATGTAACTGAAAAGTAAAGAGGCAAAGCCTGGAGCCTCTCAGGTAGAGAATCCAGAAGAAGAAATCCACTGCACAGATCTAGGACACCAAGTGACTACAAATAGAGTGTAGAAATGCATTTTAGACCTACCTGGCTGCTAATAATTAGTAGCAATCATGAGCCATCCCTCATAGGACCCAAATTCCAATTATAAGTTTTAATTTATAATGATCCTTGATACATAGTTCATTGAGGGGCCTGGCAGAAGAACACTCAATTTTTCCTCTCAGGTTTATTGAGAAATTAATGTATCGCTATATAAGCTTAAGATATACATCATGATGGAAAAAATAGTTCTTTGGAGAAACCATCTTTATCCCAGGACTCAGGAAATTTCCATAAATTAAATTCCAAGAAATATAAACTCACATTCATAAAAGCTCAAAACACAAAAAGGAACAAGATAAGCAAGAGGTAATGAAAACAACTGAAACCAGAATCAATCTAATGAAGACTTCAGATCTCAGAATCTTCAGACAACATATTAAAATATAATATATATATGTATACATTTAAAGACATAAACAAGAAGGTTAAGAAAAATCACAGACTACAATCAATTACCAGATTTTAAAAAGAATCAAACTTTGAGGAGTTAGAAGCCTAATAATTTTAAACACAAAGCCATCATTAGAACAACTAAAGAAATAAGGTTTAAATGGGAAGAATTTACATACAGTGTAACATAGAGAGACACAGAGATATCAATTGTGAAAGGTAAGTTAGGTGACATGGGGGATACCAGTTTCAGAGAGATCCCATGGGAGTCCGGGTCTGATCAGGAAACAGCAGAGAATCAAACGGAGTAGTGAGAGGGGAGGTTGAGAGTGACTATAACTATTTGGTCACAGTTAAACGAAACTATATATTTTAACACCCCAGGCGTAGTGACTGTGGGTAGTACTACCACGTTAGGCCCAGGGAGGGAAGGGAAGGGAGAAGAGCTGTAAGTGGAAGACTGCCTGAGAGGAACTGTGACCTTCAGCATCTGGAAATGGGCATCAGTCTGGCAACAGGGAGCAGTGGCAATGAGTGCCCAAAATCACTTTCCACGCTCCCTCTGATCTGCTCCCTGTGCCTCGCATTATTTGAATTCGCCTGCAAACCAGAAGGCAAGAGAGGTCATTATGCAGTCTGATCAGGTCAGGGTCTTAGGAGATGAGTACACAGGAAGAGGACAAAAACTGATGTCCAAAACAATACATATCTTGGGTTCCAGGTGAAAAGTTAAGAGACAATAAGTCAGAGGCAAATTTTAAAGAGACAATGGCTGGGAATTTTCTAAAATGAATGAAAGACTTAGTTATCAGATACAAGAGCCCAGAAAATTCAAAGCACTACAAGTAAAAGAAAAAAAAATATTGAAAAAAATGATGAGGAAAGAGCAGAATACACAGACACACAAAGAAAATATAAATGTAGCGAGACCAGAGATTTTCAACCTTTTTCATGTCATGGCACATATAAACTAATTCCTAACATTCTGTGGCACACCAAAAAATATGTTATATTTTTTGCCCATCTGACAAAAACATAGGTATAATTTGATTCATTCACACTGAATGCCTATTGTTATGTTGGCTGTTGTCATTTTTTTTTTATTTGGCAATCTAAGGGAAAAGAGGTCAGTGCCCCTGACTAAATAGTCAGATATTGCTTTTTAAAAAGAAATCCTTGCAGCACACGGGTAAAAAATTGCTAATCTATGCCAAAGAAAACATATCACCTGTAATGGAGCAACAAGTCTACTGGCAGCCAGCTTCTCGAGAGTAACAACGGAAACCAGCAAACAGTGTAATACCACTTCTGTGTGCTGCAACAAAACAAATGTACACCTAACATCCATACTCAGTGAAAATATCATTCACAAATAAAAATAAATTTTTACAATTTTGGAAAAACACTGAGAGGTTTGCCATCAACAGAATCACTAAAATTGTAAAGAATTTCCTTCAAGCAAAAACAAACTTATCCCACGCTGAATGTTCTAGATACAGGAAGACATAAAAAGCAAGCAAACTGATAAATAAGTAGTATTATTTGAAAAGACTTAAAAAATTATAATAATATCAAATGAATTAAAAAACAATATAAAACTAAAATACAAGTGAGGCACAAAGCATTTGGAGATAAAGTAAAATTTCCCTGCAGTGTTTGGAAAGAGGTTTACATCTTGACTGATATTTGACTTTAATGTATGCATATTAAAAGTTTACAGTAAATGCTAAAAGACAGTGCTAGTATATAGAACTTTCAAACCAGTAGGGAAAAAAACTACTGGAATAGAAACAAATATTCAGTAACCCCAGAGAACTTGAGGAAAGAGAGTCTTTCATATTTTTATAAATATGAAAGACAGGACAGAGTGAAGCTTCAAAATATATAAAACAAAAACTTACAAAACTGAAAAGAGAAACAGACAAATCAAGAGTTACAGATGAAGATCTCACCCTTTTTCATCAGCCTGGATGGACCCGGAGACCATTATGCTAAGTGAAATAAGCCAGTCAGAGAAAGCCAGATACCACATGATCTCATAAGTGGAATGGAATGAACAACCTAAACAAACAAAATAGAAATTGACTCACAGATACAGAGAAGAAACTGTCATCTATAAGAGGGGAGGAGTGTTGTGGGGGCTGGGTGAAAAAGGTGAAAGGATTAAGAAAACAAACAAACAAACCCCATAGACACAGCCACCAGCACAGGGATTACCAGAGGGAAAGGTGGCTGGGGGGAAGTGGGGGAGGGCAAAGGGGGCATAAACTGTGATGGAAGGAGACTTCACTTTGGGTGGTAAACACATAATATAATATAAAGATGATGCATTATAGAATTGTACACTGATACCTATATAATTTTATTAACCAGTGCCACCCCAGTAAATTCAACAAATGTTTTAAAAGAGTTACAGATGAAGATTTCAATACCTGCTTTGAATAAATGACAAAACAAGCAATGAGAAAATAGTGAGTACATGGAACACTTAAACACTATCAATCAAGTCGACTTAGTTGGCATGTAATAGGACACATCAATAAGTAAGAGTAAAATATACATATTTTAAAGATAATATGGAACATTTACCAAGATGCACCATACCTGGGTCACAAAATAAGCCTCAATATGAAAAATTCACCACAATACAAAGTACATTTTAAGGCTACAATAAAATTAAATCAGAAATCAACAGCACCAAGATACCTGGAAAAATGAATAAGTATTTGAAAACTAAATAATACATTTCTAAATAACCCATAGGTTCAAGAAGAAATCAAAAGGAAAATTAGAACATAGGTTCTACTGAAATAAAATGATTTAAAAATATACTGAAATTTGGGAGGATCCTGATAAAGCAGTGCTGAGGAAATCTATAGCACTGTATTAGAAATTTATGCCTATATTAAGAAAAGAAAAGCAGGATCTCAAATCAAAAACTTTACTTTTTTCTTAAAAAATTAGTAAAATAAGCTAGTTAAACTCTATGCAGAATAAAGAAAATAATGATGGATAGTATTATTCTCTAAATGAAAATTATTTCTCTTACTTTAATAAAAAAATTAGCAATGGGGTAAGACCCTCCCTTACTTCCTCCCTCCCTGACCTACTCAGCCCTTAGATGAAAGAAAGCATCAAGGATCATAATAATGACAACGTAAGACAAAGAACACTGGCCATGGCCAGAACTGAATTCACCAATGTCAGTGCAATGTAGGAAAGGCAGGAAATAACTAAGACAAAGGGATTGATCAGATGCCTGAAATACAAAGAGCACCGGTTAGACGACTCAAGGATTCTGTGAATAAGGGAGAAAAAAATCTTCCAGCTGCGGTTTTGGTAATTTTTCTGGTAAGGGCTTTGAGCCAGAGATAATTACTACTGTATTATCTATTGTGGAGAGAATGTTGGTGCTCCCCTCAAATTCAATGTTGAAGCCCCAAACCTAAATGTGACTGTATTTGGAGATAGGATCTTTGTGCTGTGATTAAGGTTAAATGATATCATAAGGGTGGAGCCCTATGTGATAGGATTAATGTCCTAATAAAGAGAGACCGGAGAAAGCTGTCTGTCTCGGCTTCTCTCTGTCTCTCTCTGCTCCCCACCCCGCACCCTACTTCCTGCCATGTAAGAACACGGGGAGAAATGAGCAGTCTGCAAGCCAAGGAGAAGGCCCCCACCAGAACTCCGTCACGCCAGGCCTCTGATCTTGACTGTCACCCCCCAAAGTGTGAGAAAACTAATTTCTGTTGTTTAAGTCACCCCATGTATGGTGCTTTGTTATGGCAACCTGAGATGACTGAGACATCTATAGCTTTTATTTTCATGCCATTAATCATATTTTTGCCTGGTAAATGTGGGCCATGTGTTAACCTTTTGTAGAACAAAAACACAAAATGTGCATGAGCTGAAAGATCCTGGGTTTCAAGTCAACACTCAAGCAGGTGTGGGGGCATAAGAGAGGACTTGAGTTCTATTTTGCTTGGTGGCCTTAATCTGAGACTGTCAGCTAAACTGAAGCACTCATCCCTCTCAATTTCTTTCTCCTGTCTTTACTATTCCGATGCATCAAGCATTGCCCTGTCACCAGCGTGATCATGGACCTTGGAGAGCAGAAGAGTAGGGAATGAAACTCCACTCCAGTTGCTTTTTTCCTTTCATGCTTGCTTGACTCACATATGAAAATGTGGAGGCTGAATATGCTCCACAAATAATGCAAGAACTCATTTGCAAAGAATTTTTAAAATTAATATATTCCAAAAACAGAGACTGATATGCTCAGCTCTTAACAAGACACTTTTTCACCGGAATCTGGGATAAGAATTTCAAAAAATGTTCTGCTTATTCAAAAATCAACCTGGGGATAGAATCCATCAGCCTAATCAGGATCTTTCCCTTTGGAGTTCTCCTTTTGTCTCTTCATGGCTTTTCCTCCAGAATTCTTATTTTATGCACGAGATGATAAATAATATAGGCATGTTGGGTGAGCTTATTCAGTCTAATAAAATTCCATCGAAGTCCAAATGAAGTGTGAAGCTAAAGGACTTTGATTATTTCCTCACTTATACAATCATATTATCTTTAAAAAATTTATACCAAAATGTTCAGTGTTTTTTAAAAGACAGACCAGAGATTACAGCAGAGTAACTAGTCTCTAAACTTGTTCAGATATTTTAAAATGTAATCTGTTGGGATAATGACAATTTATAAACACCATAGAGAGAGATGTAAGTTATGTTTATTTATGCCTATAACATGAAATAATTATAAAAGCAAAGAATTTTCCACATATTTAAAAGACGATATGTATTGAAAATATAAAAATTATGTAAAACCAAGACCACCTCAGACATCAATTGTTGTCCTGCGGCACCTGAGTCACGTGGTTCAGTGGCTCACCTTCCCCTTCACTATCTTTACTGCAATAGTGACTCACTCACTCAGTAACCTATACCTCAAGTTCAGTCAGCAAGCACAGACAAGCAATTTAAAACCATTTAGAAAATTAAAAGTCTATCACATCCACAAACAGGGATTTATCCTTCATTTAGCACCTCGTATGCGATTTCTTGGCCAGTTTTTCTTACTGTTCCCGCTCCCTGTGTTTCCAGCCTGCTTGATTTTAGTCAGGTATACTATCAAAGCCAAAATTCTCAGCTATCTTTCCATATAGGCAGGTGTCCGGGAAAACCAAACAAACAGAAAAAAATTGAAAGGCTTGAAATTTTGGGTCCTATGAATACCATAAGCCAGCTCTTACAAAAATTTAAATTTTCATATTTTGATGGAAAGAGTACACATACTCTGAAGAAAATTTTAGGGTGCCATTCTAAGAGCATATGAATTAAACTACTGTGTATTGGCCATGAAAAGCATTAGCTTATATTGCAAAGGTATATTTCCTTAGGAAGCTTCACAGGAATTAACTGCTTTTCGTGAAAATACCTCTACCATTTGTTATAAATGTCAGTGGCATCTATTAAATGGGTAGCGGAGTTTATGAGTTTTTCTTGTAACCTGTATACTCCTGGGCTCAATGTTTGTTGTCATTAAATATTGTCAATAAATGTTTATTGAGCCTGGGGCAGGAATTGCATTATTGTTCACAATGAGTACTGTGGTGAATATTAAAGGAGATAATGTTTCCGGCCATGCCTAGAACTTCATGAGTATTTAGTAAATATTGGCCTATTTATGGATCCTGTCCTCAAAAAACTTATGGCCTGTTAGAGTTGACCAGTCATTGACCACAATGCCATCTTTTAGCATTGTGATGGAAAAGCATGCTGTAGAAGCAGAGCGGGTTGCAGTCATTTAAACCAGACTCTGGTTGCTAGAAGAGATTGCATTTGAAGTGAATTTTAAAGGACATGTAAAAGTTAGCTAAATGGCAGGAAAGGGAAATTTATTCAAAACTGATGGAACATAGAAACAGAGACCAGAGGAGAGGGGGAGGGGAGGATGGGCAAAAGAAAAGGGCAGAGAAATAGAGTCAATAATATCGTGATAAGTTTGCACAGTGACAGGTGACTACTAGAATGAGTCTGGTGATTATGTTGTAAGGTATAAAAAATGTCAAATTACTATCCTGTATACCTGAAACTAATGTGACTAATATAATACTGTATACCAACTACACTTATTTTTTTTTTAATTTTTTACAATGGTGAAACAAATTCCTATGGAGGTGAGAGGAAATGGGATCCAGAACTCAGAAGAAAAGCCACTATGATGTCCCGACTGGCATGGAAAATTGTTTTCGTGTTCACAGATAACACATTTATGAGTAATTTTTTTATCCTCACTCAAGGACATGTTTTTTCATTGCTTTCAGAGAGCAAGGATGGGAAAGAGAGAAATATCGATGGGAGAGAGAAGCACTGGTCAGCTGCCTCCTGTTCAGCCCGCCTAGACTGGGAATCAAAGCTGCAACCCAGGTAAGTGCCCTGAGTGGGAACCGAACCCTCAGACTTTTGATTAGGGGATAGTGCTCCAACCAACTGAACAACACCCCCCAGGGCTATTTATGAGTAATTGTGATGGCTCCTATGCATTTTAATAAAAATATCAAAGAAAATCTAATAAAATTAACTTAGATTACATAACTAATTATTGCTGGCTGCTAACATAGACCCCAAATTGGAAAAATTATTTCTCTTGTATTGGAACCAATGTTTTAAAATATTTATTCTTTCATTTAATAAATATTGCAATAACTTGCATGGTAAGTATAATCAGCCTGGCAGGAAAACATGTGTTATATATGTATTCATACTACAAAGTACTTTCGCCCTTTTAGTAAACATTGTTTTACCATTTATTTCAATAGTTTCTTTCCAAATGGAACACTGAAATGCTTGTAAATTCCAGCATCATGAATGGTACAAAGAGAGGGTGATTATTTATGAGCTTTGAGTGTTTCAATTTCTGCAATTTACTCTTGACTTGAAAAATGACTATATAATGAAGCAACACTAACAATACTCACAATACAGTAATAATATTATAAATATGTATGTGTCTGTTTATGTTCACCCACTTCCTTTTAATGTGTATTACCCAATGGCCACACATTATAATGATCCTTTTTTCACTATGTCATATTAAGTGATTAGAATATTCTAGGAATGATTATTCCTCAAATAATGGTTAAAATACAAGAAATTTTATCAATGTTATATGATTGTTTATGCCATCAAAAAGGTAAAAGGAAGAATATCTTATTTTTTCCAAAGTTTATTAAGAAAGGTAAATTACCAGAATCCAAACCTAACAAGAATTTAAGTATACTTTTAAAGATTTCCAACTTAAAAAATAAAACTCATTATCAAGTTCCTCAGTATACTGACTGTTCTTGTCATTCAAATACCTCATGCTCTTGGCAATGAGGGCTGAGAAAATAAAAGTGCATTGCAAGCCCTTTAAATTTCACTATTCAGATTTCCCAACCAACATGCAAATATGAGTTTTAGAAAACAACAGTATTATAACCAATTCATTATTCCTCTAGTTTTTCAATTACTTTGTTAAGAATGACATTCTGATTTGACCAGGGAAATACTCCGTTCTACTCAGCAGAATTGTCTAGCGGCCCCACCTTCTGGCCTGCTCCACACTGTCTATACAGCAGCAACTTTCTCCAACAGCCACCAGGCTCCCGTGGGATAGAATTAAACACCAAACATGAACCCTGTGTTCCACATGGAAACTTCATACCAACCACTACTGTTTCCCAACCTGGGATGCTCCTTCCTTGTCTACCTCACAATCACCCTCCATTTCCCCTAGTCCCTTACCCTCTCTGTGACTTCATTCTTTTCCCTGGTGTCTAGAAACAGAGAGGACAATGAAATCAGTTAAGTAAAATAAACTCTAACCCTGTAAGAAAATCAAATTATTGTTTATGAATCTAAAATCACTTTATGGGCAGCAAACAGTATATATTTTCTAGTAATCACTTAAGTGTTCAAATGAGGATAAATATTAGAAAGTAACATTTTCTGAGCACCAGAGGCACAAGTTAATTTTTCTTTCATAAGGAATTAGTGTAACACTTGAAGCCTTGCCCAGCGCTTCTCAGAAATGGTAAACTCATTGAGTTTACTGAACATTTATTCTTCATCAACATCTCTCTATATACAGACTAGGCATTGATACATTATTTTGAGAATAACAATAATAAATTCCCAAAATACCACAAAAATCAATGTTGGAGTTAAAAGTCAACTTACCTCCTTCATGTCTGTAATTTATAGCCGGAAAGAATGTTCAATCATAGAAGAAAAAACTATGTAAGTTACAAATTACATAGAAAGTTATATTTTCCCTCCCTCTTCATCATATATACAGGATACACAATTTCACTATCACCATTCCCACACACAAGAATATTTTTTAAAGAAAATTAAAGTAAAAATATCTGTCCATGAATATTTTAAAGTTCTATTATTTTAGTGTGCTTGATTGCTATATAGAGGGTAATTTTTTTAGTGTCACTATAGTAGTTATTTCACAGAATTCTTGAACCTGAAATCTAATGGAATGAAAACTGGCAAAGTACAAAATGCAAATTATGAGTGAAAAAGAAACCAAATGTTTATTTCCAAATATTTAGGTTTTGCATTTAATTCTCCAATTGGACTTCTTGGAGATTTTTTTTTTATTCCAAAAGAGATTAATTTTTACCCTTAAAAGTAATTTTTTTCTTGAAGTCCATATTTAAAAAATAAAAATAAAAACTAATGACTCAATAAAAAATGTTTTAAGGTAAAACTGAGCATAAGTTCTCTTCCCTCTAACAAGGCAGTCCTTTTAATGAAAATTACAAGTTCACTAACGTAGTTTAACTCACCTAGATGTGAGTTAAATGAAAGCAAGTTTCAATGTTGATACCTAGTCAGCACCATATCTCTTAGAGAGAAAAAATGGATGACCTCAAACCCAAGGGAAACTAAAGGTTACAATTATCACAACTTCAGGTAATATTCCATGCTAACAGGCTTGCAGATTGCTCTGTGTGTGTGTGTGTGTGTGTGTGTGTGTGTGTGTGTGTGTGTGTAAGACAGAAAGAGACAGAGCAAGAGAGAGAATATTAAGTATGAATGGCTGTAAGTGTGGTCCTGGTACCTCTCGGATCTTAAATCAGCACTGTAGTACCTTTACTGGTAAGGAAGGGGCGGTAATTCCATCATCAGAGTCCCTCATGTGTAACACTTTGCCCTAGGGAGAATGTCACAGAAAACTCTTTCTTATGGATCTAAAACAGGGCATTGATGAGCAGCGATGCTTCCCAAATAACCCCGAAATTTTCTGAAAACACATCGTTGAGCCCAGGGATATATTTTACATTCATAAATCAAATAATAGTAGCTGTCCCTGAACTCAAATACTCCTCTATAATAAAGTTGCCTCATCTTGCTTGTAAGTATTATATTATGCAGAGCCTTGTTAGCTAGCAAACGTATAAAGATTTTATACATACAAGATAACTTTAACTTGGAGATGTCAACCCTCTTGCTGAGACAGCTGGAATCGGTAGCAAAGCCTCTGGAAAAAATGCAATACTTACCCAGAAGCCAGAATGAGGGATAGACAGAGGAAAGGAGGAAGAGCAGGTGCAAAGTCAAGGGCCCAGGGGAGATGAGGGCTCACTGGAAGAAGATAGATAAGCTGGCCTGGCTGCAGGACAGAGTTCAAGTTGAATATAATGTGAGTGAGGTTTCCTTACCCTCTTTGATTTTAACAGTTTGAACTAATGAAGTAACAAAAAAACAATGCAATTATTTATGTACTTCCCATCAGACCTAAGGCACTCAAGTGGTAAGTGATGCATGCTCTATGCCTCCCAGAATAAATCACTGATCACTGATGATGCTAGTGTGTATATGAACATGTAAACATCACTATGATTTTTAATACTATGCCATATTTAGAGGGGTTAGTATTTTCTCTTTTAAAGTAAGGATTTATATCAGATAATAAAATTTTGACTCATTTATTGAAAAATAAAAATGTGGCAAGAAGGTAATCATACTATAGGCCTAAGGAAAATGAAAATTACAAAGAAATGAAGAACCATTTCTCCCCTGAACTGAAAAATTTTTACATCGTAGTTTGTTGGCTTGTTTTTAAGGTAGGATGGTGATATCTACAGAATAAGTTCAAGTCGTCAGTGTACAGAGAAGAAAAGCACACAGCACCAGACTTCAATGTGTTGGATGGTGGTGTGGGTTTTGAGGAAGGGAAGGCTCTCCGCCTGGCATTTCCCCAAGGAGTCTGGGGTCCATACATTGTTTCTCAGCCACTGGCTACTAGGTGCGTAACCCCAGGGACTGAAAGCAGCAGGAGGGAGGGTAAAAAAGAGGCATGCCCTTTCTTTTTAGGAATCAATAAAAATAGTTTGTGAGAAAACCACACAGGGTCCTGCCCATAGTAAGTTGTCATTATATCTAAGCTAAAATTATTAAGAATTAATGAGAACCACTTGTCACTATTCCTGTATTATTTCTTGTGGCACTGTCTCATAGCCATGTTCTCATGACAAAATATGTAATACTTGCAAGAAACAAAGGAAAAAAGTAGCAAGTTTATATGAATCAGGAAATATTACACTAATGTAAATGCTATCAAATAGTTTCAAAGTCACAGTATGTTCTCAAAGTGGTACAGAAACCATTAAAAATGCTGTTTTCCTAATTAATAATAGGGTATAACATAAAAGTCAACTATAAAAATAAATTACCTAAAATTAACACACACACACACACACACACACACACACACACACAGAAGAAAGACACTGATGAAAAAAAATGCACATTCATTCTTCTAGGTTATTATGATAAATGTCCTTTCCATAAGATACTACTACTATGTGTTCTCATTTGCAGATAATTACTCTCCATCTGGTAAAATCTCCCAGAGATTTTTTTCTCAAAATAAAATTTTTATTTGCATAAAAACACTTAGATAGTCCATAACCTACAAAGAGATGAAACAAGATGGAAAAGGTACTGAGAAGAAAGTCTTGCTCAACTGTGAATATTTCAGTAACTTTCAGCAGGGGGGGAATTTGAGTACTGGCTGATTGTTTAGAGCAGGAATAAATGAGAAAAACACAGCTCATATTAGATGGTAAAACTCTTGCTGTTGGGTATTTTGCTAGTGACTAGTATTTACATATCATAAGTTCTGAATACCTGTTTCTAAACTGATGGCCCAGGACACTGATAAGGGTTACATCCTTCAGTTGTGACAGCACTGAATTAAAAAGACAAATGATATTTTTCCCAAGTTTACTTCTCAAAAATGTTATGATTAGATACATAAATACACATTTTTAGTTAATAATTTATATTGAATTATGGCTTCTCTTCTGGTAACAATTTTATTCAATGTAATAAATACAGACTTATTAGAAAGTTCAGCATGTGTTAAATTTGAAGAAAAGATGAACTTTTTATCATTTAAACTTTTACATGAGTTTGTAAAATACTCTTACCTAAAACTGAAGATTAGCACAACTAACCTTTCATGAAGCTCAATTATATGAAATTGCAATCTAACAGTACTCTACCTGTCCATTAAATGTCTATTTAATAATTTTTAAATTAGAATTCAGAGTTGTATTGACTCAAAATTATATAGCACTTTGTAACAACATAATAGTTTGAGGCTGAAATTTTATTAAAATGTGAAGACTGTCATAATGCTTCTTTATTTTATATAAAGGAACTTACATAGCAGAAGAGACCGTGATATATCTTTCAACAGATTCCTAACATTTTATTCACATTAAGACAGCAAATATGTGTTCAGATACCCTAAATTCACCCTATTTCTTTTTTTTAGCATATTTTTATTTTTATTATTTTTTAATTTTATTTAAATTGTTGTTGCAGTACAATTTTCTATCTTTTACTCCTATCCCAACCCACCCACCCAGCCCTCCCCACCTCCCTCCCATTTCCACCTGCCCCTAGTTTTTATCCATGTGACCTTTACACTTGTTCCTGTAAACCCTTCCCCTTTTCCCCTGAAATTCCCCTGAAATTCCCTCACCTTATTTCTTGGTGAGGTCAGGTTACTAAATCTCTTACAGGTCACTCTAAATCTTACTGTATTGTAAGTAAGATTTATTATTTAATTAATTTGAAATTAATGAAATTGAGACTAACATGTTTAAGGGGCAAAGGCCATGAGAACTGCAACATCCACTTCCCATCTTTGCCACCCCAGTCCAATGTATCATGTCTCACCTGAATCATGTCATTCGTCTTCTCTCCATCGCACCCATTCTAGGCCTCACTTCCATCCCTATTACTTGTTTTCAATTTTGCAGCCAGGGAAATCTTCGCCAGGTAAAAGTTTCATCATCTTATTTCCTTCCTTAGTCATTTACCAGAGTTCCATCATTCTTAGGATAAAAGCAAAACCTTAGTATGGCCTTAGTATCCCACAAGGCTGAGCCCCCTTCCAGCCTTAGGCGCCTCTCCCACATCAGACACCTACACCTGAATTAGCTCCTCACACCCAGCAACTTTTCTGCTCCACGAGGCATTGGCTTGGGTACTTCCTCTGCCTACAGCACATTGGCCTCCTTCTTTGACTGGTTAACCATCACTCAACCCTCAATTTCAGCTTCCAACATGACCCTATGTACCTCTTTGATATACACATTTCTATGTATATCACATTTAAACACACATATGCACGCAACACACACCTTATATACTATACAAACACGTACACCATATATAGTGAGTTATGTAAGGGAAAGTATGTGTATTTATTTTATATATGTGATGTGTGTGAGATTATTTAATGACTGTAAATGTTCTCTAGTACACAGTAAGCTCCATGAAGGCAGAGACTGTATCTATTTTTGGCTTACAATTTTATCTCTACCTCCCTGCCTAGTTTTTGGCACATTCTAAGGCCCAATAAGTATAAGTTATATCAATTGAGTGCAAGAACTATGACTAATTCTCTGGTAGGAAATAGATGCCAAAAAAAGGACTCCAATTTGATGGCACGAAAGAGGCATCATAATATAATTCTGAAATCTCACAAAATAAAATCCCAAATGAAATCATTCCCAAGGCATTTATTTCCATGAGAGTTTTTTGATAAATGTTCTACAATGAACAGTGCTAAATTATGATGTTTCTTTGGGGAGGTGATTATAGTTTTAGTACCTTCAAATAGATGTGCTAAGTGCTGCTTAGAATAAGACAATATAGTGCTAATTCATACATTTTCTATAAATAACATAGATTATTGTCCTCAGATTTGTCAACTTCTTTATACATTGCTGTAGCATCCTTCATGAGTGATACTATTTTTACAATCTGTGTCAAGTTAATGTAGTTTACCTAAGGACTATGCTGCAGCTTCTTGAAATTCTATTTTTAGCACCACATTACAAACTCCCTGAATCTAAACAGAATTAAATCCTTTGCTATTACCAGCTTTCTCACTTGGAACTCAATCATGCATATAAACCTACAATAGACGATATGTGTTATTTAATTAGGACTTCAGGTTAAAGGTATGTTTTCTCTGAAACTCATTAAAATGAATAAAGAACAAAATCCACAGATAAGCACACCATTGGCAGTGAAATAATTTAACAGTTACAAAACGCTAAGGAACTTATCATAAAAACATTAAAATTTATACCAAATCAGTCTCCCTCTAGATCTCTGAGCTCTTCCCCAGAGGCCATGGTGTGTGGGAGAGAGGCACAGATTCATGAAATCAATAAAGCAAGGATAATATAAAGAGGATAGTGAAATATAATCAATATATTTGACTAATAGGTATAAAGCAAATGTTAACCTATTAATGATGCCATATAATATTTGCAAAAATAAAATCAACCACCTTAAGGTACAAATAACACATAAGTAAATTTCAAACAGAAAAAAATCATACAGAACACATCTTCTGAGGTAGATGTGTAAATATGAGGAAGATTAAACTAGCCATATTTGTAAGTGGAGAAAAAGCAACTTACAAAGAACTACGTAAGCTCATTTCTTTCAAAAAGAAAATCTCTTTCTGCCCCTTCCTTTCTCTATCCCTCTCTCTCTTTCCTCTACTCCCAGCATTTCTTTCCCCCTCTCTTTCTATAACATAATAAATATGTTTTAGCATATACACGTACAATTACAAAAATATCTGATGTATATGTAAGAAAAAAATTACGATACCATAATTACTTTTGCAGAGTGGGTCCAGAGAAGTTGAGGTCTTTTTTGACTTTATGTACTTAAATAACACTAGAGATATACAACAATCACATGCCACTTAAAATTAAATTAATTAACTTAAAATTAAACAAATAGGAAGCTTCCAAAGTCAAGTACATAGTAATATCCAATATCTGCAAATAAGACTGTTGTTATCAGAAATAGGTAATCTGAAATTCTCCCAAATCCAACATCATACTTTTCCTCTGAAAAGTTAAGCCCACATTGACTGGTGTTACTCTTAATGGAGACAGATAATATCTGGACATAACACTTCTAATAAAAACTCTTTGTGTGAAGTAATAACGTCTCAGAATTTGAAGAAAGCATGAGATCATGGCCTAAATCCCTCATTTTTTGAGCAAAGCATTTAAGGTAGAAGACTATTGCCAATTTAGCTTTAACTTCCTCCTGTTTGGTGTAAACAAGTTTCACTTCTTATGCCTCCTTATGCTTTATACTTTTAAAGCTTTTAACATGTGTATTCTCTAATTATTATTGAATTTTAATAGGGAATATGACTTTAGGGTCAAAAACTAAAAATATAAAAAGTAGTATACACTGAAAAGCTCACATGAAATCCCGGTTCTCATCCACCCAGTCTCCCTCCATTCCCTCTAGTTAATCACACATTTTTTCCCTATATTCTTCTAGAGTGGCTATATGCAAACTAACCAAATGTGAATCATGGAGCTACCCACTTTTTATACCTAAGATAACATGTTATACAGTACATACTATTTTGAAACTTTTTTAAACAATAAAATTGTTTAAATGAAAACAGGTTCATTTTAACACAGCTTCCTCATTTTTTCACACACAGTATTTCATTGTGGGGATGCATAGCAATTTATTTAATCTGCGCCCTAATGATGAACAGATGGTTTATTTCTAATCTTTTGCTCTTAACAACAATGTTAAGATAAATAACTTGATGCCATGTTATTCTTCACTTGCATAATTCATTTATAAGTTAAATTCCCAGGAGTGAGGTTACTGAGTTAATTTACAATTTTAAACATTATTGACCAGTTGTCCTCTATAGGGAATGTTCAAATATACTCCCCATGAAGATATGAGAAAGCCTGTTTCCCAACCGCTACACCAAAAGAATGTATTCTCAATCTCAGAACTTTCCCAATGCTGTGTGTAACAAGTGATCTCTAAGAACTCTTTGTTCAAAATTTTGCCCTTTGACTCACTGAGATGTTGTTCCATTTCTTTAAAACCCTTTGAGGGGGAAGAGTCTTCCCATAGTATCTATTTGCTAATTTGGGAATCCACTTTTAACTTTCACATCAAAGAGAAAGTCACTCCTTCCACCCAGAGTTACATATCCATTGTTCCATATTCGGAGGATACAATGTGCACTGAAGGACTCGGACTGAAACGAAAAGGGTTATACCAATGCTGAGCAGCAGTCAGATGTCTGCTTAGCCCAGTGATAAAAGGCAAAATGTTCCATAGAAATTAGCAGATCAAAACTCAGTATAGAGTAATAAACTTAAAGGCATAATCAAACATTAACTCCATTGGCAGTATGGCCCCTGAAGCAACCATGGACTTCCAATGCTGAACTGACCATTTGGCATATACAAGAAGGAACAGAGCCTGGTGCCCTGAACTGTCTCTTCAGTCTTGGCTAGCCACAATGCGCAAGAGTGCGCCCAAGGATCTTTGCAAAGCTGCTGTGGGTCAGGGAACAGACTTGCATCTGTACCAGGGTAATAAAATTAAGTTCTTGCTATTCTCCTGGTACATTCCAGGGTAATAAAGAAAGTGTCTCCTCTGGGTCTGAGGGCAGATTGGTTTTCTGGCCAGAATATGGATAACCTCTCCATCTGGAGTGTAGAATAAGCAGGTTTGTAGTGAGCTCCTTATGAGTCAGGGTTTCCTGAGTTCCTCCACTGTGACACAAACCTACTGTGTGCACACTATCTACCTGAGCCCGCTCCACGGGGAGAATTCATACAAACATGAAGCTCAGGCTGCCTGCTGTGCTGTGAGACATAAAGTGTCTAAATCACTTGAGCTTGTTGCCTCCTCACGGGTTAAACAGAAGGAAGCCGGGCAGGCCCAACAAGCAGCTGCAGTAGTTGCTGATGATGTCAGGACTTGCTTGAGTGCTCGACAATGTGGGTCTCAATTATACTTGTTAAAAGAAATTAATACAAGGTTTAACAATAAAAACACAACAGTCCTTTTAAATTGTTTTTCAAAGTCACAATTGTTTCATGCAATGATAAAAATTATATTGTTTATAATTATTTTCAACCTCCTTGGTGATTGAAAGCCTATCCTGCATGTCAGTTTCCATATCTTTTATTACTCTTTAATTCTACAAATTAGAAAAACTAATGGCCTGAAATAAATTACTGAAATGGCAATCATTTTTGGCACTATCAAGCCTTTCGGAATATTGAGATTGGGTATGGATTCAAAAATTATGAGTGTTTTCTCATTAAAGGCCATTTCCAGCACTTTTTAAAATTTGTATTTATTTAAGTATATTTTATGGATTATGCTATTAAGTTTTCCCAATTTTCCCCCCTTGATCCCTCCTCCACCCTGTACCCAACCTTCTAGCATTCCCCTTAGTTCATGTCCATGGGTTGTACATTTAAGTTCTCTGAATTCTCTGTTTCCTATACCGTTCTTAAGCTCCCCACATCTATTTTATGCCCACCAATTATGCTTCTTATTCTCTGTACCTTTCTCCCCCATTCCTCCCCTCCTCCTCCCCACTGATAACCCTCCATGTAATCTCCATTTCTCCGATTCTGTTCCTGTTCCAGCACTTCTTTAAAAGCAAGTCAGTGAGCAAGGCACAATTAAATACAGAAGGCTGAGTGTTTTATTTTTGGGGAAAGGGCACTATATGGAACTCAAATCTTGCTTTGACTACCAACAGCCCTGGAAATTATTTTTCCCTGATTTTCTTACTTTTCATTGTGGTTCTTACATATGTCCAAGTGTACATACAAAATACTTCTCGAAAGAAGAATTTTTAGGAAGAGTATTAGGAAAATGTCAAATTCTTGATCATGGTGTTTCATCTTCATATGAAATCCTGACACCCTATCCACACGATAAGAAATCTTTCTCCTTCATTCCTGAAGCAATGTGTTCAGACTGTGAAGAGCTTGGGATATGTTACTAGAATAGTTACTTGGGCATGTCCCTTGAAGTCATAACACTTCTCTTTACTTGTGTTTTTGATGCCAAGGAGCAATTATTTTCTACTTTGTTTGTTTGTTTCCTTTCAATACTTGGGAAACTGTCTTTACACCCAACAGTCAGATAACCTCAGAGTAGGCATCAGAGTTATGTCTCGGCCTACTGAAAAGAATATTTTGTGGTAGTGATGGGATCCTCATCATAATTTTCCCTATTTCCTTCAATATATGTGCTACAAATAAGATTCAGAGTATGGATTAAAATTCAGCACAAAATACTTTCACTTCAAAGTAAGCATATCCTCTCATCGCACTCATAGAGGTGGGACTAACCCACCAGTGAGCACTTCTCCCTCATATTCGACACACACGTATGCTAATAGCTGATCTGCTACTAGCTAATAGCTAATAGCTAATAGATTCATAATCTGCACTTCTGTTGATTAATCCAGCTATAAAATCAAATACCTATTAGAATACATATTAAAAACCGGTACTTTTCTACAATGTATACCAATGTAATGTGGCACTGAACATTGTTATTCAACAAAGACCTTTTGCCAATGATGCGTTCTACTTTGTCTCTGAGTATAATATTTGCAATTATCTCTGCAATTCTTTCTACAGATTTCTTGGAAATAGTGTTTTATTTATTCTTATTTTTGCTTTGAGGAGTACGATTTGGGACAATGGTGCTAAGGTTTTTCCGTTCTCTATATACAATTACAGAATTAACCAAATTTATACTGCAAATGTAATTTTGCACTTGTTTGAAAAGTCACTATTTGGTAAAGTTTTATAAGAGGTAATATATTAGAAACTTGAAGCAAATGGATTAATGTAAACCGATATAATTAACTTTTTAGTTAGTGATAATTATACTTCCTCTTTGCCCCATATTTAAATGGAATTATTTGAAATAAACATGAATACACGCACTGATGGATGTATATTCACATTCTCTATATGTACTTAAATCCTGTTCACAATACACATCAGATGTATTATAACACTGTTGCTGTTCTTATTATAACTATGACTAATGAATTGCTTTTGAGGCTTTAATCTATTTGAAGGAACTGGGAATAGAAAACAACTGAATGGTAAAATATGAAATGTAAAAATTAAATAAATCTAATAAAAACCTAATAAAAGCCAAAAACATAGTCAAGAACAACTGCACCCTGCTAAGTAAAAATGAGAGAGAATACTGACATTGAAGTGAGCTCACAATGATTTAGAGCATAGTGACTGCTAAAAACATGATTTCTTTTAAAAGTATTTTAATTTAATTTGCAAATTAATAAGGATAGGATTGTATTTCTTGATTTTTTATCTAAAGCTACCTAATGCTTTAAAAATAATAAATTATAGATTTTTAAAGTACAAAACATTTAATTGTTACAGGTAGATTCAAGCCTAGACACGTTAATAGATTCTTTTCCCCATAAGAAATTGCTCAGGGCACTAGCCTATACTAGGGAAATACAGGGTGGGGCACACATAGGTCTGCAGTTTTGTAAATAAAATAATATAACAATAAATAATAACACAAGAATAAACTGTGTTTTACATACTTGCAGCTATAAACCTATTTTTGTCCCACCCTGTAGTGCTGCTGATGCCAATGACTTTTATTGTTCACTAAACACTTTTTGGAAGAAGCATCCCTTATGAGAAGTTCTAGACAAAATTATCTGAGAATAATACAGGAAGAATACATTTTCAACTTGGTTTTTTTCAATAGAGCAAATAAATTCTACTTGACTTATCAAGATGGCTTTCACCCACCTACACACTGACAATCTAATCGGAGTCCTGTGAGGGCAGTTCCTATGTCTGCTTGTTACGGTATCTTCAGTGCTAGAATTACAATCAGCACATAATAAACATTCACTAAATGTTTGGTGAATGCATAAATATTGTATGCATTTTCCAGCCCTAGTCAACTAGAGTCCTATAAGGAGACCTATAACATTCAGGCCAGTAGCCCAACAGTTGCCATGTAATCACCAAACTGAAAGCCTTAAAATAAACAAGCTGCCTTTAAGAAGCAACTGGATCTCGTTCACATCCTCCAAGATATTTGATGTCTGTAGTTAGTTCTAAATGAGTGGCTTTAATGGTCTTAAATTTCAGTATGCCCTAGCCCAAAACCCATTTTAAAGATCATGGTCCACAATTTGTAAGAATGAGCTATCTCCTTCAAAAATAGGTGAAGCCAACCAGAATTAATGAAATAAAAATACCAGGAAACTAAGGTCAAGACATAATAAGTTATAGCTAATACTCCTAGGGAAGCAGAGTGAGTCATAAATTCAATTGTCCTCATGATTATAGTACACACAAGTTGCATTTCTTTGTGAAAAGAGAAAAGAAAAAGAAAAAGAATTTTAAGTTTCAATTTTGCAGGTATTTTTTTTTCCTTTTAGCCATTTCTGCCTATGGTGCCAAGAAAGTATTAAACTTTAATGCCACAGCAGTATGCTAATTTCTAAAATTACTTTCGGAAACAGATTATGGGCCCTGCAGGTGGGAAGTGCATTATGACTTCACTGGGAGCATAATGTGAGAACTATCATGATGGACGGACAAGCTAATGGAAAACATCCCCTTTCACTTTTCTTAGGACCATATGATAAAATAAAACATAATTAAATTTTTTAAAAGGTATTTTCATTTTAATTTTTAATTACCTGGTGTCTGTCAAAATCTTGCAGTTAATTAACTTTTCACACTCAGTCTGCAACTCTTAATTATATGCTGTCGTGCCACAGTAAAATCTAGCAAGGTTACTACTGACTAATATCAAAATGTTAAGGCCATGCATGTTCTGTGAGCATTTAATGGGTTTCCACATGAAGGGAGAAAAACATGGTTTTAATAATTTGATATCAAATAATAAAATTCAAAAACAGTATTTCAGAAACTGTAAAAGGAATTTTTTTATATTAAACTTCAAAGCACCAATGTACAAGCCTGAAAACTTTGCTGACTTATGAAAAGAATGTGTGTTTTCCTTACAGTTACTCTAAGTGCTTTGTAACTCCCTCGATGTCCAGCTCACTGCTTTTCATGTAACAAACATTCATGTTTATTGAATAAATAAAAGAGAAATATTTTCC
Source organism: Phyllostomus hastatus (assembly GCF_019186645.2). Classification (NCBI taxonomy): domain Eukaryota; kingdom Metazoa; phylum Chordata; class Mammalia; order Chiroptera; family Phyllostomidae; genus Phyllostomus; species Phyllostomus hastatus. The sequence continues at coordinate 19,546,146 of NW_025333640.1, forward strand.
CAAATATTTCAAGTGTGAAATCTTTGGATCCTTGTGCCACTCTAACAAAAATAATAACAAATTTTAAAAAAGAGATGGACTTTTTATATTAATGTCTTCATGGGAGTGTGATAGATTTAGGCTATTAGAAATATTTAACCCAGGCGTATAAGGCATAGTAAAATTAAGTAAAGTGCAGAACTCAGAAGCTCCAAAGTCTTTTTATTCCAACATAACAAATATAAAGAGAAAACCTCTCCACTGTCATGCAGCAGAAAGGGCCCCAGATAAGGATCTGAGCCCTTCAGCCCTCGGACCTGCGCCCTGGATTAGAATTCAAACCCTTGTAGGCTTGTTTTCATTATTGAAAAAATGAGAGAATTTTGAGAGTATTGAGGGGATAATGAGGACAACTGTAACTGAACAACAATAAAAAAAGAAACTAAATAAAATTAAAATAAAAATGAGAGAATTTTGGAACTAGAATGGCCTGTCAGACTATCCAGAGCAGCAGTAAAGTTCTATGAACACAGACCTGTGACACTTGAAATAACGATTCTTAGCTTGTTGCGCACCTTAGAGTTTCTGGACTTTGGTTTCTGGTCACCTCTTACTGAACTTTGAATCAATCAAAAAATAGAGTTTTGAGTTTTTACTGAAATTCTATAGACTTATTTTCACAGAAGGTATATCTTGAGTCTTAAGGACGACTGAAATATGGGATTAATGACTAAAATTGGCCTATGACCAGAATTATTCAGGTCTCCAATTCTGTAATGTAACAATAATAAAGACATCAGTCAGTGCCAAAAATTCAACTTGAATACAGTTGTAAAGCTGCAATTTTCAGCAATCAATACATTGATGAATGCCTTGATTGATAAAGGTATCACTGATGATGCCCTGGGTTAGATCAGAGTGTTTAATTACTGCTATTTATTACTATACATTACTGCTACTTATTATTTCTTTCTGAGGATATCTCCTCCTCATGCTGTTTTTGCTAAAATACATCAAGGTTTTCCCACTATCCAAAAGTAGAGCATACTATGGAACTTTTCATAAGCTGAAATGGCATAGGGCATAAAGTAGATCCTGCTTCCTGAGAGCCCACATTAAGTGATTTCACTTCTATGAAGAACGACTTTGGTTTTAGCTAACCAAAAGATATCTGAAGAGAATTTTCCCTTTTACAAAAAGACCTACATTAGCACTATAATGGCTTTTTTCAAAAAGGGGAAAAATCTCTTTGGATTTCTTTCAATTAGCAAAAACAGATACTAATGTAGGCCTTCCACAAATGCTCAGAAAGCAAGGGATACTGTATATAGAGTTACCACATGACCCAGCGATCCCTCTTCTGGGTATCTACCCAAAAACTCAAAAATATTTATTCGCACAGATGTATGCTATGTTCATTACATGCTGCCCAAGACATAAAGACAACCAAAGCATCCTTTGATAGAGGACTGGGTCTATGGACTACTACTAAGCCATAAGAAAAGATAAAATACTGCCATTGGCAACAACATGGATGGACCTAGAGAATGTTATGCTAAGCAAAATAAGTCAGTCAGCAAAATCTAAGAATCATATGATTTGTTATCTCATAGGTGGGATATAAAACTAAAACTCAGAGTTGACCAGAGGGAAAGGATGCAGAGGGTAGTGGTTAGCGTAAAGGGGGCCAAATATATGGTGATGGAAGATGACTTGACTTTGGGTACTGGGCACACAATGCAATATACAGATCATATATCATACTAATGTACACTTGAAACCTATGTGACTCTGTTAACCAATCTCACCTCAATAAGTTAATAATAAACAAATAAAGTGCCCAAGGATGCTTCACTGGTTCTACACAATGGTTTTGCATCATTTAAATAATTTGCAACATACTATTAAAATAAGTGAGTTATTTAAGCTTATAAATCCTTGTCTTAAAATATAAAATCAGGTATAAAGCACAATATTATTTTCCTAACACTCACACACAAAAAAGAGAATGAGGAAGAGATAAGGATAATTGATAAAGAAATGTTCTAGAATCCTGGTGAATAGTCACCTGTCTTACGTGTGAAGAAATTGACAGGGAACATGGGTCAAGCAGAAGAATTATTCTAGCATATAGGTATTCAAGAAACCATATGTGACTGATGATAAAAAAGACCTTTTCTGAGGCCCACAGTGATGACGACATGTGAACGCCCGAGGAACCCCTCTGCACGCTGTTGTCCTTGCATCACTTCACAAGCACCCATTTCATTTGTCAGGTTTGGAGTCCTGGAACAGGATGCGTGGATCTCTGAATCTACCAGACTAAAAGTCATCTGAGACTATGCATAGCCGACAATAAATAATACAGTGAACAAAAAAAGAGAGACACTTTTGGTGAGATTTCCTTTCAAACAAAAGAATAAATAAAACATCAAAATAATCTAAAAAACTAAATTATCCTTTAATGTGTTTTCCAATATATCTCATAATGCAGGCTATCTTTAGATTGAAAAGATTTCAAAAAGCTCACGGATAAAGAACTTAATTTGTAATTGGTAATTGAAGTATTATAAAATATCATGAATTTTCCATTTCTCACTCAAAATGTGATCTCAGTTGTGTATGTTCTGTCAAATTATAACAAAAGCCAAAACATTTAACCAATTTTACACATGGCAAACAATAGAGAAATAAAATTTAGAACTCAGATATCCATTTAGAGAAAAATAATTGTCTCCTTTTTGAGACTTCATTGTTTTGGTAAGCAAAGAAAATAATATTACTGGTTTTATGTAGGTCTTATACAAGGATCCTAAGATCTTTTCAGCAGGTACTAGGCATGTGCCCTATATTTAGTAAACATGCATATTAAAAAAGAATATTACCCTAAAATAATTTTTCCCTAAAAAAAAAGACTACAGGTATTTGGGATTTAGAGGAAATATTCAAAGAGAAGATAAGTTAATACAGTAGTCTAATGAGAAGAGTTACAAAAGCAGGCATTAAGAAATTTCTGTCTGAGCCATAATTTGACCAGTAGTAACTCCAAAGCCATGGGGAAGTAACATTTCTTTTTTGGAGGAGTTCAGGGAGTCTCCTTTTCCAACCAGTGAATTGAGAATAGAAGTATCATTTTGTCCCATCTCATAATATGTACCACAACCAAAAGGGAGAAGCACAGAATTAAGTAGTTACAATTCTAGACAAACAGAAATACATTTCCTGAAATACTTGCTATAAGAATATGAGCAATAGATTCAAATGAAATGAGAAACAGTGATGAGAAATTACCCCAGACCCACAGTAAAATCTGTGTAGATATTAACAATCCTGTTCAGATTGCTGAATTGTGTGTATAGATTGATCATGGATTTCAAATCCTGTAACACCCACATACCATGAGAATACTGAAATAATCAATAACAAATAAGCTGTCTCAAAACTAAACATCTGAAAAATTTCTGTAGTTTACTTTCCCAAATATTTCCACTTTTCACACCCCCACTGTCACTGTCGAGTTTTAGACCTTCATCATTTTCTCTCCACCCTGCAGCACGCACCCTGCATTATGTTCAGACGGTGACCGCATTTTCTAAACATACGCTGTACCTCTTTCCTGGGCATGGACTCCTTTCCTCGTCACTTCAGTTCGATTTGTTTTTCAAGGTAGAATTTGACAGATATTTAACAAATGTTTTTAAACTAACTTGCTCCTACAATTACATTTCTATGGAAAAAAACGGTATATATTTCTTCAGTAATTCATCTACAAAATAAAGTCTTCCACAACTCAAGCACTAAGTTTATAGCAGTAAATATGCCAGAAAGTTCTCTGCCTAATGGAGCGTATATATCCCAGAAAGAGCAAATAAAAAAAAAATAAGGAACTAGAAAAGATCATTTCAAATAGCAGTATGTGCTAGGAAGAGAAAAAAACAATGATGTTACAAAAAGCAACTGGAGGTACACACAGATCAATGGCTAGAAGATTTCCCTGTGAGGATGACAATTGAGCTCAGACCCAGCGAGCATTCCAGGCTGGGGAACAGCCAGGCGAAGTGCATTGTTTAGGAACAGAAAAAGGCAGCTCAGCTTGGTTGAAAAGAGCGAGCCAGAGAAAACAGTGGCGGGAGAAAGTACAGTTGCTGAAACTCACACTCAACCTCCCAAATCAAGAAAAAGCATTCGCGTTTTATCTTAGCATGGTGAGAAGATAATAAATTCTTAGCACAAAATCTGATTTATGTTTTAAAAGATGGAATTGAGAAAAGATTTTTTTCTTAGGACAAGATTTGGGAGGCTATTGTAGAAATGCGATCAAGACATATTAGTGGTTTGGAAAAGAGAAATAGATGGTGACCCAGGACGCAGAGTTCAGAGAACTTGTAAAGAATTGCATAGGAGAGACAAGGGACAGAAATCATTAAGAATCACATCTTGATTCTTGGTTTGAACAACTGGAATGATGGTGATACCATCTCAAAGGGGAGGAATAGGGAAGGAACAGTTTGGGGGAGAGAAATTCAGAATTTTGTTTGTGGAAAAGCTACTTTGAATTTAATGTCCAATTTTCTTAGTATAATGTAGAAGGCTTCAATTATTTTTTCTGTAAATATAATATATAGTATATTTCACAAAATATTAGGGAGAGAAAGGAAAATGTAACAACGAGTTACTTCTTTCACTGCACCAGTTGCTTTATATTTCTACTCAGTTCACTTTTACCAGACAGAGACTGTTAGGTTCTAGGGATATAGCACTGAAGAAAACAGAAACATTTCAGCTGTACTGGAAGTCCACAAATTCCAGGAAAGAGAAACATGCAACCAAAAATTTCATGGGTTGTGTAAGAATAAATTTCATTATGAGAGTTCTTACACTGGGGAGCTAACTTGATTAGGGATTCAGGAAATACCAAGAAAATGGCATTACATTTAGATGATATGTAAGACCAATAGGAGTTGCCTAAGGTAAGGCCCCAGGACACAATCTACACCGAAACCCAAAGGTGAGAGAATACAGTAGATTTCATGAACTAGAAAGGCTCCATATGGCTGAGTCAAAAAGCATAAGGGACACAAGTGAGGTGAAATACAGTTGCAGAGGCAAGAATGGATTTACGGAATGGATTTATGTACACGTAACTGTTTACAGGAATATGGTTTCCTAACCCTTGTTAAGGAGATAAAATACTTAAAGCAGAGAATGGTATAACTCCATGTGCATTTTGAAAAGACTAGAATATGTAAAAATTGATTTTCCAAAAGCCTTTATCAAGGAAATATTGTTATCCCTATTACATATGTGAAAAGCTTGTTTAATAAACCTCGTCCAAGGCACATAGCTAGTATGAGAACCAGGATCTAAACCCAACATTGTCTGATTAAAGTCCATCCTTCTCCACCACACCTTGTTGCTTTATATATCTCCTGTCACCTCCTCCTGCTATACCCACATAACAGCAATCACAGCTCCCTATGCAACTGTCCTATGTCATTTGTAGAACATAAACACATTCTTTGAGATTCTTGAAACTAAGTCACATGTTCTTCCTTTGAATTCCCTTGTCAAACTATAGTAAAGGTGGTAGGACATTTGGACGTAATCTGCATCTTCTTAGGTCCTTTTGACCCAGTCTCATCCACCATTAAACCAAAACTGCAACACACACACAACGAAGTAGACTGAGTTTCTGATACTTGCTTTTGTTTGCCATTTCTTTCTCTTTTTCACCTCTCGATATGGACAACAGTCATGAAAGCCCTGTATTTCATTCAAAGCCTAGAAGCGGGCACCCCCTGGGGTTTTATGAGACTTTTAGAATTACAAGGGCTTGGCTTAAAAAATTTCATATTACAGACTTTCAGACTCAAGCAAAAAACTTATAATTAACCACAGAGAAAGGAGAATATTTTAAAAAGCTATTTTTTCTGGACACTTAAGAAAAAGTAAAAAAAAAGAGAGAGAAAGAGAAAAACAACAGGGAGGGAGAAAAAATGGGGAGAGAGAAAAAGAGGAAAGGAGGAAAGAAGGGAAAGAAAGGAAGACAGAAGGAGCTCTGTGGGCTGTATACGCATACAGAGGAAAGAAGATGAATGCCACCAAATGGTCAGTGGGACCCTGATCTGTGTGCCCCTCCTCAGGGTCAAGGGGTGAGGGTGAATTGATATAAAATGAAACAGAGACTCAAACTGGTTAGAAGAGGTATGTGAGTCAGGGTTCTCCAGAAAATCAGAACCAAGAGGATACATGAGATCTGTCCAGAAAGTACACAGCCATGTAATATAAAAAAGAGACATTTACTGAATAAGATACAAAATACAAGAAACACTGTACATAGGACAATGACACCTCAGTCCCCTTCAAAGGAGGCACCTTGGGACCTCACACAGTTCTCCCAATCGCCATCAGCTGCCCTGTTATACTTTCCTGAATCTCATTGATGGTCTGAAATCTCTTCCCTTTCCTAGGTGATTTTAGTTTTGGGAAGAGTCTGAAGTCAGGGCACTAAATCTGGGCTGTAGGGGGACTGAGTCACCTGGGTGATTTGTTGTTTCACCAAAAAACTCTGCACTAGATGTGATGAACAGGCATGAGTGGGCACATTGTCATGATGAAACTGCCAATCACTGGTTGCCTATAACTGTGGCCTCCTGAATCATCCAAATAGTTTCCACAGAGGAATCATCAAGCTTAACACAAAATCTGATGCAGATTCATTACTTTACTCACTCAGTCATTTTGAATGTGACAGCCACACAGTACACATGCTCACTCAATGGCGTCTACAGTCCCCACTGACTGTAATTATCATTGCTCACACATTCACATTCTAGTCCACTCTCTTGGGCTGCCAGGTTGTATCAGTGTCACTCAGATAATTCTTGTTGTGTTAACAATGGTTGGATTTTTTCTGAATAGACCTGGTATACGGAGAGATTTATTTTCAGGAATTTTCTCACATGATTGTGGAGGCTTGAAGAATCCAGAATCTGATGAGATAGGACAGCAGGCTGAGATTCAGGGAAGAGTTATAATTTGAACCCAAAACAGTCTGCTAGCAAAATTCCTTTGTCCTCCAGTTAGGTAAGGCCCTGTTTCATAAGGTTTTCAACTGATTGGATAGGGTGCACCCACTTTATGGAGGGCAATCCCCTTTACTCAAAGTCTACCAATTTAAGTGTTAATGTCAGTCAAAAAACACCTTCACAGAAACATCAAGAATAGTATCTGACCAATGTGTGAACACTGTGGCCCAGCCAAATTTATATAAAAAACTACCCTTTGGAGGGTAATTTTGAATCATCAAGATTAGCCTGGCTTTCAACATGGAGCCCTAACAAAACCAAGAAACAAAAAACACCGTCATCTTTTGGTGTGGGACATTGGGAAGAAAGCGGGAGAGGCAAAAAAAAAAGCTGAACTATAAACGGGAAGTACTGAGTTACAGTATACTTTGTAATTTGTGCTACTCAATAATCATATTTAAATACAGATCCACAGATAGGTTAATTTCTATTATAAGCAATAACATACTTGCATGTTTACAAATCTGACTTAATTCTAAAATCATTTACTTCACTATAATGCTTTGAACATCACTCTAGCAGCCCATAGTGCCTCAATTGTAATTGTTTTGATGTGATTGCTTTCCCACTAGATATGAGGAATAAGTTCTACTATATTTTATATAGTAAGATTGACAGGTGTTAAATAAAAGCTTCTTGCAGGAAGTCTCGTAAAAAGTCGAGAGCACACGATTTTATTTCACGCTCTCAAAGCAAAACTTGACACCATTTTGAACGTCTGTAGTTTGCATACAAGCAAACTACAAATTAGCATATAACAGCAGTCAAATAAAAATACCTGGGTTTTGCTTTCAGAAATTGCATGGGATGAATAATGCTTTCCTCCTGACTTTAGGCATGCACCTCTCTATAAAGAAACGTGTTTTCAAAAAAAAATCATGATTTTACTTTTTGTTCTTTGAGACAGCCAGGCCAAAGAAAAAATCATATGAGTCTTTCACTTTGTGTGAGTCACATTTCATGGGAAGTACAGAGCAGATTTTGCCAGTAAAAAAAATGACATTATATGTGTCATTCTCTGTTCAGTAGCAATGACCCAGTTATATCTAACCATTCTGTGTTAAAAACATAGTGCATAATAAAATATGCAAGGAGCTTGTCTGATTCAGAAATGGTGGAATCCTGAAAATGCATCCTGTGACAGGCATCAGAAAGCCAGAAAGAGCCGAGACTGTGAAAAAAATGTCAGAGGTAATGCTGAAAGTGTCAAAAGACATTCAGAGCAGAGTTATAAGGATACTCTCTGCAGCAACACTTCCAGCCTCATTCAGCTTCATCAGAAGGTAATTTCCTCAAGGACTTGTAAACTTTAATGGAAGCATTAAATATTTAATTTTACATTTATGGCATGAAATTCTCTCTTACCATTTCAATATTTATATGTCTCTGTGCAATCAATTTTTTTAAAAGTAAAAACAAAGTTCCATAAAATAGTATTTAATTCATTTAAAACTAAAATTTGCTAAATGCAGTCAACATTTTCTTTGAGGGCAGGTTTTATTTTTATCTGGTGTTTTACCATATACATTCCTTCAATTTAATGGTTTAAAATCCTCTACTCTTAGTTAATCCTAACTAAAAGCCTTATATTTAATCCTGTGTAAAAAACATGGATACCTAAGCATTCATTGCATTGTTAGTCATTGACAGAAAGAAAAATAAGCTGTGCCCTGACTTGTGTGGCTCAGTGGGTTAAGCACCCTTCCACAAAACGAAAAGTCACAGGTTTGATTCCCAGTCAGGGCATCTGCCTAGGTTATGGGTCTGGTACCGAACTGGGATGCCTATGAGAGGCCAGTGATCAATGTTTCTCTCACACATCAATGTTTCTTTTCCTCTCTTTCTCCCTCCCTTTGCCTCTCTCTAAAAGTAAATAAAAATCTTTTTTAGATATTTTTAAAAGAAAAATAATATGCATATAAAAGCTGGCTACATTTACCACTTAGTAGTGATGAGAGCTAATATTTATTAAGCAGTCAATATGTCCCCAAATGGTACAAAGAACTTTACTTAATTATTTTTATTTAATATTTATAACAATTATAAATAGTGATATGGGCATACCAGCATCTGCATTTGAAAAAGTAAAATAAGTTTTGCGAAGGATAAGTTGTGTAGAATCACACAGAAGATCTGGACTTGAGCCTCAGTCTCACCAATGGCAAAGCCCCTGTTCTAAATCATTCTGCTGCCCCTCTCTGTTAAGAAATGAAATGACATGAAACAAGCAAGCGTTGTTTACCTTCTTGGATTAAGATTATGCAATAAGGAGAAAAATTGTAAGTCCCTTCCCTAATTTAAAACAACCAAGAGTGTTCTAAATGCAAAATCACATAAATCCCATCCTGTCTGTCAGCTGGGGATTTGGTGATGGTATGAACACATGGTTTTAGTTTGTCTGATTTCTTTGAAATACTTGCTAGGAATCTGGAGTGTTCTATGTCTCTAAACTTTTACTGTCCAACTAATAGGGTGAGCTAGAATTCTCAATGTAAAAAAGAAAATACATTGTCTAATTACTCTTGCAATTCATGTAACCTAAAGTACTATACCTCTACAACCATAAAAAAAAGAGTAAAAATAAATTGTAAGGTAGCCAGTGGAAACTAAAATCCAACACACTATTTTATAGTTTTCATGACATATTTCATAGTAATATCTTCTGAGCATTTACAACTAAATTCGTACTTCATCAGCAACGACCATTATAAACAGACTCAGCCTTAATAATATAAACATGAAATTTAAGTTCAAGACTTAAAACTATAAATGACTCATTATTCTGTTCTGTATTCTTAACATTTCTGCTTCTGAAGACTTAAAAAGTAACATGTTACCTCCAACCCCACTAACCTTTGGCAAAAAGTGAAAATAAAAAATAATTTTTTATTTCATCATACATGGACCAAATTAAAGCTTTATACATCTGCTCTCTTTCTACTGAATGGAGCCAAAGTCACCCCCAGAAAACTTATTCATTAACCCCAAAATAAAAGAATTTCTGTATATTGTCAGTATTAATATATATACTCTAACTTAGATATTCACATAAGAATAGATGACTAAACCCGAGAATGATATTCACTAGTTATAATTTTATAATATTCAGTTACTTTTAAAAATGTAAAACTAAATCATAAGTGGAATAAAAACTAAAGGAGCAGTGATATATATATAATGAGAAAAATGTGATATATATTTTAAAAATCAATCCATTAACAGAAATATTGAGACACTACGGGGCTTTAAGCAACTCAGAATGACTCTGGGTGTTACATTTAACACTCTACTGTCCATTCCTCCTTGTATCTTGTGAGAGACAATTACCTGTGATAACAGCCAGTACTCTGGAGACTTAAGAAAGTTGGGGGGAGAGGGCATAAGGGGATTAAATGGTAATGGAAAAAATACAACAAATATTGTTAATTATCAAAAAAATAAGGTTGAGAAAACATCTTAATATCTTGTCACTAAACTTAGATGCATTAAAATGTCTAACATGACTTTCTAGATTATTATCCGTAACTACTGAAATCTGATAAAAATTAAAATGAAGGTTGTTGTCACTTATTAGTGAAATCTTATTTACCAACCCAATGGTGGGATTATATAGGATAAACTAGTGCTTAAACAGAGCTCTTCTGAAATAAATTTATAAGGGTAAAGCCATTATTATTCAGAAGATACTATTCCTACTGCCAAGATATGCTGTGAAAGCTATTTGATTTTCTAGGATTGACAGACACAAAACAAAAATAGAAAAAAAATTAAACTCTTGTTAAAAACTCAAGCAAAAAATAAAGCTAAACATATAAAAATGACTATCAAAAGTAAAAAATGGAATATTTTAAATATGCTGAATAAATGGCAAAAAAAGAATGTCTTTTCAATAAACAATGTTGTGACAATGATAAGATATTTATGGAAAAAATGAATCTTGACCCCTATGTCATTCAATAAACAAAAATTAATTTGAGGTAGCTCATAGACCTAAACATAAAAGCTAAAACTATAAAGCTTCTTGGGAAAATGTGGAAGAATACCTTTACAACTGAACACCTGCATATTCAAAATTTCAATAAGAAAACAAACTAATCCAAAGAATTTATTGCTCTTCTCTCCCAAATTAAAGACAATAATTAGATCTATAGCAATAGGGCACTCAGGTAGATACTGTAGATAGAACCAAAAACTGTAACTGTACTTTATTATGAAGCAGAAAGACTTTGCAATTTCAGACAGGTTGAAATTCAATGCAGGCAAAGGAAAGGATGCTAGGAAAACAAATGGACATCTCCTTCCATTAAAACCTCCAGAACAGAGAAAGAGGGCTCAGGGTAGACTGAGAAGAAGAGTGGTGGTGGATGGCTATAAAGAAGAAACAAGAACTTCAGGAACTATGGATGTTCCTTCACTTATGATGGTGTTACATCCAGATAAAATCATTGTAAGTTGAAAATACATTTAATAGACCTAACCTACAGAACCTGGTAGCTTAGCCTACCCTAACTTAAACATCCTCACAACACTATTACTAACCTACAGTTGGACAAAAACCATCCCACTGCCACAGCACAGTATCACAAGAGAGTACTGTACCACACGTCTGTATCGCTAGCCCAGGAGAAGAGCAAAATTCAAAGTATGGTGTCTACTGAGTGTCCGCTGCTTTCATGCCATCAAAAAGTCAAAAAAAAAAAAAAGCCTGGGATGAACTATTGTAAGTTGGAAACATTCTGTACACCCATTTCCCAAAGCATTTTTTCCCAGTACGCTGTTCATTTGTTTGTAGCTACACCCCAGCTCCTTTTTATTCTGCTTTATATCCCAAGGCACTGGAAAACCTACAAATTTTATTTCTGACTTTCTCTCATGCTAGATCAGTTTGGGCTCTGCCAATAAAAAGCACAAGAAGTGGGAGAGAAACTTCTCTTCACTGCCTGCATACAGTGGTGTGTCTGTCAGTCATGTCAGCAGTGCGTGGCGGAGACTCGAGGAGCCTTTGAGGTTTCTGCAGAATATCAGCGGACCTGGGCAGCCGTGAACTCCTCAGCAGAACCGTTCTTGGACTCCGGTTTACCCACTATCTCCCTTTGTATTCCGACAGGATAAAAAGAGCTTCCAACAGCTATTAATATCAAGAATACATCAACTTCCTCCCTTCTCCAGATCTCCCAAGAATTTCGTAACAAATTCTCTGTATCTGCTTGCAATATTTATAATGGCTTTTTGTCTCCCTGCATAGACAATTAGTGATACCCTGGGAGATTTCTCATGAAAGGTTACTCTTGTGGTTTTGGCAGGAAAAAGGATGGCACTATTTTAGCTAAATGAAAGTGGCATCATTAATGCATTAGAGTGGGGGAGAGAAAATGCTCCAGCACAGTAAGGTTATTCTCTGCTTTTTTATTCATCCTGGGAAAGTCTTTTTTACTTTCCACTTCTAAGTGAGATGGGAAAAGAAACAACAATGGGGGGTACACTTGACTGCTGACAGAATCTGTCTGAATGACCATCACCATTCAGTTCCCTCATCTTTAAAATGGGCACGATACTAAAAACTTACTTCATAGAGTTGTTAACAAGATTTAAATGAGCTAATGCAAATCTGGTGTTTACTACAGGTCCTAAAAGGAAGAAAGAAGTGGTAGTGCTGGGAGCAGAGGTTGCACTAGTACTTTTGGGTGGTAGGTACTCAGATTTCTAACCTCAGAACTGTGAAATAATAAAGTCGTTTCAAGATACTAAATTTATGACAATTTGTTGTGCAAACGTCTAACATCTTCCTATTTGGTTAACATGAAACCATGTTACACTTGCAAGCCTACAGCCATTTTCTTTTAGTATAAACAAAATTTCCCTCTAAAGTATACCTTTGTTTATATCGTTTCCCTTCACTAAACCCCCATTATCCCCAAGAAAATGTCTCTTTTTTAAAAAAGCCTAGGATGATATGATAATGGAATATCAAGCTCTATCACAGATTTTGGAAATGACACATCTAGATCCAATTCATAGCCCAACGCTGGTACTGTGTCATTGACAAGGTGCTTCATATTCTGGTCTTCAGATTCTTTGTCACTTTCAGACAGGTCACAAAGTGGTAGATTATTGGGCAACTTCTAGCCAAGGGTTTGTTTTCTATGGTGGGCCGAAAGTTTCACTATATTTTTTAAAACTTTAACACTTTGAGGTAAGGCACACATTCTATGATTCACCACAATCCTCACAAATTTCTTATCTTAATCCCTTAACATATTTTCCCATTACTACCTGACTCTTGAAATTCAACAAACAACAAAAATTCAGTGAAGTTGAAAAGAACTGAACATTAAAGGGATCTGAGGAGGAAGAGATGAGGCTGAGCAAGAATAGCCAGAACACTAAGATAAAATTAAGAGGACTGATAACTGTCCCAAAGAATTGTATAGCATTATCACTGATGAGTTATAAAGATGAAGTATAACTTTGTAATGTAACAACAGTAAAAACAATTTCAATCAACCATGCTAGAGAAGATCCTGAGCTACCTTTCTAGTCTATCTATAAATGATAATATGATAAATCTGCTAAAATATAATTAAAAGTGATCAAAGGACATATAGTAAAAATGTATTAAAAATATTTCCATGCTTAAGTTGGCTCTTATATAAAGCCTACATAATTAATGAGAATACTTGGGACTTGATTTTGCATGGAGTCATCAACATGGGACAGAACAAACCTAAGCTGCATTGAAAGTCATGAAAAAAATGTATTTATGATGACACCAACATTCGAATATATGAAAGTGTTTCCCTTTATGACTTAGTCATTTTTACCCTTGACCTTTATCCAAGAAAACACCATAAGTATTAACATTGGCAGTTGATTCACTGGAAATAAAAATATGTCTTCTAAGAAAAACAGTCAGATGGGCAAAAGAAAAAAATGATACACAATTACAGCTTCTTATTCTAAATGCCTTGGAAAAATAACAGTGTTAAGCATTCTTTTTTGAATCTGAAAGTTTCATTAGTATTTCATTAAATCTCACAATTTGAGGTGAAAGGGTATGCAATGCTAATAAGGAAAAAGAAGAAAAAAGTGTGCTTTACAAGAAATGGCAGCAGATTGAAAAAATAATTATGTGAAAATTTAATTAGTTGGAACCCTATTGCTAACAAAGGGATGGTCGAGTTTAGTTAATTTTTTCTATTAATAAAGTTATTTTTTCTCATATTAGATTAATTATTGATGAAGAAAAGTATTTAAATTTTAATTATTTTGAGCTTCATGATAGAATATGGAGCTCATACTGGAAGTTTTCACCAGTTTAAAAAGTGAAGGGGTTGTTTATGACCTATAGGTGTCTCATTCCATGAGAAAATCATGCAAAAGCAGGGCTCTTCCAGGGTCTCTGCTGCTGCAGAGAAAATTCTTGACTTTACAAACATGATATTAAACACCTTTCTCCATAAATGTTAGTAACTGTTGGAATCCAAGAATGTTATCAGTTTTTATTAATTTTTAAAACTGTAGTTACAAATTACCAAATGTATTACATAAATATTCTAGGGATATTTAGGACATTTTTTTACCTTAATCAATGGCATGAAAATAAATAAAGCCTGGAATATAAATGCAGAATTAGAACTACTGGAAATGAGTGGAACTTTCACAGGAAGAATCTTTTCATTCTCCTTTACAAATTGTCAATGTCTCAACTGCTTGCCAATGATTCTATTCTGCTGTTGAACAGAATTCCATTACCCCTAACTAACTTTTACTACTAAACTACAACTCACTTATGCTTTGCCTGGTTTTTCCTGATATCCTCACTCAGACCAGATAACGTCTCAAAGCAACTTTGAGACAAGTATCACTTGCCTACATCCTTTTAGCTGAGGATCCGAGGTAGGCTTTAATTGATTTAGCCTGAAATAAAATAAGACTTCACCTGAAAGCAAAAGTTTTCAGACATTTGTTAAGCAAACAAACAAAAAATTAATTGTGTGTATTCATCTATCATTCATTGATCCATTAATCAAATGCTAAAAGCTCTATATAAGTTTTGGGGAAAGTGCCAGTTAATATTAAGAATCAAGGGAGCCTATGAACTGAGAAATGATTTGTTTTCAAAAAACAAGTCATTTTTAAATCATCATAATCAAATAACGAAGGGCAGTGTGTCCCACAGGTGACATGGTACCTTCAGTAATTCTGTGCCAGGTGCCAGCACTGATGGTCTCCTCCTGTGTTAGGAGCAGATTCGGCCCAGACCATGACCATGCGTAAGCATTATTAAAGGTTCTTAGAAAGCAAAGGGGAAGAGCAGACTCATCAGCTCCAGAACACTATACATCCATCCCTAGGTAGCCAAACTGAAGCCTGAAAAGTGGTCCCCCACAGGTCAGCATTCCTGTTCCATCTGCAAATACAATGACAAAACATCCATAGAGCGGGCAGAGGGTTGAGAAAGGTTTTTAGTGGAGGTATAATTTTGTAACTGAAAGAGGAAAAATAATAAAAGGTGACTTTTTTTTAAAGATGCCCTAGCTTCTGCTATCTAGGGGAGGCGAAGTATTTTCATCATAGATTTCTTAGGCTTTTTCTTTAAGAATGTATTCTAAAATTGTTTGAAAAAGGAAGGGTTCACTGGATAATCAGAGCCCTTATGAGAAACATTAAGAGACTGTGCTGGATTTCCCTGTATAATAAAGCAAACAAAATCATGAAGAGGGAAAATAAGTACTTGGCATTCACCTGAGAGTGGAACAATAATGAAATATCTGGAGATAATGGAGAGACCTTACTGGAAACAACAAGTAAGAAATTTTCTGTAATGAAGATGGACCGTGAAAGTCTAAGAATAATAGTGTTCAGCATTTAAAGTTAAGTAGTGTTTTTGTTCCTTTCTATGCTGTGAGCTCTCTGTCTCACTCCCAGACCTCCAGGAAAACTCTCTTTTAAGTTCATAGTATTGCATAAATGAGGCTGGAGAATGAAGAAAGAGGGGTGAAATGACAGTAGCCACAGGAGATCAAACAGTGAGCCAGAAACAGGATTAGGAAAAAAGAAAGGGTGAATGGCTATCCTATCCAACAGGCTCTGCTCACATTTTATTTGTCAAAACCGGGTCATGTGTCTACTTCCAGAGCAATTGCAGGCCAAGGAAAATGAGCTTATCAAGACTGGCTTGGACAAATTTTCATCATTCCCTGAGCCATACCCCCTGAGCTCAAGGGGCATGCCAGTATCTAAAGAAATTAGGGTTCAGGAAGCAAAGAAAAAGACCGAATGGGACAAGATGATGGGGAGAAAATAGTTGGTATCTTCTATAAAAATCCTCCAGCCCTGGCTAGGTAGCTCAGTTGGTTGAATCACTGTCCCATACATCAAGAGGTTGCGGGTTCAATCCCCAGTCAGGTCACACACCAAGGTTATGGGTTCAGTCCCCGGTTAGGGGGCATACAGGAGGCAACCATTGATATTTCTCTCTCTCGCTCTCTCTCTCTCGCACACACACACACACATATATATATATTCCTCCAGAAATTAGCTCTTTTTAATTTAATAATCTAAAAGTATTGAAATTTTATGTTAGGCAGGGAGACTTTATTATTATACTCTTTAGAAGGATAAATATAAACTGTTTTGTTGCCATTTTAATAAAAAATATGTATTTGAATACCAGCTGTCAATACTTTTTTCTTCATAATAGCAGTTGATATATTTAGTATTTTAAATTAACATGTGTCTTTTTCTTTTCTGCTTTGCCATTCATTTAGATCATTTTTATGCTTTAAGTGTACGAGATAATTAATTTGCAGGAAATGTTTCAGGAAGGCATCGCATAAAAAGGTGGCTCTTCAAATATCTGAAGGAAATATGTGGCTTATTCATATGAGAAAGGAAGGCAGACTAGACTGTAAGTAAAGTACTTTTATAAAAGGAAAAGGAGCTTACGAGGGTAGATTTATAGAGATAGCAGAAATGATAACCCCTGTTAGTATATGCATGCAAGAGGCATTTCACCCATATTTTCATCGACAGCATTTTCCATAAGTGGTTTTCCACAGAGTCTGCCAAATAATAAAATAAAGGGATAAGGAAGGAGAAAATAAGAAGGGAGGGAAGGAGATAGATAATCATTTATAACAAATGTTTGACTAATCAAAAACAATAAGAATAAATTTTACATTTTGATGATAAGTT
This sequence comes from Phyllostomus hastatus, assembly GCF_019186645.2. Taxonomy (NCBI): domain Eukaryota; kingdom Metazoa; phylum Chordata; class Mammalia; order Chiroptera; family Phyllostomidae; genus Phyllostomus; species Phyllostomus hastatus. The sequence continues at coordinate 19,563,410 of NW_025333640.1, forward strand.
TACAAATGATGATTGTTCAGTGTCTAAGACAAGTGTCACATTACCTGAAGGGCACTATTTGATAAAGGGCATGAACTATTTATTAGTTCACACAGTAGGAACAATAAAGTATGTAGGAATACTACAGTAGGGAAAACCTCAAGGGGAATGAGGTACAGCTGAACTAATAATGACGTTTCAGAAATAAAAAATGACAAAAGCAAACCTATAGGGAGGAAATATTATTTTATTGTTATTTACCTGAATTAACTAAAATAGTAAAGGGAGAAGCTAGAGGCTGCCATGCAAATACACACATATGGTGACAATAGTGGCTGTTAATAGTGACATTTGAGGACTTGAGCATTTCTCAAAAGGCTCCAGGAAAGTCAAAAGATTGAATAATGAGTGCAATAACCTAAAGTTATTGGAAAAGCAGATGAAAAATATTGATCGCATTAATTCTTCAACCAACAGATATTTATGTGAATCAAGGCCAATATTTCAGGAAGAAGATCCAAAGATAAAAAATTCACCATTTATTGTAAACATGAGCAAACAGGCTCCCCAGTGATTTTCCTGCCCATCAAAATGAGTTCAAATTCCATATCCATCAAATCCCATCTGCCAGAGCCTCCCGTTTTCCAAAGTGTGTTTCATGAAATACATTCCTGAGCATTAGAAACAGCGTCCCTTTGATACAATTAGAGGAAACCCTACCCATTATATTCTCCTCGTAGAGAATAATGATTCACAGTAACATGTTAAAGGCTCTGAAAATCCCTGCAGAAAACTGTTTGTTTGGTTATTATGTTTCTGCATTTATTTGCGCCCAGAGCACTCTCTAGTGTTAGCCACTAGCAGCATCCAAAGAAAATAATATTCCAGTTTGGGGAAGTTTTGTCTTGCCTTAGGGCATTTCAACTATTCTCTTTTACAGCATGGGCACTATCCCTCAGTCAAAGCAAAGGACTAGATCCTCTCCACACATATCTCAGATTACTTTCTTTTTAAAAAAATTTACTGTAATTCTCCCATTGCCATTTAGTCCCCTTATACCTCCCTCCCCCCAGCAAACACCACACTGTTGTCCATGTCCATGAGTCCTTTTTCCTTTTTGCTCAGTCTCTCCACCCCTGACCTCCACTCCCCCACTAGCTGTCACCCTGCCCTCTATCTATGAGTCTGCCCAAGTGGCCATCAGTAGATGCATAGATAAAACAACTATGAGACATTTACACAATGGAATAGTATTCAGTTATAAAAAGGAAGAAAATGTTACCCTCTGTGACAGTATGGATAGACCTAGAGAATATTACATAAGTGAAATAAGCCAGTCAGAGGAAGAAAATACCACATGATTTCACTTGTGTGGAATCTGAGATTTCTTCTCTCTCTTGCTGTTTTAATTTTACGTTCTTCTCTTATTTTTACATCTCTACCCCACCCCTATCTTCTCTCCCCAGTCTATCTGCATATCACTAGCATCAAAAACTTTCACAAACTTTGACCTTGTAGCCTTTTCTTTAATTATCTACCCTATAAAATTATGAAAATATAGAAAGTGGCTTTACATAAAATGATATTCAATACATAACTTATATTAGCAAAATCTAAGACATTACCTAAAGGGTCCTATGGAAGGGGCCTGGCTCAGTACTGAGAGTATTTAAAATGGTGCAATAAATAGCTATTAACTTTATAATAATTATAAAAATATTTTAACCTGGCTGGCATAGTTCAGTGGATTGAGCGTGGGCTGGGAACCAAAGTGTCCCAGGTTCGATTCCCAGCCAGGGTACATTCCTAGGTTGCAGGCCATGGCCCCCAGCAACCTCACATTGATGTTTCTCTCTCTCTCTATCTCCCTCCCTTCCTTCTCTAAAAATAAATAAATAAAATCTTTAAAATATATATATTTTAAAACATGGTACAATTCTATTTTATTTAAGTTAATATAATATCAACTTGAAAAGCAGCATATAAAATTATGTGCAGACTATTTTCTCAAATATATGAGGTAATACAGAGAAACAGTAAAGTGAAACATACGTTAATGACAGTTTTATTTGAGTGGTGAAATCTCAGGTGTATTTTTTTAACTTTTCTAAGCATCTGGATTTTAAACACTAACATTCATTTTATAAGTCAAATAAAAAAATGAACAAATTCTTAGAGCCAAAGTAATTTTTCGAGTTGTCAAGACTTCTCTACTTCTCCCTCACAGATGTCACTGCTTCTGTTTTTCAACTCCAGGTTCTGTGGTATATGTCTCTCCTGGTATATATCACAGTCTACTTTGAACCAGAGAATATAAAATGATACAGCCACATGGAAAACCAGTTTAGCAGCTTCTTGTAAGTAAAACATACTCCTAATATTTCACCAAGTTTTCAGGCTTAAGCACTCATTTGAAATATTTCCCACTGATTTTAATATATGCATAAATTTAAGCATAACTTACTTTCTGCCTTCAGTCTTTCCTTATTTTGAGTAAATTTCAAAATCATTCCATCCAGCAGGGAAGTTTTTGATGGCAACACTGTAAGGAAATCAAGAAATGGCAAGCGTGGGAGGAGTTTTACACCATGAACTGTTATATAACATATTTCACACACAACCAACTCACCCTCACCACTTATTATCTTCCATTTTTTGGTCTTGCTTCTTTTTTTATATTCTTATTTTTTCCCTTTATTCCTTCCCTTCAGCTTATAGGCAAGTGATTCTCAGTTCAAACCATCCATCAGAATCACTTGTAGACTTCAAAAAAAAAGACCTGGGCTCCATCATGATTCTTCTGAACCAAAAATTGTAACATGTGGACCTTGCATTTGTAGGGTTGCAACTCCACATAGGAAGTTGATGGGCACTGCTCACTCTTTGGGGATACTGACTTAGAATTTGCTTAAGGAAGCAAAGTTGGACTTCCAGCACTACTCCATGCTGTAAGTGTTCACACCAGCCCTGCGGGAACTGCAGATCTGCTGTGAGCACGACAGGCACATGCTGCACCATTCCTTTAAGTAAACACCAATTTAGCTTAGGAAAATGAAAAGAGTGCCAGAGAACAACTGAGATAACAGTATGGTACTCTCCCATTGCCTATAATTATCAGCTCCTCACATGCATACTAATCTGCTCCCTAGCATCCATTCCTATTTTCCCTTTTAATCAGCTTTTGAGCTGAGTTTGGGATATTATCTGGAATATAGCTGATGCTCCATAATTTTTCTGTTTGTGATTGTATTGATTCACTTCCACTTATTTTACACTACCTGGAGAACATTATGCTAAGTGAAATAAGCCAGTCAGAGAAAGACAAATATCACATGGTTTCACTCGTAAGTAGAATCTGATGAACAAATTAAACTAACAAGGAAAACAGGATAGACTCATAGATGAAGAGCAGGAGGACAACTAAAGGGGGTGGAGGTTATGAGGTGGAAGGATTGAGCAAAATGGCAAAGGGACTCATGGACACAGACAACAGCGTGGTCTATGGCCATACCACCCTCAACGCGACCGATCTCAGGTAAGCAGTGTCGGGCCTGGTTAGTACTTACTTGAATGGGCAACAACAGTGTGGTGATTGTGGGTGGTGGGGGAGGGTATAAGAGGATAAAATGGTATTGGAAAAAAATACAACAAAGATTTTTTTAAATAAAGAAAATTAAAATGCTTTGTTGAAATGTAGGCATAAAAAATCATAGCAATCAAGGAGCACTGAATAACAGATTCGTTAACGGTGACCCAGATACTATGGTCAATGTCATGATGTCAAAGCATTAGAAGGAAATGGCATTTGCTAATATTTGATGCCAGGAATACTTCTTCATACAGACTATGCTAGAGGTTGGGGGTAGGAATAAAGGCATTGGTGGAGACAAATGTGTTAAAACTAGCCAAAGCTACTCACTATGTTACCTCACAGTCCTTTTATTAAAATTTTTAAAAATAATAATATGGAAGAGGAAGACAAAAGGAGTATTCTTGCAGTCTTGGATGTTTCCCATCATATTCTAGTATGCCCACCCAATGTTGCTAATAAAAAAAAACTCTGTAACTGTACATTCAGCCAAATACAGCACTTCTTCACCAAGTGTTTGGAAGAAGATAGATATCTTATGACACGGTGATGGGAGGCAGAGGCAGTATGGCTGGTAAAGGCAGTTCACACACAGTGGAAGCACTATGACGTAGTCCAAGGATGATATAACGTGGTGAGTTAACAACATAGGAATCCTGGATTTGAGTCCCCTTTTATTTTTTCCTAGAAATGCAAAACCTTGAACAAGTCACTTAATCCCTCTATGCCTTGGTGTTCTCATCTACACAATGAATACATTAAGGGGATACATTTATACACATGTTTTTATAGTTAAATTTCAGAATGAAAATATTACTCACATGATAAGTTCTGAATGAATATTAACTGATGATGATGATGATGTTGCTTTAGACCATATTTCCACTTGAGGGGAAGCATCCCAGTTAGTTTACCAAACCGTGCAGTCTAGATCCTATAGTGGAGGGTTGAATTTCCTTTGCTATTACTATATTTCATTTATATGGCCCTATTAGCTTTAAAAAAAAAAACCCTAAATCTACTAGATAATAAGTATAGATTCAATTAAACATGAGTTTCCCCTAATTGGGTTAAATGGAATGTTATAATAAGTAGCTTTATTTTTGACTAATTATCATGGTTAACAGCCTCAACTTTGAAAAGTTCTCTTTAGCAGTTAATCTCCATGTGGAACCATTCAGTTTACCATGGAGCTGACTCTAAAACAGCACTAGACTGAATGATAGTCAAATCTATAAGGTTTGGTGGCAGTGGTGGGGTGGGAGGGGTGTGTACCTCATCTTCATGTATCCGCCAGGAATGAACTCAAGAGTGCGCATATATATCTGACTTTCTCTTATTTTTTAATTATTATAAGGACATCTGAGGAAAGTCATGGTCCTCCACAATTCCCTTGTCTTCAAGGGGAAAAAAAAATAGGAAAAGATACAGTTTTATTTTCTATTCCTTTTACTAAGAATCACTGGAGAAATTTTAGGTCATCTGAACAAATATGTGTAAATCCATTGGCCTTGTTGATCAGGGAAAACGAACATGTTTCTGGGGTTAAAATACCAAATGCCAGTCTTAATAAACACAGAAGAAGACAAAGTAATATGTGGAAGAACCCTGTAATAAAATCAAGAGATAAAAGAAGTTAGTGTTTAAATCAGGACAGTAAGAGCAAGGAAGGAAAGAGGGACGTCACAGCTTTGAGAGTCTATGCTAAGGCAGAGCATCTGAGTGCATCAGGCAAATTTGAGGTGGAAAGGAAAGTGACATAGAACTAGTTTTGTGCTTAGGGAAAATGGTGCCTAATTTATAAACTCGCACTAAATACCACCCATTATCAATGCTAGTGCTATGTAGTAGTTTTTAAATGCCCACAAATTCTTTGATAGTTCTCCCTGCAAAAAGTGGATGCCTGCTTCCCCTCCCCCATAGTGTAGGGGTGACTTAGTGCCTGCTTCCGATGATGAACAGGATAAGATGGAGTGTTAGTGTGCAATTGCAGAGACTAGGTCATAATAGCCATCTCTGTGACTGTGTGCCTTCCATGGTGCTATATTTGGACGGCCACTCCAGGGAAAGTTAACTGCCATGTTGTGAACAGCGCCATGGAATGGCCCACATGGCTGAGGACAGCTGCCAATAGTTAATGAACTGAGCCCTTGGTCAACAGTTACGGGAGTGGTCCTTCTTGAAAGTGGAACCTCCAGCCCCAGTTCAGCCTCCAACTGATTGTAGCTCAGACTGACCTTTGGGCTACAACTGCATTAAGAACTCTTAGCCAGAACCACCTGCTTAAGCCACTCATAAGCTGTTTTGAGTTCTTAAATTTGGGAGTAATTTGTTATGTAGCAATAAATAATACATGCTACTATTATTATTTTTGGTAAAGAGTTTGAATGTGCATTAACTTTTATTGCTCGGTGTACTGATTTGTGGGACAATAATGAAGTATTAATTCAAACAAGCAGAATATTGAACTTTCCAGGGATTATCAGAAAAATCCTACCCCTGAAAGCATTGCTACCTAGAAATATATGGGAAGAATACATGTATAAAAATAGAACATAAATGCTTAAGGAATCCTACTTTCTCCTTTCATGTAATAGAATCCTAGCTTAATGAACAAGATGTGAATGGACATGAAAGTCTGGGACTTAAAGCAAGGAATATAAAGAAATGATATATTTTCTTCAGCTTGCCAAATTCTGTCCATATTCTGTCTCCAACACAATTCCATGTTGCTTTGATGGAGAAAAACAAAAGCATAAAGAGATTTTTAAAAGAAGAAGGAAAAAAAAGGTTTAAGGTAGAATAACAGTGGAGATCTCCCAATCCAGTCTCCACAGAAAGTTCTCCCACAGCATTCCTGGCATATCATCATATGGTTCTCCTTTTCACAGTTTCAATGCTGGGGAAGTGGTCAATTTATCCTTTAAAGCATGCTAAAATTTAGAAATCCCAATTGTTATATTCTTTGTAGGTTTGGATCTCCCTTTACCCTTGCACATACTTCTGCAATCTAGATCAAAATAAAACAAATCTGTAAATCCTTCAAACTCCGGAACAGTCAACATGTCATCTTTTAAGTTTAGCAGAGATGTGTGAAGAGGACACTCTGAAGTGCTTGACACACACATCCTAAGAGGGAGAACAGACATAAAAAGTTACAAATGCATGTGGGCATTTTGATGTGCAGGACAGGGCTACCAGCTGAAGACTGAAATGCATGGCTTTAGGCCACATGTCCTGTCTTGTGCTCCCAGCTCTCAACCCAAATTACACTAACACCCAACACAACATTACCAACAGATGGGATTCTCTTCTTCTGTACTTTTTTCCCAGGCACTCACATTACAGGTCAGACTCATGGAGGTAAGCAAGAGTAATACATTTTGACAGGAGAATCAGTTCTCAAATCTATAACCAACTCTATGATCAGGCTCTTATGACTAATTATGAACAACTTATATGATTTAATTCTGTAATTACAATGAAAATGACTGCATGACCCCTAGTCATATTATCAGAAAAGGTTTTGAGTTAACTCACACAACAGTATCGTGAATGAATAATAGGATGACTGACCAATGAGAAATTTTGGAATTAAGTCATCACATTTCATTTACATGGGATCTATTCTAAAGGAAAGAAGGCAACCACTTACATGATAAGCTTGATTAGTTCACAAAGAACAAAGTCAATACTCATTTGAGTGAAAGCTAACTTCAATCAAGCAACACATTTTCATTCATCATCTTTTGGTTCTAATTAATCACTGTCTCCACTTGAATGCTGAACAAAAATGATTGCTAATTTTTGAAGGTTAATATAAAAAGTTGTCATACTACACATGTGTCCATTGCTACAAAACACTGAAAATTCCTCACAATTCTTGAAAATTATTCCTGGGACTAAGTTTTTTTATGATTTAGTTGTCACATGAATATTATAAATGCAATTTCAAATCAGATGACAAATTAGTCTTGAAATGTTTTTTCAAATGAGAATTTAGCCTTGGCTGGTGTGACTCAGTGGACTCAGTGCCAGCCTGCAAACTAAAGGATCACTGGTTCGATTCCCTGTCAGGGCACATGACTGGGTGATAGCCCAGGTTCCCCAGGAGGGGGTGTGCAAAAGGCAACCACACATTGATGTTTCCCTATCTTTCTCCCTCCCTTCTCCTCTCTCTAAAAATAAATAAATAAAATCTTTTTTAATGAAAATTTATGCTTACCCACCATAAATGTTTTTGTTTCCAAAATGTCACTATCAATTGAGTTCTATTAGTGACATTATGAATTAAGATGAAGTACACAAACCTCTGGGAAAGACACACTGGAGTTCTTGCACATCTGGAATTACTATGGAAAATAAAAGTTACCTTCTGGATGCTAAAGAATGTCTGAACAAGTTAGATTATTAATATCTGAATAAACAATGGAAAAATATTTAATTTGATAACCTTCTAATACCTTTATCTAAAGTCATGATGTATGCATAATGCTGAATAGACTATACAAGAGCTACTTATGGTGCAAGCCTACAAGGATATGATATAATACATAGGTATCTTTTCTACAAATTACTTTGTCAGAAACTTCAACAGATAATCATAAAACAACAAAACCTTTAATATTCTGACTTGCTTTAACCATTGAAATTATTTTATTGACACATCTATGAGTTACAACCAATGTCCAAGGTGGGTTTCAGCTTACTTCTCCTTTCTGCCTTGACAAAATGCATTTCAGTAGTCCTCTGTCATCCACGGTTTTACTTTCCATGGTTTCAGTTACACACCATCAACCTGGCCTGAACATGTACAGTATTTTGAGAGAGAGACAAAGAGAGTGAGCAAGCACACATTCCCCTAACTTTTATTACAGTATACTGTTACAACTGTTCTATTTTATTATCAATTATTGTGTTAATCTCTTATTCTGCCTAATTTATAAATTAAACTTTATCAGAGGTATGTATGTATGTACAGGAAAAATTAGAGTATTTATAGAGCTTAATACTCTCTGTAGTTCCAGGCATCAATGGGGGGTCTTAGAATGTATCCCCCTCAGATAAGAGGGGAAAACTGTGTTTTAATGCACTTCCGAGGGAAACAGTCAAAGATAAAGATGATAAAACTTCATAATGGACTTACTTGCAAAAAGCTTTTTCAAGTTATATCCTAGTATTAGAACTAATTCTCCTTAATCTCTTAAATCCAGGAAATATACAATGAACATGACATGATTTTGAAGCACCACTAGATCCTAAATCAAAGACAGATACAGAATTTTTAAAAAGATTTTCAGTATCAGATAAAATGGGGAAAAATTCCACTTGAACTACCCTCCCCAGAGTCTGTATTTACCTCAGCAGTGGAATATCTATGCAGCAGCATCACTGAGTCAAACAGATTCTGGCAGCCCTTGCTGGGACCCGATGAGAAAAAAAGTGGTTTCATACTGAAATAAGTTTTACTGTAGCTTAAGTCAAGCTGAGGCACACTTTTGTAAAAACCCCATCTTCTGTCTTTCCTCCTACAATTCATCTCTAATTTGCCATCCTTCATACCCTTCCCCTCACGTTCCTTAAATAAGAACATTCTCTAAAACTTTGCCTCTAGTCTTAATCTTTCTCTCTCCCAAAACACTCTCTCCTCATGAGTACATTGTCAGCTTTCCAAGAAAATATTCTTGATTATATCTAGCTCACTTCCTGTCTTTCCCATATACAAGGACTAGGAAATAGTCTCTATTTCCCTGTATCTCAAATTTTAAATCTTAGATCATGCTACAGAACAAAAATATACAAAAACATCAACTCATGCTTTAGAATATTTCACATGAGTTAGAATGTACTAGATCCACTATAAGAGTAAATACATTTCAAAAAATTTTTGAACCTAACCAAAAATTTAGTCCTAACGTTTTTCCCCTACTGAGATCCAGGAACTCCTTATAAACTTTAAGTTGTCCTTTATGTCCTAAGTTCTAGTTTAATTTCTTTACTGCTCTTCTTTCTCCACCAAGACTATAGGACACTGTTAGTGACGAAACCCAGTGATACACAGAATCTGGCATAAAGAAAATACATTTGTTCTTTTTGTCTCTTTCCTCCATTTCACATCCAGGCTTTTTACATCAGTGGGTGCAATACAGCACGCATTCTATTCTTCTAGTCTGTTGTCTGTATTCTATTTTTATGTACTTATCATCCCCTGATACCTAGGTAGCAATGCCCTCAGGAGTAAGCATCTTCCTGACATTCTGAGAATTCCGGAATTTCACCTTGTTTCGGTTACACCTTCTTATAAATTGCACTGATCAATACAAGCTAAGATACACTTAAATGTTTGATCCAAAGTAATAATCATATGTATTATTTATTGTTACACTTAAAACAACATGCATTAACTATCTCACACACTTTCTGAGGGTCAGGAATTTGGGAGTGGCTTAGCTGAGTGGTTTAGCTGAGTGGTTCTGGCTCGAACCTCTCATGAGTTTGCAGTTTTCATCTGCTCTCTTCTTTCTTCAATCATTCCTACCTTTTTATCACAGAAATATTCCACTTAACCTTATATGGTTTATTAAATGCCCATTAAACTGATGAACAGTCTGTGCTTATCTATTAAATTCTCAGAAGGATCTATATTAAATATTAAGCATGCTGTCATGTGTTGAGTCCTATAATTCAAACAAGAATTGCTTTCACTGATTCATTATGTGATCTCTCTTCAGAGGGCAGCAGAGGCATAGATATAAGAAGGTTGTTCTCAATAATTTGTATTCTGTGGTTCCTACAAAAACTACTATAAATCTCACTTTCCTGAAATATTTTTGCTTCTCTATTGGGTTTTCTAGCTGATGATATAAACAGTAACATTATCTCAGATGTTTATAGGAAAAATAGACTGCTGAACCAATAAAGCAGAAGGCTTAGGAAACATTAAGGAACTGTCCATATTGATCAAATTTTAGAAATGAATTTATAGTAGAAATAAAACTCACATGGAGAAAATACACATACCAATATTATATTGGCATATAAAGTGATAAAGACATTTAAAATACTTTTTAAGATATTAAGATATTTTAACACACCAGCCAGTTTTAATGGCTCATTATATGAAAGATCTATAACAATTAAAGAAGTATTATAGTATTTCTTCTAAATTATCATTTTAGGTTTTTATGGAAAGATAATAAACAGATTTTCTTTGCTTCAATGTAGAAATTTATAAAAAATGTCTTATTAATTACCATGCCCCCATAAAAAAAATATTATGGCAAAATAAAACACAGAACTAAAAAATATTTTAAATAATTATCCATATTCTATTTTAATAACATATTTATAGACTATTAATACAGTCAGTTCTTGTCATCTGCAGTAGTTATGTTCTGAACAGTCACTATGAACAATGAATTAGCAAATACTGAACCATTGTTTCTAGGGGCAATACTGCATTAGGTCCCTGTGAGTATCTGGCCACATTTCCATCAACTGATCAATAAATAACTTTGCTTTATGTCTGCTTCTGTTGAAAGACATCTTGTTGAGTATACATTGGTGCTTCTTTAACACTGAACTCACAGTTAACAAACACTATAGCTCATGCCCAAATAACACTTATCTAATACACATATTTTCTCTGTAACACACATCACAGCTTTCTTGCACTTGGAAATGCTAGACAGCACTTCAGCCCTATGCTTGGGGCCATTTTAAACAGTGAAGCACCAACAAAATGCAGAAAAATGTAAAAAACATGGCACTAGACTGCAAAAAAATAAAAAGGAGACTTGTATGAGACTGGAACTAGAAGGCATTGTCCCGGTGTTTGACCTCAGCTGGGAACACGTGCATCAGTGACTCAAACATTTTGTTCCCTTGTGCATGTGGACAACAGTGAAAGTGCTGAGGGCATTGCTTTTGGGCTACAAATCAGTGTTAGAGAGCAGGGAAATTCATAGATACAAAACTTGTGAATGATGAGGACTGAGCTAGAACACATTTAAAATGATTACTTTGAAATTTAAAGACAGTAACCTTTCTCAGACTCCTACAAATTGGGTTAATAACATACAGTCCTGACAATGGATCCTCCTATTTGAGATTTCCTCCATTTCACTGGTCATTGCTCATCCCTTTTAGCCGCATGCCAGAAAAATGTCACCCTGGCTTTCAGCATTATGTAACTCTCCACCTTCTTATCTCTCATTTGGTTCTTCAGATTTACAAAGCCAAGTGCCTTTTTCAAATACATTCAACTCTCTACCATCTTGAACAACTTTTTCCTAGACCATGCCATGTTATTTGGCAATTATTAATTTTCTTTTTGTTTTATTTACAAATCTTTGAATAAATCACATTTCTTTATTTTTTATTTTTAATATGTTTTATTGATTACACTATTACAGTTGTCCCATTCCTCCCCTTTATTCCCCTCCACCCTGCACCCTCACTCCCACCCGCACCCCCCACCCCTTAGTTCATGTCCATGGATGGTACATATAAGTTCTTTGGCTTCTGCATTTCCTATACTATTCTTAACCTCCCCCTGTCTACTTTGTACCTCTTATTCTCTGTACCTTTCCCCTTTCCCCCTCCCCACTGATTACACTCCATGTGATCTCCATTTCTGTAATTTCTGATGACAAGACTTTACCTCCCTATTAGCCCTTAATCCCTTAAAACTCTTGCCATTGCACTAAAAATCCAGTGAAAGTTACATTCTTTACTGACATCAAAACCTCTTTCCTTCCAAATCTGATGGCTTTGGCTTAGCTCTCATTTGAACATGAAGCACTTACTATTAATCGTTCATTCTTTTTGATCGCTCCACGAATCGTGCCTTTCTGGCTGGTTTTACACTGCTCTGTGTTGCTGCTGTTCCTCTCTGTAACTGAGTTGTCTTTTTCCTCTTCCCCATGAGCAGCACGTATTTTTAACACCAGGATGTTCAAACATTCTAAAGAACCGAGCCCTCCATAAAAGGATATGACATCCTTGGACAACATGGCATTTTGATTACTAATATAATAAATCTGTATTTATTTATACCTTTCATTGTTCCTCAGAAGGTAGGCAGGAAGTTAAATACCATCTAAAAGGGAGGTATTAAAAATTCTATTTACCCATTTCATGTTTTTTTTAAAAAATGTGGAAGAAAAGGGACAATATATTAAACTTGTCAGGCGCAGGGGAGGCCTCCATGGCAGTCTTACAAACCCAGAGACCTAACATATCCACAAAGGATGGACTGAAATGAAAACTTTCTACTTAAACGCAAGTCATGGCAGGCAGTCAGGTCCTGGAGCACTATCTTCCTTGACAAAGGTCAATCTTTACCTTACTGAGCCTGTCTGTTGTCTTTTTGCATCTACAATAGCACACCCATGCAATGCCAGAGCAATCCCCTTCCCCTACCCCTCAGGGGTCACCCATTGCAACCACTTTGCTTTCTCCCACCTCCCTAACCTACCACTAAGAATTTCATGGAACTCCCCCCTTATGTCTCTTCCTTTGATTCTAGTGTGTAAAGTAAGTTACAAAACTGCCATTTCCCACAGCATTTTCTGAATCCATTGAGATTTTGCTTTCCGGCAATTGTCATCAGTTTTGCTCAAATCATACAAATTCTCTACAGGTTTAGATGTTTCTAACATAGACAAAAACATGGTTAAGAAACATATTTTTATGTTTCAGTTTTCAGTTACAACTAAATCTGAAAACTGAGTTTCTATAAAAAGAAATGGTGTGAAATGAAATCATGTATAATTATAAACAAACAAATGAAATAAAATCTTAATTAGCCAAATTCTAGTCAAATTAGCTACTTACACAGAGTGGGGCAAAGGTATGTTTACAGTTGTTCATATGGAAAAATAATACAAAATTAATAAATAACGATACAAGAATAAACTGTTTCACATAAAACTGTAAACCAGTTTCGCCTCACCCTGTATTTCTAGTTAAATGAGAGATTTTCCATTAGTGTCAACCCTTTTCTTTTATAAAGTTTTCCTGTCATCTGCCTTAATTTGCAGCTTGAGGTTCTATGTAAATTGCATATCAATAAAGTGAGTAAGTTCTGAACAAAGGGCAAAGTGACCATGTCATGATCTAAGTGCATTAGCTTTCCTGCAAGAACTTGGGGACATCCATTTCATTTGGATAAAAGCATAATTTCACTTATATATGGAGGCTTTTTACTGTAGTTTTAAAAAACATTATTTCAAAATTTGCTAATAGTCCAACATTTTATTATGAGACTTCAGTATCTGAGAAGTTTTGGAAAACATCAGTAGTGTGTAGAAAAAGATGCATCCCTGGAGATCCTCTTTATCATGTGGTTTGACTATAGTGAGGCAGTCCTTGACATCTTTGATTTTCCTGTTCTATTATGGATGGCCTTGTCAGGCAGTAGTACATTTCCAGTAATTTACACATGCTTTGAACACAAGGAAATGTTTTGACAAAAATCTGAAAATGCCTCATACTTAGAGACTTTTTTTGGTAACCCACCTAAAGCATGAGCTCTCCCCTGTTTCCCATTATAATCCTATGATATGGTATAAGCACTGATGTTAAAATGGACCAGCTCTTGAAAACCTGAAACCTCAGAGAATTCTTTTTTAAAAGGTGTGTGTGTTTCATTCTTTTTTTCCATTTCTTTGACCTCTCTAGCAATTTCACAGAACTTACTATTGATTTCATATCAATGAAACTCTTTCTGACAGCAAGAAAGCCTTCTTAATTGAATACTATTATCTTACAGAAAGCATTTCTTTCTTCCATTTCTTGCACTGTTAAGTATATGTTTAAATATAGCAAGAGAGCATCTTTGCTTTAAACATATATAGTGTGCTATTCAGTATTTCAATAAATGCTCATCAACTTCTTTCTAGATGCTATGCCTTAAGATAGCCACTGGACACGTAGGACAAATAATACAAACCTGGTCATTTCAAGGACTGTACAACTGCAAGGAACACATGGAATAAGAACCAATAAGACCTGGATTCCTACCTCGGCTGTGCCACCAATCAGCCATGGTGGTTTACCCCCATGCCTTCAATGATGTTCTTAAACTCATTATAGTGTACGAATTCCAGAATTTTTCCATTGGAATATTAGTAAACAATTCATTAGATATGATGACTAAGTACCAGCATGTGGGGTAATGTGAATATGTTTTGTTATTGTACTTAGTTTTACTTTGAAAGGACTTTAGCCATCTTTTAGAGATGACTTTCCCCAACAAATACTGGTGTCTGGATTCATTTCTAGGACCAGTTCTAATGGGGACTGTTCATTCTTCATCTTGCTCTACATGTCTGCATCATTTGAATTCTGTTACCAGACAGTCAACCCCTCCTGGATTTCTCCCATCACTCCCACTGCTCATTTTTTAAAGGTTCAAAGTTAAAACTCTCTTGAGTTATAACTGTCTAATATAATTATATCATTTTCTCTCCTAAGAATCATCTCAATTTTAAAAAATGACATGGCTAAGAGAGATACCTAGGAAGACATTTCCGGGCAGAGTTGAATTTAAATCACCCTCCAAATACTACATTCTGTCTTTTTTTATTGTAATATTTTATCAGAAGGTATACAGAAATTAGTTAATTGCTTTTATCATGTGATCATAAAGTATCAACTCTACTGCTTTCAATAAAGTACTAAAAATTACTTTTATAACATTAAGATAAAGTCCTTTGTAAAGATATAGCAATTAAAATTTTTGTGTACCTATGACAAATCCATTATAAACAAATCTTAAAAACATAAATCTTAATGTCCATCTTAAAAACATAATTCCAAAGCCCTGGCTGGCGTAGCTCAGTGGATTGAGCTCCGGCTGCGAACCAAAGTGTCGCAGGTTCGATTCCCAGCCAGGGTACATGCCTGGGTTGCAGGCCATAACCCCCAGCAGCCGCACATTGATGCTTCTTTCTCTCTCTCTATCTCCTTCCCTTCCCTCTCTAAAAGTAAATAAATAAAAATCTTTAAAAAAAACATAATTCCAGAGTATGTGCAGTTACAGTGATTACAAATAAGAAGTACAAGGAGTTCACTGGCTACGCTATGCCAAATAGATGAAAAGAAAATTGATTTTAGACTGTAGGTCTATAAAAATAAATAAAATTCTATCTTTTTCCCCCATATGTATGCTTAGATTTCTTGTACAAATAACAGCATTCTCCATTTCCTTCTCTTCAACAGGATAAACTCTTCAGAAAAAGATTTAAAAGATTCAATAATCAACCCCAAATTTATACTTGTATTTCTACTTCTACTAATTTCCAGACATATTTAACATAAGAAAATACTTTCAGTAAATTGAGAGATTGAAAACTCAAATAAAAAATCAAGAAAAGAGTCGAATGACTTGAAGAACTCTGGCAAGTCACATACACCCCGTGTTGCTTTTAGTTACCCATCTCCTCTTTGCTTCAAGGCCCCACATGACTGTCTTTTTTTTAAAGCAGCCTATAAATCTTCAGCATCTTTTTTGGCTTTTACAGTGCTGTGGCAGGCAACTTCTCTGGCACTTTTACACTAAGCTCTCCAACAGCTGGCTGGTAGCTGAGCTCCTCGGCTTTCCCAATATGCCAGTCCACAGCTGGACTATGGTCTATACAAGGTCCAACCTATGAACTTTTTTTCTTTTTAACAAAGAGTTCAAACCTATCACTGACTATAAAATACTGAGTAAACTCAATATATCCACTGGTTTCACTTGAGAACTGTTCACTATAAGATCTTCTTCAGTCTTCACTTTACCTATTCTGGAGCATTTTCTATCTTTTCCTTCTGAATCTTGAAGCTGGGGTTTTTTGGGGGCTTTTTTTGTTGTTGTTGTTCAGCATGTTTCCTAAGCAGCCCTTGAAGTGTAATCCACACACTGAAGGGAGCTGCAGAAAGACCTCTTATGTGGACTTCCATTGGCCTCTGCTTCAGTGTTTGATCCACCTGTAGGGAAACCTAAGATCTCTGTTTTTGCGATGGTCTCCTCTTCTTTATCTTCCTGTAAATTAAGTCTAAAGTTCTAATGGGGCTCCATCTTCAGAATTCCACCTGACATCACTTTCAGTTATTCCGGGAACCAGATGTATGACAACCATCCAAAAACCAGCCCTCGCGCCTGCCACTGCTCATTCTAAATAGGATCCATTCACATCCTCCTCTGCCTGCCTCTTCATTCCTTAGTAATAAGTGCCCCCTAGCCATTCTTATCTTAGCTCCCGTCAATACTCTACCAAGAAATTGCTTCCACTGTAATGAATTTTTTATTTTTACCCTCTGCATTTTTATGTGTTTGGACAAAAGTTTTCATTTGATATTTTGGCCCAGTGGTTACTAAGCACACATTGATACCCTGAGTTCAAGCCTTTGATTATTATTTGGGCACCATGTTAATTAGTTTTTTTGACAACAGTTTGGCAAGACAAGACAGGTGTGAGATTTGACTAAAAGGCCTTTTTAAAAATTAAAAATTAAGTTCCTCTTTTTTATGTATCTTGTATAGGGTCCAAAAGACAGCAGAGCTCGAAGCACAGAATCACATGCTACTACTGACTCTGTAAAGAAATGCAGTCCCAGCCAACAGGAGTGTCAGGCAAGGGAAGTGAAAAAGAGCAAACGGAAGCAATAATGTGACAATGATTTCTCAAACTGGCCACGGCTGAATGTGACTGTAATCTTGTAGGACTGTCTCCCGAGTGGCCACATCCACCTTGGGACATTCCATCTGGTCCAGGAAAGGGGAAAATTTTTATCTACTGTCTCCCTTTTCCATTTGTCAAAATCTCCTGTGAGGGCCTGTTAAATCCCTCACACTTCTGAGTTTTACCTCCATGAGTGCTAAGCAGCCCCCACTTGGAGTGAACAATGAAGCCCTTTGGCGGAGGCACAAGGTGAGGGGTTGTCAGGCTGCACCTAAGTGAAGTCTACCAGGGCCTCTGCAGTGCTGAGTAACTCAGCAGTGGTGGAAACAAAAGAGACACACGGCATCTTCAGTGATACATGAGGGGTGTCTGATAAAACGGCAAACATACGTGTCTTTTGGGAAACCAAGGTTTTAATGATACAGATCTACAAGTTCTGTGATGAGATTTATGTTGAGATCTACGCTGTAATGTTTTGGTTCTACTATATTCAGGAAAAGAGGGAGAATGGAAGAGAGAAATAGAGAAAATGAGAAGACAAAGAGATAGAGAAATTTGATTCTCATTTTCTAACCTGCCCTCTCCACTGACCTATTCTATCCATAGAGATACCTACCCATTCTCAACAATGTGCTGTATTCCCTTAAAGACTGGCTTTTATTCTTTCATAGATTTCATGCATATATATGGGTGTGTGTGTGCACACATTTTTTTTACAAAAATGAAATGATGATATATGTATTCATTGATATCTCGCTATTCTCTCTTCAGAGGTCTATTTTAACCCTTTTACTATGATTTGAACTCTCTGGGGAAGCGATATTTAAAGAGCAGCCAGACATAAATGGCTCCCTAAGGCATTCTCTAGGTCAGGGCCGGGACTTTCCCTTCCTGACCCAGGCTTTTGTTTTCCAAGATACTTTGCTTCAGCCTCAGAATCCAACCTCTGTCCTTTCTACAAGAAAAATTAATCACAGTGGGCATGTCCCAAATTCAAAGACCACTGCCCCCCTTCTGTAGTTACTCTACGGACCAGTGCTTACAGTCTCAGTTTTGTGGATTTGTGTGGGTAGAATTTGTTGGGGAGACAACTAATTGCAATGGAAAGGAGGTCTGACTGGTCAGGCTGCTCACAGTCTGGGCCAGGAGGCCCCGTGCATAACAATCTCTCAGCACACACGGATGGTGGTGATGCAGTTACCTATCCAGGCACTGGCACTAGCAAAGCTTCTCTGATCCAGCAGAGACATCCAGAGATAGATATTCCTCACATAACAACTTTCCTTTTGTCCAAAGAGTTTTTTATCATCTGCTCAAATTATCTATTGCTGCCTAACAAATTCCCCAAACTTAGTAGGAGAAGCAATAACATTTTTTGGCTTATTTTGTAGGTTAGGAGCTTGGACAATGTTCAGTACAGATGGCTTTGCATCTAGTCTGATATCCCTGAGGCCTCAGCTGGGAAAACTTGAAAGAATGAAGGTGACTTAAAGAACTAGAGGCTTCTTTTCTCATAAAATCTGGCATTAGAAGTGGGATGATATAAAAGCTGAGCTCAGCCATGACTGTCACTGCTACATGTGGCCCCTTAGGTGACTTGGGAATCTGAGGAAAAACCAGAGTTTCCAGAGAGAGAATCTGAAGAGAAGAGTGAGCGCCCCAAGAGATCAAGGCAGATGCTTCAGGGCTTCTTCTGACCTAGCATGGGGATTCATGTCACGTCAGCTTTGAGCATGCTACTGGTTCCAAATGAGTCACTAAGAGTGGCACAGATTTCAGGAGAGTAGAATTAGACCTCCACCCTTGATAGGGGCATGGCAAAGTCACATTGGTCAAGAGCACTTGCAAGGTGAGATGCTGTTGAGACCATACTGGAAAATACATTCCACCCATACCGCCTCATAATACTCCACACTTAGTAAACATAGGAAGTCATTGGTCAACAATATCACACCATTAAAGATCAAGAGATTAAAGTGATTTGCTTATAGCTACACAAAGATCAGGACCTAGAGGAAATGAACAATTGACCTATACTATGACTACAATATTGCCTGAATAGCAAATTGTGGAACACAATTTTTCCATTAAACACTGGTGGAAGAGTAAGGTTATTTAGTGACTAATATACTTGACCTAGTAATGTAACTCCATGAGTTCTTTCTCTAACTCTGTTATTAATTTTGTGTGACCTTGAGCAAGTCTCTTACCATTTTGGAGCTTCAGCAGATGCATTTAATAAAAGAATCAAAATATATGCACGAATCCCTAGGTGCACTGTGAGAGCAAATGTTCCAGCATTAAAGCATTTTAAATGTCTGCACAGTAATGGCCGCATGATGATTACAACAACAATGGTGACAGTGACTCCTGGTATAATAGTCATTATGACGCTCTTTCAGAAAATAATTTTTGTGCCTCTACAGTTTCACTTCATGTTATTAAAGGTTCAAACAAATTCTCAAGCAGCTTCTGACTCAATCTAAATTTCCATATGCAAAATAATTCTGTTATATGTCAAGAGGAAAATAAACAGAACAAGAACAAATGAAAAATGATTTTAAACAAATTCAGTGATGAATTTCTGCATTGTTTTCTGGAGATAATGAATTGTCCAATGTTTACTACTGGCCATGTAAAGTTCAGAAACACATATGTCAAAAATATTAGTGGGGATGTCTCAT
Source organism: Phyllostomus hastatus (assembly GCF_019186645.2). Taxonomy (NCBI): domain Eukaryota; kingdom Metazoa; phylum Chordata; class Mammalia; order Chiroptera; family Phyllostomidae; genus Phyllostomus; species Phyllostomus hastatus. Next base: position 19,583,332 of record NW_025333640.1, read on the forward strand.
TTTTAGAGCAATTGTTACTTATTCCTTTGAATTTATTTCCTCCTATAATCAGAAGGATTATAATATAATGCTATGTAAATAGTTGTTATACTATATTATTTAGGAAATAATGATATGAAAAAAGTTTGTACATGTTCAGTACAGATATAACCATCATAGGCATAACATGTCAGCAACAACATACCTTAAAAAATTTTTTTTGATCTCTGGTTGGTTGAATCTGCAGATATGAAAGCCTCACATACACAGACAGGGCTGACTGTACTATTATTAATGACAAAAAAGTAGTAATAAAAATTAGTACATTCAATAATTATTTCCAAGTAAATTAAAGAGAAACTAACTATAAGTTACTTTTAAAAATTCCACAGACCAAAAATAAAATGGCTAACTGTAAAGCAAAACTGAAAAGCAAAAAATGTGCAATATTTATGTTGTGCCAAAATCCTAATGTGAAGTTTGTGTGGTAAAGCTCCTAATTAGAAGTTTAAATTATAGACTGTATTGGAGGATTGACAGAGATGTTCCTTTTAAAATGGCAAAATATGTTTTGACTATATGAATCACTGAAAATCGTTTTAAGAAACATACTCAAAAATTCATAAGTTCATCTGTTAGACAAGAAATGCTAAGTATATTGGCTATTGTAACCTTTTCTACATTTCATTAAAACATCTTAGGAACAGTTTGTTCTGAATACTTTGTTAAATCTTTTGAAAATCACCATTACCTATTTTAGTTGAAAATATAAAGAATCTTTTAGTAAAGTTGTTAAGAATTTAAAGCACTGTTAAAATATCATTGAATAGACATAACACAAAATTTGGAAAACCCCAGTTCCACAAGCTATTCAGAAAGAAATATTGTGTATGTATTTACAACTATCAGTTAAAATATTTCCTCTTCTGTGAAGTGTTTTACTGAATGGGAAACACCATTTTTTTAGGTTGCTTAGTAAATATCTTATTTTTTTAATACTTTACAAAAGTAAAAGAAATGCTTCTAACATCTTTGATCTGAATCTAAAGTTTTTAAGATGTAGTACTTTTGAATGTAAATTCAAAACCACAGAAAGAATAAATTTATTCAGAGTCTCAATGTACTTTATAAGCCATAACTGACAAATGCTGAAACTATTCTCACATTACAGAAAATCTATAGCAAGGACTGCTATATTCATTAATTCCATCCTCATAAATTTTCTTAACTCCTTTTAGGAATCACATGAGTGGTAACTAAATCAAAACATATCCATATATTTATTCAATAAATAATTATGAAACATTTTATTTCCATCCCTGAATGAATACAAAATGAAGAAGATATGGATTCTGTCATTAAAAAAAACTTAAAGACATATGGACAAAGAGGACATGTAACTAATATAAGGCAGAAAGTAGGGAAACATACAGATGAAGTGGGAATTTAGATTTAGAAATGATTGGATTACCTAAAATTGCTGGGAAGAAAGAAAGCTCTAAACTGTACCTTTAAAATCTGGGTTTGATTTTCCTCATAGAGGCATGAGGACAAAAGCATTCTGAGGCTCAGAGACAGGAAAGAGCATAAGCGAGGACTCTGAGGGAGGCAGACAGGTAGTATGTGTATGCAGTCAAAGCAGCTTAATGCAACAAGAGGGAAGGTTTGCAAACAGAATAGAAAAGATAAAGAGCCTAATGACTAGTCACTTCATAATTGAGGGTTCTGAATTTAAAACAATATAAGTTGGACTTTACCTTGTAGGTATTGGGAAAGTCATTGAAAAGTTATTAGCAGGGGAAGGACTAATAGAACCGTATTTCAGAAAGTTTCTCGAAGCAATGCATGAAGAACAAAATAAGGAAGAACCAGGTATCAGAAAGAACAGTAAAAGCCATGTATAAAATGGGCCAAGCAATTAGATCCTGACCTATGGTCTAGTCACTTGGGATCCAAGGAAAAGCAATTGATGGGAGTTCATGGAATCGATGTGGGGGGCAAGGAAAAGAGCAGACTGAAGATGATCTGGTGACTGGATGGAGATTCTCCCGACAAAAATGGAACACGGGGAGAGGGAAGGTCAGGGAGAGAAAAGTTGGCCAAAAGAGCAATTACTGAACACCCCCAGACACAATTCTAAGCTGACTGCCTGTGTTATCTCATCTAACCTCCTAATAGTGATACCAAGGCACTAAGGTGATTTGCCAAAGGTCACACAATTAGTGAGTGACAGATTGAGGACAGGCAATCAGTGTCATACTGAGGCAGGGGTGCCAAATGCAGGTAATAGTGTTGAGTAGTACGTTTGGAGCTGCAGAGAGAGAGCAGCAGATCCGAGACAAATTTCAGGGGAGTCACCTGTATAATAAAAGTCATTAAATTATAGAACATTACTGGAAAGAATACAGCATTAAAACAATAGGGAAGAGAGACATCAAAACTTAGAAGGTAAGTACTTTAAGAATAGATATTCAAATGAACCAGTACATCTTACGGATCTTCATTTATCAGACTTTAGAATTTTTCTCTCACAAAGCCAAGATAGAAGATGCACCAAATGTGAAAATATGAAAGGTAAACCCTGAAACTGCACAGGCCAAATAGTATTCAGCATTATTTTGAGCTCATTGTGTAAACTGGGAAATTAATCTAGAGAAAAAATGATAACTCAATTTTCCACTTCAAGATTTCTTAATTAATAAAACCAATGCCACATACATTATATTAATAAATGATATTTATTTTAATTATATTTAGAGAACTTATTTCTCATCCCAGGTTGATAAATAAATAGTTCAGTAATTAATCATAAATCTCATAAAACATGATAAATTGGAAGTTTTTTCTGATTAATAATAGCATAATTTGTTATAACAAAAGCTATTTAAATCCTTAAAAATTACTAGAATCTAGAGAAATAGGATGATAAACCGCTTTAACTACATTGACTAGAACAAAAAAAATAAAGGCAATATAATGTAAAAGAGAAATGAAGAAGAGGAAGAATCAATCAAGGCCTTCAAATCCATCAAGCACTACAATCTGAATGTGTGCTAATGAAGCTAATTCAGTATTCTCTACCTGTTTCTGTTTGTTTAATTTGAGAAGGGAGCATTGAAAAGACTTGAATAATGTCATTTCTTACTAAAATTTAATAGACCCACAACAAAGATCAAGAAATATATTACCATGAATAATTATTACTAGCATAATAATTTGATATAGTCAACAATGTGCTAGTAATTATATAAAATTAAATATTTAATATACATTCTTTGTTTCTCTGAGTTATTCATTAGTGAAAGGTACTTCTCTAGCAAAATCTGAATTTGCTCTTTGCTTAACATTGCATAGAATGCCATTCTTTCCGTGGTTTTAGAACATATAATTTATATTTACCCAATTCAAACTCACTGTTTTACTTCCATGTCACGTGATAATCAACAAAGAAAAGATACAGCTATGAGACTGAGGCCATTTTAGGATGCTTATGTGTAATGAGATACAATGTTTGGCCTGGCAGCTTTTCTTTCTTGGCCCTTCTCCTACTCAAATCCTGCACAAATGCCAAATTTTAGCCTCAGGCCAAAAGGGAAATTCACAAGGAAACAATGATCCCTTTTGATCTGTAAACAAGGAGGATATACAGAGGGCCCAGAGACAAATGAAAGGATGCTGAGCATCATTAGCCATCAAAGAGATGAAAATTAAAACCACCCTGAGATACCACTTCACACTGGTCAGAATGGTCATCATAACCAAATCAACAAACAAGTGCTGCCAAGGTTGTGGAGAAAAGGGAACCCTAGTGCACTGCTGGTGGGAATGCAGACTGGTGCAGCCACTGTGGAAAACAGTGGAATTTCCTCAGAAAACTAGAAATGGAACTGCCTTTTGACCCAGCAATTCCGCTGCTGGGATTATACACTAAGAATCCTGAAACACCAATTCAAAAGAACCTATGTACCCCAATACTCATAGCAGCAAAATTTATAATAGCCAAGTGCTGGAAGCAACCTGAGGGCCCATCAGTAAATGAGTGGCTCAAAAAATTATGGTATGTTTACACAATGGAATACTACACAACAGAAAAAAAGAAGGAACTCCTACCTTTCTGTAGGATAAACGGAGTCAGTCTGGCTTCCTCACCCAGATGTCTGCATAAATAAGGGAAGCAATGTTCCCATAACCCTGAATGGGCCTGATAAATAGTGTACTCGTAGCCTTGAGAATGGGTCCGATAAACGGTTCCCATAACATGAAAATAGTTTGCATGCACAGAACCATGATATAATTTTCCGGCTTGGAGCCTGCTTTATTTGCCTCTACTACATAAGCCAGTAGGGGCTTCTCACCAGTGAAACACACAGCTTGCAGCTTGCATGGCTTGCCCACCTGTGAATAAAGGCATGTCAAGCATCCCCACGGCTCGACACATTTTCTTCTGTCTCCCCACATCTAGAGTGGACCTGCCAGGCCTTGACAGGCTGCAACACAACTGGCATGGTTGCCAGTGTCAAGGCTATGAGAACATCAGGCCCATTCAAGGTTATGGGAAAACTGATTCCCTTAGTTACCCAGACACCTGGGTGAGGACGCCAGACTGCCTCCATTTATCCTACACCTTCAAGACAGCATGGATGGAACTGAAGAGCATTATGCTAAGTGAAATAAGCCAGGCGATTAAAGACAAATAGCACATGATCTCACCTATAAGTGGAACCTAATCAATGAAACAAACAAGCAAGCAAAATATAACCAGAGACATTGAAATGAACAAATTGATAGTAACCAGAGGGGATGGGAGAAGAAGGATAAGGGGGGGAAGAGGAAGGCTCATCAAGGAACATGTATAAAGGACACATAGACAAAGCCAAAGTGGGTAGGTTCAAAGGTGGAAGGCAGGGATGGATGGGGAGGGGGGAGTGGTGGGGAGAAAATGAAGACAACTGTACTTAAACAACAATTTAAAATAATGTTTAGAAAATCAACGAATTAAAAAATTTTAAATAAACTGTTGTTTTACCAGTTATGTAAATGGATATATTTTTTACAGTATGTATCAAGGCAATGGTAAATTACTTCATGTAGTAATGATAGGACAAAACTTTTTATTGCTGCCTCCTTTATAATTCACAGTGATTTTGAAAAACTCAGGACTTGGCTTAAATGAAAACACTTCTGTATTTCCCTACTAACTCATCCAGTAGAAACTTCCACACAGACAATCATAACACATCACATCGTAGCTGCATGTTAACACATAAAACTTTAATGGAATGGAAATCAATCTACAAATTAAAAGGATACATTTTAAAACTGAGAAAATAATAAATTGATAGCTCAACTTTTAGGAAGACTAAAGAAGAAATGTAAAAAAATAATTAACTAATTTTATCCAAAAAGGTACAAAGCACCAATAAATTTTTTAAATTAGTTTGTTTAAATATCAATATTCATCTTGGACAAACCATCACAAAATCAATGGCTGGGAAGAGAAACACTGAAGTTATTCTAGAGATAATAGGATAACTAAACGTCAGGTGGATTTCAATTTTTTAAACCTGCCTATGTATGGATGTAAAAAAAAAAAAGTCCTAAAAGAGATTATTAGCTTCCATAATAACTTAAGCAATACAATAAAAGAGAGTTTACTATGTAACTAAGTATACATTAGGCCAATGTTACCATGAATATAACTAAATCTTCAGTTTACAAGAAAACTAACCGCATGCTATATTCTTCTTCCTCATCTGCATCACACCTTTAGAAAAGATACAACAGATTTCTTTAAATTAAGAAGTGAATACATCCTCAAAAAAAGAAAAAGAAAAAGAAAACCACTAGAGGTAATCCCAGGGAAAGAAAAGAGACAAGGTCCCAGCAATGAAGTTCAGGAAGCATTAGGAAGCTTCTTCCAGGCAAAACCCCCTCCTGAAGGTACCTCACTCCCCACTGCTGTGCACAGCTTAGCACCGTATCCACCCTGAGAAACAGCCTCAGGTCATGTGGCCACACCCTAAGGCCAATGCCATTTGGGAGGTCAATCACCTGAGGAAGACCAACGCTATCAAAAGAATGGACAAATTTTATATGTTAAAAGACTTAGATATAATAGAATTAATAAATAAAAAATATTAACTTAGTAAATAAGTTAATATCCTCAGAGAAAGGAGGAAAATATTTACATAAAATAAGCATAGAATGTAATACAACAAAAAACTAACATTAATAATAATGATTAAACATAAAAAATATACCATATTTTTGGACTATAAGATGTACTTTTCTCCCCAAATTTGAGCGGAAAATGGGGGTACATCTTATAGTTCTAATGTAGCTTACCTAGCTACTAAATGTAGTTTACATTTACATTAGTGAAATATTATGTTATTTATGTCATTAAATATTTTACCACATTTTTTGCTTCAAAAATTTTTTTTCTATTTTCCTCCTCTAAAACCTAGGTGTGTCTTGTAGTCCTAAAAATACAGTAATTGTTTTCAATAAAAAATAAATGACTGAAGAAGAAAATAGTGAATTCAGATTCAGGCATTGCCCAAATCTATCTCTTAGTAACTACAGGAAGGGAAAAGAAGATAATGTGAGAATGTGAATTAACCTATTTTGAACGGATAATGCCTGAGAATTTTCCAAAGCCAGAAGAAGGGGAAGAAGGAAAGTCCTAGTTCTCCAATTGATCTGGTGCACTGCAGCCAGGGCAGTAACAGCTGTAGGTTATGCGTACTACAGAATGGCAGCTGAAAAACGGCTTAGCTTATCTCCAAAGAGCTGAACATCTTAAACCTGCGAGTTATTAGAGTAATTAAATCCATGCAAATGCCAGAAGTTGTGTCCTTACACTTATTTCAAAGATCACAAAGAATTTACATGTATACCTATGTCAAGGGTCACATAGATTCACTATTCTTAAAGAAAGAAAAAAAACTTGATAGTTTAGAGTACTGAATTATCTGCCTAATATTTATGGCAGCCCTGTGTCTCAATCAGAGAAAACTTGAGGAAAAAGAAACTCACATACTTAGAGAAACAGAAAGCAAGAGGGAGGAAGTAAAGAAGTTTCACTTGTGTGTTGTAATATAAACCACAAAACTATATTTGATATATGCAAATATGTATAGAATTTAAATTGCATTTCATTATTTATACATTTTAAAATATAAAAATGCCAAGATTAGCATAATTAGCATGCAGCTCAACTTAATAATACAAACATCTATAAAAAATTAAAATCTTTTCATCTACAGGATAATATGAAAAATATTTTACTTTTATTCATTCTTTTCTACTGATGAGGACAGTGAGAAAGGGTGTCAAAGTAGTGATTAAGATCTCCCATCATCATTTTGCAAATTTCACCATTGTTGTGGAGTTCAGAGCTACTCTTAAATCTAGTTTTAATATTGTAAAACTGTTCCTAATTTTGATTTATTCATAGCTTTGCACTTGATAAATTAATTAGGGCACTATTCATTATTACTATTCATTACTATTCCATTCATTACTATTTCATACACAACCACAACAGAATACAATATCATGCTCCTTATGGAAATCTCATTCATATTTTGAGGACAAGTTTTTTATTTTTATTTTAATTAGCAATAAAATTGTAAATAAACTTTCCACATGCATGCAGGTTTATCTCTGGGGCTCTCAATTCTGTTTCATTGGTCTGTGTATCTGGGGTTTTTCCCCCAGTACCATGCTGTTTTGATTACTATAACTTGTAGAATAGTTGAGTCAAGGAGTGTGATACCTCCAGCTTTGTCCTTCTTTATATACTGTTGGTGGGATTGTAAATTGGTGCAGCTACTATGGAAAACAGTATGGAGAGTGTTCACAAAATAAATAGATAAAGAAAATGTGATACACACACAATGGAATACAGCTCAGCCATGAAAAAAGTGAAATCTTGACATTTGAGACAACATGGATAAAACTTAGAGTATACAATGCAAAGTTAAATAAGTCAGAAGTAGAAAATATAAACACCATATAATTTCATTCATATGTAGACTCTAGAAAACAAAAGCAAACCGCTCAAATAAAGCAAAAACAAACTCATAGACACCAAGAACAGATCAGTGATTACCGGAGTGCAAAGCGATCGGAGGAAAGCAAAGGGGTGAAGAGGATCAAATATATGGTGATAGAGAGTAGCTAAACCTTGGGTGGTGATCACTGTGTAGTGCATACAGATGTCAAATCATAATGTTGCAGATGTGAAAACTTTATATAATAAAAATATTTAATAAAACTCCATTGGTGGCATTTTTTAATGAGACAGTTTCTCAAGATGTGCCAGTGTATTCATAGAAATAACCCAAATCACTAAAACCATTTGGAAAAAAAGGCAAATGACAGCTATTTCAAAGGTTTTTGGAAAAGTAATAAATAAAAATGTTCTTAAAAGACAAATAGAAAAAATCAATATTTAGCTCAAACTGCCAAATCTACAAGTCATTTATAAAAGGCCCCCAACCCTTCACAATCACTTGTTTTGACATGAGGCTTTATAAGACAAAAGAAAATGTCTTTGGCAATAAATCATAAAGCTATGTTTACGTAGTCTAAAACTAACTAGACAGTGATGGTAAATTATTTTCTACTGAAAAAAAACAAGTGTCTTGTTTATTCAGGTTCTACTCTACCTGGAGCTTTTCCTTATTGGTGAGCAAGTAGGTGTCAAATCATAACTTTTGTGTGCATGCTCATAAATCCACCAGTCAGCTCATGAGGATGACTCATAGGGCTTTGTCCAAATTTTAAAGTTTGCTTATAGCAAGTAGTGTGTTCGTCATCTGCATCTAAAACTGCTTAAGCCTGCAACATTTCCCTGAACTATTAATATGATTTTTTTTATTATTTAGTGAATACTGGGTAGTTTATTTTTCTCATAAGAGGGATTCATATTGATCAGCCAGGAAAAACATTATTACAAGGAAAATCAATTTGAAAGTTATATTAGATGTGAGAAGGCCATTTTCAAATCCCCGGTCATCCATGGTTGTTTGTGCAAGTAAAGAACACCAATGTTATTAGATTCAAAATCTCACCATTTGGCCAGAATTTATAACTCTCTACTAGACACACAGCATGCCTTAGAGTCCACTTTAAAAGTAGATGATATTCTGAAAAGTTGTAAAACTATGGTAAGAGATCATGCTAATTTGCCCTTAGCCTAAATATATTAACTGCACATCAACAAAGAGTTCTAAGAAAAGAAATGGAAAGTAAAAAGAATAGGTCTTTAAACACATTGAAAATTTAAAACTATAAAAGAGGCATTAGGAAGGATTTTCCTAGTAGCTTATATTCATTTTCTACTGCTACTCTGCTGTTGGTACAGACTCTCACAACCAGCCCTTCACTTCCATCTTCTATTGGAGAACTAATTGACTTGATAAATGTTAAGCCTGGAAAAGTTAAGGGTTGCTATAGATATTTGTATTATACTCTGACATTAGAATAATCCTTAGGGAGGGCAAAAGGTTAAAACCCCTTCTGGATAAGTGTTAACTAATTAATGATGATTGTACTAAGCAACGTTTGGACAATTTTTCTTGTTCCTTGGCATCAAGTTGATAAATAACCCAGAAATAAGAGAGAGATTAATGGTTGATTAAATTCCACCCAGGTACTTCATATTAGCTCCAAAAATTTAGCTATTTATAAATGTCATGTGTTGTAAAGGTATGTAATATGTAGGTTTAATTTATCTTTGGTGAAACAAGAATGAGCAGTGAATCACTGAAGTCAAATACTCAACTAAGAGAAAAATAAAGGCATGATCCCTTCTCCTTAAAGAGCAAACACCATTAGTTAAGTAGAGATTAGTTGATCCTGGAAAAATACACTTAAAATGGTAACACTATATTTACAAATTGATTATTCTGATGATTTTGTGTCTCCACAAAAATTCATAGTATCTGTCATGTTTGAGTTACCCAGTAAACTTATTAATCTTCCTTTCTTTCATTTGTATATTCAATCTTCTCAATTAGATCTCATCTACATGCCACTGTATCCCCCATTAAAAAGAAAAGTCCCCCAAGTCAACATACTTCAGATAGTATCTTTTCTTCTGTTCAGATTTTTGAAAAGTCTTCAAAAATGTACCTATTTTCACTCTCCATTCTTGTTTATTCCATTCCAATGGACTGAAATTTTGTTATTCCATCAAAATGAGATTTAGTAACCTGAGTCACAACCCAAAATATGTTGAAGTTCTTTATCCTTTCCTCTCAGCAGCCTGTAATACTGTAACCACTGCCTTCTTTGTTCCTTGAATTCTGTCACTCAGTATACTTGTGGGTTTTTTCTATCTTCAGATCCACTTCATCTTTCCCCATTCAGCAATAAAAAATCTTGCCTTATGCTCTACATTATTTCTGTCTATTTTATCCATGTCCACTGCTTAAGTTACTGTACATTATATACACGTGCAAAGACATGTGCACATGTGTGCAGATATGTGTGTCTGTGAGCATATACATGTATCCATCTCCTCTGAGTGGCAGATTGGCCAGAGTCAGGACAACTACAATCATTTTATCTGGTGCGCTTGCATTCATGGGGCTTTTTCATCATTGGTTCTCTCCTGGATCTCCTCACTTTCTTCAAACTCTTGCTTACATATCACTTCCCCTGTGAGGATTTCTCTGAACTATTAAAAACACTGCATTGCATTATCAGCTGCACAAGGACATTTTTTCATCTGTTTTAGTCCCTGCTGTATCTCCAGTACCTAGAACAATGTTTAACAGACAATAGCACTTGGTGAGTATTTGTTAAATGAAGTAATAAGTTTAAATCAGATCACATCACCCATTTAAAGCACAGCTTTGGCCTCACACTGCACTTAGAATAGAGAACAAACTTTCTCATATAATATAAGACCCAGCAGAATGCAGACACTTTCTTCTCCCCCTCCAGCCTCTTTTCAACTCTTCAACTGCTTTTCAGCATCCAAGCCACATTAGACTTTTCTTCATTTCTTTGTATATACCTGTTTCATCCCACTTCAGGGTGCATACATATGCTTCTCTCCCTGCCTAGAAGGACCTTCTCTTAACTTGTCCTAGTGGATCCCTATTTAACTCACAATCTCAACAGAAGATCCATTCCCCCTTGTAATCCTTCCCTAACCTGCCAGCCCATTCACTGTATGTTCACATATCAACAGGTATTTCATATCACATATATCACAATTGCAACTTTTACATTTTATACTGAAAGCAAGGACTTAGTTTTATTCACCATTGATTTGTCCATGCAGTATGCAGCACTTGGGTGTAGTCAATAGCATTTGTGGAATGGATAAGAAAAAGAAGGAAGTAATATAACTTTAAACCGGGATTGCAGGGATAATATATAGAAAATTGGCCAAATGGCTATAGTCTGTTCACATTAGCTCCCAATTAAAGGGAACTATCATTAAGAAGGAAGATTCTAAATTAGTAAGTAAAAAAATTAAAAGGAAAAAGAAACATAGGAAATTAGAAGAAAAAAATTAAATGCTTTCTCGTAGACCACTAAATCAACCTAATTAAGTTATGATTTGTTTTATTATTCACAAAACTATATTATATATCAAACACATTCCCATTAATCAAAGACTAAAAAATTCCTGAATTAAATGACATAATGTTAGCTTATGCCAGAGTTGACCTTGAAAAATCTTTCAAATGTAGTTCAGTGTGATTGGAAGTTATATATGAATATATTCTCCTAAGCACATATCTGCAATGCCTGGATGTATGTTTTTGAAATATAATGTATCTGGGTAGCAGGAGATAAAATTACTCTTTTATCCCTCTTGTTGGCAAGAGATTTTGAAACCTTAGCCTACATGACAAAACCCAACAGAGATTAACTTTTCTCAGGAGTTGATTTGTTATACAAAAGAAATGTGGACATGGGAGAGTTAAAACCAAATAGTTGCTTGGCTCTCTACTCAGAGCAACTTTGTATTCACACCACCTGATTGCGGTATTCCCACCCTCCCTCCACCCCCGCCCAGGATTTAGAGTAAGCAATGAGGTAGGAAGGGTAAAATTAACCCCGCTCCCCAGACACACACACAATCTACATGCACACAGATTACAGAAACCTTCATATGCATATACATCTATACACAGCTGGCAGTATATTAGTTAGGCCCATTTATAATTTTTGTCATCATAGATCAGTTTTCTACTTTACCTGAAAATTAAAATATGTTTTTAAATGTTTAAAAATTCTGTATATAATTTAAAATATGAAGTACATAAGAGGTCTGCCCAGTGGGTATCCAGTCAGCCATGTAATATGAAGAAGAAAGACATTTGTTGAAGAAGATACAAAATACAAGAAACATTATACACAGGACAGTGATGCCTCAGTCCCCTTCAAAGTAGGCACCTTGGGACACTACACAGTTCTCCCAATTGCCATCAGCTGCCCCTTTGTATTTTCCTGAATCTCATTGACAGTCCAAAACCTCTTCCCTTTCAAAGGTGATTTTGGTTTTGGGAAAAACCAGAAGTCCCAGGACACCCAGTCTGGGCTGTAGGAAGGCTGAGTCACCTGGGTGATTTGATGTTTCGCCAAAAAACTCTGCACGAGATATGATGCATGAGCAGGGATGTTGTCATGATGAAGCTGCCAATCACCAGTTGCCGATAGCTGCAGCCTTCTGAATCATCTGAATAGTTTCCGTGGAGGTATGTTCAAGCTTAACACAAAATTTGATGCAGATTCATTGCTCTACTTGGTAAGTCATTTTGAATAAGGCAGCCACACACAACACATGCTCACTCCACTGACTAGTACAGTGAAGTCATCATTGTTCATGCATGCACATTCCAGTCCATTCTCCTTGGCTGGCAGGTTACACTGATGTCATGCAAATCATTCTCATTATATTAACAATGGCTGTACATTTTCTGGATAGACCCCATATATATACCTTCTATGTCAGGAAAAAAAGCCAAATGTTAGAATATATAAAAATCAAGAAATACAGCTAAATTACTAACCTGATAAAAAAAATTTATACAAGATTTAACAAAAAAGTAACTGAACTAATCATTGATTAAAATATAGAAGAAAACAAAATATACAAAATTTTAACTGCAAAATTAATGTACTAGAAAAACAGTGAGATTAATTAAAAAAAACAAGAGCTCTTTCAAAAGAACAATAAAATACAGCATTTCTATCAAAACTACTAAGAAACAAATAAAACAAAGGTGTTAGATACGCAAATGAACATTTTTCAAAACAAGAGAAATTCATTCTGTAATAATAAAATTATATGTTCATAATCAAAACATTTTTAGATAAATATACAGGAGGAAATAAAAACTGAAGTAGATAAAATATGTTAGAAGCAATAAAAATTTGTCAAAATACCACCAAAAATATTCTTTCACACTGAAAGCTGTTCAGTCTTATCAAACTTCCAATAAAGATCTAAATTCTACATTGTTTAACTATTCCAGAAAGCAGAAGAATATGGACCACCTCCCTAATTATTGTAACTAAACTTACCTTGATACTATATATTACAAAGAAAAAATCAAAATTCCACAGACTAATTTTAATTTTAAATAAAAATTTTAAATCCTAAATAGAAAATTATCAAATTAAAATCAATTTTATATAGCATAAACCAAATACCAACTAAGTATGTATCATTTGGAAATTTAAAATTAGTTCATCATTTGAGAATTAACTAAAATATTTTATCAGATCAATAATTTCAAGAAGACAATTCTATATTCTTTCAATAGTTACTACAAGCACATTTGGGTTAAATTTTACATTCTTGCCCTGTGCTAGAAGTTAGAAACATAGAAAGATAGTGTAATTCCTGCACCAATAAAAGGTACAGTCTATTAAATTGTTCTTGTATTTCTAATCAAATCAATAAGAAAAAAACAAAATAAAATCTTTATGATATAAAATGGAAGGGAGAAAATTACCTGTGTACAAGATACTCTACCTGAGAATCTAATCAATATAATGGAAAACTAGTTAGAACTAAGAAAATTCAGGAAGGTAGCAGATTAAAAAAATGAGTATACAAAAAGCAATAGGTTTTCATCAGCAATAATCAGTTAAAAATAAATTTTAAAATGTGATCCCATTTTAGCCCTGGCCAGGTAGCCCAGTTGGTACTGTCTAGATTACGCCAAGCTTGCAAGTTCAACCCCCCCAGTCAGGGCACATACAAGAATCAACCAATGAGTGGATAAATAAGTGTAACAGCCAATCAATGTTTCTCTCTCTCCCTCAAATCAATAAATTTAAAAAATAAAAATTGATCCCATTTTAAGGGATAACCAATACTTTTCTGTCCCTATATATAATGAAAATGTAAAGGCTCTTCTAATTTTACTGAGGGATATAAAAATTAAAAATGCACCATTTCTGGGGAACACCAGTGTTCACCCAATTTACCTACAGATTTAATAAACCTTAATCACATGCCAACAAAACTTTTTTGAAAACATTTCATAGTGATTCTTAAGTTCATACGTCAGTATGGAAGTGAAACTACAGAGAAAATTGAACTTTATGACAGAAGTTAATTAAAGAACCACTGTCCCATCTCATATTGAAAAAGATTTTGAGATTTAATAGTTTATTAGATATTTAACATGTGCACACATTATACTAAGTAATGTACATAAATAATGTCAGTTAATTCTCTCAAGAGTCCTATGAGAAAGATATTAATGTACCCATTTTATCATTATTCTCATTTTTGCATTGAGGAAACTGAGGTTTAAAAGGCTATCTCCTCAAAGTCACAAATCCAGCATGAAGCAGAATGGAAGTTTGAACCTAGGCCCACATGACCTCAAACAGTGAACTCAACAACAACAAATCACTGTCCACAGGGACTGATGCAGAAATGGGTACTGGGCCATACTCATTTATAAAGTGATTGATAGGGACCTCCTTTCTTTTAAGGCCACTGATTTTAAAGACTAAATCCAGGGTTACTGGAAAGTCATTCACATTGCCTAGGAATTAATATTCCTACAGAGAAAAGGAGAGCAAAAAGACTGAAAGACAGAAGCCTGTTGGTCATTCTCAAACCTCTGGATCCAGCTGTTCTAAACTCTCAGACTTCCCAATTGTGAGAAACAAAAACCTCCCTTTTTATTCAAATGAATTGAATTGTGTTCCTGCCACTTGGCAACAAAATCTGTTCTGATCAAAAGACCAGTTGAGTGTTTTGGGGCAGGGCAAGAGAGTTGAGGGTGTTTGCAAGGGAGTGTTTCTAATGAGGAATTATATGCAAAGTGAAGCAAGACAGTGGTGATGGAAGGTGAGAGATGAGTACGGGTAAATATTGCTGATGGGGAAATACTGCTCCAGGAGCAGGTAGTCAGTAGGCAGTCTGACAGTAAACTTGTTGAAGTGAGATGTTGAAGACAGTGCAATTATTGGTGATAATAAGGGTGCAGGTACAATCATGTCAAAGGGTGACTGGGGTGGATGAAGGTATAAAGTTCAAGGAACTAGGATGCCAGAATACGGGATGGTAACGTAGAAAAAGACTTCAGCAGTTACAATTATAGGTGAGTTAGAGAGCTGAAGAGGATGTTAGTGAGGAGAGTGTTACAGCCCAACGGTCTGAGTGTCGAAGATGACAAGGATTATGGGAGAAAAGAGGCAAAATGATTAAAAATCGGTAGTTGGGGATACAGGGGGTCCTTTCATGAGACAATGTCATGTGAGGGAAAAGAAACAAACTCCATGTAAACGCAATCCAGTTCATGCAAGAATGTGAAAGTAATATTCAGAGAAAAGATTGGTCTGTGGAAGACAATAAATTAAAGAGTAGGAGGCCTAGGGGGTAGAGCAAAAGGGTGAAGGATGGAAGCAAATACCAGACATTGGGCCTGGTGACGATTGTGTGACTGTTACAGAAATGAGAACTTAGCAACAACTGAAAGCCAGCGAGATCCAGACTTATGGATGTGACTGTTATTTGCAGAAGTATGGGACACTTTGGATTAGTTCAAATCATCTCTTAGAAGATGGACAAACCTCTTGTCCCTTCAGCCTGCAGCGTGATATGTGTCATGTGTACCCTAGACTGCAGGCATAGAAAATGACCACATAGTGGTCTCAGGTCAACAGCTCAAGGTTGCCTAATGATAAAATTATAAGCTGGACATATATGGGCTCTTTATGATCAAGATCCTCTAGCCTCCTCTCTTGGCACTTCTCAGCATTGCAAGTTACAGCCCAGCCTATTGAACCACTCTTAATTCCCCTAACTACTCCATATTGTCTCTTGCCTCTATATACGTACATATTGTACCTCCCACTCCACCCATTCATTTTGGGCTGACAATTGTAGTCATCCCTTATGATTCATCGTTGGTACCTCTGCAGGGAAGCCTTCTTTTACTCTCAGTATTGGATTAGTGTCCCCACATCTTTTATTCCTATTAGAGCATTACTACACTATATCATCTTTGATTTTATGACTTGGATAGCCAGCCCTTAAAAGGAAAGGCATGTGGTAGTTATTTAGAACTTATGTATATGTCATGAATTAATTGAACAAATTAAAAAGGCACAACACAATTAGGCTTCTGCTTGAATATTTCAGGTGATTGATCTCACTATTCTATGTTATTCACGTATTTTTGCTGCACAATAAACGATGCATCTGTTCCTGGAGATTGCGCACCACAACAGATATAAGAATATAATGGAAACATTGAGAGACATCTGAATTCTCCTGAGTACTTGGGTTGATTATAATCTATGTCTTTTTTTCCCACATTTTCCTGAAACGTAAATGCTCTTTTAGAAGATATCCCATTCAGTACTCTCTTTTGTCCCCAGAGTACTATATATTTTCTCAATGATTCTCCTAGTAATTACCAGTTTTTGTTCTAATAGCAACAGGGAAATTTTCAGGACTACAAAATTTACAGCCCATGTTTTCATATATAAGTAGAGTAAGCTCAAAAATAGGAAAATATAAGTATTTGTTCTGGTTTTATCCAGTGTCTTCCCCACTATTAATCACCTAGCATAATGGGTCAAATAATATTTGAAAAAAATTAAAAAACAGTGGATAACAGAAGTCTGAATTTATACCTTACAGGGCCTCATACCTGTTCCTGAAATGTACATAAATTTGTGAAAACCATCCAGCCTGCTAAGTTGACATGTACAATAACTGTGGTTTCAATATTTGAACATAAATCTATAATCCATCTGGAGTTTATTTTGGTTTATGTCACAAGGAATGAACCAATGTTATTCTTTTTCCAAATGGTTAGCCAGTTGTTTCAACACCTTTTCTTGAATAATTCATTTCTCTCCACTATTTTGAAATGGCACCTTCATGATATACTAGTTTGCTTAATTAGGTGTACTGCTACTCTTTCTATACTGTTCCACTGATCTTTCTCTTCTCGTAATGGAAAAAAGACAATTCAAATAGCATTCAATATTGGCCCCAAAACCTGCTTTTCTTACTTAGTAATTTCATTTACCCACTGTCTGCATTCACTAGTATGCCTTTCCTCTCCCTGCAATATCAAACACACTTTCCTAACCACATTCCCAACATGTATAAACCACATTAAAGAAATTGCCTCACCTTGTCTTCAGAAATTCTATCTGCTTCCACTCTCGCCCTCAAGGAAGGTACCTGGGAAATGAGGAAAGATGGTGCTATCCACTAAGAGACAGAACACAGGAAGAGGAAGAAAGGGAGACTTGGGGAGCAAGGGCATCCTGATGAGTCCTCTGTGAGACATTCTGCCTATGCAGCCAAGGACGTCCAGTGGTTCCAGCAGCTCAGGGGAGTCTTGGGAAAGTATGTGTGTGCTCAGGAAAGTATATGTGCACAAAATGAAGGCTTTGTAGACAGGTCAGCCATAGAGATTAAATATAATAAGAAAAAGGAGAATGGAGTCCAGAAACACCAACAGAGACATTAAAAGATGTTGCCAGAGAAGACCAAGAACTGTGGAAAGAAGAGAGAAGAAAATTCAGGTGGGAGTGTGTATGGTGAGTGGTGAGACAGGAAACATCATAGAAACCAAGAGGATGGATTCTGAAAGGGAAAGATTTTGAATTCGGATTTGCCCTAGTGTATCATATTTATATTTTTATTATAAACAGACAAAATTATTTAATGTCAAATGCTACTTTTGTTTAAGTGAGAATGAATGATATTTTTAAAGACAACTGGATTCAACATTTAAGATCAATTTGTGCTATGTCTGAAAGCAATTCCATTAGACAGATATAAGCAATGAATTGGAAATAAAATTCACAGAAACTGAGGAAACAGGCCCTAAGATGGTAAGGTTTGGGATGGGTAGCTAGTCAAATCACTCAGTGTTTGGAAAAAACACATTCTTTGTCTGAATATGAGCTGGGACTAAATCTTTTTGATCATTTACATGAGGGTTCTGATGTATATGCAAGTGTAGACCAAATGGAAAGACATTCAGGAAGCCACTCAACTAGCCTTTATTCCAGTCCTTAAGCTGAAGAAGACAAAATAAAAGAAAGATAGTTGGTCGGGCTCAATGCACTACAACAGAAGCACCTTCCAGGAAACAAGACATCCTGTCATGTTTTTGGACACACACATCTTTATGACGTATCATGGCAACTAGGTAACTAATGATTTGAGTATTTGGGTCATGGCTACCTACATTAAAAGAGGCAACTCACCTTGAAAAAGCTGAAAAACTAGTTCAGATTTTAAAAAAGACATTTAAATAATTGTAAATAGCTTCCACATTTTTGGGAAAACAAGAAATCAAGAACAGACTGACTTATTCCGTGACTCAGAGAACAGGCGTTACCATCCTCGAAGATGCCTACTTGGCTACAGTCATCAGTTACCTTCTACACGAAAGGACTAGGTCAAAATCACAAAGATATGCAACCATCACAACCATTTTATTGATACACACCAAGAAGTAAAAGAGTAGTTCAACAACATACATATTTGGCACTTTCTTTTCCAAGTACATCATGGGAAAATTAGATACAAATTAATCCTAAAATATTTGGGTTTTTAACTTGCAGAAAACTAAGTTTCTCTAAGTAACTTTAGTTGAAATACAGACACATTTATAGGACCTGATTTTGCTTCTCCTTCATGTACTGATCACATCATAATAGGTTACATGGCAGTCTTTTCAGCAACTATTTATTTTACAAAACTGGCTTTATGACTGCAGGTGGGAGCATAAAAAAATTTTAATGAGAAATTACCTGACCCTGCTGAACAATACCATATCTATGAGCATAAATTTTAAGAACTGTGGTAGCTTCAGAACAAAGACATTTATAAGTTATGCCACTAGGAACTATTATTTCACTATAACTGAAAAAAAAGTCTAAAACTTGAGCTGCTAGTTACTAATAAAAAATATTTATTTTATTTTTTAAGTTGAATATCATGGTAATTATTCCATCTTCAACTATTTTTAGAGGCTAAACTGAAGCCATAGATTATATAAAAGGAAAATTAATTATAACTCAGGACATACCTTTCTCCCAACAGAACTTCTGATAAAAAGTAGCAATCTAGACTACTTGGTTCTCACTTTACCCCTAAACAGAGGTCCTGAGGAGGAGTAAACATGCAAGTAATATAATGAAATATCAGTATAAAACTAAATTTAACTGAAAGGAAGAACAGGAAAATACTCCATAAACTGAAGTCACTCCAACAAAATGGCTACAGAATTTTTCCTCAGTATTCTACTTACGTTCAACTCCCCAAAGATAAAGGGAAGTTTTATTTATACCCCTGGCTGTGTGATCTTTAGGAAACTTGTATTAGAAAGTTCCTCATGTGAGTAATAAAAATCCACCACCACAGAATCTAACATCTAAGTTCACAGTATATGTCAGTCATTCCCCCTGAGTATTTCACACCTATTATCCCACTTGTGATATATCAGTTAACATATTTTATTGAAAAACAAAAATAAGATACCCATAGTTTTAGCCTTAAAATAGCACTCTATTTTCCACATATCTTGTTATTTGTAAGGGCTTGCTCATTGCAAGTTATTATGCTGAACAAAAACTCCATCAGGAATTTTTTAATACACAAAAAATTGTGTCTAAACTAGTTTCACAAACTGATAACCTGATCGGATTTATTGGACAATTATTGTTATCTGTTTTCCCAGAGAGTCAAGAGTGTTAGAAGGAAAAGCTGCCAGGGACAGAGGCAGGACAGATGCTCGGTACACGTCATGACATCTCTGGGATGACAGCTCATCTTCATCTGAAACACAACTGAACATCCCACCCCTCTCTCTCCTCCTCTCACTGACATAATCTTAAGCTGTTACCTCATCTCTTTGGAAAAAAAAGAGATATCAAACATCTTCTCTGATTCTCCTAAACAAATAATTTGTTACCCAAGCCACATTCATTTTTAAGGAAAGCTAATTTGAGCAGAGCTCTCTATATATCCTGATACCATTGACATTAAAAATAAATATCCATCCTGTAAAATACAAAATATAGGCTTTATGGGTTTACACATGTAGATTTGGTCACTGCCAATTTAATTCTTCTGTTTAGGAAATGGCTGATATATAACATAATTAAAGCACTGAATACCTGGAAGATACAAAGGATACAAGTTTTTTACAGTGTATGTAAACTCACAATATGATTTTTTTTTACTCTTCCCTCCTTTTCATCATAATCCTTGTAACATTACTCTCCTAAGTATCAATGAGCTATTAACATAGCCATCAAACAGAATTAAGTGGGCTGTGATTCAACTCTGGATTCAGTGCTTAGACACACTGACAAATATTAGAAGTAAAATAATAATGATAACAGTAAGAACAATAATAAAATAAATGGGTTGGAACTGACTGTAAAGAAAAAGCCTGCCTAAGTTCAGTTAAACTCCTCAGGGACAGGGAGAAGTCAGGCTGCACCCTCTCATGCAGTTCCATAGATCCCAGGCTCCAGGTAAATAAACCTGATGGGGTTCCTGCTGGTGTCCAGGTCTGAATCTCTCAACGACAGAGACTGCAGAGCCGTCACAGCAAGGGAACCCATGACTTGGGAAGAAACAAGAGGAGGGGGACTGGAAGGAGGCTATCAGTTAGGCAGTGCCGGTTGCCTGCAGAGCTCCTGAAGGCAGGGTGAAGGCGGGCCTGATCCTGAGAAGTGGTCAGGCACGTGCTCGAAACAAAGATTCCCAGGCGCAGCCCTAACCCGCTGAATCAGAATCTCCAGAACAGCGTTCCGGTGAGTCCCACGAAGATTCTTATTAAAAGCATGTTTGCAAACACACATCTCAGGCAAGCAACTTTATAGCAAAGGGTCAAAGATAATTCTCAACTGGTCAGTAACCATGCACAGGGATTGGGTGGCCAAATTTAGAAAATAAAAATACAGGACACCAGGTACGTTCAAACTGCAGATTAACAATATTTGCAGTATATATCAAATATTACATACCTGAAAACTTTTTGTAGTTTATCTGAAATTTGAACTTAACTGGACATCCTCCCCTTTATCTGGCAACCCAATACAGGGAATCTGTATACAACATTACATTTCAAAAAAAGTAAAATGTTTCCCCCTCTGTATGACAACTCTGTTAAAAAACTGAATTCAATAATCAGTGAACTATATCTTTCTTTTCCTTTTATCAATCCCTCAATATCCTTAAAACTACCTACTACCTATATATCTATCCACATATTTTGGAAATGTTTAGTGCTAATTAACTTACAATTACTGGATTATTCATTCTAATTATATTCCCAGAATAACATATCTTTTTAGAGAATATATAAAGTTTTAGTGGCACACAGAAATTTGACACAGTTCCTTGATACCATGAATGATAATCCTTCCTTAAAGAGCATGGAAACTTTTGTTAGATCATTTCATGTATTATTATGTTGCACATATTACATTATGTTGCATATGTATGTGTGTGTTGTGTGTGTAATATAAAATGGATGTTAGACCTGAAACCATAAAAATCACAGAAGAAAAACAGAGGCAGCAAAATCTCAGACATTGCTCATAGAAATATCTTGTCAGATATACCTCCCCAGGCAAGGGAAACAAAAAAAATAATAAACAAATGGGACTACATCAAACTAAATTGGTTTTGTACAGCAAAAGAAATCATCAACAAAATAAAAAAGAAAATCCACAGAATGGAAGAACATATTCACTTATACATCTGATAGGTGGTTAATATCCAAAATTTATAAATAACTCACACACACACACACATACAAAACCAACGTTACAGGGTGCAGCCAAGAGGAGGGACCCCAAATGGGCATTTGAAATGGGGTCCAGAACTCAAGGTGTCCAGGAGATTTTAGGATGTCTTCACCCCTTCCCACACAGGTATGAGTTGGGGGAAGGGGCACACGGAGCAAGAACATGCAGGGCTGTTTTGTACAGCAACAGCTTTGCAGCTAATCCATGGCATGGTCATTTAACATACATTATAGCCTTTGGCTGGTCGCTTAGATATGCTAAATAGCTATAGCCATGCTCTGGGCCAGGGGGATGGAAAGGGACCCCCCCCACCCGCAAGATGTGACTGGGGGGCAGGTCCCCCAAGTTACAGCGCCTGCGTGGGAGCTCAGAGAAGACTGGCTCCATAACATGGGGCCACACCTGCCCAGACTCATGATGGCAGCCAGAAAAGCTAGAAAGGACAGGAGATTGAGGGCAAGTATGGCCAAGTGTGGGAGGAGTCGGAAATGGGGCTGCAGAGGAGGATTGACGCGGGGATTTAAACCCAGGCACAGCAGCCATTGAAGAGAGAAGCATGCAGTTTTGGCTGAGTGGGGACTCCCATGGCCCTGGGAGACAGGACCACGCAGCTGGAGCGGTGGAGAGAGGACCACGTGCCTTTGCCAGAGTGGGGACCCATGCAGCTTTAGAAGGGGGAACCACCACCCGGCTTTAGCAGAGATCCCGGTGACACAGCTGATGGTGCCAGGAACCGAGGGAGGCCTACCAGCCGAGATAGATTATGGAGAAGAACCAGGGGCTGCCTGAGCCACAGACTTCTATTTCTTTTCCTGAAATACGGTACCCCAAACTGGGCAAAGGGAAAAGGAAGGACTGTATCTATGGGTGTTTTAAGGGACTTTAGGATGTTGATGAAGACATTAGGTCACTACTTTAAGTTTGTATAGCATTAAATAAACATTTCCTTTCCTTTTCACAAATCTCTGGCATTGAGAGACATCTTTCCTATAGACGGCGGACATAATGGACCTGGGGGTTCCTTTTGGTAATACTATATCGTCCCAGGCCCCCCTTGTTGCTCTGCAACACCAACCCAATTTAAAAAATGGGCAAAGGACCCGAATAGACACTTTTCCAAAGAGGACATACAGATGGCCAATGAACATATTAAAAGATGCTCAATGTCACGAATCATCAGAGAAATGCAAAGACTACAGTGAGATACCATCTCACACCTGTAAGAATGGCTATCATCAATAAATCAACAAACAAGTGCTGGAGAAGATGTGGAGAAGGGGAAGCCTTTTGCACTGTTGGTGGGAATTATAGATTGGTGCAGCCACTGTGGAAAGCAGTATGCAGATATTGCAAAAATTTAAAAATGGATCGGCCTTTTGACTTAGTGATCCCACTTCTGGGAATATATACAAGGGAACCCAAAA
This sequence comes from Phyllostomus hastatus, assembly GCF_019186645.2. Taxonomy (NCBI): domain Eukaryota; kingdom Metazoa; phylum Chordata; class Mammalia; order Chiroptera; family Phyllostomidae; genus Phyllostomus; species Phyllostomus hastatus. Next base: position 19,607,031 of record NW_025333640.1, read on the forward strand.
CACTAATTCAAAAGAATATAAGCACCCCTATGTTCACTGCAGTGTTAAATACAAGATATGGACACAACCCAAGTGTCCATCAGTAGATGAGTGGATAAAACAACTAAGGGACATTTACACAAAGGAATACTACTTGGCCATAAAAAAGAAAATTTTACCCTTTGCAACAGTTGGACAGACCTGGAGAACATTACACTAAGTGAGATAGGCCAGTCAAAAAAAGACAAATACCACATACATTCACTCATATGTGGAATCTAATGAACAAACTGAACTAACAAGGAAATGAGGAACCAACAAGGAAGATGGAGAGCAGGGTGACAGCTAGTGGGAGGGGGGCGGGTGTTAAAGGGTGGAGGAGCTGAGCAGAAAGGCAAAAGGACTCACAGACATGGACAACAGTGTGGTAATTACTGGGGAGGGCATTAGGGGACTAAATGGTAATGGAAAAAATACAAGCTTTTTAAAATGTTTTTAAAAATGGATGAAGGTACATTAAAGGTCTTTTATCTCTCAGGTCAAGGGTTCTGCAAAGTCCATTTCCATCAATAGTCTTTTCTATGGCAGGCATTTCATAGAGTGGAAACAAGGGAAGAACAACCCATCCTCACAGAAAATGAACTCATTTTAAAGGCAAACAGTCGAGGACCACCTGCCCTCTTGTTTACTATAAGGTTCCCTCCCTGTCACTCCAAAGGGCAGCCCTCAGGATAAACTAAATGACAATACAGTTTAAGGCCAACCAAGATGTCATGTTGTCACGGGGCTCTCAGTTTCAAAGCAGTGATGACGTTACTAGACATCTTAATTAAGAGAGCACATTCTGAAATATTCCTTAGAAGGAGTGAGTCAAATTTTAAAAGGTCATCTCAACTATATCACTCTTTCTGATCACCTTAGACACAGCTTTGCCAAGATTCAAATGAGCAGTAATCCTTTATTCAGACTTGCAGATTTTCACAGCATCTCTTCCTGAAGAAAGAGATTTTTCCATCACTGTTGTGCAAGGAGTGTGGGCACAACCTAAAAACTAAACTAGTCACTTTGTCTGCATGAGACATTCTAGAAGTTCACTTAATACTGTTATGTATTATCTAAGGTTTAGCATGTGGAAATAAAAGTTCTTAGAAGTGTGTTTACTAAACCATTGTAGTGATAAATTTCTCAGAGAAGCTGCAAATCAGAGTACACTGAACTGAATTCTGGAACTGTTAAAATAAACTGGCCCAGAAACACAAAGATACAATTTTAACTAAGGCTGCCATGGGGAGTTTACGAGTATCCAAAAAAAGAATGTTATGTGGGTGTAGGAAGGAAACAGAAATGTCATGGGCAAAGATTAAATTCATGATTCATATGGTTGCAAATCCTAGGCAAATCTCAAGGTAAAAGACAACGTTGAGGTCTGAGTTTTCGCGGACTATAGAAGCAGCCATGTGACTACAAAGGATAAAGATGGAAATAAAAGTCTCACCAAAAGAGCTAGAATTATATCGAAAACTTTAAAATAGACTAAAATTCAGATTTGTGATCTTTAAAAATGGGTGTTTTTTAGTAGGTGGTAGAGAAGAGATTCCACTGGAATTATTCCAAGAAATAAATACAAAAAGAAAGGAAAGGAAAGAAAAAAGAAAAGGAAATGGTCCCTAGGGCTTTTAGTGATAGCCATGTGGATTTCAAAAGAGATTTCTCCTAATCATGGAGATTAGACTGTGTTTTTCAGTATTAGGTAAGAAGTACATATATCAGGAAGAAATTAAAGAAAGAAAGAAGCAGAAATAGAACCTTCTGACTTGATTCTTAGGTGTCAAAGTAAAATTAATGAAAATGAATTATGAGAGAACATGGAAAGAGAAAATCAAGCCAGATAAAATGTTAAAGGGTAATATAATAAATTTAAAACAGGGATTTCCTTCCCATACAACAAATATAATGATTTTCTCCCCCTGGTTATATTTCTATGCAAATGCCAGCTGAAGTCCCATCCTTCACCACAGCTCTAGAGCCCAGCTCCTGTCATAGACAGAGTCCTCCTGAAATGTTCGGGAACAACTCAAAATAGATGTGATGACTTTCCACCTCTAATTTCTTAGAAATCTTGTAACATTTGTAACTATCCTTAAAGCACATGCATATCGGCTTACTTCTTGGTGAAGAAAACTTATAAACAAATCCTATTACCACAAATTCTCTTCTATTCCTTGACTATCCAAATTGTCTCATTACATTTGCTAGAACTGGTTAGGTAAAAAGTACTTAAATCTTAAATACTTGAGATTTGGAATGTTCCAGATAGAATATGTGCTTGGTTTGTTTGTTTGGGGTGGGGGGGCTGTTTCCTACCCTTTATTTTGTTTTTTAACAAATTCTATAAATTTCCACTTATCCTAATTAAATTGATGACTTTTCAAAAATCTCATCATATCATCCATGCATTATACACTTTGGTGGTTTATCAGCACTACAAATATAAAGATTAAATCACTCAGCTCTTTACACTCTAATCCCAGCCTATCTTTCTAGTTGAGTCTTCTACCACTGGGATCTATACTTCAGCCATAACAAATGACCTGCCATAGCAAATAATTCTACACCTTCATGGAATTCCCTCATGTCTTCACTTATTTTCTCTCTCTCTCTCTCTTTCTTTCTCTCTCTCTGCAATTATTCTTAAATCCTTCGCCACACACACACACACACACATACACAGCTCCTCCCCTGTGTTCTGAAGCATCTCATATATGTCTCTATTATAGCATTTACACATTGGAGTATAACTATTTATTTGCACATCTGTTTTCCACATTAACAAACGTACTTTTCCAGGTCAGAGGCTGTGTCTTATTCATGTTGCATTCTCAGCACCTTGACTTGTCCTTGGTGCTCACCAGTCAGTACAAGTTTGATGTATGGATAATGATGTCTCCATAATTACATAAAAAATCAGGGTCACCTACCCATTATTTCTTACATTTTTTGAAGTTTCATCAATCAAAACAAAAAGATATTACATTACAGTATGCTAGATACACTCTGGAAGTTTACTTGCTGCTTTACAAAAGTCATGTACCTATTTTCATAAAGTTCCTAAAGCTCAAAAACTGATCCTCTCCATTTTAAATTCTTGTGATGTCATTAAATTAAAACCATTGTTGAGGGAAAGAAAAAGGCTGCTTTAGAAGAAGTTAAGAATCCAAGAACCTCCCCACCTTTCACCCCACCAATATATATATATGTATATGTTATTTATTTATATATACATATATAGTGCATTTAGTTGCCTAATTTCTGCTAATAATATACTGAGAATTTCAATTATGTGGTTTAAAGATAAAATGCATAAAAGAATATTTAACATATAAATCAAAGAGGGAAACGCTCTCAAATAATGAAAATAATTTGAGAAGTATTTATACTTCATCTTTATGAAAGCTAAGAATTGATTTTATGCTAAATATCTCAAATTGTCATATAACAGCCCATGAAGGAAAAATCATAAAAAATCATACTTCACATCTACTCTATTTCACATCTAGAAACACATGCATTTTTCAAACAAGGACAAGAAAGACAGATCAAAATAAATTTAGTTACAAATACGCCACTAATATTTTATAGAAAATCTTTGTACATCTTAATCTTTCTGGAGTTACACATTTTTAAGCAGACATTTTTAAAAAATATGATTATCTGTAGTTTTATAAATTATTTATAATAAATGCTAAACAGAAATATTTTAAAAATTACTCAGTAGTCCAGAGAATATGGTTAGGGGTTGAAGGACTTAAATTCTGCTGATGATAAAGGCATGTCATCAGATTCGAACTTTCAAATGCCTGAGAATTTGTGAAAAGGTGGTTATAGTTTTTCTGTTTTGATTTTATAATTCAATACTATGGAACAAAGTTCTTGCTCACTCAGGTAAAGTTAGATGGCAGTAATAAAAAAGAGTGCCTGTTTTAGAAAAGCTCTAACAGATTTTTCATTTGCATCTAGTTAGAACCCTTCACTGAACATCACTTCTGATGCTATGAAATTAAATGTAATAAATTTTCTTTAAACTGCTGGTTCACAAAATCACTTTTTTAGTTACAAAATTCTTTGTTCTGTAGACAGTCATGTCTGTTTGACATTTTAAATGCAATAAAATAAAATTATCATTTATTTAAACCTAATTCTACACTTCTTTGATGATTCAGAGATGCTTTAAACATCTTACATTCTCTCGTGCATTTTAATGGGACTTATACTCACTATAAGTCATTCATTCCATAAATATTATGATACTGTCTTCTAGATTTTGCTAAAATACCAACACTAGTTTGTTAGTTTTTCATGATTCAAGACCAGTGTCACAAAATCAATCAGAGAGTTGTGTTTCCGCACTAGGATGGGGATCATTGGCTTTGTGAATATGGGTCACATTTCTTCTTCTTTTTAATTTTTTAAATTGCAATTTATATTCAGTATTATTCTGTACTGTTTCAGGTGTACAACAAAGTGGTTAGAAAATCATGTGCTTCACAGTGTGGCCCCCCCGCTGCTTCATGTACCCATCTGGCCCCACACATAGCTACTATGATATTACTGACTGTATTCCCCATGCTGTAATCTGTATGTCTGTGACTATTCTATATCTGTCATTCCTGTTGATTTTTCTTAACCCAGAGCACAAATATCCCATGGATGGTCAAAAAAAATTTTAATTGCTGAAAGACCTTCAGTGTCTTACTTCAATATTCATGCACTCGTATATGGTCAGTCTGTCATACCCAGATCCCACATATACTTAATGACTGCACAGTATCTAGAAAAGGTGAATTGTCAAGTTATATATTTTCATACAAAGATGCATACCCCACAGATGCATATTTTAATGTGGATTGACCCAGAAAGCCAGAACAAAGAGTATGTGCAAGTTTCTCAGGGCCAAGTTTAGAAAGGTTAGGGACGTTCACCAAGGAGGTAGTATAGCACAGTGTTTAAAAGCAAGTGCTGTGGCGCCCACCAGACTTGGGTCTCTGCCCTCACTCTGTGTGATCTTGTCAAATTGTTTAATCTCTGGCCAGTTTCCATGCTTATGAAATGAAATAACCTCTATTTTACAGGTTTGCTGTACTGAAAAATTGAGATACCACGTTTAGCACAGTGTACTGAATACAAAAACGTGCAGATATGGTATTATTAAAATTATCTCCAATGCAAACAAGAAGGGAATTTCCTCCACATATTCCTTGAGTCATTAAAAAGAGGAAGGGAGCCTTGACTGTCAGCTGCACTTAACAACTTACTTCCAAAAACAGAGTACAGAAAAGGCCGGAAAAGTAGCTGTGCAGTAGAGAAAGCTAGAGCTCACTGACTCCCCTCCTGGGTGATCAAGACCTCAAGACCAATGTGATGGTGGTAAGCCACAGTGGACGCAGGTGACTCTGATACCATGTGATGAGCAGGGAACTTTATCTCTGTAGCAGTCATCATGGTCTCTCATGAGGAAAACATCAGACAAACATGAGTTAAGAAGCATTCTACAAAACAGCTAATCAGTCCTCCTCAAAGTTGTTAAACTTATGAAAACCAAGGAGAGATTGAGACACTGTCATAAACCAGAGAGGACTAAGGAGACATAATGCTTAAACACAACGTACAATAGTATCCTGGCTGGGATCAGAGGCTTGAACAGGGACATTGGTGGAAAAACTACTGAAGTATGAATACATTTTGGAATTTAGTTAAGTAAATTCAGTAAGAACAAATGATTTTTCAGCTTTGCTAAATGTGCAATGGTTATATAAGATGTTAAAAAACTGAAAAAAAAAAAGAATGAGAGGTATATAGGAATTATCTATACTACCATTGCAACTTCTTTGTAAATCTAAATTTAAAATTATTCCAAAATTTTAAAAAATGTACTAAAAGGCACTGTTGGAGGGAAGCCATGAAATGTAGAAAGCATGTGATTCAATTCACCTAAAGCACACTTACTTAAATATTAAATAGATACTGTAAATCTCCAGGATTTGAGAGCTTATGATTTTGAATTCTGATATCAACTTCATAAGTCAGGGCTTAATCCCCCACCTATCTAATGTGGTAAAATAACTTAACACGATGCTAAATGATGGGCATGAAAACATAAGACATATTTAAAAGACTTCAAATATATCAACAATTTTTACTCTTCTAACTAAAAGCACTTGGATGTTTCAGCATAAATGTCTTTTTTTCTTTTTCATTATGAACTACCACTCAATACCCGGTAGTATTTTTATAGCAAATTCAAATGTGCAACAAGTACATAAAAATACCTTTAAATGCTAAAAAAAAAAAGATAAAAAGTAAGGCCCCTCCAGAGTTTTCTTACATTGCAAAAAACGAATTAATTAGCCTAAAGTAGCACTTCTCTTCCTGAGTGCAGTTTAAAACAGAAACAAAAACCCTATGATATTGAAATCTTTCCACAACAGACACTCTCTTCAACATCTGAGCAGCGAACACTCATCAAAAGTCAGGCATTACCTCCTGATGTATAGCCCAGAATGTAGACAATTCACTTTTGTGTATTTTAAACAAGGTTCATATTTTCTTCACATAATAATAAATGGTGCAATACCTTTGCATGGGTTTACAGTTCTCCCTAAAACATTGAGCAGTTCTATCAAAAGGCTTCTCAGCTTCATTTTCTACGAAGTTACACTGAACTCCCACCAGAGGTTAAAATGGGCTTTGCTTTTAGGGCGCCTGTAAAGATATCCACTTTCTAAATTTATGGACAAGACAGCATTGCTTCTGTGGACAAATGGCACCCTGATTACTAAAAAGACTTGCTCTTCTGAGAGTATCTCTAGCAAGAGGTTATACTTTATTATTCTCCAAGTTAACCCAACACAAAGACTGAAGCAAAATGAAGTACTCTGCTATAGTTTGAGGGAGTTAAGTAATAGAAAATAATCCACTTCCCTTTTGGGTGTACTCTACAGAATAAAATGATAGATTTTTTTTTCAGGAAAAAAAGGTCTAAGTAAAATAAGGTATAGAAAAAATGTGCTTCAAACATATTTTCTTTAAAAGTCTTAACATTTCAAATAAAGTGCATCTTAAAGTATGCCCTCATTCTATCCCACAGTACATTCCTCCTGACATATATAGGTACTAATCAAATACCTGCTCAAAACTACTATTTAAAAATATGTATTAAGTCTGCATTCACCCAACAAATATTTATTGAGGGTCCACTATGTGCCAGGCTTTGTGTTAGGAAGCAGCATTATAGTCATTCCTTTAGAGCTACATTCCCTCCACTAAGTGAGCCTATTAGACCAAATCCCTTAATCGTTCAATAATTCATAGTGCTAAAATGTATGTTTGAATGGAGAAAAATAAAATTAGCACTAAAAGTCCTGACAACTTTGACATGTTAAATGGGCATCTCAGAAGCATTGTAATGGAAAGTAATCATTACATCAGAAAGCAGCAGGTCTTCAATATTAAGAGGAAAATTTAGAAATTGCTTTTATTATTGAAATGGGGTATTAGCTTCAGGAAAATGAACCAAGTAATCAGAAGTTTATAAGGCACAATTTATTGGAGGGGAAGAAAGTTGGATTTTGGCTCCTGAGTTAACTCCGACGAACTCAGTCAAAGCATTCCAGCCCAGGCTGAAGACACCCTACACACACAAAGAAGAGTTTTCCTCTTTGGTGCAGCTGATAAATAGGACCTGGACTACACACATTCGGCCAGGGTACCTTCCTTCCATGACGTTCAAAGGTCAGACAGCAGCGGAGCACTTTGGCTCCTGGGTTCTGACTCTGTGCCACAGGTGGCAAACACAAGGCCTGCGGGCCAAATCCGGCCCTCCACCTTGTTTTATCCAGCCTGGCACCTTGCTTCTACATGGCAGCAGTGCCAAGTTCTCGCTTAACACTTAAGGAGTGGTTACATTTATACAGTCCTAAAATTACATTCGGCCCTTTGAAGGCAACCACGAGGCTGATGTGGCCTCTCCATGAAAGTGGGTCTGACACCCCTGCTTTATGCAGTAACATATCCAACTAACTCTTACCAGAAGAAAGGAATTTAGGTAGGCGGCACTAACATCAAGACATGATTTTGCTTTTCAACGCATTCCGTTTTCTGAAACAAAGAGAAACATGATAGTGGCTTCTTTGTTATAAATTAAATCACTTAAAAAAGTAAACCTCAAATTATACACATTCAAATAAAATAATTTTCAAAAGAATTCATGAATTACCTAACAAAATTCCATTAGCAAATGTGTTTAGTGGAGGATAATTATATAAATCAAACAAATTTTACTCCCACCTATAGGCTTAGAACTGTCAAATAACCGAAAAGTCAAAACTTACAAAAGCTAAACCTACCTTCCTAGGCCCAGAATACTTCTAAAACACTAGGCATTCAGTTCTGTCGTAAATGGCTCTTCCTCTGCTTCTTGTCCCTTTCCCTGCCATAGAATATCATTCTCATTCTCATTTTTACTATTGCTAACAGTCTGCTTTAATGGCCACTCTAAGTTCTCCTTCACAGTCATCTGTGTGAAATGATATCTCAGACAATGAATCATACACCAGGCTGACTGGAGCCAACCAGTATACACTTATGGAAATATACCGATGGCCACAATGAGATAGCTACAATCCTAAAAGTGTCTAGCCTTCTGACCTCTTGGTGGATGCCTCAATATCACCTGGAATTCCAAAAATGGCATTTTAGGGTCCCAGAATGAACTCTCTATAGAGATTTCCTAGTCTCCTGAATAATTTCCACTCCTTGAACTAATATTGTTACAACATTGGTGGAAGAAACAGACATGAAATTAACTGATACAATTCGAATTAACAAGTGCATCAGTGCATCAGATACTTACATACAAAATGATAAAAGGGGGAGAATTTACTCATTTGCCTAGTCTGATGCAGGATGGTGACAAATAAGAGGTAACATTTAAACTGAGCATTAAAGCATAAGGAAGATATGAGTAACGAATGAAAAGAGAAGATGGGAAAAGATCAAAACCACATAAGCATGAACATGAAGCCACTTAGGACTGAATTGTATGCCTAGTGTTTTAGAAGTATTCTGGACCTAAGCAGTAGGTTTAGCTTTCTTAAGTTTTGACTTTTATTTTGGAAAGATGTCATGAGAAAAAAAAAGACACTATAAATTAACAGGAGACTAGATCTTAAATGCCCCAACACATAATTAAGCATTTACTATTTTAAAATGAGAGGCATTTAAGTTTTATAGAGGAGCAATAACTCCCATGACTATAAGAAAATGCTAAGAGAGAAAAGGCTTTACAGACAGGAGAACCAGCCACTCTAACCCTTGGCAGTGGCAGAAAAACAGAACAAAGGGATAAAGAACAAACATATTCTGGGGATATAATTGTCAGGATTTGACAAATGAAGAAAAAAAATGGAGCCCTACATATTTATTTTCTAGCCTGGGTGAAAAGAAGCCATCAATCTAAATGAGAAACTCAGACTAAGGCTGTCTTAAGAAAACAAGATTTAATCAAACCACCCTAAATTCTATAGAAAAAAAGAGGTAGGAAAGTCCGTCTAACAGAGTTCCCTTTGGAGCACAGGGAAGTAAATAGGGCTAGAACTGTATATTAAGGAATTGAAGGGCAGCAAAATTTGCCACCCCAAAGTATATGCCACTTGGGCATAGTGGTTAGTTTGAATTAAAGTTACTTGAGAAACAGCTGGTGTAAGAAGGACACTCTGACCCTCCTCTCAGTCTCCCTGAAAGCCAAATAAATCTGCCTGTGAAAGGTAAACACCTCCCACCCCCGCACCAGTAGATAAAACATCACCAAAAAAGTGATAAGACATTCAGCACACAGGGCGCTATGTCAACAAATGCTACTTAACTTCTTCACCAATAAGTACCCACATTTAAGTTTCTTTGTCTTGTCAGTTCTTCACAAATTTATTGTTGATTTGTCTAAAAAGGATAAAAGCAGCCTGCTTGGGTCAATTCTTTAGAACCATATCTATGGGGCCTCTGTATGTAAAAAATTAAAGTTGATTTTCTTCTGTTAATCTGTCTCATGCCAATTTAATTCTTAGACCAGTCAGAAGAACCTAGAAATGCAGAATAAAATTTTTTTCTTCCCTGACAGAGTCATGAGCACAAAGCTGGTGGTGAAGTCTTTGGAGTGGGTGGAATCATCCAAGGAGAAAGTGCTAAGCCGATGAAGAAGGCCAATGTCAGGAATTTAAGGAACTCGCATATTTAATGAATGAGTAGACAAAGAGTCAAACTGACCAAAAAAATCAAAGGCAGAATGCCAAAGGTTCGGTCTCATAAAAGGCAAAAGGAATAAAAATGTCCCATGGTAAATGGGAAAACATTCTAGAAGGATTCAAAGCTGGAAGAAGTAATTAATTTGGCTGACTTTGACAGAGGAGTCAAAACAAAGTGAAAGGAAAACTTATATGAAAGAGAAAACAATTATTACAAGGGGAATGGCAGAAAGGAAGGGAAGGCCAGAGGATGCCACAAGTGATGGATAAGATAAATGATGGGCTACAACTGTAAAAAGGCAAGAGAAAGGAGGATGGAGGCCAGGTTATTCCAGGAGAGGAGTATAAATTTATTTTTCTCTGGATTAGTAGGGAGGTACCTCTGACATATACAGTAGCATATCAAGTTTAACTGATGAAGCATTCTGACTTTATACAGCTCTTTCGGAAAGCACTGAAAGCAAATACAGCCTTAAGTCACATATAATGTTTACTGGTGATGCCCCACACTGAGCACTGTATAATAGAAAGAGCCTCTTCCCACTTTCTAAAGAGCTTATAATAGACCCTCTGGGAAGCTCAACAAATTGGGCCTCTTATGGACTACTGCCTTTGAATTTGCTTCATTAAACACTTCCTGTACAAGCACATTATTCCACTGTTCCAAAACAATACAATTAAAAATCTTAAATGGCATATTTAAACTTAATATGTCTTGAATTAAAATTACTTTCCAATTTTGTAGTTAAAATCTTAAAATCAGCTTAAATTTTCTGAATCTTTTAAGAAATTATAACTTCTCAAATATATATGATGTAGCATATAGACTAAGTCTGTCCAGAAAAAGTCCAACCATTGTTAATATAACAAGAACGGTTTGCATGACATCGATATAACCTAGGAGAGAGGACCACCAAGGAGAGAGGACTGGAATGCACATGCGTGCACAATGACGACTTCACTGTACTAGTCAGTGGGGGTGGTAGACACCATTGCATGGACATGGTACTGTGTGGCCATCGCATTCAAAATGACTGTGCAAGTAGAGCTGTGACAGGCAACCACCATGTTGAGCCCCTGTGCTTTGTTCTTTGTTTTAGCCAAATAAGGTAACTAGATCTAACTTCTGCATTTGGGCTTCTGTAACCTTGCTACGCCACGTAGGCAGGAAGCCCGGGGCTATTTAAACCCCAGAAGGTCAGAGTTCGGGGCTCGGAATTTGGAGTCCCATTGTCTCCTCTGAGCCCACCTGCGTAATAAAGGGTCACGCTCCACCATCTCTACCGCGTGTGAGTTATTCTTTCCCGCAACAAAGCAATGCATCTGCATCAAATTTTGTGTTAAGCTTCAACATTCCTCTGTGGAAACTATCTGGGTGATTCAAAAGGCCACAGCTTTGGGCAACTGGTCATCGGCAGCTTCATCATGACAACATGCCTGCTCATGTATCATGTCTCGTGTAGAATTTTTCAGTGAAACATCAAATCACCCAGGTGACTCACCCTCCCTTACAGCCCAGGTTTGATGCCCTGCAACTTCTGGCTTTTTCCAAAACTAAAATCACCTTTGAAAGGGAAGAGATTTCAGACCATCAATGAGATTCAGGAAAATACAAATGGGCAGTTGATGGTGATCGGGAGAACTGTGTGATGTCCCAAGGTGCCTACTTTGAAGACAACTAAGGTATCATTGTCCTATGCACAATGTTCCTTGTATCATGTATCTTCTTCTATAAATGTTTCTATTTTTCATATTACATGGCTGGATACCTTCTGGATAGACCTCATATAATACATATATCTCAAGTCCATACATAAACATATAACATAAAGAATTTACTGGATTGGGAGTAAAAATGAGAAAACTGTATATGAACAATGATTAATAAAAAAAAAAGAATTTATATTAACTCTGGTGTCATGACTCTAAAAAGGTTGACTCTTAAAGGGGAATTTTAGTTACAGAAGGTAAGACTGGGAGAAAGCCTAATAACACTCTTTTATGTTTAGGAGTTTTATTATAAAGAATATTCTAATAGTAACTGTCTATTAAGACCTGGAGAAAGAACAGAATCCACATGCAGAATGAAGAAGTTCAGTGAGCCACAATTACATTTTCATGTTTACAAACATAAGGCTTCCAAAAGAGATCTTTAAAGTCACTGAGACAAAGCAAGATGCTTTATGATTTTGGAGTGGACACGATCAGACACTACGAATCCCACAGGCCCACATAAAATATCTCTTCCACTTGAGTTGATTCAAGCTCTCTCTCTAGCCTGGAATAATCATACCAATGTGTGAACATACACACTTTCTCCTACCCCTCTCCTTTGTTTGCCTTCTTTTAATAAGGAGCCCCATGGACCCTGGCAGGTTCCTCTCTGCTTGGTTGTAACCAAACTTCAAAATTTCTCTGTACAATACCCTTAGGAAACTCAATCTTTTAAAGAAGAGTACACATTTTTCTTCCAAGAAATGAAGATTGCATTTGTGGTGAGGAAGCAGAATGCAAATGTTCTTTGAACTACAATGGGCTGATGTCCTGAGAAACCCTTGGTAAGTTGGAAATGTTGTAAGTCAGAAACACACTTCCCACACTTGGCCTCACAGACGTGAGAGCTTAGCCTAGCCTACCTCAAATGTGTTCATAACACATCCATTAGCCCGCTGGTGGGCAAAGTCACCTTACTGCCACTGCCAGCATCACAAGAGTATTGCACTACCTAATCAAAAAGAGCAAAATTCAAAATTCAAAGTACGGTTTCTACTGAATGAATATTGCTTTTACATCACTGTAAAGATATTTAGAATCCTAAATTGAACCATCCTAAATTGGGGACTGTCGGTACTCTCCAGAACCATCAAGAGTAAAGGCAGTGAAGACACTGGGCCAGTCTGGACCAGTGATTTAACTTTTCTGAGCCTCTGTTTTCTAACCGTCATCTTTGAAACCTCTCAGATTAAAAGATGAATAAGTGATGGTTGTGTGTACTTGGCACAAAGGAAGTGATCAGCATATTACCATCCTTCATCCCTACCTGAAACTGTAGTCGTGCCCCTCCAGGTGTAGTTATACATCCTTGGAAGGAGTAATATTAAATAAGCATACAGCTCATGGGGTTTGATTTCATCTCACCACACTCTCACTACCACAGCTACCCATGCCCCCTGCTCCTCACCCCCCCACCCCCCACACACACACACACACACACACACACACACACACACACATTCAGGTCTCGGATCTTAAGTGAAATTCATGACAGATAAAGTAAAGGGAGCTTTATTTTCTTAGTTGCTATTAGGAAATAGGAAAGATATAGCCCCTCTGGGCATTAATTATGATAATCTACATCCTGAGTGACTGAAGAGTCTGCGTAAAAGCTCCCGGAGCCCTATCCACTGCTGGCATTTAAGAAATCAAGCTGACGTGCTGTTCTATCCCTTCCAAATGAACTAATGCAAGCTATTTCATTCTGAAACACATGCTTCTGAACAATCAAATTATGAATTAATCCCCAAAGACTGGATGATTGCAAGCCACAAAATAGTACAGAAGCTTGCAATTAGGACTCTAAATTGGAGATTGCAGAAACTGTGTTACATGATTAGCTATAACCAAAGTGAGAAAAACGAGTCTAGACGCCCCTGAAGATAATCCATGGACACAGGGCAAGTTACAGGGCTGAGGAGGAAATGCAAATCCTGAGGCCTCTAGCAAGAGTCTATTAAATTGTAAAGAAGCAACTCAAGATGATAATGTCAAGTATATATTGCTAACTATAAGCTAAGAGTTAGTGAATTTTTGAAATAAAGGAGAAGTTATGTGCGGCTTCCCAGTAGATCTCCCTCCCACTTCTTCAGGTCTTTACTCATTTTGAGACTATTTAGAGTCAGCCAGCAGTGGTCAGATTTGGCTCAGAGTCCTTTAGCGATAATTTCCAAGAATTTATATAAATTCTCAGAGAGTTACGTAGGGTTTCAAGTGCTAAGTTACACTGACAAATACTTTGTATTGAAATGGACTGTGGTGGCACAGAAAAGATAAGGTATTTCCCCAAATTACAGTGAAAACCCTTGAGAGTCTAGGACCTATGAACACTTCCCAATAACTTGATGTTCACGTCGAGATGCTGTGTCCATGATGCATTCGTTACAGTCACATGCTCTGTCTTTATAAATGCCCTTAAACAGCAGGGTTGTATCCATGGCTACCAGGTCCACCAGAGGGTGTTTTGTTTCTGAGAAGAAGAAAGCTAAATTTAATTAAATAAACCTTTCATTTCATGTTTTTAGAAGAGTTGCTTCTAGATTTTCAGATGCTTCATGAATCTGAGTGTTTTTTATCAAGTAGCTGTGTGAATGTAAACATAGCCTAAGTCTCCAGAATCATTTGTAAAACCCAAACACACTGCTTCCATCATCGTGGGCCTCCCTCATTCGTCAGTACACACCTGACCTTCCTCCAGACGTGTTTATTGCAGGCCACGTGCCAAACACCACACTGGTCTCTGGGAAAACAATGTGGTCCAAGATCAGTATGATCCCTGCCCTCAAATGGATTGCACTTGAGTTGGGAATTGAGTTGGGAAGACAGATAATAACCCAATAAATTCAACATTCACAAATCATGATTAAACACTGTGAAGGAAGGGGGCAGACTATTTTCGGAAAGACTGAACAGTGCTGAGTCACGAGTTCAGGGCATTCAGCTGAAATCTGATAAAGAAGTAGGAATGGAGGCCCCAGCGTGGGGAAGGAACATTTTGGAAAGAAGGTCAGAGCGAATTACGTGATCAGGAGAGCACCGCACCTGAAATCAGCACCCCCGGCCCCAGGGCAGTGGCAGCACCAGTGAACCGCAGGAGCGAATGAGGAGGAGTGGGCGAGGTGTCTGCCAATGCTACGCCCCACGCTTTCGCAAGCAGTCCTTACCTCAGAGATCGGCAAGTGGGTATTTCACAAAAAATGAAAAGCCTTATTAATTTAAAGCATTTATTTTGAGTAAACTATATTGAATATTTTATTAACCAAGAACTAATAATGGAAACTTCTATTTTCTGTATGAAGCTAGAATGTTGAAATAACTTACAAAATAATACTGCAGCATAGTAAACAGTAAACTCACTTCATATATTTCATTATTGCCTTGAACCTTTAAGATATTATCACTAATTGTCACTAATGCACACACACCTCATTCAGCAACAGTTATATCAGTGTTTTGGGTTATGAGCATGATCATTTGTGCATATGGTCTTTCTTGCGATATATGTTTATCTGTGCAGTGTATGTGGTATGCTTTCTGCCTCTGGGTGGCATTACTAGGGTGCAATATTTTATTGGCTTAAAGAAATTAAATGCTTCTATAAAGTAAAAAATAGAAACTATCCCAAATTTTTTTCAGGGTCATATGGTCTGGATAAAAATAATTGATATTAAAGCTGGTTTAAGTTTGGTTGAGGTCCTTTAGAGTTATTAACATAAGATACATGTTGGTTTTGCCTGGGTTAATAAAAAGTTTATGTTAGTTCTGCTTTAAAACTTGTCAAGAAAATAGCTTGGGCAATAACTGAGTTTAAAATCTCATGGAGTTATTAAGAACTAATAAATAGATTTAGCTAAAATGAAGGGTTTTGACAAAGCTTTTCAGAAATGATTATATGTATGTCTAAACATGGTTTTCTAAAGTCTTTGATAGCTTGAAACTTTAGAGTTTTACTAAAGTTAAATAATAAAAATTATTGAATATTCAGATATTTTGAAATAACATGGAATACTGAAACACTGATCATTACACAAGTCTTAAGTTCACCTACCTTTGGCTTTTTATTACAGAAAAGCCAGAAAATATATTAATGAGATACTTGATTACTCCAGGAAACCATCTTCTCAATCCTAAGAACTGAAGTTTGGTAGCCTAAATTTATGTTTGATATCTTTATTGTCACTGAGGGTAAATAAATAACTTAATATTGCTTCAGAATGACATAAGATCTTTTGGTCAAGATTATTTGACAACCTTCCCAAGGTTTAAATTTTAGAGGTTTAAGAGACTTTTCCTTAACCTAGAGTTATCCCAATGGTTGCTGGAATGCCTCAAATATCTGTTCTCTCTCCTTATAACAGAGAAATTTTAAACTAATCAGGTTTACTTGATATGTTTGAAGTGCATGAGAAACTTTGTCAAATAAAAAATAGTAACTATGTTCTACATGTCTACATATATTTTTATTAAAGTTGATGTTCTAGAGATTATATAAAAATATCCAAAAGTCTACAAAGTTAAACATATTTTCACTTATAATTCTAATGGATATCTTAAAATATTGTTACATAAAAGCAAAGTTCTTTATCAATTGCATTATAGTCAGACCTATAACCATGTCATTTTAAGTGTTTGTCATTTTAAGTGTTTGTCATTTACAGATAGTCACTATTTTATTCTAATGTATTTACAAATATGTTACATCTTTAGAAAGATCCATGGAAGGATTCTGACTTATTCTAAAATAGAATTTTCTAAGAATAAACTTTTAAATACCTTTAAACTGGATAAAGATTTATAGAACTCAAACAAATAACTAGATTCATGAAAATATTGGCCAATAATCAAGATAACCAAGAATTGATAATGGGACTGAATGAACTGAGTATAATTTTATTTTTATGACTTTTTTCAAAATATTGTTGATTTTTAAATCTTCTTTTTGATCTCCAGATATTTTTTAAAAAACACTTTTAGCCCTGGCTGGCATAGCTCAGTGGACTGAGCTCAGGCTGCGAACCAAAGTGTCGCAGGTTTGATTCCCAGTCAGGGTACACGCCTGGGTTGCAGGCCATGACCCCCAGCAACCGCACATTGATGTTTCTCTCTCTCTTTCTCCCTCCCTTCCCTCTCTAAAAACAAATAAGTAAATAAATAATAAAGATAAAAAAAGAATTATCAAAATCTATGAACTCTTGAGAAATTAGCTACTACAGTCAACTAACTGAAATTTTTAGAGTGGAAACTGAGTTCCAGAAAGAAAAGGTGACTAGTCCAAGGTCACACTGCCAGTCAGAAATGAGCCAAGACTTTGAGACTGTACAGGAATAACGTCGGGAGCCCATCTTAACCAAAAGAACTCCACCTTAAAAGCCTACAATTCCTTGCTTTCAGTAGAATCCCACAGTTGAAGTTCACCTACCTGCATCCTCAAAGGAAAGAATAAATGACATATTTTCTTAACATCATGTTCTGAAAAATAGTTGTTTTGTCAGTTAAATGGTAGGTAAAATATTTGCACAAGCATTATTTTCAGGACCTGTGAGTGGTCCACTGTCTATGGCAAACGTCTTGTGACTAGTCTGGGATCACTCACCACCAGATGGCGATGGTGGGACCACTGACCTCATCGTCTTTCCCAAGCCCTACACCCACCCCAAGGCCCCTGTGTAAGCCATCCACAAGAATGCTTCAGGAAGCCTGACTTCTATTTTCTGGTCAAATCCCTTGTGCACAAGCCCTTTGCAATATACTCTGTCTGCTTGATCTTGTGCTGAGGTCAATGCTCTTGTCTATGACACTGAGACTCAAGAACCTGGCATCTAAGGTCTGGTGACAACTTGTTTTTGCTGTTGTTGTAAACTTACTTCCCCATTACTTTGCCACCTCATGCTGTTTTCCCTCCTTCATGGAGCTCAGCTTTAAAAAATCTCTCCTCGGTGCAGTAACATTTTGTTTCAGGAAATCATGAACAGTCACTGGATTGCAGGTTATCTCCTAGGTTCTTCTCTGACATTCCTTCACATTAAATCAAAATCTAGACCTGATATGACAAAAGATAAAATATTCTTCATAAAACTGAGACATGCAAATGATGGTTAAAAGGTAAATGAAAGTCTGAATGTGATTCAGTGCACATCCAGGAAGTTTATAAATTAAAATAAAGTTAGTAGTCCATTTGTGCCCATCTGTCATCCATCTAAAAAAGTACCATATTAAATAAAATAAAAAGATAAAATATTTAGTCTTGTTTATAAAAGATATGGGTTAAAAGTTATGTATTCAACATTTCATAAATTAATCATCAGCAATGACAACATCTATTCATTGAGTACTTAACGTTAAATACTGAGGGGGGTTAATAATTAGAGATGTTACACACACATTTTCTATATTTTCTGACACTGTCACCCTCTAATCTTTTGATTTCCTTCTGACTTTAATTTTAAGTTAGGTCTGGAAGAACTCTTGCTTGAACAAAAGGTCTAAAAAACTAAGTGAACACAGAAGAAATAAAAACTAGACTCCCTGGTACACACAAATCATCTCTTGCCCAAATAGATATTGATTTTCTGTACTGAGGACAGAACCCTCATATAAGTTTATAAAACTAGGAAACAGGGGAAAACTAAGCTGTTGTTCTCAGGGATTTGGAAAACCCAGTGCTGAGACTAAGCCTCACAGAGCCCCTTACAACCCAGCAGGGCAAGGGAGTAGCCCCACTAACTCTGACACACGTGAGTGGGATTGATCTGAAGAGGCTTCAAGCAGAGAGATGAAGGATAAAACAGCTGCACCCTGTTTACCCCTCTAAGGCAGAGATAAAACAATGGAAGTGTCAATAATTGATAGGAAGATATGTGGCCAGTGTAGACCAGAGCCCCTGTCTTCCCAACCTAATATAATCCTTGTCCTATCTCACGGTTTCTTGCTTCCCACCCCCATTTTTCTGGGCAAAAGAAAAAATGTCATTTCATTGTTACTACTCCAAGAAATGGAGACCCCAATTAGAAATTAAATTCAAGAAGAACAAAAATATTCTGCTATGGATGGAGGTGGTCACCCTGTACATAAGGGACTGTGCCAAATGCTAAAGGTGAATGCAAGCATTTTAGAAACAGTTTAAGAAAGAGTTTATGCCCTTAAATGGTGTTATTGTTTGGAGACAGAGCACAGGTACAACAAAAATAAACAAAAATATAAAGAAATTTGTATGAAGTAACAAGGCCAAGAAACTGTAAGATGGTGACAACTCCCTAAGGTGCCTCCTTTCAGGAAGAATATATGAGCTTAATGTTTAAATCTTCAAAACTATTGTGATATAAATGCTTTCAAATCATGTGTCTTCATTCATATTATTGGTCCCTTGAGCCTACTAAACTTCTCAAATCTTTAAGTTGTCTTGTTGCTACGCTGACTCTTTTATAAATGCCACGTGGAATAACTATACACTAATAAATATCAATCAATGGGCCCTAGCTGGTGTGGCTCAGTGGATTGGGCTCAGGCCTGCAAACCAAAGGGTCACTGGTTGGATTCCCAGTCAGGGCACATGCCTGGGTTGTGGGCCAGGTCCCCAGTGGAGGACACGTGAGAGGCAACCACACACTGATGTTTCTCTCACTCTCTTCCTCCTTCCCCTCTCTAAAAAATAAAATAAATAAAATCTTTTTTTAAAAAAATCAAGCAATGTGTAAGAAAAGCTGCAATGACAGGACTAGAAAATTTGCCACTCTACCAATAGTAGTTAGATCAAGTACCCTTTCAAAACCACTAAACTTAATATATATTTAATTCCAAGTAGGAAAAAAATCACAAGAATGCTTATGACTTGACATAATTCACAAAGGATTTCGAAATTTCATTAAAGCCTACCTAGCACTGAATGTGAGATAGATCAGCAAATGTTAACTTAGAAATTATATTGGACTAAACAAACAGGTATGGGGAATGAATTACCTGCAGTTTTTTCTGGATTCCAGGACAAAAAAAAATAGTAAAGAATTATGATGATATTGTTGATGGAATCTATTGATTTCAAATCATACTCACTAAAGATGCTACATGTGAGGATGATCATTTTCTCAGAAAATCAGCTCATTTGCACTCCTTGTAATTTGTTTACCCAAGCTACAGAAGAGTTTGACTAATTATACAAGGTGATTGTAAGTGCTATTGTTTAAGAAAAATAAAGCGTAAAAATATTTTAAGATATGAGCTCATAAAATAATCACATAGGACAAGACACAAACAAAAAGGAAAGTGTAGCTCAGGGTTGTATAAAGTGTCATATAAGTAAAAATAGATAGATACACAGATAATAAAATCTATGTTGTGCAAAGAGAGCATGAATTTGGGCATAAAGGAACAATTAAGCAAGAAGAATAAATGAACATTAAAACAGTTTAGAAATACAATTATAAAATCACTTGCCCTGGATATTTTTTAAGAATGTCTATTTTATCATTGGTGTATGTGGCCAAAGAAATCTTAATCCTTTTTATAACCAGTGCTTAGTGTGTGCATATGTGTGTCTGTATACATAGTATAGATGCATATAGGCTACATATATATACACCCTACATAGGTGAATACACATATGTACCTCTTTGTGTGGGAGTGTGTGTTCTTATCATGGTTCTCTGCCTCTCTCTAGTGTCTTCCCTGTTCTACCCTCTACATTTCAGAAAGAGTATCAATGACAATGACACCCTTTGGGCAGAATCCTTCCTGTGAACCCCTCAAGAACTGCTGGCAAGTCTGCAGATGGAACACTGGGGACCAAATAAATGCTCACCTCTGGATCCAGAACCCCTACCACAGCGTTCCCAGGCAGGGGGCTGGGTGCCACGCAGAATAATTGAGTAGACGTGGCTACAGTGGTGGACATCATGACTGTCATAAACCAATAATGTGACCTGCATTCTTAATGCACTGATAAATGCATTGAAGACATGCAACGCATGTCTCTCTGTTCAGTTCTATATATTAGGCTTAGCAAAGTTCCAGAACATACAACCAACCAATAACTAGCTATGGAATTGAATCAAGTTCAACAGAATAAGATCCATTATATGGGACTCCTGAAGATATTAAGCGGGGAGGGGGGCAGGGGGGGGAGAATTAAGCCAGACAACTGGGTATGACACCCCTGTGCTTCGTTTAATACCTTAATGGTAAATCAGAAGCAGCAGTGACATGCTCGTCCTTCTCCTGATGTCCCACATCTCCTGTATCAAGAATGGTGTGTGAGACAAAACTCACGCAGTGCAGGAATGCTTTTTCACAACACACCATTTTTTGTTATTCAAAGAAACAAACACATAAAATGGTGTTCCTTTATTTCCTAAATCATTAGGAAAAAATGGAATTTGAGTTTTACTTAACTACTAGGAGCAGAAAGCATTTTTATAAAGAACGTATTGATTTAGGAGACCATTAAAAGCATGCTGTTTATGAAAATGTGTTTTTATCTTTATCAGGAAATTGAAATGTATTTACAACAATTATCTGCTTTTTTTCCTGGATTCCAGGACAATAGATAATATATTTATTACTTTGTGCTGTTTATTCCTTTACCCCATATAACAATAGCTTCTTAAAACTACTACTCAAGTCCTTAATTGTGAATCATTAGATAAAACAATAAAAATATCATTTCATAAGAAACCTTACAGAACAAGTCAAATGAACTAAATGAAAAAATATAATTAATCACAGAGTTTAGAAATTTTTCTAATAAAGACAGTAGAAGATAAATATTGATTCTCATCTCCATGTAGCAATTTGTGGGTCCACATTAAATCCTAAAACAAAATCAATTTTGAAAACCTAGTTCTAAGAGTATGTGAAAAACTTCCCAACATGAAGACTTTCTTTTTTATGATGCTTCGCCTCAGTATTCATCTTAAAAAATTTCAGGGCAAGGAAAAATAGCACCATTCCAAAAGTATTGTGAATGCTGCATTTGTCTCCAGAGAGAATGCTGTTCTTGATCATTTATTTAGTATGTTAACATGTGAGTGTTCTTGAAACAGTTACTCTTTTCAGCAGACTGTGCTCTGTAGTGAATTACAGACAGACATGTACTGAGCTATTATTGTGGAGATTACTACTGACAACACCCAAGGTTCTCTTAAATAAGCTCTGTCATTCTCCTGGGTAATCCTGGGGCAGAGCAAAAAGATGAATATCAGTTACAGAAACATCTTTAGGTCTATGAAAATATGAAAGTAGTAAAGTTAGACATTTTGGAATGGGATATATACAATTAACTGATGCCTCTGCCATGCATATTTTGAGAAGTAACATTTTCTTAAAGGTTACTATTCATTGAACAATTCTACAAGAAACCTTTTTACTGACCATCTGTCCAAACTGTGTATTTAAGTTCTGAGACATTTAAAAGGAGATCCATGTGGTTAGTTCCCAGTTGCTATGGAACAGAGAAAAAAAAATATGGTTTCAAATATCATCTTGAGTCACATTAATTTTGTGATTATGTTTTTGTGTGTGACCTTTTTTCATAATCCGATTAGATAAAATTTGTGAAGAATTTGCAATTTTAATAGTATAACATCTACTCTCAAAAAATTTTTGGTGGCAGGTGTATTTCACAAAAGTCCATATTAGCATGGAGACTACAAATTATAGATTTTAACAGTGTTTATGCATCACATAATAAAGACACTAAATAAATTATTAAATTTTTCATGACGTTCTTCCTGGCATGGAGCTTTATGGCTTTCTCATTACCTTTTGAACAATGGTTTTCCCATTTTATTTTGGACGGATTCTTTTTCCATCTTGCTGCCCTTTGATCCCCAACTTTCGAATAAGACCTGTAATGACCACATGTTGACAAATGGGGTCAGCTGACGTGAGCCCTGGGGGCCCCACAGGTCCACAGTCTCCACGACCGTAGGTTAGAGCAATGAGGCAACCGTGGGACAGCTCAGGACTTCTCTGCAGATGTATTTACACTCTCAACGCCAAGGATGTTAGCAGTAAGGACGCCTTATCTTCATCTGGGAAAATCAAGCAAACTAGTGAAATGGAGATTTCTGCATAACCATGTATGGAATTGCTGTGACTTTTCATTCAACCACCTAACCTACTAAGCAACTGGAACTTCTGCACAATGACCTTCCCGATACCTAACTTGAGACCAGGCTGGGCCATAAGTCTAGATCTTCTTCATGGTAAAAAAAAAATGCCTACCAGAGAGAGTTTCAGAAATACAAGTACCAAGGTCAGGACAGGCCAGTGAGGTGGGTATCACCTCAGTCAGACCTCCAACTTTCTACTTTCTCTTCTTTCTCTCTTCCAAGTAACAACATCACTAACTGTAAATAGCTACTAAGTTTAATGAGCTGCCTTTCTAAAATCATGTCAATTTTAAAGAAAACAAAAGCCATGAATAACTGAATGCATCATCTTCCCCAAAAGCCTTTCTCCCCAGACTGCCTAACTCAGTGAGTGGAATTAGCTCTGCCCAACCACACATTCCGGCAACCTGACAGTACATAGAAGCCTTCTTCCTCTCCCACATTTAACCCACGATCGAGCCCTCACATATCTTTCTCGTAAATGATTCTGAAACCCAGCACTTCTATATAGCTATTAATCTGTCTGATCTTCCTTGTCTTTTGCGTCAAACAAAACAGCTTCCCCGGGTTCAATTGCATCCTTGTTCATCTGTATTCTGATGCCAGAGGAAGTGCTTCATCCAGCAAATCAGATCTCAACACTTTCTGGCTTCCAGTCCTTCATTGCTTCAAAAATAAAGTTAAAATGCTTCAGCTTCTACAGAGAATGGGTGCAGATTCAGCATGTTCTGTCGACTGTCCTCTCTAACCCAAATTGTTTCACAGCGTTCTCTAGTCTGTATCAGAATGGATAACTTCAGGAAAGACTAGAGAAAAATACACCTTTGCTCAAGTTCAGACACAACCCAAGGGCTAGAATGAAAGATTTCACTGATTTACTTTATCTAAGAAGTTTTCTCAACTCAATGCAAGTCACAACTCCAAATAAGTCCCTCTGTTGTACTTACAAACATCATCTCACAAACAAGAGTTTTGCCATTCGGTACTGACATAGGCACCCACTGGAGTGAGCCAGAGTTTGACCCTGGGAAAAATCCAACCAAACTAAAATACACTAATAACGATGAGAAATTTTACCATATTCTAGAGACCACTTGGTTGTTATGCAATTGTTAGTCCATGAAAAGTTTAAATAAATATTTGTTAGTCCTTTGTTAGCAATTAATTAACTTGGCCCTTGCCATCACATCTTTTCTTTACCAACTTCTGCTTACTTCTTATTCATATATTTAACACACATTGAGTCCTTACTGAGTGTCAGATGCTATGTTCACTACATTTATAATGCCATGGCTTTTATTCTAGGATACAAAGTAAAATGAAATCTTAGACCCTTTTCCCTTTGCTCAAAACAAAAAAATATGTTGGAAAATTTATACTTTTTGATTACTCACACAAAAAACTCATATGTAATAGTGACAGTTGAACAACTTTCAGATTTTACTTTAAAAGACACTTGCCAAGTAAACAGCAAATAGGGTTCATGAATAAAATACTGAAAAGTTATTCCACCATCTACTCAAGTATGGCAGAATGCTCAGGGAGTTGTCCAAGCCACATTTTACACACTAAGCACAAGATTGTCTGTGCTCCATAAGACACTTCAGATCTCTTTAAAACCAAGTGAACAATGCCAATAAGAACATCCAAGGCCAATCTTAGCTATCTTCTGCATTGGGTTAATTTAACGTAAAAAGAAATAAATTCCACGGATCTTTAGCTTTCAGTTACAATGCCATCTTCTGGAAAACACTGAGGCAATGAGAAAAACATGTTAACATTTTGATACAATTTTCAGCAAACCATTGTGGCAACATGACAGGTATGTGAGAACTTCATACACCAACAGGCAATGTTTAGACCTAAGTTTTCTAATTCTACAAGGTAAAAATTGTTCCAAGATATAAACCGATGATTCAAACCATTAGAATCCAGCCAACTACATTATCATGAGAAAGGGAGGTAGGCATACCCATGTGTCATATCAGATTGCAGTAAGGTGAAAAACATATAGAAACAAATTTGTCTAGTGTGTGGATTAATAGTCCATTTTGCAGATGATTTAGAATTTCCTCTATTTGATACAGGACACCTGTTGAAATGGGTCAGAAAATCTGAAGTTTTTCTATGGCCTTGGGAAATCTTATTTGTCACAAGGTATTTGGGAAGTATTGGAAGACTGTTGTTGATTAATAGGGACCTCATAGAAATCCCTATGGATTTCTGGGCACTTGGTCATTCCCAATAGCAGTCATAACATCCACTAACTAGGCAAGGGGTGGAAAAGGAGAAGGGCCTCCTTAAATACCACAGACACATCTGCTCTGTCAATGACAGGAACCTAGTCACTGGTTACTCCTCTGAACAAGCGGAGCTGTAAACTAGTCTTCACTGAGCCACACTTTTACTCAAGAAGGAAGAGTGACTAGTGGGAGACAACCAGCAAACTGCCCTGGAAAAGAAATCAAATCATGTAGAATAGAATAGAGGAGCTGGGTGCACAAGATTTGGATTATGTTGGTTGTGACTAGGGAAACATATGGACCAAAGGATGAGAGTGGCTCTACATAGGTGAGTAGGTGGGAGACGTGGATTAGGTCCACTGTGTTTTGGTTCTCTGGCCATTAATACCTTCCTGGTGAGGCGCTTGTAGTCTGGCTGCCATAACACTCAGGTGATTTTGGGTGTTTTCTGCGCATTTTGGGATTGTTTTCACCTAGAATCAAGGATTCCAGCTGATTCCATGTTCTTAGTTTAAATATCTAGTTTCTTTAGACAAGAACCAAGGTGTATTTTACTTTTAACTCCAGAAAGAGTAAAAATTCAAGGTCTTGAGAAACATTGAATGTAAACTCAGAAGCCTGATCGCTTAAACTTCCATCCTGATTCCTCTTTAAGACCAAAAATGTGAGCTGGACAAGTAATTTCTTTAGCCCACGCTCCTCATCTACAAAAATGGGGATAGTAACAAAATCTACTAGATAGACTTGGTATAAAGAGTAAAGGAATTTACACACGTAAAACATGTATATTAGAGCCTTGCACATGGCAATTGCTAAAAAAAATGGAGACCTGTATTCTGGAAAAAGACTGTGTACTATAACCTGCAATCTTGGGGTTGATGGCTTTTTACTTTTCAGTAAAAACCACATCCTAAAGAAGTGTTTGATGTTAAAGTGGTGGATTCAGGGTTTGTCATAGTCAATCTGGAGTTGATTCTCCCTTGTAAAGTACCATAAAATCTTCCTACTGCCACAATATAATTCAGAAACAGTTAAGTGAAAATGATTGGGAATTATGGTGGAAGGACACAGAGACAGATGTCAGCGAGAGAGAAAACATTATAGGACAAAGGTGACAAGCATTTTTAAAATGTGATAACTAGAGAAGCAATTTCCTCATTTCACACATTGGGGAACAAAGATCGTGGGTCTATAGAAAAGCGTTTGAGTGCATCCCTGGACTACTTTCACTGACTGTGGACTCTCCGCAGCTGTAATTGAGTGCCCTGAGCATGATGACATGTGTGTGATGTGACAAAGACAAGGTTGGCAGACCCTGAAGAACCTGGATGACAAAGGTCTGCCCTTACATTTCACTTACCATGGAAATACTTCTTTAGAAAAAATAAAAATGTAACAACAGAACTCTAATCTATATCATTTGTAATATATGTACATATGAGAACACATGTGCTTTTTCTTCTAAAATTAATGACATAATTTTCAGTGTAGCCCATGACTTGATAATACTCTTCTTATTTGGTTTTCATTAAAAAGTACAGAGTTAAAAAACATCTTCCGGTTTTATTCCAGACGCCGGCACTGAGTCCACTGTCCCGACGCCCACAGTGACCAAAGCAGACGAGCAGTACCCCAGACAGAAGGCGCCCTCGCTCGACTGATCTCGCCCCCTCACTGAGCTACATCCAATGCTTTTTCCATGGAAAAGTGAGAAAATTATTTTAATAAAAATATTTCAATAAACTCATATGTGATAGAAATGTCTTTACAAGTGCCATTAATAAAGCACATATTCATAAAGCTTTACCTCATACTTTAAAGAATTACTTTTCCTCATTAGATAAGTTTTTGAAGAGGAAAACCACATGGATAAGGTAATACACTTTATAAATGGCATATTAGCTAGGGGTCATGCCTGATCATATTTATATCCTAGAATAAGAATAGCAAAATAATATGCAAAAACTTATGCATATTTCTGAAACAATCATATAGGCCAGGACAATACCTATCATATGTTGTTCACACATTTGTATGTCAGTAAATTACTGAATCCAACTTTCTAATTCAACAAATATTTATTGGCATCTACTTTATGCCAAGCACTATAAATATTCTGATCTTCAGGGAGTTTTCATTCTACTTAATTTCTCTAGGAATCATTAAAATTTTCTAATGAGCTAGAATTCATTCATGAGGGTATTAATTCCAGGATTCTATGCCAGCTGATATTTCCCAAACTCTCTAATGAAAGGAAAGACCTAACAGAACACTAGAATTAGGAGCATTAAGTGATTACTGTTCCTGAAATAATGAGAAACAGGGAGCAAGATGGATTCCATCTCATAAGAACGAAGTCAAAGAAGTTACGCTGCTTTGATGGTCCAGTCTCCACCCTCAGCCGAGAGCCACAAATAACTTACCAGCATTTTTCCCACATTTTGGGAAATGAAGCTGTTACCAACCATTCAAATGGATCCTGTATTGTTGAAAAATAGAAATCACAGTTTTGCCGGGGGTATACCTAATAATCTAGTCATTTGAAAGTTACTGATACATAAAAGCACATTCATTCCTGAATTAAAGCTTTGCATTTTTTGTCAGTAGATAATTAAACTGCTTGAAAGCCTGAGATAGTTAACCAGTAGCACCCTTCTGATGAAAACATTTTAGAATAATTTTATTAGTCCTTTTTATATCACTAGTTAATATTTCTTTTATCTCCTTTTATTTAAAAAAATAATTTCCTCTCTTAACTGATTAGCATTACCTTCCATTATGGTCTTAGAGATTTTACTGTTGGCAAAGAAATAAAAAAGTAAACAATGGGCCATTCAAAATAAGTAACATTTAAAGTAGAATAAATGCAAAATTTAATTACAATGGTAAAAAATTAAGGCCTTGTCAAAGAAAAGGAAAATGGGTGAGTTGGAGCATTCTTTCAAATGCTTTACAAAGTAATCTGTTGAAACAAGATTTTGAAGAGAAAGAATGAAAGTGCACTCCTCCAATTCTGGACTCATTTCCACAATCAAATTTTAGCACTTTAAATTCTTTTGTTCAGCCTTTTTTGTTCTACACGCACATATGCATGTGTTTTTTTACCTATTAATACCAGGCTATTAAAACACCATAGGTGTGTGCTTCTGTTCTTTCTCTTTAAAATTGTGGGCCTTAAAAGGTCATTTTATAATGCATTTAAAAGAATGCTTTAACTCACCTCATTTTTTCTCTCTTCATCATGTTGTAGAGAAGCAAAATTTGCCACTTTAAAATGCGTCTCTCAGCCCTGGCTGGTGTAGCTCAGTGGATTGAGCGTGGGCTGCGAACCAAAGTGTCACAGGTTCGATTCCCAGTCAGGGTACTTGCATGGGTAGCAGGCCATGACCCCCAGCAACTGCACATTGATGTTTCTCTCTCTCTATCTCCCTCCCTTCCCTCTCTATAAATAAAAAAAAATCTTAAAACAATTTTTTTTAAATGCGTCTCTCTGGTGTGAGGGCTATTTTATTTTTAAGAAGCAAAAGACATGCCCTGGCTGGCGTAGCTCAGTGGATTGAGCGCGGGCTGGGAACCAAAGTGTTCCAGGTTCGATTCCCAGCCAGGGTACATTCCTGGGTTGCAGGCCATAACCCCCAGCAACCGCACATTGATGTTTCTCTTTCTCTCTCTCTCTCTCTCTCCCTCCCTTCCCTCCCTAAAAATAAATAAATAAAATCTTTTTAAAAAAAAAAAGAAGCAAAAGACTCGGGAAGAACCTTTGACCTTTTCTGTTACTGCATCAAAGAATTTTTTTTTAATTTTAATTGTTGTTCAAGTATCGTTTTCTGTCTTTTACTCCCATCCCAGACCACCCCCCCAGCCCTCCCACCTCCCTCCAGTTTCCACCCCCTCCCCAGTTTTTGTCCATGTGTCCTTTATATTTGTTCCTGCAAACCCTTCCCTTTTTCCCCTGAAATTCCCTCCCCTTTCCCCTCTGGTCACTATCAGCCTGTTCTCTAGTTCAGTGTCTTTGGTTATATTTTCCTTCTTTGTTTGTTTTGTTGTTTAGGTTCCTGTTAAAGGTGAGATCATATGGTATTTGTCTTTCACTGCCTGGCTTATTTCGCTTAGCATAATGCTTTCCAGCTCCATCCAAGCTGTTGCAAAGGGTAGGAGGAGCTCCTTCTTTCTTTCTGCTGCATAGAATTCCCTTGTGTGAATGTACCATAGTTATTTGATCCATTCATTTACTGATGGGCATCTAGGTTGCTTCCAGCACCTAGCTATTGTAAATTGTGCTGCTATGAACATTGGGGTGCAAAGGTTCTTTTGGATTGGTGTTTCAGGGTTCTTAGGATATACTCCCAGCAATGGAATTGCTGGGTCAAAAGGCAGATCCATTTTTAGTTTTCTTAGAAAAATTCCATACTGTTTTCCATAGTGGTTGTACCAGTCTGCAATCCCACCAACAGTGTACTAGGGTCGCCTTTTCTTCACATCCTCTCCAACACTTGTTGTTTGTTGCTTAGTTTATGATGGCCATTCTGACTGGTGTGAAGTGATCTCATTGTGGTTTTAATTTTCATCTCTCTGATAGCTAGCGATACTGAGCATCTTTTCATGTGTCTCTGGATCTTCTGTATGTCCTCCTTGGAGAAGTGTCTGTCTAAGTCCTTTGCCCATTTTTAATTGAGTTGCTTGTCTTCTTAGCGTGGAGTCATATGTTCTTTATATATTTTGGAGAGTAAACCCTTGCCTGAGTTATCATTGGCAAATATGTTTTCCCACACAGTTGGTCCTCTTTTTATTTTAATACTGTTTCCTCTAGCCATCCCACTTGATATAGCAAAAAGAAAAATAAAATACCTAGGAATAAACCTAACCAAGAAGGTAAAAGACCTGTATGCAGAAAACTACACAACACTGAAGAAAGAAATCACAGAAGACACAAACAAGTGGAAACATACCATGTTCATGGATCAGAAGAATTAACATCATCAAAATGTCCATACTACCCAAAGCAATTTACAGATTCAATGCAATACCTATTAAAGTACCAATGGCATATTTCACAGACATAGAACAAACACTTCAAAAATTTATATGGAACCATAAACAACCCCGAATAGCTGCGTCAAAGGATTTAGATAGAGGACCTGTTTCAGGAAGGGAGCGATCACCATAGGTGTGGGCAGAGCCTAGGAATCAGAGTCCACCCCATTGGCTCCAAACAGCCCAGAAAACCTTTACCGAACATTTGTTTTTCCATTTCCATGTGAATCACCTTTCTCCCATTTGAAGTCCCAAATAACTATCTCCCTCTCCTTAGCTCAGACGGCATAGAAGCCTCAACTACCAGATTTCTCCTGGGGCCTCGTATTCAAATAGAACCTCCATGTGTATGTATGTAATTAAATTTGTTTATTTTTTTCCTGTTAATCTGTCATGTGTCAATTAATTCTTAGATCAGTGAGAAGAACCTACAAAGGTAGAAGAAAAATTTCCCCCAACACACTTAAATATAGTGTTTTGAGTTGATGTGTATATACACATATAACTACATACATTTATGCATATATATGTAATTTATAAATCTCGGGATTTTTATGCACAGTGGTAAGAAGAAAATCTCCTCTGAATGCTTCTCTCAGTCTTCTCGACCTCATAATCATCTTGTTTCTAATATTTTATTTATACTATAGATTATCTTATATAAAATTGTAAGCTTATGCCATAGCAGAAAAGACAATATCATCAACTCCCATACTCCTATCATTAAAAATCCTTTAAATAAATACATGGGTGGTCTTATTCCCAATAAGTTTGTTCTTCAGAAATATGGCAGGCTCCCACGAAGTTCAAAGCCCACAGAGCACTCATCTCCCACTTCGATTTCCCCTTACCTCTGTCTCTCTTTTCTGCCTTTTATTCCTCCCCTTCCAACTTACTCTTTTTCTCATTCTGTCTGCTCCCAACTTAAGAGAACATGCCTCGATCATGTCCCCTTTATTTGCCATTTTCAGGATGCCTGGAGCTGACATATTTCAGGTGTTATACAGACACCCAAATGGCTGTCATCCTGGTTTCCACCTCCTCTGACATCCTGTTTTACCTGCCAAAGATTGTTCTCAATAATGATAACTAGAAGGTTGTCTAGTTATCTAGGAGAAGGTTGCTTTTAGGAAAACGATTCTTCCTTCTCATATATCTCGGTGTATATTAGCACAGGTTGCCTTCTGACTAAAATTTACTTGGGAAATGGAACTCTTGGGAGATAAGATGCTGCACTGGGGATGGGAGGAAGGAACCAAGCTCCGTGCTACGCCTGCAGGTGGCACTGTGGAGAGTAGGCAGAGACTGGGTTCCACGCACTATTCAGGGTCCTGGGGACAATACGTAGGTGAGAGCTAGATTCCAAGATTCAGAAAAGAAAATCAGCTTTACTGTATTTCAAAATGTACTTGAAGCTGGCCATGAGAACAGAAAACAAAAGCCCTGAGTTCAGCACCCAGAACACAATGCAATTAATGCCACACTTCAGCTGCATCTCGATTAACGGGGCATCTGTGATACAATCTGGATGCCAAGCCATCACCAGGAGAGTGTAGTTTTGAGTGAGAGGTTCTTTAAGTTGACTTAGAAAGGAAACACTAATATAATTAGATGGCTAGGAGCTGCTATATTAAAATATAGTTCCATTGTTGCTACTTTGATTGTAGTATTGTCAGTATAGTTTTTTAATGGTCCTTGTACTCAAAACTATATACTAAAATGTACATGTGAAAAGAAACGTGTGGGCTTCACTTCATTATAATCAGGGGAAATGGGAGGAATGTGGGAGAAAGAGGAAACACGATTGGCCATGGGAGCTCATTTCATTGTCCTCCCTGTTAGTGCATGTGTTTCAGATTGCCCATAATAAAAATAAGATGTAATGAAAATGTTGTTATAAAATTGTTCATTGTATGCATATATATTCTCCCTTCTAATAATCAATCAGCAAGCTTAATATACTGAACAGTATTTTCAATAAAAACCTCTTTCTTTTTCTACTTAAAAAAAGTACTTGTAAAAAGAACAGCATTTCTTGTTCAATGGGAGTTAATGAACTTGCATGTGCTGTACTGAGAGACAACGTTTGTATCAAACTCATGAATATAAAATGCTAAGGCAGAAGGTTCACAGATGTGAAAGGGAAGATTTTCTGACTGGACCACCAAAGGGAAGAAAAGTGCTATCTTCTTGACAGATGAGAGACTAAACAACAAAATCGGCTATTCTAAAACTTGCCAATATGCCTGTGTCAGGTGGGAATGTTTAGTAAACAGCAGGAAGTGGTATTATAACAGTAAGGAAATACTGGTATTTGGCTGAGGCAAAAAGAACACAAATATTAACCAGAAAGGATGCTGTCTTTTAGAGTGTGTACAGAATACGGCAATATTCATTGTAAAATAAACCATCAGCTTCAAAGGCTCCAGAGGGCCCCACCCTCATTTTTTCATGCAAACCAGTTTCCTTACTCCATTTAGTTTATAATGCATAGCAAAGGGTTATAGGACAAGTTTTTCTAATTCATTTCCTTATTTTTTAAATAATGTATCTTAGGTTCATAAGCACTTTTTTGTGGAGAGAAGACAGAGGAGGTGGAAGAGGTGGTATGGGGGATAAATGGTGATGGAAAAAATAAAATAATATAGAATTAAATAGATAGATGATAGATAGATAGATAGATAGATAGATAAA
Source organism: Phyllostomus hastatus (assembly GCF_019186645.2). Taxonomy (NCBI): domain Eukaryota; kingdom Metazoa; phylum Chordata; class Mammalia; order Chiroptera; family Phyllostomidae; genus Phyllostomus; species Phyllostomus hastatus. The sequence goes on from NW_025333640.1 coordinate 19,640,154, forward strand.
TCATCTTGGAAGCTGTAACCAATCTGTTAAAAGGACAGTCTTTCACCATAGGAGTTGTTTATACTTGTATGAAAGATACATTTGCTTTAAGGTTAAAATGTATGAATATTATCAAAGTGGGGGCTACTTTCTTCTCACCCTCTTTTGCAGGTGTGGCAGGCAACCTATCCAACATCACTACCAGGTTGCAAACACTTATTCTTGTGTTCTTGTTGGGGATTAAAACAAAGAAAATGTCCTAACACAGGAAAGGGGGACAAACAAGGCTGGCCTTTTACAAAAATCTTTCTCTCCTACAAGTTAGTGATGATTTATATTAACTCACTATTTAATGGGTCTATAGAATTCTGTCCATCAATCTTTCATACCATGGAGGAAACCAAAGAAAGTGGGAATCTCCCAAAGGAAAGAACGAACAGTAAAGTCTTAAGAGGGTCATTTTTGGAGCACATAGTACTGAGCACAGTAATAGTCCATCGACATGTGAGTGCTGTTGTCACTCAGCACCTTGAATATTAAAATGAAGGGTTCATTGTCACTAACAAAATTTGACTATTTGTATACTTCATGTCAAAACTCTTTTCCATTACTTGGATGAGAGTGTAAAACCAACTTGTGAAAAGTAGGCTTACTTTTTTCTAGAAAGGCAACTAGCTTTAATGGAATAGTATTCAAAAATGAATTTGTAATCTGTGAGCCATTTCTTTTCCTGTTGCTGCACCTCAACTATAAATTCTGGCAAAACCTAATGTCTCTGTCCATCAAAATAGGTCTAAAAATAATGAGGATATTGGTTTAGAATCTTGGGAGTTTTCCCTGGTGAAATCTGAAACTGGCCTTGATACACAAAGGGCAAAGAGAGACAGAGGAAAGAGGCAGACCACCCCAGACTGGTAAGTGGCAGGGTTAACATACCAAGGCACTTAGATACAAGCTTGTCTGAGGCCACCGAACGATGAGCAGAACACTGCACCTGCCCACCAGAGTAGTGGCCTTAATGGTCTTTCAGTCCAGATGGCCTCAACAACACATTACTCGCTCTCAAGGCTTTGTCCTTGAAACTCCTCTGGCTATGGGCATGGGGGTCAGAAAGCACATTCCAAACACAGGGGAGGGGGCAAAGAAGCCTCCACTAGCCAGGGCCCAGCTCTCGGATCAACCACACATCACATCCTCTCAATGAGCTCTACCAACAAAGAAACACACCCATTCTGAGCCCACCTATTATTCAAGCATCACAAATTAAGGACACTGGATATTAAACCGAAGAAGTATCTTGTTCTTTATATTTATAAGGCTTGGTTTTTCATAGCCAAAGTCAATTCGTGGACCCATTAGTTAATTTTTTTCCTTTTGCCAATGAGTAATTAAAAAGTGTTCATGTGGCAAGCACTATGTTAGGTACTGTACTATAATCAATAAGCCACAACATTAAATTGTTTCTGTAATTCATATGTCATCCAGATGTAGCTTTGCCTACTGCTCTACTGTGGACTATTGTCAATGACAAATATTAGGACTTGGCTCCCCTATTAGTTTTGTTATTTTTATCATCTGCTGCCATTTTTCCAAGTTACTTATTTTCCTAATTGTTTCCCATAATAAAATATTCCTGAATTGCAGAACCTGATAATACATGGCAAATATTGGAAGCTCTCTGAAGAGTTTAATAATATACTAAAATCTCTTTTAATGATTCTCACAATAATAAAAATCATTCACAATGCCTTTATCAGTAATTAAATAAATAAGGTCAGGTATTTATATAAAGGGTATTTTTAACATGAATTTTATCAGGCCAATGGTTTGATTGATGCTGAGACAAATTCACCATTATGGTTAAGAGCTGAGGTGGCAAATGTGCAGTCCCTTGGGTATCAGAGCTGAGACTTTGTTCTCATTAGTTCTGAGTAAGTGAGCTAAGTGGACCTAAACAGATAATGCCCTAGATATATCAGGATATAGAAAATGAGTCTCTTAGGAGCTGAGCTCAAGTAATAAAAAGACTAAAGAAATATTGGGATAACTAAAATTTTATATTCTATAAATATACAGAAGCCCAATGTTTGACTTTTAAAAAGTAAATATGTTTTATGATTCTCTACAATCCACTTTAAGAGTATACATAATATATGTAATATATTATATATGTTATTATATGTGTGCCTGTATATATATTATTATGCATATATAAATTGCATTGTTCACATACATTTAGCCTTAAAGGGCACATCTAACAGCTAGGCCAAAAGGCTCTGGAAACCTGGTTCTCATCATTTGCTTCTTGGTATCTCTAGTACCAAGTACAGTAATGAATGGTCTTGACAAATTCCAATATCTGCAAGCCTGTAATTATATATACATATGCTTCAGCATAAACAGTCAGACTTGTAAAATGCTTAGTCTTTTCTCTTCAGAGATGTGCTGACTCATTTAAAAAGATGGCTTTATTATGCAGCACCTAGCACCAGTACTTGGCACTAGCGTTAACAATTTGTTGAATGAATGAATGCCCTCAGATTCACAAACAGTAGTATAGTGATTTTCATAATACCTAAATGAGCCAGGGCTATCCTTCTTTATAAGTTTAAGAAAAATATAAAAGTAAGTCAAAAATAATTTAATTCTCAAATTTAAAAAACCTGATTTTTTTGGCTCATATACTAGCATTCACATTTCCACACCACAATTTTTTTTAAGTTCATTTTGTCCTAGCATTCACAACTGGGACTACCCTCTAAGAGTGTGCGTTGGGAAGAGGTGGACTTTTGCTTCTTTGCTGGTGCTCCCCATGTTCTTTCAACTGAGTCTGGTATATACTAGGTGCTCCACATTTGTTGAATGAATAAATGAAGAACACATAAAAATAGATTGGAAGAAACAATTTGATTTTGGACTAAGCTGAATGGAGAAGTGACATGCAATTCTAGAAAAGCTCTTTCAAATATCTTCATTTTTATTTAATCCATCACTTGGCATTATCATAGATTCCAGACTTTAATTCTAGGTGTCCTTCTAAAAACAGCTCAGCAAGAACTGCCACTGGTGACTTCACACAGCTGAGAAAGGGCCCACTGAGCTGGAAAAGTGAGGAATCGCCCAAGTTCTCTTTGACAGAAATGAATGTCTCTTTTAGGCAAAGGGGCCAGATGTTGTCCTCTATCATTCCACCCTTCCAGGGGGCCTCCTGTACCTCCTGTCATGTTAATGAATGACATTGAATTTATTTCCTTTGCCTGTTCTTAGCTATTTTTTTCTTTTAACTTATTACAGTGATAAAAAGCAGCATATCTCCCTTTCCAAGATGGGTGAATTATTTAGTTCTTGTATCTTCACTGTGCTGCCATTTTTCTTAGAAGAATCAAAACATATTCCTAATCTTTGTCCCCAGAATGAAAGGTATGATGAAATTCTTAATAATGGAATGATGGAGAATAGTATGAACAACAATTGTTAACTATGAGTTCTGTACTCACTGAAAAGTTTCAGTACTTCAAAGAACGTTAACTTGGAGATAGTAGGGTAATTTGGAAGCAAGAACCAAGATGCTGGAAGGGACATAATGAGGGTGGGAAATGTATTTTAGAGTTAATTAAAATGAATGGAAAATGTTTGTGTTCAGGACATTTAATATGATTTATTCTAAATATTTATTTTGTCAACACAAGTGTTTAAGAAGTTAGCCTTATCGCTAATCCTGTTAGACTTATAAAACTTAGTTTTGAAAAGGGAGGGAAGGAAGAATAAGATAATACTAAATTAAATGAAAGAGAATTTAACACTTGCCTGTGGAGGTGTAGGGGGCTGGTAATCTGATATTTCTGCAATTTTCTAGGAGTGGATAGAAAAGGAAGAGATAAAAATCCAGACTTATTGCTCAATAATTGGCATCAAGAGAGTCTGGCTGACTTTCTTTGTAGCAGATCAACCTCAATTAAAAGTATAAGAGCTTGCTCAGCAACCCAGACTGTGTTTCCTCGGTGCTGATTTACAAATGGGCTTTATTTTGGGGAAAGGAGGAAAGGAGGGAGAGTCCACACTGGATTTGTTGCAATTAAAAAAATGAAAAATGGAGGAATAATCCTTACTTAGTTAAAATATTTACTTATAAGAACAAGAATCATTTCCTACATTAAAGGTGGGTTTTGTCTAATCCCAACTGCTTTAAGTTTCTTGATGTGTTTCCATGATCTGAAGGAGCTAAAGACAGAAACATTAGCAGCTTATTCATAAGTAGACATTGCTCTCCTTGGGTCCTTCCAAGCAGGAGAGAACATATTGATACTCTTCTGAGAAGGCTTGGAGCCGAACCTGAGAGCTGTGGAGCTCTAAACTCCATTGCAGGGTGGGGGGAATGACAATATCATTAAATCATTTTTAGAAAGAAGCAAAACTATGGTCAGAGAATATATTAATAATAATAAGCAAGCACTATGAAACACAGGAAATAGGAAATATGATTCTCACATAAGTAATACATAACCTCTTGGTCTTCAGCTGTCTGTGACCATGGGAAGAGATCTTTAGCCAACTCACACATAAATCACTTACTGAGACAGTACTATAATTCATGCACTCCTACAGACGTAGATATTGCAAAGAGAAGCTGGACAACCTTCCTGTCTTATAGCTTCTTATATTCTACTGAGGACACTTACTTTATGAGCAACAAAACCTGCTTTGAGGTTCTAACAGTAAGTTTTTGTTCACCTAAAGCTCTTCTATCTGGAAAGGGTTCACTCTTCCTGACACACGGGGATAGTACTGGTGTGCCCAGAATGAAATGGAATAATGGTGGGGGAGAAAAGGGGAGCCCCGTTTCCGTTAGAGCTGTTAAATCAATTCTGGCAATCAGTCTAAGGTCAGTTACCAAAACATATCTGCACCCCTCAACTCACAAGGTCATGTGTAATTTCTTGATGCATAATGTGTGTCCTCTAAATACTATCCTGCTGACTAAAAAGAGTTCACTGTACTTGTTAAAATGCTAGCTAGACTATGAACTGTAGGAATATTTTCTGGTCCACCACTTGCATAGAAGTAAAATTTGAAAAAAGTTATTATAACGCCTCTGCATTTTCATTGTCCTCATCTCCAATAGTCATTAAAATAAACCACAAGGTTAATAATGTCAAACCATCAACCACCCAACATCTCCCAATTTTGAAGTATCCTTTTTTCTACTAAAAATCTCAGAACTTCCAAATCTTATGTAAGACATTCTGATGGTATTTTTTCTTCATGAACCCTTTTTAGGGTATAGTACTTATTCTCCAGTGTCTGTCCAATACTGTAGTTTTTACGTCCTTTTATAGGAATAATTCTGGAATTAATGCAGTCTTAAAGAGTAAGGCTTTTCATACAACTTCAAATACTCTATAATTTATAGAACTCAAATATCATAATCAGAACTCCTCTACTTACAGGGATGTTTTATCAGTACATAGCAGTTACTTGTAAAGAGCATAATATAAAAGGAAAACAAGGAGAAAAAAGGGAAAAATGTTTCTTTAGCATTGAGATAAAACAGAAAAGTCACAAGTAATGATGGGTTTCAAACTTATCATCTTTTGTGCAAAGTTTTCAAAAAATGTCAAACATACAGAAGATAATACAACATGGTAGTTAAATAGATATTTGGCTTTTGGAGTAAGAAACACTGAAGTTGGAATTTCACCTCTATCATTTAGGAATTGAATCATTTTTGTCAACTAAACTTCAGTTTCCTCATTATAAAATTAGGACAATAGCACATATTTCACAGAGCTGTGAGGATTAAATTATAATCTTTGTAATGCATTTAATCATACTCATGTTCATAAGCACAAAAATATTTAAAACAGATATGTTTAATAATCCTAGGAGGAAAGTACTATTTCTTTTATTATAACACTGCAGATATACATATACTGCCTCACTGTGCAAAGAGTTTATGTTAAAAAATAATGTGTGCCAATCAAGTTTCATATCATACCAAAGTATAATAAAGTATTGTCTGTCAGGAGAGGCAATCTAATACTCTTTCATACTTATGCCGACTGTATTACTTTCCTATTTTTGCTGTAACATTTGCCATAAATTGAGTGGCTTACAGTAACACAAGTTTATTATCTTATATTTAGTTCTAGACATCAGAAATTCAAAATCAATTTCACTGGGTTAAAGTTAAGCTATTGGCAGGACTGGTTCCTTCTGGAACCTCAGAGAACAACATGTGTTTTCTTGCCATTTTCAGCTTCCAGTGGCCACCTATGCTCCTTGGCTTGCAGCATCTTCATCCATCTTTAAAGCACATCACTTCACTCATCCCCTGCTTCTGTCCTCACATCGTTGTCTCTCACGCCAGTTCCTGCTATCTCCTCCTGTAAGGGTGGTTGTGATTATAACTGACCAACCCAGATAATCCAGGATAATCTCCCCTTCTCAGACCCTTAACTTAATCACATCCACAGACCCTTTTGCCACATAAAGTGACATTCACAGGTTCTGAGAATTAGGAAATGGGGATTTGGGGGGCCATTATTTAGCCTACCACATCCACATGAGGCACATACAAAATAACAATTTTAAAAAGTTATGATGTAATAAAATAAAATTAAGAAAATAATTCTAATTACAGTTTAGTCAATGTTCAATACAGAAGAAAGGCAGAATCCTATAGTGGCAGAGGCACTGTAAAAGTTAAAATTGAGGTACTATTTTATCATAAATACTAAATGTCAGTAAGAACCTCGTGATTCATAAAAACTAAACCAATTTTCTCTGTCCTCCCCAACTAACAAAATAAACCTTCAACTAGGTGTTAATATTATACAAAATAGATACTTGAGAAATAATTTTTTCCTAAAAACTTCAGCAGGAAAAGGAAACATTTCTTTTCTGGAAGGGATTATGGCATCAGGAGGAGCCCCAGACTCTCCCAGATTCTGTGAATCCCTGGTAATCAGGTGGCAAGGTAAAAGTCATAAGAAAGACAGGGAAAGGCTACAGAAATTACACACTGGTTATTTTCCCTAATAAATAGAACATGAATCACTCCCCAGGAAGACATGAAAATGTCTCCCACAGCCACATTGAGCTTTCAATAGTAAGTCCACGGCACACAACGAGAGCCCAAGGGTGAGTCAGAACAGACTTCCCGGAGCCTCCTCTGCTTGGGAACATCTGCTCCTTGGACTGCGAGCCCAGGGGCGTAGTGAAGACTTGGATGCACGCCGGGAGCCCTCATGATCTCCTGGAATGACTGGAAATACAGTCAAGTGCCTCACAGCAGTCACTCAGTTACCTAAAGGCCACATAACCTTTCAGTTAACAATGGAACACATGTATGACAGTGGCCCCATAAGATTTTCATGCAGCTGAAAAATTCTAAAGCCTAGTGAGATCGTGGCCATGGTAATACCACAGCACAATGCATTACTCTTGTGTTTGTACTGACGCTGGTATGAACACACCTACTGTGCTGCCAGTCGTATAGAAGCTCCAGTTCCACCAAACTACACGCAGTTCCAGTAGCAGACCCATCTAGGTTTGTGTAAGTGCATTCTATGGTGTTTGCAGACAAAACGGCCTAAGGATGCATTTCTCAGAATGTACCCCTGTCATTAAGGGGGGCCTGACTCTAGAAAGAGGTCATAAGTAGATAGCCTCAAGAAAGCCCACGTGACTGAGGGGCATAAATGCTAACAAGAAAGTCACTGGCCAAGAAACGTTGGAATGAGGCACCAAGGTACGCTCCTTTGCACTAGAGAAAGAAGTAGAGACCTTGGCTAGGCTGAGGAAAAAAACTGGGATAAGAAACAGAAGAGCAAGAATTTCAACATGAGACTTACTAACCAGGATATCTGAAATTAATTTTACATAAGTAAATGACATGTTCAGCATGTTTTTTTCTTTGGGCACATGAAAAGAGTGAAAAAGAAGTATAAGCTAATCTTGCTCTTGGTAAATGGGAGCTGGTAAACCTGGCTAATTTAAGTGGTTTATCATTTAAGCAGATGTTATTAAGGAAGGAAATCAGTGAATAAGATCATAAAACAAGTTGTAATTAGATTAATATTAATATCATCCCAAGAAAGTAAAATCTATTTTCTGGCTATTAAAACAAGTTCCACATTATATAGGAAATGCTATTGAGTAATTATTGTTATTTTAAGAACTGGCTTTTTCTAACTTTTGATAATATTAGACATTCGGCAAATTGACATTTAAAAAAAAACCAGAAAAGTAAACACACACACACACACACACACACACACACACACAAAACCTTCCAAAGGTCATTTAATTTTTTCCATGTATTTTTATAGCAATGGCACTTTTCTTTACAATATTTGGAGGAAAATATGCTAATATATTCCAATATATGAATCCATTTAAGAAAGGAGTTACTCTAATTACTCCAAAAAACCTTAAATTACAAAAATGAACCTTTTTGTTTTCTCCTGAGGATGCAGGGTAAACATTGTCAGTGCAATAGTGTATTTAACAGGAAAGCAATTCTATTCCTCTGCACCCAGCTGTTACAGAACATTCAGAAAATGTGGACATTCACATCATGCCTTTAACACTCTATTAGCTCCAGCGACGTGTGTCATTGTGTGTGTGGTGGCTCTGATAGGGCTCTATTCATGGAGTGACGTCTCCGAAGGATTCACTGTTCCCCTCAGTCACCACTGTTTTCAGTACTATTATTGTCTGATACACTCAGAAGCTCTAAACAAACTTCAGTAAGTCTGCCGGAACTGAGAGCCTTCAGTTAAGCTACAGTTCTGCCAACCCCAATAGTGATCCCTTCCTCTGCTGAGAAGAAGCATCTTCTAAAGAGTCTGATGCCCTGCTCCTGAAATGCAGTCAATATTCTGTTATAAAGTGAAAACACAATTTAACCAACTATACACGCCACAGAATATTCAAATTCTTTTTATGCTGCAATTTCAGTGTACTTTCTATGGTATGAAATAAGACACCCTCCAAAGTTTATTTTCTTCTCATTGTAATGAGTTATTTGCTGTAACAATGTCTATTTAAAAAAAAATCTTCATGAGTACTGACAGTTCTGTAACATATGTGTTTACACTTAGCTCATATCTGTAAGCCCATCTCTGGGAAACTCAGGTCACTAAGAAAATGACACACTGTTCTCATTGACAGTGTCAGAATCTCTGAGGGGTGGGGGCAGAATTTACACTTTTAGAGGTTCTACAGGTGATGTGATTTGCACCAAAATAAGAGAACTGATATTTGTAATATTCAGATGGCATTAAATCATGGAGTGTCACATTTTAGTAGCCAATGTAAGCACGACCCCCAGGACCATTCCAAAAATCAGCGTGCCTGGCAAGTATCAGGCACCTATTGCAGCAGTTCTTGCCCCAGCTCCTGTCATTCATTGTCGTTGCACAATCATTACCAGCTGCATAATGAAGACTTTGTGACCCACAGAGTCACTGGCTTTTCTTCTACTGGCTTTATCTGCAAGATAAAAGCTTCTAGCTTTATCCACTGGAAAAAAAATCTGTTAATTTTTTCCCCCAGGTTTTGCAATATGTTTAACACAGCAGGTGGCTACTTGTAATACTTTCCTGGGGCAAAATGGCTTCTCAGGCATCTGGCCTCCTGTTGAGTGAGGAAGGGAAGTCTTAGTCTCCAGAGAATCCATAGCAAACATTCCTGGTATTTGTAGATGTGTATGTCTCTATTATTTCTGCACTTGAAAATGGTTTAAGGGAGAATTGCTCAAACAAAAAATGAGGCAAAATAAAATGCCCATTGTATGGCTGTGGCGTGTGTTCACATACCAACAGAAATAGGCTGTATTCTAACAGCATTCTATAAAGTTTCCGCTCGTTGTGTAATATGCATCACCCAGAGAACTGGTTACATGTAAATTTCTCAGCTCCACCCAAACAGTTGGTCTGAGAATGAGCTCTGCCTTTTATTAGCCCTTCTAAAAGACTTTGATTCACTTAGTCCGGGAATGTGCTTGGAGAACCACTGCACTGAAGGGCCCTCTGCACTGTTCTCCCTGTTGGGGAACCAAAATTTCAATCACAATGATCATTTTCCTATACTTATTTATAATAATAGCTAAAAGGATTTTCTAGAAACTCCAAATTTTACAGGAACAAATACTCAGTGGAAAATACCTGAACCCACACTGGTAGTAAGTCATATGTATATTACTGACAAATTAGTTATCTTAAGCAAATACATATAAAATAAGCCTAATGACACCTGAAACTAATGCAAAATAATATTAAATGCAAACTGTAATTGGAAAAAATTAAAATTAAAACAAACCTAACAATATGCACGGACTCGGGTCTTAACGACGATTCCTCCACAAAATGACCACTGAAGCACTCAGCTGAACAGGGCTGAAAGGTATCCCTCCCTCTTGGTCCTGACTGCGTCTCCTTCCTCTTCTGATATTGTATTAGCTGACTCTCTTCTCTTTCCTGCAACCTTCTAGGTTCATAATTCCTTTTCAAAATAGGTACTTCCTCACATCAAAACTTTGATATTAATTACAAGAGTTCTTATTCTATTTGTCTACTGTTATTCAAAATTAAAATTAAATTAGATCTTTCATCAACTGCCATCTGCCGTTAACTCCAGCTGCTGTCACACTTGCTAATTTGCTAATACATGGAGTCGTATAATACAAGTCTATAATGCAATTCGTGTCCCTCCATTAGGGATACTACAAAATATCTTCAGTATTTACTTCAACTACTACTTCTCTGAGAATGCAATCTCATAGAAACTCCATTTCTTCAATATGAACCTTTCTCCTTTCTGTCTGTCCATTCTCTTCCTTAATCATTAAGTCCTTAGGACATCCTATGCTGGTCAGTATCAAAGTGTCTTAAGAAAAAAGCCTCAGGACTGCTGACCACAAAAACAGAATTTCAATTAAGCTAAAGATAACATCTTGACTTCAGTAGTGTTTCAACCCCAAGAACTTAAAATGACCCTACAGACCACACCCTCATGAAACCAGACAGAAAAGTGCCATGGCTGACCTCAGGACCTGACACAATGATCAACTGCTCCCTACCCTGGCACCAACCAATTGGTAGAATCCAAGACCCCAACTCCTTTAGCCACCAGGATTAATGATTTTCCCCTGTGTAATCCATCCCCTGAAAGCCACTGGGGAGCCAGGTCCTTGAGTACGAGCTCACCTGGGACTCTGGGTGTGGCACCATTTCCTCAAAAAGAAACCATTATACTCTTGGCTAAAAGTCCTGTTCACATTTGATGGGGCTTTGATGCATGCAGGCAAACAGGTCCCTGCAGTCCAGTACAGAAACATAGTCAGTCCCTCTGTCTCTCTCCCCCTCTTTGTTCTTCTCTCTCTCCCTCTCTCTCTCTCTCTCCCCCACACACACCTCTTTTCTTCTCTCTCCTCTCTCTCCTCTCTCTCTCCATTTTCTTCCCTTCCCTTCCCTTCCTCAAACATGCCTATGTTATCATTCTCTCATTTTTGTAAACATTCATGTAACTATGAGCTTTACCTGGGTTTCCCTACAATCTCAGGGAAGCTATTTTTGGTAGGAGTTAAATGTACCAGAATGAATCCTTTATCATAAGGATTTATTATAGCATAACCAAACATGAACCCTTATCATGTCTTCTGAATCTTCCATTTTAGACATGTACAATTTTAAAAGATAATTTACTAAGGCAGAACTTTTCCTCTGACATATACAAACTTCTGAAATAGATTTTGAAATGACATACAAAACACTGTACTGGAATGACCATAGAACATGTAGGTTAATTTCACTTACAAAATGAACACTAACAATATTAATCACATATCCCTATCTATGAGGCCCAAACGTATCACTATAAATCCAGAGTGTTTGGGGCGCACAAAAACTAATGGTTACACTAAGCATTTGCAGAATTCTAAGAGTGACTAATCATTTTCCTTTCCCATCAGTAAACACCAAAGGATTTTGTCATCAAATAAGGTGGTCTAAATTTAAGTATGCCTGGGATATATAAGAAACAGATACAGTAGTAAACAAACAATGAAAATGGCTTATATAGAAAATCTTTTCTTAGGAGCAATGAATAATATGTAAAATCTATGGGCAGTTATTTGTGTGGTTATCTCTAAGACAGAGACACATATATTTTAGCACCCATAATCCTGCAAACACAGACCAAGAGTTTTATTTTGTTTTATAATGGTCAACTGCCTATTATTATCTGAAGTATTAGAAGAAAACAGTGGTATATTCCACACCAGAATAATCTAAGTGAACAATAACTGTTTTTGTTACTGCTAATGTCTGAGGGACATGAGTTCAAAGAGCCTATTGTTTTTGTGAATGGAGTTTGAGGCCATTTGGGAGCTATAGCAAGCTCCGCCTCCATCAGTGGCCCTTTACCAAAGTTCATTGACACACAGACACCTAAGACTAATTGGATTGGAAACTAGACACATTGTACTCCCCAGAGACAGTCAGAAAGTATTTTTTATAATACAAATAATAACTAGCTAAAATTTAAATAATGATTTGTGATTTATCAAAAGCTACTTGGTTAAGACAGGGAAAAATATCAGAGATACAAAATGAGAGAAAGTTTAATAACAATATTTAACACAGTTTGTTGAGCAATAGAGATATAAACTTTTGATGTGTTAGAAACTCATCTACAAACAGTATCACTTACAAATAGCTTGTTTCTCTGTTCCGATTTCTCATTTTCCTATACATATTAGTTGTAATCATTCTATACTACCTTGTTTTTGTTCCAGTTGTTTATCTGGAAATGCATTTTCTGTAAAATATAATTGTTAAAATGGTTTCTCACAATACCTAAAAAATTACTGATTAGGGCATATAGACTTTTGTTGGATATACATTGCCATAGTCCCTAACAATCCAATACTCCAGGAGGTAAAAGACCTATTAACAGTAAATCTCACAAGAAAACAATTCAGCTTACATAAATCATGCATATGTTGCATTCTGTTTCAAACTTATACAGACCAATAAATGGTACAAGAAAATACATTTCCAGATAATGTAAAATAAAACATTTATTGAATATAGGCTGGACCCAAGAAGTAATCAGAGCAGAAACCAGGTTTATTTAAGATAAGCCAATTTTCTTTCCCCTTAGAGTTCAGAAAATCTGAATATTTGAATATTTGAAAATCATTTAAACCAACATAACCTAATTTTATCTTTGAGAGAGGATTCCAGGGTCCCAAAACTATGACTGGCACATTTTCTCTTGAGTAGCTGAAAATCTAAGGGAGGACCAGAGATATTAAGATATATCTGAAGGCAATGAAATCACAATTTCAAATGGATATTTGACCAGTGTCACTTCATGAGTGAGTGGGCATTTCAAGACAGCTCAATATGGCTTAGAATCAGGGCTTTTCCAAACTACCACTTCGCCCAATCCTCTACAAAGAAAACTGAGGCTTTCTGTTTAAAATCTATTTTCAACACTTCTTTATATAACAAATATTTCCCTAAGTAACTTACAATAATTAAAATATAATCATTTTTCTCTCACTGAGGAAGAACTAATGTAAGAGAAGTCCATCTCTAAAAGCATAGATCACCGCCCCCTGGCACCTACATGGTGAAGTGCACGTGATCAAATTCATGCCACAGCTGCTAAGTGAGTAGGAGACCATGATGAATGAACTAAGAGACTTGTGAGTTGAGTCTGTGATCCACACACAGATTATCACCATTAAAAAAATAGGAGGAAATGTAGGTTACTCTTTGCTCTTCACAAAAACACATAAAAGTACAACTTGGCAATATCAAACTGTTCTTAGTTATTTATTAGGACAAGTTAATGAGGATAATCAACAGCTCCTTTAAAGGAAACATTAATTCTTGAATCCCATTAAGAAACAGCCAAACACATGTTGTCTCTTACACTGTTGAGAGGCAAATTATTCAAAGAAATTTTCACACTAGATGTATTTTCATAAAATGTAACTTAGCATTAGCATTTCTCCCTATATTCAATTGTATCATTAAATGTATACAGGGTCCAACACAAATAACACCTCTTTTTAATTACAAAATCTTCTATTACAAAATCATAAGCGTGGAATTCTGTAACATAATATCACACTCAAGCACACCATATGACATTTTAGGTGAAATACTCAAATTAAAACTATAAAATATTACACCCATATTATTACCCTACCAACCACACTCAAGCAGGCATTACTTCTGCCAGACCCTGCATATGCATGCAGAAAACTATTAAAAAATAAACATCCACAATTAAACTATTTAGATTTAACAGAAGTTATAATTTTGCAGTATTGCTTCAGGTAATTTTTCCATTCAAGAAGTATTTACTTATATTCCTATTGAGAAAATAAATCACACATATTAAAAATATTTAGAAAATAAAGAGAAGTAGGATAAAAAACTACCCACAGTCCTATAACCACTATCAACATTTTCTATGATTTTCTTTTATTTCTTTAAAAAAAACAGATTATAATTAGATAGCTAATACGTAAGATCTCTTTTACATGTCCTCAAAATACATTTCTGGGTTTTGGGGAATTACTTGCATAATGTGTGATGAAGAAATTTTAACAGATTGTACATCATTTTTAATAATTTCTGTAAACTGAAAATTTTGATTCAGCCTCATAACAAAAGTCAAGGGAGATGATGTCTATTCTTCACCGCTTTTAAGAAGTCTTGTTTTCCAACTTTTGGTCTGCGAGAGTAGGGAAGGGAATTTTTCTCTGAGTTTGTTTTTCTAAGGGTGGTTATCCTCTACCACATAGATCATAAGGAACGAATCAGAAAAATCCCAGACTTTATCTTTCATACTTGTTATTCAGTATCTTAATAATCTGCCCAATTAACTCCCACATTTCCATCTAATCTCCCATCACTGTTTACGGCACAAATCTTCCTTTCATAATAATTACTGAAAAAATACCTGTTTATCACTTTTCCACTAAATGTTTTTAAAATAAGAACTCACAAGATTAAGAGCTTTCAGAAAAGGTTAAGTTAAAGGTAACCTAGGAAAATAACCAAGTTTTCTTATTTAAAAGAGAAAATACTCAGCAAGAACTATTAGATTATTATGTTCAATCTTAAAGGGTCATTTCACATTGTGTCTGAAATATAACTTTGAGCTCTATTAGGGCAAAATTGCTAAGAAATGACTAAGGAAATATGGCTTTAAGTGGAAAGTAATTTGTCTCCTGCTCCTTGAGTTTCAAATATGGGAGAAATTAGCATAACCAGAATCCAGACTTGTGCCAGTACACAGGCAATTTAATTTTAGTAAAACCTAAGTACAAGAGCTGACTTGGGGCTGAGTAATTAAATGTGGCTCTGTACCTTGCTCAGTAGCACCTGTCTACTCTTTCTGTGTTGCACTATTAAAATCAATCTCAAGTAGAACGTTAGCTGAATTTTTTTAAAAGTCTACCTACAATTCTACCACCCTAAAAATTGATAACAATTAAAAGTATATAAATGTATAACAACATAAAACTATCTAAATATACAGAAATTTGAAAGCCTCATATATAGTTTTGAAAGTATCATCACAAGCAAGGATGAATAAAATTGAGCAAGAAATGAATAGAGATCTCATTCCCTTTTCTCTCAACTGTTTGTTAGAAATTCACTAATTTACAATACCAATTCCTACATTTCTCACATTTTTCAAATGTTCATAACTTTTAATAGTTGTTATTCTGCATATAGCATACTGAGGCAGGAGACAGTCAACGGTGAGGACACTCTGGGGGTGCCCCAGGGCTCAGACAAGGGACATCAATACAGGACAGAGACCCTGTTCTAAGAGCAGTTGTCTCTTGCTTTCTGGAAAAGCACTGAATCATGGTGAATCATGACTGCACCTGAGCAGAAGAGGCTACAGGACCCCTGCTTCATTTTAATAACATTAAAATAAATTAGCATTGTGGGACCCCCTCCCCTGGTGGACAGTCAAGGGAAATCAAGGGAGACGACATGCACAGTAGCTTAAAAGTAATATAACTACTTGAATATGTGTGATAAAACCCTGCCAAAACCAGCCAGGAAATATCTGCCCTATAAGAATAGAACCTCTCTGGCCTCTGAGGGTCAATCTCTGCTCAGAGTTGGCTCACCCCCATGATCTGCGGAGTGTACTATCACTTAATATATCTCCCTTCTCCCTCTTTCTGCTATAAACTCTCTGTGTGTTCTGTGAAATTCATTCTTGATGATCACCAAGAACCTGGTTAACTGGACCCACCTGTGACAATACCATAGTCTACCCAGACCCTTTTTTTTTAATCCTCGTGCAAGGATACGTTCATTGATTTGAGAGAGAGAGAGAAACATTGATGTGAGAGAAAAACACTGATCAGTTGCCTCCCATATGTGCCCCAACTGGGGATTGAAATCACAACCTAGGCATGTTCCCTGACAGGGATTCGAACCCACAACCTTTTTGGTGTACGGGAAGACCAACTGAGCCACCTGCAGGGCTACCCAGATCCTCTATGTATTTCTTTTTGCTAATTTATCATCTCTTTTATTTGTAATGGCCCTCCTCACTGCCCCCATCAAACACACACAATCACATGTACACATAACACTTCATTTTTTAATATCTGAAACATTTGTGACAGTCCCTCATCTCCATCATGTCTTCTCAGCCCATGGCACACTCCCTACCTCAGACTTCAGAAGGGCTAAACTTTCCCCATCAAAAGGGCTTTCAGTGCACTCCATTTATCCTTCTGTACGAAACCTCTTCCCTTCTCTTCCCACCTAATTAACTCATTTTCATCCTTTCTATGTCAGCTCAAGTGTCACCCCCTCAAGGAGACTAGCCTAGACCTCCCTGGTTAATTTCAATACCCTGTGATGGGCTCTCTCAGCAGTGTGTCCCGGTCCTTCAATGCATTCACTCTTGCACGTGTGCACTTATTTGTGTGATTATTTAGTGGTTTTTTTTCATAGAAATAACTCTCCAAAGAGGCAGGATTCATGCCCCATTTTTTTTTCTTATTCATCATCAGGAACTACCTAAGTACAGAGCATAGAGTGGATCGCTAGTAAATATATATATATATATATATATATATATATATACACACACACACACACACACACACACATATATATATATGAAATAAAAAAGAAAGGAGGAAGGAAATTTAATCTTTATGTTAATAGATGACTTCATAGTTACTAAAGAATGAATAAAATGGCTTTATTTAATGATCTGAAAGATGATAATTTTATAAATAAATGCCTTTAAGAAATACATTGTTTTAGCTCTTATCATTTTTCTCTCATTATAAATGGATGTGGCTTAGGCTTTAGTCTTGATTATCTTTTATTTTTCATTTTCCTCTAGAGAAAAAAAAGCTAATTTACTATATATCTTAATCCAAGTTCTCTTCAAAAGCACAGTCCGAAATTAAAACTTGCATACAAAGAGTAGAAGGTGATCCCAGAGAGTAAGAATGAATTGCCATGTGAAGTGAAATAGGAAAAGAATAAAAGCCAATACAAGTGTACGAAGTTGGGTCATTACCATGGCCAACTGAGATTCCATCCAACCTGGACCTTCTGAGAAACAACAGAAAGCCCCCAGGACTGCCCACCCATTCCCACTGATTGAGGAGTTCCCTAAGGGATGTTAGCTCCTCCCCACTTCTAGACTGCACTTCCAGGGCAGAAGGAGACATAAGACATGCTAGTCAGGTCCCAAAGCAGAACACAGAAGATACTCAGCACCAGCTCGATGTGAGAAGCCATCACAGTTGAGCCACAGCCTGCCCACAGTGTTTGCCATACTCAGAGACAGAATTGGAATTGAGGCTGAGAACATGTAAGACAGAGTCCAAGAGGCATGAAATACACCTTATGAGAACCAAAGCATTATCATCAGAGTGTCAGCCCCAGACAATGAGCCAGCAACACCATAGTGCCCAGTTTATCACTCTCACCAATAGTGCACTTTCTAATGCACCTTAGCTCACTGACTAGAAGGCAGGCAACAGAGCCCATTCCAGGCATTCTTCAACTTCCACTTGATTGTGCCCCCAAAAGAAGGGAGTTCCCAGTATGTTATCTGACATATAGAGCTGCTTTAAAATGGCATTCTCTACAGTGAGTTCACCTTGAGTACCCATCCATCACTAGACAAATGTAACAAAAATTTTAATCTAACACAGAGAAATACAGTTAATTTAGGTCTTTAACAACATACCTTAAGTTAAAGACATTTCTAAAACAACTGACCATCATTTGTAACATATCTTTCAAAAGAAACATATTCTTAATTTCATTCATATACCAACAAGAAAAGAAACTGATACACTATTAACTCCATTAAATGCATATGACAAGATATCAGTTTCTATCAGTTGCTTTTTAGAGAAGCAATTTGAAAAGGAAAGGATGTTGTTTCTAAGTAGGGGGAGGTTTCAGACTTCCCACGCTATTCACTCCCGACATGTGAAATTTACTTACAAGTTAGAATGATTCCTAAATCATGGGTTGCTTATGTTCAGAAAAGAGTTACTTTTGTATGTGTTCATGTAGTATGCGAGCATTATTCCTCAGGGAAAGAAAAGGTTTGCCAATATATTATGTTCAGTTATCATGAACTTGAATTTACTAGCTATTTGAGTCACTTTTTGGCTTCCACTGCTGCTACTAAGCTCTACCTCAAAAGGAAATAGGCAAACTGTCTCCCAACCATAATGTACATAATACAACTACTTAGTAGAATCTGGCCTCTTTCTATAACAACACTTAAAAAAATCAAATGGATTTAAAGTTGCTGGATTGCCTGGGAGTCTGTAGGCTAGGACTACTAACTCCAGTTTTATCACCAAGTAATGATCTTGCATCCCTACACATCTACTTTTATAATCAGTGAAAAATAATGCCCCACTTCAGCTGACAATTTTGGTGGCATAACTCATCACAGTCTAACACTACCACCAAGAAAAACTAGAAAAGCCGGACATAAAGGAAATTTTTTCTTAAAAATTACTGGAGAGCTTCTGAAGAAGCCAAGACTAGAGGCTTCAAAATTCCAGATGCAGGATTCATCAAAGACATAAGCTTAATTGTTGAAGGTGCTTTGTTCCCCCTGGGATGGAGGGTGGGGGCATGTGCCAATCTGGACACACAGCAAGAGGCTGAGCATATGGGCCTCTTTGACTGGGAAAAGGACCACTAACGTGGGATAGTGAATCCAATGGAAATGTCAGCAGTTTTTTGAGGGTAAAGATAAAAAATTAGAGATAGGAGACATCAAGATTCCAGTGAAAAATGAGTGATGAAACATCAAGCTGACACACGCCTGGTTTTACCACATGACCTTTGCTGCTGTCTGAAGTCGCACAGAAGACTGGAGACCAAGAACCTAAGAAGAAAGCTCCTGAAAAGAAGAGCAGGATTCCCAGGAGTCTTATCCTGAATTGTGTTTAGTACTTGTGAATACCCCAGTGGAAGGCTCTGGATAGATACGCCTTGGCAGCTTGGGTGCCCCTGCAGTGGATGAAGGCTATTAAATCAGCCCCATCACTGACTGATTACAATGATTGGCCACCTGTCCATGTAACTACCCAGCAGAAGAAATGGCCACAGCTCTTAAACCTTGGATAATCATGTGGAGCCTCTACAATTTTGACACATGAATACAAAAATCAAGAGTAGAGACAGATACTGAAGAGAAGTTTGTAGTAATCCAATTATTGGCATTAATGGACAAAAATCTTAAATAATTTTGATGTGTGTGTTCAAAGAAGCAGAGGAAAAAATGGAGGAAATAGATAGATTGGTATCCATAGAAAAAAATAAAATGCACACTTGAAAACTGAAAAATACAATAATTAGAATAATAACCCATAAATGAGTCAGAAAGCATAACAAGCATATTATATAGGGTTATTCATTAACTGGAAGAGCAGGTCAAAGGCAAACATTCAAACAAGCATAAAGATAAATACAGAGTGAAAAATAGTGAAACAGGTATCAGAGGCATGTTGGGCTCAGTGAAACCATGTGTTAAATATATTATTAAAGGCTCAGAAAAAGAAGGAGACAAAATGGAGTAGAGCTATGTATCAAGAATTCACCAGTGAGTTTCATGTGATGAAATGTATCCAACCACAAATTCAAGAAGCTCTGTGAATTTTAAGGAGTATAAGTATAAACAAAACCATACCTAGGAACATCATAGTAAAATGGAAGAAAAATAAAGAGCAATGAAAAACTTTAAAATCAGTGAGAAACAAAGACATTATCTTCAAAGCAACAATAAGGCCGACAGGTTAGATAGGAGCCAGAGTCAAAAAAAACAGCAAGTTAAAGTATTCAAAAAAATTGCCAAAAAATTCTATACCCAGCTTAAATATTCTTTAAAAATGAAGGCTGCATAAAAACACCTCAAGCATAAAACAATGAAAGAAGCTGTTACCAGCAAACCTGAAGTTTAAAAAAACATATGCAACAACCTACTGAACAATTTTATAAACTCTAATAAGTGAATTGTCAAGAATGTCACTAATGAAAAGTACCAGATGTTTAAAATAGAAATCACAAACTAGACTCACCTCTACATAAATTTACTTCTTTCACTAATAGATCACATCTGTTAGATAGTTAGTTCTTGCTGTACTTTCGAAATCACTTTTGCACGTGAGCCCATTTACTGTGAGAAAGGCAGAGCAGAGAGTATCATCTTGATTTAATGTCAAGTGAAAATATTGTGCAAGGGGTTTAGAGATTCTTCCTCAATTAGGTGACAAAGTCAAAACTAGAACCCAAATTTCCTACCCAGGACTCATCATTCTGACACCAGGAAATAGAAAGTGAATCAATAGCATGAAGTTGCAAAATGTGTCCACTCTATAACAAAAGGATAATTTTAGCTTATAGAGATTGTGTCCCAAATTTCCCTTAACTTCATTTTTAAAAACTCCATTAACATAGTATCTTAAGCCTATGAATATCATCATACTCCTGAATATTTTCAACAATTCTGTTAATGTAGGCTTTCAATCTGTTTTTTAAAATGTTGATTTTTATTTTAGAGAGCAGGGAAGAGAAGAAGAAAGAGATGGATGAAACATGGATTAGATGCCCTCTGCAAGTACCTGGAGCACAGAGCCAGCAAGCCAGGCCCATGCCCTGACCCAGACCTATGGGTGACCTTTCAGTTTGCGGGAGGACACCCAACCAACTGAGCCACCCGGCCAGGATGGCTTCACTCTAAACGTAATTCCTGAAGAAGCCAAGACACCAACACCAACACCTTTCAGCCAAAAAAGGTTTTACTGACCAATGTCCATATCGAAGGCCTACATGAAAGTTAAAATCATGTTTTGTGATCCATAAAGCATCCTTAAACTAGAATTTGAATTATACTATAGAAAAGCCCATAAAATAATCTGATTGAGTTCAAGATATAATTTTGCCTCAAGGAAGGTGAAGAGAGTCTCACTGTATCACAGGGACCCTACGGCATCTGTTCAAATCAAGCCATTGGAATGATGAAAGCCAAGTGATCATCAAATGATATAAACTTAATCTTCATACATCATCTTCTCTTGGAAATCTTCCAGTGCTCTGACAATACTCTTTTCCATGGCCTTGAGACATCCCTGTTGCCTACTCTGGACAACATACCATAGCTTCATTTTTGTCTTATAATGCAACTTTGTCCTCTTCCTCTCATCTCTACCAATTAAGAGTCCTGTGTAACAAAATAGCCAAACTATTTCTGAACTGCATTAAAGGACATTATGAGAATATTCTCTGGTGCAAGGACATCATTTTACTTCATGTTTTTAGAAATAACCTTGTACTGACTATCAACTACATCGTACGGATTTATAACACGTTTATACTTTCAGCACCTTCCTTACATATTCTAGTGTTTGTTTAGTGAAGTACCAGAGCATTTTTTACCTTCTTAGACAAATATTTTTGAAATAAAAGATTTCAGGCATAAAACATAAAGTGTTTTCCTTAATGTACATTTTTACCTACCATATACAGAAGGTAAAACGTCTTATTGTTAAAGGGAATATCCTTTGCCAAAAACCATGAGCCCCAAACCACATACCTCCTGCTTGGTTGGCTAATTATCTAATTGAGATTATATATATTTATATAAATGTATATTTTATGTCGGGTACACCCCATCACATAAGCACATCACAGACCACATGTCCACGGGGCTAGATTAAGAATAAGATTCTGTTATTACAATATTTAAGGAAGGCAGCCAAAACGAGCAACAAGTTCTCGAAGAACCTTCATGTAAGCTCCTTAAGCTTTACTACAAAGAGATGAATATAGTAAAGTTAGAAAAAAGTAAAACTTTTCTAAAGGGCAGAGCCCTTTGTGATAAGAAGTCAGGAAACAAATAATATGAAAAAAATATTTCTGAATCATAGGAGAAAATGTGGCTGCTAACTCCAGAAGTCCTGGATAAAGATAAGCTTCCTTTGGGCACATTGATAGACTCTCGACATAACTGAACGAAACCTAACATTTAATTGTGCACTTCCTGGAAGGAAAGACAGCACGTAAAAGCTCCAGTGAGCTTTTCCAAAAGCAAAGCTGATGTGACATACTCTGACACCCATCTCAGTGGCACCATTTATATTTAGTAAGACCGCCCTCTGTTTTCTTACCCGTTCCTTTCTACTTCCACCTCACTTCTTATTCCAATAACTGTCTAGCATGTCTGTTCCAAAAAGACCTCAGCTTTATCAGAAAAACAACTACTGACCTAGAAAGTTTTAGTCTAACACTTTTGTTTTAGAAAAGCTTCACTAGGATCACCTATATTAAAAAAAGAAAGACTCTAAAGACAAAACAATAAGCCATTTTAAGAAAAAGAAAATAAAATGAACTTTGAATTACAACTATGATTGTTACTTTATTTTACCATTATGTTAGATGCTGGAATATGAAAGTTGTATACCAAGAATCTCCTTAGCTCTGGGACCATTTATCATACATTAAATCCATGCATATTAAATATTTTAGATTGCAGTGCATGAAATCCCCCAAAGTAGCAAACTTTCACTTTCTTACCTTTTTCCCAAAATGTTTCTTTTGGAAATAAACTAACATTTAAATAAAATATTCCAATAGTGATCGCCACTTCTCGGTGATCTGAAAATTGGACTTTTCCCAAACAGAAAGAATTGATTGATAAAACGTGTGTCAAACCGACAGGTAACTAGGAGGCGTGGGTATTGGTACATTGGCTTTCTAGCACTTACACTCAGCACAACTCTAAACTAAGCCACCTGAGCAGGTTCCAAATCTTTTCTCTTAAGCCCACAAAGCTCTGTAATAGAATACACACCACTCTCAAAAATGTTTAGCAAGCGAACCTCTTCCGGAACTACTGAATAACAAATGGAATTTCCAGGAAGGCTGGATCTCCCTAAGTACATACAGGATATGCCTCTAAGTCCATCTACCAGCGACAAATAATCCGCAAGCGTTTCGGAAACCAGGGGCGGGGAAAGAGCAAGAATGAGGATCCTAAGTTTGCTCTTTCACTCATTCCACTTGGGGACAGAACTTGGGCGTCTATCTGCCTCGATTGGTCACTTCACTTTCTGACGCTTAGTAAGAAGCTCTTCTGCACCTGGATAACTGCGACACTCACCAACGCGCGCAGGACCCTCTGGTGTCTTAAGTCGCAGCTCTCCGTCCCTCCTGCAGCAGAAACACAATAGCATCCCTTGCCCAGGTGGGCGGGCGCAGGGGACCCGGATCCCACTCGACAGTTGCGGAGAGCCTGACTCGGGTCTGAGCGCATCAGCGCTAAACCCAGGACAAAGGCTGCCCTCGGTGGTCAGTGGTGCACGCCCTCCCAGGGTAATCCATGCCCGTGCTCCTCGAGCTCACACCGGTAGCTCACGAGCCCGTAAGTGGCTCTCGTCGATTCCGCGCTTTCCGAGGGGTGCGGCTCCGAGACTAGTACGAAGCTGGTGTAAACAGCACGCGCCTCGCACTGGGATCCGCCAGAACCGTCTGGCGCACTGGGCGGGCGCTGGCGAGCCAAGAGAGGTAACTACCCCACACAGCTGGTTGGAACAGCCTCCACTCGCCAGAAGCGGCGCCTACAGGGAGAGCCCGCCGCCAGGGAGTTGGGTCCCAGCACCCACCACGAACCCCAGCCAGGAGCCTCAGCTCCTCTGCGGACTCACCAGGCAAAGGCACCTGCTGCCTGGGCTCCCGGGTCTAGTGCTGTGCCAAGCCCCGCTCGGGGTCAAGGACGCAGGCGCCCAGGTCGGGAAGCCAAGGGAGGTGTAGGCTTAACAAGAGTCTAATTGAATGATCTTTGCAATCACTCACCGGCGGAGGGCGAAGTCGCTCAGGCGGCCTCCGGGTTGTGCACGGAGAGCATCCCCGGGCGCAGGCATCCTCCCATCCTTTGTCAATAGCAGGCAGAGCGCTCCTCCCAAGCTTGCGGACGTGCAGCTGAGTGGCGGGCAGACCCGCTCTGGCTCTGCTTACCAGCCCTCTCTCCTCCTCCCCCTCCCCTACTCCGTCCCCCTCTCGGAGCCTGCACTCACTCAGCTCCCATGATGTCATCCGGTGGAAATCTGCCATGCTCAAAGACTGGAATGATCCAGCGCTCACGCGGGGAACACAGCGAGGGCGGAGGCGGCAGCAGAGCCTTTAGACACGCGTACCCAGACCTGCCGGGCCAGGATAACTGGACTCAAGGACAGTACAGTGGAGCGGTCTGCGGAAGTGGCTCCGTGGGTGAGTGTGGGCAGGGTGGGCGTGGTGGGGATAGAGCCCAGGACGAAAAGTGCTGTCGCTGCTGCACAGATTTCTTCTTCGGTGTTTGGTAGTAAAGGTAAGGAGAAAGTTTTCTTGGCCTCTCCTCTGCTCCTGTGTCCCAGCGCAGTGATGGACGCCTTGTGTGCAACCAGGAGAATGACTGGAACATCGGGGACTCTGGAGCCCCAGCCTCCGTGAGAAAGTTTAGGACGTCTACCTGATAGTAGCCTGAATAGTGAGCCTCTAAAAGGATGAAGGAAGGCACGTACGGTTTATGGGCGAAAGAATCTGAAAGAAAACATTATCTTGTTTGGGAAGGGAGGTGGGACGCGACGACCTAGGAAACTAACACGCAAAAGACAGCAGTTCCCAGGTGAGAAGCCAAGAGCAATAATTAACCCGTGGTCCTCGTTTGTTACTGCTTTCTCCGGAACGAATACTATTGGACGCTCTGGAGGCGACTTCCTCGTCAGCCTCACCCAAGGATTGCCATTGCTGATGAAACCATTTAAATCACAAGAGGTTCAGTAAGAGCCATAAAAGATGTTATGTCAATTCTTTTTGCTTCATATTCTTTATAATATATGTTTTACTGGAGGAATAGATAAACAGCCTCAGTACTTTGGAAGATTCCCCCATTATTAATAGACACACACATACACACACACACAGAGCCCAGATCTGAGATCCAACTCTACAACAATCTAGAGTGGCTTCGTGTTAAAAATTCTCACTGTTGAGAGAACATATCCCAACAGCTGATCCCAAGCTAACCAATCATTGTTTCAAGGAGTTTCTTGAGGTCCCCAGGATTACCTACCACCACCACCCCCTGGAAGAAACAGGTTGCAGAGGAGGGCATCAACAACCAAGGCTGACTGGGTGGGCTCAGCTGAGAATGCCAGGGTAGGTACACACAGACCCTGCCGGAGGACTCATCCACCATCATCCCTAAGAAGTATAAAGACTAGAAACTGCGTTTATTGCAAAAATGGGTACAATCAGAAACACCTTAATTTTTGTTAAATACAAAGTACTCAATATAATAATGTCAACTTGAAGGCTAGTCATTGTATTAAATAAGCTTGTTAATGCATTATAAAACTGTGAAATCCACTGAGACTTTTCTTAGGAAAAAGTAATAAATTAAGTGTAAAAACACAATCAGAAATTATTTTTAATAAATAAAGTACCAAAAAGGCCATGCTGCACATAGTTGGGAAGTAATGTAGAAAATCTGTGTTAATTTGCATTTATTTATTTTCAAATTAAAATATTTTAGGTATCATTAATATATATTGCGTGTTACTATTATATATTATAAAAATATATTTAGCATCCTTGTTAACATCCTTACTGTTTTAAAAACTGAAAATAAATTTTGCCCTGGCTGGGTGGCTCAGTTGATTGGAGCATTGTCCAGTACACCCAAAGTCTCCAGGTTCCATTCCCAGGTAGGGCACATGCCTAGGTTGCAGGTCAATCCCTGGTTGAGGTGCATATGGGAGGCAACTGACCAATGTTTCTCTCTCACATGGATGTTTCTCTCCTTCTCCCTTCCTCCCTCTCTAAACATATCCTCAGGTAAGGATTAAAAAATTAAAATAAATTTTAAGGATAATCAGTTATCCTTTCCTCCAAATCAAAATACAAAAAGCATATAAAATGATGAACAACTTTTACACGAGTATTTTTTAAATATTAAAATAACAAAGATTTTTAAAAATCAGGACTACTGGGAAATAAACTAGATTAAAAAATCTAATAGAGGCAAGAATTTGGTAATGTAAGCAATGACTATTTTGAGAATAGACAAACAGTCTAATTGCTTGTAAAAAAGCCATTAGAACTGCTAATGATGCTATTCCGAGTATATAAGAAGGTCAACTTGTAAACCTTTCTTCCTAGATTGCTTCTCTGATGCTCCATCTATCTTCATTGCCTCTGTTTATCTTGCTGCACTTCAGCATTCTCTGCACTAATGCACCAGTATGGAGACAAGCAGGTCATAGGGAGTCAGCAGATCTGGGGAACCTAAGTCAAATAACCAAAAAGATCAGAAAATGTATCCCTCAGCTTTTTTAAACTCTCCAATCTAAAGGATTAAAGCAAAATCTATATCATCATATTGTACACCTTAAACTTACAGAATGTTATATGTCAATTATATCTCAATAAAGCTAGAAAAAATTTCTTTAAAAATAACCTATGCCTCTTACTTTAAGGATAATGAAATGCATTCATGTGATCATTTACCTGGCCCTATGAAAAAGTCTTTGGTTATATGATTCTGGCATTCTTTGAGAATTAAAAATACCATTTTCAATGGCCTGTGGCCTTCCTTCACTGTGGCCCTTGGTCTCAGCAATGTGAATTTACTACATCTCTGCAAGAACTTCTTTCCCAGCGTGTTAACCTACTGAGATCCTTGTCTGTGTCTTGGACATTTCCCACTTCCAATGCATGCTTTTTTCTTTATTTGCAATTTCTGTCGTGCTATTTGAATATATTAAGAAATTTATCCAAATAGATGGCTATAAATAACTAAAATAAAATATTTAATTGTTACATTGGAAAAGTACATCATAATTCTTAGAAAAAGGTTGTATCTGAACGCATATCTTACAAACTTAACCTATATTCTAATCTTGTTTACATGGTGAGTATGTGAAGCCTTGGAATTGAAGATTTAGAGTGGAAATATTAACTGTCAATTATTGATGCTCCACTTCCTTGTTTCCACGTTGATATATGATTTCCTTCACAAAAACAATGAATGTTTTGGCGGGGGCAAAGAGGCACATTTTAAGTTTCCCTTGTGGATGTCACAAAATAAAAAATTTTTATACTCTTGTTTTATCTTAATTAATAGACTCATTAATAGCTAGTGTCTTTTTAAATATAAGTTTGCCTAAATGAGAATTTAACTATTCATAAATAATAACTAATAGGCAAAAACTAGTATCATTAAGCCCTTATAATGTGTCAAATACTGTGCTAAGTACTTATATGTATTGGCCCATTTGATCTTTAAAATTACCCACATGACATGACTGTTCTATTAACTTCTCTTGATGATGAGGGAACAGATACCTAGAGAAGTTGTGAAAATTGTCCAGACAACTAATCTAGTAACAAATCAAATTTAAGATTTTATTCTTTTTGCTTAAACTCATGGAGCCTGCCCTCATAATAGCAGGCTAGCAACTTTTATGTAATTTTTCATGTGGAAAAAAATGAAAGCCTAGTAATTATATATATTCTTTCTGGTAAGATGAACAATATGCTTTTGTGAAGTTCACCATTGGTTACAAAATCCATCATGAATTTTATTTTCATTATTCCTGTTAATGAAATGTTTTCAAAATTATTTTCAAAGAAAAAGAATCTCAGGATAACAAATAAATTTCAGTTTCTAATCTATCTTTAACCAGTTTCAGACATAAAGGAAGTGACGTGATTTTGTATTTGGAGACTGATCACTGTAAAATGAAATAAAAAAGAAAAATAACTATAAACCATTGATTTAAGACAAAGACCACCTCAGCAACTATATTTTCTGTATGGGTAATCCATTGGTAGGTTTAGGAAGGCAAACTATATCACCCATTCAAACGGAGGTGAATACCCCGAATACTCTCTTTCCTACTCTGAATATTAACAATGAACATAAGTCATTTTATATATTGTATTTCAAAGGCTCCATATGTTTTTATCATAGAAAGTAATATTCCCTAGGCACAGATGTCTAACCAACCTTTTTTTAAATAGAAAAGTTTAGTATAGACTTTTTCAAAACCCTTTTTTATCTTACCTTTTTGATAATTGGCTGATGTTCAGCAGGTCCACTAACAAGGGTTATTAAAATGGATTTATGGAAAGGTTACAAGGTACACATAACAGATTTTTATTCTTTCAAGGTATGCTCCTAACCTAGCTCTTTGTATTAATTTCTCACTCATGAAATAAAGAACATGAACAAATAATGAGAATCCTTACATTCATATATGTTAGCAGGCAAAAATTAATTTATTGCATACATGGGATCTAAATGTTAAGGTTATTTTGACTCTGGCTGCACGACATGCTTCTGTCATTTAAACATCCTTGTTTAGCAGGACGGGTGGCCGGTCCCATGTTCATATGCTCATTTTCCAGTCGCTCTATCTATAGTTCTGGTCCGTGGCACTAACATGGCATAGAAGTGGTCACAGAGGGACCGCTTTTGTTCAAAGGTAGAGGAATGGATGAGGGAAAGTTACCTTGAAATGCACACACTGCTTGTAGGAAGGAAAGGGGAACTAAAGCCCTATGAAAGAATATATGTATGCCATGTTTCCTAAAAGAAAAGTATTTGAAAAGTAGAGATACTGATTTATCTAAGCATGTATCAGTTCCTCATCATCTAAGTGAGAATTGTTCTTAATCAAATGCTTGTGGTATTCAGCTATAATAGTAACATGAGTGATCTGCCTTTATGCATAAATCCTCAAATTACTTCAATAACCTTGGTTTACCCCATTTATAGGTATAGCATTAAGGACAAAACAAAATATTCACAACAGGAACATAATTTTCTGGTATGTTGAGTCATGGTTCTTAATCTGTACTTTACAGTACACTACATTCCCAAGGCCATATCTTTTAAACTATTATGGGAGAAAACACTGACTAATACATGCTAAAGGAAGACCCTAATAGACAATCCTGATTTTCCAAGTCAACTTTTAATTCCCAAAGTGCATGGGAAGCCATGTGGAAAGAGCTTAGAGTCCTACAAACTTGCTCCTGCATCCAACATTTCTCATGATGTCTTTTATGAGGTAAGTCATTCATTGAATCGAGCCACCTTATCATTCTCACTTGGCAAAAGAGTTCATGATATCTGTCTTACCTCTCACATGAGAAGAGTTTATGAGAAAAGAATGTAGAGTGGAACTGTGATATAAAGGTGCAGTAATAGTTTTCTGGGCTGTGTCCTGCATAGGTATAGCGAACACTCAGTTACATGTGGTTGATTTTGGTGACTGACTGGGACAAGAATGGGGAGAAAGAAGAAGAAGAGGGAAAAAAGGAATACCTGTTCTGTTAGGAATCTTCCCAGCAGACATAAAAATGGAGCAGTGGAAAGACAGTGACCTTTGAAAAGGTTCCAATTCCAGCTTTGCCATTTACCATACCTTCATCAATATCTTAATCTCTCAGAACCTCACTTTCCCTTAGAAAATAAATTAAAATATTTTCCTCAATCTCTTTTAATAATTTTTGAAATCAAGATATGTGTGCAATTCTATTGTAATTTTTCTCTTAAAAAATCACAACTTTTTTACAATGTACATAGAAATGTACATATTTTTCTTTAGCATAAAAGTTTACAAAATACAGTAACACAGAAGGCTCAGGAAAATAATTTTTTTTAAAAAAGGAAGAAAAAGAAACCTGAAGTTTTGAATTAAAGCTAAAGATGCTTTTAAAAAAACTCTGTTGTTGATTTAATTGTCCTTATGGGTGAAAGAAAAAATGTATTTTAAAACTTCAGTCCGGACACTCACAGCTGCCTCCAAAAGCCTCACATCCGCCCTTCCCCTCAAGGTTGAATTGTGATGATTTTCTTCCGAATTTGTGATTATCACAAGTTCACAAGTTTGGAATCCTGGGTCTTGGCCATTTAGCATCTATGTGACACCAGACATCAACCTTGTTCGGGGTGGAATCCTTGCATGTTGTGGTTCTGAACTTGTCCAAAGCCAATTCTGCCTTAAAACAGTGTTATTTCTCACCCTCCCCAAAAGTTATTTTATTAATCATAACATTCAGTGTGATGTAGTCTCAAAGAAATGCAATGCTATTTGAAAGAAAAAAGAGAGAAATCACTCCTAATCTGCATTGTTAATGATACATTACAAGGCACCCTGAAGAGGAGCTATTGGTTGATTCTAGAAACTACTGGTTGAATGAATGAATATGTGATTGAATCATTACAATGATTAAGTAAAATAATAGAGTAATTCCTGGCATTTAGCAGCTGATCAATTACTAATATAGCCTGGACTCAGGGACTAACTGCATCCTAAAACATGCATTTAGAAAGGAAATACAGAGTATGCAATGTAGTATTTTTGTGTACTATCCCCACTGGAGTCTGGTTCCGCATGTGAAATCAAACACAGCAATAAGTCTGCAGAGAGGTATATGAAGATCCACACCAAATGTGATAAAACAAGCCTCATGTCAGTTCAGGTCACATTTTATGCCAAATGAGTTCTGGAAAATGTTTCAATGTTCAGAGACTTCTAGATGTTAGAATTTGGACAAGTGGTGTGAATATTAATAGTTAACATTTATGAACTATTTACTATGTGTTGGGCACTGCTCTAAGCACTTTATTTGTATTAACTTAAGCCTCACGACAATCCTCTAAGGTTGGTACTATTATTATTTCCATTTTATAGGAGAGAAACCTGATGCACAAAGAGGTTAAATTACTTGCTTTACTTGGTAAATAAGTCTGGAAGGATCTGTGTTACATCATAAAAATAAATTGAAATTAAATTAAGTAGAATATAAGGATAGGCAGTTATCTCAGTAGGAAAGGAATTTTTAAGATATAAGCAATGACAGAAATCACAAGAAATAGTGATATATTTTATTAACATAATTTCTTAAATATCAAAAATACCATAAAAATGTTAATAAACTGGATTAAATATTTGCAACATATGGTTAACATATGCAATATACAGAGTTCATACCCATCACTTAAAAGCACTAAGACCACAGTAGATGAGAAAGAGACATTAAAAAGCCACAAAAAAAGATGGAACTGGAGAATATCATGCTAAGTGAAATAAGCCATTCAGTGAAAGACAAATACCATATAATCTCACCAAAAGAGGGATCTAATGAACAAAATTAACAACAAACAAAATGGAACCACCAGCATGGGAACATGGGAAAGACTGAAAGTGACCAGAGGGGAGGGGGGCAGATAATGGTGGAAAGAAGGGGAAGGGACTACACAAATAACACGTATGAACGACCCACAAACATGGACAACAGTGCGGGAGTTGACTGTGGGAGCGGGCAGTGCAACGGGAGGAGGAGGGCAAAGAGGGAAAAATTGTAATAGAATAACAATAAAATATGATTCTAAAAGTCACAGCAAAACAGTTGTAAAAAAAAGTGTAAAAATTGAAGTCTAAAATTCAAGTTTAATATGAGATATAATTTCTCAAGTCAAGACTTTTATAACTTGTAATACATGACAAATACTTTAGGAATCTCCATGGTTTTTGAGGTAGTGATTTGATTTTTTTTTAAGTCTACTATACAGAAATAACAGATACAGGGAAAATATATTTGTTCACAAGGATGTTCTTTAAATAGTAATTTATAATATTAAAAAGGTGGATAAAAAACAATGATTTTAAAGGTCATGGCATCAATAAAACAACTTCAAACAAATGAAGCAGAAAAAATTGTTTGAGCCGAATAGCAATATGCCGTTTTGTAACACACTGCTGAGTCAAACAGAACAGTTAAATGTTATAAATTTATAGTTTAGTTTCCTAATATCACATTAATAAGCTCTCTGTCATTGTTGCCAGGGAATCTGAGACCCTGAAGCTATATATCTAGGCAGGAGAGTTTTCTCTGCAGTTGCCCCATGAGGTAGAAGAATAATTTTCACTGCAGAGATATTTTTTCACAGTAAGTGATGACTAGCTGTGAAATGGTTGTTCCACTGTGGACCCGTATGCTGCCCTTTTCTCCAAATAAATTGTTAATACTGCAACTTTACAGTGCTATTGACTTTGAAGCCTTTGGGAACTAGATTAACCCAACTACAATATAATAAAATAGCAGTTTTGATCATTAAAAATAAACCTCATGGAAATTAATGACCTCTTTTCTTAACTCCAACTCCAGCCCTCATTCTTCCCTGCTCTGTCTTTTGCAACCCTCTTCTTGTGTAAACATTTCCACCATTCACCCTGGTTTGCATGCAGGATATCTAAATATCACAAGATCTTTCCTCTCACTTGCACCCCATTGAAATAATACCTCATATATACACATACAACTATTTTTAACAAATTATTTTATGTTGATTAAATGCCAGCTCTTTGGAAATATGACTGACATTATGGCAACCGCGATGACATGTTTCCAATTGAATATATTTTATGTATTAGAGTTCTCTGTGGTGTAATCGACATAGTCACCAAGTCCTATGGATTCCACTTCATAAAAAAGTTCTCCTAGTTATTCCCCCTTTTCCATACCCATTGCCATGGTCCTCATTTAGACCCTTCCATCTCATGTTGGCTCTTCTCTGTTTGCCCCCTAGATTTAGTCCATATTCTTCTTTATCTTTCTCATTGTCCCAGAGGGTTGACTTCTAGGAAGTTTTCCTTGGCTTCTGGCTTCTGTTTGGGTTTGATCTGGATGCTCTGGGAGAATTTGAAGAGTGGGAAAAGAGAGAGAGTTGGGTTATATTTCCCCCAGTTCTTCTGCTTGAATGTGTGGTTCTGTTAGATGCTACTTTCCTTCATGAATACAATTTCTCCCATGATTTCGGTCCTCAACCAGCCTCTCATAATTCTTAAGAGTAGTAAGGATAATAAGACTTGAGACTAGTAATGACTTCCCCCTCTGGCTAGTGCTAACCTGTTGGTTGCCTTACCTTTACCTACATCTCAGCATTTATTTCCTTTACTAAAATCTCAGCAGATGGTACCTTCTGTTTCCTATCAAGACACAGACTGATATATATAGATATATATCCCTTCTCCAAACCATTGAGATGGACTCTAGTTGAATTTATGCCTACAACCTCACCCTCTCCTCCACCTTTTTACAACACATCCTTCCATGATGGACACAGCATCCCTTCTTAAATGCAAACCTGAGGATATGCAATTCCCATGAGCAAAATCTTCAGTGTTCTGCATCAGCAGCTGTAGTTTCCAATGAGAGTTGTCACAAATGATCTACATATACTCATGCACCCAAGAATTTTCTGTGGGATAATAAGTCTCATATATACACAAACTATTATATTCTGAAAATTATGCTACTGTGATTAAATACCAACTCTTTTTTTAAAAAAGAAGTATTACCTGAGGATATGTTTATTGATTTTAGAGAGAGAGGAAGATTGAGAGAGAGAGAGAAACATTAATTGTTTGCCTCCTGTATGTGCCCCAACCAGGGACTGAACCCACAACCTACATATGTGCCCTGACCATGAATCAAACCCACAAACTCTTGGTGTATGGGATGATGCTCCAACCAACTGAGCAACCCAGCCAGGGCAATACCAGTTCATTTAAAGCATGGCATCTTCATACTGATTTTGTCATTATGTGTTTCTCCAGGCAATCAAATTTTCCATTGTGTATATTAAAATAATCCTCATATTTAAAATAAAGTCAAAAAGCCCTGGCTGGCGTAGCTCAGTGGATTGAGTGCAGGCTGCGAACCAAAGTGTCGCAGGTTCGATTCCCAGTCAGGGTACATGCCTGGGTTGCAGGCCATGACCCCCAGCAACCACACATTGACATTTCTCTCTCTCTCTCTTTCTCCCTCCCTTCCCTCTCTAAAAATAAATTTAAAAATATTTTAAAAATAAATAAATAAATAAAAATAAAATAAAGTCAAAACTCTTCCTAATTTTCTAGTTTATTCTTCTCCTGTTCACCCACATGAACTTAAACTTTATGTAAGTGCCATAGTCCTCTCTCCTTGCATCTTTGCTTTAGATAATCTCCTTCATATTTCTGAAGTGCACCCACTCACACTCAATAACACTTTCACAGCAAATTCTTGCTTATTTTTCATACTAGAAGCAGTATATTGAAAACCAATAGTCTAGAGTTTGAGTTAAGTACTTTGTATGTATTATCTCATTTAATAGTCATTACAATAGGTGAAATGAAGCTTAAGGGGTTTGCTGAAGTTCACACAACTATAACATATAAAATTAAGAATTGAAATCATTTTAATATCCAAAGAAACAAAATAATTTTTTTCACTGTAATAAAAAAAGAAGAATGGAAATCAGAACTGACTTCAAACCTATACCTTAAACACTAAACTGTATTTTCTTATCAAATGCTAACACAAAAGGTAAAAAACTTACATACCCTTTGAAATCTCCCCCACATACCTCTCCTCATTTTTATTCCCAGGCCACTTCATACATACCTCCTCACAGAGTACTGACATTATTTGTTTACCTGTCTCTTTCCTATTTACCTTGAAGTTTTTAAGGATAAAAACTTTGTTCTGTATTTGTTTGATTTTTCTTTTTTTGAACACCAAAATTTAACATAATATTTAGGTATTAAACATAAGATAATTTATTAACCATGGTAAGGCTTTATAAATTAAGAATGCTATTTTTAATGTTAAAATAAAACAATATTAAGGATTGTCATATTGCAACATTTCCAAAAGTGCCCATTTTGTCCATGTTTCTGATTCAATACTGGCTGCATGTTTGTATATTGTGTCTCAATTTCTCATGTCCCTGAGGCAACTGACCACTTTTCTCTGGTTTCTTTATTGTCTTAGTTGTCCAGTAATGAATAACTAATCATATGTGCCAAGAAACATCAAGTCTTCTATCAACTTTAATTTACTTGGTTCATATATGAATGCCAATAGTTACTTTAGTATTATCAGTACAATGTATTGTGAACTAGCTGCACAATGAAAAACATTTCGATCTGGATGTCTTCATTTGTAATTAACTTGTTTCTCATTTACTCAGCTGCACAGGCCAAGTTTAGAAGATACATATGAAAAATGAAAAAACAGCCAAACATCTATATTTAAACCATAAAATCAATGTTTAAGAAAGAAAATAAAATATTTAAACCATGTTCTTTGGCCACAAAATTTTTTGTTAACAAGATAAAGTTTATTGGAAAATCTGACTGTAACCTAATGGATGCCATGAAAATGTGCAATAATGACAGCAAATGTTTACTGAGTTCTGTTATGTGCCAGACAGCATTCTTAGTATTTTACATACATCAGTTTATTTGCTCCTCAAAACAACTTTATGCAACAGGCATTATTATTTTCCCCATTTTGTAGATGGGAAAACTGAAGTGTAAAACAGGAAAACAGCTTGTATAGGCCATGCAACTATTGATGTCCGATGCGATATTTAGAGCCTAGGCAGTCTATCCTCTGAGCCTCCTTAATCATTAGGCAATTCTGACCTTATTTAAATAAATATCAAATGGAATTGATTATTACCTGTGCATGCATACACACACAAAGAAATATATTAGAAATACAAGAAGATCCAGACCCAGGTTCCTGAGCTGACTAGTTCCTAGGAAGTGATTCTGGTTCCACCATTTTTTGAGCTATGTACTTGAAGTTCCTCATCTATAACAGGAGATTAATAAGAGTATTGATTTTATGGGGTTGTTATGATGATTGCATCACTTAATGTACATAAAGTACTTTAACAGGTGTCTGGTATATACTAAATGCTAGCAGTTAGCATTTCCTGACTAAATGGAGATTACTTGCTTTTTAGTAAACATTTATTTAGGTCTTATTTAAAATTAGTAAACTATTATTTTAGTCTATAGAGCAGTCTATTATGTACTTATTAAAATGGGTTCTCTTCCATGAGTTCTTAAGTCTATGTACAGCTGAGACATGACAGTAGACTTGATGGAATAATACATTTTAATTTACAAGCCATCTAGAAGAAACTGATTGTAGTTCCTTGGGTGTGCAGTTGAGATTCTTGTAGGCATCCAAGTGTTCAGCCAGGAAGAGTGCTTTGCGGGATTCGTTATCAGGCTGTAGACTTGGGTCAGAGAGCCTCTTTCAGCACCTTGGACAGCACACTGCACAACCTGACTTGAGGGACACTGCTTGCCCCCAAACACGTTTGCACTCGGGTTTTTAAAATATTTTGCCACAGAATTATAAAATCTCAGTGCTTCTATTATAGTAGCAGAATTGTTCAATTTACTTCTTCCCTTGTATTTAATAAGGCAAATGAATTTCTTTATTTATGTTTGTGCTTGGTAAAATCTCTCCAAGGCAACAGCATTGTGTAAGTTAACGTAGCAGGCAGTTGGCTTTCCTTAGCAAATTTTTATTACACATGCCTTCCATTCCTTTCATTCCATAAAGTATTCCCAGATTTTCTCTTTGTAATGACATCTCTCTCTTTTCTTGGTTCCTCCTCATATTTCTATTATGCTATATTGCTGCCTACTTTTGCATTGTAAATTTTTTGTAGTATTTCACTTCATATGAATATTCCTTGCTCTATTAGACATTGACTCCTTGAAGACAAAGATTATATTTTCTCCACATTTTCAACTTCCACCTTATCTAACATAATGTATTACACAAAGAAGGCCATTACACAGGGTTTATGAAAGAGCCGTCAACTGTTTTGAATATCAATCACATTGTTTAAGGAGTATGAGCTGAAGGATGCTTTGTGGTATTCAGCACATTCTTCTTTTGGTAACTTTTTAGAAAAATAAAAACAAATAATGCATTTCTACAAGTACATTTCACACACTGTGTGACAGGGTTAATAATCATCACATAGAAAAGCCAAACTAGTTTGCTATAATGTCTATTAGTCCTGCGTTAGAATATTTTCTGTTATAAAGAGACCTGTCATATGGTAAGTTATTTTGATTCAATGGTATCCTTCAATACACTGACAGGCAAGATCCCAAAGGCCACATGAGAGAAAAGTTCACAGAACAAGTTACAGTGCTCAAATAACATTATTTATTTAATCAGTTGAAATACATAGTGAGATATCTAAAATATACAAAGAACTCAACAACATAAAAACAGACAATCCCCCCTAAAAAAAATTGGACAGAGGACCTGAATAGACACATCTCCCAAGAAAATATACAAAAGGCCAATAGATACATGAAAAGATGTTCAATTTCACTAGATATTGAGGAAATGAAAATCAAAACTACAATGAGGT
This sequence comes from Phyllostomus hastatus, assembly GCF_019186645.2. Lineage (NCBI taxonomy): Eukaryota > Metazoa > Chordata > Mammalia > Chiroptera > Phyllostomidae > Phyllostomus > Phyllostomus hastatus. Next base: position 19,677,972 of record NW_025333640.1, read on the forward strand.
ACCACCTCACACCTACTGAATGGCTATTATCAACAAGAAAAGTAATAATGAATGTGGGAGAGGTTGTGGAAAAAAAGGATCCTTCACACACTGCTGATGGGAATGCAAACAGGCACAGCCACTATTGAAACAGAATGATGATTCCTCAAAAAAACTAAGAATAGAGTTACTAAATGACCCAGCAACCCCTCTTCTGGATACCTACCTGAAAAAATTGAAAACATTTATTCATAAAGATACATGCAACCCTATGTTCATTGCAGGCAAGATATGGAAACAACTGAAGTGTCCTTCAATAGATGATTTAATAAATAAGATGTAGTAATATATACCACTTAAGCCATAATGGAATACCACTACTGAACCATAAGAAAAAATTAAATACTGTCATTTGCGACAACATGAATGAATCTGGAAAATACCACACTAAAGGAAATAAGTCAGATGAAAAAAGTCAAGAATCATATGATTTTATTCATATGTGGCATGTAAAACTGAAAGCAACAACTGAACAAACAAAAACTCATACACAATGACAACAGTATGGTGGTTACCAGAGGGGAAGGGAGGTGGGGGGACAGGGAAGTAGTAAATGGTAAAAGGATCAAATATATAGTGATGGGAGAAAATTTGACTTTGGATGGTGAACACACAATGCAATATATAGATGATGTATTATAGGACTGTACACTTGAAAGCTATATAATTTTATTAACCAATGCCACTCCAATAAATTTACTTTAAAAACATTTTAAATACACAGGGAGCCCTGACTGACATGGCTCAGTTAGCTGGGCATTGTCCCACAAAGTGTAAGGTCCACTGTTGGATTCCCAATCTGGGCACACACGTGGGATGCAGGTTTGGTGCCTGGTTGGGGTACATATGAGAGGCAACTGATCAATGTCTCTCTCCCTCTTTTTCTCTCCCCCTTACCCTGTCTCTAAAAAGTAAATAAAACCCTTTAAATTACATAGTGAGAAGCAAAGGGGAAAAGATAGCATAGGTTAATACTTGAGATAGTGTGCAAGCAGAGTGGAAAATCATACTAACTTCTGGGTTATGCAATACTAGAAAGATAGATAAATCCTCTCTCTCTCTCTCTCTCTCTCTCTCTCTCTCTCTCTCTCTCTCTCTCTCTCTCTCTCTCCCCCTCTCTCCCTCTCTCCCTCTCTCTCACTCTTGCTCTCAATCTCACTCTCTCTCTGCCAAGAGCCACACTATCCCACTAATGGCACAGTTACAAGCATCAGAGTTGATGTTTGAGTAATTTGGCTCAGCCGACCAAAGAAGCCTGAGATCAGTACTCATACTTGCTCTACCAGGGAGATACAGGGTAAGTACCATATTTTGCTGTGTATAATGCACACATTTTTGCCCAAATTTTTGAGGATAAAGTGAACATGTGTATTATACATGGGTAGTACCTGAAATACCTTGTATCTGTTCTTGTGTTTTGTAATTATTTCTTACATAATATTTCTTATACCATAATGTGTTCAAAAATAAATGCTAAAATTTCTTTATAGTACAAAAAATAAGTATCTAAATGTAAATGAATAAAAATTAAATTAAAATGAAAGATTTATTTCCTGAAAGTTTGGGCCAAAAACATGGGTATGCATTATACATGACAAAAATACAGTATGCCTGACCAACAACTGGATCTCCAATGGAAAAGTTCACTGGACTCAGCCTATGAGAAGTTATGGATTTTATTTCTGTTTCTTGAGTAGAAGCTATATGATGACAAATGTATATTACCAATGAGTGACCAAATTCAAACCTTATGAATACTCAAGAGCTTACATATATTTATTGCCTCATGAATGCTATGTGTCTCCCATATTTTCAGAGTACCATAAATATTAAGTAACTTCTGATCTTTGTATCTTTTTATATCTATGTTCATCCCACACAGTCTCTGTTTACTACCTTATCTTTATTTACCTCATCTCATGGATTCTGCCTATGTCTCAGAAGTTCCTTGCTTCCACTCACACACCTAACACATCTTATGAGTTCTGCCTATGTGTTCCTCTTTTTATTACTCTTTTATGGTACATTCAAATATTTTCAAAGAATTTAGTTTTTAAGAAACCTCTGTAGCAATGCTAAAAATTGTGCAACTAGGTTCAAAATATATAGTGTACTTAAAATATTCAGAAGAAGGTAAATAGACAAGTTGTCAATGAGGTTTGTGGTAGAATTTGTATGCATAAAAAAGCAAACAAACAAAAACCTATGAAGCTACATTACCCCCCAAAATAAAAATTATTCCAATAGAATGAAATAGCATTAGAAAGGATCAGGGATATAAAGACAAGAAAGTAAGTTGCAGGATTCAACAAATTAAGAGACTGGTAAGAATTGCTATGAGGTCTGGATAAGCTAAGTTATGCTGGGTCCACAAACACCCCAAAACTTCATGCTTCAAGTTACAAAAGCCTATTTTGCACTCACTCTCTATGTCCAACACAGATTCAGCTAGGGACAGAAGTTTACCACCTTATAATGTCACCAACTCAATACAGGGCTTTACAGTTTATCATGGCAGGAGACGCATGAATAACAAAGCTGCAGTACCTTGTAAGTACTTCCACCCATAAGTGACACCCATCGCCTGCATTCACATCTCATTGCTCAAAGCAAGTCACTTTGTCACACCAGTTTGAAGGAGGTGTGTGGCAAGAAAGAAAGGAAATTGAAAGTTTTGGAAAACACTGGTAATTATTAACAGGAAAGCATCTGAGATTTAACCGGTTTGAAAGGCAAGATGAATTAGTGAAAACAGAACATTTTATTTATATCTGTGCACAGATATATACATATCTATACATATATATACATAAACACATATACAGAGTCTGCCTTTTAATTAGGACTTCCCTACTTCTATAAATGGAAAATATTCATAAACTCAACTCTCTTGAGTGAGTTTTATATTTTTTATCTTATATTTTTATGTAATATAAATCTGGCCCTTCAAGAAAAGAACTGTGTGTTTTATTCTGGGGCAGGAATTCCTCAAAGAAGATGGTGTTTGATTTCTGATCCTCTTGCATCTTCTGAAGCAAGAAGAGGCTGAGAGACCTCTCGACCCTCTAACTACCTTTGAGGATGAATGAATGAAGCTGCCGTCATTTGCCAGGAAATTCAAAGACAACTACTGACAGGCACATGGCTTTCCCACCCTAAACGACCCTAAGACTGAATTTCCCATTCTTGAACGTCCCCCCATGCACCACACAGAGTGCATGGATATAGTGGGGCTTTGGGAAGAGGGATGGGGGAGCTGGGGCATCTTCACTTAAGTCACTAGAAATGTACTTCACCCCTCAAAGTTTCATTTTTCTTATCTGTAAAATAGAAGTGGTGATATCTGTACTGTTCCTCTCACTAACATTGTGAGGATCCAATAAGTAAATGCATATCACACATCTCTGAAACTGCAAAGAGTTTTTAAATTAATAATCTATTTCTTTTGAATATTTAAATTAGGTAGTCTTCATTTACATTTACATCGTTTGGTTTTTTTTAATAAGTCATTTTCTAGGAGGAAAAATATCTAATCTTAATATGTGGGTTATATGTTTTATCTTTAAAGTAAACATTTCTTGTATGAGCGTACTTCTTTCAGATTTCCCTTTGTAGCAAGCTATCCAATTTGTGGGTTTAAGAAGATGAGAAGGTTTATTTTAAAAACTAAGTCCTTTTAAAGGGAAAATATAATACTAGCCTTTTAGTGGTCAGCACATCAGTCATTAAACAAACTTTTGCTAATAAATGTTTATTCTTTATTATCACAGATATTATAACACAATTGATATGGCAGTATAATTATGTTGTTATCTATTTTTCATAACAATCTTCAAACAGCTTTACAACTTCATAGAATTTTTGAATATCAAGCTCAAAAGGATCTCAGAAATCATTTAGACCATGTCTAGATAAAGTAACTAAGCCCCAGAAAGAGTAAGTGGCTTTTATAAGATTCTACAGCTAAACCTTGGCAGAATGACTCTTAGAATTACTTTACGAAACAGTGAATTTTCAAAACCTTTATAAAGAATCCTTCTCAATTTTACTTAGTAGAAAGAAAATATACTATGGTGATATATGAATAGAAGGAAAAATTTTTTACTTCAAAGCTGTGTACTGCATAAAATTGGGATATATATACTCATAATTAGTTGAGTGGTGTTACACTGAGCTTTAAATACTCGTTAACTCCACAGTGTGTTAAAAAAAAACACTTTGTTTTAAAAAATAAGGCATGGAGAGTATACAGTGTATAAAATAATACCTGTACTACAGATATTTATCTTCTCAAATATTCATTCTAGAAGAGAATAAATAAAAATTGGCCACCAGCAGTTTTCTACATGTCTAAAAAGTATCAGTTATATACAAATTTGTGTGTATTTTCTATTGAGCCACTTTATGTTGAAGGTCATTAAAGAAAACTACAACATATCATCAAAATAGCTTTAAAACATGGTTCTTTCCAATTTAAAATCTATCTTTTTTGGCTACTATATTTTTTATCACCAAATTCTTTGGTTCTTAACTTGTCTCATATTTATCTGTTAAATGTTTTGGATAAACAGTAAATTTTTTTTCTTTTGGAAAGTAATCATCGTTCACCTACCACAAAATCAGGTTGGTGGAAAAAAGGGTTAGGAGGAGATTTAATAAAAGCACAGTCTCAATAGGATTTGAGTTCAATGACACCAAAATAGGAATCAGGCACTCTATGTAACAAATTATACCAGGAAAGTCAACATAATATATAAGCAAAAAAGGAGGAAAAGGGACAAATATTATTATGCAATTTTTATTTCTTGGCATGAAATTCACACGAAAACCCCTTTTAGGAGAAATTCACAATATGCAAATCAATTTCTTGATGTTGATTTAAGAAGTCATAAAATACTGAGTTCAAATGTATCATCAAATTCTACTGTGTAAGGACCTCATTGCTCTGCACTGAATTTATTGACAACGATAACAGAAAATTACATGAGGGGCACCTTCCTCTTTGAAGGACTGATATAGCAGCACTGATGAGGCCTTGACCTCGACGACTAAATGGAGGTTAATTTAAAGCTGTGCTAATGCCCAACACCTGACATGGCTAAGCAGCATGAGGTCCTGTCTGGTATCAGACCTGTCTTCCTTCCCATTGGCCATCTGAAGCACCAGGCTTTGCTATAATCAAGAGCATAAAATATCTGTTTTCTTAGGGGCTCTCAGAGGATTTGTACACAAATTGAATGAGCTCCAACACCTGTGCAAAACTCTTGTACTATACTTGATATTTGAGAGCTGTTTCATAATGAGTGTGTTAATCACCCACCTAATAGACGTGTCAAGTCCCAACATTGCTTTGAGCTTAACCATCAGAAATGAAGTTTCTGCACAGCTTCACTCCTCACAGCTTTGCCTTTGCTTAGTTACAAGTCAATGTAAAACCTATTTTTATGGAGGATTGATTTTTAAAAAAAAAAACACATTGTACAGGCTTTGCTTGCTGACTGTAAAACTGTGTTAAGGACATTGTACCCCCTGTCACTCAATGTTCTCTATCCAAGGACACACATAATCAATTTGTGTTTTAGTTCAGTTCTACAACAACAACGAAATCATCTTTATAGATGTGTATGCTTTCAGTTGTCACAAAATGAAAGCTGTGTTTCTTTCTTTTTTAAATCTTAGCTGACGAAAACAGCATCACATTTACTCACCGAACACTAGAATTCAATTTTGGTCCTGAAAACATTTTTACTTCTGCTAACTTTAGAGGCACTTTTCAGTTTTATACTTCAAATATACAATTTTGAACTGTTATTAAACCTATATACTTTCTCAAAATTCTCTTTTTAACCCTGCCTTCTTCCAGCCCATTGACTGTCACTGTCTCAGCCCCTCTTTGGAGGCCCAGGCTCACAGGGATGCCGAGCCTCAGCTGACCAGGAGAAGGAACATATTAGTCAGGAGGCCTTAGCTGCTCAGAATTCCAGGTCCAAGACAAGACAGGCTGCACTAGATTTAGGATACAGTGAGCAGGGTGGATTGTGGATCTCTGGGTCCCCACTTAGCAACGCACTTCTTTCTTCATCCTCCTCACTGTGGAGATGTTTTGCCTCAGTTTCTGGAATTAACACCCCATGTATTTTGCATGGAATGAAGTCCTACTCTAAACACTGACTAACTTGGTTAGAATCCTGATAAGTATGAAATCAGATCATCTTTTTCATACAAGGAAGATTCTACTCTGTGTATCCCTAGGTGAGGACTGGGTCCTCCAAATGGGAATTGCTCTGGAGGTGGGGCAAAAGTAGATTTACAGTTGTTTGTATGGAAAATAATATAATAATTAATAAACACTATAAGAATAAACTCAGTGTTTTGCATATTTACAACTGTAAACCTACTTTTGCCTCACCCTGTAATATAGCCATTTATTTAAGTCTGAACGTGATCTCTACTTTGAGATCACAGCTGCCATACTCTTCAACTGCTATATTGGATTTGCTCATATATCACTGTTTGTGCAAAATAAGCGCAAATTGATGATTTGTCATTTTCATCCCAGGCCATTCTAATCTCAGTGAACTCTCATCAACTCCTACATACAGGCCTACTGCACCGTTTTAGTCAGCTCACCCTCTGACTTTCTCAGACAATTATTTCCTACCTTCTATTCTCTCCTGAAACCCTCAACCCCCACCCCCTTCTCACATGCAGATGAAAACTTCTTCATCCTCACATATTAAACCAGCAGCAAAACAGACAAAACACACCTGCTTCTATGAAGGTTTCAACTCTGCTTATTCTCTAGATCTTATTTCTTCTCATCTGTCCATCCTTCATCAAGTATTCTGACTCTATCTTGCGTTATTAATTTTTTTGTTGGATCTTTCAGTCAGCATGCAAATGTTTTGTTGCTTCTTTTATCTTAAAAAATCTTTCTTAAGACTATTGCCTTATTTTTCTGTCCTCCTTTAAAGAAGAACTTCAGTGGTCCAGATTTCCTGATTCTACTTTCATACTCACTGATGCTGTTTAGAAGTCACTGCAATCAAGACTTTATTTCATCCACTTTCCTAACACAGCTTCAGTCAATGTCTGCACTATACTTCTGGCAATGTTTCATCTTCAGTCTTTGTCTTATTTGACTTGTTAGGAACATTTTAAACATTCAAATGTGTTCTTCTTGAAATGCCATAGTTGGTCATTTGCCTTCTGGAATACCATGATTCCCTAGTTTTTCTCCAGCTATTCCAGCTATTCTCTATGTCCTGTAATCTCATCCAGTCTCATTGGCTTTAAATATGATCTTTATGTTAAGGACTTTAAAATTTCACTTCAAACTCAATTTCCTTGGTAAACTTCACATTAGCATAAGCAAAAGTCTTCACTGGGATAATGGTCTCAAACCAAACTCAGTCCCAACACTTCTCCTTCAGGCTTCCTTATTTTTTTAAACAGCACTCTCATTTATGTTCCATCATTCTTGGTGTCTCCTTTTATATCACATCCCACATTAAGTGCATGAACAAATTCTGTTAAAGCACAGTGCACATCTTACCACTTCTTGTCTCCTCCACTACTAGGAGACCATTCAAAGCCATTAATATCCTTACCTAGAACATGAGCAAAGTATCCACTCTAAGTTTTCACCACAGAGTAGTCATAGTAACCTCATTAAGACATTGAAGCTGATCAGTCCTTGCTTAATACCCTTCTGTGGCTTCCCATCAAACTTAGAAAACAATTTAGTACAAAATTGTACGGTTACAATTAGTACAGTTACATGACCTGGCCCTGGCTAACTCTCCATCAGCCTCTCTTACCCACTTCAATGTGAATAACTAATTACAGGTTCACGGGCCCCTGGCTGTTTCTCCAATCTGCCAATGTTCTTACCTCAGAACTTTTGCATTGAATGTGTTCTTTTCTTAAAATATTTTCTCCCAAGTATCTTCTTCCTGACTTCATTCAGGTCTCAAATGTTACCTCCTCCAAGAAGCTTTCCTAAGATATAAAGTTGAAAATAATACCTCATATCACAATCTATGTACTTGGATTCTTTATTTATTCCACAATCTATATCCTGAATTCCTTATTTATGCCATATCAGTTATCAGCACCTGTCACAGAAAAAATCAGTGAGCTATCAATTTTACTTTAAAAATCCAGCTTCATACAAAGTCAGCCTTTCACTCCTTACATCATAAAAACAAAAAACAAACCATTGAAGTAATTTTAAAAGTTTATTTGGGCATTGAGAAGGCGCAGAATGTGATTGACATTATCTTCAATCTGTCCCTCTTTTAAAGGGCATTATGTGAGAATGTTATAAAGCCTAAATCCACACTAGTGTTATCTAGGACAGTCTGGGAGATAAGTTTTAGAGAGAATAAGGGTATACTTCTCACATATTTTGACACAGAACTAATGGTATTTTTTCATATGCTAAATATGCTTACACTACATGCTAATAATCTCATCTCTAACCTATTCATCACACTCATATCATTCAGGTACAATTTGTTGGAAAATCTTGCATTTTATGGTTGAACTCATAAACAACTTGAACAGTATATTGAAATGATCATAGTCTCCTGTTGTGACAGGAGTATTAGCAGAGAAATATGTAGAATCTAAAAACCGGAGCTTGGGTCTTGGTTCCACCATTTACTCTGTCTGGGGTTCTGAGTGGGTTATTCCACACTACAGCCTCAGTGCTCTCCATGTTACAAAAGGAAAAAGGAGTAGATATTTTTGAGATACTTAAAAATGTGAAAACTTGGACATTAATAGGGATCTAAAATAAATCTTAACAAATTTTATGCTATATTTGTTGAATACAAATGATGGCATTCAACTGGCAACAACTATTTAGGCACTAATACATACACTGAGTATTTTATCACAATATAAGATCATAGGATTTTGGAAGGGTTAATATGTTTAGCAAGTCCTTATGTGACTATCATATACAAAGGCAATAATTATAAAAGGAAGAATCTGTTGCATATTCAAAGAATATAGGCTGGTACAATAAAATATACATATATAATTATTTATTTGAATAAGAATTTCCTTAAAGTAGCTTCAAATTCCTAATATTCCTGTATCAGTTACACCAGGCAGATTCCCAGCTAATAAGGGAATGATTTTAGTTTTACAAATTTCAGCATCTATACCCCAGCTGATGTCTGTCAACTCACCCAAAGTTGCATGATAAATCAGTGATAGATTAAAAATAAAAAGAAATAAGACTATAGCCTAGCATAAGCCCTAAAACAGAAATTTAATTTTTCAATCATTTTAACACCATTTGTCTTTACAAATGTTCTTATGATGTGAATATACCGTGTTCTCCCAATCTTCAGTTATGGAAAAAAGACCTCATATGATCCCAGTGAATATGTTCTATGTAGTTAGCTGACAAGTAGCAAAATCATCTTATCAATGAAAGAAAATGGGTAATCTTTAAAGACCACTAAACACAATATTAATTTTTGAAGTGAACCATCACAAAGCTAGCACACGTGTGACATGAAAAAGAAATTGTCACTTTCTAGAATGGCCCTTTTAAGTGTCTAGTGGCACACACAGACATAGTACATACTCTGTGACATGACCCTTCTCTGCCCCTTTTCTTCTTTTCAGAGGGTACTCAACGCATTACAAAGTCACTCTCAGCACCTTTGATGCTGCTATGGCAGATAATAGGTTTTTCTCTTTGGATATAAGAATTTTACTCACCTACTTACAGATTATGCTGTGGCTTTAAGGCATACAAAGCTGACAGCTACTCTAATTAGGATATACTCTTGAATTCAGGGAAACTCATACATTTGAGAGATGATGTGACCCTTTGGTGGGCACATCTAGCTTAAAGGATGATATTCTCATGATGCAATTTATTAACCTATTTTCTTCTGTTCAAATATACCCTTGTTTGGAGTCTTGAGAACATTAGCATTTACCCAGGAAATACCATTTTTTCAGCTTGGCTTGATAATCAGTTCTGCCACAAACAACACTAAAATTAAAGTGACTAAAATGCAGCTTCTCATTTACCTTACACATTGGTACTTTTTCCATGGTATTTAGTGTTGTGATTTCCATTTTAATGTCTTACACTAAAACAGAGTGAGCTGATGTAGTATGCAACAACAAAGGCATTTTCTTACATGCAGGCTAACTATCTCATACTTTTCTTCAATTTACAACTTCCTCTATTTGGATAATCTAGGGAAAACCTTTTAGATACTTGGCCTGACCTAAAACATAAAGGAGGAAAAATTCCATAACTAATCACATGTCACTATGAAACATCTTACCTCCAGAACACCATGGCTGGTAGCTGATTTCATGTTACCTCCCCCATCACTGTGGACTACCAACACAAAGGCAAGCAGAACTTCAAATTCTCTGTCTTTCCTATCTCCCTCTCTTTTCATTACAAGTTACTTTTTCTATATTCTATCTTCTCCAGACCCTCTTTCTCTCAAGAATTTGAGAAATTCATTGTTCCAAGGTAACAAAGACTAGTGATACCCTACCTAAGAAACACTGACATATTAGTATTAAATGCCTTCAGTTTGACAGCTAAGAGGAAAGTTCAAAAGTAAAATTTCAGGAATTGAAGAAGTGAGGAAAGGGAAATATGTGTGTTGAGGGGGAGAGGAGAAGGGGCTTCCTCAGTGGTCTTCAGACTACACTGTATATGGCTGTGCATAAACTGTCCTTATTTATTTAGGTTGTAAGGCAGCTGGCAGAAGCTACAACATGCTTTTTTAAAGAGAAACTTTGATGATATCAAGCAATAAAACCCTCTGCTCTTTTGAGAACATGTGAAATGCAGCAAGGGTGGAAGCTGGGAGACCAGGTAGGAGACTACCTTATTAATCCAGAGGGCAGATGGTGGAGATTTGTGCCAGTGCGTTAGTGGAAGAGTCAATCATGTCTCCAACACTTCCGACTGAACAATGGAGAAGAGATTTGTCACTTGTGAAACTAAAAGAAAGGAGTGGAAGTGAGAGCTTTGCAGTTGGAAGACCAGAATTCATTGCTGGGTGTGCTAATTTTGAGCTTCTTAGACTATCAGACATTCAAGTGCAGGTAGCTGGATACAGGGGGCTGGAACTGGGAGAGATAGCTAAACAGAAGATGTAAATTTAGGAGTCATCAGCATATAGTTGGCATTTCAACACATAAGACAGGATGTGATCACCAAATACTATGTGAGTTTAGACAGAAAAGTGAAGTCAAAATTCTGAGTCCTAGGACTCCTTTCAGTCTAGAGATCTGAAGATTAAAAGAAACCAGGAGTGGAGAGTGAGAAGAAGCTTCCACTAAGTTAGAAGAAAAACTAGGAGTCTGGTGTCCTGAAAACCAAGTAAAGAAGTGTTCCAAAGAAGAGGAAATGACTCAGTGTCGACTATGATGTACATGTCAAGTAAAAGCAGAACTGAGAATTGGCCATGGGATTTTGAAACATGGCATTGTTGACTTTGACAAGAGCAGTGTGGTTGGATTTGAAGGAGTAAACTCAAGAGCATACAGAAATAATTTAGCTTATAAATATAAAATGTTTATAATCAAAACAATTAATACTCTTTTTTATTCTGCCATCAGACAAGTTGAATATAAAGTTTATATGAAAGAAAGAACAAGCAAGAATAGCCAAGAAAATACTAAAAATAAAAGCAATTGGGGGTTGGAAACATATTATATACCTTCTGTGATTAAAACAGTATGGCTTTAGAGCACAAATAAACTGGCAGACCAATGGAATTAATTGAAAAACACCGAAATAGAACTAATGTCATATAGAAACTTAGCACACAGTAAAGGCTGTATCTTAAATCACTGAGGAAAATATAGACATTTTAGTAAATTGTGTTGAAAAAAACTAGAGAGCAAAATAATAGAATGTGAAATTGACTCTGTCCCTACATGCTATGATGGATTCTAAATAAGTCAAATATTTAAAGTAAAAAATAAAATTATTCAAATATTAAAAGAAAGTGACTAAATTCTTCTTTAACTTGGGACTGGGAAAAACTCTTTGAGTTATATTAAAAATCAAGATGCAATAGAGAATGATTGATAAATTGGGCTAAATATAATGTTAAATTTAAATTAGTAAACTTGAATTTTTTTCTTATGTATGAAAATTGTTCTATAAAATCATTATTGGGATAAAAATTAAAAACAGAAATACATTTTTAATTCATATATTTTTCAACTTATATATCATATTGTCCACTTATATGATACTTTATCATTGATGATGTACTAAAACCCCAACATTTAAGTAGCTTTTTAAAGCAGAAAGAAAAAACCAACAATCAGAAAAATGTGCAGGCTATATGAATAGACAATTCATAGAAAGAGAAATGTAGGTGGCCCTTCAGCATATAATAAGCTGCTCAGTTGATCTTGAGCATTAATAATGGAAATAAAAATTTAAAACTACTCTGAAATACCATCTCCCCTTTATCAATCTGGGGAAAATCTGAAAGTTGGAGAAATATTTTTAAGCAGAGCTTACATTAGCATTGCTGATAGTGGTAAATACTAGAGGCAATACAAATGTTCTTCAGTCAAGATCTAGTTAAATTATAATCTATTTATTTAATGAAATAGTATGTGACCATTCAAAGGATGAAATACAAATAAACAAAATCACTGGATTTCCAACCTTTAACAAAAGCCATTTTTAACAAGAATTTTCTATTTAACTACCTTCTCTGTTTAATAATCTAGAGAAAGGCATAATTTTTTAAAGGGTATTTTAAATACAATTAAATAATCACCATTAAAAAGCCTATATTTGTTTTGTTTTTAGGCTTTTAAAGATCACCAATCACTCTAAAGTTTTCTAAATAACTAATGCATTTCATTTTCAGCGAGGTACACAAACAAGACCATGTATGGAGTCGCCGAAGACACTTTACTAAACACAGTGAAAATGCAAACTGACAGAGTTATTCATGATGTGAAAATTTAAATCAGATAAAAAAGAACCTTGATTTGGCCAGAGACCTGAATACATAATTCACATTCAACAAGATGAAAATCACCATTGCCAGGAGTATTATAATCAGTAACCTAGGAATTTAGTAACTGGCTTGGGGGTGAGGAGAAGAAGAAGAAATAATGAAGCCTTCAGCACTTGTCTTATTAATGTCAATCTTACAAGCACATTTTCTTTAAAAAATACTAAAAGAGAAACATTCATATTTCTATTACAAAGTCATACATTTTTATCTTAGCTTGAAAATTTGTGTAAGAGTATGACAAAGAATATGACTGTCGGGCATATGAAAAGCAAGTATGATCACCACTTACTCATAAAGCATCTGATTGGTATATATGTATATATACCATACCAAGGCTTCAGGTTTGTGCTAGGGATCAGACAGTTGAAGTTACCTGTTGTTGAAAAAATAATTATCATTCAATGTGATAAGGTCTATATAAAAGTACTTATAAAAGACTAAGAAGAAAAATTGAGACTCTCAAGGATAACTTCAGAAAACAAATAACATGTGAGCTGTGTCTTAAAGAATGTTTTGTTCCTTAATCTATTCCATAACCAGATGGAAGTGAGGAAAAACGCCCATGCAAATGGATTAGCAAGTGCAAGGAAATGAGGTATGGTACTACATGGTCTATCCAGGAAATGCTGGTAGTTCTGGGTAGCAGGATTAATTGCAGTGAAAGTGGCTACAAACAAGGCTGAAGTGTACCATGAATCCATGTTGTGAAGGATGGTTTCCTCCACCAAGCCAAAAAGATTTCTAAACTATCTGGTGGAGAGTGAAAAATCACCAAAGGGACTTAAGTAGGGTGAATAAATTTGGGTTTTACGAAGAGGGCTCTGATGGCAGTATTATATTATTTGGATTAGAGAAGTGAGAGACTAAAGGTATTTTCCTAGTTATCTAAAGTTGCTATTAGTCAGCAGGTCTTGGTAACTAATTGGGTGTTTAAGGTAATAAAGAGGAAAAGTCAAAGATGTCTCTGAAATTCAATCTTGTATGGCAGGATAAATTCTCACTGGCACAAAGAGGGGATGGGAGAACAGCAAGTTCGGGGGAAAAGAATAAAATTAGTGTTAGATGCCAGGAACTTCCAGGAGATGCCCAGATGACTGATGAATATGCATGATTTAAGTTTGAGATAGAAGACTAAAGATGCAGATCTCAGAGTAAACAACTTGCTGGTGATATAAAAACTACGGAGGAGGACAGATAATATTGTCAGGAAAAACTGTGGGAAATAAAAAGTAAAGAGTTCCAACAACAGAGCAGAACCTTGAAGCGCTGGTGTTTAAAGGACAAAGAGAAGGAGGGAATTTGCTGCAAGAGATGGGTGAACCTGGATCATAAATATCAAGGAAAAGAGAATTTTATGACGTGCATATTTTTGTTAAATACTTTACACTGGTCATGGAAAAATAAAGACTAGAATGTTTCCATGGCAAACATGGGGCCCTTGTAAGAAGAATCAGTGACTGACAGGGCTAAAAATTGATTGCAGGGAGTTGCAAGTAAGTGGAAAACAAGAAAATGAAGAAAGTGTGTATACACATTTCTCTATAAACTGCATGATAAGGAAATGAGAGTGCTTTGCCTATATTTTAAGATGCAGTTCTTCTTTTCAAGTTTTACAACAAAATATTGTCAAACTAAAATGGAATTGAAATATTTAACTTGTTTGCTTTATGTGAATAGGTGTACCAAGTAAGAAGTGTTGTTATTACCCTCAATCAAAAGATGAGAAGCTGAATCATAGCAGGAACAAGTAATGCAGTCAAGATTGTTTGAGTGGGGAAAGGTAAGCTCACAAACCAGTTCCGCCTGACTACTGAGCCCAGCATCCTGACCAGTAAGCCACACCAGCTTAGATGCCCATACCTGTGCAGAATGTGTGAGGCATTGGTTTTGTCTAACTCCAGGCAAAAGCATTCACACATCAAAATATAATTGAATGTTTAATCTCCCGTTTCATACCTTTTTTCTGTAGTTATTAGTTTAGCTTTTGCAAGTCCTGAAGGTGTCCAGAGGTGATTTATTTTTATTTCAGTGCCAACACAGTTTGAACCATTTTATCAGCCTATAGGGAAAACAGATTGTTGTTTTTATTTTGATTTGGTTTGATTTTTTTTAAGTCAAAAAGTTGGTTTACTAGGTAAAAATATTATAAACATTCACCTGGGGACATCTCCCTTGTAGACAACCTGTTTGTAGAGCCTAATTCCTATCAGCTCAGTAGCTGAGATGAATGATGTGGAAGGGTCTGAACATTGTAGGTGGCAGAGTGGCTTGGCAGCAAAGCTATGCAAACTAACCTACCCCCACCTCACAGCCATCTTGTGAGTTCACAGAAAAAGAAAAAAGAAAGAAGAAAAGGGGGAGAGGAAAGAAAAAATATTTTCTACTTTCAACATATGGAGTTAGTTACATGGGATTTTTGTTTACTTTTTACATTTATCTTTGGCATTACTTTTGTTACAACGTGCATGTGTTACCAAAAACCTCTGCTACAATGTACCTCCCACTGATGGGGCTTTGTACATAATGTAGATAATACCCTCTTCCTCTGAGCCCCAGTTCTGAAAGAAAGATAGTTCGGGTGAAGGGTATATGGAAAGAAAATTATGCCGAACAGGGAACCACAGGTGGCTGCAGGAAAGGACAGGAGTGGATTTCTGTGTTTCCTAGGATTCTCCTGGACTGATCTTCCCTAATGGGATCAACAGAAGGGAGGGGTAGGCTATGGCCTGACTAGTCTTTAAATTGTCACAGACCTCCTGGGAAACACAGGCACAGAATGCAGAACTGTCCCCAGGTAGTAACAAGTTGAATTTGGATCATATGATCTGACCCTAGAATTCCATCGATATCAAGCTGCCACATAGTCTCCCCTTGGTCATTTTATTAACTACACAATGACACAACTCTATATGTCATCAGATAGAATTTCTTTAGATGCTATTTCTCACATTATAACTGGATTTTACTCTGTCTACATAAATATAAGAAACAGTATGTGAAAAAATAATGTATGCAGAATAGCATGTGTTTATAATAGCAACAACAATTGGAATGTATTTACTGTGGTGGAGTCTGCTAATTGCCCCCCAATTTCCATTTTTCCCTTCTTCCATACTGATAGAATATTGGGTGTTTTTACTGACTCATAGTGTCCTGAAATAAAGAAAATATTTCTCAGGCTCTCTTCTCACTAAGAGGTGGCCATGTAATATCTCATTCTGGCCAACGGGATATAAGTGGGTTCTGTCTCAGTTTCCAGAAGTCTCTCTTGTAAGACACTTGACTGTTGTCTTTGCCTTCTTCTTGTGTATCTTTTCTTCAGTCATTTTCCCTGGAATGCCATGTTGGCTGCCATGCTTGCAATGAATCATGAGGGCCATAAGTGACATTTCTGAAGATTGACAGCTAATGCAGAAGGAACCTGGGCCCTGAAGAGGCAGCAGAACTGGCATACTAGCCCTTAGTGAGCTACTTTCATATAGAAGAGAAATGAATTTCTTTCCTGTTTAAGCTACTATTACTTTGAGATTCTTTTACTTTTCAGTCAAACCTACTCCTAGATGACAGACCGCAGAATAAAGTTAGTAAGAAATGTAAAAAGCCCATGTAAAGCACACTTTAGTTAATGAAGGGCATAAATGAATATGTGAATCAGAAGAGAATCATGCTAATTTTTTGGTTGGCTAGACTCACTATTATAAAGGTGTAAATCCTCCCCAAATTGACCTATAAATTCAATGCAAACACAATCAAAATCTCAATTGGATTTTTATGTGAATCTTAAGGTGATTCTGAAGTTCATCTGGAAAATTAAATGTACAAGAATACACCAAAAAATGTAAGAAAAAGGATCATGAATAGGGACTTGCCCTTTAATACATCAAAATATATTATAAAATACATCAATTAATGTGTTACCGACCTAGAGAGTATAATGTACATCAATGAAATAAAAGTACACAAATATATGTATATATACACATATATATGAATGTAAGGAGGTTATACATCTATATATATATATATATACACACACACACACACACACACACACACACACACACAGATATATATACATATATATATGAAGCTATATACCTGCAACTGGCTTACATTCATGTATACTCTATGTTAAATATATAGTATATGTATGTAAACATAAATAAACATGAAAACATCTGTATGTTAGTATTTCTTAAAGCAGAGGTGTTAAATAAATGTTGAGGATAAAAGATGTACTTCAGGAAAACATTTAGATTTTATTTCATATAATTCTAAAAAATAAATTTCAGATGAATCTAAACATCTAAATATTAAAAACAAATACAAAAATAATTAGGAAGTGATACAGGAAACTATTTTTAAATATAATTCTAGTTTGAAAGAGCCTTTCTAAACAATTCTCAGTAGTCATAAGGAACATAAATGATTTCATTATATACAAATTGAAAATCTCTTTTCAATGAGTGGTATAGCAAAGTTAAAATACCAGCAACAAATTTGGGGAAATATTTCCACATATAAATAGTTTGTATAACAGCTAAATGGGAAATTTCCACTATATGTGAAGGGCTCTTACAAATCCATTTTTTTTTAAATGGGCAAAAGTTTCCAAAGAATTATCAGAAAAAGAAATGCAAATAACCTGTAATATAAAATATATAAATATATTTAACATTTTTGTAATCAAAGGAATTCAAAGATACCAACCTTTTGGGCATTTAATTGCAAAATTTTTAAAGATAAATTTTGTTTTGGAATGGGAGTATGCAGGAAATCCTATACACTATAGATGTAATTAAAAGAAATCAATCTGCCAATATTTTTAACTTTTATACTGTGCACTTCTTTTGGCTCAATAGTTTCACTACTAAGAATATATCTTACAAATAGTATTGCCCATGTATACCAATATGTGTATAGGGATGTCTATTATAACATTTTTCATAATATGAGTAAAGAATGAAATCTACCAATATTAGGGATTTGTAATGATTTCCAAAAAAATTTTAAAAAGCAGGACAAAAAGTTTGAATAAAGTGTCCTCATATATGTAAAAAAGAAGAACAAAAATATGCAAGTATGTACATAGAAAAAAGGCTTAACATCATATATACAAAGTTTAGGAACGGGATACTTAGGAAGAAAGTGAGTTTAAAGGGACACAGGTAGGCTTTTACCTTGTATTTTGTCTTATTTAAGTTCTGATACTTACCACCCACATAATTACATATATAAGTATAAATATTAAAATTGTTTAAATCTGAACAGTGAAAGTTCATTAGGCCATGAGGATAAAAGGAAAATCTACAGTCTGAGAAAGAAAAGGTAGAGCACGTGATAAAGGAATTTCAAAACCACACGTGAAAGTTTGGCCTTTACTCCTGTACACGCGGTGGGCACACGAGTAGACATGGCCTGCGCAGTCAGGATCACAGGGTTTCACCGCGGCTCCTTTCCGAAAGTTCAAACCCGTCTTCTTCCAAATCCAAAGTTTATTTATATCCTCCTAGAGGATGTCACGTCAACAACAGTAACACTCCCAGCCCTGATAATGCTTTGCATTTAAAGGATAAGTTTGTTTAAACTTGTGAAATGTCATAGGACTAAAATAAATCTAAATGACATCAAAATCATGGTTTTTATAAAACCATTGCCAGAGTATTTAACAGTAAATTTAGATATCAGGAATTTTGAAAATTCTAGTAGCATATATCCTAGTAATATAATTATAATGTAAATTTAGATATGTGGCTCGGTTTATTAACGTAACAAAATATCACTTATTTTATATACCAGAAAATTATAGAACAGAAACATCTAGAAGCTCTTAGTTAAGATTTCAAAATATTTAAACAAGAAACAAAAATTAGTTATTTTTTACTACTACCCTAAAATATTGATCTTTTATTTTAGATTGCTTTATCAAAAGGGTCTATAGTTACTGACCATTGAAATATTTGCCGTCTATTAAGGGTCTAACAAATATCCTATTTAATCACTGAGTTCTAGTGATGCAAAAAGATACTCACTTTGTCACTATATGGAAAACAAGGAAGCAAATGCTTGAAAGGGAAAGTGTTTATCCAATTAATTATTATCCTCTGGGAGCCCAAAACCATAGCTTCAGAAAAGTAACCTACGTGATGGGAAGGATCAGTATCCTGACTCCATCTACCGGCAATGTGAACATACGTTGCTTACATTAACCTCTTTGACCACTGGTTAAATGTTTCTTAAAGTGAGTGAATTTGTTTGTATGCAGTTGACCCTTGCTAAATATTATGCTTCCTTCCCACTAAGTGTGCTAGCGGGCTCTCGGAAGGTCACAGTTATGAAACCCTTTTATAAGCACTTATGGAAGCAATAATTTAGAAGTGCTATTTTGTAATAATATAAAGTAATCTAGATTGAGGTTTCTGGACTCCAACACAAAGTTAACTGAGTTGCAATGACAAGGGATTAGTTCCAAAACTCTACACAAATACCTTTCTGTGTGATTCTGACGATCAGCATCAAGAAGCAATGCTATCCTAGACCTTTTAGTAAATGCAAAGAAGCATACTTAAAATAACTGGTAATAAAATTCAACAGAATTAAAATAATGTGAATAAACTATGAGAAAAGGTGCAAATTTATTTGCATTTTCTAAAGTCTCTTCATTTTAGCCACATGTCTACCTTCTAACTTTTTACAGTGCATACTAATAGCCATACAATAAGGAATAAATAAAAGTCACTTTGGGGGAATAATGACAGCATTTTACTTATTCAAAAAGATAATCTCTGCAGTCTAGTATCATTATTATAAACTCCTAAGGAGCTACCATTGTTTCGATGGTCAAAAGTATTGCGTGATGAATAAATCTACATTTCACATTACACATTGCTTTGCTATTCATCTCATCTTGCTTAGAACTCCCTGTATCATTCATGACATATGACATTGTGATGGAAAGACACACACAAACAGAGCCACACACTATGCTCCATTAATTTTATTTGTTTACTTAGTGAAAGCTCCAGCCACTGCATCCAAATAGCTTCTCCTTTTTTCTAGGTCAAGAACATGAAATGACAAACAGAGTGTGATGCTATTCCAAGAGTTACCTCTCCTTGCTGTCTCAGCTTGCTATATAACCCAAGAATCAGAGTTCTGGAAAGGCCCTCCTAAGGTATCTTAGTTCACACTCCTATCTCCAGACTAGGTGTAGCATCCCACCAGCCAATAAAATGCACAGCCCAAAGCCAACTTTTGAAAATGTGTATATCTATAGAAGTGAGCATCTGCATTGGTTTGGTATGATTTCAAATCCACTTGTTTATGACAAAAATGAAGCTGTTTTTTGGAAGTAAATATTTTTTTATATGAGTGAAGTCACTGTGTCAGGATGTCATGAACAACATCTGTAGCTGTCGATAAGCTCTCAGCAGCCCAGATGCTGAGGGGCCCCACTGAGGGCTTATCAAAAAGACCATGTAGAAAAACAAGTATGACTAGGGGGCATTTAGACTAGAGTGTTCGGTCTGGGCAAGTGACTCTTTTCTGACCTAAATAGCTCTCCCAAGACCTTGGGGTATCGGCTTCTGCCTGGGTAAGGCCACTCTACCTACTGGCAGTGATGAAAACCATGCAGTGGCCCCATAAAGGAAATTATCTTGCCTGCCAACATTGGCACCTTTGTTCCCTAGCAACCTGCTCTAGCAACGAGGAGCTTGAACTTTTGTGCTGGCAGCTGGGTGTCCACTCCATTGGGTAAGCCAACTCTCTTGAGAACCAAATCATAAAGAGGTACGCCTCAAATTAAATCTAGGCTTCATTTCCCTTAAACTCCTCTTACCTGTAAATTCATTCAAAGTGTGTTCTTTCTTGGCTTATTAAGAGACATTATTCTGCATGCTATTGGCTGTGAAATCATTACAATTGCCACAGTGACCCTATGCTAAATGTTATTGGGAAAGACAATTTTAGTCTCAGCATAATTTGCCACCCAAAATAAAACAGAATGTGTGTAAAATGGAATATGACCAAGAAAACCTAATATTTTTAATCCTACTGCTACACATTAAAATACTTTTAAGAATATACAGAAATTACTCCTGGATTTACTAATTTGGTAGCTATATACATTTGATGTAATGACTTGGAATCATCAGACTGGTTAGTCTGTTCTGTTTCCCAGCTTTCAACACCAGGGATAGAGCAGACAGCAGCCTAAATGATGTGATTTTAAGAATACCAAAATTGTGTGTGCCCAATAACATCTCACCAGTCTACACGATAGAAGGTCTATCTCCTCCCCTTATTAATGGGTTAAATTCAGCAGAGGCTCTGGAGCCCCACCTCCTCTTTCAGATTCTTCCTCCACCACTTCCTAACAGAATCACCATAGACAGGATCCCTAACCACCCTGTGCCTTTCAATTAACTACCTGTTAAAAAAAAAACAGACCTGGCTGGCATAGCTCAGTGGATTGATCACGGGCTGTGAACCAAAGTGTCGCAGGTCCGATTCCCAGTCAGGGCACATGCCTGGGTTGCAGGCCATGACCCCCAGCAACCGCACATTGATGTTTCTCTCGCTCTCTCTTTCTCCCTCCATTCCCTCTCTGAAAATAAATAAATAAAAATAAAATCTTTAAAAAATAATAATAATAAAATACTTTTGGGGACTGTTGAGAAAAGTTGAAATCATAAATATAAGTAAAGCTTATGGAACAATGTCTGACCCATTGTAAACACTCCGTGTTGCCTACCGCCTTCAATAATATTATTGTTAGAAACCATTGTGAAAATGCTCAGCTGCAATGATTCTCTCTTTCCCATCATTAGAAACTGATAGTAGGTGCTAATAGCTTTTACCTGGGACTTTGATTGGATGAAATAGAAGAGACAAAATTCACTGTGGCAAAACAACATACGCCATGCATTTTTTCACACATAGTATTTGAGTCCCTTGATATGAGAAGTTCTTTCCATTCAAATCTTAACCTTTTGTGCAAACCCAATTCAAATTCCCTTTTTCTTAGCAGCTCCCCTGAGCACTTCAAGATGAGATTGCCACTCCTTGTGGAAGTAACAACAGTAGGTAACACATGGTTGAAAGTTGTCATTGTAGGTGCATTAACATATTGACTCCTCACAATATCGTATGAGACAGGTACTCTTCCTCCCTCATTTCATAGATAGGAAAAGTGAAGCCTAGGACACAGACAGCAAAGGGCGGAATCAGGATTGAAATCTAGGTCTTCAATGCCAGAGGCTAGTGCTTGACTTCTGATCTTCTTGTTAATGTTTCTAGAACTCATATTCCCCTTGTTGCACTTGGCTTTGTGGCACTACTTTTATTTTTCCACCAGGGCTCCTCTTGAGACAGGGACAGAGCCCCCACCATCCTGCCCTCCAGCCATTTAGAGGAAGAGAGAGCTCATTTCTCCTTGGTGCCAGAAGCCCCCATGGTGACTTGGGCCTCTGTACACTCATTCCAGAAATTCCCCCATGTCACTGGTCACCTCCAACCCCAACTTCCCTGGACACCGTGGAGCTTGGCCAGGAGGGGTGTTGGCAACAGGTGTTGCCCTTGTAGGGAAGGAAGAATAATTTTCCCTTTACCCTTCCAGGTTCTTGGCCGAGTCCCTCCCTGTGATAACAGGGATATTAACAAGAGAAAAACAAATGTTTAATAACATGGATACCACTTGTATACATGGGATATACCCAGGAGAACTAACTCCCCAAAATGGGTTCAAAGTCATCACCTTAAATAACATTTACAGCTAAAAGAAGAAATAAGTGGGGAGGGTGCTGTTATGGGAGATTATTAGGATAAACACAGTAAAAAAGAGTAAGGTTATTATGCAGATTTAAGTAGGTGCCTTCTAAAGATTTAGTGTAGAAGGATCCAGAGATCCTTCTCTTCCTGGTATAGAGAGGGAGACACCCTCACAATCAAAGATTTCCCTTGTAAATATTAATGCCGCAGTTATCAGAGCTTTTCCCGTGTCTGCTGTTCCTTAAAAATAACCCACCTAAAATAATCAATAAGCAAAGAAGACATATTGGGGATAACAAATCCTGCTCTGCTTCACCCTCACTGCAGGTCCCTCCTCTCTCCCGCTTCAAAGTGTTGGAGCTCAGGGAGCAGAGAGAGGCAACTGCAGGTTGTAACACTGACCCAGCCTGACTCCCTCACATTCCCTGCCCCAGGCTGGGAGCAACCTCTCTGTGGTCCAGGGCCACAGGGGCCTAGCCTGGGCAAGCAGGTCAACATGACAGGAGGGTCCAGAGGCGGCCAGCTCTCCTCGCTCCAGGGTGACCAGTATGTCCCCCAGCTGCCCAGCCCCACAGC
This sequence comes from Phyllostomus hastatus, assembly GCF_019186645.2. NCBI lineage: Eukaryota > Metazoa > Chordata > Mammalia > Chiroptera > Phyllostomidae > Phyllostomus > Phyllostomus hastatus. The sequence continues at coordinate 19,701,407 of NW_025333640.1, forward strand.
CCAAGTCCAGCCCATGCCCCGGCACTCAGCACGCCACCTTGCTTCCTTTCCACTTGGATTACAGGCTCATGGTGGGGAAGGGCATACTTTACACATTTCGGGTTCTCCCAAAATACCCACCACAGCAGTGGTAGCTCCAAAGTCCCTGACAGGAAGGAATCATCAGTGCCTTCTCTTGAGGAAAAGGCAGGAATGAACTAGTTTGTCTCTGAGTTTCCTTTTCAAAGCACTACATATTTTTCCCTTAGATTATATATTTATTTATGTGATGGTAAAGAGGCTGATAAAATTTGAAGTGAAGGCCCCCAGTTACTCATTGACCCAAATACTATACAACAGTGCTCTGTACATAGGAAGCACTTACTGAATATTTAATGTATTGTTTTATTAATATGATAAGATTCAAGTGACAGAAATGCCATGGTAACTTCATAGACATTAAGGAAGACAATATTCCTAGAAAAAAATGGACAGTCTGCCCACCCACAAACCAGGTAACAATTACCTCCCTGCTCCAGTTCCCATTCCAGAACATCCCACTATAACCTCGTGATCTACGACTACTCCGAACGAGTTCCAGACAGATGGCAAACTTAAAAGGAAAGCCTATTCTTACAAATTAGAATCAAGATTTTATAGCACACTAAAGTCCAAGACCATATCTTTTTCCTCTATAAAACTTGCAGAAAGGAGCCAGAATTTAATTAAACTGCCATTACTCCTGAATTATGTATTCTGTTTTCTACTTTTTTCCAAAATTCTTCATTCTCTTTTAGTTTTCAGCCTGAAATAAAGAAGGAAAAGGAGGAGGAGGAAGGAGGTGAGGAGGAGAATACAATTTTATGTCCCAGCTCAATGCAAGGGAAGATCACAAGAGGGGACCACAGGAAAGGACAGAAGTTTTAAGTACAATAGTACTTAAAATCAGGCCGACTTGGTTCACTTCTGGCTGCACTATTTACCAGCTGTGTGAAGGAAGTTAAATTACTTCACTATTTCCAGCTTCAGTTTCCTCGTCTGTTAAACAGAGACACTAACACCTGTATATGTTAGCGAATGAAAGGAAGTGATGTATATAAAATGCTCTGCACAGAGCCTGCCTGGCACATTAGAACCCATGCACCAGTAGCTGTAACCATCCCGAGAGTTCCCGGGGCTGATGCTGCCTACTGACGGCAAAGGAGAAGGTACAATCTAGGAAGCTGAAATAGACATTCTTCCTTAGAGCATGCTACTCTAGGGCAAAAAATACCTTATACACTGTGATAGGATTAAACAATATTCTTTTTTAACACCTTTATCGAGATATAATTCACGTACCATTCAATTCATCCATTTAAAGCACGCAATTCAAGAGTAGTGCATCGATCACTGTGTCGATTTTTAAAACATTTTCATCACCTTAAAAAGAAAACTCATGAGACTTGACTTGGGGGTGGTGAACATGCAATACAATATACAGATGATGTATTACAGAATTGTACACCTGAAACCTATATAATTTTATTAACCAAAGTCACTCCAGTAAAGTCAATAAAAATAAAAAATAATAATAAAATGACAGCCTTAGGGGAAAAAGTATATTGTTTGGGATTTCTTTTTTATTGACTTTATTGGGGTGGCACTGGTTAATAAAATTATATAGGTTTTAGGCATACAGTTCTACAATACATCACCTATATATTGTATTGTTTGTTCACCGCCCCAAATCAAATCTTCTTCCATCACCATGTGTCCCCCCTTAACGTTTTTTCTGCTTCCCCCAACCCTGTTTCCTTCTGGTAATTACCACACAGCTGTTTGTGTCTGTGTGTGGGTTTTTAACTTAATCCCTTCACCTTTTTCCACCCAGCCCCCAACCCCCTCCCCTCTGATAGCTGTCAATCTGTTTTCTGTATCTGAATCTGTTTCTATTTTGTTTGTTGGTTTATTTTGTTCATTAGATTTCATGTATAAGTGAAATTCTATGGTATTTGTCTTTCTCTGACTGGCTTATTTCACTTAGCATAACAATATACTTTTTATTAACAATGATTTTATGCTTTTAGAATGCCATAGGAACAGTCTCCTCTAGATTACAAGTAATTTCCAAATACATAATGTAAAAATAGTAAACAAAGTAGAATGAGCCATATTTATGGATTATCATCGTATTCAAACATATTATGATATACAATACCATACTAACTTATAAATAAGTTCAATTAAACATGAGTTACATTAAAACTGAGAATAATTCTAATAGAATTGATACAATAACAGCTGCTAATGGAAAATGCACACACCCCTTCTGTATTTTCTTCTAACTCTTCACGTTAGTAAGTGATCAAATATACATTAGAGG